>NC_143063.1:2472500-3722500 GCF_052426305.1 Pelodiscus sinensis | reverse complement strand
TTTGTCTGAGAGGTTGAAGCAGGCATGGGGCTCGGTCACCCCAGTTCTTTGGTGGTGTGAATTCTCTTGGAATTCACACCTCCAGATCAGCTACTAGAAGTGGGCCTCATCCTCCCTGTTTGGATCCACCTCGTCATCTCCAGCCTGATCCTGGCCTGCATATTTATACCTGCCTCTGGACATTTCCACTACATGCATCTGGCGAAGTGGGTCTTTGCCCATGAAAGCTTCTGCTCCTACACTTCAGTTAGTCTATAAGGTGCCACAGGACTCCTCGCCGCTTTTGCAGTTTTTTGCAGGGCTCCCAGAGTTCTGAATCAGCTGTGCTGCTGAGCTTCCATTACAAAAGGAATCAGGAGACACCGGTGGGGGGAGCGGAAAGTTTAATAGCCCCGAGGGAGTGCCAAGAGACAGATTAACACACTAGGTCCTTGCTGGGGCAGGAGGACAAGTCAGCGCCATGCACCTGGAGCGGGCCACGTTGCCTCTGTCAACAGCACTAAAAGTGTCGGGGAGGGTGCTGGGAATAGGCCCTGAGGAAGCCAGCCAGCCAGTCACCCAGTTGCCTCCCTACCACAGCGTCACATCTAGTAAAACAGGAGAGAAAGCAAAAGGAAAAGCGCGCTCATTTCCATGAGGGGCTGCGGCTGATGGGGAGCCTGGGCAATGGGGAGCATTTCCCCGCTGTAGTAGTCGTAGTACACAGGCTCGGACTTGCTGTAAGCCCTGGCTCGCCCGTCCTGGGCTGGCTTCGCGTCGTCCGCTCGCTGCCGTGCTTGGCCACGGTCGGACCCACGTTCGGAGAGGCCTGCGAATTGAAATAGCTTCTCTGCTGGCTCAGACAGACCTTCCAGCGCCTCAGTCGGAGGCTGGAGAGCGGCGTGTCCTCTGGCAAACGTGGGATACACGGGGACTCCTGCGGCGGCTGTGGTGGCTGAAAGCCAGTCACTGTAATAGGCCACCTTGGTGTAGAGAAATGGCCCGTAGCACCTCATGCCACCCTGACTCAGCACTCCGTTCAGAACCCAGTCCCCAGTCTCCCTGGCCTGGCACATGACTGGGTTTCCTTGGTCCCCCTTGGGAAGAGAAGAGGCAAGTTTCAGTCACGAGGGGGCCTGCTGTCCTGCTGCCTGTGCTGTGCCACTGTTGCTCTTCCCGGCGGGGCCTCTCTACTAACCCTGCACTGGAAGGCAGACAAGTCCCACCCCTTGCTGCTGGCTCCCTGGGGGCTGCATTCATGGAGTGCAGCTCCGTTTCCCCAGCCAAAGGCCAGTGCTTGTGGTGTGACCAAGCCTCAGGACAGAGGGCAGAACGTGACGTGTGGAAACTAAGACCCGAGGATGACGCAGGTCGGGGATCTCGTGGACAATACAGGAGCTAATTGGTGCTGCAGGGGTAGTGTGATGGGAGAGGGGCCACCGGCTTTTCAGCGTTAGGGTTCCCATGTAGTTTGCACCCTGTGTCTGAATCTGCTCCTTACCAAGCACCCGGTGACGTAATCGGAGTCCCGGTGGCTGCTGCACTCGGTCGTGACGATTCTCTTCAAGGGGCACGGCTCCACGTCCACGACGGAGAGCTTCCTGAGAAAGCCGGCTGCCGCGTGGCTTCCTGGCTGAGCCAAGAAACCCAGAGATCAGAGGCCCCCCACCCAGGCTGCATTTCTTCCTACCGACAGGCCCAACCGGCTAAAGGGAGCACTGTCGGGACAGGTCCCTGCACTGCCAACTGGCTCCTCCCAGCCTCTCCTTTCACACCAGCATCGCCCCCACGCCGGACAGGTGCCCCAAAGGGTCGGACCCAAATCCATTCCCTAGCGGCTGATTGGCTTGTGCAGACTCAAACAGCGCCCAGAGTTTTGAATGCCACTCTGGAGGTTTGCCCTTCTCCAGGGGTGTAGTTTGGGGGTCAGCAGGGTGTTGCCCCCCCAGACAGGGCCAGCTTTACAGGGGAGTGTCATGGTCAGGGGGCAAGGCTTGGTGCAGTGAATGTAACGCACCAGGATGGGCACCTGCCAGCAGCCCCCCAACCTGTGATTTCTCCTCCGTGCTCCCCAGCAGCCAGCTGTTCGGCCGTCCTGGTGGAGCCCCTGTTGCTGTGCATCTCTGGGGCATGGCAGGGACACAGGAGCTCAGCAGGAAGGCAGCCCCAGCTGCACCGGGAGGCACTAGAAAAGCAGCAGCAGCAAGTCCAGCTGCAGCAACTGGAGCTGGCGTGGCCACAGCTTCCGCACTCAGGTCAGCCCAGCAGACCGCAACAGCTGGGGCTCCCCTGCTGAGCTAGCCTGCACCCTCTGCCCCCAGCAGCTCAGCCCACCACAGCCAGGGTGCCCACCCCTCCAGATGGGAGGAGTCAGCCAACCAGGGGACTGGCTTCAGCGTGTGCATCTCTGTCCCCCTCATGCACACACGGTTCCGCTGGTCTGGCTGGAGCTGCCCCCCACCCCCCAATACAGCAGCCAGACCCAGCACGTCACCCAGGGAAAGGAAGGGGCTACCTGCAGTGGGGTGGAGCCACCCTGCCACCCAGCAGTTCTCCAGGGCGGCCGCGGTGAGGTTCCTGCCGGGGAAGCAGATGGGCTGAACGCCAGCAGTGAACCGCACCGGGGTGGCCGTCCTCAGCAGGGCGAGGTTCCTGTCCAGCGTGATTTCGTTGAAGTCCTCGTGGGGGATTACGGAGCTGATGGAGTAGCGGGGCAGGAGCCCGCTCTGCGCGTTCAGGTCCGTTATTCCCACCACGGCGACGGCCGGGCGCCTGGGGAGAGCCAGCAGAGGAGCCGATTGGATCAGTGGGGGGAAGTCGACAGCTCGGTGGGCCCGGAGGCAGCAGCTGCCGGAGGACGTGGGGCCACCCCGGGATCTGGCGGGAGGCAGCTTGTCCTGGGGCAGAGCCGGGGCGCGAGCTGAGTCAGGCTTTGTGCCCGTGACGTGGCGGCTCAGTGTGGCTCACAGCACAGGGAAAAGGCCACGTGCCGCCATCCCACCAGCCCTGGGCAGTGCCCCAAAGCACGATCCAAGCAGCCTGGGGCCTGCGGGAGGGACACTCCCCACTGCGCAGAGCCGCTCGGAGCAGCCCCATCGGAGGGCAGGGTTGGGGCCTCTCTGGGCTGAGTCGGGGAGGGGCAGGCCGAGAGTGGACACTCTGCAGAGCACCAGGGGGACACTTGCCAGCAGCCAGGTGGCACGTGCCGGGAAAGGGTGGAAGGCAGCCCAGGAGAAGAGGCTGGGTGCAAGCTCCCTGTCCCTTGCCAGTGGACAATGGAGAAGGGAAGAGGGAAACCTCTCAAGCATTTCCCACTCCCTGCGCCCAGGGCAGATCTCAGGGACCAGATACACGAGGGGCCGGGGAGGAAGACGAGCCCAATGCAAACGGCGGCGGTGTGCATGGGACCGTGCTCAGCACCGTCCCTCGTGCCACTGGAGGTTCATCGCGGCCTCGGCACCAGCAGCCCCAGCTACTCCGCAGCCAGAGATACCTTGGGGGGCTCAGTTCCTGCTCTTCTGTAGCAAAACCTGCCCGTCTAGCCTGTGTCAGGCAGCTGGTGGCTGCTGAGGAACTGGGCACCCCTTGTAGCCTCCCCCAAGGAGGACCTCCCAGAAGCTGTGCCCCCGTCGAGAGCAAGCCCCCACCACAAGGCATCAGCCTCCTCCAGCATCTGGCACCCACCTCGTCTGAAAAGTGGCTGCGGCGCTCAGGATCCAGTTCTCGCTCAGGATGGACCCAAAGGCCAGATGGTTGTGCTGTAGGTCCTGGATGGACGCCACCCAGGGGAATTCCCCGACTGCTGCAAACTCCTGCGTGGCACGAGAGGGGGCCAGGCTGACCTGGGAACCGCATCCTGCAAAGCAAATAAAACTTGGGCTTGCCTGCTTGTAACCATGTTTCTTTGCGACGTGGTGTGCACGTCCATACATGCCGCGTGCACAGCCGCTGCAACGTTTTCCCCTTAGCAGCGCCCCTCGGGTCAGCATGGAGTAGGGATGGAAAATCCCAACGAACCAGTTAACCAGTCAAACATTAGGATAACCGAATGTTTAACTGGTTAACCAGATCCTGGTCAGCTCCCGGCCCCCCAGCCCCAGCTGCATGGGGCTGGCTGCTGGCTCCTGGTCCATGGGGGGCCGAGCAGCCCTCTGCCTGCAGTAGGCTGTGGCCGGGAGGCTGCTCCCGAGCAACAGTTAACCATTACCCAGTAAGTGTCACCTGGTAAGGGTGATGCTTACTGGTTAACTGGTTATCCTTACATATCCTTACTGTGGAGCCCCCTGGAGTGGCACCTTCCTATGACCCTGCTTACCTGACCCCTCCCCGGCTGCTGGGACAGAGGGGAAGGGGGGTGGGTATTGGAGCACCCGCAGGACAGCCTGCGCTCTGGAGCATGGGCGTGAGGTTTGGGGGAGCAGACAGGAGCGCTAGGTCTTGTCTAGTGTGGAATCGTGACACCGCCTTGAGAGGAAAGGCCGGGAGGCAGGAGCTGTGGAAAACCAGGCAGGGTGGGCCAGAGGTTGGGGCCTTTAACTTTGACAGGTGCCTGGCTGATGTGATGGCGACCAGCCACTCGCAGGCCGGCAGCCAGTGGGGGGTGAGAAGGAGCCGAGGGTGGGCGCAAGCCGGCAGGGCCACACTAAGCACCATGAAGGTGCCGCGCCAGGGCCTCTGCAACCGACCCGAGGGAGCGGCTGCGGGAAGCACTTTCCAGCGGTTGCGCTCGCGGCCTGCACACACCTGACTGGGCGTGAGGTGAGGCAGCAAACAGGGCACCGTCCCTCAGGACCTAGCAGAGCTGTGCTTCCCAGGCTATTCCCACCGTCCCAGCTCTGCTTTTCCTCTGCGAATCCCCCTCCCCTCCTGCCCTCGGCTCCTGCGCTAGGGAGCGGCTACGGCTGCTGCCTCCCGCCATCTGGGCCGCCCCTTCGGGCAGCGCTGCCTTCCCGTGAGACCCAGCTGCCCACCCCCCTTGGGGCTGAGTCGAGAGGGGCCCGAGCTCTGTGGCCACTGGGAACAGCCTGAAGGCACCAGTGAAATGGGCGCCACGCCTCTCCTAGCCACAACTTCACTCACCCGCTGCTGGGGAGTGCGACATGCACAGGCAGAGCAGCACCAGGCCTCTCGTCCTGCTGCCCTGGCAAAGAGAGAGAGCCATTACGCACGGGCCCCCAGGCCAGAGAACTCCCCTCCTCCCACCCGGCACACCGTGGCTCAGCCACGCCATGGAGGGGCTGTTGGCATTTGCTCCGGCAAGGTACAATGTGCGAGGCCTGGGCTTCTCTTTGCCCCCAGGCCGCGTTGGAAACTGCGTTCTCTCCCAGGAGCCACTGCAGCCCCATCTCCGTTCCCACTGGGCCTCGGCTCACCCGGACGTCCACCCTGCTGCCTCACTGCGGCTCAGCGAGGCACCTCGGGCCACGTAGTGCCAGCCTGGCCCCACTGGCAGGGTCCCCCAGACGAGGCAGGGCCTCTTGGTCTGCCTCACGCCAGTGGATTCTCCATCCCGGCTCTGGGTCATCTTCTTCATCTTGGCTCTGGATCAATTCCTCCCCCCCCTCTTCACCCCGGCCAGACTCCTGCGAAGGCCTATCCCACCGGGCCTCCAAAACCCCAGCCTTCCCTCTCCAGCCACTTACCAACATCCTTGGGTTATCCTTGCCACAGGCTAGCATGAGCCCCAGCTGCCCAGCATGGAACAGACTGCCCCCCAGCCCCGTCCATCCCCCGCTTTCCCCCGTTGCCAGCATGCGCCCTGCGCTCAGCGTGCGCCTCTGCCGCTGCTGCTGGACACCGTTCAGAGGCTCGTCACCGGCTTCCCAGGCCTTGCATCCGGAAGCGCTTGTTGCTCTGGGCCCAGCCACGGGGCAGGGCCCTGCATGCCGGGGCAGGGTTCTGATGCTGCATAATCAGCCCCTGTTAGGTCACTGTTGCCAGGGCATCTCCAGCCACGGAGGCTTGTGGAACACTCACTGGGCAGCGCCTGGAGCCCAGGGTGGCTTGGCGAGGAGTCTGGGCTTGGCTCCAGGGCCAGGCAGTGTGCAGATCTCCACACAATTCTGCTCAGCTTAGCACTAGCTATAATCCCCCCCTTCAGAGACCAGTATCCAGCAACCCTTTGCAACGTGCAGCCAGCCCGCGACGTGGGAGTGGAAGGGGCCTTCCTTCACTCCCATCAGACAGCGCCCAGCCCGGCCACACCTCGTTTAGCAGGAAAGTGTTTATTAAACTGGTACATTTATGGCATGTCTATGGCAGGGGAATCAGGGAGCAGCACCTCTGTGTGCCCTTATGGGCGGCTCAGCCGCTCAGCATTTCCCAAGGCTCAGGAGATGCCTCTTTGAAACGCCCATTGCTGCTTCTATGGAAGCCCAGCCAGAGGCCCGGTTCAGCTGAGGAGCCTGGCGAGATGCTTTGTCACTGCAGAGACTGCCTTGGGGTGCGAGGGAGGGGCTGCTGTCTCGCGAGCAGCAGCTGGGACGGCAGGCCACCCAACTGAACGGAGCCGTTTTCATCTCGTGGCTGCGCGTTGACAGGGACAGCGTCTCCTGCAGAGTCGATGCAAAGCACAGAGCAGCTCTCTCACATGTGCTAAGCAGCCTCACCACCAAGGGCGGGTCATTGCTGGGCAGCGCAAGCACAAGACCCAAATCAAGCAGATCCCTTGTCCCACTGAGACTTTCCCGTCACTTCTCTTAGCCCCTCCAGAACTTGCCTGGAGCCCCGGGCACTTGGAGGGCCCTTGCTACTCTCTGCAGTTCTCAGCCACAAGGTCAAGTGCCTGGAGGTCACTCACTAGCTGGAATCGTTTCTCTGCTCCAGCAACCCACAGGACTCTGGTTCAGCTGAGCGCTCATTGACCTTTATAAGGCCCAGATGTTCTTCAAGGTATCACCTGATTCCTACCCACCACAGCCGCATTTAGGAGTCAGCTGATCAGTTACAGGCAGGGCTGGGATCCTCTTCCTTTAAAGGGGCGGGTCACAGTGTGAGAGGCTGTTTTTAGGGAGGCTCGGATCGACTGGTGGAGTTGTTCTCCTGAAGGCACTGGAGTGATTCCAGTTTTGCACCAACATGACTGAGAATTAAGTGACCAGTGTTTGGCCCAAGGCCTGTGCCCTTGGTGATGCACAGAAGTTGCACCACTTTAATTTCAATTGCTTTTTAAGCCACAGCAAAACTCTCTGTGGCCGCTCCCAAGCATGGCTTCTTGCAGTTCAGCTTCATTTGATGGTTTTTAGTGTCTCAAGCTAAAGTTAAATACACTCCCCTTCCTGTAACTCCAGAATGAGTGTCGATTGCAGCATACGAACCGGCACCGATTTAACTATACCAACTTAAAAAACACCCCACAAGTGAAACTGGTGCAAGTCTGGGTTTGTCCGTAAGCAGGGTGATACCACGTCAGGAGTGATTTTGAACCAGTAGAATTGAGCTTGCATTAAAAGTTGTGTGGTCATTAATATTTTGGACAATCTTCTTTTCAGCCACTGTAACAACCTACCCAGAGGGGTAATGGATTCTCCATGACTTGGGATCTTTAAATCAAAATGGGACATCTCTTTCAAAAAGCTGTGCTCTGATCCTGCCACAAGATATGGTCCTGATGCACGGACCCCTTAATATGATTCTGTGGCCTAAGAAGTTATACCGGAGGTCAGAGCAGATGCTCATAATGCCCCTTTCCAGCCTTAAAAATCTATGGCGATGTCTCCACTGCCAAAAAAGGTGAATATTTACGCAACACAGTTAGCCTGCACTAGCCATCCTGCCAGAGGTGACAGGAAGCAGGTGTGCCCTGGTGCACAGCTCCGGCAAGAGCTGGCTGAGCTGCGGCAAAAGCCAGCAGGGAGCTATTTAAGAGCTGGCAGAGACCCGGGTGCAATAGGGTAAGAATAGCACCTGTAAGAAATGTTAAGTTACTTTCACTGCTCGTCCTGCTGTAAAATCCTAGCTAGCAGAGACAAGACGCAAACAATTTGTATCTTGCTGTAACTAGGTGAGGTCAACCTCTCCCATGTCCCACCTACCTCCATCACCATACAAACTCTTTCTGCCTTGTCCACGCTCCGACTTAGCAGGGAGACGGCTAAGGCGGGGTCAGCTATCTTGTTGTAGTAGGAACACACTTTTTTGGCAGTGACGTAGCCTGTGAATTAAGGAGTTCAAAACCCTGCTTTAGTTAAACCAGCATATGTCCTATATACAGACAGGCCTGGGGTCTGCTTCCGCCTGTCATCCTACTGAAGCTGGAATGGAACAGGCTGAAAACCAACCCCCGGCACCAAGCCATCTCTATTCAGATTCAAGGGTCAGCGCGTTCGTCCAATCAAGTGACCCGCTCGGCTGAATGCTCCCTTGTGCTTTCTCATGTGTCGGGCTCATTCTGAGAGTCAGGAAAGATCTAACAATTAAATAGGAACTACCCTATGAAAATCTATTGGTCCGGGAAAACCACTCACACAGCAAAAAGTGCACAGTCTGGACCAACTCCAATTGGCTTCCAGGATGCTGTCGCTTGGGTTTTCCACCTAGCAAAATTCATGCAGCTGTTTTTACTCACCATCTCTGATAGGACAAAAACCTATTAACAAACCCAAATGAGACATTTGAAATCTGGTTCTCTACTTATTTCCCAGAGCTCAGTCTGCTTGTTGTGCAGAGTGGTACACCTGTGCCCTGCCTTTTAAATGAACTGCTCTGAGACTCCCGATTAAAATCAGAGCCCTCTCATTGCTGGCCTAGAAAAACAGTGCTCCCTGGTGACCTTTAAGGGCAGATACAGCCCCTTCTGACACAGCCCTGAAGTCTTGGCTGGGTGCTCTGCAGAAATGCCTCCATGCACAGGGGTGGAAAAGTGTGAATTTCACATGCTGCTCAGTGACTTTCAGCAAGCTGTCCAGACGGAAGCATTTGGCCTGCAGGGAAGCCACAGACTAGCAACTTCCTCACTTCAAACGTACTTATTTAAGATGAACACAGCCAAAAGCAGCAGGATCCCTGCAGTTTCCAGAAGAATTTCCTGCCCACAGCAATCTGAAAAAAGCTTTCGAGTAGGGGTTTTCTGACTCTAGCCACAATGTAAACGAGGGCAGGAACTGTTATAAAGTCACTTGGGTCTTTTGCTCATGGCTGATGGACAAGGTTTTTGTTTAGCATTCCTAAAAGGACTTGGGGATCTTTGCGCTCGCTCCACAGACGGAGTCCAATACAGGGAGTGGCTGTGAAGATTCAACCAAAGTAGGCTGTGACCTGATTGACAGCTCCCTTCATGCCCTTAGTTCCTTAGTCCTCTGCTGACTGCAGTGACAGTTTGTGATGTGGACAAGTTTACACCAGGTACTAGCTTGAGGCCACAGCCTTATCCACATGGGCAGCCACAAGAAGATACCAACTTTCAGTTACTACTGCTGGGGGCTGTGTCCCAGATGTGAAAGGTTCCATCTCTCCCCCCCCCGCCCCCAACTCCTGAAGCATCTAGCCCCATGATGGAGCGGTTTATTTTTGCTCCGAATACACAAGGAGAGACATGGCAGACATGGAAGTCCCGTGGAGAATGCACATTAGTTCATGGATGACTGGAGTGCAAGGACAGGAAGGCTGCACAAAATTCCCAGCGTGTCCCTGTTGATTGACGTGTTTCTCCCAGTAGAAAACGTACACCGGGAGGACGTCAGTCATGCGGAGAGGCTGGCATTCATCTTCGTGACACAGAGCGACCTTGTAATGAAGAAGTGGTGCGGCCAGGCGTTGCCAATGCCTTGCAGCAAGTGCAGATATAGTTCAGGACAGTTGATATGTTGTTGATTTACACAAGTGCCCCTCTTTAAAAACCTCCCTAGACGGCAAACCCGTCTGCTATTTTGCCTGCTGCTCCTTTCCTCCGCTGCTCCTTTCCTCTGGGCGTTCTGTGTGGCTCTGAAACGGCTGTACAAGACCCACCTTTCCTTGGAGAAAAGAGGACAGGAAGAGGAAAAAGGGCCAGAGAACAAAAGCTAGTCACAGTGGAGAGAGAAATAATCATCAGCATCAATAACGATAGAGCAGCTGGACCCTCTAAACTCTCCTTGCAGAAGGCGAGGGGTCAAGATAAATAATGGGCCCTCCTTGGCTTTTAACTGCTTCTAGCTGCCCCCCTCCCTGCCAGGGGCCCTTTCCTGGGCCTGATTTGTGGTGGTACAGAAGTTGATGGGAGCTACTGAGGTTCAGCCCCTCTGAAGGTCAGCCCCTGTATATTTTAACCTCTCCGTGGAAGTGCGTGAAATGTACAAATGGTTCTTTTTACACATCTAGAGTCCTTACAAAAACCTGTGTAACAGGACTGCAGAGTGACGTACGGGAGACAGCAAAGTTCCCAACCTCCGCACTGTGTTTCTCACAGCGGGCCCGGACCCGCGCTGGGAAAGCTGCTAGCAGACCCACATCACTTGGTTTACCTCAAGAGTCCGTAACCACGGAGCCTCACGGCTCCCATTGACCCTGGTTCGCCATTTCCCGCCAAGAGGAGCTGTGGGAAGCGGCATGGTGAGAAACACCGTCTTAAACACTTCTGGACTGTCACTGCTTCAGACTCCCACCCCATCCAGGACACAGCGGGACAGTGCCCAGCGAGCAAGGAAGTGGCGAGACTTTCCATTTAAATAACTTCTTCAAACAGAAGCCAAGAGGAAGGCTGCATGCAGTACCCCAGCTCTGTGGCTTCCCACCCCTCCCAGCTCACTGACTGTCTCCGGCGGAAGAGGGTCACTATATTTAGTGTTACACTGGTTAGAAATAAATGCACTGATTGTAATCACGGCTTTCCAAGTTTACACCAGGTGCTAGTGTAAACTCTTCATCCTCACTGTTCACGGAGTGTCCTGTTCCCCGAACATCTCTCTCCGAGCACAATGGACCGGGCTGGCTGTCCTTGCCCAGCACTGTGTTTTGGAGAAACTAACTCCCTGCCCCAAAAATGTACAGTTCAAGCAAACCTAATTGAAGGAATCTGACTGTTGGCAATGGATGCCTGAAAATCAAGCTGCTAATTTAGGTGCCAAAGTAGGCTCATGTAGCCTGCTGTTGTGCTAAGACCCCAGCCCATCATGCCAATCAATGCTGTCTCTGTTTCCTTGTGCTCTCCTGCCTGCGGCCAGCTGCTGCTCTTGCTGTAGACTGTACACCCCTTAGGGCTGGGGCTGTCTTTTTGTGCTGCGTGTACAGCAGTACCCAGCACGATGGGGTGTTGGTCCGCAACTGGAAGGTCCAGGCGCGACGGTAATAAGCAGAATGATAAACACACCCGGATTCAGGTGCCTGTCGACACACAGGTATAAAACGGTGGCCTTACTACACAGTGCAGCAAGGAATACCATGAATGAAGCCAAGCAGGGTCAGACTAGTCCTGCCTCATTCAGGGAAGTACTTAAACAAGTACAAGTTGTAAAGTTCAGTTACGTGCTTTCCTGAGTAGGGATGGTTTATTGCATTGTAGAGCCATGGGCATGTCTGTGAAAACTACCTTGCTATAGTGTGTCAGGTGTTTGTTAAACATGTCTGGGTAAAACCATCCACTGCTCAAAGCCTCCACCCATGTCACATTCAAAGGGATTCTCCAGAACACCGCCAGGCCCCTTGCTGGCCTCAGGGCTACTTCCTTGCCAAATGGCAGCTTTCTAGCTCCACCCACCTCACTGCCTCCAAAAGAGCAACAGACAACTCCTTTGTCAAGAGAATACAGTGGCGGGAGCAACCGTTGGGCTGATTATGGCACTCAGAAACTAGCTAGTCATTCATTAGCAATGCCACTCCGCTACTGCATACACTGGGCCCAAAGCTGCCACCCTCATTTCACTGAGTCGAACAGCATCCTGCAAGCAGTCCCCCCGAGTTTCCTGGGCCCATCTGAGGAGCTAGGGAAGTGTTTGTACAAGTGAGAGTGACCAAGCTAAGCCCAAAATAATTATACCTGCTCTGGAGCAGTCACTTGGGATAAAAGAGAGAGAATGATGTTAATAAACTTCAGTGTTTCCTGCTGCAAACAAAAATGTCTTGGCTTCACTTTCCCATGTATCTAGCCACGGGGGCCCCTTTTGTTCAATTGACATTATTGCCTCATTACTTCAACTCTTCCCTTTAAATCACTGGACGCAAAAAGCGAGGAAACAGTCTTAGGTTTTACCGGATTCTTACATTCATTTCCCAGGCAGGATGTTACCAGAAACAGCAGTATTTTAATAGGAACAGAGAGACAGTACAAAGTATATTTATCTCCAGAGCTGTGGTGGGACCTTGTGCAGATATTTCTCAAGTCAAGTCCTTCAGGAGCCAACGAGCAACTTTCCATTGACGAGACAAAGGGGTCAGAGGGGGGCAAAGTAAACAAACACACGTGGCCCACAAAGTTCTGCACTCCTGCCTCTTCAGTATGGGGGGAGACCAGCATGCAACACTCCATCTCCAGCCTCCTGGCCGGATGGAGCATTGCAGGCCTGGCCACCCCTCCCATCTTAAAGAAAAGGTTGGCTCCATTGGTGCCTCTGTCGCACATACAGCCAGACCGAGAGTGCTAGGGAACTAGGACTGGGGCCGATTAGAAAAAAAACAGCCTCCAGCTTGAATCCCGCCGATGGTGCTGGATGTAATAGTCATGAAAATACAAGAGCACCATGAGGGGAGGACCCAGGACCAGACTGATCCACACGAGGATGTTGCCAAAATTACCACCAAAAAGCTTTTTCATTAGACAAGCCAGGGGGACCTGTAAGAAGAAGCAAACACCAGTCACTACAATATTCTTCCCAACCCTTTCTACCGTTTGTTAAACTACAGTGGTCCCCAACCTTTGTGTGTGGCGGGCGCCGCACCGGTGGGTGACGTCATCCCACAGTGCCGCCTGGCCGGCCAGCCCCATACCAAGTGTGCCTTCACCAGCGCCAGACCCCCCACTGCGGCCATTTTGCCGCTCCGGACTGGCCACCCTGCTCCCGCGGCTTCCCCACCACGCTCCCTGGCAGGTTCTTCTGCCGCCGGCGCTTCCCCACGCCCCGTCATGGTGCGAGTTCGGCCCCACATCGCATGTGGCCTGTCCTCCCCCAGCCATCCCACATTGTGACCCTGACTAGGCGGGCACACACAAATGCCCCGGCGGGTGCCATGGCGCCCGCAGGCACCGCGTTGGGGACCAATGAACTGGAGAGCAGGTTCAAAACGCATTTACTTGCATAAACCAATTATTCATTTTATTGAATAATACATCCCCATGCCAAAGTGCTCTGGGCCTACCCACAGCATAACAAAACAATTTAAAAAATCATTGAAGAGACCACCTGCTAATAGCTTAGCAACTAAACAGTCACAATGAGAAGAAAAGGGTCCTACGCAGAGAGCTAAGAGATGCCAAACTGAGGCTACGTCTAGACTGCACTGCTTTCAAAATTTTCAAAAAAAGCAGACTCCCCCTTTCATCATCACTGTAAACTTTGTTTTACAAGGAATAAGGGTTGGGTCAAAAGAACACTTTTTTCCAAAATATGGCGCCATGTAGACATGCCAAATATCAGAAAAGACTCTTTCAACAGTAAAGCAGAAAAAGATAACGCAATTTGCATACTGCAAATTGTGTTTCTTTTTCTGACTTATAACTGCAGTGTAGACCTAGCCTTAATCACTGTGGCTACGTCTACACTGGAATGATTTTCCGGAAATGCTTTTAATGGAAAAATTTTCCGTTAAAAGCATTTTCGGAAAAGCGCATCTAGATTGGCAGGACGCTTTTCCGCAAAAGCACTTTTTGCAGAAGAGCGTCCGTGGCCAATCTAGACGCGCTTTTCCACAAAAAAGCCCCGATCACCATTTTCGCCATCGGGGCTTTTTTGCGGAAAACAAATCTCTGCTGTCTACACTGGCCCTTTTGCGCAAAAGTTTTTCGGAAAAAGACTTTTGCCCGAACGGGAGCAGCACAGTATTTCCGCAAGAACACTGACAATCTTACATGAGATCGTCAGTGCTTTTGTGGAAATTCAAGCGGCCAGTGTAGACAGCTGGCAAGTTTTTCCGCAAAAGCAGATGATTTTGCGGAAAAACCTGCCAGTCTAGACACAGCCTGTGGGAACAGAGAGGCTTGAAGATGTTTTAAAGAATGGGAGAGATTAAATAAGAGTGCAGGACAGGACAAATTCTGTACCACAGAGACCATCACAGCAGAAGTTTAATTACACTGAGGAAATTAATCCTCAAAATTCAGCCAGTGGAGCTATAATGTAGAGCAGGTTACCTGAACAAGTTTTACTAAGCTATTTACAAGACCACACTATGGTTTTTTCTTGTACACTTAAAAAGATTTTATAAACTGTTCAGGCTTAAATTATTGCAGAATTTGGCACATTTCATTTCAGATTGCCAACAGCTTTAAACATTATACCAAAAAAACATCCAAAGATCAAGGAAAAATTTCTCTGGGCGGGGCTTATAAGCCAAGACATTTGAGGTTTGGCATTTTTTACATAAACGGAGGGGCAGGGTATTTTTGCATGTCAGAGAGCAACAGTTTTAAAACATTTTGTAGTGTCGCGCCCCAACATCAGACAGATGATGCGAGCAACTGGCTGGCAAGATCAGCTGGCCCAATGCTCACCAGAAAGCCTGGGCTTGGCTACGTTTTTACCTGTGGTTTAAACTAAAAAGTTTCATGCTTCAAGTGAGTTAGCAGTGACTGTAACCCCTCCCCTGTTAGATTTCCATTCCCTGCCAGTTTCCATCTCACCATACCTGGGCTGCCATAGCAAAAAACATCCAAAACCGGAACATCTTCAGTGGGATGGCAATTAGATACTGGAAAAAGACAAAAGCAAGGGTCTGAGGCGTGCTGCCCTGAATGTTACTCCTTGACTATAGTAAGCGGTGGACATATGAGTGTGAAGGGTCCGATCCAGACATGACGTCGGTAGGAAGATGACCCTGATGACAGAATGACATTGATCGATTCCCTTCATATTCAAAGGAGCGGAGACAGGAAAGAAAGCCTTCTGAGACGTGCAGAGCTGCCAGCCAGCCTAGCACACTGGCCATAGGGACCAGCAGCTGTGTGGTGCAGGTTGGGGCATAGGACAGTAAGGATTGCTGGCACCAGCCTGAATTCAAGCACTCTGTCTAGCTCTAAAGCACAGTCACTCGGACAGCTAACTGCCAAGCCCCAAGAGTATACCCAGAGAAGTCTCCCGAGCTCTCTGGCTGTCTCTACACACAGCAGCAGTGGTATGGCTTGCACAGGGGCTGGGCTGTCACAGCCAGTCAGTCTTGCATCTCATACCCCATGAGGATCTCGGACAGTGGAAAAGCTGGTGTTTTGAGTGTGCAGGGCAGCAGTAACTATCGGCGTGAAGTGCACTGTACTTTCCTTTCTTTCTAGGAGAGAAGATGGCACATGGAGGGAGGGTTCCTTCTAAGGATGTGAAGTATCGTGTAATTGACTTGTTGAATAGTCGATACATTTTTGACTATTTGATTGGTTGATAGGTCAATAATCCAAAAAATGTACTATTTGATTAGTCGATAGAGCACCTCCATCTTTGAAGCGTAGCAACAGCCCTATAGAAATAGCCCTAGGACTGCTGCTACACTTCAAAGGCAAAAGTGCCAAAGCTCGGGGTCAGCGGAAGGGGGGGGAGGGCTCCCCCACTGACCCCATGCTCTATGCAGTGCTGCCGCTTTGAAGTATCCCCCTCTTCTCCCACCCCTTGCTGCCTCTATCTGATAGGGAAGCAACTAGCCGACTAGTCCTTAACATCCCTAGTTCCTTCAGCCCCACGTTCCTTTCCTGGCCACGCCCACCTATGTTGCACCCTGGCCTTGGAGGCAAAAGAGGCTAGGACATGAGGCTAGGGAACAGGTCATGTAACCACTCACCATCTTTAGCAATAGGGTTGTTCTGCCATTCCCTGGGCGGCATGAATTTCAAGGGGCAGGTACCTGAGCAGGCATCTCAGAACTGGGCTCACAGAGGCAAGGCAGGCTTCAGAGTAACTCAGATCTTTGGTTATGAAATATTAAAATAATGGAATTTCCCCGGGGCCCAGTACTCAGGTTCAGCTCTGAAAGGGGGAATCGCCCCAGCAGGCTGCTCCAGGGGCTGGAAGCAGAGACAGGCCTTCAAATGGAACTGTGCTCCCTCAGCACCGAGTGGCTCATCAGTCCCTGATGACTTATTTACGAGTGGGAAACAGAGTCCTATTTTCAAGGAGTTCCTTTTTCTGGGAAATGTTCTGGGCTGGGAAGTGGGCAGGTCCGCACCTGCAAAGCTGCCTCAGTAGCATTTTCCCCTGCCCAGGTCTTTGTTTTATCTGGCCACATCCCCTTGTAGATACAAGGCCCTGGGTCCCTACAAGGATGGAGTCTAGGCTGGTGGAGTTTCGCCTACTTGTGGCACTTAAACCCATTTTCTGCCTAACTTACACTGCCATTTACATCCCCAGTGCATTGAATCCCGCATGCTGACTGCTTCTGAGTGAGCACACCTTGGACACACAGCACTGCCTGGGGTCTGCGGAAGGGACTCTTATCAAAGAGAGAGCATTAGAACCTGTGCAGATTTCTCAGTTTCAGTGAGTGGTCTGTTAAAAGTCAGCGTGAGCCATCTGTGTCTGTCCTCAGGACAGTGCCCCCTTGCTGATGCTGAGAACTGCCCAGATTAGCACTATTGTCACCTACCTCATAGAAACATGCAGAGAGCAGGAATACTGTCATGCGGGCCTGCCACTTGTCATAGCCGTGATGCAGCAAGGGCCTGTATATGTGCCTACGCACACAAGGCAAAAGAACATGAAAGAGAGTCATGTGCATTGCTTCCTGGTGCAGTCAGCCATTAAGCTGAGCTTCAGAGGGGTGGCCGAGTTAGTCTGTAACTGGAAAAACTTAAAAAACAACAAATAGTCTAGCAGCACCTTAGAGACTAACCGAACGTGTAGTCTGGACTTTTAATACTCCAGCCATCTGAAGAAGTGGGCTGTACCCACGAAAGCTCATACCACCATCTACATGTTTTAAAAAACAATGAACAACAAAACATGTAGATGGTATCATGAGCTTTCGTGGGTACAACCCACTTCTTCAGAAAAAAACCAGATTTGCTCCAGTCCCCCAGACAGAGACAAACACCTACAGGATCTATATAGAGCATTCTTAAAACTGAAATAGCCACCCAGAGAAGTGAAAAAATAGATTGACAGAGCCAGAAGGGTACCCAGACATGAACTACTTCAAGAAAGGCCAAGAAGAGAAAACAACAGAATTCCACTTGTCATCACCTACAGCCCACAATGTAAACCCCTCCAATGCATTATCAACAATCTACAACCTGTCCTGGAATATGACCCCTCACTCTCACAGGCCTTGGAGGAAAGGCCAATCCTCGCCTACAGACAACCCCCTCACCTCAAACAAATTCCTTCCAGTAACCACACAACAAACCTCCATCATAATCACCCAGGAACCCACCCCTGCAATCAGCCCCGGTGCCAATTCTGTCCACACATGTCCACAAGCAATTTCATCACTGAACCCAACCACATCAGCCACCACGGTAGGGGTTCATTTAACTGCAAATCCACTAATGTGATCTACGCCAGCAATGCCCCTCGGCCATGGATATTGGCCAGACTGGACAGTCTCTACAGCCGTGGTCACCAACAGGTCGATCACAAGGCCTCGACCAGTTGCTCGCGAGGCGTCCTGTCCGCCCCGCCCCCATTTCCCTCCCACCCCTGAGAATCCCCACTACCTACTTCAAGTGAAAATGGAGGTAGTGTCGGCTTCCCGGGGATGGACAAAAGTCCCGCAGCTTAGCGCCACTTCTGGCGATTCCGGAAGTGCAGTAGCTGCTCTGCCTGGTGTACTGCGGGAGGAAGCACTGGCTCCCTGAACCGCACAGGAGGGGTGAGTCAGCCCCGGGGGAGGCGCGCACACGGGGTTTCCCTGCGCTGGGGGGGTTGGCACCGGGGCAAGCGCGTGCAGGGCCGGGTTGGCCCCCTGGGCAGGTGTGCGCACGCGCGCGGGGCTTCCCTGCGTGGGGTGGGGAGGTCAGCCCTGGGGCAGGCATGCGCCAGTTTCCCTCTGGGGGGGAATCCTGGGAGGAGGCAGATGCAGGGGACTCTCTGCCTCCACTGGCACCCCACTCCCCAGATCACACTCCCCACTCCCCAGACCTCACTCCCCTGTCCCCAGCTACAGAACTCTGTCCCCACTCCCGTCCCCACTCCCCAAACGCTGTCCCCACTCCCCAAACGCTGTCCCCACTCCCCTATCCCCAGCTACAGAACTCTGTCCCCACTCCCGTCCCCACTCCCCAAACGCTGTCCCCACTCCCCAAACGCTGTCCCCACTCCCCTATCCCCAGCTACAGAACTCTGTCCCCACTCCCGTCCCCACTCCCCAAACGCTGTCCCCACTCCCCAAACGCTGTCCCCACTCCCCTATCCCCAGCTACAGAACTCTGTCCCCACTCCCGTCCCCACTCCCCAAACGCTGTCCCCACTCCCCAAACGCTGTCCCCACTCCCCTGTCCCCAGCCACAGAACTCTGTCCCCACTCCCCTGTCCCCAGCCACAGAACTCTGTCCCCACTCCCCTGACCCCAGCCACAGAACTCTGTCCCCACTCCCCAAACGCTGTCCCCACTCCCCTGACCCCAGCCACAGAACTCTGTCCCCACTCCCCAAACGCTGTCCCCACTCCCCTGTCCCCAGCCACAGAACTCTGTCCCCACTCCCCAAACGCTGTCCCCACTCCCCTGTCCCCAGCCACAGAACTCTGTCCCCACTCCCCTGTCCCCAGCCACAGAACTCTGTCCCCACTCTCGTCCCCACTCCCCTGTCCCAAGCTACAGAACTCTGTCCCCACTCCCCAAACGCTGTCCCCACTCCCCTGTCCCCAGCTACAGAACTCTGTCCCCACTCCCATCCCCACTCCCCAAACGCTGTCCCCACTCCCGTCCCCAGCTACAGAACTCTGTCCCCACTCCCCAAACGCTGTCCCCACTACCCTATCCCCAGCCACAGAACTCTGTCCCCACTCTCGTCCCCACTCCCCAAACTCTGTCCCCACTCCCGTCCCCACTCCCCAAACGCTGTCCCCACTCCCCAAACGCTGTCCCCACTCCCCTGTCCCCAGCCACAGAACTCTGTCCCCACTCCCCTGTCCCCAGCCACAGAACTCTGTCCCCACTCCCCTGACCCCAGCCACAGAACTCTGTCCCCACTCCCCAAACGCTGTCCCCACTCCCCTGTCCCCAGCCACAGAACTCTGTCCCCACTCCCCAAACGCTGTCCCCACTCCCCTGTCCCCAGCCACAGAACTCTGTCCCCACTCCCCTGTCCCCAGCCACAGAACTCTGTCCCCACTCTCGTCCCCACTCCCCTGTCCCAAGCTACAGAACTCTGTCCCCACTCCCGTCCCCACTCCCCAAACGCTGTCCCCACTCCCCAAACGCTGTCCCCACTCCCCTGTCCCCAGCCACAGAACTCTGTCCCCACTCCCCTGTCCCCAGCCACAGAACTCTGTCCCCACTCCCCTGACCCCAGCCACAGAACTCTGTCCCCACTCCCCAAACGCTGTCCCCACTCCCCTGTCCCCAGCCACAGAACTCTGTCCCCACTCCCCAAACGCTGTCCCCACTCCCCTGTCCCCAGCCACAGAACTCTGTCCCCACTCCCCTGTCCCCAGCCACAGAACTCTGTCCCCACTCTCGTCCCCACTCCCCTGTCCCAAGCTACAGAACTCTGTCCCCACTCCCCAAACGCTGTCCCCACTCCCCTGTCCCCAGCTACAGAACTCTGTCCCCACTCCCATCCCCACTCCCCAAACGCTGTCCCCACTCCCGTCCCCAGCTACAGAACTCTGTCCCCACTCCCCAAACGCTGTCCCCACTACCCTATCCCCAGCCACAGAACTCTGTCCCCACTCTCGTCCCCACTCCCCAAACGCTGTCCCCACTCCCCTGTCCCAAGCTACAGAACTCTGTCCCCACTCCCATCCCCACTCCCCAAACGCTGTCCCCACTCCCCTATCCCCAGCTAAAGAACTCTGTCCCCACTCCCATCCCCACTCCCCAAACGCTGTCCCCACTCCCGTCCCCAGCTACAGAACGCCGTCCCCACTCCCGTCCCCACTCCCCAAACGCTGTCCCCAGCCACAGAATGCTGTCCCCACTCTTGTCCCCACTCCCCAAACGCTGTCCCCACTCCCTTGTCCCCAGCCACAGAACTCTGTCCCCATTCCCGTCCCCACTCCCCAAACTCTGTCCCTACTCCCATCCCCAGCTACAGAATTCTGTCCCCACTCCCCTGTTCCCAGCTACAAAACTCTGTCCCCATTCCCGTCCCCATTCCCTGAACTCTGTCCCCACTGGCACTCTGTCCCCTGCTGCAGAACCCTGTCCTCTGCCCTCCCAGCACCCTGTTCCCTCTCCCCTGCCTCCAGCCACAGAACTCTGTCCCCACAAAATGTATAATTATAAATGCTTCATTTTAGATTTAAATATCATGAATAAAAAACAGACCATTTATTTCATAACTATAAACACGTGATTTTAATTTTATATATCGCATAACTTAAACATAAACTGTTTATCAGAGTGTGTAAGTAAGGGCTGGGGATAGCAAGTGATGGACAGGAGGAGAATAGAGAGGGCGGGGCTTCAAAGAAGGGGCGGGGTTGTAGATCTTCGCCTGTTCTGAGATTTAAAAAGTGATCTTGGGTATAAAAAGGTTGGAGACCACTGCTCTACAGGAAAGAATTAATGGACACGAATCTGATATCCGAAAAGGCAACACACAGCAACCTGTTGGAGAACACTTTAACCTGCAGAGGCACTCATTCATGGATCTCAAAATCACTGTGTTGTTTCAGGCCAATTCCACAGGGAAGCGTTGGAACTTAAACTTCATTTACAAGTTTGGGACCCATCACAAAGGTCTGAATAAAGACATTATTCACACTACCTTCCACATCCTAATGACTCAACCAACCAAACAATGGGTACTTAAGAACAATCTGAACCTTCTCTATCAGCTTCATGTAACACCAACGCTCTAATTCACTATTTTTTCCCTTCCTTCTTCCCCTCCCCACTCCACATCCCCTATTTATTTTGGAACTGGACCTTTAATAACTCCAGTCATCTGAAGTGGGTTGTACTCACAAAAGCTCACGATCCCATCTACATGTTTTGTATTAATATCAGCGTCAGTCCTATAGAGCTAGGTATGCATCTTATACCAGAGTAACTACAAGTCAACTGTGATACTCCAGATTTACACCAGTAAATAAGTGGAAAGTTGGGCCCACTAGACAGCTGTTCTGATTTACAAAAGTGCTGTTCATTAGTTTCCTGGCCTGCCATTTAGCCCTACCGAGTGACAGAAGGAGTTGGGAGGAAGGCTTATCGCATGGAACTGGCTGGAAGGTATATTGCAACCTCCATAGACTCTGATGGGTTCTGTAAGCTTCCATGCAGATCTTAGTAGCTTAATGGTTCCTCCATATCTTTTAACGAACACACATCAAAAATATAATTTAAAAAGAAGCCAAGATTTAAAAAAACAGACTATTCATGTTGCTTCCAAATTTGTATGTAAGGTACAGGTTGAACCTCTCTAGTCCAGAACTCTCTGGTCCAGAAACATCCATCGTCCAGAAAGATTTTAGTTAGCTGAAAATCCACCCATGTCCACTTTTCATGGGTGTGGCCAAGTTTCCTGCGGTCCCATAAAGTTTGTTTACAGCTACCAGACCTGGCTCATCCCCCTTCTGTTCTGAAATTTGATTTGTCCTTTTCATATTTGTTTATTTTCTTGATTTTATCCTTTGGTATATATGGTCGTGCCAATTTTCTTCCACTATTTGATCTGAGGAAGTGGGTCTGGCCCACGAAAGCTCATCATCTAAGAAACCATCTTGTTAGTCTTAAAGTGCTGCATAGTCCTGGTTTTTGTTTCAGCTACCCCAGACTAACACGGCTACATTTCATCACTGTTCTGTGCTGTTATTTAGCTCTAATTAACCCCTAAATGTCCTCTAACAACAGCCCAGTAAGCAGTGGCAGTGTTGGTAATGCTCCTAGACAATATTAGTCTCCCGTGGTCAGAAAACTCTCTCATTCAGAACTGGTCAGGTCCTGAGGGTGCTGGACGAGAGAGGTTCAACTTGTACTGAAAATGAGCGGCTGGGTTGAGTTTCAAAAGTGTTGAGCACCTGTAGTTTCCATTGAAATCAGCTAAATCAAAATCTAGCCAATTATTTCCCTGCCTAGTGCTGAGGTTTGACCCCCTTTTTGAAAATCTTGGCAGCAGCTTTTACCTACAAGAGTGGCCCAATGGTTTGCAGTGCTAAGGAGGTCAGGGTGAATGGCACACTAGCAAACCTGCCCTGATTCTCTCCACTGTTGGGGTTAGAAAGCTCATACAGCATTTCACACTGGTTACCCGGCTACTGTGGTGTAGGCAGCACTGGAACACAATGACAAGGAAGACTGTCGGGTAACGTGAATGGAGCAGCGCTGGCTTTGTTGGTGGCAGGAGTCACTGTAGTACAGACCCCAAATAGTTCAGGTTCCCACTGGAATAACAGATAACCATTTATCCTTCCAAAGTTCAAGAGGCTTTTAGGCTGGAGCTCACAGCTCACCTGTTCAGCCTTTGGAACCCGAACCAATTTCAACAGGACTGATGGACAGAGACAGACTATTAGTTTGGGAGGTAGAAGCAGGTAAGAGTCAGTGCTCAGAAGAGATAGGCTGCATGCTGGGGAATCTCAGTGCTAAGAAATCCTCTCTCCACCTGCTATTGCAGTTCAATAGCTCCTGAAGCCAACACTCAAAGGGGAGAGTAAATAGGCAATCTAGATCCACCGTACAGCATCTTCCCTCACCCATTCCTGACCTTGACACACTGGGGTGAAGGAAATTCCCTGATGAGGAGAAGGTTCCTAAACTGCACCCCCCACAAACTGCACAGATCGGAACCCCCTGCCATAGCACAGATGGCAGGGTTCGGTCTATGTGGTTGCTGTACTATACTCGAAGATCCCATGATCAGTAGCACAGGCTAGGTTCTTACTGTTACTTTAAAGCATTTTACTTAACAAAACCATTGTATTTCCTCTTCCATCCTGCTATTCCTCCACAACTACCTGGACTTTAAAGCTCACTCTTTCATTATGCCTAAATGTCAAGGCTTAATTGCCTCGCCTCAACGTTAACTTTCAAGCCAGCAGAACTGCTGGTGTGATACAGCAGGCTAATAGAACTGTTCATGGTGATTTAACCCTTCGCAAAGAAAATCAATTATTATTATTATTATTGATTCCCAACAGCAATATTTCATCTCCTAAAAGAAACTGAATCTTCACTGGAAAACACAGAATTCATTTTTGTACCTGTCTAGCCATCTATGGGCTGGGATATTCCATCTGGACCAGAACTGTAGGACGGAGTCTGCATTCCTACGAGAACAGAACAAGTAAGGGGATGTCATTGCATAGCACAGAAGGAACACACAATGTTGTTACACCAAAAATCAAAATGCAGCTCAGTCAATCTGCTAATTACAACTACATTTTCCATGGCACTACTGAAATAACCTTAGGATAAGGGCTTTGGCATTCTCTGTAATGCAAGCCCTGGAGTCAGAAATAAATGCAGCACTTGCTATTTAAAGTAGGAGGGTTTAAAAAAAATCATGTGCACTCTGGTATACTGTACAGTTAACTCCATTTTCTCACACATGTAACTACTCTGCAGTTGATTTGTATGCATATATCCCTCCAGTAGTAAGCCCGCCATTTTTACCAGATCTAGAACTTGGGAGCCAATTATCTCACATTTAATGATGATACATGACGATAAGTTTTGAAACCACGAAGTGCTGTGTGTGGCAGATATGGCAATTTCCTGCAATGTCTTTGAAAGACTTTATTATATTATGTTTATGTGTTCTTATGGGCCGGGATTGTATGTAACCTTTCTGGGGGGGAGATATGACAGATGTGAAACATGGGAGCTCATAAGACAATATTGGAAATGAACTAGACAGGTATGAAAAACCCAATTGTGGGTTTGAAGTACTGAATTTTACCAGAGCCCCATGCTGGATTTTGGGGTGATCTCTGCTAAGATTTCTAGCACGAGTGCAGGTTATTTTATGTTTTAATGTGGTTTCTCTGTAATGCTTTTACCTTAAGAATGAATGTGCTTGCTTAGGGAGCTGAGGGGTAAGTTGAAACTGTGAGTGATACACCAGTCACAGCAAAGCATAGGCACTAGCCTCGTAGAGTGCAACTACACTGCAGGGCTTAACTTGAAATAAGCTACGTAAATTGAGCTACGTCAATTGTGTAGCTTATTTCAAAATCGCTTATTTTGAAATTGGGAGCGTCTACACAGCACTTATTTCGAAATAAAGCCCTCTTGCTCTGACTTCCCTTACTCCTCACCTAATGAGGGTTACCGGAGTCGGAGTAAGGAGTCCTCCAACTTGGCAGTATTTTGACACTATTTCGAAAAAACTGCCTGCTGTGTAGACGCAGACTAAGTCATTTCAGAATAGTGTTGTAGTGTAGACGTACCCTTAGGCAGTCTGGCTTGCTGGATGTCACAGCATAAGCCAGGGAGCTGTGCAGCCTTAAAATGCCTAGTGAGAAGAGCGTGAGATTTGCGTCTGCCCAAGAGAGGTGAAGGATAGGGTCTGGAAGCCTGAAGTGGGTGTCCTTGGTGGACCATGGAGAGGAAATATAAATATAGCTGCCTTGACCTGTGACAATGAATTTAATGTTTTAGGTCTTTCATGGACAGTTAAGCAGTTATCAAGTCTTTCCTCTCTACAATTAGGTCTAAAGTATTTGGTATAGAAACACACAGTGAAAAGAGAGCCCTGAAAGCCAGTGGTTTTTTATTTCAGCAAAAATCAATATCTAAAAGATCTGCAGAGATTAGCATGCCTCCGCCAAATATTTTAAAGAATGACTGAAAATGGCAAATCAACATTAAAAAAATGAAAGAAAATAAACCCTTCTTCCTGCTGATATCACACCTTTTATCTCCTACACCTGATCAGCACCCCTCCTTTATGGATGTTGTGTGGATGCTGCAGAGCATATCACTCCAAACCTTTCAGTGTTACTCATTTAACAGGCAGACATTCCTACTTTCTTTTACAGCTTTGGCAACCCAAGATAGGTGGAACTGTCAATCCAAATTAAGAGGTACCCATCACTTACTGCACTTCCCATCTCTCACCCATGCTTCTTGCGTGTAACACTTTCATTTGCCTGACAACACGTTTGCCAGCAACAGAAGACTATGCACACAAACTGAACATACCCTGACTACACCCTGTCAACGATCATTTTGTGGGTCTCTTGCATGCTGTATCTATGGAACTAATTTCATTGTAGTTACAAACAATTTATACATGGAGCTTACAATAAGATGACAGTACGGAGTCTTGTGATACTTGATGAGTGTCTTAAAACTCCAGCTTCTGGAGTCATGTGAATATGGGATAATTTCTGCTTTTTCTTAAAAATATATTTCTGCAGAGCAAAAATGGCAAATATGAACTCTAAAACACTCAACCACCAGAGGGAAAGTAAAAAGAGCCAAAAGCTTTAGGTTTTTTAATCTAATTTGTGAGCCAAGCTCACATTTTCTGAAGTGTGATTCATGATGTTTGAAACACTTGGGGTTGGCAATGCTGCAGTTTAATATTTACACTTACAATTTGTTGACCCTGGGTTAATGGAATTTGTAATCTTGTGTGTTTCTGTTATTAGGTAACCAATAGCTGTCAATGGAAGCTGTATGGGTAGAACAGTCTCTGTCTGTGGAGAGCAGAAGACTTAATCTTTGTTCCCCCTTCCTGACACTCGGGTATGGGAGAAGGATGTAAGGCTCCTGAACTGCATCTCTGAGCCTCAGAGTAGAGCAGGAATGACATGGCCAAATATTTGACATGGGGGATCCTCACTGACAAAGCAGGCAACCAAGGCTGGATTAACCCACCAATGAGCCCCAGGCACCTGGCATGTGGGTCTCAGCACCACTCAGGTTTGGCATGGTCACCACTCTGTCAGGATGGGGAAGAGAGGAGGGAGGCTGGGCAGGCTGAATCTGAATTTGTGACCACATGCTCAGGGAGTTCACTTTGTCCCCCGCCCCATGAATTTAGGCCTGGGGCACATATTTGGTTTGCTTATTCCTTAAACCTGCACAACGGGTCCTGTAGACAGCACCCAGCCTTGCTAGCTGCTCCTTCTTCTGCTGCCAGCTGCCACTGGCAAGCACTGGACCTGATGTCTGACTCAGAGGCTACATCTAGACTGCAAGCCTCTTTCGAAAGAGCGTCTAGACTACAACCAGTACGTTTGAAAAAGCAAGATGCTTTTTCAAAGAGAGCACCCAGGCAGTCTGGGATGCTCTCTTTCGAAAAAGCATGGTTTGCATTACATAGCGCCTTTTTTCGAAAAAGCACTTTCAAAAAAAGGCGTTCTTCCTCGTAAAACGAGGTTTTCCGTGGTCAAAAAAACTGCCACATTCTTTCGATTTACTTTCGAAAGAATGCAGCAGCAGTCTAAACACAGGGGAAGTTGTTTTGAAAAAGGCCACATTTTTGAAAAAGCCCTATAGTCTAGACACACCCAGAGACAGTCAGGGTATGCCACTCAAAGACTCTCAGAAGATTAGGACTGGAAGAGACCTCGGGAGATCGAGTGCAACCCCCTGCTAAAAGCAGGATCAATCCCAATGCAATCATCCCAGCCAGGGCTTTGTCAAGCTGGGACTTAAACACCTCTAAGGGTAGAGAGTTCATCAGTTCTCTAGGGAACCCATCCCAGTGTTTCGCCACCTACCTAGTGAAATAGCTTTTCCTAATATCCAACCTAGACCTCCCCCACTGCAACTTGAGACCATTGCTCCTCATTCTGTCGTCTGCCACCACTGAGAACAGCCTCTCTCCAGCCTCTTTGGAACCCCCCTTCAGGGATTTGAAGGCTGCTGTCAAATCCCTCCTCGCTCTTCTCTTCTGCAGACTAAATAAGCCCAAATCCCTCAGCCTCCCCTCATAAGTCATGTGCTCCAGCTCCCTGGTCATTTTCATAGCCCTCCATTGGACTCTCCAATTTGTCCACATCCTTTCCGTTGGGAACTGGACACAGTACTCGAGAGGTGGCCTTGCCAGTGCCTAACAGAGGGGCACAATCACGTCCCTCTATCTGCTGGCAATGTTCTTACTAATGCAGCCCAATATGCCATTAAGCCTTCTTGGCAACAAGGGTACACAACTGACTCACATCCAGTTTCTTGTCCCCTGTAGCCCCCAGGTCCTTTTCTGCAGAACTGCCACTTAGCCAGTCGGTCCCCAGCCTATACCAGTGCATGGAATTCTCCTATCAAGACTCTGCACTTGTCCTTGTTGAACTTAATCAGAATTATTTTAGCCTAATTCTCCAATTTGTCTAGTCACTCTGGATTCTATCCCTACTCTCCCGCCTATCTACCCCTCCCCCTTAGTGTCATCTTCAAACTTGCTGAAAGCGTAATCCATCCCATCACCCAGAGCATTAATGAAGATGTTGAACAAAACCAGCCCCAGAATTGTCCCTTAGTGCATACTGTTTGGTACTGGCTGAAAACTAGACATCAAGCTGTTACTTACTAACCATTGAGCCCAATGATCTATTCAGCTTTCTATGCAGCTGCTGGCTTGTTTTCTGCTTCCACAAGGAATTAGTCAAAATATGGTAACACCTAGATTTGTGCACCTTGCTTAAAAAGATCCAAAGATTATTTCTCCAGAGGTAGTGGTAAAAGTTAAAGTTTTATTTGTAAAGATAATGAGGCAAATTCTTGGCCCATCACTTACAAGCATGCAAGGTGTAGTGTAAATCACTGTCAATCTACTTACCATTTAACACCCTTTTTTCATTGTGTAAATGATTGCATAAGGTGCAGGGCAATAGGGAATCTACACTTTTATTTTAAATTCCTTACTTTGTTTTTCCCAGCTCCATAACAACGCTAATTGACTAGCAGTTATAGAATGCCACTCAGTCATGCTAGATACTTGTAGAACCTTTGCCAGCCAATTTCCCATTTTGAAATACTAATTTGACAGCTCCTCCCACCCCACCCCCCTTGACATTAAGCATGCCACGTAGCAGTCTGATTTAACAGCAATCTGTTTGGATAAGAGGTGAAAGAAATCTTACCACCAGTCTAGATAAAATTGCCGGTCACCAAATCGGAGCAGTTCCGCAAGGCAGTTGAGGCAGGAGTGAAAATACCAATAAAAAAAGATCAGCCAGATGAAATGATTGGGCACCTGTGTGGGAAACATAATAAAACAATATTTCCCTCCCACATGTTGTCATGTCTTCAGCACAGGTTGAATATAGTAAGGTATAAACTGGCCCTTACTACAGCCAACTGCTCTCATAAAAAGATTTACCTGCTCCTGGATTTAAAGTATCCAGTTACAAGTGATGCAAATGGAGAAAGGCTTTTAAATATGATTTTAAGATAAAGACACATGAACAGGATTCAAATATAAATAAAGTTCACAGTTTAATGCAAGACAGGATTTCTATAGGAAATTAAGACATTATATGGGCCTATAGTTTGTAATGTGGTAATTTTGGAATTGAACCTAGTGAATACTGAGAGAATAACTGGATGGAATCAGGCAGAGGATAGACAAATTTTTCCAGGCAGCTGTGCCAATGTTCCTCCGTCCTCTTGTCCAGATCTGAACTGAATTGTGCCCTGAGGAGATGGCACAATATATAGTTTACTTAGATTTTCAGAAAGCATTTGACAAGGTCCCTCATCAAAGGCTCTTAAGCAAAGTAAGCTGTCATGGGATCAGAGGGAAGAGCCTCTCATGGACTGGTAACTGGTTAAAAGATAGGAAACAAAGAATAGGAATAAAAGAACGGTTACTTACCTCATAACTGCGATTCTTTGAGGTGTGCTGCTCATGTCCATTCCAATATAGGTGTGTGCACGCAGTGTGCACGCCCCATCGGAAGCTTTTCCCTCAGCAGTACCCTTAGGGCCAGCAGGGAGCCCCCTGGAATGGCACCGGTATATCGGCCCATATATACCGCTGCTGGCTCCCTCACCCACTCTGTTCCTTCTTACCAGAATACTCCGGAGAGGGCAGCGGGTAGGGATTTGGAATGGACATGAGCAACACGTCTCGAAGAATCACAGTTACGAGGTAAGTAACCGTTTTTTCTTCTTCGAGTGATTGCTCATGTGCATTCCAATATAGGTGACTCCAAAGCAGAACCTATGGAGGAGGACCGGATGTTGAAGCCACAGAGGAGTGGAGGACCACGCTGCCCAGGGCAGCATCTTCCCTGGCTTGATGCATTAGTGCATAGTGATTGGCAAAGGTACAGACAGAGGATCATGTAGTGGCTCTGCAGATGTCCAAGATGGGAACCTGCACCATGAAAGCGGGGGAGGCTGCCATGGCTCTCGTGGAGTGTGTTCTAAGGGGTGCAGCCAGTACCCCCGCCAGGGCATAGCACTCCTTGATGCAAGCGGTTATCCAGGAGAAGATCCACTGGGAGGACACAGGATGGCCCTTCACCCATTCCACGATGGCCACAAAGAGTTGCGGTGACTTCCTGAATGGTTTTGTCCTGTCTAAGTAAAAGGCTAATGCTCTACGCACATCCAAAGTGTGTAAAGCCTGTTCTTTCCCAGACGCATGTGGCTTGGGGTAAAAGACTGGCAGGAAAATATCCTGGGAGGTGTGGAAAGAGGACACTGCCTTGGGCAGAAAAGCTGGGTCGGGGCGGAGCCTAACCTTGTCTTTGAAAAACACCGTGTGGGGGGGATCCGAGGTAAGCGCCCTGAGTTTGGATACTCTCCTGGCTGTTGTGAGTGCCACCAGAAGAGACACCTTATAAGACAGGTATAGAGGAGAACACGTCACTAATGGTTCGAACGGGGGTCCCAAGAGTTTGGAAAGGACCAGATTTAGGCCCCACTGGGGGGCAGGCTGGTGGATGTGCAGGTAGACACTAACCATCCCTTTCAGAAACCTGTTGACCACTGGGTTAGCAAACAGGGTTTTCCCCTTTTCCCCCAGGTGGAAGGCCAAAATGGCCGCCAAGTGAACCTTTACAGAGGAGGAAGAGAGGTCCTGGATCCTGAGATCCAACAGATAATCCAGGGTCAGAGGGGGTGCACCCAAGGTGGGCCCGTGTCCGACGTGTCTGTGACCAGGCGGATGAATAGCACTGGTCTGGAGAATGGGACTCCGGCACAGACCTCTGCCTGGTGGGTCCACCAGTCCAGCACAAGGAGGACAGGACCGGGAACCATCAGCACTCTGTCCCATGAGTGAGCGGACGGGTTGTGGACTCGCGACAACCACATCTCTAACGGGCGCATGCGCAGTTCGGTGTGCTGCACTACATAAGTGCAGGCAGCCATGAGGCCCAAGAGACACATGCAGGCCCGGGAGGTGGTGACTGGAATATTCTGGAGCACCCTGACTGCTGTCTGTATTGTGAGGAACCGAGAGCTGGGTAGAGAGGCCCTCGCTGACAGAAAGTCCAGGATGGCACCCACAAACTCTATTATCGGGGTAGGAGTTAGGGTTGATTTGTCCAGATTTAGCAGGAGGCCTAAGCTGTTGAAGAGTGTGCAGACTATGGTGATGTGGTCTTTCACCTGAGTCTCTGAGTTCTCCCTCAGGAGCCAGTCGTCTAGGTAGGGGAACACCTGGACGCCCCTTTTCCTAAGTGCCGCGGCCACCACCACCATGCATTTGGTGAAGACCCGAGGGGCTGTGGAAATACCAAAGGGGAGGGCCGTGAATTGGTAGTGGTCTGGGCCCAGAGTAAATCGGAGGAACCTGCGGTGGTGGTGGGGGGGGGGCGATTGAAATGTGGAAGTAAGCATCTTTCAAGTTGAGGGCAGAGTACCAGCCTCCAGGGGCTAACGAGGGAATTATAGACGCCAGAGTCACCATTTTGAATTTTGATTTGAATCATAGATCACAGAGTACTAGGACTGGAAGGGACCTCGAGAGGTCATCGAGTTCAGTCCCCTGCCCTCTCTCGGGGCCGATGCTCCCTCCCGCAGTATACCTGGCAGAGCAGCTAGCGCACTTCCAGAATCGCTGGAAGTGGCGCTAAGCTGCGGGACTTCTGTCCATCCCCGGGAAGCCGACACTACCTCCATTTTCACTTGAGATAGGTAGTGGGGCTTCTCGGGGGTGGGAGGAAAACGGGGGCGGGGTGGACAGGATGCCTCGCGATCGACCTGTCGAGGCCTCACGATCGACCAGTCGATCGCAATCGACCTGTTGGTGACCACAGCTCTAGAGGGAGTGTCGGCGTGCAGGATGTCGACGGTACGGTCCGAGTCATCGGAAACCTTCTCCGCTTGTACTCCCAAACTTTGGGCCATGCGGCAGAGTAGGTCCTGATGGGCCCTAGCGTCCATGGAGGGCATGGACAGAGCGGAGTCGACTAGCTCCTTGTCCAGGGAGGAAAACGATGACCCCTTCTGCTCTTCATCCACAGGGGCATCCGTGAGTCCTGGATTATCCAAAGTGGCCATAGACGAAGAGGGGGGAGGTTGGCTCACCAAAGCCACGCTCCCCCCGGTCCTGGGGACGACTGGCCTGGAGGTAACAAGTGGCCCGAGATAGGGGACCTGACCAGAGGTGTCGTCGACGGAGGAACTTGTCGGCCTGAAGAGACAGAAGCCGGTCTGGGAGGATCCATGCCCTGGCTTTGGTGGTATGTCCAGGGGGTCCAGAAGGGCCACTGTACCAGAGGCTGAGGGGGCCACATTTGCTGTACCATGGGCACGGGGACCAGTTGAGCACACTGTTGTTGGTACGGGTGCGGAGGACTACGATGCCGGGAGCGGCGCCACGAGCGAGACCTGGAGCCCCTTGAGGACCAGACGGATTCTGCCTTGGAGTCAGACGAGTACTCTGAGGTGGACCACAGCAGTGTGGATGCGGATGCTGACAAGGCTGCAATGCGCCAGGACATGGACTCTGGCTTGCTGTGGTGCCAAGGTGGTGGAGGAGGCATGGCTGCGCCAGAGTCCCACATGGAGGTAGGTGCCAGTGGGCCCTGAATCAGCAGCGGTGCCGGGCGATGATGCTGCACCCAGTCTGGTGCCACGTCCTGGGGGTACTGGTGCCTCGATGGCCAGTGCCGCATATGGTGCCATAGGGATTGAGCAATGTTGTCTGCCCTTGTGCACCAGGTCTTTGGGCACCCTGGAAGGGGAGCAGTGCCAAGGGTCCGTGTGCTGCCTGGAGGGTGCCGGAGTGGGAGGAGGAGAGGGGATGACTCAATGAGGACCCTCACTGCCTCTAAGGCCTCTGGTGTGGATGGGTCTGGAAAGACCTCTGAAGGGCTAACTTCGCTTTGCTGGGAGGAGTGCCCACCCGACCTAGAAGGCCCAGGCTCCAGTCTTGTCGGCGCCACGTGCCCCACTGTAGGGCACACAGAGGGCGTGTGCCTAGGTGGGGACTGACCCCCGTCAGGCTGCCTCTTCTTCTGCAGTGCCGGCGATTGGGAGCAGTGCCGGAGAGGTGCGGTGCGCAAAGCCATCGTGCACTGAGGCTGGTGCGCTGTGAGAGGCTGGTGCCAAGTCTGGTGCCGGTGCCAGCCAAAATGCCGCCTCCATTAGGAGGAACTTAAGGCGCGACTCACGTTCACGCTTAGTCCTGGGCTTCAATGCCTTGCAAATTTTACAGAGTTCTGTAAGGTGTGTTTCTCCCAGACACTTTAAGCACGAGGAGTGTGGATCTCCACACGGCATAGGCCTATTGCACTTTTTCAAGGGCTTAAAGTCTTGCGGGCTGGGCATGCAATCAAAGAGAAAACAGCGAAAAGTCTGTAACTTAATTTGCAGGTACTTAGCTGAAGATTAACTAAAAGAAAGAGAAGAACATGTCCCGGCAGTAAGGAGGAACTGAGTGGGTGAGGAGACCAACAGGAGTATATATGGGCCAATATACCAGCGCCAGTCCAGGGGGCTCCCCTGCTGGCCCTAAGGGTACTGCTGAGGGAAAAGCTTCTGACGGCGCATGCACGCTGCGCACACACCGATATTGGAATGGACATGAGCAATCACTTGAAGAAGAACTATCAGTTTTCAGAATGGGGAGGGGTAAATAGCGGTGTCCCTCAGAGATCTGCTCTGGGACCAGTCCTATTCAGCATATTCATAAATGATATCTGGACAAAGGGGTAAACAGTGGATGTGACAAAATTTGCAGATTAACACAAAAGTACTCAAGATAGTTAACTCTCAGGCAGACTGCGAATCAATACAAAAGAATCTCTCAGAACTGAGTGGGCAACAAATGGCAGATGAAATGTAATGTTGATAAATGCAAAGTAATGCACACTGAAAAACATAATCAAAACTACACACAGAAGATTATTCATATACATATAAATTTGCTGTTACCACCTCAAGAAAGAGTCATGGTGGATAGTTCTCTGAAAATATCCACTCAATATGCAGCAGCAGTCAAAAAACAAACAGAATGTTGGGAATCATTAAGAAAGGGATAGAGATTAAGTCAGAAAATATCATACTGCCTCTATATAAACTCATGGTACACTCACATCTTGAATACTGCGCTCAGATGTCATTCCCCCATCTCAAAAAAGATATACAGGCAGTCCCCGAGTTACGCGGATCCGACTTATGTCGGATCCGCAGTTACGAACGGGGCCCTTCCTCTCCCTGGTCTCCAGCAGACCAGGGAGAGGAAGCAAAGCGGCGGAACACGCGGGCAGCGGACAGGGCTGTCCGCTGCCCACGCGCTCCGCGGCTTGGCTCTGCTTTGCCCCCCCCCCCCCGTCCCCCAGGTCTGCAGACCAGGGGGGGCAAAGCAGAGCAAAGCAGAGCAAAGCAGAGCCAAGCCTCGGAGCGCGCGGTCAGCTGACAGCTCAAACGCGTCTGGGCTGTCCGCTGGCCGCGTGCTCCGCGGCTTGGCTCTGCTTTGCCCGCCCCCGTTCCCCTGGTCTGCAGACCAGGGGGACGGGGGGCAAAGCAGAGCAAAGCCACAGAGCCCGAGGGCAGCAGGACAGCCACGGCGTGTCTGGGCTGTCCCGCTGCCCCCGTGCTCCGCGGCTTTGCTCCGGACACCTGTGGTACAGCAGCTCTGGGCGCTACTGGACCAACCGGGCAGCACCCCAGCTGCTCTGCCCCAGGCGTCCTGATTCAGCCACTGCTGGTCAGTTTCAGCAGCGGCTGAATCAGGACACCTGGGGCAGAGCAGCTTGGGTGCTGCTGGGTTGGTCCAGTAGCGCCGAGGAGCGGCGGCGCTACTGGACCAACCCAGCAGCACCCCAGTTGCTCTGCCCCAGGCGTCCCCAAGTCAGCCGCTGCTCAAACTGACCAGTGGCTGACTACAGGAAGCCCCTGCCCCGGGCTTCCTGGAATCAGCTGCTGATCAGTTTCAGCAGCAGCTGACTTGGGGATGCCTGGGGTTCTTAAGTTGAATCTGTATGTAAGTCAGAACTGGCGTCCAGATTCAGCCGCTGTTGAAACTGATCAGTTTCAGCAGCGGCTGAATCTGGACGCCAGTTCCGACTTACATACAGATTCAACTTAAGAACAAACCTACAGTCCCTATCTAGTACGTAACCCGGGGACTGCCTGTACTGGAATTGGAAAAGCTTCATAAAAGGGCAACAAAAATGATTAGAGGTATGGAACGGCTTCTGGATGAGGAGAGATTAATGACACTGACTTTTCAGCTTAGAAAGGAGCCTAAAGGGGGATATGATTGAAGTCTATAAAATCATGACTGCCCCACACTGGAAAACAAGGTGTTAAAGCTGCCCTTGGAGAGGGCAGTGGCAGAAGCCAATCAGAGGGAGGCTGAAGGCAGCCAATCAGGGTCAGGCTGGGCCCTATAAGAAGGACTGCTGGGCAAAGAGAGCTTAGTCTCTCCTTGGGGCAAATGGACTGACTGCCTAAAAGGGGCTGGTGCCACAGACAGAGCAGTGGTGGGAGAGGTCAGGGAGTCAGCATGGCCCTAGTCTGACCAATGAGCAGGCTCAGGCCCTGACAAAAGGGCCTAGGGGGTACTAGAGCTAGATAAGGGAAAGCAGGCAAGAAAAAGGCAGCAAAGTCCACCCCCAGCCGATGATTAGAGTGGCCAATTCAGAGGCGCTGCAGCCTAGGGAAGGATGCGGGTCCTGGCATGGTAGAAGCCAAAGAGGAAGGTAATCGCAGGCGAGACACTGCCGTAGGAGGGCACTCCAGTGCTGGAATGAACTAAATCCCAGGACGTCCAGCAGGAAGCATCATGGCAGTGAGTGGGACCATATTACAGTGCTCCTGTTGGCACAGCTAATGTCCTCCTGGAAGGTGGTGTTTCTACACCAGCATAAAAATCCCTTTTGTCAGCGTACACGGCAGTCACACTGGGGGCTTGCTGGTATGCATTTTGCTGTAGACAGAAAGGGAAATTAGCCATACCAGAATACGTATACTATTCTACAGTATACCTCTCTACAGCTATACTTGCAGCTACACAAAGGGTTTGACCAGAAAAATATATTTCAGTTTAAAACAAAATTACATCCCATACAAAATAATGATCCTGGTACAAAATCAGAGTGGAGACCAGGCCTTACATTTCCATTGTCCTCTTCATATTGAGGGATCCCACAGTGCTTTAAAAGCTACAGAATGATACTGACAGCCAATTCCACTGGCGTGCTGGCTCTTAGGCAGAACGGCAGATGACGGAGATGCAGCGTTCTGCATAAGGGTGGTGGGATCTTTAGGCCAAGGACACAGGGACAAATCACTAGACTTTCCAAAAGTGACTTGAGATCTTTCAACTCCATTCAGGAGGGACAAAATCTTGGCTTCCGAGGTTTCACTGAAAGAACTGCACATGGGAAACTGCATAAAACTCAATGGCTGCGTCTACACTGGCATGATTTTGCGGAAATAATTTAACGGAAAAGTTTTTCCGTTAAAAGTATTTCCGCGAAAGAGCGTCTAGATTGGAACGGATGCTTTTATGCAAAAGCATCTGTGCCCAGTATAGACGTGCTTTTGCGCAAGAAAGCTCCGATGGCCATTTTAGCCATCAGGCTTTCTTGCGCAAAAAATTAAGGTGCCTGTCTACACTGGCCCTCCTGCGCAAGCGGGGTTATCCCTGAGCGTGAGTGTCCAAGTATTTGTGCAAAAAGCACTGAATTCTTACATTAGAACGTCAGTGCTCTTGCGCAAATTCAAGCGGCCAGTATAGACAGCTAGCAAGTTTTTGCGCAAAATCTTGCCAGTCTAGACGCACCCAATGTGTCCATGGTACAGTGAAAGAGTAAAGAGTGGCACTGGATATTTTGGGCTTCAAACCTCAAGATTTCAGGGACTCAAGCTACTTAGGTCACCAAGCCATCCTTGCTGACACACATATAAGCTGAAGTTGAATTTGTCTGGTTTTTGTCCTGTTTGTCTCCTAGGAATTCAGAAAGGAGCTTTGCAATTTTCTGCTTCCCATGGTTCCCTTTGGCTGTAAATGGTGAACTGGAGCCAATGGGAGCCGCAAGGCTCTGAGGCTATGTACCCTTTGGGTAAACAAACCAGCGGGCCCGCTAGCAGCTTTCCCCATGGCCCACTGTGAGGAACACTGAAGTAGAGGATACTACCTAATAGTTTTTCTGTTCTCAGTTTAGTTCAAGATGAGATATAATCCAATGGAACAGGATGGCAGTTTAAGATCATGAGAAAACAACAATGCTACTTGGAAAAGTGATCATGTCAAAGTGGATTTACTCAAACAGAGCTGTTTTGTGACCCTGATTTTGTGCTTACTTTCATGCATGTAACTGTCATGCATGCTACTTTCATTTCAGTGACTGTACTAAAACGAGTGGAGTTTGCTGATGCAAAGCCAAGGAAGGGGAGAGGTGAATTAACTACCTCGCATACATCATAACAGCTGACTTCAGGGACACAGCTCTGCAGAAGCAACCCAGCTAAAAGTGAACCAGAGTCTGATCCTTCTCCTGCAACATCAGTTCAACTGGACACACTAAGTATGCCAGTCTCCAAGACGTACAGGCTGCCATAAGCACTAAATCCATTGGAAGCTACTACAAAGATGTTGATACCAATACATTGGCATAGAAACCAACTGCACTCAGTGCTATGAAGGCAGAGCACACAGATCCTGGAGAAAGGACCTTTTCATCACAGTCAAACAACCTCTCCTGGTATGAATGGATCCAAAGGGAATGGAGACTAGGCCTCCTTGCCCAGAAGCATGGGGACTGCTGGCAGCCCTCAGAAGAGAACAGAAGACAGCTCTGAATGGGCACAGAGTAAAACAGGGGAAAGCAGAAGAAGGTTTAGGGCTCCCCCCAGAGTGTGGAGGTCTTTCCCACACCTTAGTGAGGAAGGTAACTGATGGAGGAAAAGCTATAACTGACAGCCGGCATCCCGCAGCTAACCATGCAACTGATAGAAGTGTTGTCTGTTGCACAGTTAATATTTTTACATATATTTTTACATCCCTAAACTTAACACTAGGGTTTTCGCTCCAGGTCACTATAGGATATTTTATCCCCTCCTCCCAGATGAGAACCTACCAGCACCAATTCATGCAGGTCACCTCCAGGGCAGATGACTGTAATTCATGGTACAGTATCTGAAACAGAATCTGCCCTCCTTCTGCATGGCTTAGGCTGCTGTGAGCATATCAGGCTAGTGCACAAGTCTCTCCAATGGCACCCAGTTAGCTTCCGCTGCCGATGTAAGGCCCTGCTCTTTATTTTCAAAGCAATTAATGGAACAAGCCCTCGCTATTTCAAAGATTGCATTTTGATCTTTGCATGATGACAGCTGTGGTCCTCTGGGACATTGCAGATCACGGAGTCCTGAATGAAGCACAAGAGAAGAAAGGACAAAGCTTTCTCAACGGAGGGGATCTGTCTATGGAAGAAGTGCCTAGAGGAGACTGGACCAATCCAGAATCTGATGGTCTTCAAGAAATGCTGCAAAACTGGAAAATTCATTCCCCATAATACTGACACAATAGTGACACCTTGCATCCAATAACCTCCAACACTAACACCTTCTTCTACCCAATAACCTCTGCCCAGACCAATACAAAACCTACCATGCCCCAAATAAAGTTGTGACCCTGAAGAGTAAGAAATGTCAGTGATTCCAGGAAGTCCACTAGGCACTTTGCTATTATTATTGATTTTACATGGAAGGCACCCAGAGGCCCTAGGGATGGGCAGGCAGTGTAAAACCCTAAAGGGAACACATTGACTGGACCCCTTGCATTCCCAAATCTCCTTTGTTTCCTATGCCAAAGGGAAATGTCTAATAGACGCTCCTTGGGTTAACCCCTGAGTGAAAAAGCATGCGGAGTGACCTCACCGCTAGTTTTAAGATGTATTCAGTGAGCAGGGTAGACTCTATTTCCTGCAGAAATAAAACAAAATAGATGAATGTTATCTCTGGCACTGGTCTGAATGAGTCAGAATTTGGTGCAAGAAAATAACCATGTGATTTGCTTACATTTATGGGCTTCATTGATTTATGTATATTGGGTACAATCCACTGGAAGAAAACATAAACATATTTAGAGTGGAGGGGTAAACAGTTCTTTCTAGAAGGCATTGTAAAAGTGACTCATTCTTTTGTCTTTGCTATAATGACAAAGCACAACTGCTGCCTGCGTAGCATAAAACCCTTCCTGAGGCTGTCATACCAACTGAACGGCTGGGAGGACATTTGACACTTTGTTAAACAGCTGCATCCCGACCTGCCAGATGACTCTTGATGTCCTCATGGGTAGCACTTCCTTTCAAATGTAAAGACCTTGAAGTTCTATAATGCCTTCAGCATCTGTTTGGATATGGAGCGGGAGTCTGTATACCCCTTCATTAGTGTGTGCAGGTCTCATTGAGGGTTTGAGGTACAAAGTGATTATGCTTTCTCTAGCTACAAGGAAAAGGTGTGAAGTCACACTCATTATCATGGTGCAAAAAGGGGCATCTTAGATGAACAGGCAGTAATAAGATCTTTAAGTGCATTAGTCAAGTTAATAGTTTACTAGATGGATTATTACATTGGACTAATGCACTTCAAATTATGCTTGATTACTGAAAAAAATTCTCATCTAAGTGAACCCCCCTAGGCTGACTCAATTGCCACTGATGCTGATTTTGGAGCAAATTCTGGAAGGGAAATTATTGGACAACACGGCAGATAGTAATGGCCTAGGTCAGACAGTGAATAGGATGAACTGGTTTAACTGGGTGCTAGGGTAGCAACTGAGAACATATCTGTGCATTTGTCTGAGGATGTAGTATCCCCACTAATCTTGACTGATGTGCAGGTCCTGATGGAAATTCCTTTGCCATTTAAACCCATCCCCACAGTTTAGATCTTTGCTATTAAATGTTTTCCAGCTTACCGTGAGAGGAGCAGCTGGGAAGGGGAGAAGCCTGAGGAAGCTGCAGTACAATTTTAACAATCATCTTGGTGAGGAGAGACACGCTGGGTACTTTCCCTACACTCTCTCAGTTACAAGCATCTGTGGATTCCCAGAACTTACACTGAGGCATGGACAGTTGTAGAGGAGCAAGACAGCAGATGGTAACTCAGAGTGGAGACCTTTCCCTGCACCCATCCCAGTTCCAGACATTTCAGTTCTTCACTGTGTTATATCTGCACTGTGGGCTCATGTTAGTTCACTGAGGCAGTAACTTTGGCTGAGCTTTAGAACTTGTCCTGGCATAGCTATGTCAGACAGGGATAATGGCAAAACCACAGTGGAGACACAGTCATGCTAATAGAAGTGTTTGTGTTGGCACAGCTAACACTGATCAGGGACATGGTGTGTCTATAGCAGCAGAAATAGTCTGTCAGTGTGCACTGCAACCAGGCTAGGACACGCACTTTTGTGTAGATATAGTCTCAGTGCAAGCAGCTAGATACAACAATTTAAATGACTGATCTATTTCCAAATTGTGTGTTAAGGTAGATGGGGGGAGGGCTTATTCTGACAAAGAAAATGAAGTGGTAAAGGTCAAAACCTAAATAGCTTTTAGCATTAAATGGCAATATGTGGTTCACAGAGGCCTCACTGTGCACAGTAGCTGAATCCCTGGGGTTTAACCTTGGACAAAAACATACCTGCTGTATTAGCCCCAGCATGAGATGAAAGAGAAAAATCTGCAAAGAAAACAGCAAGAGAAGATTTTGGAGAATGAATTCCCTTCGGCTGAGTCGACTACATTCTGGGACACCACTGCAAAATCTCCAGTCTCTCTTGTATTTCAATGCCATAACCACCCCTTCATCTTCAAGTTCAATTGCCACGCACACATCTTGTGCTGCATCTTCGGGTGAAGATCTAGGGAATGGCATGCTTCCCAGCATATTATTCAAATACACAATGTCATACAGCTACATCTTCAAAATACAAGGACTTTCCCCATCCCCTGAATCTTATGGCATCTGCAGTGCAATTTTAATTGTGTGTATTTCCTACATTAACTAACCAAAGATCAGCTGATCTGGCGGATGGTAGCAATGCACTGAGCTGCTATATGGGGGGTCCATCTATGGACGCTTAGTTTGATCCTTTGCCTTTTATGTTGGTTGGAGACAGGAGAGTTCCAAAGGCCTAACATCAATTTCAGTGATCCCACTGGCCCACACTTTACAGGCTGCGAAAGGACCCTTTAGCATATGACTTGTTATGACTCAGGGCTTTAAGGCTATGTCTACACTGCACGCTTATTTCAGAATAAGCTGGAAGAAATACTCCAAAATAGCTTATTTCAAAATAGCACGTCTACACTACAAGGAAGCCTTGAAATTAGTCCGAGGCAGGCCCCCCTAATGTGGATGCACTACCTCAATTTAGAGCCCCAGAAAGCACCGGGGAATGATTACTTTGAATGGCCCTGGGGAGGAGCTATTCCAAAATAGCAGCAGTGAAGCATCCACACTACTGCTATTCCAAAATAGCTAATTTGGAAGAGGTGTTATTCCTCATGGAATGAGGTTTACAGCATCTGGAATAAGCCGCGGACAGACACTCACACTCACTATTTTGGAATCACGTCCGAAATAACGTTGCTGTGTAGACGCACCCTAAGTGGCAGCCTGGGGCATCAAGAGAGCTCCCCTATAAAGGCAACGTATTTTTGCCGTTTCCCATTTGAGTCAATCCCCGTTTCCCATTTGAGTGTTCTAAAAATGGGGCAGGGTTTAGAAATGGATTTGGGAAAAAATGAAAATTTTTGCAGAAATGTCAATAAAAAAAATCTGAAATTTATGTTAATTTGATGACATTTCACAACACTATGCAACTCCATTTTCCTCAATGAAACTTAAAGAGGCTGCAGATAGTACTGCTGGCTGTGGCATTTTAGGATGCATTTGGAATGGCATTTGGAATGGAATTGGTAGACCGAGAGCTGGAAGGATTTTGAGTACATTCTTTTAGACCTCCAGAGACTGAGGGACATAAGAATATCTTCAACAGCAGAAACAGCTCACCTCTGTATGTACAATATGGGAAAATCCTGTCTGGCTCAGAACTGTCACATTCAGCCTCCAAGTGAACATACGCAATGTGAAACTTCAAGGTCTGATATATTCACTGTGACAGCGGGTGCAGAGAAGCGGACAATTTCAAATGCAATGTCTTGTTCTTACCATTTCAATGAATCTTCTAATGATATAGCCTTGCCGGCAATGCTTTTGTCTTGGGAAATTTAGCTGGTAGCAAAGCGTGGGGGCTAGCAGGAAGTAATACAGATCTTGGGAAGGAGAAAAATACCAGGTTTTTTAAAAAGTCACTTTTCATGGCAAATCGACATTACAACTAGAATAGCTACACAAATTGGACCACACTTATAACAATAAATGAAGTACTCTGATTTCAACCAATCCCCGTGTTGTCTTAAAGTCTAATGCTGTTAGAGGAAACCGGGAAAAGATGGAGGTTGTCATGTTGTTGGGGATAGGCACCCTGATATTCCAATTATAAGCAGAGCCATGGAGTATGTTGGTGCCATTCACCCCTCACTCTGTGCACCCTGTGGAATGCACAACTGAACATGTGTAATTCCAATGATAATTAACCAACCACTAGATGTTTACCCATGCACAACCCTTAATGCAAATCAGTATCACTTAAGAAGTGGGTGCGTGACTTAGCTAACACTGGATATTGACATACCCATGGTTGGCCCAAGTCATCTGACAGGGGTCTTGGAGCTTGGGTAAGGGACTGTTTAATTGCTGCGTAGACATGCAGCCCCAGCACGGAGTGGGTCTCAGAGCTTGGGCTGCAACCCAAGCCCTAACCTCTACATTGCCATTAAACAATCTATTAGCCCAAGCCCTGCAAGCCTGAGTCAGCTGGCACCGGCCAGCCACAGGTGGCTAAGTGCAGTGTACACATACCCACTGACAGCTAAACTGTGGCATGAAGCAGCAGCCTGAGATGTAGCTGGTGCTGAGTCACTCCTCCTCACCACATACATTGCAGTGTCTTCTGGAGTTTTCAGAGAGTCCAGGCTCACAGCTCGTAAAGAGGGCAATATCCGTGTCTCATGCCCTGCCCTAGAAATAGGCTTGGCAGTCAGGAACAGTCCTTATGCTCAGGGAAGACTGTAACTATGGCAAACCTCTGCATGGGGGCTACATAAAGGAAGGAGTTCCTTGCATTCTCTCCACCCTTATACATGCACAAGGGACAATAAAATCAGGCCCTAAGCAGGACTGAAAGGTTCCTTTAAAAAAATCTCATTTGATGTCGTTTGCGTCTAGCATTTACGAATTCATTCATTTTGGGTGAAATCCTGGCTCTGTGAAACCAGTGGAAGTTTACTACATGCTCCAGTGGAGTCAGGATTTTATCCTATATCTTTACATCTTCTAAATGACTGTATCACACATGATAGTGGGGATAAGTCGGCGGAGTGAGATTACCACACAACGTGCTCCTTAATGGCAATATTTTGCTACATTTGCCAGTCGTTTTGAGTGTGATTGTATTAAGCTGTCCCTGCTCATCACAAAACACTTTGGGAGGAGTGAGGCTGCAGTTCCTATAACATTTCAAATTAGGAAGCCTGGATGGAGCTCATTCAGAATTCAGCAGCCACAAAATCCAAATCATGCAGATACGGCAGAACTGGTAACACAGCAAAGAGAGCTCTTGAACAACAATTTAAAGACGAGTTTGAAGTACAGGCAGTCCCCGGGTTACATGGATCCGACTTACATCGGATCCCTACTTACAAACGGGGTGAGGCAACCCCGCACTAGCTGCTTCCCTCCAGCAGACCAGGGAGATGCGAAGCTAGTGCCTCTCCCAGCAGACCAGGGAGACGCGGAGCGGCTTTTCTCAGCAGACACCTCAGCTTGAGAATAAAGGACAGAGGGTATGTCTACACTACCCCGCTAGTTCGAACTAGCGGGGTAATGTATGCATACCGAACTTGCTAATGAAGCCCGGGATTTGAATTTCCCGTGCTTCATTAGCATAAAGCCGGTGCAGCCATTTTTAAAAGCCGGCTTGTTCGAACCCCGTGCCGCGCGGCTACACGCGGCACGGGCTAGATAGTTCGAACTAGCTAGCCATTCCGAACTAGGCGTACAGATAGTTCGGAATGGCTAGCTAGTTCGAACTATCTAGCCCGTGCCGCGTGTAGCCGCGCGGCACGGGGTTTGAACAAGCCGGCTTTTAAAAATGGCGGCGCCGGCTTTATGCTAATGAAGCACGGGAAATTCAAATCCCGGGCTTCATTAGCAAGTTCGGTATGCATACATTACCCCGTTAGTTCGAACTCACGGGGTAGTGTAGACATACCCTGAGGGAAGTGAGGTGTGGGAGAATAAAACTGAGCTCTGGAGAAATGTTTGGCTAGAGTTTCCCCTACAATATGTACCAGTTCCGACTTACATACAAATTCAATTTATGAACAAACCTACAGTCCCTATCTTGTACGTAATCCGGGGACTGCCTGTACTACTTGTGCCCCTGAATGCAAGGAACAATGTTTGTGGCTTTACAAATATATTTTCCATTTAAAACATCTTCCCCCCACAATACACTTGCCAATGTTCTTCGAAAGACAAACAACATACTGTACAAGGGGAACAGTGAAATTGACTATTCTTAATGTGTCACCAAATATACAAAATAAACTAACCCCCCTAACAATAGATACTGATTTCTCTGCCCTCCTCCACTTACAGTAGCCTTAAGTGACTTGTAACAGTGGCAGGTGAAGGATTTTCAGTTAGAAGTGCAATTTTGAAGAGACAATGTCCTTTTAAGAACTATTGTAAAGGTAATTTTTGTTCATCTGATTATCAGGTTTCCACCAACTACACTGTTTCAGCTGCTCCGCATATAGTGAAGACGCAGCATATATTATAGAAATCCTGTTCTGCTGACAGGGAAGAGGTAACTGCAGCAGTATAAGGAAATGTTACCTTTTACTTTCAGGTTCATTGGGTACATGATCTGCTTTGACTGTCCTCTTTCGTTCCTTCTGGACTGATGGGTTGAGGAATCTGCTGCTAACAAAAGGAGTAACATCTATCATATGGTTTCAAGTGAATCAAAGGTCATGGATGACTTTATATAATAAGCCGGGACTGATGCTAGAGAGCTTCACTTCTACAAAGTTCAGGAAGAACTTTCTGTCCAGCTTTGACTTCCTGCTAATCACTGGGTGCTTAGTTCCCAACACTTTGGGTCCAGGGGCAATTTTTCCTCTCTCTCATTAGGCATTTTGGTAGCCCACATTGCCATAATGAGTATCTCACAATGATTGTGTTTCTCAACACACCTCTACAAAGCAGGGCAGTGCTTAACCCCATTGTACAGATAAGGCACTAAGGCACAGAGGATTTCACCAGTGTCACTCAGGAAGCCTATGGCAAAGCAGAGAATTGAACTTGGTCTGCTGAGTGTCAGACTAATACCCTAACCATTGATTATCTCTTCTTCTTTTTCACAACAGAAACATCTTCATGAAAAAGAAATCTCATGAATGCATGCCTGCAGTAGTTACGGTCCCCATCCTTTTGAGATCATACGAACCACTCCCCTTCCCCTTTGTGATTGTGTGCATCACCTGCCATTGTTTGGGGCAAATCAATGCACAGGGTTTTGATGCAGGATGACAGGAGGCTAATATTCTGGAAAAAGACAAGTATAGGAAAGGCAAGCAAGAGGCTAGAGTAAGAAAGACCTCGAAGTGGAGAGGGCTTAGGGTGGGATTTTCAAATGAGCACAGCCTTGCCCTATATCTGAACCCACTGAAGTCAATGGCAGAGAAGAATTTAAATCATTTTTGTCAAGCGGCTCCCAATCATAGCTATGTCTTCATGCCAAAAAGCTGTGTTTTTACACCAAGACAGCTAGCTCAACATGAAGACCCCAACCCTGCTAGTGACTCATGGGGGAGTCAATATGGTTCCATGAGACAAAATTTCTGCTTTTTCTATTAAGTTCTTCAAAACTTAGAAAATTACACCCAAAAAACTATGCTAAATGGTCATTAAGGTTGCAAAACCAAGTCATCAAAAGTTAGGAAATGTCAGGATTCAGGTTGCCTGTGCAGCGCTAGGTCAGCATCCTTGTGTGTGTGGATTAACATAGAACATTAGTAACATGATCACATTCTATCTTTTCCACAAGACCCCTGCCTCATTCAGTGCACAGGACAGAGATCAACAGTTATGACTCCTGGTTCACCAGAATCCTATTTGCTCCCAACCCAGAGCATGAAGAGTCAGAATGCCTTTTGGAGGCAGAGGAGAACTAGGCGTAGAGATGTTGCAGGGAAGAACTCTAGGAACAAGCAAGGGTCCAGAGAAAGAATAGGCTGAGAAGTAAATATGGTCATTACTTCAGTTAACAATAAAAGCAAACCCAAGGGAGAGGGCCGAATTCAGACATTAAGGTACTGTGTGCCTGGTGTTCTGAGACCAGGGTGAGCCTGTTCATGAGCACTGAGGCCACTCATCCATGCTGAATTCAGTGGTGCCAGATTTAGCCCTAATAGAGCACTTTATAGCTCCTGTCAACTGATAATGAACGAATTTTTACAGTATCCCCGTGAGATAACAGATGGCTATATTCCACAGTGTAAGCACATTTACAAATGCTCTAGACAGAGAGATTTTCCATCAACAGAGTGGCAAGCTGAGACCAGGCGACTGATTTGCTCAAAGCCACACAGAAAATCCAAGACAGAACTGGAGTTAGAAACCCAGACCCTGGTGTTCCTGGGCTCAGTCCACTGAGCCACACATAAATAGCACATTCTTTTCCATGCCTACTGATAGCGATAGGAGAGTTCAGAATTTGCTGACCTTGCATTCTAGAAGTTCCTCTGACTGGTCTGGGGGTTCCCTCCCTGTACCAGCGATTCACCTGATAGTAGGAGAACAGTTTCAGGGCAATGATGATATACACAAACATGGTCAGCAACCCTCCAGCTAAGAAACAAGAGAGAAAATAACCTGTTGTGGTAGTTCCAGGTTCAGTTTATTTTTTCTTCCCAAACACACAAGCTTGGTATCATGATGCTATCTTTGCTAATTAACAAAGGAAATCAGTCTGTCTGTGCAGCCTGCCTACCACATCTATAAAACAGATGCGCAAACTAATCCCTTGTCATTACAATGAGGTGCCCAGTGACATTTGGCTGCTCAAATGGTCTTTAACATGATATACACCTTGGGACCAATTTCCTGCAGGCACCAACTTCGGAAGAGGGCCCTTGCAGCAGAGATACTGCCCAGAGAGGCTGTCACAGAGCCGACAAGAACCAATGCAGTCCCAGAGGTGGACAGCCCTTGGCCAGGGTAAGGGCACAGCAAGTCACCCAAGAGATGTACTGACTCTGCATGTCTCTACTGAAGCCTCGGTCAGAGAGTCTACGTTAGACTCCTATAGAGTAAAACTGCTGGATGCAGCAGTGGACACCTGGCTAGCTCTCCCCCACAGTGAATCTCCCCCTACAGCAAAACGGGCCTTGCTCCTACAGAGGAGCACTGTGTGAACTTCACTGCCCCAGGAGGGTGATTCAGGCAAAACTGAGAATCAGGAGGTTGGTAATAGAAGTGAGCACTGAAGAGAAAGCATCTGTCAGCATGTTCCACACCTGGATACAAGAGATACCATAGGCTCTCTCTAGATTTAGTATAGGAAATAACCGTGGAGCCTGTGACTTTGTAATGGCAAACGATGTAAGTAGTTAAAATCATAAAGCATAGCAGAGACAGTCTCTTTAAATATGGCTTCCTTCTGTCCTGGTAATGCAGCCATATAGTATAGTTAATTAGATGACGGTGTTTCACTGTTCAACTGCACACCACAAAACTAAGTGATACTCCAAATGAAGGAAGTACCATTTTGAAAGAGCTTTAGGTACTGTCATTCATCATTTTCATGCGACTGAATTAACACTGTCCCCCACCTCACGCATTTACCCTCAAAAATGTGAATACAAATATTTTTTATTGGGTGCATTATTAAACAGAGCATGCAAGACTTGAAAGTGTCTTAGAATACTAATAATGTTGGGAGTGACAAGTAGCCATACACTTTTGCTGTGACACCTGGAGTTTCCAATGATTTACTATTTGTTTCAGTAGATGGAGCTATTGCTATTGCAGTACTAAACGTGCCCAATATGTTCAAAGAAAAAAGCCCTTTTTCTGCTTAGTTATTTATCGAAAGCTCCTCCCACTAAACCCAGGTAAGTGATGAACAATATGATGGTTTAGTAAATTGATTAACCTACTATGTACATTCAGTGCGAGTTTCAGAACACTAGGTTCACCAGTGGGCACACATGTAGCATATGTAATTATCACGTATATACGCATGCAAACTTGGTGACTGCAAACTCAAATGACTAGCTGTACATTTAACTGGTCATTTGTACCACAGATTAGGTTCACATTTTTGTATTTGCATTTGGAGACCGCTGGAGCCCAGACATTGGCCTTTATGTAATTCTTTCCTATGTGCACGTAATCAGCATCTTTTCACTTGATAATCAGCCATCTTCTTCAACCAGATTCCTTCACTGAAGTCACAATCCAGTGTTTTAAAACATCATAGGTCACTAGAATGTAAGTGACCAGGTGCCAGACTGAGACACTGAAAGATACATTTGCCAGACATGCAGCTATACTAGGAAAAGGAATATAAACACGTATACAAACACAAAATATAAGTTTCCTACAATATATTTGTAAATGTTTACTTGTGGGTGCAGTGCTTTACATTAGAATTTGGGACACAAGGCCTAATAATCTATTGTACAAGCATCGATTTATTATAGGAGGCTATAAACCAACAAAAGTTTCTGTTAACACCATAAACTTTCAGAGAGGAGAACTGGAACTACCCCCGCTGCAGCTCTGTATTTAAAGTGTATTAGGAGCCAGGTGGGCAGGCAGCACAACTCAGTTCCGGCTCGCACTGGGTCTGGGAGCTCAGACCACCACCTAGACAGGGGCTGCTGCCACCCCACACAGCTGCTTCTTTATCAGAGGCAGCAGCACAGGACGACAGGCAGCTGGTCCACAAGGGGAGTTGGTTTTTAAACTGGCTCCCCTCACGGACCAGCTGCAACCTGGCACCCCACGCTGCTGTCTGATACAGAGGCAGCAGCGCGGAGTGGCAGAGGTCTTCTAGGGAGTGAAGCTGGAGTGCACTGGCTGCTGGCCCTGCCCCTAGGTACTACAGAATAGTTGAGTAATCAATAAGAATTCATGAGGTTATTCGACTGTTCAATTAACCGATATTTAACATCCCTTCTCTTGGTATGCAGACTTATTACAACTGTCTCTGATGGAAGCCACACACATATACAAAGGAGGCCAAGGAACAGAACAGTTGAACCAGAAGGACAGAATTGTCTCTTCATATTCTGCATGCCATGCAAGTCAGATGAGCATGCATGTACATCACTAATAGAACTTTGAGATGTCAGCCAGAATTTTAATGCTTGTTCTGTGGAGCTGTTCAGAGACCACAATACTGAAATAATAAGACTGACCAATAAAAATGTAAGTACTTTTTCATTTGAATTTTAAAATCAATATATTATGGCCAGCAGCCCTTTCTTTCTCCTCCCATCTGAAGACAAACACATGTGGTCTGTGACAAACTTCATATTACACGATAGTACTGGCCATAAATGGGTACTACATCTCTAGCCCAAAACAAAAGCCTCTCACCTGGAGTTATGGCTTGCATTCTATAAACCATGACAGCTGGGAATGTTACCAATAAAAACAGGTTAAGTGATTGCAACACCAAACCGATGCTTTCAGAGCCACGAACCTACAAAGGATAATAATGTTATATAAAATTCAGTGATTCTCTGGCCTTTTTGCTAATGTGCTTTCTAAATCAGGGTGATTCTGGTGAATTTATTGCTTGACAGAAAAGAAAACTAGGCACATCGCAAGCTTCCTCCATTTATCTCTAACAAAGGTCAATAAACCTAGCCTCTTAACATGTATTTCAACTCCAGCCTCGGACTCACACACTGCTAGTTCTGCCAACTGTGCAGTATTTGGGGGCTCATAAAAATTAGATAGATGAGGCCACATAATTCATTTTACTGGAGACCAAATCTTTAAATTTGACTCAATCTCTGAAGTTAAAAAATGAGTGCTGCTTTGCTCCAATCCTCACGTCCTTTACAATCAATAATGGCTTACAGGTATTTCACTTCTCCTGCTTGGCCCGTAACAAGAAGTGTTCAATCAGAAATATCACCCATTACAGAGAGCAAGCACAATGCATAGGAAACCACCAGTTCACCTACCTTTCTTAAATACCTTTCTATAAAAACTGCAGGAAGTGCAAACAAAACAGAGGCTGAAAGAAAGGAAAATAATAAAACATCAGGAAATAAATCAGCATCAAACACATCTATGGTAAGTACACGCCCGGATTGGTCTCAACTAGTCAGCAGAGATCTATTCTACTAGCACTTCTCTGGAGAGCTATGTTTCAGCAGAATGGAAATTTTCATTTTTATGAATATGCTGTTCTGAATGTGACCCAAGATTGAGATGACACTTCAGACAGAATGAAACCCAAGTTCCCAGGGTAAATGCAAAACCTCTGCTCCCCAGGAGTGGAAGACACTAAACACAGCTGTAAAACAGTGGTTCCCTGCAAAGGTACAGACAGCAGGCAGTGATAAGGTGGTGTGGCAGAGGTCCCGTAGAAGAGCGGTGTGGCGAGCAGCTACTGTTATAAACTACTCACATTAGGGGTGCATATGGACTCCAGTTGTTATTCAAGCTCATGGGTTACTGAGTGGCTATGCAGCGGCTCTGCATCAACCAGCTGCGTTAGGGAAGGGAAAATGTATTTGCAACAACTCTTCCTAGATCTTTTAGTCCAAAACTGGGCTTTGCATGACGTGTTTCAGCATTTAGTGCCAGGAGGGGTGTAAGCTATACTCATTCATCTCAACAAGATGTTAACTTTGATACCTGACAAGGGCAGTTTACATTCAATACTGTCAACTATTTTACAGCTAAGAAACATACACCTATTCTTGTTTTGAGGACAGATACTGAGCAGAATATGGTCACTTCCTCACCCCTGAGTATATATAATGAAGCTGAAGGGAAAATGTAAAACAACACGCACTGTACGGTCACATTTTAATGCCATATGTGGGGAATGAGATGTGCTGTTCTCATTAATACCAAGGAGTTGTGAATCTCTTTTCCTGTTCTCGACAGTGAAAACTGCCGCCAACATTTAAAGCCAAAATCTACTTGAATTCAATGCTGTTATCAGCATCTTGCTGGACTGTGGGATAATTGTATCACATCTTTATTTTCAAAGTTGATTTTGATTTTGTAAATGATTAGCATTTTAAAACCACTCACTGTGTCTGTGCATCTGCACTTGTTGCAAAAGAGGCAACAAACTCCTCTGTAAAGCAGGGAGGTTTAAGACATTGGGCTCAATTCTACGGCCATTCTCAACTCAAAAGGAATTGTGCATGTACAATAGCTTCAGAATAAGATTAACTTTATTAACTACTGACCTCACTCACATTAGGGGAAATCAGAGCTTTATTCTGATGGAATAATGAAACTTGTTACCATAAAGACTAAGCTTATGTGTGCAGGAGACAGAGCTTTCCTGGGGGCTGGTCCCAAACGGGGAACAAATACCCGGAGGAAAAGACTATTACAAACCTCCCCACCTTCTGCTCCATGTACCAGGTGCATTCCTCTGACCTGCCTTCTCTAACACAAACACAGAACAGCATAGACATTTAAAAACAAACAAAGTGATAAAAAAATAAAGTGCTCTCATTGCACACACAAACTCCCATGGACGAGAGAGAGAACAAGTCACATATGATAAATGTTAGTCACGTTGTTTAATGCACCACCGGAAAGCACTTAGCCAAGTGCACTTTTGAGGGACTCATGCTCTCACCCTCACACATAGTTTGCTCAGGGACCTGGAAAAAACACAGTCAAAAGTGCAGGTATGCTAGTATAAGTTTTGACCATTGTAGGAACACTTTGTCTGTATAATGCAGCTGCACAGATATACCAACAAAGCACTCTAGTGCTGACCTGGCCTCAGACACGATGCTTTGAGGGCAGTAGGATAATCAGTGGGCTAGAAATTCTTCCTTTGAAATCTCTCTCTTAGAAGTTTAAATTCATCATAGATATAAATTGATCCAACTCTGCTTTCTTCAATGGAGTTACAGCTTCTTATGCCATTGGTGTATTTGGTCCTGAGATTTCATTGCAAGGAGATGGATTTTTAACATCTTGTTTTAGGAAAATCTAATCTCAAGGCATCAGTTATAACAACTGAGCTTGGTTCATCCTTGGTTTGGCATTCTTACTGAATGTGCTTCTGTTTTATTTCATTAACACTGCTCACAAGCAGGAATTATGCAATAGAAAGAAAATCAGAAGCTATCCAACCTCTCCTACGAGACTGAAACCATGCCAAAAATCCACATCTGGGTTTATATGATAAAACTGGATGCATATGATCCAGAAAAGTGCAGAGAAAATACATTCATTCGAGAAATATTTCATGGGATGCTGTCAAATTCAAAAGCGACACCCTTCATATTCTGCAAATGATATTTGCACACTGTTGGCTTACCAGCAATGAGATATACTGCTGGCCACTTATAGGGGTCTTTCAGGAAAACTGAAATTATCTTGACAGGGTCGAATAACAGTCCATACCTTGAAGAGAAAAACAGTGAGGCGGTGCAGAAATTCTATGGTTTGATATTATTAGAACCATGGATACTATATTTCTACCATAATGGTGAGACCAAGGGTACAGCTACACTGCACAGCTATTTTGCGATACCAGAAATATCCTGAAATAGCTGCCCCAAGTCTTAACAAGCTGCCTGTTATTTCGAAATATTTTTCAAACTAACGGGCGCCCTATTTCGGCATCCCTGTAACCCTCGTTCCACAAGGGTTAAGGAATGTCTCAAAACAGAGCATTACTTCAAAATTTAGCACTGTGCAGACATGCCAAGTTTCAAAATAAGCTATTTTGAAATAGAATCGAAATAAGATATGCAATTTGAGTAGCTCAAATTGTGTATCTTATTTCTAGTTTAGGGTGCTGTGTAGACGCACCTAAGATACCTGTCTCATGTTCCTTATTGACTCCCCAGTCCTTGAGTACCTAAACCTCTCCCAACTGCAGTAGTTGTTCAAATTAGAGACCATGATTGCCCCAATATTTGGGTTCAAGTGACTGAAATCCAACCCCTCTCTATGCTCTGGCAGAGACACTATAATTAACCATCCACACAGGGGTTCCACCAGAGGTAGCAGTTGTAAATTTTTGGCTAGGGTTCTGCAGGAGCCTTGTAAGTGGCAGGTGCCCAGAATCAGCACATGACCCTGGCACTCGGGCCCTGCCCACTTTTTAGGATGCACTGACAAGTTCTCAGCTTCCCAAATTAGTGGAGATTGTGGATAACCTGTGCTGCTTCACTCCTCTTTCTGAATAACCTGTTATAGGAACCATATTTCTGCCACCAAATGTGCCTTCAACCCCTCAGCCAATATTCAATTGACTATACAGATTTGAAAAGACAGATCTGAAAGCAAAGAAAGGCAATTCTCTCAATGAAAAATCAGGTACACTGCATACATTTGTTACCATTCATTAAGGACGCTCATTGAACAATTAATACATTCATGTATGCAACATAACTACCGTAATTTTGAGATTTCAGTTTGATTAACTTTTCTTTTGCCAATTAGTTCATAAAATAAGCGTCCTACAGTAATGCAAAATAACCTTGCTGAGCTGGTTCTGATAGTAATCTACTATACTATACTATATAGTAATCTGCAATATATTTGAGAGAGTTTGTGCATCTGTCTGTCCGTCTGCGAGTCTATTTGTTCAAGAATGCCTCCTAAATCGTAAGAGCTAGGACCACCAAATTTGGTAGGCAGCTGCCTCTTTTCCTAACAAAGCAAAGTAAGGGTTTGGTTGTGCCAGGACAATAGGATGTACATGGAATGTGACTGTTTCTCATCAAACAGAAAGGGAGGGCTGTGATAGCAGGGACAGTTATATTCTCAAATGACCACAAGGAGGCAGCAAGTGCCGCAGCCCTGGGAAACAGCTGCTGCAGTCTCTGCCACCCCAGCCTGGCCCTGGGAGCAGCCGGTGTCCCAAGACAGCCTGGGGAGCAGCCAGAGGGCAGGCTGCATGGCCCCTGCCGTCCTTGGGGAGCAGCCGGCAGACAGGCTGGAAGGCCCCTCATCCCCCAACCCTGACTCCTGCACCCCCACACACCTCCAGCCTCCTGTCCTGAGCCCCTTTTATCCCCCACATCCCCAGCCCTTTGCCCTGCAGGACCCGAGCAACGCCGGGTAAATCTTCTAGTCATATTATATGGGACATGTTCTCAGAAGGTATTCATTGGCATAGATCCATTGATTTCAACTGATTGGCACGAATTTACCCCAGCTGAAGATCTGGTCTCATACGTCTACAGCATCTTTCATTCTAAAGGAGCCTTTCGATTCTGATGTGGGCATGCTCCAGCTTGGAGTTCACTGGGGCTATGTAGCCAATGAACACTATGAGGAATTCTCTCTCTGTGATCCTTCGAGAGGATGCTGTGTGCTCTAGAATAAGATACTGGACGGCCCCTACATCCTTCCCCATTCTTGGACACGAGAAGAAGGGGGGAACACAATCTGGTCCTATAACAACACAGTAGCCCAGAAATGCAGCTACTTTGGCAGTGGAAGGCAGCAGCCAGGTAGGTTGACAAATGTTGCATAGCATGACTGTGGGATGCACAGAAATTTTTTGCGTACAGTAGTAGGTCCACATGGACACTGTGAACACAGCATGACTGGGAGATGCACAGGAATTTTGGTTTAAGACAGCAGGGCAAACCTGTACTCAGCTGAAATCTACTATGGAATTGTTTATGTCCAGGAAGAGCAAACATGTTTTTAAGGACTAAGTTATTTCGTAAATGACATGGAACTTATCCACCACTGAAGGATGAAAGGCTAAATTAATCATGCTGGGATTTGAAACCATGTTTAAAGAGAGTCTACATATTTTGAAATTTGAAGCTTAGATCACGATGCCATCCTGTACAGTGAATGATTCTGGGACACTGTCGTAATGTATAGGTGAAAATGTGATGTTATATCTTTTCTTGTTGTTAACTGGTTAACCACAGAACGACTTTTCAATCAACATATGCCCACTTCCCCTGCAACTAAGAATTCAATGATACACTGCCTTTCTTTAGTGACATATTACCTGATGAAATTCTCCAGGCTCATGTGAACATGAGTGAGGACCTAAAGTAAAAAAACATACACTGTTCATCAGAGTTCTATGCAAAATCGCATTTAAAATATCAGTGTTGAGATTGGGTAGAAACAGTCTCTAAGAACTAATTTAATTTACATGAACCAAAACGTTGATGACAAATGCATTCATTTGGCTTGATTAGAATTGGTCTGAGTAGCTCAGAAGCTGATGGGTCCATTCAAAATAGTCAAATTTATGTCAGAGAATAGCCTATTTCCCCCCAAACTGATCAGTGACCCGTTTCTCAAATTTATTGATAACATTTGTTTTATCCCGATTCAAAAAAAACCAACAGTCTGTCTATTCAATAGATCCCATGAACGACAACAGATGTTATTCCTTTCTCCTAAGGTGTACATCAGGAGTGACTCCTCATAATGGAGTTACATCTCTGCATCTCTGATATGAGATGAAAATAAGTTCCAGTAATAGTACCCAAAGCCTGCTGGGGAAGATGATACATTTCAGGGAGCAAGGTTGTTAAACGGTAATGACAAAAGATGGAGGAAAGGACTGATTGCTTTGCTTATTTGGCTGAGCAAGGTTTGCTTCCCCCCTGTAGGAAGAAGCGAGGTGAGGTCCCCTCTCATTATATTGAGTCTGGTTCTCCATAGCATTACACCAGATGGATACCCACAAAATTCCATTGAGGAGAGGCTGAGGGAAAGGGTCTGAAGAAGAGAAAAGTGAGGGGGGATTTTATAGCAGCCTTCAGCTACTTGAGGGGTGGGTTCCAAAAAGGATGGTGCCAGGCTGTCCTCAGTGGTGGCAGATGACAGAACAAGGAGGAATGGTCTCAAGTTGCAGTGGGGGAGGTTTAGGTTGGATATTAGGAAAAATCTATTTCTCTAGAAAGGTGGTGAAGCACTGGAATGGATTATTTAGGGAGGTGGTGAAATCGCCATCCCTGGAGGTTTTTAAATCTCGGCTTGACAGAGCCCTGGCTGGGTTGATTTAGTTGGGATTGGTCCTGCCTTGGGCAGGGGACTGGACTTGATGACCTCCTAAGGTCTCTTCCAGCTCTATGATTCTATGTGATGAAATCTGCACCTTTGGGGTTTTTAAAGCCAAGCTTCACAAAGCCTTGGCTGGGATGATTTAGAATCATAGAATACCAGAACTGGAAGGGACCTCGAGAGATCATCAAGTCTAGTCCCCTGCTCTCACAGCAGGACCTGCCACCATCTAGATTATACCAAATAGCTGTCTACCAAAACTGCTCCTAAATGTCTCCAGTGATGGAGATTCCACAGCCTCCCTAAGCAATTTATTCCAGTGCTTAACCACCCTGACAGTTAGGAAATTTTTGCTAATGTCCAACCTAAACTTACCTTGCAGCAATTTAAGCCCGTTGCTTCTTGTCCTATCATCAGAGGCCTATCTCCCTCCTAACACTCTTAGGGTATGTCTACACTACCCTGCTAGTGCGAACTAGCGGGGTAATGTATGCATACCGAACGTGCAAATGAAGCCCGGGATTTGAATTTCCCGGGCTTTATTTGCATAAGCCGGCCGGCGCCATTTTTAAATGCCGGCTTGTTCGAACCCCGTGCCGCGCGGCTACACGCGGCACGGGCTAGATAGTTCGGACTAGCAAGCCATTCCGTACAGATAGTTCCGTACAGATAGTTCGGAATGGCTTGCTAGTCCGAACTATCTAGCCCGTGCCGCGTGTAGCCGCGCGGCACGGGGTTCGAACAAGCCGGCATTTAAAAATGGCGCCGGCCGGCTTATGCAAATAAAGCCCGGGAAATTCAAATCCCGGGCTTCATTTGCACGTTCGGTATGCATACATTACCCCGCTAGTTCGCACTAGCGGGGTAGTGTAGACATACCCTTAGATATGTCTGGCAAGGGCAGGGGGAAATGTGGGAGTGTCTGTGGATTTAAAGGGGCCGTGACTTCTTTTTTTGGTAGTGGTGGGAGGGGTTCTCAACAACTTTGGTCCCCATTTCTTTTTGCTCAACAACTTTTAGTTCTTTTTCTTTTTGGCTCAACCAATTTTTTCCCGCCATGTTTGGTATTTTTTGTGAAACTATCAGGCAACCCTACTCATATTTAGCTTGTGGTCCACTCTGACCCATAGATCCCTTTCTGCAGCACACCTTCCTAGACATTCACTTCCCCTTCTATTATGTGAAACTGATTGTTCCTTCCCAAGTGGAACACTTTGCATTTGTCCTTATTAAACTTCATCCTGTTTACCTCAGACCATTTCTCTAATTTGTCCAGATCATTTTGAATTATGACTCTATTCTCCAAAGCACTTGCAACCCCTCCCAGCTTGGTATCACCTGCAAACTTAATAATCCTACTCTTTATACAATCATCTAAATCGCTGATGAAGATATTGAACAGAACCAGACCCAAAACAGATCCCTGTGGATCCCCTCTTGTTACGTCCTTCCAGCATGATTGTGAACCGTTAATAACTACTCTCTGAGAATGGTTATCCAGCTAGTTATGCACCCACCTTATAGTAGCCCCATCTAGGTTGTATTTCCCTAGTTTATTGATAAGAAGGGTCATGCAAGACCATATCAAATGCTTTACTAAAGTCTAGGTATACCACATCCACCACTTCTCCCTTATCCACAAGACTCGTTATCCTATCAAAGAAAGCTATCAGATTGGTGTGACATGATTTGTTCTTTACAAATCAATGCTGGCTGTTACCTATCATCTTATTCTCGTCCCAATGTTTGCAGATGAATCCCTTAATTATTTGCTCCATTATCTTTCCTGGCACAGAAGTTAAGCTAACTGGTCTGTAGTTTCCTGGGTCATTCCTATTTTTCTTTTTATAGATGGGCACTCTATTTGCCCTTTTCCAGTTTTCTGGTATCTCTCCCAACTTCCATGACTTTTCAAAGATGATAGCTAAAGACTCAGATACCTCCTCTATCAGCTCCTTAAGTACAGTAATTCCTCATTTAACACTATAGATATGTTTCAGAAAATGATTGTGTAAAGTGAAAAAGTGTTATGCGGGGTAAATTTTCCCATTGAAAATAATGGAAAAGGTGGGAATTGCGTTTCAAGCGGTGGTGTCTGTTGGAACCGGGACATAAGGTTGGGAGAGAAAGAGGACTAGGGTTACAGAAGGGAGGAGGTGATTGGCTCTGGGGAAGAGAAGAGGAGGAGAGGGGAGGGGGATTGGGTTGGGAGTCTGCCTCTGTGATGGGTCTGCTGGGACCCGCACTGCATCCAGCGAGGGGGGGTCGCCGGGGAATGGCGCGGCGAGCAGCAAACCCTCCGTCGCTTTGCATGGAGGCGGGGGACGGTCGTATAAGTCAAAAATCATTCTCTAAAAAAAATCATGCAATTGTGAAAACATGTTAAGCAGGCACGTGTTAAATGTGGAATTACTGTATACTAGGATGCATTTCATCAGGCCCTGGTGACTTGAAGACATCTAAGTTTTCTAAGTAATTTTTAGCTTGTTCTTTTCTAAACTTACCCCATTTCCACTAGCATTCACTGTGTTAGGCATCCCGTCACCATCAATCTTCTTGGCAAAAACCAAAATAAAGAAGTCCTTAAGCAATTCTGCCAATTCTAAGTTTCCTGTTATTGCTTCTCCCTCTTCACTGAGGGAGTGGGCAGTGGACTTATCCTATCCAGGGTCTTCCTCTTGCTTCTAATGTATTTGTAGAATGTTTTCTTGTTACACATGCATCTGACAAAGTGGGTCTTTGCCCACGAAAGCTTATGCTCCTACACTTCAGTTAGTCTATAAGGTGCCACAGGACTCCTCACCGCTTGTGCAGATTCAGACTAACACGGCTACCCCTCTGATACTTGTTACCCTTTGTGTCTCTTGCTAGATTGAGCATGAATTTAGTTTGGGTTTGTTCCTGCTTTGAGCAGGGGGTTGGATTAGATGACTTCTAAGGTCTCTTCCAACCCTAATCTTCTATTCTATGATTCTGTGACTTCAATGGCTTGAAACTGTGAGGAATCACACTGATTCACTGGGATTTACTAGAGAAATATACCGACCCACATTAGATGGGGCTTCATGTTGTATCAATGATTTACTTAACCTCCCCCTAGAGGAAAAACAAATTGGCTATTTTCACACAATTCTAAGTTGCAGGTATTTGCAAAGAGTTAGTGATATACATAAAGGAACACAAAGAAAATTGAAAGTTACTGATTTGTACAACAAAGAAGTAACAACTGCTGGCTCTAAACTTAGCAGCTGAGACAAGAAATACTAAACATTTCTGTAAATATTACCAAGTAAATCATAAAAGGTTTAACCCATTCAGCACTTCTCTGCAAGGTTTAAAGTTAGAAACACTAATCAATCATCAATTATTGGTCTAAATTATTTGGTGATTTTCGCACTTACCAACAGGACTACAGACCAGTTAAAAATGCCTTGAAAATTGTTGAATCCACTTCCATATGATAATAGGGATTCGCACGATGTATGACAGCTAAGAAAAAAATCGAATTGTTGTAATGCTTTCATTTTCATTTTTACTGAAAATTTAGTTTTCAATAGAAACTGTAATATTTGAAAAACAAATATATTCCCACTTTCCTCTTCAGGTGCTAGTTCACGGATTCCAGGGAATAAATCTAGCCTGTTTTAGTCTCAAACATGCTAAGCATTCTGTGGATTTGCTGATGTCTTCTAATAATTCCGTTGTGCAGTTATGTTATGTTGGAACAAGTAGATTAAAATGCACAGGGGAAATTTTTGTGTATAATAATAAGTCCACATGGACACTGAGAACACAGCAAGCCAGTGCAGGCTAGATTTAGACCACCATTTGACATGAACTCCCAATGTAGGCAAGTCCTAATCTTAGGGTATGTCTACACTTGCACCCTAGTTTGGACTATGGTGGAGTAATGTTAGTTCAAACCAAGGGGTTTGGTTCGAACTAACGCATCCCAGCACGCACTTCCTGGTTCGAATCAGCTGTGATTCGAACTAGCGCGCCAGCGAGATCTTGCTAATGAAGCATGGGATATTTAAATCCCCACTTCATTAGCAATTTTGAATACCTGCATTTGCATCCCTAGTCCGAACTAGGGTGCAAGTGTAGACATACCCTTATAGACAGGGCCAGCTCAAGCCATTTCTGCGCCCTGGGCAGTGGGTGCATAACGCATGCGTGGCTCCGCCCCCAGGCGCATGGCGCATGCATGGTCCCGCCCCCCAGCGCACTGCGCACCTTCCAGCTGCCATCGGGCATGCGGCATGCAATGGCAGCTCCAAGGGGTGCCGCGTGGCCCCCAATCCCGGGTGCACAGCGCCCTTTACAGCTGCCATCAGGCGCCCCCCATAGGATGGCACCCTGGGCAGCTGCCCGGCTAGCCCCACCCTAATTCCGGCACAGCTTATAGACCAACTGTAGAAGATTGTAACCTCACAGAGTTCCAGTGTGGCCTAGAGCAGGGTTACTCAACTTTGGAAGTCCCGGGGACCCCAATGATAATAACAGCACATGCCGAGGGCTGCAACTTAAGTGTGGTTGCATATACTTGCAAATATATATGCAAATATATGCAAATAGCTTCTTTCACACTGACAGGCACGAATACAAAGATTAAGCTGTAAACCGCAGTGCTGGACCCAGATGTGGCCAGTGTGAGCCAGTCAGCACATCTCAGGGTCTGCCTACAAGGCTAAGTAGCCAGCACCTCCCACAATGCCCCAGCACTCCCAGCACCTCCTCCCTGGAGGTTAGAGTAGTCAACACCCTGTATCCGACTGTTTCAGCCAGCCCGTCCACTTGCGTCTTTCAATGCTCACCCCACCTAGAAGACATCTCGCTGTTGTGGAGCGTGTCCCAGTGGAAACCATGTGTTGAGCCCTGCAAAAACCCAAACTGCACCACGGGCAGCAAACAAATGGGCCATGGCTGCATGTGACCTGCGGGCCACGTGTTGAGTAGCCCTAGTCTAGAGAACCCTACACTATACTAGGCTTCAGAAGACCTGGTTTCTATTTTCTGCTATACCGCTGAGTGACTTGGGACAAGTTAGCTTACGTCCCTGTGCCTCAGTTTCTCTAGCTGTAAAATGTGTTCCTCCTTTGTCAGGGTGCTTGGGGATTAAAAGGGATGACAAGACCTAATCATGATTAACAGATCTTCCAGGAGTCTAGAAAGAAGCAGAAAGACTGTAATTCTCACCCTGGCTCGATCAGTGATTGGAAACTCCTAACCTTGCTTCCATCTTTTTCTCCAAGCAACAAATTAGCTGCTAAATTGCTCAAGGAGAGACAGATTTGGCAATGTTCGTTTGTGCAGAGCAGGATTCACTCCCACAGGTAATCCCACTGAAGCCATGGAACTACTTCCACAAGTACTGGAAAAACCTACAAAACAAATAGTGTAGAAGCACCGTCAAGTCTAACAAAACACGTAGATAGTTAGTCTTTAAGGTGCTGCTAGACGATTTGTCGTTGTTTAAGTTTTTCCAGTTACAGACTAACTGGGCTACCCCCTGAAGCTTTTCCACGAATACTGTCAATCCTACTCAACATATGGATTGCAAAATCTAGCACTGAGGATACAATATGTCCGGTCGCTACAAGTGTACAACCCTCATTCATCAGCCCAATAGGCTGAATAAGAAACACAAACTGTTCCTATCAACAAATGTTCCAGTAATGAAAGAAATTGGCTTAACCAATGTTTGGATCAGTTTCAGGTTGAAGAATACTGACAGTAACTTACAACTCCAGAGCACCACTGACAAATACCAAAGCCCTGATCTTCAGAACTGTGCATACCCCTAACAGACATGAGCATTACCTGTGTACACAATTACCCCCATTCTTTGTGTTACGATACAGGCTGAAATCCTAGCCTGGAGATTTGGGATTCCAGATTTGGGAACATGACATACCACCTGCTTTATCCCAGTGTCACTACCATAAAGCCCATGTGATTCTTTACTCTCTTCTGCAATGGGGGAATCAGTTCTCATCTATTACTTCTTGTAGTTGGACATTCACCTTCTGTTTTCTGTGTCCTACACTCCTGATTCCCTACTCCTCTTGCTTTTGTATACCACCTCCTCTGGCCTTATTTTTGTTTCATAACTTTCCACCATCTTCTTTCCTTTGCCCCTTCTTCCCTGCTCTTGTCCACTCTTTGTCCTCTTCCACCTAGCTTATGTTCTTGTATTTTTAACTTCAAATGTTTCTTTAATGGGTCTGATCCTCCCCTCAAACCACTGTATACCATTGTAATTCCATGTGACGTTAATAGGATCACTCCCAATTTATACTGATGCCAGGGGTGAAAGGAACTTAAATTTCTTACAGGTACTGTCCTATCGCAACCCAGGTCTCTGCCAACTCTTTAAATAGCTCCCTGCTGGCTATTGCTGCAGCTCAGCCATTTCTTGTCAGAGCTGCACACCCCTTTACTTTCACCTCTGTGTATTACACACAAACAAGATCGCTTATGAAACAGACCATTCCCTTTCTTTTAACAAGGCAAATAAAAATCTGGTTTACAGTTCAAAGCTGATTATACACATTTTTGAATGCTGAATAGTCAAGATTCACTCTTAGTAGCTCCGTGGCAAATCCCAGTATGGTATCTCTCTTATCATAGAAGGGCAAATTATATAAAAGGATCATGAACTAGCAGCTGAATTCCAACATTTCTTACTACGTATTCAGAGACACAATTCTCAGGCCTGGTCTAGACTTAACAGTTAGGTTTACATACCTGCGGTGCTTAGAGGCATGAAAAATTGACATTACTGAGCACCATTGCCATGTCATCCTAACCCCCAGTGTGGACGTGGCTTGGATGATGGAAGAATGCTTCCATTGACCTAGCTACTGCCACTGAGACAGATTACCCAAAGCAATAAAAAATAAAAAAAACCTTCTGTGGCTGCAGGGTCTACAATATGCTGCACTGCAGCTGTGCTGCTTGTAGCACTTGCAAAGCAGATATGGCTTTGGAGTTGTTCTGTAATAAGTATGAGTGTTCTTTGAAATTATATGATTCATCTTTGTGTTTGCCCTGTACCTCAGTTTTTCTGGATTGTCTTGTCTCACGTCAGTGTCATTCACTTCAGGCTGAGGCATCTCAGGATTGATGGAAATATTAATTTTCTTTTTTCTCTTTCCAGTCATTTTGATCCCAAACCCTATAAAAAGATATGATGCCATTTGTACAATCCTCTCTTCTCACAATCTCTGTAAACATCCATTTTGAGCACAAAGATTTTGTTCTTTCTATGACCTGGTTAAACAGGGATAGCTTTTTTAGTCCAGTCTTGCAAATTAGGCTCTTCACCCAGAACTGTCCTTTAAAAAGGCCTCTTGAAAACTGTTATACCACTCCACCAGATAATGTGCCAAAATGGAAATAAAATTATTACTGTACAAAGTTTCTCTCTCATTAGGAAACAAGTACAATGTTAAAGACTTCTATCTGAATATACTGTTTTTTGTACAATGGATGAAAACTTGAAATCTTACTAGGGAAAAAGGACAGACTGTTGACTGTTTCAGAATGTTGATTTTGTTTCATTTTTATGTGACTCTTTTTTCTGCTGTTGGTTTTTACATTCCACTAATTCAAAGATTTAATATTCTTATTAATGGGGAAAAGAGATTTTCTAAAACTGATGAAGTACGGGTGTTATATTTGAATACACAGTGCAGTTATTCTTTCCACTTCTTGGTCTCCATGTGTTTTACTCAGATAACTAACAAATCAAGTTAATTTGAATTTTCACAACTTCAGCATACGGGAGTTCGCAAAAAGCTGTTGTTACTTTTTATTTGCTTATGTTTTTTGTATAGCTCTTATTTCCATGGCATCTAAGCAATGAGTAAGTAATTCAAGTATATATTCTTAGCCCAACATTTTGTACTTTTTAGAAAAAAATTTGATGACATTTTCCTTGAACAAAATAGGTAACAGAAGATTTAGCAAACTGTTGCAAATGTGGCTGTTTTAGCTGGCTTGATTTCGAGCAAAGTACAAGTGTGGAAATTAACAACCAAAACAATACCAGACCAGCCTGAAACCAGCTTGAGCAGAAGGTTCCATGGAGAACACTGTGATCATAAGAATTTTAAAGTAATGAAAATGTAACACTGGCTGGTGAGTTAGTCATGAACTGCAAAATCTTTTCTTTTATTCTCTTTTTAATACAGATGAATGTTTAAAGGGATTCAAGATTTCCAATCTATAGTCAAATGTAGATTTTTAGTGGCAAGTATGACTGTTTTTGCCCCTCAAAATGATAAAAACAGCTTTTCATGGTTAATTACCACATATTCTTTTTATAATGCCAGTTCAGTCTATACATTGCCACTATTGTTTTTCCCAGGAAAACAGAGAGAGGCATGCAGAAGCCCAATCCTCTGCACCAAAAAGGGTCAACTGAATAATCCATTCCAGGGAGCAGACTCAACTTTCTCACTCTTGTAAGAAGTCATGCCAGCTTAAACCAGAAATAAAGGTGGAGTTGGGGGAGGTATGACAGTCTAGGGCCCATGTTTCAAAACCTCACCAAATGTTTCAAATCTGATCCCACTACTAGAGTTCTTTGAGGGGTCAATAAACGTGGACAAGGGGGATCCAGTGGATATAGTATTCTTAGATTTTCAGAAAGCCTTTGACAAGGTCTCTCACCAAACACTCTTAAGTAAAGTAAGTTATCATAGGATAAGAGGTAAGGTCCTTTCATGGATTGATAACTGGTTAAAAGACATGAAACAAAGGGTAGGAATAAATGGTAAGCTTTCAGAGTAGAAAGAGGTAACTACTGGGGTCCCCCAAGGGTCTGTGCTGGGGCCAATCCTAGTCGACTTATTTATAAATGATCAGAGAAAGGGGTAAACAGCGAGGTGGCAAAATTTGCAGATGATACCAAACTGCTTTAGATAGTTAAGACCAAAGCAGACTGTGAAGAGCTTCAAAAAGATCTCATCAAACTAAGTGATTGGGCAACAAAATGGCAAATGAAATTTAATGCTGATAAATGTAAAGTAACGCACATTGGCAAAAATAATCCTAATTATACGTACAAAATGATGGGGTCTAATTTAGCTACATCTACTCAAGAGAGAGATCTTGGAGTCACTGTGCATAGTTCTCTGAAAACATCTACTCAGTGTGCAGCAGCAGTCAAAAAAGGAAATAACATGTTAGGAATCATTAAAAAAGGGTTTAGAGAATATGCCTCTGTATAAAAACATGGTATGCCTACATCTTGAATACTGCGTACAGATGTGGTCACCTCATCTCAAAAAAGATATATTGGCATTGGAAAAGGTACAGAAAAGGGCAACAAAAATGATGAGGGGTTTGGTACGGGTCCCATATGAAGAGAGATTAAAAAGACTTGGACTTTTCAACTTAGAAAAGAGGAGACTAAGGGGGATATGACAGAGGTCTATAAAAGCATGACCAGTGTGGAAAAAGTAAATAAGGAAAAGTTATTTACTTATTCCCACAATATAAGAACTAGGGGTCACCAAATGAAATTAATAGGTAGCAGATTTAAAACAAATAAAAGGAAGTTTTTCCTCATTCAGCGCACAGTCAACCTCTAGAATACCTTGCGAGAGGATGCGGTGAAGACCGGGACTTGAACAGGGTTCAAAAAAGAGCTACATAAATTCATGGAGGTTAGGTCCATCAATGGCTATTAGCAGGGCTCGACAAACCGCTGATTCTACTCACCCATGGCGAGTAGATTTCAGCCGGTTGCTCCGTGCACCCCATTCACCGGCGCTGTGCACATGCGCAGTGCTGGTCTGGCGCACATGCAGTGCGGGGCTGGCGAGTAGCTCTCACCACGGTTTTTTAAGCCCTGGCTATTAGCCAGGATGGGTAGGAACGGTGTCCCTAGTCTCTGTTTCTCTGGAGGTGGGTGACAGGGGAGGCACCGCGTGAGGATTACCTGTTGTGTTCCCTCCCTCTGGGGCATCTGGTATTGGCCACTGTTGGCAAACAGGAGACTGTGCTGGATAGACCGTTGGTCTGACCCAGCATGGCCTTTCTTATGTTCACAAATATATGAATATATTTGGGGCCATACTTTTTTCAAAGTCTCATGATCACTATATTCTCTATGGAATTCTTCTATTCAGGCTTTTTTTCAGGCTACTGTTTTTGGCTACATTAGTTACCACCCTTCGAATTTACTGCTGACCACACTAAAAACAGGCTGGAATTTTCAAGAATGTTGATGAGAATTAAGCTCCTGACGCCTTCTGAAATCTGCTTAGTGTTTTTCAAAATCCCACCCTTATCTTTGATCCATTCCCAGTCCATTTGCCAGTATGTCTTTGATTGAAAGGGAAACAGAGTGGGTTTCAAAAATATAATTCTGCTTAAGACATCAAAAACTGTGAGAACAACTCAAATTGCTACTTCCCACGAGTGCACTGATGCTCATATTTCTTTCAAACCTACTCAAAGCTTGGTATGAGAGACTGATAAACAAAGCTATAATTCTTGATAAAAGGAAAATAAAATCTTTAACAATGATAGAAAAGTTCTGTTATTGTACAGATTACCATTCTTAGTAACAGTGCAGGTGTTTTATTGTTATTTTATTTCTCAACATGCACAATTAAAGGCAGGGCAAACAAGGTTTAATTAAGCAAAGAAAAAATGAATTCCCCAAAAAATGTAAAACATTTTAAAAGTTCTAAACAAGACAAGGACAAAAGAAGTCAAAGTATGCTCTCAGTTATACCAGTGTAAGTCTTGAGTAACTCCAGTGAAATCTGTGAGGTTACTCTGGAGTTATACTTGTGTACCCAAGATCAAAATCTGGCCCAAAGAGTTTGACTTTGTGCTAGAGCATTATCTCTGGTCTATTGAGTTATAACACTAAAGTGAATGTGGCATTTGAATTACATTCCAATAATCTGCCTCAGCATGAAAACAATTTAACAATTAAAACTTTGGCATTAAGAGATCATTAAGATATACTTAAACCTACTTAGCATTAATTTGTCTGGATTTTCACTGTGTCCCTTATTAAGCAGAATGACCCATGTTTCCACTACAAAAAACAACCCTAACCACATAGATTCAAATTCATACTCACTGTGGTCTTTATACAATTTGTGGATAAGGCCAGATTCACCCCTTGGGCACAATGGAGTGCAATTTGCAGCTTCCCTGCTGTGCCTGTTAGAATGGCTGCACTAAAGATTCAAACTTCAAACACAGGCAATTGTGATATCACAGGTGCTCTCCACTAGGGTTCTGACAGGGAAGGATAGCTTTAAAACTCAGTCGACATAGAATGTCCAAGGCTACGTCTAGACTACAAACCTCATCCCAGGAGGCATACCTGGGTGGTCGACAAATGCCTTTGATGTCGACACCCGCGCATCCAGACTATCGCTCTGAGCCGACAAACAGCTGATCAGCTGTTTGTCGGCTCAGCGCGGCAGCCATGTAAATTTAAATGAACCGGCGATTATTGAAATCGCTGCTTCACTTTCCTATGCCTGGTAGCCTCATCTACATGTCTCTGTCGCCAAAGGCATGTAGTCTAGATGTAGCCCAAGAGAGGCAAGGATGGTTTGTACCCCTATGCCCCAGAAATCCAGGCTGACTTCCTGCTGTCAGCAATACACTACCAGAGTTGCATCATTGTGAACTTATTCCAGTGCCTGTAACATCCAGTCACAAAGGTTTAGCTGAAAAGATGAGCCTAAGACAATATGCTGACAAATTTGAGATCTGACACCTGTCAGGAGAAAATTCCAGACATGGGCCTTCCAACCAAGAGCTGCTTTCACCGAGATCAGTTGATTTCAGCCATCACAGAGGAGATGGCCACACTCTAAAACAAACAAATGCCAAATCACGTAGGCCCAGATATTCAAAGAGGCACCTCAAGTCCATGCAAGTGAAGGGTGTATCTCAATACCTTTCATATTCCAGGCCAGACAACTTTACATCAAATTAAAAAAACAACACTTTGTCTTGCACCAAGGTATTGATGGGAAGCCACTAGTTTATAGAATGCCACAAGAACATACCTGCAATCTGCCCCCGATTTAGACAGGGTAGCTTAAAGCTTCTGAATGATTTGGTTTTAGTGTTAATTTAAATTCTTGGAAGGAAATGCTGGCCTCATTACAGTCAAGGAGACTTCTGTCAGGATTCTTCCTTACATTTTTTAAATCTAAAAGGCTATGTCTAGACTGGCATGATTTTCCGCAAATGCTTTTAACGGAAAAGCTTTCAGTTAAAAGTATTTGCGGAAAAGAGCGTCTAGATTGGCACGAATGCTTAAAAGTATCCGTGCCAATCTAGACGCGCTTTTGCGCAAAAAAAGCCCCGTTGGCAATTTTTGCAATCGGGGCTTTTTTGCACAAAACAAATCTGAGCTGTCTACACTGGCCCTTTTGCGCAAAAGGACTTTTGCCCGAACGGGAGCAGCATAGTATTTCCGCAAGAAGCACTGATTTCTTACATGAGATCATCAGTGTTCTTGCGGAAATTCAAGCAGCCAGTGTAGACAGCTAGCAAGTTTTTCCGCAAAAGCAGTTTGCGGAAAAACTTGCCAGCCTAGACACAGCCAAACTGTAACTTCTTTGGAAGCAGAGACCGTCTTCCTACTGAATCCGGTGCAACATGTCATTTTAAGGTCCTTTCGCCACAACTTTTGGGGCAGAGGGAGAGGGGTTGCCCAGAAGGTAGGCGTTCCCAGGCTATGTCTAACACAGCAACATTATGTCTAGACTACCTAGTTTTGTCGACAAAAGTGGACTTTTGTTGACAAAACTATACCAGCGCCTACACTACCGCTGAGTTCTGTCGACATAACGGCGACAGAACTCAGCAATTTTGTCGACGCTGGTATACCTCATTTTACGAGGCATAACACCTTCTGTCGACAGAACTCTTTGTCGACAGAACTCAATATGTCTGGACGCTCTTTGTCGACGGAAGTTTTGTCGACAGTATGTGTCGACAAAACTTCCGTCGACAAAACGCGGTAGTCTAGACGTACCCACAGTCTGCAGCTACGCAGCTGGCAGTTATTTCGACATACAGTCCAAATCATGTCGAGCTGGAGGGCCACTTGCTGCAACCCGTGACCCTCATTGTAGAAGGAGCAAGGGAAGCGGGAGGCAGAGGGCTCTGGTTTGAAATACCTGCTGTGCAGACAGCACCAACACTTGAATTGAGCTACTCAAGGGCAGTAGCTCCATTGGCGGGTTAGTTCCGAGTTAAGCCCCGCAGTGCACGGCGCGCCCGGGCAGGGCTGGTGGAGCCCGGCCGCACCACTGCGAGGGCAGGGCGGTGTCTCCCCAGGGTGTCACTGCGACTCCACCTGCCCGGGGAGGAAAGGGGCCCGGGCGTGCCCGGGGGTGCGGGCGAAGGGCGCTCGGCACTGGGGCTTGTTACCCGCGGGGGGGGGGGGGAGAAGGGGGGGTCTGCGGGCACGTCGTTCGTCGCTGAAAATGGGGATCCCCCCCGCTCCCATCTCACCCGCGGCTACGCCCCTCCCACTCTAACGCCCCTCCCCCCTCACATGCTCCGCCTCCCGCCGGCCCCCGGGCCTGCGCTCCGACGACGCGCTGTCGGTTACCGGCCGCCCCCGCTGGAGTCATGAGGCAGCAGCACGCGCCGCCCGCCCGCAACAATCCATGGGGGGGGGGAGACAGCCCCCGCGTCAGGCACAAAGCGGCCCCTCCCCCACACCCCGCGGGACCGGGCACCCCTCGCGGCTATTTGCAGCGTGACTGACTGACGAGGGCGCGCGCGCTGCCCTCGATTGCTCTCGCCTGGCGCCGGCTTGCGGAGCGGGCAGAAAGCGGCGCATGCGCGCTGTCGCTCCCCAGCCTTGGCCGCTGCTTCTGCCTGACCGCGGCGGAGCGCGGGAAAGGGGGTTGGGAGGTTGCCGCCCCGCCATGTCCGAGGCCTATTTCCCCGTGGAGCCCGGGCTGGGGCCCGAGGAGAACTTCCTGTCGCTGGGAGACATCCTGATGTCCCAGGAGAAGCTGCCGGGCCGCGTGGAGGCGGCTCTGCCCCGCCTGGCCGCCGTGCTGGGAAAGGGCTCGGGGGCCGGCCAAGGCGACTGCATCCCGGAGGTAACGCGCGGCCGGAGGGCGCCGGGACTACAACCCCCGGCAGCCACCGCGCGCTGGTGGGGGCGGGGCTTGTCCCTTCCCGCTGGCCTGAGGAGCGCTCCGTTGTGTGAGTGACGGGCTCCCGGCTGGAGCGGGGCATGCTGGGAAATGTAGGCGCCAGCGCGGTGTGACCAATGGGGTTCTCCCCGGGAGCGCGCGCTTGGCCTGGGCTTGCGCGAGGCTGCGGACTGCGCGGGGTGGGCCCGCTGGGCTCCAGCACGTGTACGGCCGCGGGGGGGGGGGGTCTCTTCGGAACCAGGTCTCCCTAGGCAGCCGGGGACTTCGCTTGCTAACCGCCCCCGGGCTAGGGCCTGACCGCGTGCTGCCCACGAAGCACTGCAGCGAGGCGTCCCGCAGGTCTGTGCTGCGAGTTGTGGGCGTCGTCCAGGGACCCTGCGCTGCCGTTCATTGCACCGCCAGCAGCACCCCAGCATCGCTGCACCTGCAGGGTGGAGGTCTGAATCCCCCCGAGGGGCAGCCAAGTTAGTCGGCAACTGGGGTGGGCAAAAGCCTCGCAGCGGGCTGGATCCAGCCCCTCGCATGTTGCCTGGGAGCCGGAGACGTGGGAGCTTCTTTCAACTGCTTCTTAAAGGGCTCCTGCCTTCCCCATGTCTGTCGGGCAGCGGGTTGCCTGGCAGCCACAGGCCACAGGGCAACACAAGAGCCCTTTAAAGAGAAACAGTTAAAAGGGCTGGCAGCTCCCGGCCCCCCTGGCGCATTGCCAGGGAGCTCAGCCCTTTCAACTGCTTCTATTTAAAGCTGTTACCTGACAGCTCCAACCAGCGGGCACAAGGCCTTTAAACCAAAGCAGTAGAAAGGGCTCATAGCTCTTGGTCCCACCAGCTCCTTGCCTGTGAGCTGCCTGTGAGACAGAGTCCTTTCAACTGCATCTTTCAAAGGGCTTGCGGGTGCCAGGCAACAGGTTAGTGGGGAGGGGGGGAAAGCTGTGTTATGTGAATTCTAAACCTCCACCCCAGACAACTCTGGGAGAAGGCTAGCCCCTGGTACCTTTCCCTCTGCTCCAGGACCCTTCCACCAGAAGTCTGGGGGGGACCCCAGGTCAAGCACAGCTGCCAGTTGGGTAGCTCTCAACCCCTCCCCTTCTCCGCCTGAGGCCCCACCCCTTCCAGGTCTGAAATTTGTGAAGTGGCCCCCTCTTCAAAAATTATTACTCACCCCGCTATAACTGGAAAAACTTAAAAAACGAATAGTCTTGCAGCACCTTAAAGACTAACAAAACATGTAGATGGGATCATGAGCTTTCGTGGGCACAACCCACTTCTTCAGATGAATGAATCCTGACAGTTGTAACTCTGAACTGTTATGGTTGTTTTTTTTCAACAGTTTACAACTGAACGTTGTAAACCTTGAACTTGAAACCTTATTATGCAGAAGAAAAATGCTACTTTTACCCATTTTAATTTAAATTACACAAGCACAGAAACCGTTTCCTTTGACAAATCTTTTTAAATGTTTTCATTTTAAATCTTTTTAGAAGTTTATTTTTAATAGCTTACTTTTAACACTTGATTATTTATTTATTTATTTATTTATTTTGGCCTCTGCTGCCTGGTTGCAGTGAATGATTGATTCTAAGGATGTTAAAATGTGGTTAATTGACTAGTCAATGGAATTTCCATCGACTAGTCGATAGGCACTTCCACATTCCTCCTTTGAAATGTACAAGAGCCCCAGGAGGCTGACTTTGGACTCCACGCTGGTGCGTCTTTGAAATGTACGAGAGTCCCCAGCAGAGGCCAGAGTCGGGGGGGGGGGACTCCAGCAATGGAGTGATGGGGGGCTGGAGCACCAGTGCGGGATCCCCAGTGCTTGGGAGGGGGGAGGGAGCCCTGAGCCTTGGGGCCTGGATCCAGGCAAGCTGCGGGCCAGGCCTGAAGGTTCCCCACTCCTTCCTTAAATTTACTTCCTGGAGTGGTCCTATTGGCAGAATCATATGAGCAAAGTTGCAGATATTTGAAAGTGTCTGCAGGATCCTGGGGCTCTACTTGTAAATTTCCTTACACTGTAGTATTGTTTTTATCCTTTCAGGGTTTGTTTACGCGCCGCGTGCACTCACACGCTCTCTCTCTGGTGTCTATAGGTGTTATCTTTCTCAAATAAAAATCTGATTTACATTCGTTTCCACTACTACACATTGACATCAAATCACTCTCTGGTGAATCTTCAGTGTACATCTAAATCTCATGTTTTTTTGTTATCCTGGTCAGAGTTTATTTACCTCTGTTTCTGGGGGGTGGGGTTTCTGTTGTGTGCATGCAGGGCTCAAAGGTGGAAATACCCCTATGGCTAGCAAAAGGATTGTATGACATCAAACGGAGGATACTTTCAGTGGAACTGCCTAAGATTTACAAGGAAAGCTGGCGGACGGTGTTCAGTGCTGATGCCAATGTGGTTGACCTTCATAAAATGGGGCCATACTATTATGGTTTTGGCTCCCAGCTCTTGAATTTTGACAATCCAGAGAATCCAGAAATAGCTCAGACTATACTGCAGGCAAGTATCTGAAACCATATTTCCTTTGGTAGCTTTGGATTCCTTTTTCTTTGCTGCGCTCAGGCAAACCTTCTTCTGTTGTAACCATGGTTTTAGCTTAAATAAGGACTTCCAGGTCAGAGAACATAAGAACATAAGAACGGCTGTACTGGGTCAGACCAAAGGTCCATCTAGCCCAGTATCCTGTCTACCAACAGTGGCCAGCACCAGGTACCCCAGAGAGGGTGGACCGAAGAGAATGATTAAGCGATTGTCTCCTGCCATCCCTCTCCAGCCTCTGACAAACGGAGGCCAAGGATACCATTTTATCCCCTGGCTAATAGCCTTTTATGGACCTAACCTCCATGAATTTATCCAGCTTCTCTTTAAACTCTATTATAGTCCTAGCCTTCACAGCTTCCTGTGGCAAGGAGTTCCACAGGTTGACTACACGCTGTGTGAAGAAGAACTTTCTTTTATTAGTTTTAAACCTGCTACCCATTAATTTAATTTGGTGTCCTCTAGTTCTTCTATTATGGGAACTAATAAATAGCTTTTCTTTATCGGCCCTCTCCACACCACTCATGATTTTATAGACCTCTATCATATCCCCCCTCAGTCTCCTCTTTTCTAAACTGAAAAGTCCCAGTTGCTTTAACCTCTCCTCATATGGGACCCGTTCCAAACCCCTAATCATTTTAGTTGCCCTTTTCTGAACCCTTTCCAAGGCCAAAATATCTTTTTTGAGGTGAGGAGACCACATCTGTACACAGTATTCAAGATGTGGGCATATCATAGTTTTATACAGGGGCAGTAAGATATTCTGGGTCTTATTTTCTATCCCTTTCCTAATAATTCCTAGCATCCTATTTGCCTTTTTGACCGCCGCTGCACTCTGTGTGGAAGTTTTCAGAGAACTGTCCACGATAACTCCAAGATCTCTTTCCTGATTTGTCGTAGCCAAATTAGCCCCCATCATACTGTACGTATAGTTGGGGTTATTTTTCCCAATGTGCGTTACTTTACACTTATCCACATTAAATTTCATTTGCCATTTTGTTGCCCAATCACTCAGTTTGGTGAGATGTTCTTGGAGTCCCTCACAGTCTGGTGCATATAAAAGACCCCAGTGAAGTCAGTGGGCTTCAGTTGTATCCATCCAGGAGCCAGATCTGGTCCTGTGAGTTTTGTACAAGGAACAGGTTAACTGGCAGAGGAACCACGTTGATATATCACTTCTTAATTAACAGGAAATGTGAAGTGTCTGTCATAGATTGTGCCTCTGGGGGCAGAGTGGGTGCCTCTTTAGTTCCAGGCATCTTTCTGTGGCTATACGCATTGCTGGTTCGAAGTGCATGGTTGTCTGGTTGTCTTTCCCAGGGACGCTGCTCCCCCATGTACCCATTCATTTACAAAAGAGGCAAACAAAATAATCCTGTAAAACAGGCTCACCCCCTTGTTCTCTGCAAGGCAAAAGTTAAACCGTTTCTGAGAAGAGGGTGGGAGGTCTCGATTCCTCTGTGTGTCTGAGAGGCCCAGGTTGAGTGCCCAGGACTATACTGAAAGAAAACAAAGTAAAGATGGTCCCTTCACTTTTCCAAGCGGTCCAGGCAGCCAGGACTCATATGTAATCCTGCTCTGTGATCCTAGGGAACTCTGTTTTTCTCTGAATGCCACATTATCCTGGGCAGGGATATGTCCTTATAAGGAGCTATCCATCTCTGGACCTGGCAGTTGTGCTGGGACTGATGGTGTCCAGGAGAGCTCTTCAACCCCTTCCTGCAGTGATGATCTGCCTCACCGCAGCATCCCTGCTCCCTGTTAATGAGCAGAGTTGTGTGGTTTGTTTATCATGACATAAATGACGTTCAAAGAAGTAGAGATGACATTTGTGACTAAAGAGACCTCACTGAGAGCTTCAAAGTCTCTTATTTGGTGCTTGTAGCGCACCACATAAAGTTTTAGATGTCAAATCTCTATCCTAGACATAAATAAAACTCATATTTTTACGAGATGGGTGCTTCCGGAAGCATGGTTTCCTAAGAAATCTTAAATCCAGTTTCCAAAGATTATCAAGAGTTTAACCCTTTTCCTTTCTTGGTACCTTACTATCTACATGTTTTTACCCATAGTGATAGAAAAAAATCTTCAAAATTACCCCCTCTTTCTTTAGCATGTTGCATGTATTGTTTGTTTTTGAATGATACTGAATGCGCATTTACCAAACCATGCACGCACACACGTTCAGTCAGGAGTAGTACTATTGCCGTCAGAAAGGGGAGACCCATCTGGTTCAATTTCGAGACGAAAGGTATTAAGCCGCATTGTGACATGCATAACCACACATTCAAAGCCTCCAGCTGAGCAAGGACCCTGCTCCAAACCAATGACATCTTCCACTTGAACAGAGATGGAATTAGAATTGTATTCCGTTTCAGTAGCCTCTGTTGGCCAGCCACTCAACTAAAAGGCAACAATCACACTTGACCAAATCTAATTCCACGCAGTGGTACACGTACTTTGCAGCTAATATTTTGTACACTCACCTGTCCATGCTAGTTAGTTGAGTACCAGCAATCAGGAGCTAGCCCCCTACAAATCCGTGGCTGCCTACATGCAGACAGCGTAGGGGCTAGAAGCGTGAATCTTTTAGCTCCATAAACACAGGTCTCTAGCATTGGAGTTCAAGAAGCATCTCCCATTAGCCCTGGGTAATTCTGCTTTTCTCCCTTAGACGTTTATTGGCCGTTTCCGTCGCATCATGGACTCCTCCCAGAATGCCTACAACGAGGACACCTCTGCACTGGTGGCACGGCTGGATGAGTTGGAGCGAGCCTTGTTTCGAGCTGGCCAGAAGGGGCTGAATGACTTCCAGTGCTGGGAGAAAGGGCAAGCGTCTCAGATTACAGCTTCCAGCCTGGTCCAGAATTATAGGAAGAGAAAATTCATGGACATGGATGGCTGAAAGTATGAAGGACACACAACAGCAACGGGGGACACTGAAATAAAGGCCAGCCAATCTTGAGAAGGGACAGACTTTCCTCACAGTTTAACTGAAGTCCTTCTGCTTGCATTTTCAGATTGGACTAAAGCATGTTTTAGAGAGGCAGAACAAGAATATATCACAACGTTATATTACAGCATGCACTTACTGCTCCCATGGATTGATGGCAACAGTTGTGGGCTTCATGGCTGAATGGATATAAAAGGCTATGCTGGAAGAGGATCATTTAATATTTATTATTTCTATCATCTAAGTAGATCTGGAATTGCAAACAGGGATTCTAAAACTGTAGTTCCAACTGTAGTTCCAACTCTTTCTCCCCCTCCTCAGATCACACTTCCCTGCACATATTCCAGTGTGCTTACATGGGAACATCTGGTTCCAACTGCACGAGTCTGGAGGACATCCCAGTAACATAAGAGTGGTAAAGACTGCTCTGTGATATCCCCTTCGCTCTTGCTATGCCTTAATGCACCAGTACAAGTGCCTTTTTTTAGGCGTAAGCATCTACTATGAACCGATTCTTTTGCTGCTTCATTCTTGCATGTGATTTTCAGGCTTGTCTTTGGTACCTCCATAGAGCTGCCTTCTGTGTGTCCACACAGCAGTTAAAGTGGTGCTGCAATTTCCTGTGCCCTGACTTTACCTCCTGCTGGACTTGAACCAATGGTCTTGACTTGAACTTCTCCCCTACCACCAGTTCCTGAGCCATCTGGAATAAATTAACCCGATTGCTAGTTTCAACTAATGGTGAAGGGACAGAGTGAATGAATTGTTTCCTTCCTTCTGATTTATTATTTCCTTTCTGGAAATGTCATTTTTACCTTTGGGAGTGAATAGATTTAGAACTCGTTAAACAGCACAAGAGTTACTTATGGAGATGTCCTTAAAACATAGCTTCGCCTGTGAGTCCCGTTGTAGGACCCGAGAACATCCAGAAATACATGGTTCCTCTCCAGAAAGCTGCTTATGGGGCCATTGGCATAGTATTCTTGGGACAAGTAATTAGAAATTATCTGGGTGTTGCTTAGCCTTCCTTGAAAGGAAACCCTTTAAAAAGTAACTAACAAGAGGAGTTTTATCCTGAGAGGTGTTGAGAATCCATAGTGCCTGCTGACCTCATGAAGAGCTGTGGATGTTCATCATACTTGGGCATCTCTGGGGGATCAGGCCCAAGAAGTGCTCGGTTTTATATGGGCAGCTTGTTTTTGGCCGCAAATTCTTGGATGCTTAATGTAGTTGTTGGCTAAGGGATCCCACAGGATGGGCGAGTGGCCAGTCTTTGGGTCTCAGAAGCGAAACCTGTGCCTCTGCAGTTGGTCAGAAAAGGTACGTAGTCTGGGATATGACAGCATCTTCAATTTGCCACGGTCTCTGAAGTGCACAGAACAACCTGTCCTGTTGCAGGAGACTTCAGTAGCTGCTAGTGGACCATGAAAAGGGAGTTCGAGCATGCACGCTATTAAATGCCATTGTGCTAAATGACAGCATGCTAGGGAAATGATGCATTTTTATAAGAAGCTAATTTTTAGCCTGGAGTTCGTGTATTTTCTATTTTGGGATTTCTGTGCGAAATAAATGAGCGTTACACGCTGGTGAAGAACTCTCCATGCAAATCTCCATAATTGCCCTGCTGCTGAGAGTCCATTCAGGGCCAGGAGAAAAACAGCCACTCAAAAACCTTAGCCACAGAATCAGTGAAGTCTCGATTGGTAGAACCCACTGTGTTCTTCACGCAGATCCCAAACGCAGGAGTGTCACGCTGATACACTTCTGTGGGCACAGTGGCATCTGTCTGACTTGCAGCTCCACCTAGATCGGGGTGGGCAGTAATTTTTGCAGGGGAGACACTAACTTTGGTTATGGTTGTTGGTCAGTTCCGCCCCTCTGGAAGGGGCGGGGCATCAGGTAGAAGGGGCAGTTCCTTCTAGCAGACATACATCCCTGGCAGGGGAGGGAGATGCCAGCCGCTTAGAACAGAGAATAACTTCACGCACTCCCCTGCCCCCAGGTCTCTATTAGCCTGGGGGTAGGGGAGAGGCAGGGTGAACCATGGGCTAGATCCGGCCTGCAGGCCGGATCTTGTCCTCCCGGATCTAGACAACCCTGGCATTTGCCACAAGTCATGTTAGAGGCACTGCTAGGTTGACAGTAGGCTTCAACTTTTGATTTTGTTTTAAAAAAAAAAAAAAAAGCTTATGCAACCCAGTGACAGAAATTTTACAGTATTTCTGTTTAGATTTTTTTTTTTTTTTTTTTTTAATTCCAGGGAAACAGATCTGATGTTTTGGATGTAAACATTTTCTTGTAGCAGGTGCATCCCAAACATTGAAGCATTTTGATAGTACTCGAGTCAGAAAGTGAAAGTGACTGATGATTATAATACAGCCTTTATGTAGTGTTTGTGTTCAAAGCACTTACCATATATTAACTAACAGATTCTCATAATCCCACTGTGAGGAAGGGAAATATTATCCCCAATTCCCAGAGGAGAAAATGGAGACTTAAGTGATGCACCAAAGGTCACATAGCAATATGTTGGCAGAACCAGATTCTGACTCTTTCTCCATGCTCTAATCATTAGCACGCAGATGTTCCAAAATAAGAGCAAAATAGATACAATCTGTTTCCTTTGTTTAAGCTGCATGAAATGAAAACAGAAACTAATCAGCATCTTGGTTAAAAGTAATGTTAGGTTTTAAAAACTCAGTTTTAAAGGAGGCAGCATTGACTCGAAATCTAGTCTGTTTCCCAAACAACATGAGCTCTCTAAATACCCTTACCAATTTTTGTAGCTACACAATCACTTAAAAAAAAAAAAGGGGGTGTTTCAAAGACATGGAAACAAGTCTCCCCAAAATGCTGTCCTGCACACAGGGAACAAATTTAAACAGGTTTTTTTTCCTCTCGCGTGTTTCATTAACAAAAGTAGATACATTTTCACATAAATGTGGTACTTGTTTTTCTTTTTTTGGTAGGTAAATATTGCTTTAATACTCCCAGGCGGGATTCATAAACTCATGATAGGATTTTTTAAAAATAAAACCTGACACCGTCCTCTGAGATTGCAACCAGCAATTAGCAGATCTGAGATGCTCTTGATTTTCTTTGTCTTATATTCCAGCGGTTTCCAACTGCCGGTCCGCGGACTAGTGCCAGGCCGTGAACCACTGGCTGCTGGGCCATGGCACACTGCCAAGCCATGTCCATGGGACGGGTATACTTCTGGCACTGATACATCTTCCAGAAGGCCCATGAGCAGGGCCTCCCGAGCTGCATGTGCTCCCCCACAAGCAGCCGCTCATACCCTATGGCTGTGTCTACACTGGGCCACTTATTCCGGAAAATCAGCCGCTTTTCCGGAATAAGCTGCGAGCTGTCTACACTGGCCCTTGAATTTCCGGAAAAGCAATGATGCTCTACTGTACAAAATCAGCCGCTATTCCGGAAAAACTATTCTGCTCCCGCTCGGGCATATGGCCTTATTCCGGAACACTGTTCCGGAAAAGGGCCAGTGTAGACAGCCCAGTAGTCTTTTCCGGAAAAAAAGCCCCGATCACGAAAATGGCAATCGGGGCTCTTTTCTGGAAAAGCGCGTCTACGTTGGCTACAGACGCTTTTCCGGAAAAAGGGCTTTTCTGGAAAAGCAGCCTGCCAATGTAGACGCTCCTTTTCCAGAAAAACTGAAAATGGAATAGTATTCCATTTTAAGCATTTCCGGAAATTCATGCCAGTGTAGACACAGCCTTTAGGTGTGAGCAGGTCTACTGCCCCGCCCCCTGCAAGGAGCATGGGCTGGGCGCACCTTGTGTCACTATTCAATGCAGGAGGCCCCCAGCTTCCCTCTCCACCTATCAGGTTGCAAGGACGGGAGGGCCTCTTGACCAGGTTTGTCCATCGCAGCCACCAGAGTCAATGTTCCCCGTTTTAAGACACCTTCCGCCACAGGCTTCTATTGCACTGCGTCCCCCTGGGTGCCCTGCGTCTGCAAAATGGGCCCCCACGAGCGATGTCAATTGGCCATAGCACTCCTGTCAGCACTTGCACGTGCTAAAATTCGAGTAAGTGGAAGAGAATGGCGGGGCCAGAGTGATTCTAGAACCCGGGGCCAACCATCTACCCGGCTTGCCCACCCCCACCCCTTTCACCCTGCGGCCAGAAGCGCCCAACCAGGCTCGGCAGGTGAGGGGCAGTGGAGGAGGCTGTTCTGGGCCATGAGGGCGAAGTGGGAGCCGTCCCCAGCAGATGTACACGGCCGGTCCCATCCTGTTTTCTCCCTGCTAGAGAGAGGAGAGGGCTCAGTGGCCGCATTATGGAGTGGGGCGCTTTGAAGAACTGGCATCTCTCCCAGCAGGGGCCTTGCGGGATTATGGAGGGCCCCCCTCCTGGGGCTGTTGGGAACAGGCTCCTCTCAGTCCCCCCGGAAGGGCCTTGCTCGGATGGGTCTGAGCTCATGCCAGTGTGGAAGCAAAGGGTCCCACAAGCCTTCCCAATGTCCCCACAACATGGCAGGGAGTTAAGGGGGAGGAGGAAGGCAATCGGTAGACTTAACCTAGTTACCGAGTTACAGCACCCATAGGCCTGCACCTAGCCCCAGTCACCGCCTTTGCAAGCCCCTGGTCTTACTAGCGGTTCCCTTCTTCAGGGTGGCACGACCCACAAAGGGCAGCGACTGTGCCTAGCTTTACAAAGTCACTCCGCGAAAGCCGCTATGATCGAAGTTCTGCAAGGTGTAGCAAAAAGAGAGACCTTTCTCTCTCCTCTCTGGGTGAACTGAACAGGACTGGGAGCGGGGTTGGTTTTATAAATGTAACAATTGTAAATACCGATGAGCCTGGGTTTATCTACATTTTTCTATAAAGTTCTTAATTTGTTTAATACAATTTTAAGATAGAAAGTCACATTTTGCTCTGCAATACAGATAACAGTCCACAAGCTATTCCCACGGCACTGCCCTTGAAAATGGCTCTTTTCTTCAAAATGCTTTAGTCTTGTCTTTTCCCCCCACCGTTAGATTTGTCATTTTTTGCTTGATGAGAAACCTGTTTGAGTCCAAGGTATAATCTCTATTTGAATACCAGGAGGCATATACGAATACATACATATAATCAAGGGAATCTTGTACCCCCGCCTCGGCCCCCTGAGCCACCTCACCGCAGCCGGCTTCAACTCGGGCAATCACCATGTGACGGATGGCTGCCACAGCTGAAGCTGGCTGTTTGTGGCGGCTCTGGGGGAGGGGGGAGTATGTATTTTGGTGGACCAATAACATTTTATTTGCATATTTGCACTGTTATTTGCATAATGAATATGCAAATAAACTTACCAGTCCACCAAAAGTTTGTGAATGGATTTGCCTGTCCGTGGTTTAAGAAAGGTTGGGAGCCAATGGCCTTATTCTATTCAGAAATGCTTTATGGCTGTTCTAGAGACCGGATGCCAAAGCAAAGTCTTTTAAGGTATCTGGCTAAGCTTACTGTGTAATTTGATGAACACAAACTGTATTTCATAATCATACAGCAGCGAACGAAAGTGAGAAGAGTTTGGATTTGCATACTTGTACAACAGAAACAATCCCTGGCATTTGACAACCAAGTTAAAGAACACGTATTTAACAAACCAGCATAGTGGAAGCTCCCTGAAATACTGGCAGCAAAGCCCTGGCCGAATTATGAATTGGAAACCCCTTTCTAGTCTATGTTTGAGCTTAGATTCTCTTTAAACTTTTTTTTTATTGCTTCTCGGGTACTTTACAGCAGAGGCAGCCAGTTTACAGCATGAGGCCCAATTAAATATAAATAGCTTTTCGACCAACATGCAAAACCACCCTGTCCCGGTTCTGTCCTCCTTTTCACTTGTGTTGAAGCTTCTTTACCAGTTGCTTTGTGCTCTCATCAATGTTTCAGTCCATCCTCTGGGCTTGGGTTACTTCAGGTTGGCAGAGCGAAGGGATTGATTGCCCCAGCAGACTGTCAGCAGTAGGTGTAGTCATTCTGAGTTCTGTATTGGACATCCGTCTCCATTGCAGAGGTCAGGCGAGATCAAAAAAATAGCCACCAAGAAAGGATAAAGCAAAAAGTGGCACAAGACCTTTTAGCGCCTTCTTTTCCTGTTCAGTAGAGTCCTTCAGAGCAGACATTTCAGGGTGAGATTTTTGAAAGTACTGAAATGAGTTTGGAGCACAAATATTACTACAACTCAGTGTGGCTTGTGCTTGTAATTCATTTTAAAATCCCGCCACTGTTCTGGCAAGGGTGGTTCTGAGCTGACACTTAGGATACGTTTTGGTGTGGTTCGATGTATTTTAGATCCAAGGGAAACCAGGCACACAAGGGCTACTTAACCTCTTGCTTATTTATTGCAAGCTCTAAGCAGTTAATACAGTTGTTTAAGTTTTACAAGCCTTAAAAACAATTACTATACAATAAATTCTAAAGCAATGAATACAGCACAAAGCAATGCAAAAGCAATTAATAGACAATCTACTATATACAATAATAAAGCCTAATTAACTTACACTTCATCTGTATGCTACCTATAGTGCCAGGCAGGAGGTTGTGGTTCCTTTTCTTCCAGCGCATAGGAACGCCATGCACTGGATCGCCGGTGTGAAGGGCCTATTTGCTTCTAGTTACATCGAGCAGGAGTGTGGGGCAATCCTACCCATTCCCTCCCATCGATTGTTCTTACTAAGCCCAATTGATAGCAAAGCAAGACCTGGTCATTCTAATTATATCTGCCAATTGATTCCGTGTTGTGTAGGATACGTAAACTGCCCAATGCCCTATTTGGGGTACATCCTGCCACCCAAGCTGTTGCTGCTATGTGAGTAGTTGACAGTTTCATGGCTGCATCTGTACTTTTTGCTTATCAGAAACAGAAGTACCAGTGCAAAGTTGCTTGTCCTGGGATCTTGACATGGTCTCGCGTACCAGGCTTAATCTGCATTGTTATGCAAAACAATTCCTGACTCTCAGATTCCTTTAACCCAGAAGTCCCCAACACGGTGCCCATGGGCACCATGACGCCTGCCAGGGCATTTATGTGCGCCCGCCTAGTGACCAGGGCTGGCTCGAGCCATTCTTGCGCTCCAGGCACACAGCGCATGCGCAGCCCCCACCCCGGGTGCGCGGCGCATATGTGGTGCCATCTCCCGGGTGCGCAGCGCATGCATGGCCCCACCCCCGGGCGCCCGGCAGCCCCAAAGGTTGGGGACCACTGCCTTAACCCAAGCCTTACCTGCGGCTTTGGCAAACCAGACTTGAAACAGGCCTGGATTTGCTTTTAGGAAGGCATCACCATTTATTGCTAAGACAGGGTAGTGCAGGCTCCCCCGCAGTACGTCTGCACTGTGGAGCTATTTCGGGATGCCAGAAGTATCCCAGAATAGCTATTCTGCATCTATTGAAGCAGCTTGTAGAAATAGATTTCGAAATAACTGGCGGCTAGGGTCGTCAGGTGTCCCTGACATATACATGTCCTGTATTTTCTAATTAAGTAAGTTTTATTATTATCATGTTATGACATGACTTGTGCTCAAGTATTCTCGCTCACTCTCTAGGCCTGCGCTATGCGCTGCTATGCACTACTATGCCGATTTGCCACTTGGATACGAGTGTCAGTACGTAGTTGCGTACTGCCTGGCTGGTAGACATGTTCATGCTGCCCTCATCTGTCTCGTATCTCGCAACGCTCTTTTGAGGTAAGGAATATTTGGCAGCTTTATCAAAAAAGGCTGGCTGCCTTAAATCAAAATTTTTTGTATTTAATTTAGGATCTTGATATCCATAATGAGTGATGATGAAGATAAAACCTATCAACAGGAAAATTATATATATCACACACACACACACAGAGCTTGGCGAGCCCTGTTTGCCAGCCGTGCAGTTCAGCGTGCTGCGCACGCGCTGATCGCGCTGTGGCACCGTACCGGACCTTAATTGTCGAGCCCTGTATATCTATCTATATATAAAATATACCTTTCACTTGTTTGGAAGCAAAAGATGAGTTTTGAAAAATAAAAAATTGATAAAAGCCGCACAATCTAATGTAAAATATACAGCGTAATGTAGATTGTCAATAAACTTTCCCATATCATGTTGGTTTTCTTTTTTTTTTTTGTCAACAAATTTTTATCAAGTGTGTCCAGTATTTTTGTTGAAACCATCTGGCAACCCTACGGGCAGCTTTTTCCGACGTCCCGGTAAGGTTAGGGGGAATTTCGGAATAGCAAGTTATTACAAAATGAGCTCTTTTGAGCTTAGGGTGCTGTGTAGACGCACCCCTACAAATTAGGCAGTGCCTGAACTGACTGCATCAATTTGAGGAGTGGGGTATGTCCCAGAGACTTCTTGGTGCCAACTAGCAGAGAGGTGCAAAGAGTTGTAAGGGATCTGGTTCAGTTATAGGCTGGCATGTAAGGTCTGTATGAGAGGCAGTAGCCCACTGGTGTTGTAATCATTCCAAAATGTTTGTATGGAGAATATTTAAGGAGTTACTTAGCCATACAGGAAAGTGTGTACTTAAAAATTAAGGCCAGTAATCAGGAAATGGCAGGTTCTTTTTAAGTGGAGGGGATGTCGGGACATGTCTCCACTTGCTTGTCTGATCATTGTGTACTATGGATGCCAATTTGGAGATTGGCAGATGCTGATTGAGTTTGTATATTCCTGTCTTGTAGATATTGCAAACCAAAACAACTAGCAGGGGGCCTTTATGAATTATGGTTTATCTGACTTCTGAATTAGGACAGTCAGGAGTTATTAAATGTCTGTGGGCACAAAACAGGTATCCTGGATCTTTCACTGAGGAGGCAAACTGTTTGCCTGACCTGTCTCGTGAATGGATGATGATAACCAAACCTGTGTGGAAAACGCTCCCACGACTTTGGGAGAGTATTGCTCTATAAGACCTACAGATAAGTGATAAAATAACCTACAAGCAGCCAGAGTCTAGAACATGGGTTATGATTTTATTTTGTATGTAACCATTTGTTGTTAGTACTTCTTGCTATCACTTTAATGTCTCCACTTTGTGCAATAAACTTGTAGTTGTTTTCACTGTGTCTAAAGTGCCGTGTGTCAAAGTGGAACTGGTAAGCTAGTGTGTTCTCTCTCCTTAGAAGCAGCAAATCTGTGAAGACTGTCGATGTCCAGTAGATGGGCGGCTGGAAGCTCTTGAGAGTCTCTCAGAGTTGGGAGTGTTCCTGCTGCACAGTCTAGCTCTGAGCCAGCCCAACCATGGCACAGGGTAAACCCCTTCTAAATACAAAGTGCTTCCAGCCGCAGCTATGTTGTGTGGTGGTTAAAGCACAGCAGTGGAAGTCTAGAGATCTGGGTTCTGTCCTTAGCCCCATTTCAGTCTCTCTTTCTCTGCACGCAATGCCTACCTGATTTTTTTTATTGTATCCTTTGGTATATATGGTCATCCCAATTTTCTTCCACTATTTGATCTGAGGAAGTGGGTCTGGCCCACGAAAGCTCATCACCTAATAAACCATCTTGTTAGTCTTTAAAGTGCTACATAGTCCTGTTTTTTGTTTTAACTGATTTAGGAACTCAAGTGTTAGTTTCAAAAGTGATTAGGCACTTTGTCAGTGGGATTTTGTCTCCTATGTGCCTAAATACCTTTAACTATCTGGGCCTTTTTGTGCTTCAGTTTGTCCCTCAGTAAAATGAGGATACCAGCAACCCAAAGGCACTGGGATGTTGTGCGGTTTCACTTATGGGTGAATGCCTGCCAGTATTTTATAAAAATAAGAGCTAAGTTTTTAAGTGTTTCAATAGGTCTGCACCTCAGTGTTTGCAATAGGGACAGGTCCCTTTGTTTTTTCATCTGTGGAACCCCAGTTCCTTACTTAGGAAGGGCTCGATGGAGTATCTAAAATTTTCCCTATTTAGAAATCGTTCTGGTTTCTTGAATCAGCCCAATAACCGTAACGTGGTCACCATGCGGGCAGGCTTTCTCACACCCTCCAGCCTTCTCTCCTGCCTTACGATGCATCCTCACTGCTGCAAAGTGGCCAGAGAAGCAGGGCTGAGCTTGCGGTTTCTTCTCTTTGCGTGTGGTTTTCCCTCAGTGGCCATACGTCCGCTGGAGCGAGCGAGGTTCTAAGCGCTTAATATCGAGACTCCGTTTCGGTGAGAGTTTGCATGAAGCTGTGAATAACATCACAGATTGCAATAATTCCAGCACCCTCTGCAAGGATGGAATGAGCGGTGAGTGATAGGGGATGACCTACACTAGTGCCCTGCATGACTGATGGTTGAATACAAGAATAACCACAGAAAGGGACCTCTGGCTTGTGATGGGCTCAGTGTGGCTTTGCGCGAACAGGCCGCAGGATTTAAATCTGTAGAGGGTGGTTCATTTCTAAAGGCACAAAGATAACAAAAAGGGGGGGTATGGGTCTGGGATTCGGGCTCCTATGTGCTACAGTAGCCTATATAATAATGTTCCAGGATTGTCCAGTCTGATGCCTAGAATGACTGTTGATTCCGGGTGAAGAGATGGGAACAGCTACAAGCATGGCCGAGAGCTCTTTTTTCCCCAAGTTGACTCAACCTTGGGATTTCCATTTTGTTACCTATCCAGTTTGTAAATTCTCAGCCACCTTCCTCTGGCTTACACTCTGCAAATCCATCCTGGGCAACAGTGCGGGCTTTTCCCTAGGGCAGGTCGTTATTGTTCACAATCTAACGCAGGCGTCCCATGGCCATAGCTCCGGGGAGAAGAGTCTTCGAAGACGGACCTCACCTCAGAGCGTTCGGTCGGGGAAGGGAGCTAGGTGGAAATCCCTACAGAACGAACTGGGATTCTTCCTCCCAAGCTGTGATGGGGTGGACAGAGCCCCATCTTCCACTGGAGGCCATTCAGCACCCTGGCCATCAGCGGGGACAGTGGAGAGGGCCTCCAAGCAGGGCAGAAGGGCAGCCGGCCCTGCAGCCAATCAGCGTTCAGCAGCCTGGTATATAAGGAGCTGCTGAGTAAAGGTCAGTTAGTTCCTTCCTGGAGCTCAACCTGGCCAGAACTCTGGGCTGGCTGGGAGCATCAGCACCTGGGCCAGCTCCAAGTGGGAGCTGGACCTTTTCAATGAACCAAGGCTAGATCCTGCAACAGGAGGCTAGCCTGTGGGGGCAAGGAGGGAACCCTGGATCTCAACCACCAATTGGACTGTATCTCATCCCGAGTGGGCGAGGTCATTGTTGTGAGCCCCCTTGTAGCCACTAAGGGGCGCTCGCTGACAGGACTGAACCTGTTACACAAGCTGGAGACCTTTGCTCCAAGGTTGTGGGCTTTGTTTCTGAGCACCAGCAGGACCATGGGGATATGTCGAGACTGAAGGGTGGAGCAAGTGCCGTTGGACAGACTCGCTCTAGAGGACCTTAGCTGGCTACAAATAGCAGTGTGGCCTCTCCAACGCAGGGGCCTGGGTGTGTTTGAGAGCCCGAGCTATGCCCTGCGCAGCCATGTCCATGCTGTTTTCAGTCTGCTTGCTCACGCCAAGCTAGCAGGAGCCTGTCTAGTAGGCTGGGAGGTTAGCTCGCCGCTGAAGGGTAGACATCCAGGATCTACCTCAGACCCGAATACCCTGCCCCGCCTCCTTCGTGCCCCTTCTCTGAGGCCCTGCCCCTGCTCACTCTGTCCTCCCTCTTTCCCCTCAATTTCACCAGGCAGGGGCAGAGGGTCGGGGCGCAGGCTCTGGTCTTGGGCAAAGGGATTTGGATTGTGAGAGGAGCACTGAGCTGAGCCTGGGGCCGGGAGTTGGGGTGGAGGAGGGGGTTCAGGGTATAGGCTCTGTAAGGGAGTTTGGGTCCTGGGGGCTCGCCCTGAGCCACTCTCAAAAGCAGCCAGCAAACTCCCTCCATCCCAAGCCCTGTGCCCCCTTCCCCGTTCTGTGGAAATAGAATACAGGGTGGGAGTGGGGCACCCTGACATCAGAGCCCCCTCCTCTCCCTTCCCTGCTCTGCACAGCAAACAGAAGGCTCCCAGCTCCAATGCCAAGGGCAGGAGATGCGAAGGGGCAGCTGAAGTGCTGTGCTCGATAGCCTCTTGGCCAAACCAGTCAGGATCACCTGTCAGAGGCTCCAAGATCTACCAGTAGATCCTGATCCACTGGTTGGTGACCACTGCCGTAGGCCTTTTAACCACTTCTCACGCACCTGGAGAGAAGACAGGCCTTTTGGGGCTGGATTTTGACCTATACTTGATTGGCCCAACACCTGCCCGCACAGTTAAGTCTGGCCCTGGAAATACTCAGATTCTTTGGAGAGGATCTCCGGATTCTGTTTCATTGGGAACTCGAGGCAGGCGTGGTGGTGATGTCTCAGTTCTGTGACCAAGCCGGTTTTGTTACCAGCCGGTCACTCAGGCCGGTTGCGTCAGGAAGACGTGCCACGTTGTCTGCTGCCAACGGTATGCGTAACAGAAGGGGCACACGGCCTCTCTGCTTGTTACGGCAGTGTTTGAATGAACCTCTTCCCTGCTGGTTCAGACACGTTTCTCAGTCGGTTAATTACTGCATTTTCCCTACCAGTTCCGAAAGGAGTTTGCAGTGACCTTTTTGCTGCTGTTTGTGAACCGCATCATCAGATTCAGCAGAGCAGAAGGTGCTGGGTTTTTTAAGTCCTAGCTTAATTTTTTTTTAAGCTAGGCTAGTACAAAATCTGAATCTAGATGCCATTCTCCAGCAATCTAATGACATAAGACTCTCTTTTGATCCTGTAGATCAGGACTTCTCAACTTTGGAAGCCCTGGGAGCCACATTGATACTTACAGCACATGCCGAGGGCCGCAACTTAAGTGTGGTTGCATAGACATGCAAATATATGCAAATAGTTTCTTTCACACTGACGGGCATGAATACAAAGATTAAGGCAAGACTACACAACACGCAGGCTCCATTTAAGTCAGTTCTGCTGATATTAATAAAATGCAATAGTTACCCCATTTCTACCCATATGACAGCACTTTTAATGAGCAATGACAATCCAGGAATTTAACTATTAAAATGCATATCAACAGAAGACCATTATATTGACTACTTGTTGGGGTTTGCTCCCATCTGCTGGCCACAAACAAACGAGCCACGGGCCACGTGCAGCCCACGGGCCGTGTGTTGAATTGCCCTGCTGTAGCTATTGTAACAGGATGGAACAAATATCTAATGGGGCCCACCCTTCCAACAATCCAGTCATCTGAAGAAGTGGGCTGTGCCCACAAAAGCTCAGGATGCCATCTACATGTTTTGTTAGTCTTTAAAGTGCCACTACACTATTTGTTGTTGTTTTAAGTCTTTCCTGTTACAGACTAACTCGGCTACCTCTGAAACTTTAAAACCCAAAATGTTAGTTTCAAGCTCCATTTGGGACAAAAACGCATGTCGTCCTTTGCCAAATAGAAAAGGACCCGACTGGCATGAACGAAGCCGTGACTCTGAGCTACCAGCAAAAGAGAGTCTGGGTCTCTCAAAGTCAAACAGTTCCGACTCTGTGTCGCATTAACAAATCGTACAGCCACATTGGCATTAAACTAGCCCCATCAATGCCTGATTATCTGTGAGTTACCCACAGGTCCGGTAGATGCGATGACTCCCAAAATGGAACCCAGCCATCCTGACTCTCTGTCCCATTTTCTAATTGCTTTCTCTCTTCAACTGCTGCATAAATATCTGCCTGAGAGCAAGACAACAGCAACTCCCAGCAGGATTTTGGCTCTGAATACATCCCGCCCCCTCCACCCAGTAGTTCTGTGCCTCCTGCCTGGCTTTATGTCCTCAGATGCTAAGAAGGTGAAAGGAATGTCTTGACACCAATAATATTTAGTTCTCATGCAAAGTGTTTTAACCCCACTGTACCGGTGGGGAAACTGAGGCACGGAGAGGGAGGTGAGTTGCCCAAGGTCATCCAGCAGGCCAGGTCTCTTAAGAAGCCAGGTTTCCCTAGCTGCTGGACTATACGGCCACACCCACCTCGATGTCACACGCTGCCTTTCCCTCCTCCCCACCACTTCCAGCGCCGCGCACCACGCTTCCCACATCCTTGTAGAGCAGAACTCCATTCCAGAGAGCTGGGCCCAGGCCTCCCTTAGATTGTCGTGGAACATCACAAGGAACGGCGCAACCCCAGAAGCTAAGGCGCTTGCTCCACTCTCAGAACGGTTCATTGATGTCATGGACCGTTCCAGCGGGTTCCTGAGATTAGCAAGCTTCTATTTTTGAAGAGCTCTTCCTACCAGTGCCCAGCCAAGCAGGGCCTCAGTCATCTTCCTATCTGGATTGGCAGGACACGCTGTGATCTTTGGCCTGGCATCAGCCTCTGTGCATTCCTGGGGCTTTCACTCTTCCGTGCTGCTTCCCCGCGCCTTGAAAAAACCCGGAGTCGCGTTTCGTAAACAGCCCTGCAAGTAGGCAGAAGCAGAGTATGAGTTTGTTACCCTGGCCGGGCAGAATTCTGGGCATGGCAGGACTCCTAAAACAGCACGGTGTAGTTAATTAACCAATAAGCAAAAGATTATCCGTTAATGCTATAGATTACATATATTCCCCACCCTTGCCAGGACATTTTTTAGCAGGCTGGCCAGCAGCTCGGCTCAGTCCTGGCTTGCATCAGGTCCAGGACCTACCCCCGCTGCGGCTCTGCATTTAAAGTGTATTAGGAGCTATGTGGGCAGGCAGCCCGGCTCAGTTCTGGCTCATGCTGGGTCTGGGAGCTCAGACTCTCACCCACCCACCCCTGGAAAGGGGCTGCTACCACCCTGCACTTCTGCCTCTGTATCAGAGGCAGCAGCGTGGGGCGACAGGCAGCCGGTCCATGCGGGGAGCTGGTTTTCAAACTGGCTCCCCTCGCTGACCAGCTCCTGTCTGGCACCCTGCGCTGCTGCCTCTGTGTCAGAGGCAGCAGCAGGGAGGGGCAGGGGCTCCTCAGGAGTGGGGCTGGAGTGCACAGCCTGCCAGCCCCGCCCCCGGGGACTATAGACTAGTCGAGTAACCAATAAGAATTCATGAGGTTACTCGACTATTCAGTTAACCAATAGTTCCCATCCCTCGACCAGACAGCGTTTCTCGGAAGCAGCTGCCTCCCTGTGGCTCGGGCTACCCATAGATCTGGGGTTACAGGGCTCCCGCAAAGGAACCTGTGTAGTCCCAGGAGCTTGCCTGAGTCAGCCGCGCAGAGGAGCGACGCAGCCCCTGGGGGACGTTGAAGAGGCAACGGCTTGGAATCGCTCACGGGGAGCTGCATCCCTGTACGTGGGCAAAGAAAGACAACCGTCTTCACAGCCGCCTCCCTCGCACACAACAAGCAGGGAGCTGATCCTCGGGCAGCCATCTGGAGCTCCGTCCTCTCCTGGCTTTGAGCAAAGCTGTTGAACCCGTCTGGATTTGAACCGGGCTAGCTGACCGCTGCCTTCGCCAATGGCTCACTGGCCTGGGGCTGGCCCCCTCTGCCTTGGCATCTGCAATGTGGGAGATGGCTCCTGAGGGGCGGGTTTTCACAGCACGGCCCCATGCCCTCTGCAAGCCCAGCGGATGCCCTGTGCTCAGTAAACAGCCATCATCTCGTTGGGGAGCCAGCTCAGATCAGCCGCTTTGGGACAACGAAAGGGGTTTGCAGCCTAGTAAACGGATGAGCAAGCCTGCAGACAGGGTCTCGGGGGGCAGACACTCCCTCTGCGGGGTGGGGGAAGGAATCCGGGCGCTCAGACTGGATAGGGAGAGCAGCAGAATAAACCGCCCTGGTAGGTGACACTGGGGCTATGTCTACACTCGTGGCTTCTTGCGCAAGTAATATGCAAATGAGGCTAAGTGTGGAATATCACTGAGCCTCATTTGCAGACCTAATGAGCCACCATTTTTTTCAGAAGAGGCTCTCGCGCAAGAAGGAGCATCTACACAGCCCCTTCTTGCGCAAGAAAAACCCTCTTGCGCAAGGCCGTTCTTCCTGAAAAGTCATAGGTGTAACGGCGTTGCGCAAGAGGGCTTTTCTTGCGCAAGAAGGGGCAGTGTAGACAGCTCTGTCTTGCGCAAGAGCCTCTTCTGAAAAAAATGGTGGCTCATTAGGTATGCAAATGAGGCTCAGCGATATTCCCCGCTTAGCCTCATTTGCATATTACTCACGCAAGAAGCTGAAGAAGGGAGTGATACCAAACTGCTCGAGACAGTGAAGTGCAAAGCAGACAGTGAAGAGTGTCCAAAGGATCTCACCAAACGAGGCGATTGGGCAACAAAATGGCTGATGAAATGTAATGTTGATAAATGCAAAGCCCATTGAATGCCAGCGGTACGTATCAAATGACGGGGACTAAATTAGCGATTACCACTCAGCGAGATCTTGGCGTCAGTGTGGAGAGTTCTCTGGAAACACCCACTCAGTGTGCAGCGGCAGGAGCCAACAAGCAAACATTAAAAAAGGGTCCGAGAATAAGACGGAAAATATCTTATTGCCTCTGTATAAACCCATGGGACGCCCACATCTGGAATTCAGCCTGCCAATGTCGTCACCTCATCGCTAAAAAGATATCTTGGTATCGGAAAAAGTTCAGAAAAGGCCAACACAAATAATTAGAGGCTTAGACCTGCCATATGAGGAATGATTTAATAAGGCTATGAGTTTTCAGCTTCAAAAAGAAGAAACTAAAGGGGGATATGATAGAGGTCTGTAAAATCAGGGCAGGTGAGGAGAAAGTAATAAGGAAAAGTTATTTACTTGTTCCCATGATGCAAGAACTAGGGGGTCACCAAATGAAATTAATAGGCAGCAGGTTTAAAACAAACACAAGTATTTATTCAAACAGCGCACAGTCAACCTGTGGAACTCCTTGCCTGAGGATTCTGTGAACACCAGGACTTTAACAGGGCACAAAAAAGAGCTTGATAATTTCATGGAAGCTAGGGCCATCGATGGCTGTTAGCCAGGATGGGTAGGGACAGTGTCCCTGGCCTGTTTGTCAGAGGCTGGAAATGGATGACGGGAGGGATCATGTGAGGATTCCCTGTTCTGCTCACTCCCTCTTGGGCATCTGGCCTTGGCCATTGTGGGCAGACAGGACACTGGGCTGGATGGACCTTTGGTCTGACCCACTCTGGCCGTTCTTATGGATCACTTGGAGGCTTGCACTAGAGAGCAGAGAGCACGGGGATAACCCTGGCGGGGGAACCCTGGCGCTGCAGCGGTGGCTTGGGAAGGGATCCAGTAGGAGTCCGAGGCTGCGAATCATTTTGACGCCCAACAATGGGGTGCTTATGTCAAAGATCCTTTGGGGTTCACCCGGCACAGAAGATCATAGAACCCTAGAACCGGAAGGGACCTCGAGAGGTCCTTGAGTCCAGGCCCCTGCCCTCCCAGCAGGACGAGGCACCATCTAGACCAAGGTGCAGACAGACCAAGCCCACGGCCACTGCAGACTCCTGCTCCCAGTGCTACGGCTCTGGGAGGAAGCGGAAGCAGTGGCTGTTGGGAGTTGTAGTCTAGAAGGGGGCTTTGCCACCCTAGGCGATGGGGGTGATAGAGGAGTGCCTGGCACAGCAGCTCGCTGATACACAGGTAACGAGAACCAGCCACCCTGCTCCCCTAGCTGAGCAAAGCACTCCGCAGCCGGCCGGCTCCCGCACGTCTGACCGGCTCCGCTCTGCAGCACTGCTCTCCGAGGAGGGGCAGGGGCTTGCTGGCCCAGAGTCCCCAGCCTCACTCGCATTGTTTGACATCGACCCTTGCTCCCCTAGGAAAGCATGGGGGATGGGCGGGAGAGGGAGGCTTGACCTGTGACCCGCCCCTTGCCGGAGAGCTGGCCCCTCCCCCTGCCAAGCGGGTTAAGCCCAGTGTGTTAATTGGCGGCGACAGCTCATTCGGTTATCGCCCGCCTGGTTATTGATGCGGCGCGTGTGACGAGGTGCACAGTGAAGGTCGGAGCCAGCCCAGACACCTCCCGTTCCAGCAGGGCCGGGCGCAGCCCTGGCAGCCTCTAACCCAGGCCGGATGGAGGGGGCTGGGCTTGGGATCAGGCCGCGTGCTGGGCCAGGAGGAAAGCTGCGCGGTTTGGAAGCCGCAGCTTAACATCCCAGCGGCCAGACGGGCCCCTCTGTACGTGCAGCTCTGGGCTGCCAGCTGCCTGGCCCATCGCCCCCTCCTTCTTCAGAGTCCGCCCAGTCTGCCCCTTCGCCCTCCCCGTGGGAGTCGCTGCCCAGCAGCCGGCCCTCTGCCCAGAGCACTGCCTGAGGATGAACCGGCTCAGCACCCAGCGATGGAGCCGTCTCGGGAAACAACCCTAAAAGCAGGAGGCTGGGGCTTCGATAGGGGAATCAAAGCAACCTCCTGTGTGGGCAGGAGTGTCGGGCCGGCCCTTCACGAGGAAGGATCCCTCCCAGTTGCTTTACGTGCGGGATCTTTAGGGATCATTCGCCGGCCCCTGGAAATGCAGCCAGCTCTGGGGTGCAGCACCCGGTGTATAACACCTTTCAGGAGGGAGGAAAGGAGAACATCTTTGTGCACCCCTCCGCCCCCAGGAAATTGAAGGAAGCTGAGGTGCCCTTGGGCCGACATCCCCGAGCACGTCCTCCTGCTACTGAACAGTGCCCGGGGTCTTTAAAGTCCACCCAGGGCGTCTCACTAGCAAGACAGCATGGCCTGCTAGCCCCATGCTGGGGCTACTTTCCCACACAGACGCGGCAGCGGGCGGGAGGGAAGAGTGCCCCCTAGTGAATCGTGATCACTGCTTCTCGGGTTTGAATCTGAGGTGTCCTGTCCAGGTGTAGAACAGGATGGATCCTGCATAATACACCAGATTGCAGCCTGGGTGGGCGGGGCTGCTCCAAGCGAGGGATGGCTCTTTGTCGCGTATTTAGATATCTATCTCTTTTAGAAAACATCAGGTACCAGGCTGCCCTCAGCACAGTCTTCAGAATCTGGTTCCGGAAAGGCCATGAGATGCCGGAGCGCCAGAGGCCCTGAGACACTGAAGTGACAGAGGCCGTGAGATACCGGAGCACCAGAGGCCCTGAAACGCCGGAGCGCCAGAGGCCCTGAGACACTGAAGTGACAGAGGCCGTGAGATACCGGAGCACCAGAGGCCCTGAAACGCCGGAGCGCCAGAGGCCCTGAAACGCCGGAGCGCCAGAGGCCCTGAAACGCCGGAGCGCCAGAGGCCGTGAGGTGCCGGAGCGCCAGAGGCCGTGAGATGCCGGAGCGCCAGAGGCCGTGAGGTGCCGGAGCGCCAGAGGCCCTGAAACGCCGGAGCGCCAGAGGCCGTGAGGTGCCGGAGCGCCAGAGGCCGTGAGGTGCCGGAGCGCCAGAGGCCGTGAGATGCCGGAGTGTTTGAGGCCGTGAGATGCCGGAGTGTTTGAGGCCGTGAGATTCCGGAGCGCCAGAGGCCGAGAGATGCCAGAGTGTTTGAGGCCGTGAGATGCTGGAGCGCCAGAGGCCGTGAGATGCCGGAGCGCCAGAGGCCGTGAGATGCCGGAGCGCCAGAGGCCGTGAGATGCCGGAGCGCCAGAGGCCCCGAGGTGCCGGAGCGCCTGAGGCCATGAGATGCTGCTGCAAGGCAGATGCTTTTCCATGCTCTGTCAGGTAGCAAGGTGCGTGGGGGGAGGCAGAGCTCAGACCTCCCCGTCGAGGGGGGCCAGTCCTTCCCTCTCCATGCCCGGCCACCCAATGCTCGCTGTCAGCAGCAGCCTCTGACGTGCGGCAGAGATCGGCTGACAGAGGTTACCGCAGAACCAATCGCCAAGTCTCCTGCGTCACCACCGCTGTGCGGGGAGCTCGCCGGGCCCTGGGGATCTGGCATCTTTCCGTGCACCTGAGTTTTCTCATTTTGCAGCTCAGCAGCTGCTCCTGGGGGTGTCTCTGCTCAGCGCCCCCCCCCCCCCACACACACACCCAGGGACACAGCTCCTGGAGGGGAAGGGCAGGGAGAGGGGAGGGCCACCCCCCAGCTCCCTGAATGAAGTGCGAAATCCAAACCCGTGAACGGCTCTCCCGACTCCCCAAAGTCCTGCGGAAGGGGCCAGGCTGAAGGGTGGCAGTGATATCCGAGTAACAGGGAAGTTGTCCTAGTTGGCTGAATCAGAGGGGGCTGTGGGACAGGTGGCGGCCCCAGTCCTGGTAGATTTTCGAGCCCAGCTGGGAAGGGGTTAGGCACAGGACTGAGAGGCCCTGGGTTAAGCTGGGGCTGCAGGAGTGAGGTTGGTTGTTGCGATCAGCCCTGGCGTGTGACTAGATCTGGGTCCCTGCAGCCTGCGTCGGCTGGGAGCTGTGTTCACTTGGGAGGTTTTCTGTGAATTATGAAAACACTGGCTTGGGGGCCCTGGATGGGGGATGCTGGGGCGACAGGCCAGCAGCCGACGGGGCTGACGGCAAAGGCTAGACACAGCCCTTCACTTTCGGCAGTGCTTGAAATCCACCCCCCAGCCCAGCTCGCCCTTGGACAAGCAGCTCCTGTCTTGATATGCTTCTTAGCCCCTTATCTGTGTTTTGGTAGCGCCAGGGGTCCTAGGTATGGTGCTGGACAGTCACCAAACAGAACGCCAGTCCCTGCCCCAAAGAGCTTCCAATGTACACGGAAGACAAGAGATGAATACAGAGCACAAGGAAACCAGGAGACAACCCAGCCCCCGCCCCCTCCAGTGAGCAGTGGGGAGGATTCCAGACAGAGGCCCGGCTTTTATTCCTGGCTCAGTTGCAGCGTGAGACCTAAGCAGGTCACAGCCCTGGTGGGTGCCTCAGTTTCCCCACCTGTAAGGGATTGGGGGCATTCATACAGCACTTTCACCTCCTTGGGGGAGATGTGCTGGGTGTTATTGTTGCGCATTGGGTCTGTCATCGATTCTGAGGTTGAGGGACTTTTGTGATTACGTGCCAGGGATTCTCAGCCAACGCGGCCCACGCAGGACGGTCGTGAGGATGGAGGGGGCCCTCCACAGCACTATTAAACTGGTGCCCTGTGCCCGATGGCAGCCCGGGGGAGGGAGGGTGTGTTAGAGCTGTGATTGTATCACCTTCAGCAACACACGAATGAAATATTGTTAAAGCAAATTGTAAACTCAGGTCCTGTCGACTGACACAGTCGATTGAGAAACTGACAGGGATGGGTAACTTGGCCGTACCTGTATAGAAAGTGGCATGTTGGGGGGACGGTCTTTGCCTAGCCGAGGGGGCAGTGGGGTTTCCCCCTGACTGAGCTGAGTCCATTGTTAAGGGGTTCACTGTTACGTGCGTAGCGGTGCAGCAGAGCCTACGGACAACGATGACTGTACTTGGCTTAACAATAAACCTGGCCGGGCGCCTTCCATCCTTGTCTGATGTGTGGTCTTTGTGGGGGGCTCTCTCCAAGTCGCTGTGGCAACTAATTGCGCAGCTCAGCACGGCCCACGTCATTCAGCGCTCACGCCTGCCGCCTTCTGGCCATCACTCACGAAGCAAAAACCCTGCCCGAACCCCACACCGGGGAATTTTTCCCTACAACACTGCTCTGAAAAGCGGACCGCGGGGGTTGGGAACTGAGTGAGAAGGCAGAGGGGGCTTAGGCCCAAATTTTGAAATGTGGGGAATTAGGCACCTACAGCCCTATCTGAGCGTGGCAGTAAGTAAACGTGGCTTGGTGGGAGGCATCCCCGCACCCACTGAACTCAACTGGGCCTGGAGGTGCCTAGACTAGCAGGCTGCTTCTCGTCCTGCCGTGGTGGCTTGTGCTTTTTAGACCCGGACGTCGCTGGTTCGGTCCCCACGGACACCCAACCACGGTGCCATTCTCACCTTGGGATTTAGAAACCCAGGGTCAGTGGATTGGCCACTGCAGACTGGGAGCCAGGGCTGGCTGCACACTGGTAGGTGTTTCTCAGCTTGTGCACTGTGCTGCTTTGTCGTCACAGTGCAGCTGCAGTGACTCAGAACAGATCCCCAGGTGATGTTGTCCTCTGCCTGCGAGAATGGACACCCCTCCCCGCTCAGCGCTGCTGTCCAAACTCGCCTGGAGAAATGAACCTAGTGCCGGTTTCTTCCGATACGTGACTCGGACCAGGCTCCCAAATCCTGACAGAGGCTCCTAAATCAATGCACCAATTTGCAAAAGTGCCGAGCGCCCAGCAGCTGCCACAGAAGCGAAGGGGAGCGAAGGGCTGTGTAGACGGAACCAGGACGAAGCGATGGTTGTGACCTAGGTGGCTGTGGGCTAGGCGTTTTCGTAGTGTGCTGTAAGTTTGGTCATTTGTGCCCGGTGCATTGTCCTGTGTCTTTAGCCCATGTAAATCGGGCAACCCTGTGGCTGTAGGACCTCTGTCCAGCCTCCTTTGGGGCCAGTGAGATATACACTTGGAAATCTCCACTCCGTTTCCAGCTGACAAAAATCCACAGCCTCACGCCCGAGTGGTACGTGAGCACTTCAGCGAGAGCCGGGACACAATCATTACAGACGATGGATCCATCCCCAGAGCCGGAGGGATTGACCGGCCAGGGTCAGGGAGAAGGACAGCAGCGGGGCTGGCGTGGGGGGCTGGGCACCAATGAGAAGGCAGCCTCGCCTTTCCGTGCCAGCTGTTCTGAGAGCTCTGAGTAAAAGCATGAGGGTGCACGAGGGTGCTGTGCCTTCTTCCTGCCCTTGGGAGGACGTGGGCTCAGTGGCCTGACAGCTGTTTCTCTGCTGTGGGGCTAGGCACGGAGCCAAACAATGGCCCAGCCCCACAACCTTCACTCTGAAGAACCCTCTGAGACAAAGCTCCTAGGAAAACCCAGTGGGGCCTGCGCTTCCTGGCGGACTTTGCTTGCCTCGGGGGCTCACAGCAGCCCACGGTTGTGGGCCCCACGCCCAGGGCGTTAGTTTGCTATTTGGTGAGCTCTTTCCATCATTGGCCAGCGTAGGGTAAAGTGGAGAATAAACTCCCCGAGTGGAAATGGGGAGGTGGGTGCTGGGGGCGGATCCCAGGCCCACACTCTACTCCGGGTTCCAGCACGGGGCCCTGTAATAGAAGCTGCTCGTGTGAATCCCCGACACCTGCTGGAAGACAGCTCCAAGACCTCTGGGCTACTTCCCTGCATCTCCCTTCTCTCCAGCTCATCCTCCTAGTTATGATCTCCTCCCGGTGGTACCCTCCTCTGCCCTCTCAGCCGCATGCACCCTACCTCTGCAGGCCAGCTTCTTTTATAGCCAGTCTGAACTGGTTTTCTTAATTACCCCCCCCCCCCCAAGTGTTTTAACTGGCCTAAGCTGGCCTGATCAATTAGCCCCAGGTGTTCCACTGCCCTGGATTGCCTCTGCTGGTTCTAAACCCGCCCCTCCCTGTTACTTTGGGAACAGAGATCTCCTCAGTCTGAGGCTTATACATCTCCCCTCCACTACTTTTTTATAGCCCTCTGCTCTGACCCTGTGTCATAGTCATGAGGGTTAGCCAGCAGCCTGGGGACTAAGGGGTTAACTGTGTCCCTTACCTAGCCAGGTGGAGTGGCCAATAGGAATGTAGGTAGGAATTTCAAACTGGGACAAAGGAATTTTTGGTTTTTCCCTCCTTTGTTCAGAGCAGTTCTCTCCAGCTATTGAGGGGGACAGATACTATGTCTCCCTCCAAGAAAAGACGCTTTCTTCACTTTCTGTAAGTAGGGTAAAGTTTAGATAAATCCGTTAGGTTTTATTGTTTTATGGGTTGGGTTTGGGATCTGCTGTCTGTGCACTTTTAAAAAAATGTTTTGGCTTTCCTTTGTAACTAAGTTCTAGGCCCATGGGCTACATCTAGACTGGCATGATTTTCCACAAATGCTTTTAACGGAAAAGTTTTTCTGTTAAAAGCATTTGCGGAAAAGAGCGTCTAGATTGGCACGGACGCTTTTCCGCAAAAGTACTTTTTGCGGAAAAGCGTCCGTGCCAATCTAGATGCGGTTTTGTGCAAGAAAGCCCCAACCGCCATTTTCGCCATCTGGGCTTTTTTGCGCAAAACAGTTTTTAGCTGTCTACACTGGCCCTCTTGCGCAAAAACATTTCTGGAAAAGGGCTTTTGCCCGAACGGGAACGTCAAAGCATTTGCGCAAGAAGCACTGATTTCGGACAGTAGAACATCAGTGCTTTTGCGCAAAATCAAGCGGCCAATATAGACAGCTGGCAAGTTTTTGCGCAAAAGCACCTGCTTTTGCGCAAAAACTTGCCAGTCTAGATGCAGCCATGGAGTTTCTCCATGAGTATATTATTTTGTTACTTTTCCATCTAATCGTTATGCTTGCAATGGGAATAGTGTGGTGATAATAAAAGTTTTCTCTTTTCCTTTTATTAACCTGGTATTGGTTAATGGTGGTGTCCTGCTTTTTACTTTGCGAGTGAGATTTTCCCAAATGGCCTCTCCCCGGTTTCTTTATTAATTTGGGTGGTGGCAGCGGAAGTTTTTTTCCCAAAATCTAGGGTTTTAAGATTTTGGGGGGAAGTTTTATACCAAAGCCTGGTAGATAAGGTTTTGGGGTACTTGTTGGCCCCCACTTCTGCATTTATTGTGCCGGAGTCGGGAAGGAGCCATGACACCCTGTCACACCTCCCATTGCCTTTTCCGTGCACCATCTTGCTGAGGGTGCTCCGGTCAGCGTCCCTCTGGGTGACACCCATACGCCTCCAGGGATCAGCCAGGATGAGTCACTCGCAGACCAGCCCCATGTCTATTTCCCGGCCTTCCCCCTCTAGCTCTCCTTCCTGAATCTAAGCCTGGCCCTTCCCCAGCTCACAGCTGCGGACGTGTTACTGGCAGACCCTCGCCGGCGCCAGGCTGCTGCTAAGAGTGTGGGCACTAGTGACGGACGCTCTGGATCTAGCCTGGCCCACAGAACAGGCCCGTTCAGTCCTTCCAGCGTAGAGATGAACAGCCCAGGCAGACGGGCGCTTGAATTAGGAGGTGAGAAGCCTGTCAGGCTGCTGGAAACATGGGCAGTTAGTGGTTTCCTCCGGATGGGCTGTCCATGGTTTCCTATGCTTTGAAATACTATATCGGACAAAGAGATTGGACCCCCAGGGCCAGATCTTGTTCTCAGTTACCCCAGGCCCTGTATCTACTGGCTAATTCATTCCCAGCTGCATATAAGGGGAAGAGTGGGTGTGTCTAGACTACATGCCTCCGTTGACGGAGGCATGTAGATTAGACAGATCGGCAGAGGGAAATGATAATCGCGGCTTCATTTAAATTTAAATGGCTGCTGTGCTCTGCCGATCAGCTGTTTGTCGGCAGATCGGAGCACTGGACGCGCTGCTGTCGACAGGGAAGCCTTTGTCGACCGGCGCAGGTATGCAGGTATGGCTCGTGAACCCTCTGCCGATCTGTCTAATCTACATGCCTCCGTCGACGGAGGCATGTAGTCTAGACACATTTGGCCCATGCTGGCTGCGTTCATCAGAATTGCGATACCAGCAGAAAAACAGCAGCTTTGGTGTAGAAAACCCTGTGTCTAATATCAGGAGATCCTGGTAGCATTAACAGCCTGCTGTGCCCAAGCAGAAGACACCTGTCATGGGGGTACCAGGCGTCTCCAAACTGTCCGTCGCTTTCAAGGGAAGGACGGAGCACAGCCAGGGCAGCAGAGCACGGATAACAAAGGAGTTAACCCCTGCTAAGCGATGTTGAACTAGAGCTGGGACCCCAGCACTTGGCACATGTTTAGAACCCAGTGGCAAATCACTCAATTAACGGTGCACCTTAGAGACTGCCTCCGAGTGGACCCAATCCAAGGAAGCAGGTCTCCATTTTTAGGAGGCAGTATGAACTAGTGGATTGCACACTGGAGTGGGAGATGGGAGACTTGGAAATCTGTTCCCACCTTGGCCATTAGGGGTGGTGGGTGACTTCGGCAAGTCACTTCCTCTCGCTGGGCCTCAGTGTTCCTGTCTGTAAAATGGGGATAATGATCCTGTCTTCCCTTGCAAAGTGCTTGGAGACCCGCAGAAGAAAAGGGCACTATGCAAGCTGGATATTTTTATTATTCATTCTCTTTCCATTCCATTTTTTCCTTCCCTGCTCACGGTCTGTTCCTTCTGCAGGGCTGGAGGTGGGAAATAAACAGTTCACCCAATGCACTGAGCCCTTGCTCTTCTGCTGCTATTCTGTGAGTAACGTGAGAACCCTCAAGCCTCTAACCAGGGTTAGGTAAATCAAATTAGCCCACTGAAGACAAGGAGAGGGTCTGAGTTCTAGGTCGGTGTCCTAGACCCAGAGCTGTGCAGATTGTTCAAGCATCTCTGGGTGGAGGAGACTAAGAAGGGATATGACAGAGGTCTATATAAACATAACAGGTATGGAGAAAGTGAATAAGGAAAAGAACCCATAACATAAGAACTTGGGGTCACCAAATGAAATTACTAGGTAGCAGGTTTAAAACAAACAAAAGGACATTTTTCTTCTTGGAGTACACAGCCAACCTGTGGAACTCCTTGCCAGAGGATATCATGAAGACCAGGACTTTAACAGGGTTCAAAAAGAACTAGATAAATTCATGGAGGTTAGGTCTATCAATGGTTATTAGCTATTAGCTAATAATAAGGATGGGCAGCAGATTTAAAACAAATAAAAGGAAGTTCTTCTTTGCACAGCGCACAGTCAACCTGTGGAACTCCTTGCCTGAGCAGGTTGTGAAGCCTAGGACTATAACAGGGTTTAAAGGAGAACTAGATAAATTCATGGAGATTGAGTCCATTAATGGCTATTAGCCAGGATGGGTAGGAATGGCGTCCCTGACCTCTGTTTGTCAGAGGGTGGAGATGGATGGCAGGAGAGAGATCGCTTGATCATTACCTGTTGGATTCACTCCCTCTGGGGCACCTGGCATTGGCCACTGTGGGCAGACAGGACACTGGGCTAGGTGGACCTTTGGTCTGACCCAGTCTGATTGTTCTTATGTTCTTAGAGTTGCTTCCTTCTCAGTGGGGAAGCAGTGAGGTTTCCTGCAGCTCATCTCTTAGGATTCCCGGACACTTTTGACCAGCTACCTTAAACCCCAAGCCCCTTTCTGCAGCCTGCGTGCACCCTTCCTTGCTGGACATTTCTTTGGGACAAACACCACTGCGATCCAGTTTGTGGACTGCCCCGAAGTCAGCGGAGAAGCGATTGCCTCAGAGGAAGCTGCAGGTGGGGTGGAGAGACTCTGAGCTAGTGGCTGAGAATGCCTACGCTGAGGGAAAGGAGGCAAACGGCGCAGACACAAATTAAGGGGACAGGTTGCTTGCAGGGTGCAATCCTGAAAGATGCTGAGAGCCCCCGCTCTGGCCTGCAAGAAATGGTCCCTGTAATACAAGCGATATCGCTCGACCATTGTATCGTGGGGACCCTCTCCACAGGCGCCATACACAAAACAAAGGGGCAGAACCGCAGGTCTCTTGGCTGTTGCGAAACACACCATAGCCGGGACTGCGAGGGTTAGTGGTGTCGTGCCGGGATTGATGGATGTGTATTGACCTCGTGACAGTACAGAGAGGACTGATAACCGAGCACCATTTGTTGGGTCCAGTGTGTAATCCATCGAAACTCAGATCAAGCCCCTGCTCCCTGCTAAGCTGGAGACTGCAGCTGAAACATCCCTGGATTTTCACAGGCTCCCAGGACAGTCTGACCTGTATCCGTGGCGACGTCTACACTGCGGGTGTTTTGCGGAAGAGAAAATGCAAAGGGAGTGCTCATTTGCATATATCACTCTCTCATTTGCATATCTTCTTCTGATCCTTTTGGCGGAAGAGTTTTTTGTGATAAAAAGCCCTGTGTAGATGGGGTCATTTGTCGGGAAAAAAAAAACCTTTTGCGCAAGATCCCTTCTTCCTCAAAAAATGAGGTTTACAGGCTTGGAGTAAATGGAGAAGCAACGGCTTGGAGTCAGTGAAGACACAATGGCTTGGAGTGAATGGAGATGTAATGGCTTGGAGTGAATGGAGACTCCAATGCCTTGGAGTGAATGGAGATATAATGGCTTGGATGAATGGAGACTCCAATGCCTTGGAGTGAATGGAGATATAATGGCTTGGATGAATGGAGACTCCAATGCCTTGGAGTGAATGGAGATGTAATGGCTTGGAGTGAATGGAGATATAATGGCTTGGATGAATGGAGACTCCAATGCCTTGGAGTGAATGGAGATGTAATGGCTTGGAGTGAATGGAGATATAATGGCTTGGATGAATGGAGACTCCAATGCCTTGGAGTGAATGGAGACTCCAATGCCTTGGAGTGAATGGACAGACTGTGATTGGTTTCTGTGGGCGTTGCAACAGGCTCTATGGGCCAGATTTAGTTAGTGCCTAGGGCCGTGGTAGGAGATGGTGATGGGCTGTCCCCACCCAAGTCAGGACAGGATTACCAGGCTGCTGGAGACCCAATGAGCCCAGAAGCAGGGCCACCAAGAGAGGAGCCAAAAAGGAAAAGAGCCCGGTTCAGTTGCTGCCCGGCAGGAGGGAGAGCAGGCGCTGAGCTCTCAGAGGCAGGGAGAAGGTGCAGCCAAGAGCTAAGGATGCTGCTCCGTCGGGATGGGAAGGGTTTGTTTCTTTGGGGCAACTGGGGACTCAGGGGGCCAGAAGGGTGGGGCAGGCATATGGTGTAGCCCAGGGGTGGCCAACCCGCAGCTCGCGAGCCGCATGCGGCTCTTCAAAGGAAAAATTGCGGCTCCCGCACCCGCAGCTCCGAGCTTTGACAGGGGAGGCCTGTTTCTGTCTGCACAGGATGCTGGTGCAGACTTCAAAGGGCTGTGGTTGACCCCCCCCCTTTTTTTTTGCTCAACAACTTTTTTCCCTCCGCTCTTTGCACTGTATCCACCACTATTTTGGCTCTTCACCTGTAACAGGTTGGCCACCCCTGGTGTAGCCAGAGGCCGAGCCAGCTCCGCCTGGCAGGTGGTGGAGTCTGGGCAGGAAAGCAGAGGCTGCTCGCTGAAGTGGGTTTACAGATGAACTAGAAGATTTACCCGGCGTTGCTCGGGCCCTTACCTCAGTGTTTGGTTTGCGTCAGGCGGGCACGGCTGGCCCATGGCGATTTCTCAAGACGGGTTTTAAAAAATCCTTCCTATTTGAGGGGGAAGGTGGAACATGGGGTTTGCCAGGAGACCGGAGGGCCCGTTGAATCCATTGGAAACACAAACACCACAGGAAATGTGCCCTACGCGCATCGGGGTCTTCAATGAAAAGAAAATCTGGAACCAGGCCCAGCCCTGTTCAAGGTGCTTAAGGAAGAATCTCTCCTGTGGGGGCAGCGGTTTGGGAGGCGTTGCCTGCCAGGGCGGAAAATTACCGGCAGCTCCGTGCTGACAGAGGGGAGGAAATGGCACGGAGATGCTGGCGCCCTTCCAGCCGGAGCACACTACACGCTGAGCAGGGGGAGAGGAGCGGCAGCGGCTTTCTCGCGGCGTTGCTGCACTACCAGGAAGCGCCCTGCGCTGGTCTCGGAGGCAAGGCTGGATTCTGGAGGGGCTGAGCTCTCTCTCCTCCCGTTGACCTCAGTGAGGGTAAAGGATGGTGGACTCCTTGCAGGACCAGGCCTTCTATTTGCCACTCCTCGTAGGGGGCCGGAAGGGGAGTTCTCACACACGGACTCACACGCCCCCTCACCCCCTTTTCCGCACCCGCTTCCTTTGGAATTCGCCGGCTGACCTGCCTTCTCTGGGCTCTGCAGCTGACGCCGAGGGAAACCGAGGCCTGCAGGCGTCAGCCTGAGAGCCCCAGGCGGCGAGTCCTTGCTCATCTTGGACCTGCCTCAGTGAAAACTCTCCTTGGGCCACGGGGTGAAACCTTCGCTCCAGTTTCATTTACAAAGGAAAAAGTGGCCCCGTGCCCTCCCCCGCTGGATTCCCTCTCAACGAGGGTTTTGTCTAAGAGAGCCCCGGTTTCCTCATGCAGGTCTTTGTTCAGACAGCATCTTGCCCCCTCCCCCCCAGCATCTTGCCCCCTCCCCCCACAGACACACACTAGTTCGAACTAGGGTGGCTAACGTACTCATTCGAACTTGCAAATGAAGCCCGGGATTAAAATATCCCGGGCTTTATTTGCATGTTCCCAGGTGCCGCCATTTTTAAATGCCCGGTAGTTCGAACTCCCTGCCCGTGGCTAGTTAGTTCGAATTAAAGCTCCCAATTCGAACTACCGTTACTCCTCCTGCAATGACGTTTGTGCTCGGGCAGCAGCCAGGGCTCTGAAAGCCGGGGAGGGGAAGGGAGGGACTCAGAACCCAGGCTCCAGCTGAGCCTGAACATCTACACGGCTACTTTACAGACCCAGCGCCCCAGCCTGAGTGAGGAGAACTGAGCTTTCAGCCTGGCGGCCACGGGGGAACTTCTGGCGTGTACTTACCCAACGTCAACAAAAATGGTCTCTATGGAAGCAGCTGGAGAAGATTTTCAGAAATGGCTCGTCGGTTTGGGTGCCCTCTCCTTTCGGATATCTGGCTTGGGCCCGAGGCCTGTTGGACACACAGGTTTTGTCCTGGCATTACTATTTCAGAAGGGGCTGTGCGCGCTTTGAACGGATGTACCGCTACACGCCCGAGTACGGCTATAATCGTACTGGTATCAAAGTGCCTCACACCCTTATCACATATTCTCCTTCCCCACTGGGGCAACGCTGGCAGTGCTGATCTCCTTTGTAAAGTGCTTTAAGACCTACTGAGGAAAGACTGGTTTAAGAGTGTGGGTTTACTAGGAGCATCGTTATGCCTATGTAATTGCAACGATGCTAGCCTAAGTGTGCAACTTCACATGTACCATAATAGTGAAAGTGATGCAACTTTCTAGGGAGACAAGCCCTGATTTGTCGAGTGGGCGGGGCTGAGCATTTATTTGAAAATGAGCCCCTTTAGGGGAATCTCCAGTTGTGAATCCAAGTGGCCCAGCAACTAAAATTCCCTTCAATCCTCCCCAAAAGTGACCGTCAGGTGGGCATGTGCAGGTCAGCCAGTCACCAGACCACAATGATGATCAAATTATTTCTTCTCTTCCAGTGTGCAGGAAGGAGCATACATCAGTCCCTGTGATGTGCCTGAAGCGCTTCAACATAGACAGATCAACTTCACTGGAAACCATCTGCGCTGTACAGCGAAGGACCTTCAAGCATCATTGGTGGGTTGGCATCTGTTTCTATGTGTCCCTTTTCCTCTTCTACAGACGCCCCCTCACTGCTCTGTCTCTGTGTTGGTGTCTATTTATATGCCATCGAGCAATATGGGGGAGTAAGGGAGGGTACTATTTGCAGTGCTCTCATAGGCTGGTATATTAAAACACGCTTCTGTCTGGAGACACGCATGAATGCAAGAGACGAGGTGTCAGATAGATCGGTTCTCACATGGATGTTTTTCAGAACTTCAAGCTGTTCTGCATCTTCCCACCTGTCGTTCCACAGCCGGAAGCCACCCTCATGCTTCAGGCCATAAACTGAGCGGAACAGGGGTCAGGAAGGAATTCCCCACCCCCTGTATTTCATCTTCCCTTCCAGGCTAAGATTATGAGAAGGTTCCAAGGAGAGGAGTCTGCATATCTGACAGCTTCCAACCACCCTGAGCCTGGCCAGTCTGGGTTCAGACCCAGGCACTAGTTGCATTAGAGCAGGGCTACTCAACTTTGGAAGCCACCGTGATGCTCCCAGGACGTGCTAAGGGCTGCAACTTAAGAGCGGTTGCATATCCATGCAAATATATGCAAATAGCTTCTTTCACATGGATGGGCATGAACACAAAGATGAAGGCAAGACTACACAACACAAAGGCCCCATTTTAGTCAGTTCTGCTGCTGTTAATAAAATGCAACATTTACCTGATTTCCACCCATCTGACAGCACTTTGAATGAGCAATGACAGTCCAGGAATTGAACGACTAAAACGCATCTTAAGAGAAGAACGTTCTGTTGACTCGCCGTTGTGGAGCGTGTTCCCAGTGGAGGCCATGGTCAAAGGATCCCACCCGTGGGCCGCGTGTTGAGCCCCGGGGAAACCCAAACCGCACCGCAGGCCACAAACAAATGAGCCGCGGGTCGCATGCATGGGCCACGTGTTGAGTAGCCCTGCATTAGTGGAGGATTGATTCCGAGAACTGGAGGGAGACCAGGTGCCCATGCAGGTGCTGTTAATTAAGTCGGCGCAGGAAATGCTTTTCCCATCCGGGGGATGTTTTCAAGTCTCGGCTTGACAAAGCCCTGGCTGGGTTGATTGAGTTGGGATTGGTCCTGCCTTGGGCAGGGAACTGGACTTGATGACCTCCTGAGGTCTCTTCCAGCTCTATGATTCGATGATTTCTGCCCTTTTCCTAATTCTGCATTGGGATCAGAATGGAGACGTCTCCACGTTTTTTTCCAGGGAATTGTCTCCCTTCGAGGCTGCTGACCAAGAGGTGTAGCGGGCTCACTTGCCAACCGAGGCAGGACTAGCTTTATTTTTCAAAACGGGAAAGATCCCCCGGGAGTGTCGTTGGAAACGATGCCTTTTCGGGCCCTAGAGCTCTCTGTGGCCCTGTCCCCCTTTCACTGCGTCTGTGGGACTTTTACGCAAGATTCCCAGTTACTTTCACAGGCATTGGGGCAGTACGTGAGAAATCATGTGCTGATACAGCAGGGGTGGCCAACCTGCAGCTCGTGAGCCGCATGTAGCTCTTCTCCCCCAAAAGTGCGCCCCTTCCATGTCCTCCCTCCTGGTTCCCCTGTGCTCACTGGGGTGGCGATTCAAAATGGCATCCAAGATGGCGGCCAATGATGAGAGCCTGATATGGCCTAAGCCTAAGCTTAGGACAAAGCACAGGAAAAAAACCTACGCTTGTTTCTTAAAGGGACAGCCTCCTTTTTTTTTTCCCCCTCGACAATTCTGGTGCGGCTCTTCGCATTTTACATGTTACAGCCAGGTATTGTGTGTCCCTTTACTAGCAGGGGTGTGTGGGCACACGCACCATTGGATTCTAGAGCCTGCCGCCGGTTGTTTTCTCTCCACTTTGTGGCATGCAATCCCGCAGCAGCTGCCAGATGGTGTTTTCAATCTGTGTCTGGACTGGAAATTGCCATCACTCCTCTCAGCGAGAGGCCACGCTTGGGTCACTGTCGCGGGCATGATGTTTGGAAACAGGGAACATTCAAGCTATTGTGCTGAGCTGCCTGGTTGGAAACATGGAATGTTCCGACTGAAAGCTGGGGTCAGAATTCACAGTGATCTGGACAAACTGGAGAAATAGTCTGAGTTAAACAGGATGAATAAGGACAAATGCACAGTGCTCCACTTAGGAAGGAACAATCAGTTTCGCACATACAGAATGGGAAGCGACTGTCTAGGAAGGAGTACGGCAGAAAGGGATCTAGGAGTCATAAAGGGACCACAAGCTAATAATGAGTCAACAGTGGGATGCTGTTGCAAAAAAAACAAACAAGATTCTGAGCTGCATTAAGAGGAGTGTTGTGAGCAAGACACAAGAAGTCATTCTTCTGCTCTACTCGGCGCTGATTAGGCCTGAGTTGGAGTACTGTGTCCAGTTCTGGGTGCCACATTTCAAGAAAGATGCGGAGAAATTGGACGAGGTCCAGAGGAGAGCAACAAAAATGATGAAAGGTCTAGAAAACACGAGCTGTGAGGGAAGACTGAAAGAACTGGGCTTGTTTAGTTTAGAAAAGAGAAGACTGAGGCTACATCTAGATTGTGGGAGGGTTTCAGAAAAAGATACGCAAATTGCGAACTGCAATTTGTGTATTTTTTCTGCTTTTTTTTGGAACTGGCTTTTCTGGGGCCAAATTTCGGAAAACCCTCTTCTTTCGGAACGTCCCTTATTCCTTTCACCAAGACGAATACAGGGATGCCGAAAGAACGCACCCACTTTTTTGGAAACTGTTCCGAAAAAGTGGATGCATCACCTGGACATGGCAGAGTTTTTCCGGGATATCTCCAGTATCCCGAAAAAACTCTGCAGTCTAGACATAGCTTGAGAGGGGACATGATAGCAGATTTCAAGTATGTAAAAGGGTGTTACAAGGAGGAGGGAGAAAAATTGTTCTCCTCGACCTCTAATGATGGGACAAGAAGCAATGGACTTAAACTACAGCAAGGGAGATTTAGGTTGGACATTAGGAAAAACTACCTTCCAGGGTGGTTAAGCACTGGAATAAATTGCCTAGGGAGGTTGTGGAATCTCCATCACTGGAGATATTTCAGAGCAGGTTGGATAGACATTTCTCAGGGATGGTCTATTCTAGATGGTGCTTGGTTGTGCCTTGAGGGCAGGGGACCGGACTTGATCTCTTGATGGCCCTTCCAGTTCTAGTGTTCTATGAGTTTATGGTTCTATGATTATATTGTACTCACGTTACACTGTTGTATGTACTGCGGTGGGCTGGCTAGCGATTGTGTTCCTGGCTCAGATGAATGCTCCTAGAAGGACCAAAAGTCACTGGGGGCTTCATTAATGCAGATCCCCCGTGCTGGAGCCAGGCACGTACCATGTCTGCTGGAGGTATGCCTCACTGGGTTCAAGCAGCTGGGCAGACCAAGGACTTGAAGCTTTATAAAATTATCAGTCCTGGACAGAGAGGAGGGTCCCTCACACTCGATCCAAGAACTGTCATGAGAGGGACAAGGAGTCCTGTGGCGCCTTATAGACTAACAGATGTATTGGAGCATAAGCTTTCATGGGCAAAGACCCACTTTGTCAGATGCATCTGACGAAGTGGGTCTTTGCCCACAAATCTTATGCTCCAATACATCTGTTAGTCTATAAGGCTTGTCGCTTTCTCAGATCCAGATGAACACGGCTACCCCTCTGATATGTGTCAGAGGGGGACCAAGAGAGACAGATCCTGCAGGGGCTTGGAGAACGTTGCTCCTGAGTGAGTTTCACCAGGGATATTCAGAGATCTTCCAGACATCAACTCATCTAGGTATTTGCCAAGTTTCACAGGTCACATACAAAGCACTAGCAAAGTCAGTAGAAACTCAAATTTCAATACAGACCCGTGCCTCATTTGTGCTGCCCTGCATACAGGGCCGGATTAACTCTTCTGGGGGCTCAGGGTGATTAGATTTTGTGGGAGCCCCCAGGCTCCAGTGGGGCCAAAAAGGAGGGATTCACTGGATGGAAGGGGGCTGCAGGTTGAGGCAGGACTGAGGGTTTGGTGAGGACTCCGACTGTGGGTGTGAACTCAGGGGTTGGGTTGGGGATGAGGTGTTTGGGGTGCAAGAGGGGGCTCAGGGTTGGGGCTCTGGGTTGAGATGTAGGGTCTGGGAGGGTTTTAGGGTGCAGGAGGGGATTGGGATTTGGGACACTTTCCTGGGGCAGCTGCTGTTGGTGCGGAGGAACAGGTGGTTCTGTGCAGCCCACACTGCCCTGTGCTTGCCAGCAGGCATGGCCCCCCCGCAGCTCCCATTGACCATGATTCACAGCCAATGGGAGCAGCGGGGGGCAGAGCCTCCAGGTGAAGGCAGTGCAGGGACAGAGCTTTCCAGCCCTTGTGGCGAAAGAGCTCCAGCTGCAGGGGAAGAGGAACGGCAGCACGCCGAGCACCTGGTGCCCCAGCCTCTCCCTTCTCCCCAACCCTCTGCTCCCCATCTCGACCCCTGCCCAGATAATCCAAACCTTCTGCACCCCCCTCCTGAACCCACACCCCCACCCAGACCCTGCACCAAAATCCCCTGCCCCAGGTCACAACCTAAACCTCCTACTACACCTCTGCCTCAGGTCACAACCCCCTTCCAGACTCTGCACTCACTCCTGCACCCCGCTTCCAGGTCAGAATCCCCTCCCACACCCCCTTCCGGACTCCAACCCCTGCACCTCTTCCTGCATCCTAATCCCTTGCCACAGGTCACGATCCCTTCCTTCTTTCAAACTCCCTATCAGATTCCACACCCCCTCCTGCACCCCACTCCCTTACCCCAAGCTCCCTTCTGCACCCAACCTCCGGCCCCGCCCCCGCACCTCCTCCACAGCCCTTGACCACCTACCAAATTCTCGGAATGGCCCCCATCAAAAATGATTGTTCCCCTTTGGTCTAACTGATCACCAGACTGGCAGAGACCCTGCAGGGTTTTTTGCCTTCCTCTGCAACCTGGGCTCCCGGACCACTGACAGTTTTAAACTAGTGTAGCCGGTGGAAGGAAGTTCTTCTTCACACAGCGCACAGTCAACCTGTGGAACTCCTTGCCTGAGGAGGTTGTGAAGGGTAGGACTATAACAGGGTTTAAAAGAGAACTAGATACATTCATGGAGGTTAAGTCCATCAATGGCTATTAGCCAGGCTGGGTAAGGAATGGTGTCCCCAGTCTCTGTTTGTCAGAGGGTGGAGATGGATGGCAGGAGAGTGATCACTTGATCATTACCTGTTCGATTCACTCCCTCTGGGGCACCTGGCATTGGCCACTGTCAGCAGACAGGACACTGGGCTGGATGGACCTTTGGTCTGACCCAGTCTGGCCGTTCTTATGTGGATTCTCTGTAACTTGAAGTTTAAACCATGATGTGAGAATGGACGGTCCATTCCTTTAGGCCAGTGGTCCCCAATGCGGTGCCCGTGGGTGCCATGGCGCCCGCCGGGCCATTTCTGTGTGCCTGCCGAGTGATTGGTGCCAGCCGTGCCCCTAGGCGCGTGGCGCATGGGCGGCGCCGTCCCCGGGCGCGCAGCACATGGTCAGTGCCGGGCCTGGGCACGCGGTGGTTAGGTGGACCCACCCCCAGATGCACGGCGCGAGGTCTGTGCCAGCCCCGGCCCTGGCCCCGGCCCCGGGCGTGCAGCGTATGGGCTGTGCCGGCCCAGGCGTGCGGCACATGGGCGGCACCGGCCCCAGGCACGCAGCACATGGGAGGCCCCATCCCTGGGTGAGCGGCATGAGGGCTGTGCTGGCCCCGGGCTTGCAGCGTATGGGCAGCGCCAACCCAGGCATGCGGCACAGGGGTGGCGCCGGCCCCAGGCACGCAGCACATGGTGGCCCCGCCACCGGGCGTGCGGCGCATGGGCACTGCCGGCTCCTGGGTGCGTGGCACAGGCGCCGGCTCCGGGCACGCAGCACATGAGCGGTGGCTGCCCCGCCTCCGGGCGCACGGGACATGGGCTGTTCCGGTCCCGGGTGCGCGGTGGTGTATGGGCGGCCCCAACCCTGGGCGTGCAGCACAGTTGTGGCACCAGTCCCGGGAGTGCGGCGCATGGGTGGCGCCAGCTCCGGGCACGTAGCGTATGGGTGGCCTTGCCCCCGGGCGTATGTGCGGCTCCGCCCCCGGGTGCCCAGCGTGCGAGCAGCCTTGCCCCCAGGTGCCCGGCAGCCCCAAAAGGTTGGGGACCACTGCTTTAGGCCTACGCCTCAGCTTTGTACCTCAGATGCAGCCCTTGCTGGAAGAACTCGGCCCAGAGCCCTCCCGGGTACCATCAATCCCCTTTGCGCCTGTCTTGGTTTCTCTGGCAACCACTGCGCAACAGCCACCGAAGCAGAAGGCAGAGAGGAAGGGAAGTGGATGTGCCGGAAGGAGGCCTCGTGGCTTGAGAGAGAGTCTGATGGTGAAGAAACAGACCAGCAATGAAATGAATGAGGCAAATAAGGGCTGAAGCTGAAATTAGGTGGAGGAGAGCTGGTGGGAGGTAGCACTGGGTGGGGAGAAGGCACACCAGATACCACGGGGGGGGGGGGCGGGGGAGGCGGTCTGGGAGCATGCCTGCAAAATGGGCCCCATCCATTGGCGTGGGTTGATCTTAGCAGAGCAGAGGGGACAGTGGCCTAATGACAAAGCCTGTGACACCTGCTAGCTAAGATTGTCGGACTTTGTTTCCCTTTTCTCGCACTTTCTTTCCTTTGTTTTTTCTTAAATAAAGGGGAAACGGAATGTAAACATTGGTGTGAGGGATATCCAATCACGTTTAATGAGTTAACCAGTCCAATGTTAAGCTTAACTAGTTAACTGATTAAACGGGGGCGGGCTTCCTGGGTAACCAGTTAACCAGTTACCCATTCACATCCCTAAGGGATGTGGGTCAGGAATGAGGGATTTAAGCTCTCAAAAGTCAGGACATTCGGACGTCTCTGTCAGAGTCTCTGTCCCCCTCACACCTATGTTCCGGGTACCCTGTGTCCTCAGGGCGCAGATAAGCTGCTTGTGAGCAACAGCCATTTTGAGGGGAGCTGGCTGGTCCTTTGGTTAAGGACCTGTGTCCTGTTCCTCATTCTAATCTGCAACCGTGGACTTGGCTGCTCGGTGCCTCAGTTTACAAAAGGGGGCCAATGAAACTTAGCTTTCAGGAGTGTTGGGAAAATGAATGGATCTTTGTTTGTTTGAAAACAAACAAAAGGAAGTTTTTCTTCACTTAGTGTGCAGTCAACCTATGGAACTCCTTGCTGGAGGATGTTGTGAAGACCAGGACTTTAACAGGGTTCAAAAAAGAACTAGGTACATTCATGGAGGTTGTGTCCATGAATGGCTATTAGCCAGGATGGGTAGGAATAGTGTCCCTAGCCTCTGTTTGTTAGAGGCTGGAAATGGATGACGGGTGAGGAATCACATGAGGATTCACTGTTCTGTTCACTTCCTCTGGGGCACCTGGCATTTGCCACTGTTGGAAAACAAGATACTTGGCTGGATGGACCTTTGGTCTGACCCAGTCTGGCCGTTCTTGTGTTCTTATGTTCCTAGGAACTGACTTGGATAAATCAAGCCAAAGCTTTTCAATGGGAGCTACAGGAGTGTCTTTTGGAACTCAGAATAATAATAGAGATGTAGCCATGTTAGTCTGCTCTGGCTGAAACAAAAGACAGGACTATGCAGCACTTTAAAGACTAACAAGATGGTTTCTTAGGTGATGAGCTTTCGTGGGCCAGACCCACTTCCTCAGATCAAATAGTGGAAGAAAATTGGCATGACCATAAATACGAAAGGGATATAATAAAAAAAAAGTGAACACATATAAAATTGACAAATCAGATTTTAGAACAGAGGAGGGGGTGAGGGGGGAGGTTAGACACTAACACATTATCTCATAGACACTAACCTCCGCCCTCCCTCCCCATTCTAAAATCTGATTTGTCAATTTTATATGTGTTCACTTTTTTTTTATTGTATCTCTTTGGTATATATGGTTGTGCCAATTTTCTTCCACAATTTGATCTGAGGAAGTGGGTCTGGCCCACGAAAGCTCATCACCTAATAAACCATCTTGTTAGTCTTTAAAGTGCTGCATAGTCCTGTCTTTTGTTTTGGAACTCAAATGTCGTGGGCATCTCGAAACCAAGTCTGCAAGCCGTGAGACAGGAGTGCATCATCTGTCTTCTCAAACCTAGGTTTTCTTGGGGTCCACGTTTTAGAACCTGGGCGTTCCTGATATTCCTTCTAAAGCCCAACCCGTATTCAGCCTGCTTAGCTTTGCTTGGCTGAACTAAAAGCACAATGAAAAGCAAAGTGGAAAATGCTGCACTGCCCAAGACAGCAACGTGGAAAAATCCATTCTGCCAAACCCCATCCTCTCCCTCGTTAAACACACAACTTCAGTGCGCACCAAATTAGTCCTTTCAACAGATGTGTTCTTTTCACTGGCTCTGTTTCTGAAGTAGCTGTCAAACTTGTTCTACAGTCTCTGGCTTATGGTACAGAAAACCTGTGCTTTTAAGAGGCCTAAGGAATATTGTAATTTATTTCCGGCACATGGACTGTTCTTAATGGATATCCATCTAAAAGCCTTTATTGTATTATTCAATAAGGCTCGATTTGGGGCAGAGATGATGGGCAGATTATGATCTCATTTACACTGGTGTAAGTCTCTGGAAGCCAATGGAGTCAGTCCAGGTTTACGCTAGTGTCAATGAGACTGAAATCTGGTCCCTTTTATTCCCATAACAGAAATCCCCATAGCCCACCGAATTCTGTATTTTCTTTCCCTGCTCCTTTTCCCCCAGTGACTTAGGGAAACACCACGAAATTCGGATCCAACCATTACCCCAGCCATAGTCAGATGACTGAACACCGAGTACAGAGGGCCAGGCCACGTGATGGCTGCCGACTCGCCTGGCAGTACGTTGTGGGGGTTACATGCACTCCGTGTTTTCATGCTCTCTCCAGAGTGCTTGCTGATAAGTGAAGGTTACTGCTGTACCAGACACTTAGCTATTAGATGTTGCGTTCACACAGCAGAAGGGCTGAATTAAAATGAAAAAGGGTTGCCAGGCGACCCACAAAGGACTAAAATAGATGAGTGCTGAGGAACCAAGTATGGAGTGAAATGTTTATATCAATAGTCAGATCGGAGTCTCATCAGCCATGTATGTCGCCAGAATGGTGAGAACAATGGGAGTCATCCGAAGTTATGAACCATCTCTGAATGAATACACTCAGCAGCCTACCGGCTTCCCCGCCACAGGGATGTATGCTAGTGATTGAAGATATCGCACTATACATCGGGACGAGAACAACCTTGCTGACCAGCTAAAGAGAGAACCGGGGGATGCATGTGGCTTCTGTCTCTGTTCATCTCTCTCAAATGTTGTCCGCAAAAGTCTTTGAGTCCTGGGAATTTAGTGACAAGAAGCCAGATTCCAATCCCCATGGAAATTCAGGGTCGCTCCAGTGAAGTCAAGGCAGTGGCTGCAGGTTTACACCAGTGGGAATGAGATTGGAATCCAGTTCAGGGAAAGTGAACTAGCCGTTAGTAAATTTCTGACCCACCTTTCACGGCAACCACCGGACATGAGATCACATGCCAAATCCTACAGCTACAGAAGTACATTCTCATTCCAAAACTGTTCAGATTGAGACTTTAATGTCACAGCTCTAAGCAAGAACTTAGCAAGGGAATCCCCATCGCTTGCAGTCACGGCTGGATCACTTTCTTTAAATCATGCCAAGCCAGCAGAAGCCAAGATAATCGTAAAAGTCCCTTCCAGCCTTAAGATGTATAAAAATTCATGAACATTTGAAAGGTAAGGGCTCCATGACCCCCGGCATCTCAGCTTCGTCGTGCCCATGCGACTCTGTGAACGCTTACTTTGATTCTCTCAGAGGTAATGTGGACCTCGAGTGCTCACTGGCTCCAGGGTGAGCAGGAGATATTGGTAGTGCAGAGAGCTTACATGAGACATGCGACTTCCAGACCCTGTGCACAACATCTCTAAGGCCTGTGTCCACGTACAGCGTAAGGGCACTAGTACTGCTCCGCAAGTTAGACAAACACTTCATATTCATATGGCAGGATTTGCCCTTTAAAATCCCAGCCTAAACTCTGCACTTAACTTACTGCTAGCGTTCTGTGCCACCTCTGTGCTGATTAAGCCTCAGTTGGAATATTGTGTCCAGTTAAGAACATAAGAACGGCCGTACTGGGTCAGACCAAAGGTCCATCTAGCCCAGTATCCTGTCTGCTGACAGTGGCCAGCACAGGTGCCCCAGAGAGGCTGGACCGAAGACAATGATCAAGCGATTTGTCTCCTGCCATCCCTCTCCAGCCTCTGACAAACAGAGGCCAAGGACACCATTTTATCCCCTGGCTAATAGCCTTTTATGGACCTAACCTCCATGAAATTATCTAGCTTCTCTTTAAACTCTATTATAGTCCTAGCCTTCACAGCCTCCTCTGGCAAGGAGTTCCACAGGTTGACTACATGCTGTGTGAAGAAGAACTTTCTTTTATTAGTTTTAAACCTGCTACCCATTAATTTCATTTGGTGTCCTCTAGTTCTTCTATTTAGGGAACTAATAAATAACTTTTCTGGAGAGATGTGGAGAAATTGGAGAAGTTCCAGAGAAGAGCAACAAAAATGATGAGAAGTCATGAGCTATGAAGGAAGGCTGAAGGAATTAGGCTTGTTTAGTTTGGAAAGGAGAAGACTAAGAGGGGACATGATGGCAAAGTTTTTTCATATCTAAAAGGGTATTATGAGGGAGAAAAATTGTTCTCCTTGTCCTCTGAGGATAGAACAAGAAGCAATGGGCTTAAACTGCAGCAAGGGAGGTTGAGGTTGGACATTAGGAAAAACTTCCTATCAGGGGGGTTAATCACTGGAATAAATTGCCTAGGGAGGTTGTGGAATCTCCATCACTGGCGATTTTTAAAAGCAGGTTAGACAAACACCTGTCGGGATCAGGGATGGTCTATGGTGCTTGGTCCTGCTGGGAGTTCAGGGGATGGGACTTGATGACTTCTCGAGGTTCCTTCCAGATCTAGGATTCTCTGATTGATTCTTTGGGGCTTCCGGGAAGCACACCCGATTGTTCTTACGTTAAAACCATGGCTTATATATCTATGCTGCCCAATAAATGAGATGCTTACACAGCATGTATGAATCAGTGTCTGTTGCTGGCTTTTGCAACGAGGGCGTAACGTGGAAAGCCGAAACATTTTCATCCCTGCTGAAAACATTCCCCCGGTTCCAGTAACTCTTGGGTGTAGACTACTGCAGTGTGGGGTTTACTGAGCTGCTGGACCTTCCGTCTAATGCAGGGGTGGGGAACCTAAGGCCTGGGGGCTCAGTGCAGCCCCTGGCTTGCCTGGATCCAGCCCCCGAAGCTCAGCCCCCCCCCCCCTCCGCCCTGGTCTCAGGGGTGTCCCTGTACTGCCACAAGAAGGCCACAGCAAAGTTCTCCTGCGCCCGGAGTGCAGGCCCCTGCCACCGTGGCTACCAAACAAAGCTCGTTGTGCCGGGTGCAGCCTGGGGCCCCTGAGAGAGGCTGGCGCGGGGCCCCTTTCCATTGGCACAGGGCAAGAGTGCATGCCAGGCCTTATGGCCTTTACCATCCACGTACACCAGCAGCCCTGGGATCAGCCGGGGAGCTGCGCCCCCCGGCTTTGTGTGTGTGTGTGTGGGGGGGGGGCAGATCCCTGTGTATCCGTATCCCCAAAGGGGAGCCCCAGATGATCCAGGGGTGCCCCGGCTGCGGATCTGCAGGGCTCTGGTAACAGACACGAGGCGCCGGGGGGTTCAGTCTAGATGCCCCCCGATCCCGGCCCCGAGAGCCCTGTCCGGGGGGCGCACTTGCAGCCTCCGGCGGCCCCGCGTACGCCCCGCTCCAGCCAGAGCGCAGGGGCTGGGAGTCTCCCCCCGCCCCCGCCTGCTGGCCACGCAAGAGCGCGGGGGCTTGGCCTGAAGCCCCGCTCTGCGCAGCGCCCCCCGCCCCGCGCAGCGCTGCCCGCGTCCTGCGCCGCTGCTGCGCGCCTGGAGCCCTCCGGCTCCGCCTGCCCCCTCCCCAGCCTGACGCAGCAGGGCAGCGCCGCCGCGCCCTGCCCCTGCCCGCCGCGCCGCCAGCAGCAGCCGCCGCGTCTCCCCGCCGCCCGCCGAGCCCGGGCACGTGGCGGGACCCGCACCCTGCGCCGGCGGCTGGGGGCGCCGCGGGGCGCGCTCCCTGCCCGCGCGTGGGGCGCAGGAGGCTGCCCGGAGAGAGGCGCAGAAGGGTCCCCGAGCGCCCGCGTCGCGCTGAGCCGGTGAGTCCCCCCCCCGGGAAGCCTTTCTGCGCGGATCGGACCTAGCGGGGTGGGGATCCGGCCCGGGCGCCCCTGCACCTGCCCGATCCCGATTGCGCATCGCGCACAGGGGACATCTGCCTCCATCCCCCCCTCCTCGCCCAGCCTTTCAGCGCAGGTGCCCGTGTGGGGGGCTGGGAAGCAGCCCTGCTTGCTCCCCCCCTTCCCGTCTTGCTGCAGGCTTGCCAGCAGACCCCCCTCGCCCCCAGCCTGGCAGACAGCTATCGTGCGCAGAGGACGCTTTGCTCTTTTGGGTGAGAAGTGGGGGGCTGGTGTGTTGTGTCTGCACCCGCAGCCTGGGCTGGCGCACCGTCTGCGCCAGGCTTCGCCAGCCGGGCCGGGCGGGCTGCCCCCTCAGCGGGGGCTCTCCCCCCTCTTTGGGGAAAGGCGCCAAGCCCCCACCTGCCTGCCTTGAGCACGCAGCCCCCCCTCTCGCCCCCCACATGCTGCACTTCCCACTCCCTCCCGGCGCTGTCTCATTCCTGATCCTCTCCGCCTGGAGCTCATCTGTGGCGAGTGGCTTTTCCGCAGGGACCGTCTCCACGCCTCCCTGGCTCCTTTGTTTCCCTTCGCGCCGCCTTCACCTGTTGGGCGAATACGCAGCACCATGAAGGTTCTGGGGCATAAGATAGAATTGTTCCCAGGTAAATGGCATCTCCCCCCACACATGGGGGGCGCCGGGCAGGCGGGTGAGTTACGTTCCCGCACTAAAGGCGCGTGGCTTTTCCCGCTTCCGTCCCCAGCAAAGGCTCTTCTGTGGATGCAGCTCGTTGGTGGCACTGCGCTGGCATCCTGGCTTGGGGTAAAATCCTGCCCGGCAGAGGAAATCCCCAGCCACTGGCATCATCAGACGCCAGCTCCGGCCCTCCGTCAGCGGCTTGTCTTGGGAGGGGGGAATGTGCTTTGCACAAGAAACCCATAGTGGAGCTGGCTGCGGGAGCGCAAGCAAATGCGGAGCCAGCCTGGGAATGTTTCACTTTGGGGGGCAGATTTCCTCTTGGTTCCGACCCCTCGGTGTCAGCTGGCTCGTGTTTGCACGGTGCTTGGAAGCGCCAAGTCTGGTGGTTGATTGTCTCCTGTGACAAGCAAATGCCCCGCAGCCTGGCAGCAGCTTTTTCTGGGTCCCCTGCGTGTGGACCTGCCTGTTGCTGGGAAGAGGGGGCTGGCTAAGGATCGGAGAAGGGGGCTGTTTCTCTGCAGGAGGCTCCGGTTGTGCCCTGTTGACGCAGGCTGCTTTCTGCCTCCTCAGGGGACCAGCTGTTGAGCCAAAGCCCAGGGTGCCTCAGCCAAGATGGGGATGCAGAGACACAGCAAGGCACGGGAGCCAGGGACCTTGCTTGGTTTTTTCCCTGTGTTGCGTCTGGTGGCCAGTTGCCGAGGTCTAGTGACTGAGCAATTCTGGGTGCACCGCGGCCGTGGGCACTGTGGGCCGGGGGTGGCAGACCTGTGATTGCTTTGGGGTGGTAGAGAGAAGGGCCGATACTTAGCCTGGGGTCTGTGTGGACTCTCCAGCTCCTCCCCATGCTTGGGAGCCAGATGCACAACCCTCTGGGCGTGTGTCCAAGGAGCAGTTCTAACCTCAGTACTGGTAGCCCCCCGGGGGCGGTTATGGGTGCGGTCCGGCAGGTGTTTGGCTGTAATAATAATCCCTAGCTCTTCTATAGCACTTCTGATCAGTAGATCTCAAAGGAGGGGGCAGTATCAGGATGATCAGCATTTTACTGGTGGGGAAACTGAGGCACGGAGTGGGATGGTGACTGGCACAGGTCGGAAGAGCCCAGTGCTCCTGCATGGCAGAGCCTCGTTCTCCTCCAGAGGCTAATCCCCGGTGCCCCAGTCGGGGCTGGGCTGGAGGAGGATGCAGCCTGGTGTGCTACCAAGGAAGCCGGGGGGACCCAGACAGGGTGTCTGGAAGCTGATCGGTGGAGGGGGGGTGCAGTCTCCACCTTGGCTGAAGCCTCTTCCGGCAGGAGAGCAGAGCTGAGATGGGGAAGGTGGTGGAGTGGGCACCGGCGCGTCTGTTTTCTCTCTCGCTTCCAGCCCCTCCGGGCTGTCTGGCTGCCGTTTGCTTTCCCAGGCTGAGCCCTGGGGACTGGGGGGAGGTGGGTAGCTTGCTCTCGGCTCCAGCTGCAGCCCCTGGGGTCCATGGGTAAATAAAGCGCCTGTGTGCCCGGCCAAGGCAGCCGTGCCTGGGGATCTCATTAGCCCACAGTAGCATCTACCTGGCTGAGGGGTCGTCGGGGGAGCCAGGCTGCGCCACCGGAGGCTGTAGCAGGAATCTGTAACCTGGCTCCATCTACACGGACGAGACTGGACCACGTGCCAGAGGGGCCAGGCCGTGCGCAGGCCCCCTCCTGCCTGTGCTGGGCTCCTCATGGAGCGGGCTGCTCTCCTGCCCAGCGGTGGGTGCTCCCGCGGGCACCAGGTAGGGGGTAGGGGGGCTGGAGAATGACGCCAAGTCCCTTGCCCGCTGATCTGTCTAAAATGGGGTGCAGTGTGTGGGGGGGGAGGGGGCGAGCAGACCCTGTTGGGAGCAGTGAGCTCTGCAAGCTCCCAAGGTGTGTGCCGTGGATGATTTCCCTTGGCACTGGCAGTGCGGCCCGCCCCTCCCCTCCCGTCTCCTCCTCGGGGACTCCTGCTTGGCCGGTGACGTCCGGGGGCCAGTCTCCCCTGCCTGTCTCCACCTGGCAGTGGCTGGAGGCCACACGCCCTTGCCTCTCTGTTTCCCGGCTGCTTCGTTTCTCTCCGTCGGTCCAGGATCCGTGACCGGACTCTTAAGGAGAAGGGGCCAGCGCCCAGGAGGCAGACAGCCCGTTTGCTGCGGTGTTGGCCAGCAGGCCGCTCAGCGCTCCCCAGCACGGTGCTGTCACTTGTGCCTGTCACAGCGGGCGCTGCATGATCCATAGGCACTGCCCTGCCAGAGACCCTTTTCTTTACTGCCCCCCCTGCTCGCTCACTTTTCCCTTTTAGGGCCCTTCCCGGGGCCTTACTAATAAACTCTGCGTCAGGGAGAGAAAATGTATTCCTCCTGGCGCAAGCCAAACATGGCCGCCTTCTGTGTGCTGCTTTGCCTGCCTTGTGGTGCCTGGGAGCAGCGGGGTCGCAGGCCATGGTCCTGTGGTCTGCGGGCTCCTTGAGGCAGGGCCGTCTCGCGCTGGGTTTGTACGGGGTCTGGGGCGGCGGGGCCTGAGCCCGGCTGCTGCCTCTAGGCGCTGGGTTAATGCAAACGGGAGCCGGGCCGTTCGTTAGCACTCCCGGCCCGACGCTCCTGGAGGGAGATTGGAGGAGGCGTTTCTTTCGGCCGTGGGGAGAAGCACGCCCCTGCCAGCAGACTCGCAGGCGGTGTTAAATTGAGCGTTGGCACAAGTGGGTGTCTCCTCCGTGTCTGTCAAGCCCCGCGCGGGTATAACGTTTGTATCCGCCTCCAAAATGAGCTGTGGATATTGGCGTCCAGGCCTGCGAATTTGCAGGGCTCTTCCTCTCTGTTGTGTCGAGAGCCAGTCTCTGCAGAATTTAGGGCCACACGTGGGCTCGGCTCGGGCTCCCCAGGGGTTCGGTGACGTGGCTTTCACTTGACGTTTTCTTTCTCGTAAGTGTGACGAGGCTCTTGTGCTCGGGCGGGACTTGCCGGGGGTTCTGAAGGTGGCCAGGCGAGGGCACTGGGTGAGGGCAGGTCTCCACGACGGGCTGTGTTGGATCCAGCAGGGGTCGGTTTAGCAGGGAGGCAGGCGAAAACGACCGCCGAGCGTTCTCCGGTATTCCATCCCCACGAGATGAGGAAGCGGGGTTGACGGGCGGGTCAGCTGCCGACTTGCTGCAGGGAAGAGACCGGGGTGAGTGGCTGTAAGCACGTCGAATTCTGCCACGTTCTTCCTGGGGCTGAAATGGCGTAACTTAGGTGGACGGTGTAGGTAAGGCCTTCTGTTTCACAACCCCAGACCTAGCCCCGTCTCCTGCTCCAAGGGGTCAGACTGTTCCTTGTTTGTCTCTCCTCAGTGAGGCTGGATTGGAGGGTTGTGGATGGAAAGACGGCAACGCACAGCTCCGGAGGCAGGTCCGCCGTGCCTGGGGTCTGGTTAGAACACAGGAGCACCCCGACCAGGTTACAACAAGGCATGGCCCGGCCCTGCTGCAATCGGCACGTAGACCGAGAGCCAGACTCTGGGTCTGATGTTCTTCTCATGACCAGGCCTGTTCAGGAGGGGGTTGTGTTGTGCAAGGCAGAATTTGGGTGGCTTTGGTGTGAGGCGTGGTGGCTTAGGGTTGCCAGGTCTCGGAGCACAGGGCTCGTCCTCCTGGCATGTTGGAAAGACGTTTTTCCTGGTCGCTGGTTACTGAAGAGCAATGCTAAGTAGGGATGTTAACCGGCATGAGGTTTACCAGTTAACCGGCCCTTGCCAGGGAACTCCAGCGGGGAGCAGCCCCGGCTGTGGTGGGGCTGGTGGATGGGACCCCCGATCCTGGCTGCAGCAGGACTCCCCGGTCACGGTGGGGCTGACGGGCAGGCCCCCGCAGTGGGGAGAGGCAGCCAGGGCTAGGTTAAAAGGGTTAACCGGCTACGTGCTGTCGTTTAACCGGTTAACTAATTGAACACCCCTCGCAGTAAATCTGATACTGTGCCGAGGCTTTGCGGGAGGATGGCAGTCACGGGGTAGACGAAGGTCCCTGGGTCCTCCAACGGTTTTGGTTTCCAGCACCCCTTCTGGGCGGCGCGCCGGTCAGCTGTTCTCATGCCGGGTTCCGCCTGTGGCCGGCGCTCCCATGCTGGAGGACGTGGGGTGGTTTGCGGCAACAGAGGGGTCCGGCAGGGTGGCAGGGGCCTGCGGGGTCAGCTGATCGCTCTTAGGAGTCGGGGGAGGGTGTTGACCGGTAGAGGGGCGCAGGGATCCCCCAAGGAGGAGGCGCATCGCTCGGGATATTTGCTGGGGGGAGGCGATGACTTAGTCTGTTCTCGCCGGAAGGGCGTTCGTCCTCTGGCGGGTTGCCAAGGGACGGGAGAGCAGCGCGGCCCCTTCCGCCAGTGCCGAGGGGCCTCCACCTTCCGCGGATCCACACTGCCGGCGGAATGCACTTGTCAGCCCAAACGCCCCGAGTTCCTCCCTGCTCACCCCCCTGGCAGGGCCCAGTGTTCCCCCAACCGCGGTGCGGCTGGCCGAGAGCCCGGAGCAGTGCCAGGAACGCAGAACTGCTTGGCTGTAGGAGCTGGGGAAGGTACCTGCCCCTGCAAAGGACCCCGGAGCCTTCCGATTGATCGCCACTTTCAGTATAAAGCTGGTTTAGTTCTGGCCTGGGACCTTTAGCAGCTAAAAGACGCTTTTCCATCCAGCCCTTTTGTCGGCCTCAAATGTCCCAAAAGCCTGGAAACTCAGACAGCAGGTGGGCAGGAGCATCAGCGCAGCCTCCCCAATGCTGGCAGGGGACCCCCAAGCCTCGGGGGCCAGATCCAGGCAAGCGGGGGGTTCGCATCCGGCCCTCGGGCCTTAAGTTCCCCGCCCCTGCACTAGGGGAAGGGAGCTAGTCAGTCAGTTTTTGGGCAGGTAGGTTGCCGGATTGTGCAAATTCTAACACCACCAGCTAATGAGTCCTTGTCGTCTTAAGGCCTCGCCCCCTCGGAATAACTGTCTAATCGTTGCTATGAAACGTGGCCAGAGCCCAGCTGTGCTAGAACAGAGCTTCTTGTTAGGGATGTTAGCTAGTGGGTAATTGAGTAGTCGTGTAACCGCATGAATTCCGAGTGGTTACTCGACTATTCTGTGGGTGGAGCCGGAGAGCCCCCTGCCACCTCACCCTGTTGCCTCTATATCAGAGGCAGCAGTGCAGGGTGCCAGGCAGGAGCTGGTCTGAGAGGGAACCAGTTTTAAAACCTGCTCCTCACGCAGACCAGCTGCTTGCTGCCCGGCACTGCTGCCTCTGATACGGAGGCAGCAGCGCGGGGTGGCAGCAACCCCTGTCCATGGGAAGTCCGAGCTATTTAGAGGCAGCAGGATGGGGTAGGAGGGCAGGGGAGGCTGCCGCAAAGCAGCCTCTGCCCACGGACAGAGGCTGCTCCGCATCCCACGAGCACCCGGGCTGCCGGCCCCACCCCTGGGAGCTATCGAATAGTCGTGTAACCGCTAAGATTCCATGCAGTTACACGACTGTTCAGTTACACGCTAACATCCCACCGCAGATGGGATTGTGGAGGCCGTTTCTGGGGTTCGTGGGTAGGTGAGATGGCCCAAGAGGCGCCCATGCTGGGGGCCTCCTGTGGAGAGTGGGAAGGGTGGACTTAGCAGACCCGCGAAAAAGCTACCGAAGGTTTCCCCCTCCATTCTTACCCTGGTGTCTGGGCCTTTCACACGCTGCAGTGATGCTGTCTGATCTACAGTGTGCACATCCCCCCCCCCCCCCCCCCGCGTCCGCTGTGAACATCTTGGCATCTGTGGCGTCACGTGTCACCTGTAACATCCCCGTGGTCAGTGCGGTTTTGGATGGACTTGTTGTTTAATATGGTCGAATCCTCCTGGTTGGCACAGATCTGCACAGAAGGGGAAAAGGTAAGCATAGCTCCGGCTGAGCTGCGTAGGTGAGTCGTTTGAATTGCAGGGCTTGCTGTAGAAAGAGCATGAAAAGGCCAGAGAATACCACAGGCAGGGAAGAGGCAGCCGGAACAGAGCAGAGAAGCAGGGTGAGGAGAGCGGGGGCTGGTGGGATGCGAAACCCGCGCTAGCAAACAATGATTTGCTCCTGTTAGCTATGTACATGGGCTGCCGGCACCCCCTCCTGTGTCAATTAACCAGGCAAGGAACACCGATAATCCATTGTTCAGAGCCATTGAAAGATCCTGCCTTGCCGCGGGCCGTTGTCCCAGTTAGGCAGGGGGGAGGGCTAGTTAAGAGGCTGCTATTGAATTAAGCATATGTTGCCTTTTTGGGTACTCCGCAGCGGCCAATGCAGGGCCTGGATTTCAGAGACCTCTTTCGATGAGTCAGATCTGCCTCCAGTAAACAGCCCTACCCGACGCGGTGCTTGTTGTCGCTCAGTCTCGGATTAGTAAAGCAGGGCTAGCGTAACTTTCTGTTTTACGGGTGGGGAAAGGGAGCCATTTGCCAAAGGCTACGTAGCTAATCCAGGGCAGAGCCAGGAATAGAACTCGTGTCTTCTGAGTCCTGAGCGGGTGCCCTCCCTCGTAGGCAAACTGCCCAGACTTTTGGGGCCAGAAGTGTTTGTGGCTGTCCTGTCGGTGGGGAGTGTCTGGATGGGTATTAAAATAGGTCATGTACTTACTATGCATGGAGAGAAGGGGGAGGGCATCTTGAGAGCCCGGGGTGGGGAGCTGGTCTAGCAAGCACGTAAGAACAAGAACGGCCAGACTGGGTCAGGCTACTTGTATCTAGCCCAGTAGCTTGTCTTCTCTCAGTGGCAAGTGCAAGATGCTTCAAAGAGAATGAACAGAAAAGGGCGATTACCAAGTGACCCGTCCCATATCATCCTGTTCCCAAAGCATAGGGTTGCATTTCAGGCCATCTTGACCTATAGTCATTGATGGTCTTATTCTTCGTGAACTTCTCGAATTCCTTTTTGAACCCCCATTGGTCTTTGGACCTGCAGAGTCCCCTCGTCCCATGTTTTGCGGCTTGACTCTGTGTGCGTGCTAAACTTGTTCTCTGTTTGTTCCATTGGGTGGGTGCTGGCTCGTGTTTTACGTGAATGAGTAAATAACATTTTTTCTCCGTACCAGTTGTGATTTCGTAGACCTCTGTCCTATCCACCCTTCGTTGTCTCTTTTCCAAACTAAACAGCTCCAACGAGTAGCCCTGTGGCCCCTTAGGGTATGTCTACACTACCCTCCTAGTTCGAACTAGGAGGGTAATGTAGGCATACCGCACTTGCAAATGAAGCCCGGGATTTGAATTTCCCGGGCTTCATTTGCATAAGCGGGGAGCCGCCATTTTTAAAACCCCGCTGGTTTGAACCCCGTGGAACGAGGTGTACCGGTAGTTCGGAATAGGAATCCTAGTTCGAACTACCTAGTTCGTGTCCCGTGTAGCCGCGCTGCACGGGGTTCGAACCAGCGGGGTTTTAAAAATGGCGGCTCCCCGCTTATGCAAATGAAGCCCGGGAAATTCAAATCCCGGGCTTCATTTGCAAGTGCGGTATGCCTACATTACCCCGCTAGTTCGAACTAGGAGGGTAGTGTAGACATACCCTTAGAGACTAACAAAGATGTATAGTAGTATGAGCTTTTGTGGGCAAAACCCACTTCCTCAGATGAGCTGGAATGGAAACAAGTAAAACCAAGATATGTATATAACAAGCCAAAAAAAAAAAAAAGTACCTGTCAACTGTAGGATCAGCGCCCACCGCAACTCATTGGGTTAATCTGCATCACATATTGCAAGCTTCCTGGGTGCTCCATCGCCAGAGTTAATTCCTTAGGCTAGGATAGAAAACCTATGGCTCTGTGCCAGGCGTGAGTGGGTCTTCAGGGGGGCGGGGGTGGGGGGTGCTCAGCACAGAAATCTCACTGGGGGCATGTCTCCCCTAGGAAATTATTTCGAAATCCTACATTCGAAATAATAACTCCCAAAATAATCATTTTGAAATAAGCTTTGTTCCCCGAGGAAAGCAGGGCTGCAGATTTCGAAAGAGCCAGCCCATTACTTTGAAATAACGGCTTGGTCGTGTGGACGCTCCGCTTGTTATTTCGAAAGAAGGGCGGGTTATTTCGAAATAACTCCCTAGTGTAGATCAGGGCTGGCTGATGCCTCCCCCAGCCTTGTCGGCAGGGCTGAGCTGACTTGGCTGCCCAGTTTGTGGAGCACTTTGCTCATCCTGCGTTAGCTCCTTTGTGCTCTATTGAGGCATTAACCATTTCATTATTGGGGTTGCCCTTATGGAAAAGGCCTGCAGGACTGAGCTGAGAGCCGTTTCTCCTCGGCAGCCCCTGGAATTCTGTAGCGGGGGCTCATTCCCCGTCAGACTCCATGGGTTGATAGAGTATCTGTTGTCAGACCGTCTTCTCGGTGACTGCCCAGGTGTGCCCGAAGCCTCCCACATGCTGGGAGCCGTCGCCTGTGGAGATTCTGCTCCCATGTGCCTGTGCTGGAGTTAGAGCTGAGTGGAAAATGAGGATTTTTCTGAGGGAAATTTCGACAAACACGAAGAAAGTTTGTTTTTGCCGTGGGAATCCGACGCGCAAATGCCACCAGAGCGTCTCCTGGGAGACAAAGCCTGGGTGCTCTGGCCTTCGTTCTCTCCGATAGGCCCGGCTTTCTGGTCAGCCCACGTGTCCCATGATGCAACTGTCTGCCCTCTTGGTGGCCGTTGCATGGCAGCAGAGCATGAGGGAAGGAATCCCAGGCCTGAGAGAGGAATGGGAGCAGAAAGCACCTCTGCGACAGCTCCCATGAGGCATCACAACAGCCTCCAAGAATTTCTGGCTCAGGCGTTGACGACAGCAAAACGTGCTCTGGTTGAAAACCCAGGTGTGCATCAAATAAACAGCTTTGACCGACGGCGTCTGACCGGCCTTAGCTGGAAGCTGGATTGACAAGAGCACGTGTCGTCTCGTTAGCTCCTTGAGATTGCAGACCACCTCGCCTGGTGCGGGGGTGTTGGCCGCACTCTTTTCTGGGGGGAGAAGAGTGGGGAGGGGTTGCACCGAGGTACTCAGAGGAGCAGAAATGCCTGCCAGTAGTAGAGGGGGGGCAGAGCGAGGGCGGCTGGCTTCAGCAGTGGTCCTGAGCATGCTCAGTACAAGGGAAGCAGCAGATGGGGGAGAGGATGCAAGACCATGGCATATTCCCCCCCCCCCACGGATTGCCAGGGAGAGCTCTAGGGAGGAGAGGGCAGGGAGCGCTGCGTGTTACCAGACAGCGCCCCCTGCTGCACGATTGGCGGCACGTCAAGCCCAGTGTCAGAACAGCAGGGCAGAGATTTGGCATCTAAAAATATATCCTGCCCGCATTATCCGGTTTCCATGGAGACCACCGAGACCACAGGCAGTGTGGTCAGAGGCGTGGCTGGATCTGTCCCCGATGCCGCCCCGCGGTGCTCACAGGGCTGCTCCCCTTCTCCCTCGAAACGGTGTGGGGCTACTGAGCAGCACGCTGCCGGGAGCACCCTGGACACGGGTTAGCTGTCCGTGTGGCTCTCTGGAGCCCCCGCTGGGCTCCTGCACACTCGGGAGGGATGGCGTGGGACGCACTGGGACCTGCGAGAGATGGCCTGGCACCCGAGAGTTGCCCAAGGAAATCGATGCTGAACAGATTTGCACTGGGAGGAGGTCTAAGCCCAAGGAGTCCGACCACCTCTTCCTTGCGGCCTGGTGCACCGAATCCACGGGGCAAAACAGGCTTCTGTGAGAGTCTTGAGGGTTCTGCACCTGCCTCGAATCTCACGGCGGGGTGAATAACGAATCCCTGGCGTTACACCATCTCGCAGCAGTGAGTCCCCACAGTGAGGTTCCAGCTGGTTGACATGGATGTTAGTGAGATCAGAACAGGCTCTAAGCCAGGGGCTTTCTAAGGCGTCTGCTAGGCACCGGGACAAGTGACGCGGTACTTTCAGAGCCACTCCGATTGTGCCTACCTCGTCAGGTTCCTTGGATAGGTGCTTCCCTCCTCTCCCTCTGCTCAGCTCAGCCCAGCCCCAAATCTCCCCGGGGAAGCTTCCCTGATCCTGTTTTTGGCAGGTTGGCCCTTGCAGAGAGTTGGGATTTAATCTCTGATCTCTTTAGCTCTGCTGAGACTCGAGCCTCCGTCCTGTTGTTTTAACGTAATCAGGATAATGAAATAACTCTCCCAAGCTGCAGTCGTAGAGATGGGCAAGGAGCACAAGACTCTGTGAGCGTATTTGTAGAGCTTACACCAGAAGCTTGCTGTGGTGCTATTCGCGGCCTGTACAGTTTTGCACGAGCCTGGTACTTAAATTTTTTGGGTTCATGTTGTGCAACCAGATACTCCATGTTGTGCTGGTGTTCTTCCCTGGCCCTGGCCTGGCACGTCTGTGTGGCCATCTTGGGGTACGTCTAGATTACATACCTCTGTCGCCAGAGGCATGTAGATTAGGCTACCAGACATAGTAAAATGAAGCGGCGATTTAAATAATCGCCGCTTCATTTAAATTTACATGGCTGCCGTGCTGAGCCGACAGACAGCTGATCAGCTGTTTGTCGGCTCAGCGCGATAGTCTGGACGCGCGGGTGTCGACATCAAAGGTATTTGTCGACCACCCAGGTATGCCTCCTGGAATGAGGTTTACCTGGGTGGTCGACAAATACCTTTGATGTTGACACCCGCGCATCCAGACTATCGCGCTGAGCCGACAAACAGCTGATCAGCTGTCTGTCGGCTCAGCACGGCAGCCATGTAAATTTAAATGAAGCGGCAATTATTTAAATCGCCGCTTCATTTTACTATGTCTGGTAGCCTAATCTACATGCCTCTGGCGACAGAGGCATGTAGTCTAGACGTACCCTCGGAGAGCTCGGATTTGCCGCCTGTTGTCCAGTCGGGGCTTGGAAATAACATCATGTTCAGGGAGTGCTTCAGTCGCCCCCGACCCAAAGGAACAGTGAAGGGCAAGCAGCTGACAAGTGACTTGCAGGCTGAAGTGCACTTCTGTGGCAAGGTGTTCATCCAGCTGCGGCTCCGAAACCTCTCCGCCTGGGGCTGCTTTGCAGCCACGGAAAAGAGCTACATTTGTTCTGTGCAAATAGCTGTCCCGTCTCCCTACCGCCTGTTCTCATGCACACTCTACCCTCAGGTGGTTGTTTGGTTGCCTGTTGTTAGCTCCCTCTAGTGAAACTTGTAGTGGCTTTGTTTTCCTCCGCCCTAAACGCCAAGCCCCCTTCTGCGTTTTTCAATGAACGTGTCTGCATCGGGGCTGGGGGACATCCACTGCTGGTGCTTCTGAACAGAGGTTCCCGCCTGTCAGAAAAACAGTCCTAACAGTGACTCAATTTGGAGCTGGTGGTACCAGGAGCAAGTGTTGTCAATCCCGCTAGCGGTAGATGCAAATGGTTGTGCGGGAGCTGCTGGTGAGGTGTTGGAGGAGACGTATTTGGGAGGTACTGACCACTGGAGAAGGGTGTGGCTTAATGGAAAGGGGCGTGGCCAGTTAGGGACAGATGTGGCCTGGCTCAGAGAATGGGAGGGAAGGCAGTGAGCTGTGGGGGAATGGAAGGAGATGGGAAATGTTCATCCAATCTGACTGGGCCATGGCAGAGTCACTGAAGAGGTGCAATTTGAAAGGCAAATGCGCCATTGACACGGGGTGGTCCTTGCGGAAGGTTAAAGGTGTCAGCTCCTGTGATGGGGTGGACAAAGCTGACCTGCCTACCGGAGGCTTTTCAGCACCCTGGCCAGCAACGGGAGCAGCGGAAAGGTCCTCCGAGCAGGGTAGAGGGGCAGCCTGCACTGCAGCCAATCGGAGTGCAGCAGGCTGCTATATAAGGAGCTACTAGCTAAGGCCTGTCAGTTCCTTACTGGAGCTCAACCCAGGCAGACCTTTGGGATGACTGGGACAACCAGAACCTGGGACAACTCTGAGTGGGAGCTGGGCTCTCGTATCTAAGCGGCGCTAGATCCTGCAGCTAAAAGCTAGCGAGGGACAACGCTACGGAACCCGGACAAGGGGAACTCTGCAGCAAGGCCCTAGAGAAGGGCATCCCGGGGAAGTGGCCCAGGGACGCGACCATACCTATGGACTTTAAAACTCGGCAGGTATCTGCTACATATAGGGTCCCTGGGCTGGGACCTAGAGGAGTGGGCGGGCCTGGGTCCCCCCCAACCCCTTGCAAACCACACCTGAGAGAGGGGGTAAAAGAGGAGGCCTGAACCTTGGCCGCAGACTGGACATTGACTCGCCTGCAGCCCGGCGAGTTAAATATTGCGAGACCCCCTTCAGCCACTAAGGGGCGCTCGCACTCAGGACCGAACTTGTTACAGCCCCACAGAAGACGCCTGTGACCCAGATCTTTGACACGGGAAAGGAGCTGCGGGCCCTGGGGAAAGCTCCACCCGCGACGGCAGCGGGTGGGGCCAGATGCTTGAGCTGAACAATTGAGCTCCTCTCCTGCTGTTGGCAGGCGTTGCCTGACTGGGAGCGGGCGGGCGGGCTGACGAGCGGGCGGGCTGGCAGTGGAGCAAAGGTGCCACGGATCTGCCCCGCTCACTGTGATCAGCGGGTGTCCGTGTCCTGGGAGATGCAGCGGCAGCCTGCAGGTCTTGCTGTGCTCACCCGCTACATCTTTGCTCCACCTCCGCTAAGGAGCCCAGGGCCCCAGTGCCAGGGGAGGGGAATGAGCAAGCGCCTTTGATCCACAAACTAGGGCACCATCCTCCACAGAGCGGGCGCTGCCGTGCTGGCTGCAAAGGAGTTCGTTAAACTCGGCCTCCTGATGCTGCGTTGGGGAAGAGGTTGGTGTCTCCCAGAGAGGAACGTGCATGTTTCAAACCTGGGGTTTTCTCAGCTCAGCAAATGGGATACTCTTCCCCCTCCCCCCCGTTCCCCAGTCTGTTTGATACAGTCTCCTTCCAGTCTGTTGTATACTGCAGTACAGTGGAATGTTGCACCCCAGAAGTGGCTGCCTTGGGTGAAATGGTTTGTTATAAACTGTTTTGGGAAGGGAAGCGCTCATTGCTGCCGAGATACTAAACTTACCGGCAGCGTCTCTCTGCTGCCTCCGTCTCGCTTCCCGGGTTTACGGAGCAGGATCGTTTTCACCTTCCAGGATGCTCGGCACAGCTGCAATCTCTGTTTACAGCCATTGGGCTTGGAAGCTCTCGGGGGCAGGGGTGGTATCTTGGGCGTGTGCTTGCACAGCCCCTAGTGTGCCGGGATCTGGGTCACGGGTAACACAGATAACACACAATGGTGCTCCTGCAGATTACGCAGCAATGGGCTTGTCTCCGGCAGACTGCCCCAAGAAGGAGTGAAGCCCATGTTCGGTGGAACGGGGTTGTGATATGACAGTACTTGTATGAAATGTAAGATGTGGGGTGGAGTGCAGAGGGGGGTCAGGGCAGGGGATCAGGGGTGTGAGGAGGGGCTCAGAGCAGAGGGTTAGAATTGGGGGACGTAGGAGTCAGGGTTGGGAGTATGGGAGGGCTCAGGGCGGGGAGTTGGGGTAAATGTATGGGGAGAATACAGAAGGGCAAGGGTGCTATTTAGCAAGGGCAGGAGGGGCTGAGGCAATATTCCCTTTAATATTTTCCATCCGGGTGTGGAATACATTTTGTTACATGCACTGAGGCATGTGTGAATGTGCACCACCAGCAAAAACACCCAATCTAGCTGCAAGCGCTCTGAATCAGCTGGCCGGCCCTTGACTCTCCCCGGAGCAGCAGCACAAGCACCCAGCTAACAGGGAACAGGGGCTGAAGCCCTGCCCCAAGATGGGTGCCAAGCTGTTGCTTGCTGTGCCCCTTGGTGACTGCCACTCACTCCGCTGGCTCCTCCCCTCCCTTCCCCAGCCAGGCGGGAGAGGAAAGGAGGGACGCTGAGCTTTCTCCCGCTGCCTGATGGGACGGGAACCAGCGAGCAGCGTCCGGGTACATGCATGAGGCTCCGGGGGGGCGCTTAGTTAAGAGCAGCGTCTATCAGTGTCGCTCCTAATCAGCTGGAGCGCCATGGATCCGGGCAGGTTTTGGCGGCGTTGAGCGCTCCTGCGCCTCTTTTTGGCCTCAGTTAATAGACTCCGCTGTCAGGGGCCCATTGTGTCCAAACCGGAGCAGCTTTGCATGTGGCCAAGACGTAACGTTGCCCCAGAGGAGAAGGAAGGATTTGTGTAACCTCCTGACTCCCCCATCTGAAAAGCCTGCGGCTTATGCAGCTGTAACGCTTCCCCACGTTCCATAGATCCTCTCCGTGTGTCCAAAGGGCTTGGACAGATGGTGAGGGGGAAGGTGGGGGCGGGGTTCTTATCACTGTCATGCAGGAGAGCCGATGCACAGAGACCAAGAGGTTTAAATACCCTGAAGTGGCGCCTGCTCAGTTTGCAAGGCCTAAGTCCCAGCTGCACAGAGATAGGCTCCACCTTGCACTGAAAGGGGCACCTAAATACCTTTGCAGCTCTGAGCCTGAGTGACTTAGGAGCCTGGACCCGATTGCTTTTATGGGATTTTTGCTTTGCAAGGCTTAAGTGACTTAGGAGCCTGAATGATGCACTTCCTTCAAAATCTGGTTCTAAGTGACTTGGCCAAGGACGTCTGTGGCAGAGCACTGACTTGAACCCCAGCCATTCCCAGGCTGGTTCCTTGCCCTCAGTGGCCGCTTGGAGGATCCAGCGGTGCTGAGCCTGCCTGAGTGGATGCTTGTTAGTGCTTGTGGGCTTCAACTCCCCCCGGACCAGTCAGCCCGGGGGGGTGTGGTTGGCTACGGCACTGGGGTTAAACCCCATGGCCCTGGAATGGCGAGGGACACGCCCCTCTTTCAGGTAATGGGCTAGTGCCATGGCTGACCCAAGGGGAGTCTGTCACTCAGCAACACGCAGTCTCCCCCCGACCCCAGGGATGGTCTTGCCGCCTAGGGCTGCACCCCAGGGTGCCCTCTCCTGGCAGAGCAGGTGGGTGCAGGCGTCATGCAGGGGTGCTGGCCGTGCTACAGGTGAGGGAGCTGCAAGTGGCACTAGTCCAAAACCCTCCCCCCCCTCACCTCAGCGGGGAAGTCCCTCTTCTCCCCCCGCCTCCCACAGGTGTAGCATGGGCAGCAGCAGAGCCAGTTTCACCCACCCCGCCGTGCCAGTCTGCATGGCCCAGTCAGTCCCTGGCCCCTCTGCCACGGCTGCCTGCGAGGGGTCAGGTACTGCCAGCCATGGCAGCCACCATGTGCGTCCTGACACCTCCCCTCCGCCCCCCCATGGAGCTGGGTCGAAGCGCTGACCCCCGGGGTGTGGGGCTGCTCCCCTCGGCAGCTGGCCCTCGCCGGCTCCAGCCAAACCCAGGCTGGAGGCCTGTGGGCAGTGCCAGGCGGCTGACCCACGGGCTGGCTTTTCTCCCCCCTGCAGGGCTGCTGCTGCAGGAAGTGACCATGGCGGGGATGCACGAGCTGCGCTTCACGGAGGAGAAGCCGCTGCTGCGAGGCCAGGAGACTGAGCTGGTGAGTTGCTTTCTCTTCACCCAGTAGCACAGGGGGGAGTTGCCTGCGAGAGGCTCAGCCGACAGGCTGGATAAGGGGCCTGCTACTGCCGCCAGCCAGGAGCGCTCCTCTTCAGCTCTCACGCAAGGGATCGCGTCCTGGTTCCTAGAACAGGGGTGGGCAAAAGGGATCCAGCCTGCCAAGCGGGTTGGTCTGGCCTGCAGAGGCCCTGCTGCTCCCCGCCTCCAGACCAATCAGGGCTTGGGGGCAAAGGGGAGTGCATGAAGTTTCCTCCGCCTTGCCCCTGCCCTGCCAGGAGCGTGCGGCGCTTAGAAGCACCATGTGCTCCTGGCAGGGCGGGAGGAGACTTCACGTGCTCCCCTGCTCCGATTGGCCTGGGGGCAGAAGGGGAAGCGGGCGCCACTGCCAGGGGCATGGGCGACTGGGGGAACCTCTGGGGCGGGGGAGGGGAAGACTTCACTGGGGTGGGGAAACAGGGAAGTATCTTGGCCCCGCCCCTTCTCCCTGAGGCCCCGCCCCTTCCAGTGTGGCTTGGGGACACTTCAAACATTTCTGAAGTGGTCCCCAGTAAAAAATTATTGCCCACCCCCGTCCTAGAACCCTAAATCCCCTAGTGCATTCTGGGACAGCCAGGCGCGCCTGTTGCAAGGCGCCATTACCCAAAACCCCGCGCTCCTGAGAACGTCCATGTGGGGATGCAGTGCAGCCGACCCAGTGGCAGTGTCTGTCCCGGCTGAAGAGAAAGCGTGGTCGGCTGGGCTCGCTCGGCTGGACTGGAGTGCAGGGCGAAGCGGCTGGGGGGACCTCGTGTGGCCCAGCTGAAGAATGGCAGCTTGGACCATGCTGGCGCCTGAGGGTCGGGGCCCCTGTGGAGGTGCTGGCCAAGAATCAAGCACCTACTGTCGGCTCGGCTCGGCGTGCAGGCTGGCTGCAGCGAGGGGCGGTGCTGGAGTCTAGCGCTTTGCTCAGCGCCCGGGGGGTTACCTGACGGGAGGACTCAAGGTCACCCGGCCGCCCCGCCAGGCCTGGGAGCGAGGGGTGACCCACCGGGATGTGTGGCCATGCCTTAAAGGGGCTCCCTCCCGGCGCCTTGCGGGCAAGCGGGGTGGGAGGATGGCTGCGGCTGCTCTGTCCGGGGCTGGAGAGCAAACGGGGAGGAGCCAGAGAGCTTGCTCCCAGCACAGGGACACCTTGTGCGGAGTGGACACCTCGAGGGACACCGCGACACTGGGTATGGTGTGGGAGACAAGGCCTAGCCGCTGCTGAAGAGTCGCACGCCTGCGGGATTGGTTTGCTGTTCCCAAATGCTAGGATTCTAGTTCCAAACGCAGGCCCTGTTAGGCACAGGCTGTATTTATCCCACCTTGGCATTCGAAGGACCGGTGTGCGAAGCTACTGCAGATAGACACGTCCAATAACAGGAAAAACTTAAAAAACCACAGATAGTCTGGTAGCACATCCTAGAACAAGAATTTTTGAGGGGGGACCACTCTAAGATTTTAGTAAGTGTCCAAGGGCTGTGCTTTTGTGTGGAGAGAGTGCAGGGTCGGGGACGGAGGCTGGGTCCAGAAGGGAGTTCAAGGTGCGGGAAGAGGGTGTAGTAGGGAGTGTGGGGTCTGCGAGGGAGCTTATGTAACCCCTGAGGGAGTGTGTGACTCGCCCAGCAATAGTTACAGCCCCAGCGAGGGAGCCTGGCTCCTTCACTCAGGCTGTCGCAGCTTTTATTTATTTAAAATATTTGTATCCTGCCTATTTAACATTTTCCAGGCGGCTTACAATATTTTTAAAGCACAATATAAATATATATCAAAAATTAAAATACGAGAGCCCAAGGGGACATAAAACCTGCTTTGACATCTCGAGAGGAGGGACACGCACACAGACTCACACACCAATAAAAACACAAGTAAAAGGGGTGGCCTTAGCCTGACGCTGAAACAAAACCGGCGTTGGCACTATGCGAATATCCCGGGGAAGAGAATTCCACAGCCTGGGAGCGAAAGCTGAGAAGGCCTTGTTCCGCGTAGATGTTAATCTTATCTCCATGAGTGGGGGAACACTGAACAGAGTCTCCCTAGCTGACCTCAATCCCCAGGCAGGTTCATGTGGGAGAAGACGGTCCTTCAGATACCCAGCACCCAACCTTTATAGGGCTTTATAGGTCATAACCAAGACCTTCAGTTGTGCCTGGAAACACCGAAATCCAGTGTAGCTGCTGGAGCTCTGGCGTAATGTGCTCCGTAGAATGAGTATTAGTTAAAACTCGAGCAGCTGCATTCTGGACCAGTTGAAGTTTCCGAAGGCTCTTCAGAGACAGCCCCATGTAAAGCATGTTACTGTAAACCACTCGGGATGTAACAAGAGCATGGATCAATGTGGCCAGGCTTGTTCAGGAAGGGTCGCAGCTGGCGGATCAGCCGAAGCTGTCCAGGAGCACTCCTGACCACCAAAGAAATTTGGTTCCCAGATGTTAAACAAGGGTCCGGGAGGACTCCCGAGCTGCGTACCTGCTCTTTCAGGGGGAGAGTAACCCCGTGTAGAACAGGTACCCTGCCACATGCCTCCCGATCCGCAGCACAGCTTTTATGCCTCTGGCTCTGATGGTCCCCTGTTCAGTCCCTGTTGGCAGTTGGGTCCAGGCCGGGTAGTGGACACGGGCAGGGGAGAGGGCGCACAAGCCCTGGGGGAGGGGAGGCAGCTGCCAGGACTTCAGTTCGGTAAACGCTCTCGGGCAGCATTTCTAGAGCTGCCCGTGGCAGCGATGGTGCCCTGAGGCCTGCGGGCAGGGGCTGAACTGCACAGCACAGGGCTCTGCTCTCCGTTCTCTGCCAGAGACGGGGGGCAGGGCTGAGGGGATGGCACGGTGTCTGTGCCGGGATGAGCTCTGACGGTTCTCTCTGGTCTGTCTCCCCTCCAGGAGCACTCGGATACCTTCCTTTCCGCGGTGGACACGGACTGGAAGGTAAGGCCCCTCCTCGGACCGCCAGCCCCTCTGCCCGTTCTCCGGGCCCTGGGTGGGCTGCTCACATTGCGCCGATTGGGCTCCCCTGCTCCGTGACCGTTGCTGCCGGGCCCCTGTCTGCTGGCTGGGGCAGAGGAGGGAGTGCTACACAACAGCTGCCGTTTGGTGCGCCCGTCACCCACTCTGCCTGCCTGATCTCCAAGATGAGGGGGACAAAGTGGCTTGAGGCACAGCCCCGCGTGTGGGTGGATGGTGCGGGAACTTCGCTCAGGTTCCCAGCCTGAGGGGTGGTGTCTGTCCTGGATGAGTGCTAATGTTCTCGATGCAATCAACGGGACTGAAGCCATGAGCTTCACTGTGGCAGATTAGCTCACATGTTACCGTATTTTGGAGCAGTGCGTGCACATCCCTGGCTTCTGATTGGAGGGGACGGGGAAGAATTGGAATAGCTACACTGTGTGTCATTGACCCTATACTGCTAACCTCTAATGGAGAGTGCTGGAGGGCTTATCCCTTCACCCTCCCACTTCCCTGCTCCTTCTCATGTGAACAGAGAACAGCAATACCCAAAGTTCGGAGAGGCGAACAATTCAATGTTTATTGGGGTTCGCTTCCAGCAAGCGTGAATCCAGGTTCCTTTCCCTTGTTTTTTTCCCCCACTCCCTTTCTGTTTGTCCCCAGTACATAGCAACATTTTCAATACCTTAACCCATCATTCTACTGAAATGTAAGGTACCGGTCCTAGCACATTGTAACATGATTGCAAACCACCAATTGATTTGCTTGACGCCCAACAAAATTAATTGTACAGGCGGCAGAAACAATCAAAGAACCAGACAGAGCCATCCAGAGAAACAATAGAGAGATGGGGAGCATAATAACGAAGCAATAAACAAATGAAGATTTCACAGCCCCAACTATTGATTAGTTGGTCCTTGCCAGACAGAACGCCATCGACCTTCGTTTTGTGGGAGAAAAATCAAATAACTCCAATTGTGTCTAAAGGGGGGACTGTGCAGGAAATCAAAACTCTCTAAAAGAAAACTGCTGTAAGGGTTAAAAGTTTTCCAGACCCCTCTCCCTGTAACAGAGAGAAATCAAATGAACTCTAATCAAGACCCTTACAATGCCTATCTCAAGTTCACGAAGACTCCTAGTCTGTCACAATTTGTCATGTAAACTCTCTCATGTGCCTTTGTTCTGTAAAACTTACTTCTAGCACTCCTGGTGTGAACAGAAACATCTCAGAGTACTTCTGCTGAGATTTTGGTATGTTAAAGAAAAACAATCAACAACTACTGTCTGAACATACTGTATAAAGAATCCCTGAAACTGTCTCTCAGGGCTGGCTGCTAACTCTGGTAGCGGTCAGCCTGCATGCATGCATAATAAAGTTTTCCTTCTAGGTTTCTCTCCTGCCTCACTGCTTTGACCTCCAGCCTCGGACCCTTCTGGGGGCTCTGTACCCCAGGGGAGCGAGATTTCCCCCACAATTTGGTGTCAGAAGTGGGATGGCTTGGAACTCCAGTTGGAAAGGCTGATGACGGGGAATGGGAACGGACTACAGCGCACATCTGGAGGGTAAGGGATCTATTTAAAATCCCCCAGTCCGCCTTCCTGTTCTCGTCACCAGCTGGACCGGCTGGCGGTAAGAGTCATCTTTTGCTTAAAAATTTTTGTTAAGAGGCTTGAGGGAGATTTAAAACGAAAACACTGGGTATAGCCAAATAGGGGTTGGATTTTGTTGTGTTGCTGACTGATTGGTGGCGAGTCCAAGCGCTTGGTTTTGAGTGAGTGAAGTCCGGAATGGGACCATAGCCGCACCGGTGCTGTCAGTGTCACTGAACAGCTGCTGAAAGCAAGGGCGATTTCCCCCGGCACATAAGGAGTGTGAGTGAAGCTGACAGTTTGTGTGGACTCCCGCACTATCCTTGGAGAGGGTAGTGTTGCTGGACGCCTGTGCTATCCTTGGAGAGGGTAGTACTGCTGGGCTCCTGCGCTGTCCTTGGACAGGACAGTGCTAACATGGATGAGATTGCTCCCTCAAGTCTGTCTCTGACTGAGGGGAAAGGTTTCTCACAGCCTGGGACTCCCTTGTCTCAGATGATCAGTCAGCTAGGTATTGCCTGCAGGTTTGAAACTAAGGAGACTTAAGACATTATTGAGCATTTGGAATGGCTATACTCAGGGGAATTCCCAGAATAATGGCAACTAGAGCTTTGACTTACAAAAGCTTGCTTATCTTAGAGTTTTCCTCGAGGAAAAACATCCTCACCAGATGGAATATTGGTGCCTCTGGGAGGATGTGGCAGTAAGAAAAAAAAGAAAAAAAAAGAATCAGAGCATTATGGCTAGCCAAAAAGATTCTATTGAAAAGCTGCAGCAAGAATTGGCTACTCTAAAGAAACAGTTTGATTCCCCAGATGTGCCATCTGCACCCCCACCCCCTTTGGACCCTTGTCAGCTGAACATTCTTTCCTGTTATCTCCCTGTTCTCCTGTAAAACTTATGGGACGTGACTTGTGTAAATTGGGCGCAAACCTTCTCTGTAGAGAGGAAGGGATATTTGTTGACCTTTCCCCCTATCAGGCTCCAAATTTGATGGCATTACTACTCTCAGAGGAATCTGATGAGACCTCAGGACATACACCCCTCCTGGACCTCTCAGATGTCCCAGAGACATTGTGGGCAGCCCATGTGAATGAAGTGGGGTTGCTAGCCTCTGCAACACCAGTGCAAATAACATACAGACACAACAAGCCTTTCCCAATAGGTACCCCTGTATCTATTGTCTAGGGAGGCACAAGAGGGCATTAAGCCTGTAATCTCTTCCCTGGGTCCTTGCCAGACAGAAAGCCATCAACCTTCGTTTCCTTTATCTTCTAGGCCAGTGATTCCCAATCTTTTTCCTATGGAGGAACCCCTAAAATAATTTTTCATATCCCGAGGAACCCCTACCTATGAAAGCGTTTGCTTGGCCAGAAAAAGTTGACAGCAGGGAGTGCAATTCAATTACTGCTAAATTTTTTCAAGAAAATGTATTTGTAAAGAGCTGTTTATATATAAAAATGTCAGCTTACATTATAAGAAAAAAAATCGGTGCATTTTTCCTGTGGTTTTTTTTTGTATCATCTAATCTTTTTTTTTTTTTTTTTTCCAAATATCAAATATCCTCCCCCTCCCAGAGCCGGCCCGAGCCTTTCTTGCGCTCCAGGCGCATGGCGCCGCCCCTGGGCGCGTGGCTCATTCTTGTGCCCTGGGCACGTGGCACATACGCGGCCCCATTCCTGCCTGGCAGCACCGTGCGGCACCCCTTACAATCAGGTGCCCCGGGCTATCGTCCAGTCAGCCCGTAGCTTGGGCCCACTCTGCCCCCTCCCGCCTCACTCTCTCTTTCTCTTCTCCTCCCCCTCCTGCCTCTCACTCTCTCTCTTTCTCTTCTCCCCCTCCTTTGCCTCTCACTCACGGAGCCCAAGTGGCTGCTTGCTCCCGCGCGGCGGCCCGGCTGAGCAGTGCAGAAGTCAGCCAAGTGCCAAGGCGGGAGGCGAAGGGCGTGACAAATGCTCCAGGCCCCGCCCAGCATTATTTATTCCACGATTTCTCGCGGAACCCCTGATGATGGTCCGTAGAACCCCAGGGTTCTGCAGAACCCCAGTTGGGAAACACTGTTCTAGGCTCTTCCTTTTCTCTGGAAGCAATGAGTTGGGTGGCCTTTCTTACAGCCCCAAATTGCCTTTTTTCAATATGATTGGTTTGGAATGTGCCTCGTTTCAATATGCCTAGTTAAAAGCCTTCACTGAAGAACTATGCCTCAGACTATCTGTGTGGGATAGTCTGGGATTTTGATTCTTTGTTTTTATCCCCCTGTGAGCCTACACCTAAATTCTTAAAGTATATTCGCTCCTAACAGCGACCCTCCCTTAGCTCCGGTGGTGAAGGCTGAGCAGATCTAGCCCCACGGTCGCGGTGACATCGCGAGTGGCTGTGAGTGACAGCCGGACTGCTGTAGCTGGCTTTGGATTGGCTTCAATGGTTACGCTTTGAAATCTCCCAGCTTGAAATATCGGAATCATTGCACCCACTGCAGCCGCCTCTGCAGTGTCTCCCAGCAGCAGAATATGGCACCATCACCATTTGGAGCCAGCAGTTGAAAGAAAATGTTACCGGCGTACAGAATATCCAGACTTGTGCCCCGGTGTAGTTCAGCCCTAGTGCAGGACTAACGCTGGTGCTGTCGGGGCTGCGCCCGGTAGTCGCCCTGTTATGGTGGCCGTGGGGTCTGTGGTCCCTGTCCAGGGCGTGCTGGCGAAGCTCCCGGTCTCCCTCGCTCTTTCGCAAGGTAGCGTGGGAGGCTGGATCTTATTAAATATCGTTTTCCATTTATATAAAAACAAATCAAGGAAACGTCGCTTCAGGCCCACGCTTCCCCGGGCCTCCGACTTCTCCTGGCACGGCTGCTCCTGGTGGCGGCTGTGCTGTGGGAGAGGTGGCATCAGAGGGTTGGGCCTTCAGGAAAACCCACCCCTCCAGGTTAGGGATGGAAGAGGCGTGCCAGCTGCAGCAGCAGGAACGGGGACTCGTGCAAAACCACTGGGCGTTGCGGGAGTGGTGTTTATGCCTGCACTTCCCTGTGTCTCCCAGAAGGAAGTGCTATGCGGAACAGGGCCTGTTCCTACGCTCTGGAGCGCTGGGTGGTGGGGTGGCCGCGTTGCCCCCAAGCATGAGCCGCAAGCAGCCGCTCAGAGGCCCTGCCTTTCTGGGGCTACGGGCTCTCAACAGCTCGGCTGGCCCTGTCTCCCCCTTCCTCAGTGAGAGCCGAGAGGGGCCCCTTGAGCTTAGCGCCCCAAGGGGAGCTCCCAGTGTGTTCCCTCAGGGCTGGGGAACCTTTTTTGGGTCAGGGGCTGCTGACCCCCAGGAACATCAGTCGGAGGCCACACAAGTGAGAAGCCAAAACCCCTCCAAATCCCTCACTGCTGTGGCCCCTGACTGAGGAGAAAGATGCTCCCCACGTTCCCCTTACACTCCAGAGCCTAGGGGGGCCCAGGCTAGTAGATTTTGGGGTGCTCCAGCCCTACAGGGAGATGGCGGGGGGGCTGGAGCACTAGCATGGGCTCCCCAATGCTGGGGGCGCCCCAAGCCTCGGGGTTGGATCCAGGCAAGCTGGGGGCTGTATCTGGCCCCTAGGCCTTAGGTTCACCCCCCCAGCATCTCTCAGGACGTGCCGTGGGGAGCCGGGGTTGTGGGGTGATCCCAGCGACTGCCACTAGGAGTCACCGTGGGGCTGGAAAGAGGGTGTGGGTGGGAAGCTGTTTGAAAGGAGCAATTTCCTCCACTGAAGGCCAAAGACTTTCAGAAATAGCTGCTGTTTCCATGGCAACAGTTGCCTGGGCAACCCCGCCCTGGATTTTGTGCAAAGCCTGCAAATCTCCCGCTTCTTTGGGGGGGAGGAGGGCTCGGCCGTGGCTGCTTTGCTTTCGCCCTGCGATTTCAGCGCCTCTCTCCGAGCGAGCTCCCGAAGAGCAAGCCCCTTGGCTCCAGCGCCCTGTCTCGGAGCGGCTAGCGAGTTGGGTTGGGCTGTCTGCGTCCTGCTGAGTCTGGCTTTCCGGGGAGCGGCTCTCCCGGCTCCCATCAGCCGCGCTGTCAATGCAGCGCTGCAGCCTGCAGAGCCGCGTGTGTCTGCGTCGCAGTGTAACACGCCCTCTGGCAGCTCTGCCGTCTCTGCAGGACCTTGCCCTGCTGTGCCGCCGTTCGCCTTCTGCAAGGTGGAGGAAATAGCAGTGACCTTTTCCAAAGCGCTTTGAGACCTCCGGGTGACGGCTGTGCGGAAGGGCAACGCGGTCTTATCAAAGGTGGCTTGGGACTGCGTGCGGACTGTGCCCGGGGGTCTGTCTGAAAGAGAGAGACGGTCAGCACTATCGGGGCTATGACACACGCTTTGGATTCTGTCTAGTAGAGGGCAGCAGTGTGCGGCTCCGCCCCCCCTTCCCAGTTCTGCCTCGATCACCTTACACTGCCCTAGCATTGGGCCAACGTGGCGGTGACTTTATCAGATCCCGCACAGCCATGCTGCTGCTTGGTTAGTCCAAGGCCACACAGTCCATGAGCACCAGAGCTAGGGACCCATGTCCCAGTCCCTGAACCAGGTTTGTGTATAGTGGGGTCCAGGCTGATAGACCGTGATCATCGGATGACTGTCAATTTCCACCCTCCCAGCAAACCACTGACGAGCAAAACCTCACTGCAGTGTGCAGGGTCCCTAATTTACCTGCCACAGGCTGGGTTGCATTTGCTGCTGACGGGCTTGTGGGCTGAAACCCCGCGGCAGGAACAATGCCATTTTAAAACGTGTTTGTTTTATTTCCCCAGCGTTGCTCAGGTTTGTAACTCAATTAAGTGTTGGCTTGTTTTGGAAAGATAAAAGGGGAAATGCTTTATTGAGATGATTGCGTTTTTCAAAAGTAATGTTATTTTTATGAAGTTTTTATTTCGGGTTTTTTTAAAAAAGGTTTGTTAAAATGTTTTTGCTTACTTTTTTTAGTAATTTTTTAAATGGGAATTCCATCAAGTGAATTTTTTCTTCATCCCTACAAACTCTTATCATTCACTAAGCTTTAACAAAACGTGCTATGGTCAATTTGATTTCCAATAACATTTTCTTCTAGTTTTCAAACGTTGAGAGTGGAATTAGCTGTGCCAAAAGAGAGGACTACTCCAAATTGCTCAGTTTTATCTCTTTTCTGTAAGGTTTATTGAGAAGCAATCCTATTCCCAGTTCCTCCTATTTTTCTGGATCATCTTGGTTCAGTCTCTTTCAACATTCACTTGTCTACACTGGCATGTTTTGTCGCCAAAAAAACTGCCTTTTGTTGACCAAACAGGAAGCGCATACATGCTACAATGCAACTTTTGTCGAGAAAAACACCCAGTTTTGGTGACACACACTTCCAGCCCTGTGTGAGACTTTTGTCTTTTTCTCTTGCTTTATTGTTGACAAAGAGCCAGTGTGGACTCTGCTGTTTGTTTTGTCAAGAGAATTGGCTTCTGCCAGTATCCCACCATGCCTGCCCTGATGGCTGTGCTCAGTGTTTTGTGATCTCTGCTGCCCTGCAGGCATCTGCCCTCCCCCCCTTTCAAAGCTCCAGGCAGTATCTGACAGCTGAGTGAGCTGCTCCAATTAGGGAGTAAAGACTCTAGAGGCCAAAAACTCTGCTCCAGTCCTTCCTTAGGAGGAACTGGGTGTCCCTCCCCTTCGCCCCCTTAGGAAAAGTAGCTGCTGGAGTTGTCTTTACAAGTCCAGTTCCCATGAAACCATGACAGCAACACCACTCCCTGATCCTAGAGTAGAATTTCTCTGCTCTGTGGAGTGGTGCCAACCCCTGAGATCTCCCTTGACACAGTGTTGGAAAGTAGCAAGTGGTCCCTGTTATAAAAAAGGCTAGGAATGTTGCCCTAGAAGACAATAATCAGGCCTATTGTCCCAGCTCTCGGTGAAGCTAGTGACACAGGTTCTGTTTGCTTTCACGGAGGCAGGGCTGTTTTCAGGGTCAAATCCTGTTCAGCTCTGCGCCATTCTAAGGGCTTGTCTACGGGGGAAATTGACCCAAACAGCTGTTCTGCAGTAAGTCGCTGTATGGACGCTTCTAAACACTTCAGCAGTAGATTAAGGTGAGCCACACTGTTCTAGCTTAGATTCGCCTCCCCTGTTCGTTCTTTTTAGTAACAAATTTAAAGCTGAAACACAGTGGAAAATCAAAGGTGACTTTTTCCATCCCCACCCCGCTGTCCCTCAAATTAGCATTGGCATTTTCTTCACCTGCGCTTTCTAACTCCCTTTCACATAACCCCAACCCCTCCCTCGCACCCCGATCGCTGCCCCTTCTACATAATCTTGGACACCCACCCCGCCGCTTGGAACACCCCAGCTGGGTCGCTGAATGGTCTGGGAAGGGTGCCGTCTGCCGCAGCATTGGCGGTGAGTTGGGCAGCATCAGGAGGGGGACTGATTTCAGGAGGTGGTGGTGTTGCCCATTTGCCATCCGCGCTTGTACTTGCCTTTTGGAATCAGGCCACAGGAGGAACCCTGCAGGTCAGGTCCCACCTGTCGTGTGGCTCGATTTATTTTAGATCCAAGGGAAACCAGGACACGCCAGGGCTACTTAACCACTTCCTTATTTGTTGCAAGCTCTAAGCAGTTAATACAGTTGTTTAAGTTTTACAAGCCTTAAGAACAATTACTACACAATTTAAACCTTACATACTATAAATTCGAAAGCAATGAATACAGCACAAAGCAATGCAAAAGCAATTACTAAAAGATCTACTATATACAATAATAAAGCCTAATTCACTTACACTTCATCTGTATGCTACCAATAGTGCCAGGCAGGAGGTCGTAGTTCCTTCTCTTCCCACCCATAGGAACGCTGCCACTGACGTAGCCGGTGTGAAGGGCCTATTTACTTCTAGTTATCTGTAGCGTGAGGTGTGGGTCAACCCTACCCATTCTCTCCCATCGATTGTTCTTACTAAACCCCTTTTATAGCAAGGCGAGACTTGGTCGTTGTCATCATATTTACCAATTGATTCCTTGTTGTGTAGGATATGTAACATGCCCAATACCCTATTTGGGGTACATCCTGCTGCTCAGGCTGTTGCTGCTCTGTGTGTGGTTGACAGTTTCATAGCTGCATCTGTACTTTTTGCTTATCAGAACAGAAGTACCGATAAAAGGCTGCTTGTCCTGGGTTCTTGACGTGGTCTCCCGGACCAGGCTTAATCTGCATTGTTATGCAAAACAATTCCTGACTCTCCGGCCTTGCCTGCGTGCTTTGTTACACCAGACTTGAAACCGGCCAGAAATCCACACTTTGGACAAGGCAGACATCACCCTTTATTGCCACGGCAGGGTCGTCCAGGCTCCCCCAACACCACATGAGGAGAGCCTGCTCTGGAGGTCCGTGGTGTGCTGGCCATCAGAAAAGTGGCTTGAGGCAGGGAACAGGGCTGTCTCTTGGTGCTCTAAGTCCAGTGCTTTCTCCCTCTAGGCCAGCAGGGGGCATTCACGCACTCTGATCCTGGGCCTCTATAGGCTGGAGTGGGGACATTGGCCCGGAGGGAGTCTCGAACTCACAACCCTTAGGCTCCAGAGGCTGCTGCCTTATCTGTTAGGCCACTGGAGGACTCGCCAAAGTGGCATAGGGCAGTGAGCTGAGGCCAGACCAGCGCCCTCATAGCAAGGATGCTAAATATCAGATAATTGACTAATCGAAAAGTCGATGCATTTTGCATCGACTATTCGATTAGTCGACAGGGCGCGTCCCCTAGGGCTGTTGCTACACTTCAAAGGCGAAAGTGCCGCGTGGCGCCCAGGGTCAGCTCTTGACTCCCCCGCGGACCCCAGGCTCCATGCGGTGCTGCCGCTTTGAAACGCTGCATGCAGCCTGCGGACGCCTCAGCTGGCCCCAGGCTTCACTGATGCTTTGAAGCACCCTCTTCTCCCTCCCCCCCCCATCTGATAGAGGCAGCAAGGGGGGGAAGTGACTAGTTGATTATCCTGTCGACTATCCCATGAACATTTGCTTATCGGATAGTCGACTGGTCCTTCCCATCGCTACCTCATAGATGTGATCACTTTCCGCAATGCTGCTGCCCTGTCGCGGGCTCACCATTCAGCTCCCTTCCATGCAGCAGGCACTCTGGGCCTGATCAGCCTCTGACTCACGCTGGTGTAAACCCCGGAGCAATTCCACTCAATCTTTGGCTTCGCCAGGGTGAGAGGAGATGCTGCCCCGTGTCCCTTTGCGCTTGGGTGGGGCGATGTGGCCCCGATTCCCTGCAGGTGCACAGAGCGTTACTCTGCTCCTCCTCCTCCCCAGAGGGAATGAAGCAGAAGGCAGTGACCTCAGAGCTCCAGCAATGGAGGGAAGAAGCTCCGCCCCCAAGGAGCAGCATGGCCTTGTGGGCGAGAGCATCCCCTCCTGCAGGTCTCGGAGTCCGTCTTGCACATGCCTATATGACGCTGAAGGCAGCGCTCCAGGTGAGGCTCCCCCGCCTGTGTGATGCTGCGGGGGGAGGTTGTTCACTAACCCAGCGGGGTGCTCTGCTGTCCCGGAGGATTAGCACAAACCGGACGGCGCTGTGAAATTGACAGTGATTTTTGCCCTGCCTGTGATTGGGTGCGATGCAGCAAGCAGCCTGTTGCAATTAGCGCTCTCCTGTCCGGTGATCTGGTGAACATTTTGGTCTCCCGATCCGTCCATCAGTCCCTCCCTCCTGACGTGGATGGTGCTGGTGAAGGAAGAAGAGTTTCACTTGCCCCTACGAGCAATCAGCCCGATGGGACCAATGAGTCCCAGTTCTGAGCTCATTTCCCTGCCCTCTAGAAGTGGATGCAGCAGGTGTTGGCCATAACTTAGCAGGATGCCGCTCGAACGCATGACCCAGAGCTGTTGCAGCCTGATATAAGGAACTGGCCGGCCCGTCTTGTGGCAAGGTTTGAGAGTCAACCGTTGATCCATCCCCTGTCGCCCATTCTGACAAACAGAGTCTAGGGACACCATTCCTACCCACTCTGGCTAATAGCCATTGATGGACCTAACCTCCGGGAATTTATCTAGCTCTTTTTTTGAACGCTGTTAAAAACCTGACCTTCACAACATCCTCTGGCAAGGAGTTCCACAGGTTGACTATGCGCTGCATGAAGAAAAACTCCCTTTTGTTGTTTTATACCTGAACCCTATTAATTTCATTTGGTGACCCTCTAGTTCTTGTGTTATGGGAACAAGTTTTTATTTTCTCCACACCCCTTCTGAGTTTATAGATCTCTATCGTATCCCCCCTTAGTCTCCTCTTTTCTAGGCCTTTCCCCCTCCCCCTTATGCGCTGAGCCATGAGCAAGTAAACCTAGACCAGTGGTCCGCAACAGTACTGCAGGGGGTCCATGGAAAGTTTAAAAAGTAATGATTGGAGCCCACCGTTGGCCTGATCTCTCTTTCTGCCAGGGAGGGGGGGTCTGTGAAATTTTAATAGATTGAAAAGGAGTCCGTATGTTTGAAACGGTTGGGAACTGCTGACCTAGACTATGCCTGGCAGGTGTTTGTGTAACTTGTTATCGGTGGCTTTTAAGAACTAGAATTCCACAACCTCCCCGGCTAACTTATCTCAGGGCTTAACTATTGTTACACTTCAGAAAGTTTTGCTGATCTCTTCCCCTGCTGCAGACTAAGCCTACTGCCTTTTCCTCGGTACAGAAGGGGAAGAGGTTATCTCCGCTCTCTTTACAATGACTTTGTTCATCTTGTTATGAGGTCCCCACTTGCTCTTCAGTTCTGAAGACTAAACATGCCCAGTTCTTTCAGCCTTTCCTCATAGGTCATGTCTTCCAAACCTCTTGTTTGTGTTGCTCTCCCCTTTGACTCTCTCTAGTTTGGTTGCATCTTTCTGAAAGCGTGGCTCCAAAAACTGGACACAGGGCGTCCGCTGAGGCCTAGACAGAGTGGAACAATTGTCCTGTGAACCACAGCGCAATAAACACGCTGGAAGGACCTGAGCCTTTTTTTTTGCATCACTCGGTGGACTCTCATTCAATTTGTGATCCATTATAGCATCCAGAGGCTTTTCATCAGTGCGACTGCCTCGCCACTTACCCTGTTTTGTGATTGAGTGTTTAATTTTTCCTGCCGAAGTGGAGTACTTCCCACTTGTTTTTCCTGACATTCATTTTGCTGATTTTAGACCCATTCTCCAACGTATCAAGATTGTTCTGAATTCTGTTTCAGAAGCATTATCCCAGCCATCCGTTCAAATATTAACTAATACCAGCCCCAAGGCAGACACCTCGGGGATCCAGTAGTAGGAGAGCTGTCCAGTCAGCAGGCCTAGTGGTTGGGGCCTGCTGATCTAGTTCTTTAAGTTCATGTCAGGCATCCCCTGAACAGGGTGTAGCTATATCGGCTTTCCTGCTAGTAGCTCTCTAGTCCTGCCCATCCCAGGGCTACACCTGGACGAATCTGGGATGGGTCGCGGGACTGAGGCCTTTCTAGGTCAGTGCTCTTGAGAGGTTATAGGGCCGGCTGGGCTCCTCCATCCCTGGGATCTTTCTCTCCTGCCTCATGTCTCTGTTTCAGGCCTATCTGAGCAGCTCCTTCCCTCAGGGGGAAGTCCTGTAGCGGGACTGAAATCCACGGGGCAGTAGGGCTCTACAGCTGTTCCTCTAAAAACCCGGGAGGCTTCAATTATGGAACGAGCTCCTTTCTTTACAGCCGGGACAGAATTCTCTTCCATGCCCTAGGATGGTCCGGAAATGTGGAGGTGGGACGATCTCCGCAGCAGGGTCTGTGTACAGGCCAATGCAATACAAATTATAAATCCACGTTGTACACGAAAGAGGCCATTTCCCCCTTCCCCGTGTGTTCTCCAAACTCCCTGCTCTCCGGGGCTGCCCTTGCTCCCCCTCCGGGAGAAATCTCCGAAGCCGTCGATCTGCCTTGGGCAGAAAGCTGTTTGCTGGCCTCTTTCGGGCTCCCTGCAGCTCCTGGGTGGAGTCGAAGGCGCCCCATATAGCAGCTGGAGAGCCTCTGGTAGCCGCCACAGCAGGATTTCAGTGCTGCTCAGGGTCCCGGTTGGGAGGTGGGTGGTGTGCAGCCTTGCTCTGAGCATGATCAAACGCAATTCCTTCCCCCCACTGCCACTCCTCCCTTCCCGCCTCTTTCATTTGTTCCTTTCCAGCCTGTCCTGGCCGATGGCTCCCTTCTCCTCTGCGTTTTTACCCTTCACCCCTTTTCTCTGGGGCGCTTTCTATCTCGCCCCCTCTTGCTCCTTCGTGGCTTTATTTGTCCCAGTTGTCTCCTCCCCCCACCGTGGTTTGGGTGGATGCTTCTAGCCCCTCCTGCGCCCACTCCTTGGGAGCTGTGCTGTGCCTGCTCCCCTGACGGGGGACGACCCTGAACCCCCAGCCCAGGGAATTCGGAAACGCTGCTGGACGAGTGGGTGGCCGATGCCCAATTTAGAGGCAGATCACTGCAGTAAATGCCTTGCTGCCAGCGACTGGTTGAGCTGGGGGTTAAACGGGAAGGCAGCCTGGGGAAGGGCCCAGATCTTGGCATGAGGCGGGGGGTGAGGCTGCAGCCACCGTGGCTGCGTTTTTAATTCAAAACTCATGGCCTCAGACAACTCTGAGGGGCAGTTAGTCCTCAGCCACGCCCCTTCCACTCCAGGCCACGCCCCTTCCACTCCAGGCCACACCCCTTCTAGGGGTGGAGCCATCCAATCACCATGTACCAAAATTCAGTGACCCTCCCTGCAAAAATTATTGCCCTCCCCTGGACTAGGCAGTGATTAGGCCCAGTGTTGCTCCCAGAGGGCTGGCACTCAAAGGATGTGACCCCTTGAGATCTCGCTGGGTAGGGACCCAGCACGGTGAGGGACTCCCAGAGGTCTGGAAGCTCCTGTTTTCTGAAGCACCAGAGCTGGCATCCGCCTGAGCTGTGACGGGAGCAGTGTCAGTAATAAACCCTTTGACCGGACCGCCCCTAAAGGATAACCAATGAGGATTTCTTCTCAAGGCTATTGGTGGCCAATGACATAGGCCTTTTTCTACGGAGACCACGCCCCCAGGTTGTTTGCTGTTAGCCCCGCCCACAAAGCATTGGTGGCCGGAGCCACGCTGCCCTCGTGACGTCGGCGGAAAAGGGGTGAAGAATTGGCAGCCAGCCCGGGCCAGGGAAGCTGCATGCATTGAGTTTTGGTTTGCCGCGTCCCTCTCCCTCTCCACCTCTTGCACTACCTGTACTGTCCTGCTGTGGCCTGGCTTCTTGTTCCCGGAGCGAAGCGAGTTAGTGGCTCATTGGCATTGGTGTGGGAGATCTCCAGACCTCATCGCCACTTCGTGCGCCTCTGGAGACGTGCCCGTCCCGTTCGTGGGCCGGTGGCTTCTCGCGGGATGCTAGAAGCCACTGAGAGATTTGTCACTTGGATGGGAATGCAGGCCTGTGCGCGGAGGAGGGGGCGGGGGGGTGCGCAAAGGGCGCGAATGCACCCCTGCATGGTCCCTCAAGTAAGCATGCTCCAGATGGCTGGGTGAAGGCAGGAGCAGCATGCTGCCTGAGCATTTCCCCCCTCATGCTCCGGCCAACTGGGGGAACGCTAGGACTCACCCCTCCCTCCCTCCGGCCTCGCTTCTGGGGAGGCGGGGAAAATGAGCCCCGGCCAGCTGGTGCACGCTTACTTGGGGGACCATGGAGGGGGGGGGTACATTCACACCCTTGGGATCCACATTTACAAAAAAAGCGCCCCCACCCCCTAAAATTTCTGCGAACAAGTCTGGAGTGTGTAATAGGCTCAGGAGCACTTCCGATCACTCCAGATCGCTTGGCGGTAGCCTAGAGAAATTGCACTGTTTTTTCTCTGTAAATTCCCCTTGTAGTTTGTGGGGGGGATGCGAAAATCCTTTTCCCTTCCTGCCCAAAAGTGAAGGGGTCGGTGTCCTTCTGTGCCGTGAACCCTCTGCCGTGACTGCATTTCAGCGGTGGAGAAATAGATCATGCGTAACGATAATTTGCGAGGGGCTGTAACGGGGAACGTGGTGCCCAAATGCGAGCGAGAAGGTTCAGCAGCCGCTTGCTCACGTGGCTTTTTAGCCATCTGCAGAATTTGCTCCTGGGCTGACAGTCTTCCCTCTCCCATGTAGGAGGGAGCAAAATTGAATTACAGCCACCTTGTTTGTCTCTTTATGGGTGGTGGTCACTGCTGGGAGAAGGCTCAGGAGGCCAGGATGAGAATCCAGATCCTGGTTCTGTCGTCTGGCTTTTCTTGTCAGTTTGCTGGCTTCCACTCAGCCAGGAATACCACGAGACCAGCCTGGGCAGGTTGTGTAGCCCGGTACTGTATTGGAAGTGGAGTTAGTCAGGCGGTATCACACCCCGGTGGCTACAGTGTCATCGTTGCGACTTGTTGCAGAATGAGCGCCCCTAGGACGAATTACAGACGGGGTAGTGACCATGGGTTCATTTGCAAGTCCCAGGCCTGGTCCGTTCAACAAGTTTGATGAAAGTTCCAGGTAAAGTTTCGATGCTAGAATTGTTGTATGCCTGGTGAAGACCCATCCCCCAGTGACAGATGTAGCCACGGTAACGCTAGGCTTTGATGGGTCTTTTCCCCTAATCTCGTGGTATTGGGTCATTCTTTGGCCACTTACTTACCTCAAGCATTTTCTGCGCCTAGCGTGGCTAAGCTAAAATCTTACAGGCCTTGCGGTTCAGCCCTACGCCCTTAAATCCCTCGTGCATATCTAATCCTCCTGACTCGTGATCAGTTCCTACCTCTGTAATCCTACAGCTTAAGTCTCCTCAGCATACAATGACTGGAGACGACCCAACGGGTTAGTTACTCCCCACGCCGCCCCATAAATGACCTAAAGTCATTGGCGGCCGCTGTAAGGAGGCGGGTTGAGCCGAGGGGTGGTGTCCAGCGGCAGCGGGGTCTCTGACTCTAGGTCCGGTGGCGGCTGCAGGCAGGGGTCGGGCTGGGTTTTTGTTCCGTCGGAGCTGATTGGCTTGTGGCTGGCACGGTGTCGCCCAATAGGAATATGCGTGCTGGCTGGGGGGCGGAGCAACTCGCTACAGCCGCCCTTATTCCAGCGTCCCAGGATGTGGTCCAGTCAAAGTGGTCCTGGTGTCTCCAGTGGATTTTTAGGCAGGAAGGGCTAGGGATGGGATGTTGTTTCCCTCCACACCCACTCGTGACTTTCCCGGGGAAATCCGGACTCTCTCATTGATTATATACCCCACTCTGACGCATCCCCTGACCTCTTAGCATCCTGGATGTTCTCGGTCCAGGTTTCCTTCGCTCAATCGGTCTCCGTCTCCTACTCCTACGCTTTAGGTAGGAAGTGAAGGGGGAAGGCCCAGACTTAAACTGGGATCAGCTCCACTGAGATGCTCAGAAATGTCAACTTGCCGTTTTCTCCTGGCTGAGTTACCCGGCACTGACCTTGCCAAGGTCACCGGCTTGCCAGCATGTCGCAGAGGAGAAGGGGAGGAAGGGAGAGGAGAGCTAGTACAGTTCATTAGCCATGTGCCACTGGAGACCTGGGATAAAAACTCACTGAAGTCACATGTGCAATGAGTTTGGAGGTCTCGGGCTAATTCCTAGCCAGAGTCCATGTCCGAGCCAGCACCTGCTTCGGCATGGCTGCCTTTCCGTGGTGAAAATGCAGCCTAAAGAGTAAAAATGGAGCAGGGATGGGCTGAAAATGTCTTTGGAAAACACATAATCGGCTGATCATTATTGTCTGGGTGGCAAGTTTGTATGCAGAGTTATAACATGTTACTGTCTGACTTTCCTGAGACATGTTCCAAGTTTAGAAAAGCAGACGCAGACTAGTTCCTCAGACAAAAGGCAAACAAGTGCTTCAGCCAAGCATCAGCATAATTGAACTGACTATCGCTTGCTTAAACAGTCAGTCGCTAGTGGGAAGACGGGTGGGAGTGAGAGATGTACATTTTTGGCACTAGAACAGCAGGGGTGCCTGTGTAAACAGACTGGCTGTCGTCTGAACCTAGCCGTCGCCGATCCTGGGAGAGGAGGAAAAGAGATGAAACTGAGGACTAGAGATTCCAAATCCACTCTCTCCCCTCATCTCTATTCATGGCATCAGCAATGTTTCTAAGACAACAGAAGCATCCTTGAAAGTGGGGATGGGGGGGGACCGAGCCAGCCAGACTGCTGTGAGCATGTGACGAGAGAAACTTTTGTTGCTTCAAGGTCACTTTGCTTGTAAAGCCGGGTGTTAGTTTGCATTTTGCCTTTTATTTCTTTGTAACCAGTGCTGACTTTTATGCCTTGTTACGTGTCATGACTTGACACTTATCTGTGCTCAGTGCACGTGTGTCTAACCCAGTGTGTGTTTGGATTGAAGTGTGCGGGGGGGCTCCGTGGGGTGGAGATAGCAGGGTCTGGATTAATGAAACGGCAGATTTTTGATGCGCGTGGACTGTTCGATGAGCTTGTACTGTACAGATTTCCAATGATGCCTGCGGCCGGGGACGAGTCTGGGACCACGAATTTGCAGGTGCCGCTCTTCTGGGTGATTCAGGAGCGGCGGGCCAGAAGCAGCCGGCGGTTGCATGTCAACAGGCTAGGCCTGGCTGTTCCAACGAGAAGCGGAGTGAAAGACACCCCGGGTTGGAGAACTGTGCAGGGACAGCTTCTCAGCCGTCCGGCGGGTATCCTGGGGAATGCCACAGGGCCCACTGTAATGTTGAATCACCTTTAAGGGGCGATGTAATGGGGTAGGTACAGCCACCCCAGCCCCCGCAGCAGAGAGTGAACTGGGTCGGGGCAGGATCTGATCCTGGCAGAGATGCTGAGCTGAGCACTCAGGGTGCCAGGGAGCCATCCAGGTATGCACAGATCCCTTCTTAAGCATCCTGGATTTTGTGGCCTCTTGTTACGGTTGATTTTTTCCCTGGTCCCTTCTGGTAGTGATCTACCCCCGCTGCTCCTGCAGTACACCTGAGTCTGCTGCTTTTGAACTACTCTGCCCTCCTGAGGTTTCAGCCACTCGAACCAGTCTCGCGAGATCGGTGGTTTTCAGTCGGCAGTAGGAAGAGGCCTTCCGGGGGTTACCTGGACTCCTCTAGCTAACTGTCTAATTTTACTGCAGACAACGTAAAAAGCACGAGCCAAGTCTGTACAAACTAGAGATGTTGGCCTGGACCCGTTTACACGACGAACCGATAAGCCTGGGCTCATCGATGAAGCCAAACGGTTACACGCACCCCTCCCCCCCTTGCTGCTTCTGTAACAGTCACATGTGCAATGAGTTTGGAGGTCTCGGGCTAATTCCTAGCCAGAGTCCATGGCTGAGCCAGCACCTGCTTCGGCATGGCTGCCTTTCCCTGGCGAGGATGCCACCTAAAGATTAGGAATGGAGCAGGGATGGGCTGAAAATAACAAATCCCAAATTCACTGACAGCCCTTCCTCCCTCTGTGGCAGACCGTAGCGTTATGTTCACCACCTCTGCAAAACTACGATCCGTCCTGTACCTAATATGCCTTATAAAGTGTCTTCAGAAAACACATAATCGGCTGATCATTATTGTCCAGGTAAAATATGTGTGGCAAGTTTATATGCAGAGTTATAATGTGTTACTGTCTGACTTTCCTGAAACACGCTCCATGTTTAGAAAAGCAGTGACGTATAAACATTGGTGAACATCCCTCGTACAAACCACAATTTCTTACAGTCAGTGACTTGTTTGTACTGTTCTATATGCTTTACCCTGAAATGTAAGGTCCAGATTTATGTTCCACTTTATTTCTTTTATAATTATATGGTAAAAATGCAAAAGCAAACAATTTTACAGCGAGAGTCGTGCTGGGTTGGGACACGCTTTGTATTTTTATGTCTGATTTTTTGTAAGCAAGTAATTTTGAAGGGAGGTGAAATCTGAGGGTGCACAAGGCCAAGGAGGACAGCCATATGCAATGTTTGAGAGCAGCTGGGCATGTGTGTCTGTAAGCGTGTTCATGATCTTGTGGCCCATGAAGCCCAGTGCATGCCTGTACATGTGCATCCCTGACCGGGGATCTGGGGGCTTGCATGTTCCCATGGCTGTGCATGCGTGTTAGCGCGTGCCCTTGCGTGTGTGTGTCTCTCTCTCTCTCTCTCTCTCTGTCGTGGCTCGGAAGATGGCTGCAATGTGGCTTTTCATAAACGGGCATTTTGAGCCAATTGGAGCGTGGATAATTTCCCCGGCAGCCAATCGCCACGCTCCCGGGCTCCATTTCAACAACTGGCTGCAGTAAAAAAGAAGGAAAAATTCCCAAGCCAGAGCGGGTGGCAGGAGACGGGGAGGAGCTAAGCGAGGGGATGGAGCTGATCTATAAATCCGAGGCGAGCGGCTGACTTCACACACTGCCTGTCCGCTCGCCGTGCTCTGGACAGGGAATCGGGCCGTGGGTCACCAGCGCTTGCCTCTCTCCACCGGACGAGCCCCTCGCGATGCCAGAGAGCTGGGATGGGGTAGGTACAGCCCCCGCCCCTCCCCGCTGTCAGGCAGGGCTTTTCCCAGTGATAGCCCCCGGGTTCCACGCAGTGGCTTCCTTTCCCACGCCAGCCCAGGCAGCAGGGCAAAGAGATCTCGCGTGCTTGCTGATCCCTCTGCTGCCCCTGGATCGCGAGCCGCCCCCAGCGTTCTCCTGGATTCTTTGTGCGCCCTGGGTTCGGGAGCTTGCAGCCCTGGTGGCAAGAAAACCAGCACCGGGGCTCCTGCAGGGGCCGGCGTGTGATCGGGGTAGGACGGCAGGAGAAGCGTGGTCCCTGGGACCTTAGGGAGGCCTGTGCACGTACCATTCCCAGCTGCCATGCCTGTTCCGGGAGGGGAGTCAGGGATGGATCGGCTGTGCACTTCGCAGCAGCCATCAACGCCGAGCCCGGCTGCGCTCCGCGGGGGCTGTGGTAGCAAAGGGCCCAGCAGGCGCTGCCGGAGGGGGGTGGCGGCAGAGGCGGGGGGAGGGGGGCCTGGCACTGCAGTGTGTGGCCGTGTATAACCTTGAGCAAGCTGTCAGATCGGGGCACGAGGACAGAGACGCGGGGCCGGGCGGGATGTACGCCACCGCCGCCATGTGCCGGGTCGTCCCCGGGGCCTGCAGGCATGCATGGCCTCCCGTCCAGAGGCCCGTGGTCCCTGACGGTCAGTGCCCGGCCGATGCTTCCCATATTGCCCCCCGGGCTTGGACGTCTCCCATTGCTGTGATTCCCCTCCCCAGCACAATAGTAGCTGAGTTCCCTTCTTGCTCAGCCCAGGCGGGTGCCGGGGACCTGTGGTTGGGGCTCGGATCCCCAGGGGTGTTTCTGGGCAGGAGGGCGCATACGTGGGGGGCACTGGGGAAGGGGCAGGGAGGTTCTGTGCAGCTGGCACTGGCAGGGGCCAGGCCAGGTAGCAATGTGTGGGGGTAGGGACGGGAGCCGCTTGGCTGGAGAAGATGCCGCAGCAGCTTTGGGCAGCTTCCTGTTTTTGATCCCTACGGTGGGGGGAGGGTGGTGTGAGTGCTACTAGCCCAGCATGTGCACTAACGGCGAGTGACTAGCTGGGGGGAGCAGGGCAGGTTGGTCTCCGAACAGAACACCTGGCTCTGCCACTGCCCTGTTCGGTGACCTTGGCCGAGTTCCTTTGCTGCTCTGTGCCTCAGTTTCCCTTGAAGTGGGGGGCATGATTTTCCTGTGAGATCTGCGGCTGAGAAGAGGAGCATAATAGCGGCGCATCTCCGCCCTTGGCAGAAGTAGGGGGCAGTCGTGGGGGGAGATGTCCTCCGCTCCCTAGTGAGGCCCCTTGATCCCCCGGCAGTCAAGCATGGGCAGAGCCGAGGGGGGGCGGGTGCAGGTGGCACTCAGGAGCAGGAAGCTCCGCACCATCCACCCGCCCCACAGACACCTGGAGCAGCCAGCTGGAGCTCACCAGCTTCCCTGAGCCAAGGTGACCTGCTGGGAAGGGATGTCGTGGCTGGGACAGAGAGCGTAGCCGTGGAGTCTAGGGGGCGGCAGAGCACGTTTCGAGCCAGACGGACGCTGGGTCCAGGTTAACGGTGGGCGGCTGCCCAAGCCAGGCAGTGACGCCACTGAGGGCCAGTCCGCGAGCAGGCCCCGGGTCCTGCCTGCCAGCGCCCCTGTGACTCAGCCCAGAGCTTGGAGGGAGTTTGGTGGGGTTTTCCTCTTGGCTGGGTTAGAGTTAGAGCAGAGGTCTGGAACCAGGACTGGAATCAGACACCATAGCATCTTTGTGCCTCAGTTTCCCTGGAGGGAATGAGTCTTTCTTACCTACTGCAGTGGGGGGAGTGGAGCTGAAGAGCGTGTGTGTACACGGTCCAGGGAGATCCTGGGCGTAGTCATGCCGGGGGGGGCTGAGAGAAGTGTGTTGGGGGGACGCAGGCCGGAGCTGCGAGGGCAAGCAGAGAGCACGCTAGTCGTGTGGCTAGCGGACACGGCAGCGGTTGGAGCAAGCAGGGGATTGGCCTGCAGCCGGGCCTGTGAGCCCCACCCGGCTCATGCACACCGCTTGTGCCCCGGAGTGGGGCACTTTTTCACACGTGCTCTCAAACCGGTGTCGGCACAGGGGCCGGGAGAGGGAGGCGGAAGGGGTGTTCTCAGGGCCCCCGCGGAGCGCCTCGCCTGGGCAGGGCCCCATTGCGCAGGGGGCTGGACACGGGCGCTCTGGCCGCGAGGCCAGGCGTGAGAGCAGCTCGGGGGAAGGAGTCCAGACCGCCCTCCGCCCCAGAAGCTCCGCACAGGCTCTCTGACCCGTGACTCACGCCCAGCAGCGCGGGTGCGAGCAGCCCCACACCCAGTGGGGCGCTGAGACCCCATGCAGCGAGCTACGAGTGAGGCTTAGTCCTGCGGCCTGAACATCCGGGCCTGGCCTGTTCCCGCTAAGCCTCCAGGGCAAAAGCCCCTTCCCCTCCCCCTCTCCTGCTTCTTATGCATTGAACTGAGGGGAATGGAGGCAGAGGCTCCCGTTAGCCGCGTCCGAAAGCTGCAACGGTCTGTGGCTCGGGGGACAGGGCCTGGCCTGGCAGGTTTTTGTGGGGGGGGGGGATTTTTGCAGGCCCGCGGCTGTGAGTGGCCCACTGCCGCCTTCAGCCAGCAGGGCCGGGGCTTGGGGCATCGTTTCCCCGCCCTGTGACCGCGGCCGCTTTGGAACACCCCGTTCTCGGAAGCTGCTGAGACCCCGACGGAGCCGTTCCGCCCTCCGAGCAAGCAGGGGAACTCGGCCGCTTCGGGCAGCCGGCGGGTTTTGTGGGGCACTGAACTACCGCGGCAAACGCCGTCTCCAGGGGCTGGTTGCCTCCCTCCTGCCTGTTCCAGCGCATTGCAGGGCTCTGAGCTCCCACTCCCTTTTGGTGCATGCTGCAAGCGCTGCCAAGCCTCCATTAATCCCTGCCCCAAATCAATACTCCGCCGGGGCGGGAGACACGGAGCGAACCCAGCAGGGCAGGCCGCTGGAGTTGAACCGGGCATAAGCAGAGCTGCCTGGGTCTCTGCCCCGGCTTGGCCAGGGCTGGCCGCTGAAGTGAATGCTGGGGAGGGAGGCTGGGCAGCTTAGGGTCCACAGGAGCAGGGCAGAGCCCTGGCATGTACAGGGATGCGGTCCCCGGGAGGCCGGGCAGCTTAGGGTCCACAGGAGCAGGGCAGAGCCCCGGCGTGTACAGGGATGCGGTCCCTGGGAGGCCGGGCAGCTTAGGGTCCACAGGAGCAGGGCAGAGCCCTGGCGTGTACAGGGATGCGGTCCCTGGGAGGCCGGGCAGCTTAGGGGCCGGAGGAGGAGGCAGCGCCCCGGCGTATACAGGGATGCGGTCCCTGGGAGGCCGGGCAGCTTAGGGGCCGGAGGAGGAGGGCAGCGCCCCGGCGTGTACAGGGATGCGGTCCCCGGGAGGCCGGGCAGCTTAGGGGCTGGAGGAGGAGGCAGCGCCCCGGCGTATACAGGGATGCGGTCCCTGGGAGGCCGGGCAGCTTAGGGGCCGGAGGAGGAGGCAGAGCCCCGGCGTGTACAGGGATGCGGTCCCCGGGAGGCCGGGCAGCTTAGGGGCTGGAGGAGGAGGCAGAGCCCCGGCGTGTACAGGGATGCGGTCCCCGGGAGGCCGGGCAGCTTAGGGGCCAGAGGAGGAGGCAGAGCCCCGGCGTGTACAGGGATGCGGTCCCCGGGAGGCCGGGCAGCTTAGGGGCCAGAGGAGGAGGCAGAGCCCCGGCGTGTACAGGGATGCGGTCCCTGGGAGGCCGGGCAGCTTAGGGGCCGGAGGAGGAGGCAGAGCCCCGGCGTGTACAGGGTTGCGGTCCCTGGGAGGCCGGGCAGCTTAGGGGCCGGAGGAGGAGGCAGCGCCCCGGCGTGTACAGGGTTGCGGTCCCCGGGAGGCTGGGCAGCTTAGGGGCTGGAGGAGGAGGCAGAGCCCCGGCGTGTACAGGGATGCAGTCCCCGGGAGGCTGGGCAGCTTAGGGGCTGGAGGAGGAGGCAGAGCCCCGGCGTGTACAGGGATGCAGTCCCCGGGAGGCCGGGCAGCTTAGGGGCCGGAGGAGGAGGCAGAGCCCCGGCGTGTACAGGGATGCGGTCCCCGGGAGGCTGGGCAGCTTAGGGGCTGGAGGAGGAGGCAGAGCCCCGGCGTGTACAGGGATGCGGTCCCCGGGAGGCTGGGCAGCTTAGGGGCTGGAGGAGGAGGCAGAGCCCCGGCGTGTACAGGGATGCGGTCCCCGGGAGGCCGGGCAGCTTAGGGGCCGGAGGAGGAGGGCAGCGCCCCGGCGTGTACAGGGATGCGGTCCCTGGTTGCTGCGGTCCAGGAAGGACAAGGGCCGGCTTTGTGTGGCAGGGCAGGCTGGCGCGGCCCGCAGGAGCTGGGAGGCCGAGCAGCAGATGGTGAGGGAGGAGAAGCTCAGGAAATCATGCAAGTGACTCTCTTTGTCTGACGAGGACTCCCCTCCCCCGCAAGAGAGATTAGGGCCGAGGAGCGCCGGGAGCTCGCGCGTTTCCAGCGCCTGCCGACTGCCCGGGGCTGGGGCTGGGGGTTTCTTGGCACTTAGCTTCCAGGTTTAACCCCACCGCCCCTGCTGCTCTATTCCCCTCATGTTCCCCTCCCCCGGTCTGGCGCTGGCAGGCCGCCTGGTCCCCGGAAGGCTGGCGTTCTTGCTGAGCTGCCTGCGGATCCCGGCCGCCAGTTGCCCTCGTTTTCACTGAGCGGGAACACCAATGGCCGGAGCCCGGGACCGGCTCTGGAATCAGCCCTACTGCCAGGGCGGCGGCACCGGGTTGTGGCACCAAATCGGGGTCTGCCGTCACTCGGCCCTTGGCCTCGGCTACCTCCTCCAGGAGCAGGAAAGGAGCGTTCTGGCTGGCCGGCCGGGAGGTCCCGGGTGGGCGTGCTGAGCCGTTCTGGAGGGCAAGGGATGTGAGAGCCTGGCCAGCTCCGGGCTGGGCCAGCGAGACCCACTAGGCAGGAGCGTGAGCCAGCCCGCCTGGGAAGCAGGTGGGCCTGGAACGGCTGGGGGGACTCTTGGGCCTTCCTCAGGTCCGGCTGGCGGAGGGTGCCGGTGAAATCCCGTTTAACTGGCTAATCGGTTTAACTAACTAAAGGGAAGGCAAGTGGCCCCCTCCCTGCACCGCAGGCCGGGGCTGCGCCAGCCCCCACCGGTTAGACCTGGCAACCCCTCTGGCATTTCGGACGCCAGCGCCTGCTCAGACAGCCGGCCAGGCATCACGGGGGTCTGGGAGACGGGCCCCTAATCTCCCCCGGGATTCCCCAGCAGAACCCTCTAGCAGCTCATCCCCGGGGTCGGTTCCTCTCTTCGGAGGCCACCGTGTCCGCCGTGACTTCAGAATCCTCCTCGCCCTGCATCGCAGCCCCCCACTTCCCACCTCCAACGTGTCCTGGCTCGGCCCCATGGGATCCCTCGTGGTGGAGAGTAGCATGACCATGAACCAGAGCACCTGTGTGGCCAGCCTTCCCTCAGCCACAGAACCATCCCTGTCCGTAGGGCAGGAAAGGAAGGACTGCGACGTTGCCCCGGCTTGGAAGGCCCCTTCCTCACCGTCTACCCCTGAATCCTCCCGAGTTCCCTGTGGAGCCCAGACCTCGTCCACCGGGCACGCTGAGAACGACCCGGCCTGTGCTTCCCAAAGAAGCACCGCTTGTCCGGTTCACCTCAGGCTGGCAGCACAAGCCAGCCCAAGAATAAACGTTCTCTGAGCACAGTGAGGCAAGGGATAGGCAGAACGTGGGCAGCGTGGTTCTGCACAGAACACACTCCTAACGTGCTTTGTAGAGCCTACACTTGAAGAACCCATTCACCCCTGGCTGTGTATCAAGCCAGAGTCCCCTTCAGCATTCACAGCTGTGTCCGGTTGGGGCTCCTCTTTCATGAAGTGAACCCGCTGCCTGTTTTCCTTCCTAGGTGAAGGGGGCCAGAGTGGATCTCTTCTCTCAGGCACACACCCCGCCTCCGGTGGGTACTTTTTTCTCTTCAAAAGTCGGCCAATCCTTCATTCCCGCTGGGGTCTGACAGGTGAGAGGAGACCCGCTGTGAATCGTAATACTTCCTTTCTGTGCCAAGAGCCAGCGACGTGGCCAGTCTTGAACTGCAAACTCCAAGGGCATGTCTACTCTGGGGAGTGATTTTGAAATAACTCCCCTTGTTTCGAAATAACAAGGCGAGCATCCACACGACCTAGCCCGTTATTTTGAAATAATGAGCTGGTTATTTCAAAATAATAACCCCTGCTTGGGTTGAGGAATAAGTTTATTTTGTAATAGTTCTTTTGGAAGTTATTTCGAAATCATGACTGGTGTGGAGAAAGTGAATAAGGAAAAGTTATTTACTTATTCCCACAATATAAGAACTAGGGGTCACTCAATGAAATGAATAGGCAGCAGGTTTAAAACAAACAAAAGGAAGTTTTTCTTCACTCGGCGCGCAGTCAACCTTTGGAACTCCTTGCCAAAGGATGTAGTGAAGGCTAGAACTTTAACAAGGTTCAAAAAAGAGCTAGATAGATTCATGGAGGTTAGATCCATCAATGGCTATGAGCCAGGATAGGTAGGAATGGTGTCCGTGCCCTCGGTTTGTCTGGAAGTTGGATGACAGGACAGAGATCACGTGAGGATTACCTGTTCTGTTCCCTCCCTCTGGGGCATCTGGCATTGGCCACTGTCGGCAGACAGGATATTGGGCTAGAGGGACCTTTGGTCTGACCCAGTCTGGCCGTTCTGATGTTCTTATGAAATATGTTATTTTGAAATAACCTGCTAGTGTAGACTTAACCTGAGAATACAGTGTTCCCTATGCATCTGCAGCTCTGTGCACAGCCTCTGTCCATGGTTCTGTGATGAAGTTGGTGACCAGTGTGACTTTGGCTTTCGTTTGAGACCTTACGTGCCGGTCTTTGGTGACCTAGAATGTACACACCTGACCCAAGGGACTTTCAGCTGATGTAAATGGGCGTAGCTCGGGCCTGGGCAAAATGTGGCCCGGGGGCCGGATCTGGTCTGCCAGCCACTGGATCCAGCCCACGGACACAGCGGGGAGTCCCAGGCAGACTCCCCCGCTTGCCCTGCACACAGCTCAGGAAAGCGTCTGCAGGGCCGTTCCTCTTTAACAACTGTTAAAATAGCCAACGGGTGCAAGCAGTGGGACAAAGTGGGTCGCAGTTAGCCAGTGGAACTCACTGCTGCTGGATATCACTGGGGCCAAGAATTAAGCAAGCTTCCAGGGGATTGGACTCGATGACCTCTCCAAGGAAGTGGGGGAAGACTTCAGACACGGCTCCCACGCCCAGCACAATCTCATTGGCCAGCTTCTGGCCAGAAATTGGCCGACGGGAGCTGCCTGTTTGAATAACAAGCAGCACATGAAGCACCACGCCCCCCCTCCCCTCCGGCTCAGTGATTCACACAAGCACATGGCTGTGCAGGTGTGGAGCAGGCTGGCTGGCTGACAGAAACTTTTTAAGATCTACAAGCATTTAGCTCAGTGGGCTGCTGGCTGGTAAATCTCCTGGCCAGAGCCTGCCTCTGGCACCCCAGCCTCTTCCTCCCCCAACCCTCTGCCCCCCCTCCTGAACCCGTACCCCCTCCCAGATCTGGCACCCCAGTCTCTTGCCCCAGATCACAATCCACTCCTACCCTAGGTCACAACCCAAACTCCTGCACCCCAGGGCCCTCCCCTAGGTTCCGAACCAAACCCCTGCACTCCAGGATCCCCTAGATCCTGAACAAACCCCTGCACCCCAGTTCCCTGCCTTGGTCACAACTGCCTCCTTCACCCCAACTCCCTCCTGCACCCCAGTCCCTAACCGCAAGCTCCCTTCTGCACCCAACCTCTATCCCAGACCCCGCACTCCCCCCCTTTGTACATTGGAAGAGTGTGGCCCTCGACAGGCGATTATGTGAAGCTGCCGCTATTCTCTGGAGTGTCAAGACATCAATGCTAATAAGGGCCTAATGCTGTTGAAATTTCAAGGAAGGGCTGTGCATTTCGCAGGGGCCAGGAGCTGCCACTGACTCACTGTGTAACCATGGGCAAGTTGCTTTCCCTTGCTGAGCCTCAGTTTCCCATTCTGTAAAGAGACCCTGGTAGCTGCCTCACTAACGGTTAATTCACAAGGGGGAGGGGGAGGTATCCTGAGCAGAAGGGGTTTTAAGTGGGGATTGAGTAGGATTTCAGAAGGGTGGCTTTGTGGCAGCCTTCTCCATGAGACGAACATCAGCCTAATATTTCTCAAGAGCTTTGACCTCCGCGGATGGAGGAGTCCCGAGAAGGGCAAAGGATTATTTGGGGTAGCCTCTTTCACACATATTACAAGCCTGCAGCTGTTGAAATCAATGGGAATGACCAATCCCTGTAGCCTGATTGCTTCCTATTGTGAAATAATAGAAGAGGGAGTGGAATACAGCGATTTGTCAGGCATGTGTCCTTAACGGTGGCAAATTCAAATCTGAGGGAAGGAAATCCTTTCTTTACACCGTTAGCCTGTGGAACTCACTGCCACTGGATATCAGTGGGGCCAAGAATTAAGCAAGCATCCAAAAGGATATTGGACATAGGTATGGATAACTGCAGTCTCCAAAGTTACTGAATGAATGATGATAAACGTTTGGGGAGGGGGGGGGCGGAGCATCCCACGTCTCGTTACTGTAAGGTTCTTGGTGTGCTGACCTCTGAGGTATCGGGGTCTCTCCACGGACAGTCTCAGAACAGTAGGCTAAACAAATGAACAAAGAAAGAGGCAAATGGGAGTGGGGAGAGCAGGTACAGATAGATTTCTTTGGAAAAGACACGGCAGCCATTGTATGGAATATGCCATATGGTTCATGCCCGTTCACAACAGACAGGGCTTAGTCTGGGCAAGCATCACTTGTGAGGTTTGACTTGTTCGCTACAAGGCGCAGAGAGCCTCAGATGCAATCGAAGGCCTTGCTCCCGCCTTCCGTGACATCTGATCAGTGGCAATGAGTCCCCCAGGAATTCTGGATTGCTCTAATCCAGAGCCTCCTGCAAGTCCCTGCTAAGGGAGCTTATATGGCATGGTTTTGGATACTTTCGTAGAATACTAGAACTGGAAGTGGCCTTGAGTCCAGTCCCCTGGAAGCTTGCTTAATTCTTGGTCCCACTGATATCCAGCGGCAGTGAGTTCCACAGGCTAATGGTGTCCCACTTTGTCCCATTGCTTTCACCCGTTGGATATTTTGTGCATGTAAATGCCCACGTGTGTTTCCAGTTGGTCATTTGGGCACGAGTGCCATATGCCGATAGGGGTGCAGATTTGGGGCCCAGCTGTTAAAAATCCCTTGCCCCTTTTCTGTCTTTGGAAGGACATGGGGGATATCTGCGTCAGTCAGATCCAATGCGGTGGAAATGGCTGTGGCACTCATGGGAGTTGGTTTGGAGAACGTCTGTAGAAGGGCAGGGTTGCCGGGCCTGTGAGTGGAAGCACACGCATGGGTACATGGGCATCTGTGTGTGAGGCTCTGTCTGTCTGGCGGATCGGGCACCAGCAGTGGGCCAGCGCGGTGTGCGTGCAAAGGCCATGTGTGTGTGTATACACACTGCTGGGCGTGTCAGTGTCAGGTGTGTGTCTGTTGCAGGCTGGTGAGGCTGTCACCGGTTCCGTTCATCCCCGCGTGATGTAGGGCCAACGTTGTCATTGGTCCCTTTCTTTCCCAGTAACAGAGTGACCCCCAGGCGGGACGACACATAACCCTGTCTCGTCTCTCTCTCCCAGGAGCATGACATTGAGACCCCGTACGGGCTGCTGCATGTGGTCATTCGGGGGTCCCCGAAGGGAAACCGCCCGGCCATCCTGACCTACCATGATGTTGGACTCAACCGTAAGTACACCCCTTCCATCCCGGTCAGTCTGCTCAGTGTTACTCCCAAGGAGTCCAGTGTTTTGTGGTGCCCTGTGGGGGTTGGCACCAAGCGTAAGTAGCAGAGGTTACCGGTGCAACCTGTCGAGAGCAAGGACACGGTGCAGCGCCACAGGTGCTGGTCCCTGGGATGCAACGCTCTCGCCCTTTGAATGTCTGATCACGGTTGCAGGCAGGCTCATGATATCTGTGGAACTCACTGCTGCAGTGTATTGGTTGACGCCGAGTAAGGGTCACCAGGGATGTAAGAAGCTGCAATGGGCCCTAATCACACGTGAGCACCAGCGAGGGGCAGGGAGCCCCCCTCTCCCTCCATAGCTCTGTATTACTCATGACTAGTTGTGACATGTGGAGGTTTTTTCGCTGTCCTCTTAAGGAACCCAGGCTGGCCACTGACGGAGGAAGCAGGAGAAGATGGAGCCTTGGTCTGCTCCATCATGGGAATGCCTGAGCCTCTGTCTCTAGCATCACTGTGCTGCTGATGTGGTTGGACTGAGCCGCCTTCACTGTAAGGCACTGGGGAGGGGACGAACGGTGACCTGGTAATGTGCTCTCCAGTCCCCCAAACCGGCCAGGGGCTTTGTTAACTGGTGATGCTGGCTTGGAGCAGCCCAATCACCACGTGGCCCAGTTGGCTTCTGTGTGAAATCTCCAGAGATTCTGCACCCGGCGTGAACTCACGGAAGCAAAGGGAGTTTATCCACTGACTTCTCTGGGCCTAGAACATCACCTCTGGGCTCTAGCTGCGATCTGTCCTCTCGGCTGCACAGCCAGGGAGTGCTGTCTAGTGGTTACAGCAAGGGCCCGCGAATTAGGACAGGCAGGTTCTGTGATTGACCCTGGGACGGAACCTCATGTAGGAAGAGGACTTGGAATCAGGATTTCGGAGTCAGGTCTGCAGCTGATTCATGGCGGCTCTGGGAAAGGCCAAGGTAACTCTGGCGTTTCCCACGCTTGTCTCCCGAGAGCGTGGGGTGTTTTTTCAGGTGGTTGAGAAGAAGCGCTTTGCGTGCTCTTTCTAGATCATATTGCTGGCCCCCCAAATTTTATTGGAATCGGCTTTCACCCGGCCCCTTCGAAGTGCAGGTGTTTCGCCTTTTTAAAGTTTTCACGTGTTTGGACGAGAGAAACTGATTCTGGAGGAAGCAACACTGCGACTTTTGAGAGAACCTCAAAACTGAACTAAAAGTTCATGGGGGAAAACGTGTACATCCTGTTTTTATAACCCGTCTACCTGTGAGGCTGTCCGATTTTGATGTAACTGTTCTGCTCAGCCCTCCATCCTGGGACCTGCCTTCTAGGCGAGGGTGAATTCCATTGACGAGCACTGAGTTCCTACTTAAAAACAAACCGAACGGAGGCTTTTTGAAGAGCCAGGATAGTGTCTGTGAGTCTGAGGCTACGTCTTCACTGCGAGTTATTCTGGCAGGAAATATGCTAATGAGGGACTCCTTAGCATAAGTCATGACCTCATTAGCATATTTTCTGCGCAGTGAAGATGTAACCAGAGTGAATGTTAAAGCATCTTGGACGAAAGGGAAAAAATATATTTTGCTAATTATCTATCTAGGTATTTATATGGCCCTTGGTCCCATAATCTCTCAGCAGCTCTCCATCCTGAATGGATTTTATCCTCCCAACTCCTGCAAGGTAGGGAAGCCCTATTATCCCCATGTTGCAAAGCAGGGACGAATCACAGTAGTGTTGCCTAAGGGCTAAAGCGCTGGAGTTAGGAATTGGGAGACCCAGGTTGTATTCCCAACTCTGCCACTGGCCTGCTGGGTGATCTTGGCTTGCCTCAGTTCCTCCATCTGTGAAATGGGCATAACGAGACCACCTTCCTTTGTAGCTGAAAAGTGCCAAATCCGAGCTAGGTATGCTTGTTAAGTGATTTGCCTGAGGTCACACACAGGGTCCTGTGATGGGTTCAGTCACAAAGATCCCCTTGAGACTGTCAGCTGATGTGCTGAAATACCACTGTGTCAACCTTCGGGCCCTCCTGGGCACCCCTCTGCCCTGCTGTGCTAGGCCCTCTGGCCTCCAGCCCTGGCACAGAAATGGGGGTCGCAGCCCACAGAAGCGTAATGCAGACGCTTACTAAGCAAAAAAACCCTGAAAGCTTAATACAGTAAGAAGTGGGTTTCATGGAATATTTCACCCCCACTTCCAGTACATTTCTTTCCTTTCCCCTGTTCTGTTGTAGATATTCCCAGCCGCCGCCGTGGGTGATAGGCAGGGACGTCTGGCAGGGCCCCTGTTGTTTGGCTTACCACCTTTTATAGCGATTTTTGTCAAAGGCAGGAACCCTTTGTGTTCAATTTAAACTTTTTCTCGCTTTCAGTGGAAACGTGCCACATCCGTAGTGGGTCCCAGCAAAGGTGACCCAAACACACACCCTTGTGGGGACTCTGAGCACCTGCTGGCTGGTTTGTAGGAAAAACAAACCTCTTTACAGATCATTATCTTTACCCATGAGCCATCAATTCCTGAAATGCCCTTGATGGCCCTCGGCCCGTCTACATTAGCAAAACCGGTTGACACTTCATATTTCTGACTTCAGATCCAGGAATGCTCCTTGCCCACAGGAGGGAAAATCCTATTTGGTAGATCACAGACTTGTCACACAATCCCTTACACACAGTATTCTGCATAAGGCATGTCCAGTTATGCATATTCATAAGCATAGTCCCAGCACCCTAGCGAGAACGTCTGCACGGCTATTTTCCGCTCCGCATTGGGAGTCGGTTGATCTGGGTTGTGAGACTTGCTGTTGTGGGGGAGGGGGATGTTTTTTTCAGAATAGACGTAGCCAGATTCTGGCTGAGACAAGCTCTTTGGAGTCTCAGTCCAGTCCCCTACCCATCAACCCATTCTTGCTGGTCCAGCTCCATCTCATGGGCAGGGGACTGGACTCGATGACCTCTTGAGGCCCCTTCCAGGACTCTCTAGTGAATTGATTATTTTCGATCACCTGGAGATGGAGTGTCTCCAGAACACAGTCCCGGGTGCAGAATTGTACTAACGCAATTCCCCAAACTGGATGTGTGAAATCCAGACCGTGCCGAAGTCCATGGGAGTTTTGCCGTTGGCTACAATGGGACCAGAAGCATCGCTGGGTGGCTGTCAAGCAGCAACCATGATGTGAATGGCTGTAGTCTGATTTATGAATGACCTGGATGAGGGGATGGCTCGCACCCTCAACAAGTTTGCGGATGACACTAAGCTAGGGGGAGAGGTAGATACGCTTAAGGGCAGAGAGAGGGTCCAGAGTGACCGAGACAAATTGGAGGATTGGGCCAGAAGAAATCTGATGAGGTTCAACAAGGACAAGTGTAGAGTCCTGCACTTGGGACGGAAGAATCCCAAGTATTGTTCCAGGCTGGGGACCGACTGGCTAAGCAGCAGTTCGACAGAAAAGCACCACGGGATTCCAGTGGATGAGAAGCTGGGTATGAGTCAGCAGGATGTCCTTGTAGCCAAGAAGGCAAATGGCATATGAGGGGGCATTAAGAGGAGCATGGCCAGCAGATCTAGAGAAGTGATTATTCCCCTTTATTCCACTCTGGTGAGGCCACATCTGGAGTATTGTGTCCAGTTCTGGCCCTTCCCCTCTTCCTCCCACTCCCTCCCTCCCGCCCCCCCGCTACTGAAAGGATGTGGGCGCATTGGGGAGGGTCCAGCGGACGGCAACCGAAATGCTTAGGGGGCTGGAGCACATGATCTATGAGGAGAGGCGGAGGGATTTGGGTTTGTTTAGTCTGCGGAAGAGAAGAGCGAGGGGGGATTTGAGAGCAGCCTGCAACTCCCTGAAGGGGGTTCCAAAGAGGCTGGAGAGAGGCTGTTCTCAGTGGGGGCAGGTGGCAGAACAAGGAGCAACGGGCTCAAGTCGCAGTGGGGCAGGTCTAGGTTGGATATAAGGAAACATTATTTCCCTAGGCGGGTGGGGAAGCGCTGGGCTGGGTTCCCTAGGGAGGGGGTGGAGTCTCCATCCCTAGAGGTGTTTAAGTCCTGGCTGGACAAAGCCCTGGCTGGGGTGATGGAGTTGGGTTGGTCCTGCTTTGGGCGGGGGGTTGGACTCGATGCCTCCTGAGGTCTCTTCCGGCCTTAATGAGTCTATGAATGGCAGTCGTGATGGACCAATCAGATCACACGGATTTGCATAAGCACTATACAATGTTTTCTCAAACTTGGAATATACAAATCTCTCGACTCTGATTGGCTAATATCCATCCCAGCATGTGGAACAGCTCCTGCAGCTACTTCCAAGATGCAGCTGGCCACAGGGGTGGCAACTTGGCCTGGATCGATTTTTTTTTTTCCTTCTCCCACACTAAAGTCCAGGGAAGTCAGTGAGCTCCGAGCTTGCAGTCCCTTAGCTTTGCCGCAATTCCTTCCACCCACGTGGTCCCCACGACAGCTGCCGTTTAGTTGCCCTCGGGGAGAATCTGAGGCCAAGCCCTTCTTATCCAATTCCCTCAGGAAGCAGGGAGCGACGCCAACGGGTTGCATCCATGCCGGGAAGGCTAACCCTTGCCGAATACACTAATGACTTGGCAATAATTGTACCCAGGGTAGGGATCTCTGCGGACTTCCAAGGAGGCTTGGGCAACTAATCGCTTTTCAGTTCTCTGGCACGTCAAAAACCCCGGGGGAAGAACTTGTTGGGAATTGACTCGCAAACGAAATGTTTCGAAACGCTGGCCGATGCGCCCCGCAGGAAGCCGTTGGGGGCGGCGCCGAAGCGTTGATGTTGTCCAAACAAAAGGGTTGGCTTCTTTTGGGGGCGGGCTCTTTGCGCACGGTTTTGTTGTAAAGGAAACGGAACCTTGAATGGAAAATCACCACGTTTTGTTTTGAAAATGTTGAACCCTCTTGGGTTTAGCCATATGGTGGAGTTTTAGGGGTTTTTTTTTTTTTAGCCAAAACCATTTGGCAGCTCCAGCGCACATTTGTGAGACTTTGGTGTCACCGAATCCACATTTTTTGCTGAGAAAAAGCTTTTACTGAAAGATCCCTGCCCTGTTCCTCTTTAGAGTTAGCTCAGGGTAGAATTATCTCCCCCTACACAGCAAAGACCCTCCAAAGTTGCCTTGAAAATAAAATAGCATGCGGAAGGCTGGGTAAGAGGAACCCAGTTCCTGAGCTGAGGCAGAGGGCACTTTACGTAGGGGTATAAAATCCAAAGTCTGTATTTTTAAATAGACAAGTGTCTCACATCATCCAATTCATGTTGTTGTAGGTGAGACTCTTGTCTATTTAAAAAACCCCGTTTGGGTTCCTACGAGGGCAGTCCAAACCACAGGAGCAGCCCGTGATGTTTTCCTTGCCCTATCATGACTCTGTTATTCGTCCTAAATGAAAAGTCTGTTGAGAGACACCGGTTGGCCAAGGGAATGGCACGCGGCCGTTAATTGGAAACAAGTGAACTCGGTGCTGGCCAAAGTCCTCTCCTGTTCCCCAGCAGGGGGCGCTTCCCCCACGGCCACGCCCAGGAGGGACCCCGCTGGGGAAAAGGAGGGGGAGTCGCCAGGACCCAGGTAGCTCGGGAGCTGAAAGCCGCTGCCCGGGCGCTCCGCCGTGGAGGAGGGTGGAAGGTTTGATCCGCGCCCTGGGTGAACATTGGCGGGGCATTGGGTCAGTTCTGCGGCCCGGCCGGGCCACTCTGAGAAGCTGGAAGCAAAGGGAGGGCCTCATGCCGGCCGCTCTGGAGCCGAGAGAGGAGCCCTGCCCAGAGAGGGAGGCCGGCTCCTGTTCTCCTCGCTAGCTGTGAGAAGGAGCCCTGGGCCTGGGTGCTCCCAGGTCCTGTGGGGGGAGGGTCCCGCTGGCCGGCCTCCCCTCCGGATGGGGCTTTCGCCAAAGCCTGCCCAGTCCCAGCAGCGCCCCGGTGGCAGGCTGGAGGCAAAGCTGCAGCTCCTGCTGCAGGAAGGTCACCTTGGAAGCACTGCAGAGTGGGGAGGGGAGCAGCCAGCAGGCCGGTGGAGGGGGGGAGGGATGGGAACAGGGCGTTCCCAAGACAGGTGGGGGAGGCACACCACAGGGGATGGAAGGTTTGACAGAGGCCAGGGGAGTTAGGCGCGCCAGCCCCGTCCAATTGCAGCTTGGTGGGAGGTCCCAAGTCATTTAAGCCGCTTTGAAAAATCATGTGCTGCGGGCGCAGCTTGAAAATGTGGGTCCTGTATAATCAGGTGCCCAAACGACTACACAGACCCCGTGAAGGGTGGCTGGATTCTCAGTCCCACGCAGCTCTGCAGACGGCCGGCCGCTCTGAAAACAAGGCCGCTTACCGGCTGGGCGACTTGCCCAGGTCCACATTGGGGATGTTAAAAACGTTTTTTAAGACAAGCGTAGCCGCTGACGCTTTCAGCAGTAAGATGTTTACACGCGGGGCGGGGGGGGGGGAAGGAGGCAGCTCCGCAGGAGCCGGCATGTGCGGGGAGCCAGCTTTTAAGCCAGCTCCTGCAAGCACCGGCTCCCACGGAGCCGCCTCCCGCCTGCTCCCCGCCCCCTGCTGCCTCTGATGCCGCAGCAGCAGGGGAGGAGGGGAGGCTGGTGTGCAACCTCAACAGTCACCGAGGAGTGTCGTTGCTTGCGTGTGCGGTGAAAGTGCCGGCTCGCCAGCATTCACCGCGACAAGCGGAACGGCTCCCTGCCTCGTGGAACGGTTCTGACCTTTGGCCTCTCTCCCTTCCTCCGCGGGACGCCGCCCCGGCCGCGCAGACAAGCTGTGCTTCAACACCTTCTTCAACTTCGAGGACATGCAGGAGATCACCAAGCACTTCGTGGTGTGTCACGTGGACGCCCCGGGGCAGCAGGCCGGAGCCTCGCAGTTCCCCCAGGGGTAGGTACCGGAGGCCCCCCAGCCTGTCCTGGCTGCTGTTCGGGGAGGGGCCCGGCTCGTCGTGGCCAGGGGCTCGGCCTGACTGCCTGGCTCCTCTCCCTGGTTCATAAGGTGGGTCCTGCCGGGAACGCCCGGCCGGTGTCCTCGGCTAGGAGCTGCTGCAGTGCAGCGCCCGTGGGACTTGGCCTCCCTCAGCCTGGCCTAGTCTCTGCTGGGACCCTTCCAGCCGCAGGCCTTGGCTCACACCTGGGGAGGGAGGTGAAGGGCAGGACAGGGATGGCTGTGTGTCCCGGAGCGGGGAGGGGAAGGGCTGTGGCAGAAGGGGGGGCAGGCTGTGGGGAGGGGGAGAGGAAAAGCTCTCCCTCCCTAGAGGCATGGTGTGTGGGTCGGTGCCTACAGCCCCCCTGGCTCTCCCAGCCCCCCAACCAGGGCTGCCCCTGCATGGCCTTGCCCCCAGCCCTCCTGTTCACGCTGTGCCCGTCGTGCCCCCAGGTACCAGTTTCCATCCATGGACCAGTTGGCTGCCATGCTCCCCAGCGTGGTCCAGCACTTCGGGTGAGTGTCGGGGGCCTCCGGCCGTGTGGCGGGGTGGGGGTTGGGATGCGCAGGCGGCGCAGGGCTGGGAAATCGGGAACAAGCCGCCCCCCCCCCCCCGCACTGCGCGCTCAGAGCTGGGACTAAGGATGCCAGGTAACCGGGGGGTTCCTGGCTTCCCAGCCCGATCCCTGCTCCTGCTCCGGCTGCCAGACTGAGCTGGCCCCGGGTCGCTGCGCAGACCAGAGTCACTTCCCAGTGCAAGGGAATGCCCTGGAAACACCCCTCTGGGCCTGTCCCCTTGGGCCCGTGTCTCTGAATCCAGCCCCCGTCGGCAGGAAGCAGCCGATCGGTGCCCTGTGGAGAACAAGTCTCCAGGTCCTGCCTCACCAAAGCCACCCTTGTGCCTGGCCCTGGCCGGCTTCCTTCAGGGCCCACTCCGCAGGGAATAGGCCAAGGTGCCCGAGTACCCGTCTCATCCCCCTGCCCCGGGGTGGAGCCTGCGGCTCAGGGCCCCGTGGGCGGCGCGGACTCTTCTGTTCCCTTCCCGTCTGGCCTTGGTTTACAGGCTTCGCTGGTCAGACGCGGACAGGGAGGGCGGGGGCAGGGTATTCGGAGAAGAGGCGGACTGGGGCGTGGAGCTGGTCGTGGGGGCTTCACGCAGGACACGGGGAGCCCTCTCAGAGGGTGCTACCCAGCTCACGTATGCCACGAGGACTCGGATTGCAGGGGAGCAAGGGAAGCAGCCCAGGGTGTGTCTGGCGGCCCCTCTGGGAATCTCTCCTCTGCCCTCAGCCTCGTTTCCCTCTCTCTTGGCTGCTCCTTGCCCCTGCCTCAAGGCTCCGGGAAGAGCCAGACAGGCCTAGCAAGGACGGCTGGGAGCCCACGCGGACACTTCTGTCTCTGTCTCTCAGGTTCAAGTACGTGATCGGAATCGGCGTGGGAGCCGGAGCCTACGTCCTGGCCAAGTTTGCTGTAAGTGAGCCCTGTCTGGGAGCAGGGTTGCCAGACGGTTTAACAAAAAATAATTAATCCCTCCCACCACCACCCCCAAAAAAGAAAACACCGGGAAAAAATTTTGTTGGGGGGGGGGGGGAAGAGGGGGAGACCAACATTGTTGAGGAAAAAAAAAAAGGCCCTGTGCCTTTAAATGGCCCCGCGCTCCTCATTCTCCCGCCAGACGTGGCAGGGGAAAACTGGAAATACCAGCCATTTCGCATGTCCGGTATTTTCTGTTTGTTTTTTTACTGGATGGGGAGCCCGAATAACGGGCAGTCCAGGCGAAAACTGGGCAACCCAGAATCCCGTGGGGCAACCCAGAATCCTTTAGGGCAGGCTGCCACTGAGGGGGAGCGGATCCCGCGCCGCTCTGTGCACCCCAGCAGGAGCTCGCTGAGTGGCGGGAATCGAGCTCGAAAGGCGGGAGTGGCAGGTGGGCCCCCAGGGTGTCTTTGGCCACTGGGTACTGGGATAACCCCCAACCCATATCCGCCCCTCGCCTTGGGGTGCCAGATGCTCCGTCAGTGGGGATCTGAGAGCATCCTGTGTCCAGCCAATATCACCTCGTCCCTCCAGGGTTCGGCCTCGGCCAGTGATCCCCCCCCCCTTCCCACCGGGGCAGGGGGCAATCACCCTCCAACCCCACCTCGGCCCCGTGCTCAGCTCCCCAGCTGGGCTGGACAGTACCCTGGAGCAATCGCCTGTGTCTGCTTGGCTGCAGCTCATCTTCCCAGACCTGGTGGAAGGGCTCGTCCTGATGAACATTGACCCCAACGGCAAAGGCTGGATTGACTGGGCAGCCACCAAGGTGAGCAGCGTCCGCCGCTCGGGCGCAGGCCGGCCCGGGGGTCTGTCTGGCGCCCCAGATGGCAAACCGTGCCCAGGCTGTGTTGCCTGGTCTCGCCGCCCGCAGGCCTGGGGGCTCGGTGCCCAGGAGAGGAGGGCCAGGGAGTGTGGAGGAGCCATGCCAGCTGTCCCGGGGACAGAGGCCCCCTAACTGGGGGGTGTCCCCTGGAAGGGCCTGAAGGAACGTTTGGGGGGTGCGGGAGGAACCCAGCCTCCCTGAGGAGATCGGCCCTCGAGCCGGGCAGTGCAGGGCGCAGCCCCAGGCTCCAGCCGGCGCCCCGAGGCGGGGGAGGGTCTCGGACCCTTCCACCTCCTTTGCGGTGCCGCAGGCGTTCCTGGGCTCCAGCGCATCCTCCTTCCTTTCTGCTGCGCTGGGTCCGAGCGGGAGCAGCTCTTTGCCCTCCCCGCGGGCTCTGGGCCTGTCTCCAGCGACCATAGCGAGGGGGGGGCCTGAGGCAAAGGTGGGGGGGGGTCGAGCGGGCCTGGCGTCAGCGTAACACTCGTGGTCTCCTCCGCCCACAGCTCTCTGGCCTGACCAGCTCTTTGCCTGACACCGTCTTATCTCACCTCTTCAGCCAGGTAAGCGGGGCGCCCCGGACACGTCGCAGCTGCCCTGCTCGGCTCAGGATCTGGGCATGGCCCGGACAGAGTCCCCCAGCGAACAGCTGGCGAATCGGCACCCGGGGGCTTTGCTAGTGATCCCCTCTGCCATGCTGCCGGGACCTGCGGGGGATAACCAGGCCTGGACCCAAGACTTAGCCCCCTCCCAGCCCTGGACAGTTCTGGGCAACGCTGGGTCTTCCCCCTCCCGTCCCCTTACACTCAGACCAGTCCCTGTGCCCCCCTAGCCTGTCCTTCCCTGGCCCACACAAGCCGAGCCCTTCCTGCCCTGGGTTCCAGGAGCCCCCGCCTTCCTGATCTCGTTGCTCTGGCTCTGCCTGCACAGGAGGAGCTGGTGAGCAACACGGAGCTGGTGCAGAGCTATCGGCAGCAGATCGGGAGCGTGGTGAACCAGTACAACTTGCAGCTGTTCTGGAACATGTACAACGGGTAACGTGCAGGCACATGCACACACACGTCCCTGCCGCTCCACAGTGGGGCGGGGCAGCCCGGGCTGCCGGCCCCTTTGTCCGAAAGCAGCTCCCCGAGGGGCGGCGGAACCTCTTCCAGGTGGCTGCGGGCTCTGTGCTGCCACTGGGCCTTCCACATGCAGGGGGGCGCCTGACGGGGTGCCCCGATTGTGCCTCGCAGCGATTGGCCATAGTGAGCTGGGGCAGGGGGATGCGAAAGGCAGGGAGATCTCAGCCCAGCGGGCAGGTCCTGGTGCCGCAGAGAGGCCACGACTGTCGTGCGCTGTTCCTTGGGGCAGGAGCAGGAGACGCCGTGGGGGTAGCCAGGGTGGTTAAGGCCCGGAATAAATTACCCAGGGGGGTTGTGGAATCTCCGTCACGGGGGAGATTTCCGAGCGGGTTGGACACACCTGTCAGGGATGGGCTAGTCGGTGCTTGGTCCTGCTGTGGACTTGACGGCCTCCCGGGGACCCTTCCAGGCCTGCCGTTCTGCACCGGAGCGTGGTGGGGTGTGCGGCCCAGGGGGTTTTGAGAACAAGGCAAGGGGCCGTGTCAGTCAGCCCCACCCTGGGCAGTGGGGGGCAGGGAGGAGGCGGCCGGGGGCCAGGTGGGGTAGGCTGGGTTGCGCTGGCAGGAGGAAGATGGCCAAGTGTCTCGTTAGCCCCTCCGACACTGGGCTCGGTGCTTGTGCCGCTGTGACGCGCGCTGGGCTTTGGAGACCGGCGCTCCCTGTGGCTGCGACTTGGGCTGGGCTCGGCTGCCCTCTTGCTCCTCCATGAGCGCCCCTGGCGAGGGAAGCTGCTGGCCGGCTTTGCCCATGGCTGTTCCGGGAGCGGCGCCGTTTCGCTCTGGGCCCTAACCTCTGGCCCCCTCTCTCCCCCTCAGCCGCAGAGACCTGGACATTAACCGGCCTGGGACTGTCCCTAACGCCAAAACACTCCGGTAAGTGGCACCCTGCTCCCAGGGCGGAGGCTGGAACCGGGTGGGAAGGGCTAAGCCCCTGACTCTCTCCCGCTCTTGGTGTTCCCAGCTGCCCGGTCATGCTGGTGGTGGGGGACAACGCGCCTGCTGAAGACGGGGTGGTGAGTAAAGGGGCTAAGTTGGGGGGGGTCGCCCCCCCCCCGCTCGGATACTTGGATACCCCCCTGCCCAGCCTCTCGCGCTGTCACCCAGACCCTCCGCACCGGCTGCTCCCAGGCACCGGCCGTCACGCCGGGGGGATTTAAACCCGGCCTAAGGCAGACGTCCCGATTCGCTGCCCTGTCTCCGCGCCCGCCCGTCTCCACTGGGCTGTTCCTCTTGCCCGCGCCCCCGGAGAGCCAGTGTCTTCTCAAGCTGGTTGAAACCCCAAATCTGGCGGTTTGAGTTCTCCCGCCGTTCCTCCGCCTCCCTTTCTCCCCCGCGCCAGCCCCGGTTCCCTCTCCACCCTCGCACGCTCCTGTCCCGGCCCTTCCCCGACTGCCACGGAGCCAGCCCTTCCCTCGGGCGCTGCCCCACCTCGGGTCCCTTTCCGCAGGCAGGGCTGCTCTCCCCGAGGCCTGCCCCCCAGGTTCACCCCACGTCGAGCCCTGCGCCCTGGTCAGCTCAGGGAACCCTTTCGGGGACTTGCCAGGGCGGGGGGAGGGGCACCTCCCTGGCCCCACCTCCCTGGCCCCGCAGCCTGGCGTGACCCCAGATATGGTCAGCCCCTCCCCCTCCAGGCCCAAAACCAGCCAGGACCTGGTGGGCTGAAGGGGGGCGCCTGTTGTGGGGCCCAGCTCTGGAGAGGTGCCCCCGCTGCCCAACCCAGGGGCTGCTGCAGGCAGAGAGTGGGGGGGGGGGGTCCTCTCCCCGCTGTCGCCCCAGAGCACCCTCCAGCACCCAGACTGTCCCTCCCAGCCCATGAATGTTGTTCCATGCTGTGTCCTGCCCCCCCCCTGCCCGTGGGCGCGCCGAGCGAAAGTGGCTCCGCCCGGGGCGGGAGGGACGGGAGGGAACACGGTGCCCCGGCGAGGGGGGCGCGCTGCCCCCCAGGGCGCTGCCAGTGCCAAACGCGGAACCCCCCCCCCTCCCCGGCTCTGCGCCCTGCGTGCGCCCCGGGCCTGTCAGAGCTGGGCGGACGGGACCAGAGACCTGCTCCCCCCGCGCCCGGAGCAGAGCCGGGAAGCCGTCCCGCCTGGGTTGAACGTTGCCGGGGACCCCGCACGCGGGGCCAGCCCTGGGGAAGGGTCGTGAGTCCCCGGAGCTCCGCGTCCTGACCCCCTGCTCTTCCCCGCGCAGGTGGAGTGTAACTCCAAGCTGGATCCGACCAACACCACTTTCCTGAAGGTAACGTGGGTCGTCTGCCCGCGGGTGGCGCTGGGGACTGAGACGGGTGCAGCCGTCTCCCTCTGTCTGCCAGCGAGGCCTGGCCCGGCCCGCTACGCCTGCCCCAATGCCCCCGGCTCTGCCGGCGCCCCTCAGCTGCACCAGCCCTGGCCCCCCTCCCCCCGGCTCTGCCAACTCCCCTCAGCTGCACCGGTCCTCCCCCCCCGGCTCTGCCAGCGCCCCTCAGCTGCACCGGTCCTCCCCCCCCGGCTCTGCCGGCGCCCCTCAGCTGCACCGGTCCTCCCCCCCCCCGGCTCTGCCAGCGCCCCTCAGCGGCACCGGTCCTCCCCCCCCCGGCTCTGCCGGCGCCCCTCAGCTGCACCGGTCCTCCCCCCCCCCGGCTCTGCCAGCGCCCCTCAGCTGCACCGGTCCTCCCCCCCCCCGGCTCTGCCAGCGCCCCTCAGCTGCACCGGTCCTCCCCCCCCCCCCCGGCTCTGCCGGCGCCCCTCAGCTGCACCGGTCCTCCCCCCCCCCCCGCCGCTCTGTCAGCGCCCCTCAGCTGCACCGGTCCTCCCCCCCCCCCGGCTCTGCCGGCGCCCCTCAGCTGCACCGGTCCTCCCCCCCCCCGGCTCTGCCAGCGCCCCTCAGCTGCACCGGTCCTCCCCCCCCCCGGCTCTGCCAGCGCCCCTCAGCTGCACCGGTCCTCCCCCCCCCCCCCGGCTCTGCCGGCGCCCCTCAGCTGCACCGGTCCTCCCCCCCCCCCCGCCGGCTCTGTCAGCGCCCCTCAGCGGCACCGGTCCTCCCCCCCCCCGGCTCTGCCAGCGCCCCTCAGCGGCACCGGTCCTCCCCCCCCCCCCGCCGGCTCTGCCAGCGCCCCTCAGCTGCACCGGTCCTCCCCCCCCCCCCGCCGGCTCTGTCAGCGCCCCTCAGCGGCACCGGTCCTCCCCCCCCCCCCCCCGGCTCTGCCAGCGCCCCTCAGCGGCACCGGTCCTCCCCCCCCCCCCCCCGGCTCTGCCGGCGCCCCTCAGCGGCACCGGTCCTCCCCCCCCCCGCCGGCTCTGCCAGCGCCCCTCAGCTGCACCGGTCCTCCCCCCCCCCCCGGCTCTGCCGGCGCCCCTCAGCGGCACCGGTCCTCCCCCCCCCCCGGCTCTGCCAGCGCCCCTCAGCTGCACCGGTCCTCCCCCCCCCCCCCGCCGGCTCTGCCAGCGCCCCTCAGCTGCACCGGTCCTCCCCCCCCCCCCCCCGGCTCTGCCAGCGCCCCTCAGCTGCACCGGTCCTCCCCCCCCCCCCCGCCGGCTCTGCCAGCGCCCCTCAGCTGCACCGGTCCTCCCCCCCCCCCCCGCCGGCTCTGCCAGCGCCCCTCAGCTGCACCGGTCCTCCCCCCCCCCCCCCGCCGGCTCTGCCAGCGCCCCTCAGCTGCACCGGTCCTCCCCCCCCCCCCCGCCGGCTCTGCCAGCGCCCCTCAGCTGCACCGGTCCTCCCCCCCCCCCCCCCCCCGGCTCTGCCAGCGCCCCTCAGCTGCACCGGTCCTCCCCCCCCCCCTCCCCCCCGGCTCTGCCAGCGCCCCTCAGCTGCACCGGTCCTCCCCCCCCCCCCCCGGGCTCTGCCAGCCCCCTCAGCTGCACCGGTCCTCCCCCCCCCCCCCGCCGGCTCTGCCAGCGCCCCTCAGCTGCACCGGTCCTCCCCCCCGCCCCCCCCGCCGGCTCTGCCAGCGCCCCTCAGCTGCACCGGTCCTCCCCCCCCCCCGCCGGGTCTGCCGGCGCCCCTCAGCTGCACCGGTCCTCCCCCCCCCCCCCCGCCGGGTCTGCCGGCGCCCCTCAGCTGCACCGGTCCTCCCCCCCAGCTCTGCCAGTCTCTCTCAGGCCAGGCCCCCACCCCGTTGTGCCCAACCTCTCCTGCCTGCCCTGCCCCCCACAGCTCTGCTCCCTTGGCCAGGGAGGGGGGATTGACAGCTGGACACAGCTGGGCCCTGGCAGGCATAGACGGCCCCCGACCGAATGACGGGGGGTTCTGTCCTGTCCGGGACAGGGCTCTCTGGGCATCCTGCTGGGCGCCGGCCACCTCGCTGCTTCCCGGGGGCGGCGGAGCAGGGGGTTGGAAGAGGGTCTCTGTGGGGCTGGCGCCGCGGGGGGGCAGGACGCTGGCCCAGGCGTCCCCGGGGTCTCCACTAACCGAGTTCCATTTCCCTTCAGATGGCCGACTCGGGGGGGCTCCCACAGGTCACACAGGTGAGTCGCCCCCCCCCCCACCCTAAGTCTCAGCTCCATGCTACCCTGGCTCTGCGGCTCCTGGAGCCAAGGGCGGAGGAGAGCGCCGGCCGGCTCTGGAGGGGGAGGTGGGACCCCTGCGCTGCCCTGGGGGGGCCCCTCCTCTCCTCTGCCCCCACGGGGGTGGGGCAGCCCCAGCCCTGTCTAATGGTGGAGGAAGGGCGCAGTCAGGCCAGGGTCAAAGCTGCCCCTCCCCGGGGCATCCCGACTTCCAGCCCCGCAGAGGGGGCACCGCCTCTGAGAGCCCCGGGTTTGGTGAGACCCCCCCCCAGTGAGTCAGCAGCCGCCAGCGTCTTTCCTGCCCTTTCAGCCTCGTTTTTCCTCCCACAGCCTGGGAAGCTGACGGAAGCCTTCAAGTACTTCCTGCAGGGGATGGGCTACAGTAAGTGCGGGGGCCGGGGGAAGGGCCGCCCGGGGGGGACGTGAGGGGTGGGAACGTGCCGCTGCCCCGGTGCCTTTCCCACTGCGGCGTGTGCGTGAGGGTCCCATCTCGGCGGCTCTGCGCGCCCAGCCTGGCATGGTGCGGGACCCCCCGGCACGGCTGCCCACTGCCCTGCCCGCTCAGAGCCGCTGCGAGGGTGGGCCGCAAACTCCTGCCAGGCTCCTGGGCCGAGGGGACCCATGCCGGGGGGCGGGGACAGGACCAAGCTAGTTATGGGGCAGGAAACCACACTCAGGGAGACCACATGGCTGCCCCCCCCCCCGGGGCTCTCCGGGCGCCACGCTCCGTGGCCACGGCTGCTCTTTGCAGGTGAATTTGTGTCACCTGCCGAGGCCCGTCTGCTCTCCCGGGAGGGGGGCCAGGGAGCCCCTCATCCTTACAAAAACCCAGCCCCCAGGCCTGGTCTCCCCACAGACTGGCGGGAGCTGCGGGCACCTCAGGCGCCGGCCCCATGGCCAAGGGCATTAGCTGTGTGTCTCAGGCCGTAGGAGGGGGTTGGGGGGGTGGGAGGGCCAGGAACCGGCAGAACCGTCTCTCAGGCCGTGGCGGGGGGGCGGGGGGGCCAGGAAGCAGCAGAACCGTCTCTCAGGCTGTGGCGGGGGGGCCAGGAAGCAGCAGAATGGTCTGCCGGCTGCCCCTCGCCGAGGCCCACGCGACAGGCAGAGCCCCGGGGCTGAGCTGTGTCCAGTCAGAGCCCCCCTTGCCTTGTCTGGATCACTCTGCCAGCCCCGGGAGGGAGCGAGGGCCGGGGGTGTGAATGCGGGTGTGGGGGGGGTGTGACGTGTCCCACCAGCTGTGTGGCTCTCTCGCCCGCGCTCTCCGTTTTGTGGCTGCCGGGTCCCGTGGGGTGGGGCCGGATCGCCGCCTGACGCTCTCTTTCTCTCCCCACGCCCCCTCCCCCCGCCCCTCTGTCTCTCCCGTAGTTGCGTACTTGAAGGATCGGAGGCTGAGTGGAGGAGCAGGTACCCCCCTCACTGCTGCTCGCTCTCCGCCCCATCCGCTGCATGCGCCCATCCCCAGCTCCATGTGCATTGCTGCAGGCCAGGGCCCACCCCCCCGCACAGGAGAGGGGCAGGGGCTTCCCCAGGCTGGCTTCAAAGGAGGCAGAGTCAGGGGTGGGGACTGTGGTGGGGGGGCAGTAGCGGTGTGGGGGGCTGGGCCCTAGCGGCGTGGGGGGACGTGATGATAGTGGCGTGGGGGTGGTGTGGTAGCAGTTTGGGGACAGAACAGTAATGGCAGGGGGGAGGGTGGTAGTGGCGGGGGGGTGGAGCAGTGTGGGACAGGGCAGTAGCCTGTGGGGGCGGGTGGGGCAAGAGCGGTATGGTGGCGGGGTGGTAGTGGTGTGGGTGTGGGCAGGGGGAAGAGCAAGGGGCAGTGGTGTGGGGGTGTGGTGGTAGTGGTAAGGGGGCAGGCTTTAGCGGTGGGGGGCTGAGCAGTGGGGAGTGGGATGGTAGCGGCGGGGGGGCGGGTAGTGTGGGAGCAGTGGGGCAGGGAGCAAGGCGGTGGCAAGCAGGGCAGTAGGGGCATGTGGATGGCGTGGGGGCGGGGCGATAGTGGCCTGGTGGTGGGTGGGGCAGTAGCGGGGCGGGGTGGGAGCAGCATGGAGGAGGGGCAGTAGTGGGATGGGGGCAGGGTGGGAGCGGCGTGGGGACGGGGTGGAGGCAGGGTGGGGGCGGGGTGGTAGTGGGATGGGAAGGGGCGGGAGTGGGATGGGAAGGGGCGGGAGTGGTGCGGGGGCGGGAGCAGTGGGAAGGGGTGGGAGCGGCGTGGGGGCGGGGCAGTAGTGGGCGGGGAAGGGGTGGGAGCGGTGCGGGGGCAGGGCGGGAGTGGCGCGGGGGCAGGAACGGGGCGGGAGCGGTGCGGGGAAGGGGCGGGGGTGGGAGCGGTGCGGGGGCGGGAGCGGTGCGGGGAAGGGGTGGGAGCGGTGCGGGGGCGGGAGCGGTGCGGGGAAGGAGCAGGAGCAGTGTGGGGGCGGGGCGGGGTGGGGAAGGGGTGGGAGTGATGCAGGGGTGGGAGCGGTGCGGGGACGGGAGCAGTGCAGGGGTGGGAGCGGTGCGGGGAAGGGGGGGGCGGGGGCGGTGCGGGGGCGGGAGCGGCGCGGGGGAGGAAGGTGGGGAGCGCCCTCCTGGCAGTAGCCTTGGCTGGCGGCTGCGGCCCCTTGCACAGCTGGGTGCCGTTGGCTGCCAGCCCCTCCCCGTGCCCGGCCCCGGAGGCACTTGCGTGCGTGGGTGAGGATGGGCGCGGGGCCCCCCCGGCTGCCCCCAGAGCGGAGGAGCAGCCTGGCCCGTGGGCCTGGGGCCGCTGCCCCTCACGTCCCAGCGCCAGCCGCCCGGAGTGGTGGGAGAGCCAGTGGGGGCCGGCGCTGAGTCTGTGGCCCGGGGCCGTTGCTGTGCGGATCCCCCCCCAGCGGGCAGGGGAGGCCAAACGCGGGAGCAGAGCCCTGGCCGGGCCGGAGCAGCCCGTCTCCGAACCTTCCCCGGTCCCCCTGGTCTCCGCCCCGGCTCTGCTGCGGGAGTCGGCGCTTGGCTCCCCGGCTCGGGACCTGACGGGGCCGGGGCCATTCTGGCGCTGCGGGGGGCAGGCAGACACTCCTCCCCCCGCGCTGCTTTGCTCAGGCCCCAGGCGGGGTCTCGCCAAGCCCGGGGCAGACGGGAATCCCAGAACCGCAGCGTCCGGTGGGCTCCGACCTGCCTCTGGAATCCAGCTAGTGGGCGAGTGCTCACGAGCCAGAGACCGGCCACGGCCCCCGGCTGCAGCCAGACCGCATGGCTGGGCTATTGCGGCTCCCCCCGCCCGCCGCCAGTGCCAGGCAGAGCCCACGGGCCCCATGGTGCACGCTCCCAGCGCACGGGACTGACGAGCTGGGTGGAGCGGAGGAGGAAGCCGCCTCCTCTCTGCCCCCAGGCCCATGCGCTTCCGGCCCGAGCCACACGCCCTTGTGCGTTGCACGCTCCGGGGAACCTTTCACAGAAGCCCCGATTCTCATGGGCGCTCGCTTGCACGTCAGCATCCTCGTGCGAGGGGATTTTCACGGCCACTTAAGTGTGCACAGGGCAGCGTGCGCACAGGCCGGCGAGCGTCCCGGCCAGCTGGGAAAGACCCGATCCTCTGCCTGCACATCCCAAAGGGGCAGGGGATCGTGAGGTATAACCCCAGCGGGCAAACTCCTAGGGGGGATTGGTGGAGGTGGGGGCAGCGCCCTGCCTGCAGTGCTCGGCTCCGCAGGCTAAGGGGCAGGCGTCTCCTCCCCAAAGGATTAACAGAGCCCCCCTCTGCCCCCATAGGCCATCTCCGTTACACCGCATGCTGCAAGCTTAAGCCGCTGGACGCTGGCCTCCGGCGCCGCCCCCCGGCCAGGGGAAGGCGCCTCGCTGGGCGGGCCGGAGAGCCTACGGCTTCCCCAGTGCCGGCTTTGCTTGTGTGTCGTGCCTGCCCGAGCCCTCCCGGGCCGGGAGCGCACCCTGACCGCCTCTGTCCCCGTCCTGCTCTCCCCCCAGTGCCCTCGGCCGGCATGACGCGCCTGGCCCGCTCCCGCACCGCCTCCCTCACCAGCGCCAGCTCGGTGGACGGCAGCCGCCCGCGGGCCTGCACCCACTCGGAGAGCAGCGAGGCCATGGGGCAGATCAACCACACCATGGAGGTCTCGTGCTGAGGTTTCGGGTCCCTCCGCCGTCTCCTCTTCCGCCGCTGGAGCCATTTCGCATCGTCCTGCATCGTCACCCCCGCCCCGCCCCCGCCCGGCTCCCCGCTTCCTCTGTGGCCAGGGCGTCTTTTCTTTTACTCTTGCCTCCAAGGGGTGGGGCTGGATCCGCCTCGGTGCAGTGGGGTCGCTCTCCCCGGCTGTCGGGCAGCGAGCCGTCTCTCCGCCGGCCGCGGTGGGATTCCCCCGCTTTGCGCCCGGCTAAGGCAGGACGAGGAATCGCCTGCGACGGGCCCTGGCTTGTGGGCTCTGTCCAGGCACTGACGTAGCTGGGTGGCCCCAGGCTACTTCACGGCCCCCCCTTCCAGCGCCCCCCTCCACTGTCTCTCTTCTCCATTTGACCCACCCCTGGGAAAACTGAACCTGGAACCCCGAGAGCTTAAACACGAGCCCCTCCCTGCCACGGGAGCGAAAAAGCCTCCCTCAGTCAGCTTGTGGTCTCCTAACCCGGGTGGGGAACCTCACGCCCGGGGCCGAATGCAGCCCCCGGCTTGTCTGGATCCAACCCCCAAGGCTTAGACCCCCCCAGCATTGGGGAGCCCACACTGGCGCTGCCCCCCCAGGCTCTGGTGTGCATGAGGGGTGTGGGGAGGGTCTTTTTGCTTCCCACGTGGGGGCCACGTCAGTGAGGGGTTTGTGGGATTTTTGCGTTTCACTCGTGGGCGGCCCCCGACTGATGTTCCTGTGGGTCCGTGCCCCCCCCCCCCCGGCCATGCTCTAACCAATGGCTAGAGAGGGCAGTCCCCTGCGGCCTTTCCGTGGGTCAACACTCCATGGTATTGAGTGTCACTGAGCACTGGGACCCAGGGGGGGGTGGCTCCCTGGGACCTTCCTCCCGCCCCCTCTGGCCTCTCCATCCGAAACAAGAAGTAGAATTGTTGTAGAGCAGGAAGTGAAACGGCACGGCTGGGCGCTCGCCCCTCCTCACTGAGACCCTGTTCCCCAAATGCAGCAGGGCCGAGACACCCCAAAACCCACCCGCCAGCGACACCTGCAGGCTGTGCGCGCCAGAGATCCTGGTCGCAATCAAGCGCGCCCGTCGCAAGCGCGTACATGCCCCTGGGCACCCTTAGGACAGCGAGCTCCCAGGGTCGCTATACTGAGCCGGGGGCTTCTGGTGCGTGTGTTTGACCCGCATGCACACGCCCCCGTTGCAGTTCTTACGTGCAAGAAGGACAATCAACAATAACCAAAACCAGAGGAGACTCCCCCTGCCCCGTGTGATCCGAGATCCGCCAGGGAAGCCTCTTCCCGGCTCGTAGGGCCGAGGAGGGAAGCACGCTGATGCTGGGGCAGGTGGGCTCTGCAGGGGTTTTCCTCCCTCCCTTGCTGCGAGGGCTGATTCTGCTCCCGACACGCAGACGCTCCAGGAAGAGTCCAAAGGGGCAGCCGTTGTGGGTGGGGGACTGTCGTATTCGCTGGCTGCGCGCTAGGGACCGAGGCAGGACTTCGTCAGTGCCAGGCAAATTAAGCGCCAGATAAAAGTATCTTTTTGCACCAGCCTGCGTGGGGATCTTGGTTTCCGTATTTTGCCCCCCAGATTCCGGTGGGAATCCCATTGCAAATCCCCAGCCAGCAATTCCCCCCACGCCCCATTCTCATTGTGGCTCGCTCCATTCTGCATGGATGAGATCTGCCACCTGTCCTGAGGATCAGGGGCCTGGCTTGGCAGGGCTCTGGGGTCTTGTGCAGAGGAGGTGAAGGCTGATTGTAGTGTAACACATCCTTGGCCCGGTGACAGCGGGGAACAGAACACAGAGCCTCTTGGTCCTGAAGGCCAGCACCACACCCTCTAGCTAAAGGAGAATCTTCGTGAGCTGTTAGCAGTACGGGGCCCAGGACACACAGCTGAGCATTTCTCGGTCCATCCAGTAAATGGCTAGTGAGCCAGTTTGTTCCAGTGTTCGCTACTTGGTGTGCAGGGAGTGGACATCCCCCTAGGATGCCCCTGGCTGTCGCCACTTTTTGTCACCCTTCCTGGAGGGCAGGAAGAGACAGGACCCGTCCTCACATGTTGCTGGGATTAGCCCCGGGCTCCTTTCCTCACATGCCAGTGAGTGGCCGAGGGAGGCCGCAAACCCATGAGCCGTGCCCGCACGGGGGTGCCGTATTGTCTGTGTCAGGAGGAAATCGCTCCCCTTCCTGTTGTTTCTCCTCTGGGTCATCAGAGGACGTCAAAGGGACACCGAGGTCCCTGGCATTCGGGGCCATTTCAGCTGAGGCACTGGGAGGCTGCAGAGCCAGTTCATAAGGTATTGAGCATTCACCATCCCCGAGGCTGGGTCTCCAATTTCCTTGATTCCCCACCCCCAACTTCCATTCGGGTCCTTTATGACCACACAGGACTGGCTTGCCGCTCTAAGAGCTGGAGGGAATAGCCCCAAACTTCATCATCCTAGCAGCCAGAAGAAATGTTGTTAGACACACAGAGAGAGACCGTGTGAAGTACCCCGGGGCGTTCCAGAGACTGGGTCTCTCTCACACATCTTATCCAGGAGAGTGTGTGTCTGCCCTCTGCTTCCCGTATGGAGAAATCCAGAACACACGTGCCACACAAACACACACACGCATACTGCATTTCGATGGTTCAACGGTGCCACAACCATTCTAGAAACTCTCTGTGGTGTATTAGTTTTGTCCCAGACACTGTTTTTCCGTGTGCTTCCTTTGGAACATTAAATGTGAATGTTTGAAAGCTCGTAGGAATTCTTTTTACTGTAGATTCTGCTGCAATTTATCTTGGTTTTTTTTTTTTTTAGTGTGTCCTTTCAGATAATATATATATAAATACCTATATATAATATATATATATTGGATTTCCCCCCCCCTCTTTTGTTCTTGTAGTAACTGGTAACTGATGTGTGGTTTTAACATTTAAAGATGTTCTGCCTGTAATTTTGGTTGGGATTTGTTTTTGAGTTTTTTCAGTTGTTTCCTGCTTAAGGTGGAATTTTAATGACTTTCAAACTTCTCTGTACGAGGTGACCCCTTATATTTTTGTGCATTAAAGCGGTTGATGCTCCTAAAGCTGCATGGATGCCATGGTATGTATAGATGGCTACACATGCAAAAGGGAGCAGTGGTTGATGTAGAGAGGATTACTGTGCTGAAAACTAATAAAGACCTTATGAAGAAGCTAGCAGAGTCTCCTGCTTTTGTAGCGATCTGTGTTATGTGCGTCTTGGGGGGGGCAGCCCCCTCCAGAGCAGTGCCTGGACTGGTTCAGACTGGATTTAAGAGGCACAAGAGACAGAGCTTGTGGGACTTCTCCAGAATTGGTTCCTCTGAAATCGACGCCACTGAATCCCCAGGGGCAGGCTCTGGCCCTTGGCAGACATGTGCTCTGCCTTGGGGTTGGGAAGCGAAAGGGAAAAATGCACCATGTAGCTGCACCAGACCATGCTGGCAACGGGTTTGGCTGGCAGCCTTTCAGAGCAAACAGCAATCTCCGTTCTCTTCCATCTGACCCCTCCGCCCTGGCGTTTCCTGGGCAGGGAGCAGGGTGGCAGGGTTTTTCATTGATCTCCCTCCAAAGGACTGATCAGAATACTGATCAGCGCACAGTCAACCTGTGGAACTCCTTGCCAGAGGATGTGGTAAAGGCTAGGACTTTTAACAGGGCTCAAAAAAGAGGTTAGATAGATTCGTGGAGGTTTGGTCCAATGGCTGTTAGCCAGAATGGGTAGGGATGGTGTCTCTGTTTCTCTGGAGGTGGGACAAGGGAGGGATCGTGTGAGAATTACTTGTTGTGTTCCCTCCCTCTGGGGCACCTGGTGTTGGCCACTGTCGGCAGCCAGGACACGGGGCTGGATGGACTGTTGGTCTGATCCAGTCTTGGCCGTTCTCATGTTCTTAGTAAGGATGCGGAGTGGGACGTATTTTAGCAACTGGTTTAGGGCAGGGAGGCTTGTCAGGGATTTGAGGGGGCTTGGGAACCTTGCTCTCCAGCAGGCCCAGCTCCTTTGCGGGGGGACGGTGACGGGACCGCACACTGCTCCTGCCCTAAGCACTCCCATTGGCTGGGAACTTGCTGCTGGCAACATGGTCTGCGGTGCCAGGAGCATCCCCATGGCATTGCTGACCAGGATCTGCTGGAGGTAAAAGCCTCCTGCCCCGGCCCTAACCTCCCCCCCCCCCAAAGCTCTCTTCCCTAGCCCCACCCCCGAGCCCACGCTTCAGTCAAATTAGGGATGTGGGACAATTTATCGGTTAATCTTGTTGACTACACACAGCCCCCCTCCACTGCCTCTGATACAGAGGCATCAAGGGGAGAGAGCGGGAGCCAGTGCCCATGAGGAGCTGGCTTAAAAGCCGTCTCCCTCGATCACAAGATCTGCCTGCCCCCACCCCAGGTGCTGCTGCCTCTGAGGGAGAGGCAGCGGCATGGAGGGTGAGGGGGATAGGCTGGAGTCAATACGTGTGGGGAGCCAGCTTTTAAGCAGCAGGGGGGGCAGAGACAGCAGAAGCCAGTTCCCCCCCAGCATCGCCTCTATCAGGCGGTGGGGGAGGCACCGGACAGGGGCTGCTGCCATCCTGCACTGCTGGCTGCCCGGCAGGCCGGCTCCCGCCTGGCACCCTGCGCTGCGACAGAGGCAGCCACGCAGGGTGGCAACGGGCTCCCCGGGAGTGGGGACGGAGCGCACTGGCGGTCGGCTCCGGCCCAGGGAGCCTTCGAACGGTCGCTCCCTATGAAAAGCTGCTGCAGAGAACAGGCAACTCGGGGCCTGCCTAGGCAAGGCCCATCTCCGCGTTCGCACAGGAGTAACCAGACCCACCGAGGCCAAATGTCAGGCCCTGCGCAGGCCCTGGTTCCTGCTGACCCCTCCAAAGGAACGTGGGATGGTGGGGCCGGGGGGGGTCACACTAGGGTGCCTCTCTCCCGGCTTCCTCCGTAACTGGGGGGCAAGGGGGGCTCCCCCGGATCCAGGGGGCTAAATCCAACATTTAGCTCCTCGGAACCCCTGGTCAGTTACTGTCCAGCCCTGCGGCTGCCTGCCCGGCTGCCCTTCGGTCTGGGGTTCGCGTTTGGTTTTGTGTGGCCTGGCGAAGGCAGCACTGAACGAGTCGCACGCTGCCCGGGAGGGGGGTGACGCCTTCTGTTCCGGCCCGCCCCGAGCCCGCTGCAGAGCCGGGCTCCCCGGGCCGCCCCGAGCCCGCCGCAAAGCCGGGCTCCCCGGCCCGCCCCGAGCTCGCTGCAGAGCCGGGCTCCCCGGGCCGCCCCGAGCCCGCCGCAGAGCCGGGCTCCCCGGACCGCCCCGAGCCCGCCGCAGAGCCGGGCTCCCCGGCCCGCCCCGAGCCCGCTGCAAAGCCGGGCTCCCCGGCCCGCCCCGAGCTCGCTGCAGAGCCGGGCTCCCCGGCCCGCCCCGAGCTCGCTGCAAAGCCGGGCTCCCCGGCCCGCCCCGAGCCCGCTGCAAAGCCGGGCTCCCCGGCCCGCCCCGAGCTCGCTGCAGAGCCGGGCTCCCCGGCCCGCCCCGAGCTCGCCGCAGAGCCGGGCTCCCCGGCCCGCCCCGAGCTCGCCGCAGAGCCGGGCTCCCCGGGCCGCCCCGAGCTCGCTGCAGAGCCGGGCTCCCCGGGCCGCCCCGAGCCCGCTGCAGAGCCGGGCTCCCCGGGCCGCCCCGAGCTCGCCGCAGAGCCGGGCTCCCCGGGCCGCCCCGAGCTCGCTGCAGAGCCGGGCTCCCCGGCCCGCCCCGAGCTCGCTGCAGAGCCGGGCTCCCCGGGCCGCCCCGAGCTCGCCGCAGAGCCGGGCTCCCCGGCCCGCCCCGAGCTCGCCGCAGAGCCGGGCTCCCCGGCCCGCCCCGAGCTCGCCGCAGAGCCGGGCTCCCCGGCCCGCCCCGAGCTCGCCGCAGAGCCGGGCTCCCCGGCCCGCCCCGAGCTCGCCGCAGAGCCGGGCTCCCCGGCCCGCCCCGAGCTCGCCGCAGAGCCGGGCTCCCCGGCCCGCCCCGAGCCCGCTGCAGAGCCGGGCTCCCCGGGCATCGCTTGGGCCCCTTGCTGGGCGCCCCCTTGCACAGAGCCCTGGGGGCCGCCTCTGGACCCCGCCCAGCCGGGGGGGGGGGGTTGCCCTGCAAGGGCCTGGGGCTGCCCCTGCCCAGGGGGCTGCACGTCACTGGGGTCAGCCCCTCCCCCATCCTGCTGGTCCCGCCTCCGGACTTTTCCAGCGCCCTGGCCGGCCCGGGCGGGGGGAGCAGCCGGACGAGTTTGGCCCATCTCGGCCGCCGTACGCCTCAAGGGGCGTGGCCTGCCCCACCCCGGAAGACGGGCCCGGGTGCTGGGGAACCACGTGGAAAGCGGCTCCGCCCCGCCCCCGAGGCCGGTCATGGCGAGCGCGGCGAAGAGGCCCAAGGTAGCGGCCGCGGGCTCCGGCTACAGGAAAAGCCCCGGGGGGGGCCCAGGGTCCAGCCCCGCCCCCCCCGAACCGGGCTCCACTCGGGCCGGGCCAAAGGCGCGTGTCCCCCCCCCCCCCCGCCTGAGGAAGAACCGCGATGTCCGGGGCTGGGGGGAGGGGGCGAGACGGGAGCAACAGGCCCCGTACGCCGGGGGGGGGGTGCAAAAGCCATTTCCCCCCCCATGGCCCCCCGTAAACCCGCTGCAGCCCGGCCGGCCGGGGGGAGGCAGGAGCAGCGCGCTGCCCGAGGGGGGAGGCGGGGGCTCATTGCCCCGCCTACTGGGGGGGACAGTCACAGCCCTGGGGTCCGCGTTTGCAAACCCCCCCCCCCAGAAATTCCTGCGTGCGGGCCTGGAGCGGACTCCGCTGCAGCCAGTTTGAGGAGGCCTGTGGGGCGGGGCGTGTTTTCGTGTGATCGAGAGAAAATCCCATCAGGTCCCCCCCCCCCCCCCGAGCTGAATGCATCTCCCTCAGAAACGTGCGAGACCTCGGGCCGGCGGCCGCCTCCCTGAAATCTTTATATCCAAGCTGGGAGCACCAGGCAGCCCCTCCCTCCGCTTCTTGACTTAAAATGCATTTAAGAATTTCTTAAAGCCTGAATGCAAGATCTTAGGGAAAAGGGGGAAGCGGTGAGGGGGCCAAGTTTGCAGTTGCTATTCAGTGACTCAGGATCCTTAAGTGCAAGGCAAACAATGAAGAGTTACAAAGGACTCTCCGAGAAGCCTGAGGGGGGCTGGAAGAGATCACTGACTCCTGCCCAAAGCAGGATCAACCCCAACTCAATCGTCCCAGCCAGGGCTTTGTCCAGCCCGGACTTAAAAATACCTTCCTGGAGACCCCATTCCCGTGTTTCACCACCCTCCTAGGGAAATAGTTTTTCCTCACATAATCCCCACTATACTTACAAAGATGGGGGCTGAATTAACTGCTACCAACACAGAGAGAAATGTTGCCATCAGTGTGGATAGATCTCTGAAAATATCCACCGAAAATATGTCATTATAGAAATCCGTGGTCTGACCACACCTTGAACGGTGTGTGCAGATCTGGTCACCCCAGCTCAGAAAAGGGGTAGAACTGGAGGGGAGAAGGGGCGAAAGGATAGCTACGGAGATCACATCTACACTGCAGCGCTATTTCAGGATACTTCCGGTATCCCAAAATAGCCATTCCGCATCTTTGAAACGTGCCCGTTATTTTGAAACATAACAGGTTCGCTATTCTGATGTCCCTGTCGCCCTCGTTCCACAAGGATAAAGGATGTTTTGGAATAGCGCTTTGTTTCAAAATTTGGTGCTGCGTAATTTCAAAATTAACTCAAAATACGCTGCACAACTTGAGCAGCTTATTTCGAGCTAAGGGAGCAGTGTAGACACGCCCCTGCTGACACAAACAGGCAGTGGGTTGAAAACAAAGGAAGAGAAGTACGCCTTGAACGTGGTGCTGTGGAGGCCAAAAGTATAACAGTTCAAAAACGCATTAGGTAAGTTCCTGGTGGATGTTAGCCAAGATGGTCAGGAATGGGACCCCATGCTCTGGTGGCCCAAAGCCCCTGACTGACAGAAGCTGGGACTGGCTGAGAGGGGAAGGATTGCTTAATAGTTGCCCTGTTGTGTTCACTCCCTTTGGGGCACCCAGCATTGGCCACGGTCAACAGACAGGACCCTGGCTAGATGGGCCCTGTGGTCTGACCTGGCCTGGCAGCTCTTTGGAAGATTAAAATGCAAGACCAGCCGCACCTTGCTACAATAGTAACAATGCTGTAGAATGAATGAGTGAGAAAAACACATGAACAAAGCAACTTCCCACTGGAGGGAGCGATTACTGAATTTAGATTGAATAGTTTCAGGGGGGTAGCTGAGTTAGTCTGTTAGGCTATGTCTGCACTGCAAGATCTTCTGGCAAAAAATATGCTAACAAATTTGCATGAGTCACAATCTCATTAGAATATTTTCTGCTGTTTCTTTTTGCACAAAATGTTTGGAATGTTTATATGGAAGGGTCCAGCTTGCTCAGGAAGGACAGACAGGGAAAAAAGGGAGGAGGTGTTGCCTTGTATATTAAAAATGAACACACTTGGGCTACGTCTACACTGGCCCCTCTTCCGTAAGGGGCATGTAAATTTCAAGAGTCGTCGTAGGGAAATCCGCGGGGGATTTAAATATCCCCCGCGGCATTTAAATAAAAATGTCCGCCGCTTTTTTCCGGCTTTTAAAAAAGCCGGAAGAGCGTCTAGACTGGCCCCGATCCTCCGGAAAAAGTGCCCTTTTCCGGAGGCTCTTATTCTTACTTTGAAGTAAGAATAAGAGCCTCCGGAAAAGGGCACTTTTTCCGGAGGATCGGGGCCAGTCTAGACGCTCTTTTCCGGCTTTTTTAAAAGCCGGAAAAAAGCGGCGGACATTTTTATTTAAATGCCGCGGGGGATATTTAAATCCCCCGCGGATTTCCCTACGACGACTCTTGAAATTTACATGCCCCTTACGGAAGAGGGGCCAGTGTAGACGTAGCCTTGGTGTGAGGTAGAGATGGACATAGGAGACGGAAGTGTTGAGAGTCTCTGGGTTAGGCTAAAAGAGGTTAAAAACAAGGGTGATGTCATGCTAGGAGTCTACTACAGGCCACCTACCCAGGTGGAAGAAGTGGATGAGGCTTTTTTTAAACAACTAACAAAATCATCCAAAGCCCAAGATTTGGTGGTGATGGGGGACTTCAACTATCCAGATATATGCTGGGAAAATAACACAGCGGGGCACAGACTATCCAATAAGTTCTTGGACTGCATCGGAGACAACTTTGTATTTCAGAAGGATGAAAAAGCTACCGGGGGGAAGCTGTTCTAGATTTGATCCTAACCAATAGGGAGGAGCTGGTTGAGAATTTGAAAGTGGAAGGCAGCTTGGGTGAAAGTGATCATGAAATCCTAGAGTTCACAATTCTAAGGAAGGGTAGAAGGGAGAACAGCAAAAGAGAGACAATGGATTTCAGGAAGGTGGATTTTGGTAAGACAGAGGAAAACCAACTGAGGAGAGTTGGCAGTGTTTCAAAGGGACATTGTTAAGGGCCCAAAAGCAAGCTATTCCGCTGCGACGGAAAGATAGAAAATATGGCAAAAGACCAGCTTGGCTTAACCAGGAGATCTTGCATGATCTAAAAATAAAAAAGGAGTCCTATAAAAAATGGAAAGTAGGACAAATTACAAAGAATGAATAGAGGCAAACAAGACAGGAATTCAGGGCAAGATTAGAAAGGCAAAGACACAAAATGAGCTCAAGCTAGCTATGGGAATAAAGGGAAACAAGAAGACTTTTTATAAATACATTAGAAGCAAGAGGAAGACCAAGGAGAGGGTAGGCCCACTGGTCAGTGAGGAGGGAGAAGCAGTAACAGGAAACTTGGAAATGGCAGAGATGCTTAATGACTTCTTTGTTTTGGTCTTCACCGAGAAGTCTGAAGGAATGCCTAGCATAGTGAGAGGGGGGTAGGTTTAGAAGATAAAATAAAAAGGAACAAGTTAAAAATCACCTAGAAAAGTTAGATGTCTGCAAGTCACCAGGGCCTGATGAAATGCATCCTGGAATACTCAAGGAGCTGATAGAGGAGGTATCTGAGCCTCTAGCGATCATCTTTGGAAAATCATGGGAGACAGGAGAGATTCCAGAAGACTGGAAAAGGGCAAATCTAGTGCCCATCTATAAAAAGGGAAATAAGAACAACCCAGGAAACTGCAGACCAGTTAGTTTAACTTCTGTGCCAGGGCAGATAATGGAGCAAGTAATTAAGGAATCATCTGTAAACACTTGGAAGGTGGCAAGGTGATAGGGAACAGCCAGCATGGATTTGTAAAGAATAAATCATGTCACACCAATCTGACAGCTTTCTTTGATAGGATAACGAGTCTTGTGGATAAGGGAGAAGCGGCAGGACCAAATACTGGCTAGACCATCCCTGATAGACATTTATCTAACCTGCTCTTAAATATCTCCAGAGATGGGGATTCCACAACCTCCCTGGGCAATTTATTCCAGTGTTTGACCACCCTGACAGGGAGGAACTTTTTCCTAATGTCCAACCTAAACCTCTCTTGCTGCAGTTTAAGCCCATTGCTGCTTGTCCTGTCCTCAGAGGCCGAGATGAACAAGTTCTCTCCCTCCTCCTTATGACACCCTTTTAGATACCTGAAAACTGCTCTCATGTCCCCCCTCAATCTTCTCTTTTCCAAACTAAACAAACCCAATTCTTTCAGCCTTCCCTCCTAGCTCCTGTTCTCTAGACCTTTAATCTTGTTGAATCTAAGAGCAATAACAACTCGTCTTCTGCCTGCGCATGTGCAGTGCAGCAGAAGCCCTACCCCAGGAAGTGACTAAACCCATTTTAAATGTGTCCGAGATCTTTTCCCTTCCGGCTCACATCTGGTCACAGCAAAGAGGTTCCTGTCCTTCTCCTCTTCCTTCGCTGCAGGAAGGGCCGATGGTGGGAGAGAGAACCACGACCAGCCTGTCTGCTGCTGCTGATCTTGCATATGTACATATTGCCTTTCATCCCACAGCACTTTTGCCCCTGTAGGAATGCAGCCAGAAAACAACTACTGGGGTGTAGAAGCGCCCAGCAGGAAGTGAAGGAAACAAGGGTATCCCACTGCAGCTAGAGGGATGGCTAATAACACGCTGTCCATAGATTTCAGAGCTGTTTACAGAGCTGGGTGAGCAGCTGGATCACCCTGAGACAGAGAAACTGAGGCACCAGGCAGTGAAATGATTTGCCTGATCCTGGCTTTGCTGGAAACGGTACCCGGGCCTCCTAATGTCTGGCCTGTTGCGTCCACTGCTCCCTAGTGCTTCCGCTGTGTCAACTGGGTCTAACATGCCCAGGCGAGGACTCTTGGGGTCCCGCCCTCCTCTGCCAGGCGATCGAGTGGTTGATCCGTCCTTGTCCCAACAGGTGGTCACAGGGGGCAGCCCCGCTGAGGACGGCGTTTCCGGCTTCCTGGCGTGGTGTAAGAAGGTTGGGCTGGAGCTCAGCCCGAAGGTAGGAGAATTCAGATGATGGGGGTCGGGTCCTTACCCAGATGCCTGGTGCAGTATCTGCAGCCTATTGGGCTGATAGGCCAAGAACCGGCTTTCCAGGGGCAAGGTGATCCCAGGACTTGCAGGGATGAGGGGGGAGGGGTTGGGATGGCCAGCCAGGAAGCAGCGAGGCTGAGTGGTGATTTCCAGTCACTTCCCAAGGGGGCAGCCAGCGGTTGGCTATTGGTTTGTTTAAAAAAAAACCCCACCCCAACCGGCTCTTCACACCGGCGGGAAATCCCTGGGCTAAGGCAGGGACATGATTAGGCGCAGATGCCGCTTAGATTTATTCTCCTGACCTCTCGGCTTCGTTTCCCTCGCACGCCCTTCCCCACCGCCCGTCCTGCAGCAGGTTCTCACGGGGGTCCTCTCGGCGCCTCGCCCACAGGTCTACGTGAGCAGAGAGGGCACGGTGTCAGACTACGGCCTGCTGGCCGGCGAGGACCTGCAAATCGGAGAGGTCCTCTTCAGCGTTCCCAGAGCTGCGCTCCTGTCCCAGCACACCACCTCCATTCGGTCCCTCCTGGAGACAGGTACGGGAGCCAGGCCCACGGCAGAGTGCTGAGCCCGCTGGGCGGCTTCGATTGGCAGCCACCTCGCCGAGATGGGTGGAACCAAGTTCTTGAGAGCTGGGAGTGTTGCTAAGCTGGTTACTTTTTGATTGTCCCGATTTCTCCGGGGGGCCTCAGCTGCTCTGTCGCCACGTTAGCCCCGTTGTTTCAGCCGAGGCAGCGAAAGCAAAGCGATGGCCGTGCCGGTTGTGGGTGGGCCGGGGATTCTTGCATGGGAGTCGGAGGATTTCGGGAGCAGCGAAGGGGACTTAGTGGTCACCGGGCTCTCGTCTGCGCCAGGCAGCCTGGGGGAACCAGAGTGGCTAGTCTGAATCCCTCCTTCAACTCCCCCATCTGCCAGGGAGCCGGGGACTGCTGGGACTTGGGCTCTCAAAAGCCCAGGGCTCTGGCCCCCCGCTGCAGGAGTAACAGGCCCCGGGCGCCCAGCGTGTTCCTCTCGCCTCACCCCTGCGTGTTTGGCTCCCTAGACGAAGCATCTCTGGAGAGCCAGTCTGGCTGGGTGCCGCTCCTCCTGGCTTTGCTGCACGAATACACGGCCAGCGACTCCCAGTGGCGCCCCTACTTTGCGCTCTGGCCTGACTTCAGCAGCATGGACCACCCCATGTTCTGGTAGGGTTCCTCCCCGCGCAAGCAGCCGGGACTCCGTCCTTGGCCCCCGGGAGTCGGGGTGAGCTTGGGGATACAGCGCTGGTCTGGCCTTGGTTCTCTTCCGGGCTAGGTGCCTCCTGCCCTCCCCAGATCAGCCGCCCTGGGGCTAGGCACGTCTGGACGTAGCTTGGTCCGGGGGATACGGTGGCAGCTCGGGGCTGCCTGTTACATGCCAGGCGGGGTCGTTGGTGTGGGGCCCGGGCTGGCCCCATGCAGACGGCAGTGGTGGGGAGGCCACAGAGGAGGAAGAGACTTGGCTCCAGAGTGATTCTTAATTCACTCCCTCCCTGTGTGGGGTGGGGAGCTAATGGGACAGCTGCTGCCCTGCCTGCCCCCATGCAGGCCAGAAGCCGAGCGGGTGAGGCTCCTCCAAGGCACTGGCGTCCTCGAAGCGGTGGACAAAGACCTGGCCAGCATCCAGCGGGAGTACACCTCCATCATCCTGCCCTTCATGGAGTCCCACCTGGACGTCTTCGACCCCCAGCGGCACACGCTGGAGCTCTACCGGCGGCTGGTGGCCTTTGTCATGGCCTACAGGTGAGGTGGGCAGGGCAGGGCCACCGCAGACGGCTGGGGCCAGAGGGGCTGAAACAAACCTGCCCCTGGTGAGCACGAGGAAGCTCCTGGGGGTGTCACACGAGTCTCTCACCAGGCTTCTCCTGGCAGGAGATGGCTCTGCCGCTGCCGCAGCCCGGGCATGCTCTGTGCCCTCCAGTGTAGCCGGCCAGCCCCGCGTGGGCAAGGCTGGGACTCTGCTTGCTCTCACCTCCCGTCCCCAATAGCTTCCAGGAGCCACTGGATGAGGAGGACGAGGATGAGAAGGAGCCCAACCCTCCCATGATGGTGCCCATGGCTGACATTTTGAATCACGTGGCCAATCACAACGCCAACCTGGAATATTCCCTGGTGAGCAGGCGGGAGTCGCGCAGGTGGAGAGCACGCGTATCCCTGGCATTGCCCTTAGGGGTGTTACAATGCATGGAAGTAGGCGGGTGATGGATGAACATTTCAGTGGTGACATGCAGAGGGCAGCCGGCAGCTCCCCGGGAGCTGGCTTAAAATGTACCAGGAGCCTGCGTCGCTGTGAACGTTAACCGTTTACAGGGTTACGCTTTCACGACCTTATTGGCCATGGCTCGTTACGCCTCTTCCCCCCACTCAGCCAGGTGGTTCTACCTGATCGCCCGGTGGCCTCCCTTTCGATGGGAGCCCAGCCCTGGCTCAGTGCTGGGACTCAGAGTCCACAGCCTGATACATCTAGTCTGCAGTCCTGCCTTCCAGACCCGTAGCCCCTCGCCGCGTTACCCAGTGCTGAAGTCGCGGGTCTGTCTTGCTTGGCTACGTTAGCTCCAGGGCCCCAGTGCAGTGATCAGATCTGCCCAGCTGACTGCAGTGGGGTGCTGCATGGGCCACAGGGCATGCCTTTGCCAATCTGATGGCAGGGATTGGTACCGCCCCGTTGGGAGATGTTACCGTGGTGGCAGGGAGGTGGCTTTTGGCTAGAGGGCATGCCAAGGCCTTGGCAGGCTGCCAGCCCAAGCACTAGAAGGCACGGCTTCCTGTCCCTACCCAACAGTGGCTTGATTGGCCCTTTTTGAGGGCTGAGGTAGAAGCAGCCAGGCCGTAGCTGTGCAAACTCCCCCCCCCCCCCCCCACCCCCCGGGCAACTGGGGACAGAGCTTTGTGGTCATGTGGGCCACCAAGCTTCTTTCTTGTGCCAGGAGCACGGAGGGGCCAAGTGTCACTTGCCTCGGCTCAGCCTGTTGCACCAGGTGTTAGAGCAGAGAGAGAGAGAAACCCTCCTGTCTTTGCCAGGCAATAGGGGTAGCCAGTACACAGGCTGTCCCGGTGGAAGGAGGGATAAGGGAAGGCCTGAAGCTAAGGTGGTGGGGTGGGTTTTGGCGTGGCCTAGGGGATAGCGTGCTGGGCAGGGTGGCAGGTTCAAGTCCTGGCCACTCGGGAGAGGCGGGATAAGGGCTGGCCCCGCTTCCCTGCAGACCTGACAGGGAGATGCAGCCATGTTGGCCCCATAACGAGACCCACGACGCTGCCCCCACCTCTTCCATCGAGTCCCACGACGCTGCCCCCACCTCCCTGCCTGTTCCACCCCTCTGCCTACAGGAGTGTCTGAAAATGGTCACCACGCAGCCCGTCCGCAAAGGCCAAGAGATCTTCAACACGTACGGCCAGATGGCCAACTGGCAGCTCATGCACATGTACGGCTTTGCCGAGCCGTATCCTGGCAACACGGACGACACTGCCGACATCCAGATGGTGACGGTGCGCACGGCTGCACTGCAGGGTGAGTGGCCTGGAGCACGGGGAGACCCCACGACTGTGGCCGGATCAGCAGCCCTTTAAATGGCTTCGTGCTCCCAGCAGAGAACGGCCAGACTGGGTCAGACCAACAGTCCCTCCAGCCCAGTGTCCTGTCTGCCCACAGTGGCCAATGCCAGGTGCCCCAGAGGGAGGGAACACAACAGGTATTCCTCATGTGATCCCTCCTGTCACCCATTTCCAGACAGAGGCCAGGGACCCCATTCCTACCCTTCCTGGCTAACAGCTATTGATGGTCCTAACCTCCATGAATCTATTCAGCTCTTCTTTAAAGTCTTAGCCTTGACCACATCCTCTGGCGAGGAGTTCCACAGGTTGAAGGTGCACTGAGTGAAGAAAAACTTGCTTTTGTTTGTTTTAAGACTCATCGACTTTAAGGTCAGAAGGGACCATTTTGATCATCTAGTCTGACCCCCTGCACAACGCAGGCCACAGAATCTCACCCACCCACTGCTAGAATAATCCTCTCACCTATATCTCAGATATTGAAGTCCTTGAAATGATGGTTCAAAGACCCCAAGATGCAGAGAATCCTCCAGCTGTGATCTGTGCCCCATGCTACAGAGGAAGGCGAAAAACCTCCAGGGCCTCTGCCAATCTACCCTGGAGGAAAATTCCTTCCCCACCCCAAGTATGGCGATCGGCTGAACCCTGAGCATGTGGGCGAGACTCACCAGCCAGACACCCAGAAAAAAGTTCTTTATAGCAACTCCTATCTTCCCACCATTGGCCTATTTACCACTGAAAGTGAAAGGTCAATTAATTGCCAAGATCATGTTACCTCATCAAACCATCCCCTTCACAAACCCATCTAGTTGAATCTTGAAGCCAGATAGGTCTTTTGCCCCCGCTACTTCCCTTGGAAGGTTGTTCCAGAACCTCACTCCTCTGATGGCTAGAAACCTTCGCCTAATTTCGAGTCTAAACTTCCTACTAGCCAGCTTATATCCATTTGTTCTTGTGTCCACATTGGTATTGAGCTGAAGTAATTCCTCCCCCTCCCTGGCATTTATCCCTCTAATATATTTAAAGAGAGCAATTATATCCCCCCTCAGCCTTCTTTTGGTTAAGGTAAACAAGCCAAGCTCCTTGAGTCTCCTTTCATAAAACTGTTGCTTATTCATTTCATTTGGTGACCCCTAGTTCTTATATTGTGGGAATAAGTAAAGAACTTTTCCTTATTCACCTTTTCCGCACCGGTCATGATTTTATAGACCTCTATCAAGTCCCTTACTCCAGGGAGGTGCCCTTTTAAATTTTGCTCCCCAAATGAATGGAAGGTGAGCAGCAGCCTTGCTTCCAGGCCGTTCTTAGCTGGTTCCTTGAGCCTGGCCACCGGCCATCTTCATGGAAGGTCATGGCGACAAATTTCACAAGTGCTTCTTGCCTCTATGTTTTAAGCGAGTGCCACGAAGTGTTGAGCACAGTCCGGCCTCTCCGGCAGTGCAGGCGACGGTACGGAATCACTAGTGGCTGTTGAAGTACTGGCCCGTGTTTAGATGGTCTCCTATCCTGTCTAGTGTGTGTGGCTGACTTGTCTCCCCGGTGGTCCTCCAACAGGCGCTGTCACTGAAGCTGAGCGCCAGCTAGTCTCTGAGCAGTGGGAGTTCCTCTGCCAGCTGGAGATGGTGGGGGAAGAAGGCGCTTTTGTGATTGGCTGGGAGGAGGTGTTGACGGAGGAAGAGCTGTCCATGACGTTGAAGGTGAGCAGTGCTCTGGCGGATGCAATTCCATCGCTAGGTGACAACACTGGGACATCTGCAGTGAGGTGCTGGAATCTCCACCCCTAGAGATTTAAGTCTCCGCTTGACAGAGCCCTGGCTGGTTTGATTGAGTGCGGATTGGTCCTGCCTAGAGCAGGGGGCTGGACTTGATGCCTCATGAGGTCTCTTCCAGCTCTTTGATTCTGTGATCCTACCTTGTGGGAGTCTTCTCCAAAGGCTCAGACGACTGCTGCTGTTGTACCTTCAATACGGGATTGGTTACAGGTAGAACCTGCCTAAAGGGGAGCTAACCTGATTTGTCAAATGGCCTATGGTGGACATGGAGCTGCTCTCGGATAGTTGGTGAATACTGTATGTTGACCTGTTAAGAGGGATTTTTACGGTAGGATTAGAGGGGATGGAGGAATTTTGCCTCCACGTGATTACAGCTTTACTCAGAGCTGGGAAGGCTAAGTGTGAAGATGGAATCCAAGGTTGTAGTCTAGTGTGTTTGCGCTCCTTTCCGGGTGGAAGGAGTTTGGTGTGCTTCCTAGAGGCCTTGAATCCTTGCGCTGACACACAGGGGGGATGTCTGGTTATGGCCATGTTGTATTTCAATGTCCATTTTGAAGCAGGGACTTGGAATGTGGTGAAGAAACTTCCCAGGAAGTTAAGAGAACAGTCAGGGGCTATGGGTAGTCTGTGCTTGTGATGGCCGTCATGAAGCTGGCAAAGTATCTGATGTCCTGCCGAAAGGCCCCATGCAGTAGCAGCGCTGAAAAACCTGGAATTGGACCCACAGAATCTTAAATGTAGAGCTGTATTATTTGCCTACTTTAGGCTTTTACTGTACATTTGATTAACTTAATCTCTTCTCTGGAATCAGCAGGGCTGGAAATCTTAAGATGAAAACAGACTCTCAGCCACTAATAGCAGGGGCTTTAAGAAACTCACCAGCAGCCTTTCCTAGTTTTATTGCACGACTGTCATTGTCCTAAGTCCTGAAGCCCACATCCTGCACTGAAGAGCATGTGCTCAGCCGGGATAGCAAAGCTGCCAGCTGGCACATTTGGTGGATGGTTATTCACTACCTCCTGCATAATGACTTACGGTGCATCTCCCTGGGCCTCCTGAGGGGTTGATTTGCTAGCTTCAGTGGAGATTCCCCCTCCCCTCCCAACCTAAGGATGTGATGGGCTAGTCCACTAGGCGCTCCCACCCTCCCTGTGCTGCCTCTATCAGAAAGAGGGGGGAGAGGAGGGAGTACTTCAAAGCAGCAGCATCCTGTGAACTCCCCTGCTGACCCTGGGCTCTGTGTGGTGCTCCTGCTTTGAATCCTCATGCATCTGCCTTTGAAGTGTAGCCCTAGGGCTGATGCTACACTACAGAGACAGAGGTGCCCTATTGATTAGTCAGTTACTTGCCCTTTAACCTCTCTACCCTGAACTAGTGTTCAGTAGCTGAAAACTGGGCCCTAGACTCTGTCCCTTCTTTCCATGTCACTGCCTGAATGGGGGTGTGGTTGGTTGCAGGTGCTGTGCATGGCTGCCGAGGAGTTCCAGGAGTTCAAGGAGCATGAGGGCTGGGAAGAAGACACAGAGGATGAAGAGAGCTTTACTTTGTCCAACGAAACGATACCCAGACTCAAAGCCTCCTGGAAGAAGCTTCTCCGTGACAGCGCGTTGCTGACGCTGGAGTCTTACAGCTCAGATCTGAAAGCAGAGCAGGACTTGCTCAATAACAAAGTGGCTTATGGGAAATTGAGCCACAGGGAACAAGCAGCCCTGCAAGTGCGCTATGGGCAGAAGAGGATCTTGCACCAGTTGCTGGAGCTGGCGAGCTAGCAGAGGCTGACCTGGGCTGGTGAGAGCAGGGATTGCAGCCTTTGTACAAAGCGCACACGCTCTGGCTCCTGCTCTCAGGACGGATGGAGAGGCTGCTTGTACTGAGGAAGAACAGAGTTGATGTGGACCCAATAATTCCTAGTTCTGTACTGGCCTTTCCAGCTACCTCTTGACTTTTCCATAAATGACACTCCTGGCTTAATAGGGAGGAGAGAGTCTGTTCATTAAACCTCAGCCTTCAGTGTTCAAGAACCAGCAATGCCTGAGTGTTAAGGAAGCACATCCAGTCTAGTCAAGCTAACTCAGATCAAGGAATGCCTGTAGTGGCAGCAGTGACTACCCATCAGGCATGGTGTCATAGAATGAGGGGGCTGTTACAAGGTATGAAACTCAGTGCCTATGCCTTTAAGGGGTTCTTGACTATTAAAGGCATCAAATACCTGCCCCAAGCAGCTGAGTGGGTAGGTGCAATGGTAAAGGTCAGTGCTACCACTAATGTGTAAGGCTGCTTTTTTCAGCCTAAAGCCAGTGGAATCTCTCTCAGTCCCAGGTACGCTATAGACAGCCCAGTGCCTCCCCCTTGGACTTAGCTCTGTCTCATGGGTTGCTCTTTAAGCAGACAGAGCTATCAGCTAGCATCCTGTCACTCAGGTTTGCAGGTGGTAAAGCCTGAGCAGATGCAAACAGAGCTTGGCTTTTACTGCTGATAGATGCTGTGCTCCTTTTGTAGCCAGTACCAGGCTGGATTGCTTTGGGGAGGCTAGATGGCTAAGCTGGCAATGTTGCTTGCTCAGCTGCCTTCCCTGTTAAGACTCTGCAGTGGCAGCTAAATGATTTAGGCCATGTGTTAGAAGGGATGGTCGTCATTGGGAGCCTACAATTCTACAGCCTGTTCTTAGGTGCAAGCACCACTTCAGGAACTCAACATAGGCCACATCTTTGAATGATGACACTGGTGCTGAGCTTTGTTAAGGAAGTTTTTAGTTTAAAAGGGCTCGGAGTTTAGTGAAATGGTTTTTTTGGGGGCCTGGTCTTTGCAGACCCCATTATACCCTTCATGAAAGCAAAGGAATTTGTACATGTCTTCTGTTCCAGGGCTGCAGGGAGTAGGGGCTTTCTCCTTGCTAAAATAAAGGTAGGACAGTTTGCACAGATAAGAGATTTGTGACATGTGAAAGCACAGATAAGGAAGTCTTATGACATCTGCCATTGACTGTTCTTTTAAATGGGGGTTTCTGGTTAGTACCTGTCCAGTTGACAGCAGGGTCCTTTATTTCCCCTTATTCATCACTGCCACAGAAGCCTCTTTCAAGTCAGCATGGTGTTGTAGCAGTTTTGGGACTGAGCTCTGCCTTCCCCTTGAGACCTGAAATTGGCACTTCCTATCTGGGAAGGGGGCAGGTGTAAGTCCTGGGGGCAGTGCTAAGGCTCCAGGCATGGGCCTGCATCTTTCTCCCAGCTAGAATTAGCTACATGGCAGGACTTCAATTCTTATGCCCACTAAAGGAAAGAGCCTTTGACTAGCACCCTCCAACTCTACTGCAACCAAGTGTTCCCTCTAATCTTTTCCATCCATGTGTGGAATATTTTTTGTGCCCCAAGGCAGCATGTGCACCACCCATCAAAACACAAACCTGGCCGTGGCCTTCTCCCTCATGCTGGTTTGCAGGAACAGGCTCCACCTTATGAGGCACTGATCAAGAGGAAACCAGACAGGCCCAAGTGTCTCTAGCTAGGCAGCTGCTATTCAGTTCTGACAGGGGCTGCTAAGCTGAACTGCATAGCAGCACAAACTGCACCAAGACAAGCAGTTGATGTTGGATAGTGCAGACTGAGCTAGCTGGGAACCCAGGGTTTTTAGTGGTGGCAGTTACCAATAACCAGGGCTACTAGAAATCCATTTAACATGGAAAAATACAGAATGGGCCAGGATTCTGCTGTCATGTGTCACTTCAACCACAAAACTAGGCTCCCTGCTAATAACTAACAAGGCCTCTGAGCACCAGCAGCTGGAGGTCAGTGTACATGTGGCCTACCTGCCAGAACAATAAAACTGCCTCTGAAGTACTATGCTGATGAAAAGCACAATACTGTTCAGAAGGATACAGTAACAGTGAGCCGGAGCAGCCCCATCTGTGGTGGTCAGGGCAGCTGAAGCCACACCACCATCCCCTCCCTTTGTAAAAGGACCATTGCTGGCTGTCAGGGAATGGGGGGAAGTGCATAGTTCGCTCCATTCCTCACTCTGGCTGGGGAGTACAAATGAATCAGGACCTGCCTCAGCCATGCAACATGCACCTCTCCCCTGGCTGTGCCCTCTGGAGCTGCAGCAGCCATGGAGAGGCACTTCTCATCTGGCCCAAACTGCTGCAGCAAACCAGCCTGCATCCTGAACCCCACCCCCGAGCAATGACTTAATCTCATAGGTCTAGTGTATGCCTCGAAATGCATTCTAGCAATGACCGTCCCTTGGAAAACTCCGAGTCTGCTGGCCCGGCAGAGAAGAGGCAGAGCGACAGGCTGCATGGCATGACTTTAATGTGTAACTACAGTATGCATACATACAAGAAGTGGGAGAACTAAAGCCCAAGAACTAGAAAGGCTACAAAATACAACACATGGACCAATACATTTACAAAACATTCAAAATCCTTACAAAATGGGCTGTATTGGTCCTTTTGTTCTTTTTACAAACTTATGCTGTGTGGCCACAGGGGGACAGTTCTAGATTTAGGTCCCCCCCTTCCAAAATTTACAAGTGTAGGGGGAAAAAAAAAAAGCTAGAGGCCTGGTCTCTGGTTTCTTTATTAAAAACAACTGACCCTCTCCCAAAGGGCCTGAAGTTTTAGCCAACAGAGGATGACTGAGGGCTACCCACTCTCCTCCCCATCAGCAGTTGATTGAGGATGAGTGGGGAGGGGGAGAAACACCACTAGACCTTAATCCCAACCCCTCCCTCCCACATTCCATAGTATTCCCATATCCCAACACATCCACTTTAACCAACTTAGTGATTTAAAGGTCCCCCATCCAAAGAAAAAAAATAAGTTACATAATATTTAAAACTGGCTTTTCAATATTCTTTGGGAGTCCGGGAATGTCAGGACAAGGAGGTCTGCCCTAGACAAGTGCTTGGCATCAGCAGCTGCCCCTTTATTACAAGCTGGACAGGCACCAGTTATCCACCTGCCTTTAACACAATTTGCACAAACCCAAGAAGTCCAGACAAACGGTTCGGTTCCATGTATTTACACTAGTTCGAAATGATATTCACAGCATCTTCTGAATTTTGGCCAAGAGTCAAAATTTTGCATTAAACTTTGGAACATGCCCACACAGACTGTCCCCCCAAGGGTGTGTGTGTGTGTACCCAAACAGGAGCTGGGGGGGTCAGGAGGCGCCTTAAGGATTCTTCTTGTCAGTTTGATGGGAAGGGGACCTCCAGGCTGGCAGGCTTACAAGATGCAGTTCCTCTAACTGGCACCAGTCCCTTCCATCACTTGCTGTGCCTGCTTCTGCCCCATGCAGCACTGTGCGACTGACTGAAACAACCTACATGCAGACAGAAGAGCAGAACATTTAGAGCGCTACGCAGAGTCTCAAAAATCTTCATTTCAGACACCAGCAACACTAGGATGCCTACAAACTGGGACGCAAGCCCTCAACTCAGCTAAGTGCTTTGGACGGACATCAGGGCACTCGGTCCTGTGCACGCAGACGACCAGAAAGATAAGCTGCAATAAGAGAACGTCCAGTTCACATGGCACATTCTTCAGATTAAGAGTGAGGGCTAACCGGCTCAAGAAATAGCGCTGGCTCTGCCACAGCCGGGTCTAGGGATAGAAAATCCAATTTCATGGGCTAACTAGGGGAGGGGGAAAACGGCCTGCTCCAGTCAGAGCAATCCCCTGGCAAAGGGTGAGGCTTACCGGTCACATCCCTTGCCCATTTCCACACAGCAATAGGCACAGAGAATCAGCTGTCTGTTAACATGCTACTCTGAACTAGCAGTCTGGAAGCTACAGCCTAGAATAGAGTCCTTTTTTCAGCGTGACTGATAGAGGAATAAAGAAGGCTGCCCTTCACTCCTGAACACAGTATTTATCCGCTAGCAGATTACATGGGAGCACACCATCATGGGGTTATGTGAACAGGCTGCACAGTCAAGTGGACAGTAAACTCTCCTGAGAGCAGAACAATTTCTACTGCCAACACAAGGACATAGACATACCTCATTGCTTACAAAACGCAATTATTTCACCTGCTTTCTGACCGCATTATAGTAGCCTATTTTATCTAACAGGTCAAGGTCAGCTTAATATGAAATGGAATAATCTCACTAATATTTCCGTTTAATATTTCCGTTATGTGACTGAGTAGACCAAAGCAAGCAGGAGTTTGTAATTAAGCCATACAAAACGTTTACTCACTTCTCGATTTCTGGAGCACAGTGAACAAACTCATGATTCCAGAACTTAAATGCTGGATTTTTTATCAGCTCAATGAAAGTAATTAGGAGACCCCATGGGTGAGGCCTGTTTACAATCAATCGCTCCAGAAGTACCCTGAAATACAAAGAAGAAAACAGGAAAGGCTCAACACTGATCTTCTAGAAGACACTGATACTCACAACTGCAGCACAGTGAAAAGATACTGCTTGCAAGAGCAAGCCTGTGTATCAAATTTCACTAGGTGTTCACATTACACAACTCAACACCTGCCTCCAAGACTAGAAGTCATTTAATTTCAAGCCAAGTGAAAAGTTGAACTATAGAGGTTGTGAATGTAAATATCCCTTCTCACCTAGTGATCTGTTCCTGTATAGCCTCAGTATTGGCCTCTGCAAACAGGTAAAGCATGGTACAACTGAAATAGTGTGTATGGCTGTTTGGGTACCGCAGCTGATTGGCAATTGCATTCAAGAAGAGGTACCGACCTGGAAAGAGAAAATAGGTGTTTAGTGGGAAGTAATTAGCTTCCCCTTAGACAGCACACAGACAAGGAAGCACCTTAGCACTGCGTAAGGATTCAGATGTATGGTTTTACACTATTTAAAGACACTTCGGTTTAAACGCTAAAAAAAGCGAGGGTGCTTCATAACACTGATCCCATCTGGATCTTGTACCAAGGTTTGGGCTTCCTCTTCATAAAATTTGCTTAAAACCAGTGCATCCCCTCAGGTCTGCAGCTATCCCAGAAGCCGAAGAATATTTCCTTTTATTGTGCAGATTCAAAATTCTCAACCAAAACAACATTCCTAGGTCAAATTTACAGTCTATTACATGAATTAATATTCATAAAGTGCTTTGGAAAAGAAGGGCCAAGATGAAGTGTTACATGCCAAGTATTAGCCTGCTTTTCAAACACCTTACTGTTTATAAGCCAAAGCAGCGTACATATAACTCTTGCAATCCTTATTCACTACTACTAATCTTGGGCGGATTCTATGTATTAAACCCTCCCAGGACAGAGACACCCGTTGCAGTGTAGATTACCCTAGAGAACATGACTCTGGTGTCTATCTTGAAGCAAAACTCATTACACTTAAAGGGTCATACTGCATAAAGGGGCAGGAGGGGGACTAGCTGATCCCTGCACCAACTCTTCAGTAATGGAAAGAATCAATGTTTTGCTAAGATGGTGTTCACGCCAAATTTAAAGTTTTACACTTAGTGAATTGCCATTGTGTTTCAAATAAGTTTAGCACGATCTTCTAATGCAGTGTCATGTAACAGAAAATCTCTAGCCTTTAAGTGGCATTTCAGGTTTTCCCACAGTATCTGGAGCCAATCTGCTCTTAACCAAGGTGGTGTCAAGAACCATTTCAGACTAGATGCAAGCTCCTGGCTCAGAGAAGTTCTGCTTACCTTCTGTGTCCAAGTCCACAGCCAAGTTCTGGAAGATGTCCATGTGAGCGGAATGGGTAATCGTGCTCATCGAGGGTGTGCTGCCTTTGTTGTGAATATGTGCAATAGCCTGAGTGCCTACATATAGCACCAGTGCATTAATCAGCTGGATGTTGTAGCGGTTGCCGGGTTCATTTGATACCTAGGTAGGCAAACCACAAGGAAAAGGTGAGCTGTTCAGAGTGCTTGGGGAGTGTGTGAAAGGAATGTATCGGGAGAGGTTTTCAGCACTCAGATCTCTGCTTTTCACAGAAAGTAGTGTCGAATTATAAATCTAAAATCTCAAATTTTGGGTTCCTTATTTCGTAGATAGTGCTTGCTAGCCAATAGCTCCTTCTACACTAAAGAGTGTGACTCACCTGAAACAATTAAGTTACAGCCTAAAGTAAGTCTTCTAGCCAACCTTCTATGGCCTGATTTTCAGCATTTGTGTATACATTTGGAATTGCAGGACACCATGTACCAAATCTGAATCTGAAAAGGGGAATTTCCCTAAGACAGTAATTCAAAAGCAGCTTCTGACTTGAACTTGTTTAGTTTTAGAAACTGATTATGGGTGAATCCAGTAAAGTCTGGTGAGTCTCAAAGATGTGCAGATTAAAAGCACTACGCTTATTTGAGAACTGTTGAAAAGACACCGGCAGCTCCTCAGTGAACTGGTACCAGCGGCTCCCACTGAACACTCTGGTTTGGAGAGTTATTGTCAACTCATGAACTGGCAGCCATTTCAGGAGGAGGAATGTTCTCAAATGCTATGCTGCTTGAGGGTCACTGTAGTTAACTCTCCTGCTGTCAGACACTATACTACACATCTGATTACAGATACTAAAATTACCATCAAGGTTTACATCTGTTGTGCACTGGGAAAACCACTGAGTATCCGATCAGTCGTCTTCCAAACAGCAGTCACATAGTGTCTCAGACCTGTGAGTCACATTCTCTCACTTTCTACATGGTGTTCAGCTCAAACGCTTTCAAGGATGGAGCCACTAACCTGGAGATTGCTGCGCAAGTCAGACAGGAAAGTGACAGGAGAGCGAGTTTTGAGATAGGAATCCAAATCTTTCTTGAACTGAGGTGGCATCACTCCAGTGAAGTTGGTGAGTATCCGTGGTGCAATATTAATCTCACTTAGCATGTCCACCTGCCAAAGCAAACCTTCCATTAGCAAACCTTCAACTAATTCCTGCTGTTTTCAACCAAAAATGATAGTTGCAAGACTGCCTCAGGAAAAGAGTTGCAGTTAGTTATGCAAGCCACGATTGACTCTTCATTTTTATACCAGGAGGTATAAAATGAAATTCAGTTACCCTGGTACACTGCTGGAGCACTATCTTTGCATCAAAACAGCTGCTTCTTAATGTGGTGTCACTTACAAGTTGAAGACTAGACTTGTCCTAAGACTGGTAATGGCATACACAGCCTGACCTCACTAAATCAACTGTTTGAAATCAGCCCAAAAGGGTAGCAAAGACATGACATCTACATGAAAAGGATTTAGAAGTCTTATTCTAGTTCCTAAAGAATTAATTCACATCCAAAACTGCCACCCATATTTGATTCTTTTCTGAAGTCTCAGCAAGGAACATGGGGGGAAGGGGGGTGAAGGGGCCCGCCATGGGAGGTTGTGGAATCTCCATAGTTGGAGATATTTAAGAGACAGATAGATACACATCTGTCAGGCATGATCTAGATGGTGCTTGGCCCTGCCACAAGGGCAGGGGACTGGACCTGATGATCTCGCAAAGTCCCTTCCAGTTCCAGTATTCTATGAAAAGTTTTTTTCATGGCCCATTTAGTTAACTCCTGCCGCCTTCTAAAGGTGGTTCATGCAGTAAGGGATGACGTGTGGGAAAGTTCATACTGCTGCAGCTATACACATTATGTGGGTAAGATTAGTCTTGGGGACGTCAAGAGGCCAAAGCCATAATTCTATTAATGTACAGACACTTCAGAATGGCAAATTCTAAAAAACAACCAGAAACCAGAAGTGACGAGTATGTCTTTTGCAGGAAAGGAGTAGAGACATGGGTACACCAAGCAGAGAGCACTCTGATTCAGTAAAGAAGACAAGTGCTCTTTTCCATTGACTGTGCATCTAGACTTCACAGATATACATCATAGTAGATGAAATCTACTGTAACTGGAAGGCTAGACAAGAGGGCATTCATCCCACCACCATACCTTCACTCCAATGTTTAGATCAAAAAAGCCTTGATTTGATTCAGATTCATACTTAAAACCCTTATGGGATTTTATTGTGAAAAACCTAGCTTCCTATTTAATGCTCCTCAGCGGAGCCAAGAAAACCAAGGGACCTGATCCTGCAGTTGGAGCCATACAGGCAAACCTCCGGAGCCATGCAAAGATCCGCTGGCATCAGTGAAGTGCACGCAGGTAGAACCATTTGACCATGTGGCTCAGATTGCAGGGCCAGGGTCTTGATTTTCTACAGCCTGAGGACAGACTGTTTGGAAAGTCTCTAGCACATGGAGTGCTAGAGCAAAACAATTATACCAGGCTATTTAATTTAAATGATTAACTGTATATCCAAAAGAGTTAAATACCTTAAACACAACAACCTATAGCTATTCCAATCAAAATGCGACTGTCTGAAGTTTCACGCCCCTCCCATAATATATTTAAAGAGAACATACAATAAAGTTGCCCTTTGTGAGAGAGTTGGAGACAGACTGCTAGCTACCTTTAGGTTGGGAGTGAAAGGATCTGGAAGCCTCATGTTACGTGGGAAGGCACTCAGGATCAGATTCCTTAGTTGGATACAGTTTGGTGGGATCACATCACAGAACCCATAGTGGTAGTCACACAGGAATTCTGGAAAGTCATGCAGTAAGACCAACAGCACACGCAGAGTGCCCTACCAAAAGAGAAAGGAATGGAGCATGTAATGAGCAGGTTCCAATTCTCCTCCCTCTACCCCCAACAGCAACCTAACCGACAACTTCATTCCTTGGTCTCCAGTATTACAGCAAAGTTTCAGCCCACTATCAACCCTCTGATCAATGTTACCTTTGATTAATACTAACACTAGCCTCTTACATGTACATATAAACCTGCATCTCACAAAAGATAGCTGAATATAAACATTCGACCTTTAAGTTAACAAAAATAAGTTACTTTCCAGTTCACTCTAACCCAGCTTCAAAATGCTTTCCTGGAAAATACCTACATAAGCCAATACTGTTTACCTTGTAGAGGATTTGCATAGGTTTAGTGAGTTCCACATTTCTAAGGAAAGGAGCCAAATACTTGAAGAGATCAATAAGCAGCTGAGCATACATAGGCCAACCCTGCCAAGAGAAAGACATCATGTAAGTAAGGTGTAAACAAAAACAGTTAAACCAAGGCTGTTACTGTTTGCTTTTACCAAAGTAAGATTTACAATCTTGTTCGTATTTATCTCCATGTAAGTTAGAAGTGAGAATCTGCACTAGGACCAGAAATGACTACAGTGTTACTCCACTTTTCTGAGCTACCTGGAATCTGTATTTAAGAAAAGCTTTCGCCTAGTGTTTAGTATGGCACCAAGCAAGCTATGCTCAAGTGACATGGAAAACAATGAATAGTACAAGCTCTGACAGTGATAAAAGTTTGGCAATTTGATGGTCAGGTTTACAGTCAAATCCTTGTTTACCAAAATTCCTGATAACCCAGAACTTGACCATGTATTGAACAATGTCTCCCTTCCATTCAGTTATTACTGTGAATACAGAAGACGACGTGACGCTTGATGGATGAATTTCAGAAAAAGATGTGAAACAGCAGCAAGTCAGTTAAGCACCTTTTCAGTAATCGTTTTCTAATTTATAAAAGATAAACTGCAGCCACACCTTCTGCTGTGGTGTATGTGCCAGCATTCTCGCAATAAATATCCGATGGGAGATCAGTTCCAACCACGCATAAACAAAGCCTGGAGCTTTTGTAGGCCTCAGGATATGAAACGTGTTGCTGAAATAAAAGTTAAAGCAGATTAAGAGTGCAGTGTTAAGACTGGTTTACATAAACATTGGTAGAGAACGTACATAGTGCTAAGATGACACAGTAGCATCTAAATTTTACTAATAGTCTCCATTAAGAAGGAATTAGAAAATCCATAAAGGTACTAATGGTTACAAAAATTATGAGAGCTGCCAAGCAACTTTTCAATCCACGTCCGCAACCTATTAGAAAGTTTAACACCTTGGCAACAGCCATTCAGACATACATACCAAAAGGCTGTAAGGGTCTGGAAGTTGATGGTCTCCAGCACATGTTCCGGAGCATTTAATTCTAACAGCAACATGATGAAAATGCGGTGGTAAGGAAGCTGCTGAAACTCACTCTGCCGAACATCATGGTCCTGGATAAGAACTCCCACCACTATACCAAGAACCTAAGAAATGAACAAACAAACTTCACTGTTTTCAACACGTCAATTGCAGAAACCATTTCACTACAGTCAAGCCTGCATTTTCACTTTGAGTACTACAAGCTGAAAGCCATTTTGATAACCGGAATGCAGCCATATTGATTGTCCCCCCACATCACACACACACCCCCACCTGAGCTCTCACCCAATCAAAAGCGGTTTATTGTGGATTTCAGCCTTAACTTTTTTGTACCTGGACACTACGTTCATTTGACAGCACTAGCCTTTTCAGTAACAAAGCACGAAAATAGATACTACTTTGAAATTGGACGCAGATTCCAAATCACAAGCAAGCTACAATTTGAGAGACATCTGAAAGTTTAGTTCCTATCTCCAACAGTTTGCCCAACCCCAAGTTAAGGGCTATGTTTTAACTCATAAGCAGAAACACATCAGGCTGCGTAATCTAAACATGCCAGGTACTGCTCAGAAGAGGGAGGATTTCCAACCTTGTTCAGCAGGTTGATCTTTGTGACAGTGTTGGTGGCCTCCCCAGAGTGCTTCACTAGCAGTGCAATAAGCCGCACAAAGGCATCCAGGTTGTGATAGCACTTGGCTCTGATCATGGTGGGATTGGCGGCAGGATTGTGTTGCTGCTCAGCCTGAGCACGATAGCTGATTTCAACACACATTTCAGTGCAAAGACGAAAGAACCGAGTTATCAGGTCATCTGTTTTCAGGATTCCTTGCTGGTGCATCTATTACAAGGACAAGAAAAACCCTCAGAACTACAGAACAGTATTTTAAAAAATTCATTACACCAAAGCAGCAGACAAGTAACATTTTACAATAGATCCATGTTGCACAGCAGTTAAAGCTGTGCTCCTACACAAAAGTATTTTATCAATGGCACCTGCTTCTAGATGAGAATGCCTGAGTTCCTACTTTTCAACCATCAACACAGCTCATGAAGTGTCAATGGTATCAATGGAGTGTCAGCATCAATGGAACAGTATCTTTCCTCTGCTACAGGTGGCTTAAGCTTGGAAGGAGAAGAGTAGAGGCAATAGTTCAAATTGCCCTACCGTTAGGAGCCCACATATTTCATGACATATCTGGGTTGGCAAAGTTTGCCTGATGCCTCATTGGACTATAGTGCTACAAATCTACTTGTTACCTTGTACCTGGATACTGAACTTTACCTCTTAAGGAAGATCATTTTTTTCATAGAAAACAACATGCCAAAAGGAATGCTAGACTCTGCATGGTTTCAAGGGCCAGTGCCTATATATAGATACAAATCGCTTTGGGTTTGTTACCAAAGTACAAGGTCAAACAGGAGTAACCTACTAGCTCAAATCAGTAGCCAACACCAATTTTGCAGTTCTTGGATAAATCACCTTTTTTGGAAGTTACAGGGACAGCATGATTGTAACACTGAAAGCAGCAGAAATCCTACTGCAGTGAAATGGACATGTCAAACTTTCAGGGGAAGCATCTAGAACCTCTGGAGTGGCTTTTGGAAAGTGCAGACACATGCTCCTTCTTGCTTTAAGGAACTGTTGGGGGGGGGGGGGGAGAAGAGGTGATAGTATTTCATAAAAACTAGATAGACTGTTTTCAGCTTCAACAACAAAGCTTTATCCCCCTTGCCCAGTTGTTACCAGAGCTCCTTTTTAAGAAATCTCATGTAACTTGACAAGGAAAAATGTCAATATCACCACAAAGCATTCCAAAATTCTTTTCAGTTATCATTTCAAACCTTTCCAAATTAAGATTTATGACATCTAGCAGCCCTAATGAAATTTGTTCTGAGTGCAAAGTAACCCAAAATTTCACCAACACCATTTTCTTAGTTTACTAAAGGGACTGAAATAGTTCATGCTGAGTGGAGAGAAACATGCTGCAAAGCTTAGATGCTAGTTACATACAAGACCCATGACGGGCTGTTATGCAACAAGAGGCAGAAAATACACCCACAAGATAAGTTTCTGTAAAGACAGACAAATGTGATGGCAAGGCAGAAAAAGTTAAACTAAAAATCAACATAGGGTGCAACTTATTGTACATAACATCTATCTTTATAAAGAGCATCACCTTATAGTATTTAAAGGCAATTAGAAAGCAAGACATAGCTATGTAGATGCTTTCTTATGGGCTAGACAGATCATCACAGATTACAGAGTGCTATCTGCCCAACTCAAGCAAACAATGTTTTGGCACAAGAAAGGGGGATCTTTTAGGCGGCAAGTAGATCCCAGGAAGGCCTCTTCCCTAGAGGGTGTGTGGAGTAGCCAGGCTGTTCCAGTTTTGTTTCCACCCACACTGCACAACCAAGGAAAGAGCATGGAGAATAGAATCCTACAATCAAGGGCCTGCCAGGAGCTACCTGACAGTTACAGCCTCCTAGTGCTCACAGTCCCCAATCTTTTATAGAAACCAGGGAAGTGAATAGACTGCACCACCTAGAGCCAACAAAGATGCTGAGCTGACTTCAAGTGAGACTAGTGATATGATTGAATTGCATTTTCCACAGCCCTGCATAAATCATGTCCTTTCTATACATCACACTAATGCACTCAAGGAAGAAGAGCAAAGCACACTACTTTTAGACACTCCCCCACCCGCCCCACACACAAAAAAAGGAGCCACATAGGTAACCCTTATGTTAGTCAGGCTTCATGGCTATGTCAGCAATACTTCACAGACATCAGTCACCAATGCAGCAGATTGGCTAGTGAGTATGGGTTTGGTTTCCTTCCATCACAGGGAAAGGTCTGGCTAACCGAAGGCCTTCTGTGCCACGACCTGGTCTGAAGAGTACAGAGAGCTGCAGCTCTGGTAATACTAGTCAGCCTCTCTCAAGCGAAAAGGTTACAAACTAGACTAGATTATTCTTAAGAGAAGGGTGTGTAAGTGGGGTCCACTAATTAGAGCTAATCTAAAACAGGTAGATAACAAAACCAACATCATTAGATGGGCTCCATTTAGCTTGCTCTCCTGGCACTCATGGCAAAAACTGACACTGTAGCTAGTGCAGCTGTAACTACAAATTCCATTTTAAGCATAAGTCTTGCTGCCAACCTTCAGTTTACAACATGTCAAACAGTTGCACTTTTGTCCGTATCTAAAGAGTGAAAGCAGCCAAAACATTGGGCTACTTAATTCTCACTTCTCTTCACCGCAGTCTCTATCCTACTCTCACCAAAGGGAGTTTCAACTCTTCAGGCAACCTGTAGTCACGAATGTTAAAGTAGAACTATTCATGCTGGCTACAGAACCCATTTTACCCCATCCAGTTTAATCATTTCCTCCAAAAACAAATGGATAACAACTGAAGGCATTTCTCGTTCAGGTAGGACAAGGCAATGAGGTGCCCCTCCACCCACCAGAAATTGGTTTATCTAAATTGAACAAACTGGGGCGCAAAAAGTCAGTGTAGGTGAGAAGCAATGTTAAGTCAAATTTCATTTGTCAGGGTTATTACTAAGATCTGTCTCAAAAGAAGCTCACTCCTGCTAGATTTTCTCAATAGAATCAAACCGCACTGACAATGTGTTGCTGTGGTAACTGAATTGGAACAGCACTAACTGAAGGGAGGAAAGATTTGCCACTAAAGTCTCTATCAATGAGGAGGAAAACATATGCCATAGCACGTGAGCTGGACAGAATTTCAATACCGTCATGCTCATGAAAATTTAAAAAAGGATGTTTAACACTGGTACATAACACTGCTTAACATTGAGGGCATCACACCCTACTTATGTTGAATAAAAAGCACCTTTCTTTCCAAAAGCTCTACCTGTCCAACAAACGCAGAGAAAGCTTTGGTACTGTCACGGCCAGCTGCAGCTGAATGGTAGAGATTCACCCATTCCCTCAGTAGATACTCTGCCTTCTCCCTGAGGCCTGGTGGATCATCATACTCGGAGGCTTGGGAGATCCCAGAATGCATCATGAAGTTAGGGCCTCCATGTGCACGGTCAATCATTGCTTCATAATTGGATCGAACCACTTCCATCAACTGGGGTAATCTAGTGAAACAGACCCAAAAATAAGAATTAGTCCTGTATGCATTTTACTTTCAGGAACTGTGTGTAAATTTTAAGCAGAGAATATATTGCAAGCCATTCAGCAACTGCCCTTCTGATACCTTGTATGTGTCTCATTGTGCTATATGTAATTCCTTCCTGAGCATTGTACTTGACCCCTGTAGCTTCCAGGTACAATTTAAAATGACCAACTCATTTGTAGGGAAAGTCACCAGTTTTGAAGCCCAGCCCGCTCTATGGACTTGAGTGTTTTGGCAGTGATCCTTGCCATCACAGGATGGAAGCTTCACATCCTATGGATTAGTGGGGACCTTAGGAGGAGATGCACCAGTAACAGGTGCCACTGCCTAGTAGTCAGGTCTGTGATAGTACAATAGACTGTACTGAAAATGTCCTAGAAAGTTGTTGAGGATAGGTAAAGAAAAGTTAGGTTGAGTTAGAAACCATGTGTTAGCTAATCCAGGTTTATGCTCTACCAGCCTCTGCCTAAGTTAGACGAACATAAACCAGCTGACTGAGGTACTAACCAAGTTAGACACTTAATCTTTCAGGTATCCTGGTGTTGGAATGTAGTGCATAAGAGCTTTTCTTCCCCCAAGAAAGCCTCACTGCAGTTGCCTTTCCAAAGTGCACACAGGTTTATGTGCAAAAGTCTTAAATTCAGAAGTGTTTCAGATAGGGACAACTACATCAGTGATAAGACAGAAGTATATGAATCTAGTGCAGAAATGTGACTGACAGGGGAAGTTTAAGTCAAAGAATATGCACAAAAAATACAATCAAACAATTTCAACGAGACTGAGCACCCTAGAGAAGTTCATTGCCCAGTATTTCAGTCTCACCCTTCCGGGGCATTCCCTCTGGAGTGAGCATTAATCCTCATCAGAGTCTCAATGGTGTGGAACAGATCTGCTTCTGTTACATGGGCTACACTCCTCTCATCCACCAACAAGATCTTCACCAATTGCATGGCAAATGCCACTGCCATGTAGTTCAAGCCATTCTCCATGGACTGCCAAAATGGAAAAATGTAGTCAAGAATATGAAGTACAAGTGCTTTAATGAACGGTTCGCAGGAAGTGTGTTTAAAAGATGAAGCTCTCACCTGTGCCAAGTGAAGATCGTATTGCTGCATAGTAACAAGGTGATTGCGGATTAGCAATTCCACCGCTTCTACGTTGTACTTGTACTCATCCCGACATTCAATCAAGCATCTAGAAAAATTAGGCAACTTTTTATACATGCTAGTTTACCTTAACTGCGCTTACTAGAGAAATGTGACACCTCTAGACAGCATTTATTGATCAGCTCCAACAGGGACAAGAGGTCTACAGGGTTCACTTCATTCATGTTTGAGCTTAGGAAAGTCAACTGCATCATAGAGCAGTCTAAAGCTTTGCCAAACCTTAGCGGTGGTCATCAGTCTTTCAAAAGGTTTTTTCCACTGAACCAATGAATCTGTTTCCAAAGCTTGGAAAATGACACGTCTACCTACCAAGCACTAAAGAGTCAGTCTCTAGCAGAAACACCACAACATGCAGGAGACTTGAAAAAAGTGACAAAACACTGTCACACTTCAGGTTATCTTTAATGATTTTTCAGAAAAGTAGCTTCCTATCAAACTATGGCAAAAGAGCAATACTATGTCACCTAGTTTTAGTTCACCATGTACAAGATAGGCTGGAAATGACAAATTGTGTAGGAGTTGGTCTTTTGTACAGATATGCAATTTTAAACACAAGTGTTCTGGAATCACAAATGGTAACTCAAGACCAGAGGACAAAGTCTGAGGTACTCAAAGTGGTCTCTCTCCCATTACCGACCTGGTAATCTGCTTGTTACACCATGGAGACCCATACGCACGGCCATCCTGCAGAGCTTTCAGTACAAGTAAGTGACACTCTCTGTAGCGGAGCAGGAGGTCAGCATCTGCACCACTGGTGGCATCCAGTAAGCCCTCAACAGCCTAGAAGAGAAGCAGATGGTCAGCACACATATGGAAAACCCAGACCTCCGTTACTGCTTGTAAGTCATTCTCTAAAAGCAGCTGTTAATCTTAAAAAGTGGCAGCTGCAATACTGTCCAAAAGCCAGTGATCTCTGTTCTTGCCATAATATCCAGAACGTTTGTGTCAACTTACTGAGCAGAGGGCATCTAGATAACTGCTCATTCTCCACAAAGGTTTTAAAGCACCCTGGCAGGTCTATCACATCTCAATGAACTTACATAATCTTGAACAGTAAGGACAAAACTGCAGCTTGTTGGGCTGCAGTATGAGTAAGCTAATGTCCTTTAATCAAGCCCAAGTTCTAGAGTCTAATTCTATGTCTGACGCAAATAAAAACGAGGATGAAGATAAACTTGTTTAGAGAAGTAAACCAGTCGACATTAGAAGTGGACAATTCAGGTCAGGCTCAACACATGGAAGTTAGGCCAGCCCTAAACACACCTTACTCAGCATTACACTATGAGGACAATCAGCTTGTAGACCAATCTAGCTGATCAAGTTGTAGTCTAGGCTCCTGCCAAGACTGTATCTGTAGGGAATGTCCACACCATCTGAGGATATAAAACTTTCATAACTGGCTTTCAGCTTCTAGCACTTGACAGCTCCCCTTTAGGAGTATTGCACCTGTGCTCAGCACTTTGTATTAGTTTAATCAACTTCCAGGAATGAGTGTAAAATTCCGTTCAATCAATAAAAGCAGGGGGGGAGAGGGGGCTGCTACTGCCCTTCCAGGATGCTGGCTGACCAGCCAGCATCACCCCATAAAGTTAAACACTGACATCCCTACTTCCAAGTGCAATTCAAAGGTACCGATGAGCATATTTAAAGGAATCCAGGTTGATCTGGAAGCACATCTTGTACATTGGGTGACAGAATCCCAACTGATCCTAAGTTCCACAGACTAATTTTCCCAGCTGCAGGTACTCGATGAGGAACCTCTATAGGGTTGGAACTCACTCCCCTTGGGGGCTTGCCAACTTTTGGCATCCTAGAATGCATGTCAGGTGGTTGCATTTATGTGATCTGTTTTTGCTTTTGCTTCATTTCTTAACAGGTATAAAGGCAATAGTGGTCCTTCAGTACAATTCACAATATTTCTTCAATTCTAACTATACATCTGCCGGCAAGGGGCAATCAACAGGCAAAAGGAGTAGTGAAAGCAAACGGAACTGCCTATTAGCAGACCTAGGAGAGTTTTAACACTAACCTTTTGGAGCAGTCCAAGCGCAGCTATAGCATCACGGGAGTTACGAGCCACTACTACAGCCTCCAACAGACTGCGTAAGGCTTGAGCTTGTGGGTTCATAGCCAGGGTGTGTGGTATGGATTGCAGGTGTTGTTCCAGTTCTGTCATACATTTATCATAGATCTGGGCTACATCATCTGTGGCCCAAGCTTGCTGTTTTAACAGAAAGTGGATCATTTTAATTGGCAAGGATTAGTTATAATTAGGGGGTTAAGAGTAAAACAAAAATACAGAATTCATTAAATGGCTTGACTGCAGCACAATCTCTAGCCCCATAAAATGCATTGTAAAGACAAATCCTAACTCAAATGCCAATTGAATTGCTTGATTAACAATATTTTAACTTGACCCTACAGTCAGACAATGGTAGCATAGTAAGTTGCGTAACTAGGAGGAGACCCAAATATCCCAATTCAGTTACAAGTTGGCCCATTAACAAGTTGGCCCATTAACCCAACCACCAGAAATACCAGCACTCTTAATCGTCTCAAAAATTACATAACTAGTCCTCTCAGATCCACGAGTAGCACTTCAGAATTCAACACACAAATTATGTCAGGGTGGTGTTAAGTTTCATTCATTCAGTTCTCTCTCCAAACAATCTCCAAGTGCCATTAAATCTGGGTAAATCAGTGTCTCACGCTGCAATGTTTATCAAAATTCCTTTGATATTTTCAAGCTAAGCCCGTGACAAATCTGTACCTTCATAGGCTGAGCCAAGAATCCTGTGGGCTGGGTTAGGTCATTGGTAGGCAAGAAGCCGGGGACATTGCGCGCAAACTCTTCATAAACAGCCAGCTGTTTTGGGTCCACGCCACCAACCTTTACAATGAGAGAAAGTGGCAAGTCCTTTATTTGGCACTGTGACAGTGAAGAAAAAAGTTAAGGACAAGTTGTACAATGACAGTTCTATTCAAATGACTTGTGGCAGTAGCTCTCAACCAGAGTACATGTACCTCTACGGGTACATCAACTCAACCGGGTATTTGCCTTTGTAATTATCTTTCCCGTACCAGTGAGTGATTTTTCAGCCCACGTGTTTTGAGACTTTAGTACCTTTATACCTGATTCTGCACACAAGTAATTTAAGTGAGATGAAACTTAGAGTGTTCAAGGCAAATCAGACTCCTGGAAACAAAGCAGTAGTCTGAAAAAGTTGAGCGCCACTGAACTATGAACTCAAAACTGTATTCAGAGGTAAGAGTTCAGTGCAGGGTTGGGGAAACCCTGTATTCTCCACACCCTACCTAAATGCAAAAACAGGAAAATCCCACAATCTATGTTGCTACACATAAGTATGTAATCTCTATCCATTTCATTCTGCCACTAGGAACATGGTCTGCAGCTTTAGGGAAGCAGATATCATCTTAGAGGTGATGAGAAGCAAAAATAGAAAGAGGAAAGGTAACCTAGTGCAGACAAGCTCAAGCATCCTCAAAAAGTTGAGAGGAAGGGGAGAATTAATAGTGCATTTTAGAAGTCAGGTTTTATACATCTTTCAGCTACAATGGCAGTTGGTTTATTAGTCACAAAACCAAAGAAAATATTTATAAAGACTCATCTGCTAAGTATTGTCATCTTCTCCTGACATTAAGATAAGGGAGAGGGAGAACACCACCACCACCACCACGTTAAAATTCAGCAAAATGGTTCACACCTTCAATCTGATCTGCTCTGGCATCCGTTCAGCTTGGTAAGTTAATACCACAGGATCACAGTACCGACGGCCCTCTTGCCTAGCATGTTTTCTGAGCTCAAATTCCTGCAAAAGCAAGAATACAAAAGATGTCGTCCGTCACTAGGTACTGTTTACGCTGAAACCTCTAGAAGATGTACTAGATACTTACAGTTGCCAGCCTCTTGTCCATTTCAGGGCCTGCCTTTTCCACAGCTGTCTTCTGAATGAAGCAGCATGCTAACTCACAGTTATCCTGAGCTAACTGTGCAGCTGCCTGCTCCATCATCTCCCTCTGCTGTGGGGAAGCTGCCTATTAAAAAACAGTATATTAATGAAGGCTGTAAGTTTCCACTGTAAAATGCATCAGTTAATCTTGAAATCTGAGCCACTGACTATACATAATGCCAATATCAAACAGGGATGCTCTCATGAACATGAGTCACTTTGTATGAAGTTAAATGCTTTATGTTTTATATCAAAACTTTCAGTAAACCATGCAGGTAAGGGAGCTAACAAGCAACTCGATCAAGAAATAAAATCAAGAGGGATCTCCTGTACCTCCAGTGTGCGGAATTAAGGAAGAAAGCCCATCAGTACTAGGCTGACAGAGCAGTCGGTTCCTATGCAGGAGAAAACAAGCTTCATGTTAAAAGGTCTATGGCCCACACAAACTAAGAAAAGTCACCTGCAGCTACCAGAGTAAGTTTACTGGACCATAATATAAATTTATTCCAATGGCATGTGAAACACTGATGCTAAAAAACTTCTTCCACGTAAGTGTCAATGGTTTCCATAGCCAAAAAGATTAAACTGACCAATGCTCTATTTTAGTGAATGAGTCCTGATGGGAAAGACAAGTGAGACAGACCGAACTATTTTCCAGGGTACAGAATTTGCATTGCAGTAATAGGATGTGGGTGTTCAGCACCACAGAAAACCATGTCAATATGTTTCAGCCAAATTTTCATATACAATACAGCATTCACTAGAATTACAGTATTTCCCTTCCCTTTGTAAATGTGCAGCAATGGCACCATCTATGTTACATTCAGACGAAGACAGACAAAAAGGCATTCTGAATCCAGACATTTTGGATCAGTGTTTTAGGAGCCTACAGAAGAGGTCAAAGTTATCAGAACGATTAGTTCATCCCCCGCCCCAAAGTCTACTCCTTTTTACTAATTTCTGAAAGCCAGACTGCCGCCTCTAGATATTAAAATTGGTATTTGCTAACCCATTGTAGGGACACAAGATGGATTTAACAACTAATTTAGGATTCACCTTTTGCAGTACGTTTTCCTCTGCAGCATTATCTTTTTAACAGCATAGTAAAGCTCATTTGTAATCCAGGAATTTTTTTAATACTCTGTAGCTTCAAGGGTAAAGAAATCCTTGCTGCTTTTAGACTGATACAAAAGATAGCATGAAGAATCACGTAAGCAGCGAGCCTCTGCAAAACTGAAATAATCCTTCGCTTCTCTGAATTCAGAAAACGATGTAAATACCAAGATTTACCTGCTTCTGACTCTTTGGGCAACTGCCACAAATTATATTATTAATCCTTTTCACCAGCTCATGTTTTTGATCATAGCAGCTTTAGCCATGATTGAGGAAGTCAGCCTCCCCCACTGCCCCAAAACGGAGTTGTCAGCATCTGCAGACAAAAATCCAATGCACCTAGTTTCATGCTTAAAATAGAAGCGGATGCTTGTATCACATCTAATTTTCTATGACTCGAGTTTACAGAAATTGCTGATCTCACCTCTAAGGAGGCTGGGCTGTCAGAAAATAAAGGTCACTTTATAGTAACTGGAAATCTTCCAAGATGCATGGTCCCCATGGGTGTCAGTGCACAGGCTCGTGCTCCATGCACCTGAGACTGAAAAAGCTTTCAGTTGGTCCACTCCCATGCCCCACACCTCCTCAAGCTCTGAACTGAGGTTTTAAAGGGTGCTGCAGACCGACAGCTCCTACTTTACTTTGATTCAAGTGAGGATCTGAGTAGAGGAAAGGGAGGATGGGACATGAATACCGCAGAGACCACACATCTTGAAGGGCTACAATTACTAAAAGAGCAGTAACCCTCTTTCCTTCATTTACTGGGCAGGCATTGAGAGTGAATTCCCATTCGTGCTCACAGTGGGTGCAAGGAAATGTTCCACACCTCAGATTGCAGGCGCACTGAAACAAAAGCAGAAGCTTGCACGTGGGTGCAACACTTACTAACGATGTGAATGGAGCTCCAAGGCATTGCCCTGCAAATCTAAGAGGCTCATGGGTTCAAGTGCCAACAGCACCAGGTCTTAATACCAGAGGAAATGTTCTGACAACGACTTTTAGGAATTTCACAGTTGTGGGGCAATCAATGTCTTCAAGGAGAGCAGATGGTCCAGGGCAAGGGGGACCCAGACTCCTCACAGGAGATAAGTGACACTCGTACCAAATGGAAAAATCATTCCACTTGCTGGCACAGCCCTTCCTTATTGAGGATCTCCGGCTATGGCTGGGGATTAACTGTACTACTTGTGAATGTGCTTTCTGAAAATGTCTTGTCTGTACACAAGCCAAAGCTGCATGATGGACGGGGCTGTGTTGGGATTCCTGCTTCCACTCTGAGGCACTAGATGTTACATATGGGCAAGAAGCCAGCTGCAGGACAGTGGAAAACCAAACTGCCTTGGCTACCACCATCAAGGTTACTTCTGCCTTTCCCTGCCTGATCTTCTAGAGTCCAGCCATTGTGCGAGGAAGGCACCCTCCCCCGGAATTGTGCCCTGGAGCAGCTTGGGAGCCATAGGATACATACAAGTTTCTTTGGGATGCCAGAGGGTTCCAGGATGGGAATCCCTACTACTGAAAAATATACTACACCTCGGAGGAGTGCAGCTTGTGCTGTGCTACTTCCAAAGCCTGTCTCCTGGCAGAATGAGGCAGATGTCACTTGCCCTTGTTTATTATATATTATATAATAGTTATGTTGCCACCACCTGATCTGGACACATGTGAACCACACAGAGGGTAGGAATATCTTGTACACTTGAAACACTGCCTGAAGCTTGGGCAGACTGATACATAATCGGGATTACTGCAGAGTTCAGAGACCCTGAACTGTACATTCTCTCTCTCATATCTGGGAGGCATCCATAATGAGCATCTGTGGGTGGCAGCAAGACTCTTGTCCAGGGAGTCCCTGCTCCAAGTGTAGACTGGCTTTGATCACACCTGGCGGCATGATAAGCAAAGCCTTGCAAAGGGGAACAGACGTGTGAGGCCATAGAGAATACACAGATCAGCAGAACTCGACTCATCTAGGGACTGAGCCAAAGTTGGGCCTCTGTCCCAAGGCAAGCAAGCTCTGGCTGCTTGAGTGTTCAGGTTTCCTCTTACAGAATATATAACTTGTGCGGGGATTAAAGCAGACGTCTCTGGATTTACCCAGCCTCTTTCCTTCCATTGGATTGAGTAAGGAGCCAACTGCCCACTGTGCCTTCTCATAGCACTGTCCCACGAGCAGCTAATCACTTAAGGAAAAGTTAGGCTGTTTTGTCAGCACAGACCAACTGCTACCATGGACAGTACCTTCTAAAAAACACTGAGCTAGAGAGGCTGAAAGGGCTCTAAGCCCACTGTAAAACACAGGAAGCTCCTGCGCATGAGGTGAAGATCTACATGAAAATAAGCATCCTTCCAGTCAAGAAGCACATACCAAATGCCTTTGCTCAGGGAGAGGTTTTCAGTGGCCAGTGTGGTCATTCTAAATCTTGAACAACGAATGAAGAGATTTAGCTCAGAGGTCCAGGATGGGGAGATCTCCAGCCCCACTGTTTTAAATAAAAGGAAATGTTTGGAGTAAAAGCTCTACTGCCCCTACCTAGATTAGGGAGTCCACTTGTCTGAGAACGGGGAGTCCTTGAAGAGGGGAGTTTGGAGAAGGGACAGCAAGGAATTCTATCAAGTTGCCAGTGAGAACAGTAATTTGTCCAATGCAACTTGCTGCCACATTAGGAAAAATGGACCAAAAAGGGTGGTGGTAACTGACTATGCAGGCATTGGTTGACAGCTCTCAACATCCTGTCAAAATGCCTTCATGGGAGGCAGTGTTGTGACTTGTATGTTATGATGTATCCTCTAGCGCTTCCGAGGGGGCTCACAGGCTATATGGCTGAGCAGTACAGAAGAGAAACAGCCTGGAGTATGTCCTATGTAAGGGTGCCTGGGTACATATATCCTCAAAGAGCAGACAGCGGTGTTCAGAGTCCTTGAGGAAGTGAAGCTCATCTGTCTCCTTGCAAACTAGATTTTTACCCTTGAAAGGGAGATCCTCTACAGATGCTTGGACCTCCTTGGGAACTCAGATATACAAAAGCCCAGTCCACCGATGGTTGAAGGGATGATCTGGCAGCTAGTTTCCTTTTGCCCAAGTTGGTCTGGAAATGGGGCCTACATTTCTGTGGTAGCTTATTAGCAAGCTAATTCTGACAGTTTTATCTTGTTATATTGGACATTGTGCACTGTCAATGATCAGCTGGATGACTAGCTCTCTTTAGCAAAAGAACTTCTTCCCTGGCATCTTTGTCCAAAGGGGAGCACCAATGATGGTGCAGCCTATTTTGCACCTGAACTGTCTACAGCTTGGCTAGGGTAGGAAAACATTTCACCAACTTGGAAAGAAACAAACAAAATACAGCTAAGACACTGGTAACTAGCGTTTGCCAGCACATCTCAGATGAGCTGATAAAATCCCTTTGAACTACAAATGCCAAGCCAAAAGTCTGAGAACTAAAGCAATGAATTTAAAATGCTTTCCTTGTTTAGTTCTCATGCCCCCAGAAAGCTTGCACTGAAAGTCCTTCTTGGCCTGGCAACAGTATTTTTACATGTGCTACTGGACCAGAAGGAATCTGTCAAGTTTACAAGAGTGGGCATCTTAACACATCTGATCTACATTCAGACCTGATTTTGGTGCCAGTGTGTTCCTGAGTTTACATAGGACACTGTCACTGTTCATTTGAAGAGAAGCGAAGGCAAAGGAGACTAGATGTTCCCCAGACATACGAGTACACTAGCTATACATTCTCTATCTAATCCTGGATGCATCAACAAAATGGTTCTAGAATGAGAAACCTATTAACAGTTTCTTGAATTGCCAGGACTAGAAGTTTGCAATGGTAGATATGCCCTAATTTTTTCCAATTTCACTGTTTCTCATCAAGACCAATAATTGATGAGATATCAAATGGCAAAGCTGTTAGGACTGAAGTGATAAATACCAGGCAGTAAATCCAAGTTAGCATTTTAACTACAGATTACTCTGACAGATAGAAGCTGAGTGCTTAAACCATACTGAGACAATTACATATAACTAAAGTGTCAGTCACTTATAGCAACACCACACTATACCCCTCAGCCCTGGCATATGAAGAGTCAAGAAGCTTTACCAGTTAGTTCCCTCAATTTAAACCAAGCTCTCTCACACCTCTGGTGATATTAAATGCTGTGCTATTGCATGGAGCAGCAGTTGGAGATTACCAGGCCCCTATATACAACAATTTAGGAATTCTCACACCTACCTACCCCATAACCATCACTACAAGCTAACATAGCGTCCTGGTTTTGCATGCTCTCAACATTAGGCTCAGACAATGAAAAAGACACTTTCATCTAGCACTACTTTAGGTTTCTATAGCCAAAAGAAAAGTGCATTACAGTGAATTAGTCCCTCAGGGTGAGAGACATGGGTAATCAGCAGAAGTTCATATCTGAGAAGCACTCAGCCTTGCCAAACAGTCAGCAAACTGCTTGAACATCCTTGCAGTTGGTAAGAACTGTCGATTGTGAAGCTATGCTATGAATAGGAGACTCCCTCTCGCAGCAGAGTTGTAACGTGAACTGGTGAGGCATGTTGCTCCCCCTCCAGCTATCATGATTGCTCTAAGACAAGAGCATCAGACAACAGATTCTCATCCTTGCCTCCAATCTGCGAAAGCAAGTCATCTACAGCACTGCAACCAACAGGCCAAATGTGAACAAAAGTTGGGTATCAGTCTTATGAATCCTTTCATATTCCCCACACAAGCCCTCAAAATCCGGCCCTCAGTCCTCTACCATGCAACTGAGCCATTTCAGCACAATATGATCCTTTACAACTACATAAAAGGATTTCTTCTGGAGCCCTAATTTTACTCTTGTAACAACTATCCCTTGAACTTGCATGATGCTTCAACCTTCCTATCTACCCAAAATGGTTCATCTACTTGAGGGTTGCTAATGACCTACTGAGTGATTTGTTAAGGCCTGGCAGTTTAAAAATTGTTTAAAAACAAAACTATTCTGACATCAGTTTAGTCAATGGATAAAAAAGCTCCAGGGGATGCTTTCAAATAATGTGTCAGAGACCTGACAATAGCCTCTACATCAACCAATCTGACTGTACTGAATGATCTCCCAGTTTTATATTTGAGAATGGGACTATTACATGAATGGAGTGGAAGGTCTGAAGCATATACCCATATCAAGACAAGCTCGTATACTCTGCCAGGCAATGTAATCTTCAGGAATAAGGGCTATTCTCTCATTGATTTGGGGTTCTATTTTAAAGGTGAAATGCACTTCAAGGCCAGGAAAGTTGAAAGCAATCAGGAAGTTCTGGTCTATGAAGTCTGATACAGACACCAGGAGATGCATCTCAGTGGTCTGGAAAGTCTGAGGGCGAACAACTCCTCTACTATTTTAAGGCAAACTTAGTTGTGCTTCAGCTAAGCATGTTGTCAGCCAATTATTTCTTGCTCCCAGGGATCCTCTACATTCATGACTCCAGGTAAATCCAATAGACAATACTCCAGATTATGGTAATGCAATGAAGCTGCACCATCTTACCCGCAGGGCAGTAGCAAAACTGTTCTTCAAGTTGGTAGCGATGCTCATCATCAGAGGTTCCCTGCAGGTAATCATGGCCATGCCAGCAGTCAGGTTCCGCATCATGTGGTGTGCTGCTACACGCATGCGTGATTCCTCTGAATCCAGTGCAAAGTCCTTCCTGACTATTTGTTCACAGGTGGTCATGGCAATCTTAATGGACCGATCTACCACTGGATGGACAAGTTCTTGCACTGCACGTTCGATAGCTTGACGCACGCACTGCTTTAGCTGTGGATGGGCCTGGAACAGGGGAATCTACAGGGGAAAATGAAGTCAACAGAAGGATCAAACCAAGGTCAAAGAACACAAGTACACGCACAGTTAAACTAGTTTTTCAAGACTTCTGTCCGCCAAAATATTCAAAATTTCACAACACTCAATATTTAATATATAGTTACAACTGATGTATGATCTTAGCATGCAGGCCACAGAAATTCAATCGCTGCTTCTTCTTCCACTAAGGAATTCATTCAAAATAAATACAGGGACTTTACTCTCAAGGGACATATTTGAACACACGAAGTGTGACTTCCTAATAAAAGTTCTATTGGAAGGTGAATCCATTGAATCCACAGTGCAGAGGTAACCCTTTCTAAAGGGAGCTAAAGAAAAAAACCTGGAAATGAACAGAAATGCATTAAAAAGGTAAGAGGCAAAGAGAAGGAAACTGAAGTATTTAAGAGAGGCTAGCACAACTAGAAAAGCAGCAGGACATCCACTGAAGGAATTTAAAGTTAAGCTGGATTAAAAATGAAAGTTAGTACACCACCTTCTGAGTCCTCTGCGAACTCTGATTTCAACCCGTTGCTCTGAAAAACCCATACAAAAGGAAAATAGGGAAAATACTATCCCAATGCACAAAAACCACTGAATTTTTTTTTTTTAAACTTTTACACCCCCAGCGGGGACTCCTGTACATTTCAAAGTTGGCCGTCACTGCGCCTGCCCCCTCCTATGGAGCTGGAGTGGGGGACCAGCTTTTAAGCCCACTCCCTCCGGGACCCTGTTCTCTTCCCCCTCTCCCCCCACCTTGCTGCCTCTGTGATAGAGGCAAGAAGGGGGGAAGCGACTAGTCAACAAGCGTGTCGACTATCCAATAAGCTTTTGCGTATCGGACAGTCGACTAGTCGCTTACATCCTTACTTGACATGAAAGGCAGAAACGACCTTTGGCAGGAAAGTCTGGATAAGGCCACTGCTAGATCTTGTCCTTACAGAAGATCACGTACAGGGGCTCTGTGGTCAGAGCTCTGATTTTTGAGACATGTCACTGATATCACCACCACCAGGAATGCTGCCTTCCTTCCAGGGCCGGTGGGAAAGAGCAGGAACAGAGAGCTTTGAATGGTGGCCTGGTGAGCCCGGAGAGGACCATAATGGAACAGGGTCCCGTACCGGTGGATAGAAATGATTGAGGCCCCACAGGAATTTCACTGACATGTCATGGGGGAAGAAAATCTGTCCTTGAATCAGATCATGAAAAAGGGGAGGTGGTTGCAAGATGCTTTCCAATGGAGGAATGTGCCGGCCCCTGCTCCACGAGCTGCAGCAAGCACTTGATGGACTGTACCAGAGCTCACTCGGGCAAGATACCATACTCCGAAGCCTAGAGAAAATCTTGTCCATTTTGCTGGATAAGTCCGCTTTGCAGACTGCTTCTTGCTGCCTACTAGGACCTCCTCTGAGCAGACACAGTTCTCCGTGCTCAACCACAAAGCATCCAAGTCAACAAGTGCAGGGATGGGAGGCAGGGGTGCAGGAGTCAACTGGTCCTGCGACAAGATGTATGGGTGGATGGGAAGGGGGCAAGGGGCAGGCCAGCTGAGGAAGTGGGGGGGGGGCACGCAAAAGGAACAACTGCTGGCTCCTTCAAACTGTTGCTGGAGCCCCAGATGGCGCTTAGGAGGCGAGGAGCAGTCCAGGCAGCACTGAGGATTGGCTCCCCAACCCCATCCCTTCCATCTGAAGCCCTGCCCCTTCCAGGAGTGCAGAGCTGCTGTCCCCACCTTGCATAGGGGCCCAGCAAGTCTGTTAGCTCGTCTGTCAAGTGAGTACAATACCATGTTCAGGAGCGGGCTGGGCTGGGCTGGTAAGGCCATGCCGGAACAATCAAGATCACCCAAACTTTGTCCCATAGGATCCAACCTGGATCTGGCTGATGAGGGGGATCAGCAGGACTGTATACAGCAGGCCCCCCGACCATGGTGGGTGAAACGGTCCCAGATTAAGCCTCTGTCCAGCCCCAAATGGAAGCAAAACTGGTGGCACTTTTTGTCTGGTGGCAAAGATGTCTGCGAGGGGAAATCCCCCACTTCTGGAAGACCACATTGGCCACTGCCAGATGGAGTGATTGCTCGTGATGCGAAGAGAAGTCCCGGCTGAGGCGATCTCAATTCCTGGGAAGTGAACAGCCTCCAAATGGTGCAGAAGTCCCAGAGAAGGAGCAATTCCTGACACAGGGCTGACAAGCATGAACCTCCCTACATGCTGATGTAGAACACTGAGGCTGTGTTGCGTGTGAGGACTTACACTGCCTTGCCCAACATGTGCAGCGGGAAGACTTTGCAGGCCACATGAACAATTCTAACCTCCTTGATATGTATGCAGTCTCATGTCCCCGAGGGTCCACATCCCCAGGGTTCAGAGATTGCTGAGGTGAATGTTTCAGCCCAGATCCAAGGCATCAGTCATTAGCTCAAGGAAGGGAGTGGGAACCCTGAACAGGACTAGAGATGTTAGTGTGTAGTTGGTTACATGGTTAACTGATAAGCCTGGTCTTATAGGTTAATCCTACCAACTGTACACACCTGCCCACCCCACCCTTTGCTGTGTCTGTATTAGGGGCAGCAGGAGGGAGGGAATGATGGAAGCCAGTGCCCATGGGGAGCCTGCTTTTAAGCTGGCTCCATGCACATATCAACTGCACATAACTTCTGCCAAGCCGACTGCCACCCTTCCCCTGCTGCCATCCACTGAACAGACTCCCTGCCTGCCTGCTACCCTGCACTGCTGCCTACACAGGCAGCACCATGGGGCAGCAGGCAGGAGCTGGTCTGTGTAGGAAGTTGATTTTTAAACTAGCTCTTCTTACAGACCAGCTTACACCTGCAACCTTGCACTGCTGCCTCTGATAGAAGGGCAGCAGCATGAGCGGCAGGGAGCTCCCCAGGAGTAGGGAAATCAGTGCATTGGCAGCCGGCCCTAACCCCAGGGACTATCCAACAGCTGTGTAACCACTAAAATTAATGCGGTTACATGACTATTCAATTACACGCTATCAAACATCCCTACTTCCAACCCTAACCTTCTATGAGCTGCTTTCACAGCCAAAGAAAACTGGCCAGAGCACAGCAGTTCTGATGCACCATGACTGCCAGCAAGGAGGAACTGGGGGGTAGCATGCTGCACCCCTTAATACTGCACCATGGAGGTGCCACTAGAACTGCTCCCCAACAGATTGCTGAGGGGGAAAATTCTGACACCAGTGCCATGTGACAAGCACACCCCCTAATGTGAACAAGCACTCAAAGAACAGGAGGCTACAAAAAGCCTCTCCTATTGGAACGGAAAGTGAAGCAACCCAGTTTACAGTAGGCTAACTGAAAGAGGATCAGGAGTCCACCCCTCATCCATGATAGGCTGAGTATTTTAAAGTTATCAAATTGAGCTTCACAAGCAGATGAAAGTGACATGAAAGTATTTATCGTAACAAACTAGCACATTTACTCAATATTGCCCAGCTTTTTTTTTATTTTTATCAAGTTAATTTTAGTCAATTTTTTTTTAAAAAGTGGGAATTCCACCAACTGTACTTTTTTCTTCATGCCTGTAAGTCAGTTGTGGGCAACCTGCAGCCCACTGGGGTTCTGTGGGTGGCCCACAAGGCGTTTTGTTTACTGTTGCTCACATTCAGCGTTGCCACATTAGTAATACTAAAACTGTGGATGGAAACCAAAGTGACATGCACTTAAGCAAGGTCATGTGACATGAGGTGCATGCTGATTGCACACAACATTGACAGAGCTGTGTGCACCCTGTGCATCCCATCAAAGCACTGCTATGGTCCAGCTGGCACATCCCTCAAATTCTAGGTACTCAAGCACAGTTAGCAAAATTGCTCTATCCCAGGAAACTGTTGGTCATTACAATCTTGCAGCCCACTTTCCAGCCTATGTTGCCCATCTCTGCTATCCTCTCTTATTTGCTAGGTTTTAACTAAAAAGGACTACAGTCAATTTGGTTCAACACTGCCTTCTAGTTTTCAAACCTTCAGCATTGATTTACCTGTGCCAAAACAGCACTACCCAAAATTTCTCTGTTTTATCTATTTTCTGTAAGGTTTATTGAGAAGCAGTCCTATTCCAGGTTCACCCGTGTTTTTCTGGCTCATCTTGGTTCAGTCTCTCAACATTTGCTCAGTGATGTCAATTTTGAGGACTGTACTTGATTTGGTGATTGTTTGGTTTTACCACTCAAGGGGGACAGCGCTCTCAAAATATCCACTCAATGTGCAGCTGTAGTCAAAAAGCATACAATGCTGGGAATCATCAAGAAAGGGATACAGGAGATAAAAAAGATCTCTATTATCTCTAAATCCATGGCATGCGCGCATATGTGGTCACTTCATCAAAAAAAGATACTGGAATTGGAAAAGGCTAAGAAAAGGGCAGCAAAAATGATGAGGTATGGGACTGCTGCCATGAAGAAAGATTAATAGGAGTGGGACTTGTCAGTTTGGAAAAGATGACTCAGAGGGGGATATGATAGAAGTCTATAAATCATGACTGGTGTGGCAAAAATAAATAAGGAAAAGTTATTAACGTCTTCCTATAAGAACTAAGGGCCACCCGGAGAAATTAATAGGCAGCAGTTTTAAAAAGCAAAGAAGGAATTTCTTCAGACACCAACCAAGGGAACTCTTTGCCAGAGAATGCTGTGAAGGCCAAGACTAGCAGGGCTCAAAAAAAGAACTAGATATATGAATGGAGGATAAGTCCATCAATGCCTATTAACCAAGATGGTCAGGGATGGCATCCCTAGCCTCTGTATGCCAAAAGCAGGGAATGGGCCCTGGGGGATGGATCATTTTCTGTTCTGTTTATTCCTTCCAGATCACCTGCCATTGGCCACTGTCGGAACACGATACTGAGCTAGATGGGCCTTTGGTCTGACCCAGTATGGCTGTTTTTATTCAATACCAAAATTCTAAAAGGTTTAGTGCACACAGAGCATATGGATATAAGTTTATCCAGTTAACCAATAAAGAGCTTTTCGGCTTCTGGTAACAGTTAAACTCTGAGAGGCCGGCAGCCTGTTTACAAATCCATTGAATACACAGTTAATCTGTTACAGGTTAGTATTTTTTAAACCCTTTTTACATCCTTAAGACAGGTACAGGAAAAGTCTTTTAACAACTCAGTGTTGGGGTACACCTATATACAATTAGATAACTTCATTATGTTCACCACATTATGTTCTATGGCATTTGGTGGACAACAGAAAAATATTAATGGTAGCTCAAGACAGAACTTTTTTTACTTTTGATCACAGAAGTATGGCTGAAGAGATTGATTTTGTACCTCAATGGAAGTTAGCATTTCTGATGGCCTGCCAGAGTAAGTTCCATGCTCATGGACTCTAACTTGTTCATTCATGATTAGAAGCAGGGTGCAGTCATAATAAAGGTAGAAAAGTGACTGCAGAAAGATAATCTTAACTTTTTATAATACAGAAAAAGACATTTTAAAAACATCAGCCCAATTGTGTTTTGTACAAGTCTATGAATTGTGCTTACTATAAACCGAAATTTTGAAAGGCTCTTTACAGGTGGGATAAAATATACTCTATGCAATAGTCAAACCTGGAAGTGGATAAACATATAATCTCTGCTACATTAGCAAGGTTAGACTGTAAACCAGCTAATCACTGAAAAGTATTCTGAGTTACTGCTGCCACCTAGGAGAAGTAATCACAAGTTTAGAGAAAAAAAATCTCTACACCAAGATTGGACCTATATCAGTAGATGCAGAGATGTTATCTGCACTTACCCGACTACAAAATCGATTTCAAATGTAGTTCAAGTCACAAGGTACAGATGTGTGTCATTATGATTTCTAGCAGATGCTTGTCTAAAGTTTATTTCAAGCACTGTGACACCACTCCTAGGAAGACTGTGGTGCAGGAATAAGAGTTTTGGCAGGACATGTGAGGAACGACATGCTTGTGTGAAAGATTTATACCAACTGTATACATTGAGCCTAGTTCAATCAACATCGAAGTAGTGACTTCCTCAGCTCCAGAAGAAGAGTGCTTTTTGGTGAAAGTGTGAAAACCCCTGCAGCTCATTTTCTACTCTGGACTGCAAAAACTTTCTGTAACAAATCACAATGAACTCTAGTACTTACAGTCGGATTTAGAGTAATGTGTGGAGCCAGCCCTCCTAGAGAATAGACGTTGATGTCATGATAACTGTACTGAGGTTGTGGAGGAACGGATGCTGTACAAGTGGTGTTGGTAGCTGGGGTTGTAGAAGCAGCTGTGGAACACAGAAGTTGTAAAACAAATTTTAGAGTTGCTTCTTTCATAGAAACTAATTCACTAAAACTAAAGTTCTTGCCCCCGCGCATTTGAAAAAATTAAGCTTTTACTATTAATTACAAAGCTTCTGAAAAAAGCAGAATTCTTAGTCTTTCCTCTGAGAAGGGTGATATGCCACTAACAGATTACACCATCTATCCACTTTAAATACTGCTGCCTTTCTATAAGCTAGTGTCACAAACAGTTATAGCAATCCTTGCTAGCCTCCCCCAGCATACAGTATTTACAGATTTTCCATGCAAGTACAGTCCAGACTCTTTTGTATGTCCCCTTCAGACTACATTACACATTACTATACTTTTTCAATAGATTAGCCATCTCACTTCATTGATGTTCCTGTCTATGATGTTCAAGCACTGAGAATTTGCAATTGTACATTCTTCATTCAAGCCATTCTACATCAGATTCTTGTGAGATTGTGTAAACTACACGGGACTGCTACTCACTGACCTGCAGAACTGTTTTTAAATTCCTCATTGTAATGTAAGAGATCCTCACTATACTGATCTTCCCCACAGTGTGTACACAAACTGAATATGGGGACAGTTTTGGTACACCCTTCGTTGTGGACTCCGCCTTGACACCATGACATGTAGAGTGCTTGGGTCATGGATACCATGGAAGGGCCCTCCAAGTCAGACAGTCAAAGAATGACAACCACATGAAAAGCAGTCCACTAGTCCTCCAATTTGGGGGATAGTTTAAACCAGGGATACTCAGTCCACTGCTCACATGCGGCTCTGAGGCATAGCCTGCAGCTCTTCAAGGCCCCCTCTCTGAGCGCTGGGAATAGCTGATTCTGGGTGCTACTGGAGGGAGGGAACCCCCAATTTTCCCCTTTTTAGCAGCTGCTAAAAAGTCTGGCTGTGCTTAGCATTTGGTGACTCCAGGAGCTGGCCCTTTAAAGTCCAACACCAAGTATTGAGAGAGTGGTGATTTATAATACACCTCAGCAACTGGCTGCCCTTTGTTGCCTCTCCATGGGCTGCACTCTGCACCCTGGATGAAGCACCTGAGCCAGGGGAAGGGATCTGCTCCCAACACCACATGTCAACCTGTTGCTGGGTGAGTCAGGCTGCTGACAGGGAGTGGGTGTATTGGTGCCCTGCTGAGATGGGTGAAGGAGTGCCATATAGGTGCTGTTTAAACTGGGAACCCAGGGGTTCCACTTTCATGTAGATCAGGAGCAAGGGAGTGTGTGCTCTGTTAACATGGTTTGGGGAACGAGTGGGTGGGTGCCGGCCCTATTGATGTGGGCTGGGGAACAGGTGTATGGGGGTTTACACTGGGACCCCACAGGTGCCATTTTCCTGTGGATCAGGAGCAGAAGGGTGGGTGTTCTGTTGGTGTGGGTCAGGGAGCAGGTGTGTGGGTGCTCTTCTGACATGGGGCTGGGATCTCAGCAGCACTCTCCCCTGGGGCTGCCTGCCTTTGCTGGGTACCAGGAGAGCTCCCTGTTGGCCAGACCCTGCCCTGTCCCTGACACTGCCCCTTCTGCCCCCATGCCTGTCTGTGGCACGCAGAAGCCAGGGAGTAATCAGACCCAACCATTTCCACAGATTTGGGGGGGGGAGGGAGAAGGGGGAGAGGGTGTAAAACAGCAGGTTGGAGTCCTATGGGACGCATTTTGTGATACCAGCCTCTAGTTCAGAGGCAGGCAATTTCTGATGGGGACCACTCCAAGAATTTGGAAAATGGTCCAGGGCCACACTCTTCCACATTAATGGAGGAGGCGCTGGGTCTGGGATGAAGGTTGGGTGAAGGAGGCAGTGATGACTTGGGTTAGAATCAGAGAATACTAGCACTGGAAGGGACCTTGAAGGATCAAGTCCAGTCCCCTCCCCTCCCCTCCCCTCACAACAGGACCAAGCATCAACTAGATCATCCCTGACATCTAACCTGCTCTGAATTATCACCAACAATGGAGATTCCACAACCTCCCTAGGCAATTTATTCCAGTGTTTAAGCGCCCTGACAGTTAAGAACTTTTTCCTAATGTCCAACCTAACCCTCCCTTGCTGCAATTTAAGCCCATTATTCTCCTTGGCCTCTGATGACAGGACAAGCAGCAATTTCTCCCTTCTCCTAGTAACACCCTTTTAGATACTTGAAAACTGCTATCATGTCTCCTCGATCTTCTCTTTTTTAAACTAAACAAGCCCAGATCTTTCAGTCTTCTCTCCCAGATCAAGTTTTCTAGATTTTAAATCATTTTTGAGACTGTGCTGGGGGTGGGAGCAGCACCTGAAGCCTTCCCTCCCTTCTCCAGGCTCACAGCTGTTCAAACAGAACCCTACAAGGTAGCAATGGCTGCTTTTCTCAGCAGCATGCAGGGAGCAGGCAGGGAGTCTGTGACGTGGTGGCTTGGCAGGCCAAATCCAGCCCGCAGAAGGTATTTTGCCTAGACCTGGACCTCCCCATCTCCCCCCACAGCTCTTCCAGTAAATTTTAGAGGCCTGGACAGCAGCCTGGCTCAGTCCCAGCTTGTGCTGGGTCCCGGGGGTATAATACCCCTGCAGGGGGGGGGGGGTAGCAATAATACCCCTGCAGGGGGGTAGCTTCCAGGGGCCCACTGCGAGCCAAGACTGAGTCAGGCTGCCTGCCCATCAGGTTCTAAATGACTTTCCTTGCAAAGCTGCAGCATGGGTAGCTACTGGAACCTGGCAAGAGCCAGGACTAAGTGCTTGCAGGGCTAACCCTTATCGATTAATTGCACAGTCGACAATGTCACTTCATCTGCAGCACACAAAAAGTTAGTTGGCTAAATTTAGTTTGTGTTGTATTGAAATTTGAGAGTATTTGGTTATATTCATATTGTATGTGTGTTTGGTGGGATGGCTTCTAGGTCATAATAGTAATCACATGGCTCTTGATTAATGGTGGTTGGAAATGTGGCTCACCAATCACATGACTGATTACCACTAGTTTAAAAATGTTAGTGTTTCTACAGCATAACATTTTACAAGGCTATGAGGTAGACATTCTGGCAAACAGCATAGACAAATACGGAATTTGTGCCTAAAGTGATATCTGACAACACATGAAGGATTTAGTTTTTGGTACATGTAAAACGTCTAGAAGCTTTCTAATTAATTCCTCTTCCAAATTCTGAGGACTTGCTAAATATATAAAGCTTATCACTAAAAACTGCTGCTATATACACACACACACACACATTTAGCAAAGCCTCATTTTAACTTCAAAAGCACCGGATTGTGATTTTATAGTACAGCTAAACCTTCACAATTACTTACTGGTTGTTGTGATTGGTGGTAGCTCCTCTGGCTGTTTTACATCCTTCTTCGGAGCAGAGAGCTGCTCATCCAAATTTTTCAGTCGATCTTTGTCTTTCAGGAGGTTTCCAGGTTTCAGCTCATTGATGTCTAGTGCAAGGTTCTTGCAGAGCACCTCAATCTCAAATTTCAGATTTAGCTGCACAACAATTCCAGTATGATTATTTCAGGTTATATATTTACCTCTTGTATCGTAAGACAATGCACCAGACCAATATTCCACAAGGAGATTGTCTAGAAGCACCAGAGTTAGCACCATGAGTCACCTACATTTGAAGTCTTCCAACATTACATTTTCCTAAGCTAATTGGCCAAGAAAGAAGTGTTCAATAAGTGCAGGGGAAAAAAAAAAAGTTAAAAGCAACTTACTTTTAAGTCATGTTCTTGATGCAACTCAGCTAAAACATTCATGATTGCCATTGTCCACGGGTTTGGAGGCCTGAAAACCTATAAGAAGATTGGGGAAGTGTCAGAAAGACGTTTTCCAAAAGGCGTGCTGAGTTTTGATTTACAAGTGTACTTTAAAACAAACACAACAGCTTTTTGTATTCGTCCAGCTGTAAAAAAGTAAGGACAGTTTCCAATAATGGTGTAGATACGGCAATGTCCTTCCCCAGCAGTACATCTGGGGGGAAAAGCCTCAATTTAGTATTAAAGTAAATTAAATTTAGTATTAAAGTAAATTAAATAGGAAGTAAATTCCAAACGAACATTAGAAGCCAGTTCACTGTGGTTTCCATCTGGAAAATCAACAGTGCCATTGCAGAAGTAGAATTGGGGAGACAAAGGCTGATCCAGGAAAAAGAAAAGGACACAGCTAATGAGGTTCAGGCTTTGTCTACAGCAGGGCTGTGTCTAGATTGCACCCCTTTTCCATAAAAGGGATGCAAATTAGACAGCGCAATTGCAAATGAAGTGGGGATTTAAATCTTCCCCGCTTCATTTGCATAAACATGGCTGCTGCTTTTTTCTGGCTCGGAGCTTTGCCGGCAAAAAGTGCCAGTCTAGATGCAGATCTTTCAGAAAATAAAGCCTTTTCCGAAAAAATCAGGAATAAGGGATCTTTCGGAAAAGGCTTTATTTTCCGAAAGATCCGCGTCTAGACTGGCACTTTTTGCCGGCAAAGCCCCAAGCCGGAAAAAAGCGGCAGCCATGTTTATGCAAATGAAGCGGGGAAGATTTAAATCCCTGCTTCATTTGCAATTGCGCTGTGTCTAACTTGCATCCCTTTTATGGAAAAGGGGTGTAATCTAGACACAGCCCAGGAGTTTTCAAAGTTGGGAAGTGGCATGGGCCATGACCCACAGCTCCCTTTGGCTGGAAACGGCAAACCGTAGCCAATGGGAGCGGCAAGACTTCATGTCTATGTACGCTTAGATAAACAAAACATCCCACAGTCCGCCAGTGGCTTATTGGGTGGGCCCACAACCCAAACTTTGAAAACCCCCAGTCTACATAATAGAACTTTTAGTGGCATAGCTGTCAGCACTGCCATGACACTAAACCGGGCAGCGAAGCACTTTTCCTGACAAAATACTTCTACACCCACAAGCAACATTCACTAATCAATGTGTGCGCGCTACTGAGGATACTATGCCGTTCACACAGATACTTGCTGTGGCGAAGCTTGTGTCTTTTGGGTATAGAGTAGCATCTCTAAACAAAAAAGTTCTATTGCTCAACTAACAATGTAGACATAGCCTCAGAAAAAAGTTAGGCCCCCTGGGACTTTCATTTGTGGGTAAACAGAGGAATGAGGTACAGCTGTTTAAGCACACATTCCAATCAACCCTTTCTTCCAGAACAAATTGTAGTATCTACAAGACCTTTTCACTTTGCTCCCAGGTCACATCTCTCAATTTTCAACACCCTGTTTCCATCCATTTCTGTCCCAAGACCTGAGATTAGGTTTTGAATGAAGTTTGTTTTAAAAATTCACATTTAGTGTATACTTGTTACAGAACATTTATTTTGCTACTTAAATTGTAGAGCCACTTCCATAGTTACATCTCATTTTGCAGGTTTGCGTTCACTTACCACACTTCTGACGCTAGATTCTAAAACTTTGGCAACAAATGGCACCACATAAAGCAACTCCTGTTGCCCCTTAACATAAGCCTCCAGAAGTAAGGATTTCACATCCAAATCCTAGAACACAAAAACGTCAGTGAAACCTGGTGACAGGGGAGGGGGAGAATGGAGAAACATTCATATGCCATGTAGGGCTACAATTTAATTACAGCACTGACATATGCTGAATCAGAACAGCATTACCATCTTACCTGCTAGTTTTTCTAGGGAGTAATTGCTATGTAGTTACTTTAAGAGGACTAAGTTACTTAAGATCACAAATTATCATCAAAGGTTCCTAAATGCATAAGTTACCAAAGTGTTCAGAAGACAAACTACATAATCAGATTTAGTTTAGCAAGCTTGTTGAACAAAAAGTTAAGAAAGTCCAGGTTAAGATTCAGCTGAATTTGACTTCACGTCTATCACAAGCTTAACAGGGTTTTGAAGAACGGATTACATGTGAGCTCACCGTGTGCAAGATGGGTTTATTTTTAGCCAGCGTGATCATTCCCAACCAGTGGCCAAGGTTCTTCAGAAGGGACCGATCAGAGAAATTGGCTGCTGCTTTATCTGACGTCAGGAGCACCTAACAGATTATTACAAAAGGGAAAGAAAAATCTGTGAGAAACTCCCAAAGCCAAATCATTTAGTAGAGCTCAGACTTTCTAAAGTCAGTGTGTACATTTAGCTGTGCTTTAGCCAGGAGACAGTCCTTTTACTTTAGTACACTGAAACCATGGTTTGTCAAGTGTCTAGGAAACAGTCCCCTACTCACTTATCCTTAATGAGAACTACAATAAAGTCTTCTCCTTCAAGGAACTTAAAGTAAGCTGACAAGATCTACAAAAGTATAACTCCATGCCAGGACTACCACACCTACACAGCTCGCAAATTAACAATTCAAAATTCCACACAACAGCTAGAAATCCCTATCTAGTAAGAGAGTAGGTGAAGTAATTTTGTTTTTTAATTAGGCCAACTTTTGTTGAAGAGAAGCTTTCAAGCTTATGAAAAGTTAGTCTTCAGGCCTTGGGACAATACTCGGGCCACGTCCATGCTACAGAAGTACGTTGATCGAATTTATGTTGGCATACAGATACTACTGTTAAATCACTTGTACGTATGCACTTGGCGACTTGTGTCAGTGGTGCATGTCCTCACAAGAAGCACTTGTATTAATTGTCTTGTCAGTGTGGGGCATGGTAGGAAGGGTCCTGGAGGCCAGTAACAGTCAACATAAGCAACACAGCATCTAAATTGACACTGCATAGACCTAATTGCATCAGACATGACTTTATACCACTCAGGAAGTGGTGTTACTAAATCGGTGTAGAGTGGCACTTCCGTTAGTGAGAGCCAAGTTTAAAATACTTCCATAGTTGGGTGGATGCAAGTCAGCTTACCTGGACCTAACTGCATGGCATAAACCAGGCCCACCATTAAGTACAAGGTGGAAAAGATTGTTTAGGATAAGTAGCTAATGCACATATCAAGGGACAATTTAAGGTGAAGTGGCCTATACAAAGGTCCCTTGAAAAGCATGTTAACTTCTTGTGCAAATCAATTTGTTTCACTTTGTATTTAGCTGAGACATTTCCCAGACCTGAAGAAGCTATTTGTAAGCCCTCAAAAGCTTGTGTGTCTCACCAAAAGAAGTCTATTCTATTAAAAAAAAGGTATTCCCTCAACACCATGTCTCTCATCCTAGGACCAAACACAGCTACAAAAAAAACTGCCTCTCCTCTCCCTCCTATAATGGCATATAAATTGTCAGCAGTGAATAAAGTTCTGGTCTCTGAAGACCTTTTAAACATGTAGTGAATTTGTTGCTAATTCTATTCCTTAGCTTACTGTAGCATCAACCAAATGGTAAAGGTCAGTTGCGCTCAGAACAGTGCCAAGGATTTATTTTGCACTACAGCGTAACCTACAGTGGAGAGAAATTCCATCCATAGGTTTAAAAATAGTGCCAACTGATTCCTGTTTTTCACTTTCTCCTTGCCATTTCAATAAAATTCTTTAAGTCTAGCCCAGTTTTAACATCCTCCTCTGCCTGCACTTCACTAGTTGGAAGAGAATTAAAATGAAATCTGGTCACCACAAAGTTAAAAGGTAGCAGATGTAACACAAAAGGAAGTGTTTCTTACATAGTCAATCTGTGAGACTCCTTGCCAGGGGATGTGGTGAAACCCAAACCTTTTCACTGGTACAAATAAGGACTGCCTCCCCTATGGTTTTGGAGGGCATTGTACACATGCATGGTATTCCACAAATCCCCCCACATTCATACATTTTATTAGAAGCTCTGCTAAATTCACCATATCATTGCACATCTTATTTAAAATGACTGCAGTAGAGTATTTTGTTTAATAAATCCTGTGTAATGAACTAGTCAGCTTCAACAGGACAATTTCTTTTCTTTGATAAATGGCATCTGTAAGACATCCACTGTCTAGTCAAAACTTTCTTGGATCTTCATTCAAGAAGGCTCTATATATGCAACTCTGATTCTTGGTATAGGTATAATGATTCAGCTGGCCATTCTGTACAGTTTGCAAACAAGTAATTATCTTTACAGAGTTGTCAAATGCAAACATTTCCCCCTCTAATCATTCACTTACACTAAGTTTTTACTTATCTAATTTTCCAGACACCAGTGCAGTTTTTAAGTTAACTGTGCTCCTACAAAGGTTTCTTTACATTAATTGCAAGTTAACAGGCAGAGTCAATAGAAACAATATTACACTGTAGTAAGAACTCTGTCTTATGGGAGCAGTCTGCTAAGGAAAACAAGCCCTCCCCTCACCACCATGACAAAAGAGCTTCATAATAAATACCTGTTCCTCTCAACTAAGCCTTGCAGAACACTGCTCAGCCAAAACAGTTGGATAGAGAAACAGCAAACCTACCCATCAATGTTCATAACAGATAGTTTTCAGGCCAATAGTAGTACTTAAGGCATTTTCCCTGCCCAAATTATGAAAATAAACCCTGTTAGTCTACTTGGTAAATAATGGCTAATTTAGAAGCTCTGAGCTATATTTGGATAGTGGTGCGTGCAATGCCTATATTATTGAAAACTGCAAGCGCCAGAAGAAAAGTGACTTGTTACCTTAATATTTCTGTAGGTTTCATTCAGAACCATCTTGTTAAACTCTGGATTCTTAAGAGTGTCAAGGAAGTTTGAATATAGGCTGTGAAAATTTGGCTCAATACTGACTCTTTTCATCACAAGATACTGTGAAACCCAAGGCATGAATTCTTCTTTCACTGTTTCCTTCAGCTCCTCAACCTGGCTCCATCACACAACAAAACAAAAACAAAACAAAAAAAAACCACAGAAATTACAGTGAAGACAGTGGTAAAATGACTTTACCAGTACTGATCAATGTTAGGGTTTGTTCCAATTCCAGAACTGTTTTGGTCAGACAGATTACAACAGCCAATAAATCAACTTAAATCCATTTCAATCATTTGAATGCAGACACCCCATCTTTTGTGGAATGCTGAATGTTTACTGCATTACAATTCAGTAAATATTAAATTAAACCAACTTTATTGAATGACAACTCTGGAAACTGAAGGTGTATTTATAGAAAAGAGGATACTACTCTTAGTATGAGACTAAAGTCCAACCTAGGTTCTAGTGTTAGAGGACAGAAATTAAGCTAACTATACAAACCTTGACTCTGATTACCAAACAGGTACTAGCTGTAGATGCATATTCTGCTATGTGAACACTTGTCTAGATCACAAATTATCGGCCAAACAGCAATATGACTAGTACAAAAGTTTATTATAACTGTACCCATCAGAAAGTGTTCACCTGAAACCAGAGGGGCAGAGAATGTGACCATACACAACTTTAGTTTAGACAAAGGATAATGCTTTGTGATAATAAAACCGCACCACTGAACAAGAGCAGTTAATTGTCCAAAAATTATTGGAGCCCACATATTTTGAGGTGAAACATTGTAATGACCATGTTCATGCTGCTATTTCATCCTGTACTCTTATCTTTGGGAGAACTGTTTTAATATATCACGCAAAGAATATCTTCTAGAAGGACAGGCTTGAAATTAGTCCATATTAAGTCAGTAATAGTTTCAGGTACCAGAACTGTCCCTGAAGTTGCCATCAGTTTAAAAGAAGAGTTGCTGTGTGACAGACCAACTGTTCAACAGATGTAGAACCTGAAACTATTTTTAAAAGAAAAAACAAACAATGAAATTTCATGTAGGTCCTTCACTAAAGTAGGGGAGGGAGATATTTAATACAATGGTGCAGGAATGTACAACTTCTCCCGCAGAAGAAGGGCTATTAACTCAGACTGAGAAGAGGGGAAGTGAAATTAGTATTTTTAAAAAATACAGTTGTAATTAAAGATTTACAAGGTTTGTTTTTGCAAGATATCTGTTCACCTTCATCACACATGGCATTAGAACAGATGAGTTCCCGCTAGAAATAGGGAATAATGAAACAAGATAACTTTCTGCCACACTTACCTTCTGGGTCATATTTGATTGAGACAGATTATTGAATATGAAAGCAATTTTTTCCTGAACATTTTCTGGGGGTTCCACTATTCTCTCAGTTTGATCAGTTGCCACTAGTAAGGTATCAATGTTGGTAGTATTAATGGAAGGCTGTAGGAAGACAATGACAAATTAAGAAAAAAATAGTGCAAAGAGGGACAGTATTAAGTGGCAATAGTTCAAAGATTTTAATCAGTTTAATAGTAAAGTTAACACTTCTAATCTTCCGAGAAAGATGACCTAAGAGTGGAAAAAGTTATGTATGTAGTGTGGATATGCAACCCAATCCTCATTCCCTATAGTTTCCCCCTTAAAAAAAGCACCCTGCAACAGGAAAACCATGTTAATTCCCATCCGTCCATCCCACCCTTAGCTAAATTTTTGCTTTTTGGCTAGAAAATGCTAACAATTCATTGCCAAAAGTGTTCTCTGCAGGACAACAAAGGTTATTTCCTACCAACCAATGCTTGCAAGAGGCTAAATGCTTTATGATACAAATCCAAAGAGGATCACAACTCAATAACCTAAAGTACAAACATTTTCTCTTGAGTGGTAAGGCTCTGGTATTCACTGAGAATCAGCCATTTCCTAATTCGGTTTACCCCCCAATAAAAGCCCTGAGAAGTGATAGGGCTGCTTACCGGCACATCCTTCTTGAAGCTGACTCCAGTTGGCCGAGTGATTGTAATGGTTTTTGCCACGGTGGTGGTGGTGGAGGTGGTTACTATAGTGCTGACTTGGCCAGCAAGTGGCGCTTTTGCTGGAACCTGGGCCTGGGCCTGAGCCTGGGCAAGTGCAATACTTCCAGGGGTGGTGATTGAACCCTGCATCTTCACAGGAGGGTCTCTTGATTGCTGTCCATATTCAATGTACTAGAGGTAGGCAGACAAGAGATGTTCTGAAATTCACACATCTAGCAATGAAACTGAATCCTAATACTAGATGCCTCTGAACTATAATTCACCAGACTGAACTTCAGAGAACTTCAGTCTGGAAATTTTATATTAAACTCAATCTTTAGAATATAGAACTTTTGTGAATGCATTTACAAAAAGCAAGTGAGCAAGCAAAAACCTGGACAGGAACTCCTTGGTAAGTTCTACTAGAGAAGCCTCTTTCCAGTCCCAGTTTACAAGGCTATAGAAAGACTGACTAGTATGGCCTTCAGAGGCATGCACGCCATCCCCACGCTAGAGGGGCTGCTGAGTGACAGAAGACAGAACCCCATTCCAAGTCCACAGACAGCCACACAGATGGCCTGTGGAGTGAGAAAGTTGAAGGGACTGTGTTACCAAACACCCTACAGTGCAGAGTGGGTAAGAAAGTCTTCCCCAGAAACTTACAGCAATAATATAAAGATGGAGGAAGCCTGAATTGTGGCTCAAAGAAAACGCTAATTCAAATAGGTCTTAAATTTCTGCACCCACAGAAGTAATTCTACAATGGCCTACCATTGTAGAAGTAATTCTACAATTCTTTAGAGTGGTGCATTGACCTAGAGATTTACAATCTAGTCAAAAAGTTACAGCTGCAACACGTAAAACAATTAGTTAAGACAGCTCAGATTTTGCTTCATTTGTGGACTAGAGGAGTTATTGTCTACTCGATGTCATGGCAGCCACTTTTACTAAGCTGCAACTACACATTCAAGGGTGTGTGGCCATAGGATAAGCATCTATACAAGCCCCTTCCCCACCCCCAACAGAAGGATCATTGATTCCAACATTGCTTTTACTGTTTGGACTACAGTGCACTCCCATACTTTTGATCAGACCTAATTGTTCTGTCCCTTGTTTGGATTACTTTTAGCAGACCTGAGCACATAATTTGATCAACCACAGCAGAGGCACATTTATTCAATAGGGAAGGCCAACATTTTGGATGCAACAGGAATGTAAACCACGGGTCAGACCTTGGACATTAAGGTGACAGCACTTTTTAAAGCCTTTGCAAATGGCAATATGCCATGGATGGCCATATGGCTACACAGGTTAGGCACTTATTTCAACACAAGCAAGCTAAATAAACTTACAGAAAAATGGAAGGCACTGGTTTACCCCTACTGCCACTCCCCCAAGCCCAAGGGAGGGGGGGGGAGGGAGAACATACATACATATATTCAGGTCTATAATTTGCTCACACAAAACATTAAAAATGTCTGTGTTATTTTATGTACTTGCATGGTCATACAAGACTTATGAATGTTTAGGCTAATTTTAATAATAGAAATCAACTCAATAGATTGTTTCTCAAATTAATGAATTCGTTTTCTATCATTCTTAAACACTCACCTCCTGTAGGTGATGAGGGAACTGTATAAAGTGACTAATAGAAGCCAAGTGCTGACAATACTGGGGATAGTCCTTCAATCTGTCAACAGTAAAACTGTCCATTAGTCAGAGAGAAAGATTGAGCCCTGATAAAGAACATACCACAGAGCAATACAAAGGGTCACGGCCTATGTTGCTCCCTAGCATACCAAAATTTGCTTCTCAACTTTGCAGCTGTGCTACACAAGCAAATTTTGTAAGAGGGCTGGTAGCAAAATAGAGCAGTTAATAGCAGTGCAGTGGAAGGGTAAGTCAAACTGACCCATCTATTGCCATATATTCAATACCTAGACAGTTAACTAGATGCCAAATTGTGTATGCAGTAATGGCACCATGATTATACTTCTACTTCAACGTTTAGAACTATCCCCTACGTCTGAATGAAATCTCTCCCTGTGCTTAGTCATTTTATTCTGTGTATATCTGAAAATGCTAGATGGCAGTCATTAAGTTTTAAAACCCAATTTGTAATGTTGTGTATTTTACCAAGAATGAATCAAAGTAATAAATATTGGGTAGGTCAGTCTTGACAATACCATTTTAGTTTGCTAGGCAACAGAAACTTAATAGCTATAGCGAGGCTTTCAACTATATAAAAACAGCTGTTTGTATCTTAAATTCAAAAAGTTGGATAAAGCATTACAGAATTAAAGGGTACAGGGAAAAACATTTATTCAGAGCACACATTTAAAGATGCTAAATTGGCACCTTTAAGAAGACTTCCTTAAATCAAATGTAAGAAAGAAGAGTTCTCTTACATCCAATGATACTTAAATTATCCAAAAGGCCTGGCTCAGTTTCCCCATCTGCAAACAGTCTACACTCCTGGCCCTAATGTATCTGAGAAAATCTCTAACTTGTCGTCTCGCTGGCAATATTTCACAAGCATTTTCTGGCAGGTGGAAAAATTAAGTATCTGCTAGCTAAAACATATGCAGATAGCAAAGTTTGAAGGTTTTCTTCATATTACTACAGGAGTATTCCTTCTAACCCTACAGATAGCCAATGAAGTAGAACATTCTGCAACATGGCTCATCTGAGAGGATTTAATACTTCATTGCAAGGACCAAAATTTGTGTTAGTGTCTGACCAGTCTCATATTTAAGAAGCAACTTGTTACTTTGAGTAAGAGTGCCTATGTAGAGCATTCTTAACCAGTGGATCAGGGTTTATCAATTACGTCTTGAGTTAAAGGTATATCTGTACTTTAGAGACTGAACACGTGACAATTAGATTTCATAAAATATATTCAGTTGAATTTTAGAGAGATGTTTGAATGTAGCCTCAAGCCCATGCTGACTATGTATTATGACTAACATTTGATTTTTTTTTTAAACCGATTATCTTTAGGTGGGTTTTGTATGTTAGCTTGGAATTGGATTATGATCAGGTTGTGAGATGTGCCAGTATTGACATACCATTAATCCCGTATAGCTATTACTAAGTATATGACTAGAGCAGGCATACGTTTTATAAAACATCTCATGCATTTTTTTTGAAATATTACAAAAATCACTCACCTATTTTTAAATCTATCTAGTGCAGCAATACCAAAATAGTACATTTTGGATGCAAAAGGCTTTCGTAAGGCTTCAAGAACATAGCGCAGGGCCAGGCCCAATGCCATGTAAGTAACCAGTCCTTTCTCTATTATCCCACCAAACAGGCAGGCTGTTATATGCAGCTCTTTGTCTGGGTACTGGGGGAAAAAACGGTATTCCTCAAACAAGTTCCTCAGCATACAGTTAAACACTTCTCGTTCCCGCTTAATGTTGGAGTCCTTAAACCTCTGTAGCATTTCTAACACCTGCAAAGAAATAGAAACTGTTACCAAGAGACTTTCATCTCAGCCCTTTCACACCAGAGGGTTCAAGAGCACCCTGTGACTAGTCACTAATATAAACTGCACTGGGAAAAAATTCCCAGTGCAATACTGCCAAAGTGAAGGTGGGTCTCTATATGTAACCTCAGACTCTTTTTTTAAAGTCTTGTCAAGAGATGACTTGACCGCTAGCTTTTAGTGTGGCTATTATGCAGATTCTAATTGGTATATTTTTAACAAAAGCTTTTAAGTACAGTGAAAGCTTTGTTATCCAGCCCTTTTAATTGGAAAACTTGGTTAACTGGTATTGCCCCAGGCACAATACCCCTCCTCCCTGTGTTCAGCACATGCAACTGACTCCCGCCTGTCCAACTGGATGGCTTGATGCCTCTGGCTATTGCAGGGCTTCTGACCACTGGTGGATATCATCAGCAGAAGCCTCCTTCCCCCCCATCCTGACTTGAGCTGCCAGGAGCTGGATCTGCTGGAGGGCTCCTGGGCAGTTGGCTTGCCACTTAGAACACCTCTGTGGCTCGGAGGAGGGGGGTAAGGAGAGAGAATTGCCAGATGTTCCCAAGGGGTGGGGGTTGGTTTCTTTCAGGCAGGGGGCAGGGGCAGAGCAATAAGCTTGAGAATCTGGCACATTCAATTAACCAACAACTCCCATTCTCCATCAGTGCCAGATAACAAAGCTTTCACTGTAGTTGTCAATCTGATTGCACTGCTACATTTACAGATCAGATGACTTCATCCCAGCCGTACATATTCAAACTTGTCTAAATTTGTGTACATAGTATCAGCCCAAAAGTATTAATTGCAATTGTCAGTACTTTAAAAAATTATGGTCAGAAAAGAGACTGTAAAAAACAACTTCCTCATTCAGATCTGCTCTCTATGTATCCCAGCTCAAGTTTGCTTTTGGTCTTATTTTATGAAAGACCTCTCATTAGCGCAGCTAACTGAAAAAAAAAAGCTCAATTTTATTTGGCTCAGAGTACATTCTGATTGCAGAATCATTGGGACACGTGTCTCACATCTCATTTGAATTTCATTCCAAAATTGAGTTTGTAGGACTGATGGTTATACAGATATTTACTTGTAAGACTGATTAAGTTTTGATCAAAACAGAATCACGATTGTCATTTTAATTGACATACTTGTGTTTTAAAACTATTTTCCCAAGGAATCTCTTAATTATGGAAAGTAATATTCAAGGCTTCACAAAATGAGTGTTTGAGCACAAATAAGGAATGTGTGCACAAGTACTTAACATACCAATTGTGCACCTCATCAAGAACCATAATTGTGTCCCTACCCATGCAAATAAAATGTCAGACTGTCCTAAGCAGTACTTTTGTATGCAGGAAAACCGCTTCTAAAAAGGTAGTTTTCTTCAAATCTATGGCCTTGGAAAAAGGAAAAATTAGCAAAATCCTTTACTTTACTCAGGACAAGTGGACAGTTAAACATTTCTCTTCAAGTCCTCAGACATTGTTTGTCAGATCTATACTTCTGACATGCTTGCTTCTGAATTAAAGCAAATCTCTTGTATGTCATTGTAGCAGGGTAACTACTTTTATTTTAATTTTTCCCCCTTCAATACACATCAAGTAATTGGAAATTCAGCAACAGATTTTTACAGCATTTGGTCTGTGAAACAATTGCTCAGAGGTTTCAAGACTATGTTGTAGATTACATCTTCTAAAATATTGCTAAATTTAATTTCTCCTTTATCAGATGTAAATATTTACATTTATAAATTTGTCAGATTTATTTGCATCTATCTTCAAAAAACACTTTTCTAATATCACTTTGTACGGCTCCTGTACTGTTTCATAATGAAAATGTATGAAGTAGAGATAAACAGTGCTTTTCAATATTCCATAAGTGGGCAGATATATTTAGAGGGACATTGTTAACTTGAAATAGTCTATTTCAAAAAGCAAATTGAACTTAGCCTCAAAATTAGTGTCTCTTTAAAAAAGGAAATTAAGTATTTTCTGATTAAGTATTTTCCTCTCCCTGTTGTGCAAGTGTGTGAAGGGGAAATTGACTAGTGCCAGAAGAAAGGAAACACACTACAAAGTACTGTCAGTATATAAACTGAAAGACCATTTTTCACCTGTCATTTATAGTAATTAATTACATGTCTTATTCTTTTCAGATAAAATATGGTTTAAGTTGATGGGGTCCCTTTAAGATTTGGCAATGTTGAATACTTGTGCTTTGATTCCACCTGATTAGGTCCATCCAATTTAACATTTTCAACAGCTGGAACTTAAAACTGCACTTCAACAGTTGAACTTGTGTATGAACAAAAATGGTTTACAGCAGAGACAGGCTCCTGAAAATGAGTGCTCAGTTTACTTCCTCAGACTGCAACCAAACAAAAAGCAATGTTGCTATTTGCCCCTGTTTTTGTTTATTAACAAAGCCATTAAGAATTACTTTCAACCATAAGAAAAGTCTCTGGACAAGTGATGATTACAGAAGGAAACTCACCTCATCCACAGACATGGTGGGGTGGGGTGGATGGTTATAAATGCGTTGAAAGTAGCTATTTGCCTCATCATCTATTTCTTTACTAAAGTGCTGATTTGCCTCTGGCCACACCTGAGATAAGTCAGCTGTTGGGAAAATGGATAGCAAAGAGTAACAGTTGAGCTGATTAACAAATGACAATTGTTTTGCCCTTTTCAATTAATTTTCAGATATCTGATTAAATATAATTACAACTTATTTAATTATCTTCAGGGGGCTGAAATGTAAGGTTTAAGTGGGTTTGTTCATTTAATATGCACTAGTAATTTTATCTAAAATCATGGGTCTGTTAACTGAATAAGTGTGTTTCAAATTGATCACTGTGGGCAAAACAAAACAAAACAAATCTTAACCAGTGCTCCCAGAATATATTTCACCCCTAAAGTGTGTTAAACCAATGCCTAACCCCATGTGCAAGGAAATACAAAGAAAGCATGCTACACAACACTAACATGCAGACAATCTTTCACACAAGCACTTTCAGGTCAACCAGTGCACTTCAAGCCAAGTCATTGAATGCTTAGTCCAAACACCACAAAGAGGTTCAAATCAACTTGCAGTTGTACACTCACTGTTTAGCTTGTCATAATTCAGTTTTGGGACAAGCTACCAGACAGTAAACCTTCCAGACCTCATTGTGTCAGTAAGTCCACTCTCTGGCTGCACATCTTCAACAGCAACCAAAGCAAACAATGTGCAATTTGACTATACAGAGTCAAATGATTCAGCTCTGCCAGTTAAAGCCAGATGACAGACACTTGACTGAATTGGGGAGACCAAATATTCCAGGCTCAGAAACCAGTTAGCCTAAATCAGCTTCCCCCCTCAGTTTTAGCATCCTAATTCACCACTTCTTTCCTTTCTTAAAATCCTTGAGTTGGTAATATCCCACTCAAAGTACCTATGGTTCATTACTTTCCTCTACAGAATTTCTACAATACATACCTATAGCTATCACACAAATAAAACCCCTTTAAAAAGTGCACACTTTTATTCAATGTATAGCAGCATAAAGAAGCAGAGCAACACCGTTCATGCAGCTGTCTAACATTTCATTGAGTAATTTACTTTGTTACAAAAACTGCTTCTTTCTAGTCTTAGAACTACTTGGCAAGCTTCTGGTACTAGCGGTTTTAAAGTAGCCAGCTTCATGCTGCAACTAAAGCCACATTTCTAAGGCCTGCCATCTACTGGCCACAAGCCTGCCCTGGAGGAAATGCAGGTTAACTACAGACCACCAGTCACACTTCAGTCACAGACAACACTACCACTTACAAGGTTTCATCTTACTCTGCTGGAATGTAGGTTGGTTCAGTCCAGATGTACTCAGTTTCCTTTGCACGAAGGGATCGTTGTTCACTGCAGGGAGGCCCAGGGCCCCAGTCCCTATACCAGTTAGGCTACCCGTAGTAAGACCACCTACTGGGGCCAAACAAGGTATCAGTCATATCATTTGTACTCAGCTACTTGCATGCAGTAAGAAAAATGCTTATTCCCACCAATCTGACAAGGTGGTCACAACTATCTCCATGTTATCCAATTTCACATGCAATTATTTAGCCCATTTTACACTACTGCAAGCAAGTCCATCAAAAGGCTCAGACTGCTCCCAATCAAAATTTCATCCTTTATTCAAATGGGAGCACTTTAATATTCATCAGATGTCTTAAATATGCAAAATGTTCCAAGCAGGTCAGAATTGCATACCAATAACTGTTTTTAAATGGGAAAATCCCCTTTCCTGTAGTACATTGCATTGATTTGCTATGCAATGCTAAGTATGCTTTGTGTAAAAAAGTGGGGGCAAATTCTATGCAATTTTAATTCAATCCTAGCAAATAAGCAGACTGCTATTCTTGTCCAATGCCTCTGACCAAGACAACTATAGCAATTCTAAAAATTCCTGTTACCTCAAAAAGCAAACAAGTAGTACCTGGAAGTTGTGAAGAGAGTCCTCCAATCCCACTGAAAGCTGTTGTCTGATTTTGGGTGGAAAGGGGAGGAAATGCTTTTGCTGGTGATTGAGGTGTACTAAAAGCTGAACCCAAATTTGGAGGGAAGCCTTGCATACTCTGGGTATGTGGAACAGTTGGACCACCTAAACTAAGAGATGCCATCCCAGCAAGTGGGTCAATCTGAATAAAGAAATACAGATTATAAGCAGCCATATAAATGTACCACTTCTCTTGGCAGTAATTTATAGACATTGCTCCAATACTCAAGGACTATTTGACAGGTAGCTGAAACTTTAGCCTATGATATCATACAGGTCACCCCAACAAGATCCCATTTATCTACAAAATATACATTTATCACATTATTTTAATATTTAACCCAAGTCTGCTACAATCCTATAGATCTAAAAACCAAATTTATTAAAGGATATCCAGAGAGTCAAGATCTTAGTATTAGAAATAAAATATGTAATGCAACCCCAAAAAATGGTTAAAAGTAATATTTATATATCTGATACCACAGCAACTTATGTCTTTCAGTTTTACATCATATTAAACCAGTTACTGGCTCCAGAAATTTAATGATCAATGCTATTTATAGATCTCATTGTATAAGGGATCCCACTGTGTCCAATTTTGAGACCTGGAACACAATCTTTTGCATAGGCCTTCAGAGGTCCCAAATATTAGCAATTATAATACATTACAGAGGCTAACTCTAGGAGGTGAGCGTTCTGGAGCAGCACAATCTACCAAAAAGACAGCCAGGCTACAGACTAGTTATCTAAAACATCCTGCTGCTCTAATTGCTCACAGTAACAGTTTATAGTGTGTTCACAGGATATTTAATAGGTTTATCTAAGGATACTTTTCCTACTACTAAGAGCAGGGAATCTGCTTTACTTTTGCCTGCAAAATATTGATGCCTTTGAATTCTACCGAAATATTTGAAGTGCCAGTAATTAATAGGAAAAAAGTTCATTTCTTAAAATTTCCATGTGCCATTGAATGTAGTTGCTAGAAGCAAAAATCTGCCTGGAATGTGTTGCTTCCAAAGGAGCAAGGGGTGGTGAGCAGCGGGGAGTAACTTAAATGTACCTTGTTTTTAAAAGAGCAGTTCAGTTGAGAGCTGAAGAGCCCCAGTTATAACAAGTCCTTATGCTCTAGCACTGTTGCTTGGCCCGTGAAGCTACAAACAAGACACATCAGGTTCAAAGGCAGTGCTTAAACCTCAAAAGTCTAAGTAAATTCTTTACCACTTTAAAGAAACCTTCACTATATTTTTAACTAAGCCAAATTTGTATTTCCCTTTTTACTGCTCCCATTCTAAGCTTGTTACAAACACTCCAGAAGTGAAAGTTAGCTCTGAACTAAACCCATTACACGCTATTTTCTAGTTAAAAACACAAGCAAGTTATGCAGACATGCATGTATAAGGAAATTAAAGGGAGCCAACTGACCCATTTAGTTCTGTTACCAGAGTTCAGTTTATGCAGCATATGGCAGATTATCACCTGTTCAGAAACTGCAGCATGTTGTTTAAATACCTGTACAGGAGAGATGGCATCCAAGCTGCTAGCACTTGGTGGGCGTCCCTTTGGCATGACTCCAGGTGGTGGCTGTCTAGCTTTGTTCATGACATTACTGCAATTGGCTACCATAGTGAGGATGGTCTCTGACAATTCCTGAGAAACATTCCTGAGTAGAGAAAAGAGTTAGGTGATAAGCCAGAGAGCATTCCTGAGGCTGGCCAATCCACCCTATTTAGTTTCTCATTAGTGAATAGAATCATGTATTTCAAGACAGTCAATAAGAGTGGCATTGGAGAAGTAAATAAGATTTTGCAGTTATTTTATAACAATTTGCCTACCCTATTGTTGGATTATTTTTTAGGCTCACAAAAGTCAAGTGACTTGAGAAGCACTCGAGACCTCTAGAACCTATAAACCCAAAGCAGAAGCAGCTATACTTAGCACATCTCTTTAAAAGACTCACGCTGGACCATAAACCCAAGACAGATGTTAGTAGTTACTCAAAAGTTTATGTACTATGTATTGAAATTCAGCTACATTATTTGATTTCCATTAAATACATAGAAAAAGAAGTCTTGATAAGGAAACAAGTTTTCCAGACTGTTTTCCTCTGTCAATACTCATGTCAGATACACTGAATAACTTACTTCAAGATTAAGACAGACTGATCTCAAAAACAGAATATGCATTTTTGCTAGGGGGGAGGTGGGGAAAGAGACTCCTAGGAAGATCTAGTCTGGGATCTGGACAGCTGAAACATGAGCCCTGAATGAGACAGTTTAAGGAGGAGGGGGAAAGCTCAAGTCTTTTTGGAGAAAAGGACCCCATTCTGCCTAAATCAATATGTAGTACAGTTACATGATATACAACCCTTGATAAAGTTCTGTTGCTGTAAGTCCAAGACCATCCACAGATTTGCCATCATTCCATTATCTGTCATTTTTTTGCAGAAATAAGGATTATGGTTTAACCTAGCAGGCTAGTGTCACAGGAAAGCTTCAAGAATATGGGATTTTCTATTGTAAATACACGAGTTAAGCAAAAGTGAAAAATCTACGCCATTTTAATAAGATCTCAGGATGATCCAATATATTTAGATCAAAAGACGACCAGACAAGTCGCTAACAGATTGTCTATAGAGACTAAGATCTAACGTAACAATCAAGAGATGGGCATAATATGGGAATAGGGGAAGTATTCTTCTGTAAAAGAAAATATCCATGGCGAGTGAGCTTGCTTTTTCATGCACAGCAGACTACTCTTTCTCCAACAGCACTTCTGTTGACTCCGTTTGCAAGACACTGTGCAAGCAACAACAAAAAAAACTCTCTACCCCAAGATCTGCATAATTTAAGTTTGATGTGTATTCACTTCCTGTAGCAAACGAGAGATATTCTGACTGAGCACATCCTAATTCTGGGACCCAAAAAACAAAAACAAAACCACAAAAAAACACCCCACCATTCTGTTTATAGATGCTAAATCTTAGGGCTTAATCAATGTTTAATTAAAAAGGTACAGGTTGAACCTCTCTAGTCTGGCACTCTGGCCCAGCAACATTCGTGGATCAGCATGATTTTAGCTAGCCAGATGTCCACTTATGGGTATGGCCAAGTTTCTCACGATCCCATAAAATTTGTTTACAGCCACCAGTCCTGGCTCTGTGTTCTGTGATATTTAGCTCTAACTTACCCTTAAATGTTTTCCACTGCTTACTAGCCTCTTACAAGCACCGGTAATGCAGCTAGACAATACTGACCTCCTCTGATTCAGCAAATTCTCTGGTTCAGCACCAATCAGGTGCTGAAACTGCCAGACTATAGAGGACCAAATCTGTTCATTTAAGGCTAATGATGTTTGGGTCATCAGCTTACTTCCAAATGTTTAAGAGGAAACATAAGTATTTCCAGGTAAACTGCTGAACTACAACGTTTATGAAAAGTTTTCTATGTCTATTCTACCTCACCACTACCTTCAGTTATTTGTCTGGAAGGTTGTTTTTTTTTGTTTAAGTCTGAGTATTGCTTACCACCACAGCTCTCCACTACCACATTCTGCAAGCTACAGCAGCATGCCTCATTGCAACCTTGAAGAGTTTTTACTTACCACTCCCCATGTTGTGAGCTGCCATTGTCTACAGTTCAGCCACTTGGACTTTATAAGTCTAGCATTACCGTGGCAAGAGACATGCACTGCTTCAAGTTTCCCCATTCTTGCACTCCACAGGCCAATACTAGGTCTTGCCAGCTTTGACTCCCTTCTCAGTGTAATTCTCTAAAGATGATAATGAACTTCTGCAGCTTGAGTGGAACTCTGAAAAAACTGGAAACTAGAGGCATTTCCCTGCCACTCTAAGATGGTGAGCCTCAACAGGACACTAGAACAGCCCAAATCTTGCTCAAAATCACAAAGTAGGCTGGGTTCAAGTCCCTGCTCTGTTAGGTGAGCAGAGTCTGAGGCTACCTCCCAGACCACAAGACAATCCTTCCTTAGGCATTCTCATTTGTAGTTGCTAATTTGCATCAAGAGAGTAATCTGAAAGCATTTAATACAAGTCCTTTTTATGAAACATTGCTGTAGCTGCTGCAATGATACTGTGTAGTGGTAATGATGTGATGGTCAGGGATGGAATCTATTTAAATAAGGGTCACACTTTTGAAGCCAGCTTGAATAAGAGCTAAAAAGAATATTTTACTGAAACTGAATACGGGTTCAGGGCTTGCCAGCTGCCCCACTGTTGCCCAGCCCGGCCTTCCCGGGGATGGGGCTCTCGCTCCTGGGCACCAGGGCTCTGATCCAGCAACTTTTGTGGTCCGGATGTTGCTGGAACAGGGAGTCCCAGATTTCTATTTGCTGATTTAAAGCAGATTAATGGTGATTTGAAATCAATGCACCCTATTTGAAGATTCCAGTAGAATATTCTGTGAATTCAAGACTCATACTAATATGCCACCTAGACAACAAAAAACTGTGGTACCTCAAAATAGGTAAAACTGAAGACTCAGGTTTTTTCAATCTTATAACATTACTCTGGGGAACATTGCACCACTGCTCAATACAAAAATTTGCAAGAGTCATGTTTGTGTGCACAAATCTTCAAATTGTCAAAACTACATCATTACATCAGTTTCATTTGTTTTGGAAATTGTAAAAACCCATCAGCAAGTAGGTCTGCAAATTTCCCCAGTATGGAGAGTTAGATTACCCCCTGACAACTCCATCTCTATTTCCCTGCCTCCTTTGGTCCCCCAGAGTCCAGCTGCAGGGCCCTCTTGTGCCAGACACCCACACCCCGCCCAGAGACTCTCGCACTCCCACTCCTCCAAGAGCCCAGGGATCTAGAGGGAGAAAGTCTAGTGCTCTGTTCCAGGCTTGCATGGAATATCCTATTCACTGCCCCCACCATGCCTCAGGGCCTGCTGGAAACTGTAGTTGCCAGGAACACCTCCAGCTCCCCTCTTCTTCCCAAGCAGTGTATCTGCATAATATTAATTTTGTAATAAGGTATCATTTAGAATTAGTATGCAAACATGGAACCCCATTTGCTTTTACTGTAGCAGCCCTATTGAGAAATACTGGTCTGGCCCCATGCACATTCAACCCCACCCTTTAAATACCTAAATTTTAAAAAGTGTTAGTGCATTATTCCTTTCCTATAAAACAAAACCAATTTACTCCTTTCATTGATGTAACCAGCCTCCCCCCTCATTCTTCTATCTTCTCCCCTTCGTCCTCTTTTCCCATGTTGTGTTTACCTCTTTCCACATCACTACTTTGTGTTTAGTCTGCACTCTCCCAACCTTCCTTCCTCCCAATATCCTATTTTTCTTCCCAGAACATAAATTCAGGAGTATGAGGCTAGCTGGTGAAGTCCATACAGTACCACCCTTTCCTCAAAAAAAAAAAAAATAATAATAATAATAAAAAAAATCAAGTGTTGTAGACACTGAGAATCCTCCTCCTCCTTCCTTCCTCCCGCCCCAAAATGAAACTCACATGCAGCTTCCCAGAAGCCCTAATGGGCAGCCCATGTATCATGTGCCAATCATATCCCAACCCCCTAACACCAATCCACAAAAGCAGCCTGTCCTCCTCTTTGGTTCTATATCCTGGCCTCTAAGCAGTTCTCCTACATTGGCACAAAAGCCATTTTCTCTCCAGGTCCTTTGACTCCCATACTTGCACTTTTTCTCCTCTTCTTCCATTTACTCTGCACCTTCAACCTCAAGATGAGTCTAGCCCTGCTCAGAGAAGGGAACCTGCTGTAAAACAGGAGGAGGACATGAGGCAGTATCTGTTGTTCCTCCTTCCTGCACTGGTGCTGTTTGATACAATGATCCAAGAGCCAATCAGAACCAAAAGAAACTGGGGTGAGAAACAGAATGATGTTGTCTTGGGAGAATTAAGTGGGGAAAAAAAAAACCTTTTCATTTTTATCCCTCTAAACAAAGGGGGCAAAGCATGTTTAGAAGGGACTGGGGGAAGAACATGGACATCTATTTTATCTCAGTGTTTGTACCTTCATGGACACCTGTGGCAACTTTTTGGGGTCATGCAATCCCTATAAATACAAATATTTTTAAAAAGGTGCTAGTACCAGCTTCTTTAAGTGGGAGATTTTTTTTCCCCTTTCAGTAACTTAGTGGACTGTGACTAGGGTTGCCAGATGGTTTCAACAAAACACACCTGACATTACATCACAATCTACATTACATCTTATTTAGAAAATACCAGATATTTATATTTTCTCAATCTGTTTCCTGAACAGAAATCTCAGATAAGGGACTGTCCAGTTCAAAACTGGACACATGAGAACCCTAACTGTGACTATCAACACATATACTGATTTCACTGTCTATGCTCATCTGACCATTACAAACTGTTCTTCAGAGTAAACTGCTGACAAAGTGTTTTGGTTATAACAGATGTTTCCAGGATACTTCTGGTATCACTATAAGTTCCTGGCATAACAAGCGATAAAGCTAGATGCAGCAGCACTTTATAAGGATCTCTTCCTAAATAAGAGGCACCATGGCACAATTTTAAAGGCAAAATGACTGAGGCAATATCCCCCATAAATTACAATAAATCTGAACTTTTCTAATCAGAAAATGTTATAATGCTCATTTCTAATTAGGCCTGAAATGTAAGCTTTTTGACCTGTGGTTGTGATTAAGAAAGCCTGCAATACAAGACTATTTTCTTCTCAATCTAGTGTCCTTTAGTAATTTATGCATCCAAGTGGTCCTGAATTCTTAATTTTTATCTAAGAGAAAGTAATAAGCATCATTAGGAAGCAATAAAGGGTTGAGAAAAGGAGTAGTCCTGTACCATCTTAGAGATCTCTCTCAGAGAGATGGAGAGAGGGAGAGAGGGAGAGAGGACCATGTGCCAACGTTTTTCCTCTTTATTTTTTTATTTTGTGAGAGTGAGTGAGTGAGAGAAAGAGTGTGAGTGAGAGACACTCTCTACATGGCTACAAGATTTCTCTCTTTTTAAAGACAAAGTAACATGGCTACCCCTCAGACTTAAACCTGCAAAGTGCTGAGAAGACTGTTCTGGACCTTCTACTTCTCCAGCCCAGGATCGTTAGGATTGCTAGCTGTTAAATGACCAACATGCAGACTAAAGGTTTCTAAATCCAAAGATAAACAAGATTCTAATAGTTTTATTCATAATACAGGAGAATACTGTCAAAAGGAGATTAACAGTAAGACGGAACATATTGGGACTAGCTCTAATTATTACAGCCTCTTCCACATGCAGCAAGGGAATCTAAATCTCAGTTTTAAGACACTTTTGCAACTGACACTTGCAGTTGAGTCTCCAAGCATACGCAGTTATGAGTGTGTAATTTCCTTACCCAGCACAAGCTTGTAGGCAGGCCAACATAGTTGCCAGGGTTTCTGGAGGAAGCTGAGCACTTTTGGGCTGGTCTTTCTCTGGCACAAGGCCACCCAATATAGATGGGCATCGTCTCTTTAAGAAGGTCATGCAGGCCTGGATGAAGGGCTCCTGGAGAAGAGAAAGTCTTTCATTTTCTATTTAGACTGTATATTAGCCATGATGTCCAATTTAGCAATTGCAAGGTGGAAAGAACTGCACTAAGCTATTTGACAGTTCCGTGATAATGAACTACATTACTGAAGACATTTTCCACAACTTCAGTACTACTTAAAACTGTTATAGTGACTTAAGTCACCAAAAATAAAATTCAGAAATGAAATAAAAAAATCCTGCTTTACCCCATGCTCCCGAATTTTATCTGTGAGCCATTTGTCAAGTTTGAGGTATTCCCGTCGAGAGGCAAGTGCAGCAAGGTCAATAACAAAGGCAAATGGAGTACCATTTAGCAGCATTGACAAGGCCTAAAGAAAAAAAATAAGACTGCTAGTCAAAATATCAGGTTATCCTACCTGTTTTCATAACCCTCACCTACTTTTTGGATAAGTTTTGCTACAACATGCTGCTACTGCTTTCTTGGTCAACCAAAAAAAATTTGGTAGCATTAGCTTCATAGTTATGCCTTGCTTATAAGACTAAGCAAGTGGTTCTAGATCTGAAAGCATGACACTACCTTCAACTAGACTTGACCTTGTGCTTGGGCTTTTACAGTCTTAATATGAAGCCTTACTAATAAAGGGCATAATAATAAAAAATTACTAAGTAATTTTCTGTTGCACCACCACAGAAAATCAAAAATCTCTTAACACTCCCTGAGTACAATGTAGGAGACTTCACATCCATTCTGAACATGCCTCATGGTCTACAGTAGTTGACGCACAACAACTCTCTTCATAAGGCAGTCTGTTCAGCTATACCAATTGACACCCCAAATTTGTAACATCCATTTTACCAGATGACAGATACCTCAAAAAAGGTGATAAATATCTCAAAAATAGGTCAGCTGAAACTGTACAACAATATAATCTCAGTGGACTAGTATGGAAAGTTACTAAACAAGTGTTATAGAAGTAACAAATTTAGCAGGTACAATTGTACTATGTTTAAGCAAGCTTGAGCTTCTAAAAGGATGTTTCCTATGCTCCCATTTCCAACCATCTTCAAGGAAAGTAAGAGTTTATTGAAACCACTCTTACACTTCTATCATTTTTATAGTCAATACCCACTTATGCCAACATCTGAATCCAGACACATTCTAGCAATACAGTTCTTACTAACATTTCTATCACTTCCTAGTTTAGTTTTCATTCTAAAACAAAGCATGACGTTCATATACAACACTTGAAGTGAGTGATAAAAACTCTCAAAAAAAACTCACCTTCAAGTCTTGCGCCACATCAAGAATACGTGACAGTTTTGCCTGGTCGTACTGCTCCCCTCTCATGTACCATTCAGCCATTGCATGCATGATAAGTTGGCGAATTGAAGGAGACTGACCCTAGGGAAAGTTAAATAGTGATTTCACATTATACTGAACTGCTGGGGTTTTTCCCCCAAACAAGCAAGCATCAGGTTGTTACAGAAGTTTATATTTGGACTAGTTCACTCACATGTATGCAAGATGTTTCACCTATTCACCATAGCTTGAATGGTATTTAGGTGCAAGATCTGTAGTTAATACAAGTTATAGTAGTCTGTATGATATATAACAGCCTATAACCACCAGCTACACTTGATTCTACATCTGTGAATTTCCTTTTGAATGGTGTAACCTTGAATTCACATTCCATGTTATTCCATCAGTGGACAGGTCTAATCTTGTCCCATCCACATAGGGATGAAGATTGAAATACGCTATTATAGCATGCCATCTGCACTTACGAAATGGAATACCACATCTCATGAATTAATATGTGCTTGTAGACAGAAGTGGAGTGCAATCCTAAAAGCCAACTAACAGAAGTCATCTTTTCATTGGTATCAAGCGTCTTGAACTCTAGCTGTTCACATCTTGGGAGCGCTTAGTTTTATCAGCTGATGAAGCCACATCATGAAAGATAAACACAAAATGTGGGTCTATGCTACAACCCCTAGGCAACTGGCAGATCTTGCAGTTAAGATCCTTGCTTTGCTCATGCTTTGTTGGTTACACAAATAAGTGTACATCCCTAATATACACATATACATACATACCACAAGTCAGTTTTATATCATTGGATTTCACTGTTCAGTTGTACTTCAGCATTACAAGATTTTCTAATGCACAGGGCTTGACAATTGCGGCGAAAACCCACTCGCCAGCCCCGCATCGCGCATGTGCCAGACCTGCACTACGCATGCGTGCACCGCCGGTGAACGGGGCAACCAGCTGAAATCTACTCGCCATGGGTGAGTAGATAGAGGATTTGTCGAGCCCTGCTAATGCAGACAAGCCAAAAGACACAGACAACTACGGCCATCTCATCTTTTCCCTGCCTCTCCCATTTGGGGATCTCCATCAGTGGTAACGATGGTCATAGCACAGAGAGGACAACAAGCCTTCTTTTGTACTATTTAGTGCCCAACATCTGCATACACTAAAAGGATATATAAGCAGTCACTGACAGCTCTGTTTAACAAAAGCAGGAAATGCAATCTAGCATCACAGAAGTGTGCCATCTGCAGTGTGTCCTGACAGACAAGTGACCAGCATAAGGTGCCGATACCCATGAGTGCTTTGGGGCTGGAACACCCATTGGGAAAAACTGGTGGGTACTGAGCACCCACTGGAAGCCTTCCTAACAGCTCCTCCCCTCCGCCAGTGCCACCTGCCAACTGTTCAGCCCCATGGATCAGCACCTCCTCTCTTTCCCTGCATTCCCATCAAACACAGCAAAACAGCTGATGGTGTGCAGGTTGGGGGGGGGGAAGGAAGTGTACTTGGGGGAGAGGTGGAAAGAAGGAATGAGGGTCAAGCGGGAACATGTGAGGTGAGGTCTGGGATAGAGAAGTATGGCACTTTTGAAACAACGTACTTAGCAACTATGTCAGCAGGAAGTGTGAAAAACCCAGGATGTAACCAGCAAAAGCAAGACTTCATTCTAGAAGGTCTTAGATGGAGCCCATCTTCAAGTTTGGCTTTCCTAAGCTGACCTTTTACTGAAGAGTACTTGATTTCTTTTTTGCATTGCATAAGTGACAGCAGTTTGCCTTAAAATCCAAGTGACAATCACCAGTGAGTTGCAGTATTTTGGAGCAAGTTCTGAACCTGTAGTGTCAAATTCAGAACTCACTCCAAAATACTGCAACTCACTGGTGATTGTCACTTGGTCATAAATGTCCACCAGTGATTGTCACGGTCATAAGTGAAGACATTTCATCGCTTTGCTATTCTAGCTGCCAAATGAATCCATCACGAGTTTCTAAAACGAGACGTAACCAAAGCACCTGAGTACTCAATTGAAAACACTTACCTGTCCATGCCATGCATAGTGCAAAATAATGGCCGAGTTGGGGTGGTTGCCAAGAAAAATTGGCATAAGCGTAGAGATGAGTTCATGCCGCAAAGTATGCCAGGAAGTGTTTATCTGCAATAAGGCCAATACCAACATATCTGGGCAGTGCTTGATAGGGAAACTGAAGAGCTGCTTCACTTGCTCATACTGGCCCACTTCTGCCAACCGCAACAGAGATTCAATCAAATCCAGACTCTTCCTAACAAAAACACAAAGTTACACACTAATTGACTAAAAGGATTCTGGTTTGTAGGAAAGGTTAAGTTTTATTTAATGCCACTAATTCACTAATGCCAATTTCAAATAAGCAAATTTCATACAACTTGATTTTTGTTGAACACAACTGAGCCTATCAAGAGAATGATTTTCATTAAATACTTAAACTCGGTGTTTGACCAAAGTCTTAAAAAGGTCAGAGTCAACTACTCTTCTGAAGGATTTTTAAAACTCCCATCTCCAACTGAGATTTCAGATTGAATAGCCACTGTTTTTCAGTTGTGAATGTGTACACACTTGAAATACAAATTTTGCCTCCTTACATCAGGACACACTGATTTGGCAACATCTGTGGTCCAGCAGGATCATGGATGTTCCTGGACTGGAGAACTCTGTGGCGGGGGGGAAATCAGCAGCCAGGAGCCCTTAGCACAGGAACCAGAGTCCAGGAAGCCTGGCCAGGGTCTGCAGTACAGCTGGCTGGAAGCAGGGGCCGGAGGTGAAGCTGGTGACAGGGAAGGGTGGCAGGCGACCTCCCCGGTCCAGCAAATTCCCACAGGACTGGTCAGGTCCAGAGGCTGCTGGACAAAGGAGGTCCAACCTGTACTAATGTTTTATTTCAGTACATTAGAGCAAGCTCATCCAGTGTCATTATGAAAAGACAGCTGGAAATTATCGCTTCCCCATTCCCTGTAGTCAGCTCTCAGTATTTGTACACAGTATTTTCCAGTTACTTCTACTTTAGAACATACCCAGTTGCACCAAAGAACCCTGTTCTTGAACAGAATACTCATTTTTAGAAGGGAAAAAGCACTTCCAAATACGCACTTCCTACTAATGACACCAGTGGAAGGATCAACTGGGAAAAAGTTATTTATCTTTCATTACTGTTGCTCTTCAAAATGTGCTGTTCGTGTTCATTCCAATGTGCGTGCGCACACCATGTCACACTCATCGGAAGATTTTCCCTAGTGGTACCCATCCGGTCAGCTGCGGCATCCCCAGCAGTGTATACAAAACCCTGCCAACCCAACTCCTGCTCAGCTCCTTGCTAGACCACTCTGACATAGGGGAGGGAAGGAGGGTCTGGAATGGACGTGAGCAACCCATCTCGAAAACAGGTCTGAAAGGAAAAGTAACAATTTTTTCCTTGAGTGACTGCTCATGTACATCCCAATAGGTGACTGACCAGCAGTTTGTATGGAGGAGGGGGTCAGGCCTCAACTTGTTGCTGAGCGTAGGACAGTTCTGCTGAAAGCACCAGCATCCCATGCCTGCTGGGTGATAGCTTAGTGCACGGAGAACCACGCTGCTGCCCTGAAGAGATCCTGAATACAGACCTGTGCCAGAAAGGCTGCCAAAGAGGCCTGCACCATGGTGGAGCACACTGTGATAGGTGGAGCTAGCTCTTCGGCCAAGTTTAATACATGTGGCAATCCAGGACAATAGGTGCTGGGACAATCATGTGCTTCATATGCTCCGTGACAGAGATGAAGAGCTGCGTCGCCCTGCGGGACAGTTTGGTATGCTCGATATAGAAGGCCAGAGCACATCTTCCATCCAAAGAGTGTAGCATCCTGCCACTGTTTGTGGGAGGAGGTTTTGGGAGGACAGGAAGAAAGACGTCCTGGTTGAGGTGAAAAGACACCACCCACCTTTGTCAGAAGTGTGAGGTAGGGCCACAGCCGCACTTACCTTTATTAAAAAGACAGTACACGCAGGGGCTCGGAGGCAAGGGCCCGCAGCGCCAACATCCTTAGGGCAGAAATAGCTACCAAAAAAGGTCACTTTATATGAAAGGGCAGGTAGCTAAGGGCTCAGACAGGGATGCCATGAGCAGAGAGGGGACCTAATTCAGTCCCAAGACAGTAGCGGGTGCCTGAACGAAGGGTAAGCCAGTTCCCCCCAGCACTGGCTCCTGGAGGGGTGGGGGTGGGGGGCATCACTAGTCAACTATCCGATAGATTCTGCTTATCAACTAGTCGCTTACATCCCTATGGTGAACCAGTGCTGTCTGGGCCACGTGGGTGCTTCAAGTACAACTGCCATTTTGTCCTGCCAAATCTTGAGAAGGATCCTGGGTATCACTGGGAACAGTGGAAACATGCATAGTGGCTGCCTCGTCCACAATAGGTGGAACGCATCTGTTATGGAGCCTCTGCTGTGGCGCCATAACAGATGGAGGGAGATAGCAGGCACTGTGCTCGGTTGAGGCAAATCTCAAACAGATTCACCCTAGGATGACCCCACTCGTGGAAAACGGCGAGGGCCACGGCTGACTCGAGGCACCATTTGTGGGACTGGAATGACAGGCTGAGATTACTGGCGAAGCTGCTGTGTGCCAGGGAGGTCTGAGGCTTGAAGTTGAATGGTGTGATGAATGTAAAGGTCCCATAAGCTAAGGGCTTCCTGACATGAGGAGAGGAGCAAGCACCACTGTTGACTGATGCAAGGCGTGGCTGCGGTGTTGTGTCAGGACCATGACACACATTGGTCCTTCAGGTGGGGCAGAAACACCTGATAAGCAAGAAAAAACTGCCCTGAGCTCCCTGACATTGCACATTAATGACACTTCTGTGCGTGACCACAAGCCTTGGGTCCAAAGATGGTTCAGGTGCGCTCCCCAACCTGCATAAGATGCATCCATTAACAGCATAATCTTGGGTTGCAGCCTGGTGAAGGAGACTCCTGCACGCACCACTGAGGTTGGAGTCACCAAGAAAGGGAGTGCAGGGCTGCCGAAGGCAGAGTGACCAGCCCATCGAGAGTCACAGGAGAGCTACATGAGTGCAGGATGCTGCCTGCCCAAGAAGCCTCATGCATTTGTGCACTGTAATGACTGAGCTCTGCTAAAGCCCAGCGTTGCCGGCCACGACCTGAAATCGAGGATTGGGTCGAGAAGGGCCCCAATGAACTCGAGTCTAAGTCAGAATAAGAGTGGACTTGGGTACACTGAGGATAAGACCCAGTCCGGAAAGAGTGGCCCTGACCAGCTCCACATGCTGGAGCACCTGCTGCCGAGACTTGCCCTGGCTAAGCCAGTCATCCAGGTAGGGAAAGACTTGTGCCCAGTTCATGGGCAGGAACATGGTCACCACACCCCCCACTTTGCAAAGTCTGGAGGCGCTGTGGCTAGGCCAAAGGGCAGCACCGTAAACTGGCAATGGTGGCCTGCCAATACAAAACCTAGGAAATGGCGGTGGGCCAGAGTGATGGAAGAGAGAAAATAGGCACCCTTGAGGGCCATGTACCAGACCCCTGGATCCAGAGAGGAAATGAAGGCCAAAGAAACCATGCATTAACTTGAGCTCTTATGAACGCATTCATGCTTGAGATCTAGGATGGGGCACAGACCTCCTTGGCCTTTGGGATAAGGAAGTACCAGGATTAAAGCTCCCTGCCCCTGAACTCTTGAGAAATCTCCTTTACTGCCCCTAGAGTAGTTGCTGGATAAGGAGTTGCTTGGGAGAAAGGGCCAAGGAGGGTGGGTGTGTGGAAGGGAGTGTACAGAACTGGATAGAATATCCCACTCCCACCATGCTCAGGACCCAGTAGTCTGAGGTAATTTTGGCCCAGGCCTGGCAGAAGCAAGACAGACTGTTCACAAGAGGCAGCGAAGGATCCAGTGCTCAGTCCTCGACTGCACCCTCAAAAGTGAGGCTTAGGCCCCGGTGGCTGCTTAGATGACCTCTGTCTGAGTGGAGGATCATCAAGGAGGGCCCCTTCTATTATTGCATCTACCCCTTTGATGTCCATGGTCCTACTTAGGAGGGCCCAACTGGAAATGCAAAGGCAGTTGTGGCCTAAACTGTCACTGCCAAGGGGCTGGCACACGAATGCCCAAGGACTTCAGCATAACTCTGGAATCCTGGAGACTGTGGAGATATGAGTCAGTCTTGTCAGTGACCAGTCCTGCCCCATCAAATGGCAAGTCCTGAATTGCACACTGCACCTCCACTGGGAGACCAGACCCTTGCAGCCAAGAGACACGGTGCATAGTAATAACTGTGGCCATAGTACACACAGCTGAGTCAGCAGACTCCAAGGCTGCCTGCATGGCAGTTCTGGTGACCATAAGGACTTCCTGCAGAACCGCCGTGAGCTTCTGCCTGGCATCCGAGGGAAGGCGCTCCTAGAATTTGGACTGCACTTTCCAGGAATTGAGGGTATACCAGCTGGTTGAAGACCCGCAGCTGTAGACCCCCCAGTCAAATAAGCATTGCACCCAAATAGGTCCAGCATCTTAGCATCCTTCAGGTCCATGGTGACCTTTACGCTTAGGGTGGCTCACAACGTCCACCACCAATGGCCCTGGTTGAGGGTGGGTGTAAAGGTGCTCTTATTCCCTTCTCAGGCACAAAGTAGCACCTTTCAACCTTCTGCCATGAGTGCAATTGAGGGTGGGGTCTGCCACAACATCTTGGTGCTGCTCTGGATGGATTTAACAAGGGGCAAGGCCACTCCTGCCTAACAACGTTAAGGAGCAAGTATTTTGCTAATTGTGTAGTCGATACAATTTGAATTGACTGCAGGATTAATCGATATGGGGAGGGCTCTGAAAAGCCGCAGCACAGGTGACTCCCGGGGCCAGTACAAGCCTGGACAGAGCTGTCCCAGCTCATGCTGGCTCCAGCGCACCCCTGCATTCAAATATAGTAAGAGCCTGACAGAGCAGAGCAGCCTCCCCTACAAAGTACTAAAGGCTACAATGTTAGGAACTAACAAGAAAGAGGCTCCAGACCAGAAAGGAGGAACTGAGCAGGAGTCAGGTCAGCAGGGATGTATATATGCCGCCAGGGAGGCCCCTCACTACAGAGGGCACCATCGCCAACCCAATGGGTACCACTAGGGAAAAATCTTCCAACAGCCCTGCACAAGGTGTGCACGCTTACTGGAATGCATATGAGCAATCAATCGAAGAAGCATGTTTTTCAAGTGTCACTATGGGCATAATGGGAAGTGCTCCAATAAAAACAAAACACCAATTTTACCAATAAACTTAGTGACTCATCTGTTAGAAAATGTGTGCAGCTAAAACCTCAAGTAGTATGAAAACAAAGCCACATTTAACTGTCTAATGAGTTGCATTTATAGTCTCATAAGTGGAAAAAAGACTAAGTGACCAGGCTTACCATGTGGCAATTTCTCGATTGTCATCCTCTGGTGGAGCTTTCAGGATGTCTGTGGCAACAGTATGACAGGGATAGTCAGCAAAACAGAAGATCTCTGGGTTTATGAGGGAATGCTGGATGAAGGAGAGCTAGAACAAATGGTCAGAAAAATCATTTTAGACCTTCAGTAAAATTACATAGAACCACAGAACTGGAAAAAAACCAGGAGTTATGTCCAGTCCCCTGCACTCGTGGAAGAGCAACCACTATCTAGACCATCTGATGGGTTTGCTTAACCTGCTCTTCAAAATCTTCCTACTCAATTTATTCCAGTGTTTAATCACCTGTCAGCAAGCTTTTCCTAATGTTCAACCTAATCCCCGCCCCTTTTGTGTCTCAGAGGTTAAGGAAAATAATCTCTCCCCCTTTTCCTTGAAAAAACCTTTAGATACTTGAAAGCTGTTATGTCCCCTCTGTTGTCTTTTCCATACTAAAAACCACACAAATCTTTCAGTCTTCCCTCACAGGTCATGTTTTCTTGACCATTAATCATTTTTGCTGCTCTTCTCTGAACCTTCTCCAGTTTTGTCCATATCTTTCCTGAAAAACAGTGCCCAGAACTGGACAATACTCCAGTTGAGGCCTAATCAGTGCAAAGTAAAGCAGAAGAATCACTTCTCGTGTCTTGCTTACAACACTCCGGCTCATACATGCCAGGGTGATGTTTACTTTTTCTGCAATGTTGAAACACTGTTGACTCATATGTAGTTTGTAGTTCACTATGACCATAAGATCCCGTTCTGCAATATTCCTTCCTAAGCAGTCATTTCTCATTTTGCATGTACAACTGATTGCTCCTTCTTAAGTGAAGTGGTTTGCATTTATCTTTATTGAATTTTATCCTTTTTACATCAGACCACTTCTCCAGAATTTTCATCCCATCTTCCAAAGCACTTGCAACCCTTTGCAGCTTGGTTTCATCTGCAATCTTTACAAGCATACTCTGCCATTATCTGAATCCCGGATGACAATATTGAACAGAACGGATCCCAAACTTAACCCTGCGGAACACAATTGTTATACTCTTCCAGTGTGACCCTGAGCCATTGATACATACCCTGGGAACGATTATCCAACCAGTTATGCCCCCCCCCAGGTTGTATTTCCCTAGTTTGTTAATGAGAAGGTCATGCAAGACTATCAAATGCCTGTATATACCACATCTACCACTTAATATAATAATTAATGGAGATTGCCTATCTCCTAGAACTGGAAGGGACCTTGAAAGGTCATTGAGTCCAGTCCCCTGCCTTCTCAGCAGGACCAAGTACCGTCCCTGATGAATTTTTGCCCCAAATACCTAAACGGCCTCTGCAAGGATTGAACTCACAACCCTGGGTTTAGCAGGCCAATGCTCAAACCACTGAGCTATCCCTCCCCCTTTTCCACAAGGCTTGTTATCCTGTCAAAGAAAGCCATCGGGTTGCTTTGGCATTTGTTCTTGACAATTCCATGCTGTTACTTATCACCGTATCTTCTAGATGTGTGCAGGTTCCTTAATTTTTTATTCAATAATCTTTCCTGGTACAGAAGTGAAGCAGACTGTTCTAATTCCATAGATTATCCTTATTTCCCTTTTTATAGATGGGCACAATACTTGCCCTTTTCCAGTCTTCTGGAATCTCTTGTATTTCATGATTTTTCAAAGATAACAGCTAAGGGCTCAGACATCTCCTGTCAGCTCCGTTAGTATTCAAGTCACCAGGTCCTAATGAAATGCATCCTCAAAGACATCTCACTTGTTTAAGTAATTTTTAGTTTGTTCTTTCGTATTTTGGCTTCTGAAACTACCCCATTTTCACCAGCATTCACTATGTTATACTCCCAATCTCCAACAACCGCCTTGGTGAAAACCAAAATGAAGTCATTAAATTCCTCTGACATCTCGACATTTTCTGTTACTGTTTCCCCCCCCCCTTCATTGAGTAACAGCCCTACTATGTCCTTAGTCTTTCTCTTGCCTCTAATATATTTGTAGAAGGTTCTCATTACTCTGTCTCTAGCTAGTTTGAGTCTCTTCTGAAAACTTGTTCAATGGTGATAAAGACGACGCAAAATTAGAAAGACCAAGGCGCAAAACAAGCTCAAAGGTCCTGTGAGTTTTGCACCTAGACGTCTCAGGACACATCTACACAGCCATGTCAGGGAACGTACTTATAAACGAAATAGTTTGTACTTTATCCAGAATTTTAATCTTATTGTATAGCCACAGTTACAGCCTTGGCATTATGCAGCTATTGAACATAGTTCCATCTATGCTACAAGTTAGAATAGTGCTGGTAATTGTTTCCCCTAACAAAGATGTGTAGTGCCTTGATATCCCTTGAGCCTTCAAATAAAATAGTTATACAGTTGAGTAGACTACATTTCATTTGTGTGCTCTGGGTCTGTAGTCACTCCGAATTCCAAGTTCATTCTTAGTTCTGGGACTAGTCTAAGACACTGTTTCATTACTGAATCACGTTCCTTACTACACAAAGATGTTAAGCCAGTACAACTAACTTAAGCAAATAAGCTGCCCAACAGCATTAATTTGGCAATGGCAGCAAAACAAGCCTACCTGGCCCTCAGCATGTTTCCAAGGCCTGTAAATGAGATCAACTGGGAAGACTTCCATGCCTAGACCTCTCTGAATCCCATATACCACAATCTGCAGACCCTTGCTGTCACGAAGTTGAAACCCAGGGTGGTCCAGTTCATAAGTTACTTCCTTGAAGTTCAAACTAGGATTCTGCAACAAAGAAGACAGGTTTCCCAGCATCAACACAACATCCATAAACATTCCTTTCTGCAAGTGAATGAGGCCATCAATGCTAGTTAGTGTATTTCAGTGGTAAAGTTTCAGCTCATACAGTTAGTTTGGCAAAGATGCAAGTTAACTGAAAATAGGATCCTATCATGGAGTTTAAGACCAATTTAATTTGTGGTATCAACCAGAAAATTACAGAATATGAATTCTGGATAAAGGCTATGCTCTTCCACACAAGGTGCATATTCCGTGAGGAGGAATAAGGCATATTAGGATGCATATAAAATGGACCAAACCACATGGAATAATCTTTAAAAAGTCACTCAAGTTAGCCATTCTTGCACCTTTACCTTCCTGTGGTGTTAGAGCCTTTTGTTCAAGTGAAGCAATAAATAGAGCAGAGTAACAGCACTTCTGAAATGAAATGTTAGTACTCTAAGAAAAGTATACCAGAACTAACTCCTGGTTGCTCTGAATACTAATTACAAATAGTCTATACTGATATTACAAACTAGATGCCACAAACTTACCAGCTCTTTAAGAACATCAATCAAGACCTCCACGTTCCAGGTATGGGCTTGCGTTCCATCACTTTTGTCTTTCCCATCACTCCATATCCCACTGCCAGGAGCCGAAATAGACTGCAAATTAAATGCAACCGATCAAATACGAGACTAACTTATTTTTTAAGTGCCAGAAACCATGAGCTTCAGAACTGCCTGTATTCTGAGCAGTCAAGCCAGTAAGCAAGCAAGGAAGAGCTCTGCACTTTTAATAGCATCTTTTACCTAAGATGCCTCACTGTGATGTGACCTTTCTGCAGCATAAGAATGAAAAGTGAAGTGAAGCACAGAAGTTAAGTGACTTGCTTAAGGAAACATGGCAGAGCCAGGAATAGAATCCTGGAGCACCAATTCCCAGTGACCCTGGCTTAGTGACAAGTTAGTTCCTCTCACTAAAATGTAAATACACACAGTTTTCCACCACCCTTCAGTTAGTCTACTCACTTGTAATGGAATACCCTCCGTCAACCCCGAATGACTTCGAGCCATCATTCCCAAAACCCTGGCAACCTGGGCAGCTGTGACCTCCCGAACGCCAAACTGCATGATTATGTTGCGACATTCTTCAACACTAAAAATATAGCCAGAAAATAAACATTTAACTCCATTCCAGAGAAGGTTTCATAACGACAGTCAGCATAACAGGGATTAGAATGTGATACTCTGGTTTTCTGGGTAAAGGTAACAAAAATTGAGACAAGTTAGCTATTTCAAACTGGTTCTGCACACAATACAGGCACTAGGGCTACGTCTATACTGCAATGCTATTTCGGGATACCGGAGAATCCCAAAATAGCTATCCTGTGTCTTAAGTCCATTATTTCAGGCTCGCTATTACCAATGTCCCTATAAACCTCATGCCATGAGGAGTAAGGGACATTTCAGAATAGCAGGTGATTTTGAAATTAATGAAATAAGCTATTTCGAAATATCAAAATAAGATGAGCAATTTGCATAGCTCAAATTACATACCTTATTTTGACCTATGGTGCAACGTAGTACACTATATGGCACATAAAAAGACTACTTCCCTTCTAACTGAAATCGTTGCAAAGTTTTCTTGCTTTGATTTGCACTGTTTATGTTCAGCCAAGCTGACTACTGTAAACATTGGATTTCTATGGCAGTTTTTATATAAAGATATTTTGGGGAAATTTCCATACGATCAACTCAAAGCCATGTATCTCCACTAAGATGTGATCCCTCAGCACTTTTGGGCAGCTACCCAGGATTGATTCAAGTACCGCATACTTAATTAGAGCCACGCACATTTGGCAGCATGTGTTTAGAGGCCCCTTTCCCGCTGCTTTGCAGTGATGCTGCTCCTACTCTTTGCCTTAGAGCCCCCCAGCCAGCTGCTCCCAAGACCCTCCTGCTAGCTGTGTAGAGCCCAGAAGGGGGGGATGTCACTGTCAAGGGTGCCCCAGTCCTGTACAGAATCAAGCATCTGAGGTCTGAATGAGCCAAGTGTTGAGTTCCTTAAAAAGACCATGCATGGTCTGTCACCCACCCCATTGTACCCCATCTCCACAGAGCAGAAAGGGAGAACAGGACCCAAGAACAAGAGCTTTCAGTGCGTGCCTTAAAGAGACAGAGTGCACAGACACTTGGTCTTGAGCTAGAAATCTGACTGAAGCCCACTGCCAACATTCAGAACCCAAGACCCGACATACACCCTGCTATTTTTAAGCGCCATAAAGCCCAAATCTGCAGAACTAGACTAAGACTTTGATTGATGTGCAGGTGTATCCCCAGAGCAACAAACTGCCTAGCTTGCTCATAAGTGAAGTATGGCACAATAAACAGTAACTGAAGCTCAGAGCAACTATTGACAAGATAATCCTTCGTTTACTGCAGGGTTTCCCAACCTATGGGTCAGGACCCAAATATGGGATGCCATTACATTTCAAAAGGGTCACCAGGTGGCTCTTAAGGAGCCAGTCACACATTTTTTGAATTGCCCTGGGTCACCAAGTCTTCCTGAATTGTCAAAATGGGTCCCCATCTGGAAAAGGTTGGGAACCATTGGTTTACTGTAAGCCTAGCAGGCACTTGGGTTCTGGGGGCAGATAAGAACAGTCATGCTGCCAAGGTATTAGCAGGAACCAGAGGAAGTTCTAATGTGTAGCCAAACAGCCCCCCCCAACCCACACTCACAATACTGCATGGTAAGTTGATGCATGAAGCAAGGTATAACTGTGAAACTTTACCTGCTCACCATTTTATAACTCAGAGAGCCTCATGTGAACACTAACCCTATCTGTGTTTAAAAATTTGTGTTTGACAACTCTCAAGAAAGGGGAAAAAAGTTAGCTATTTTCTGTAAAAAGAAAATATGGCTGGGATTTATAAGTGAACAGGTTGCCTCTACTGCTAAGATGGGAATGTTCCATATGTTTACATTTACTATCGAAAGATACACAACACTGAAACTGAAAATATAAACCAAGAACAAGTGATCCCATCTTATTACTTGATGGATAAAGAAAAATGGTCTGCTCCCAGCTAAGATGCTTGGTGTACATAAGTGCGCTCTTACAACAATTTTCCTACAAACCTTGTACAAAAGCCGTAGCCAACTTCTTGCATGAAGTCTGCCAGAGAGCTCTCCATCATTGTTTTGGCTATCCCTCCAGAATCAGGCAGGATCCTGTCCATTAGGATGTCCCGTTTTTCAGGGTATAGAAGTGGTGCAAGCACCACGGGGCAACGCTCCTGGGGAAAATCTAAAAATGAGAGCGAAGAGCATATATCAAGATGCATTATAATCGCCTAACAGGAAATTCTACAATATTGCTTCCAGCCACAGGAGGATTCTGAGTTTACACGTGTATGTTCAACTGAAGACTGGAATGGTCTTAAAATATTCGTTGACCCAGGAAAATGAAGGCTCCAACCCTCCCTCAGAAAAGCTTCAAATTCCTGCAGAATTGAAGCTTTTCAGTTTCTAGCCACTATGGTTCCAAAGAAAATCTACTAAATGTAAGCCACTGTAGTATTTTCTCAAGCCTACTAACATACCACCAGGTCCTCTATTGCTGTTTAGAGCTTCCCTAAGCAGCAGAAGCAACATGAAATTGACAAGACTTCTACAATTTCACTGCAGCTGCTTAGGAAAGCTACTAACTGCAGCAGAAACAGGTGCTATAATTATTCATGGGGACAACCACCCGAAAAGCACATGCTGAAGAATATAGTAGTAGAGAGCAGCTGTCCCCTTCCACCAGAAAATATTGGGAATAAAGGGACCAGTTTAGGTCTGCTCTATTTCAGCAATGTAGCACTTTAAAGACTAACAAGATGGTTTATTAGATGATGAGCTTTCGTGGGCCAGACCCACTTCCTCAGATCAGATATTTGATCTGAGGAAGTGGGTCTGGCCCACGAAAGCTCATCATCTAATAAACCATCTTGTTAGTCTTTAAAGTGCTACATTGTCCTGCATTTTGCTTCAGCTACCCCAGACTAACACGGCTACATTTCTATCACTATTTCAGCAGAGACTGTCAATGGACAAACACACCATGGGACACAAAAAGGATTAATTTTATGTTTGGGGCTATTATGCCAGCAAACCACACACAACAATACAGATCAGCCCAAAGGAAAGCAGTGATCATGTTAATGCTTGTGTACATCTGGAAGTTTGTTTAGCAAGTTACCGGCTTAAAGGAACTCATGGTGGTTAGCACACCAAATTTTGTGGAGCTGACAATGCTGAAGATCATAAACTATAATAATGCAAAAGTTAAATAAACCAGCTGTCTCGTTCTTACCTTTATCGGTTTAAAGAGGATTTTACATCCCTAGTATAAGGAGTTAACTGGTTAAATGTTATGTTTAACTAGTTAACCGCTTAACGCCCAGCAGGCTGCTAAGGCAATGCTGGGGGCCCATATCTGGCAGGGAGACTGCTCCAGCCCAGCCGGGCTGCCAGTTAATTACTGACATCTCTAGTTTATACACATTGTGCATTTATTTCTTTTTAGAACTAAGGAGCACTGAAGCCTCTTGGGAAGAAGAGTAGGTTAAAGGAGTATAAGAATAATTGCCCACGACCTGTCTCACACTGAAAGCTAGGGAAATTTAATTTCATATATGACATTAGATTACCATAGCAGAGGTAGTCTCCACAATATGTATGGCATGAATAAAAAGTTTGCATACCCTGCAATGCACCTGAAAGGTCCCCTTATGTATTCTAGGACTTGCAGCAGCAGACATGGATTTAACCCAAGTACTGAGCAGCCTTAACTATTTACTGGCCACCCTGTTTCCCCTCATTTAGCATTCTAATAAACTCCCCATTTTAGAAAGATCATGTATTATATGGAGGAGTAATGCTACAAAGAAAAGTGTGCAACAAATGAACTTGTGCAACAGGACTGAAGTTCAACTATCTAAAGCCTGTTCATTTGGGTATCTCTAAAGGCAGCTACATACCAGCCAAATTCTGGAGATGTTTTTAGTACACTGTAACACTTACCACATACCAACGGGAAGAAGATTCCAACTATTTAAAACCAGCATGATTGCTGCGTACTACTTTCAGAGGACTTGTTCAAGAAAAATAACTTGATCTAAACCTTATGCACTAAGCATCCTAATACACCACCCCACTGCTGCCACTGGAATGACAGTCTGCTGGTGTATTATGTCCTGCATCCAAACAGGCTTCTTGAACGATGATGTTCTACTCACCTCTACGTAATGTTTTGAGGAAAGCGTCAATCTGTTCCTGTCCAACCCCAAAGGCTCCCTTCTGCCCAAAAAGGAGATGGGAGAGGAGGAGGTGCAGGACTTCTATTGCAATATCTTGGAAGCCACCTTCTTGATTTCCACTGACGTCTGCGTCAATGTAAGAGCGCAGAAGATCTGGAAGTTTCTGTTTGATAAACTGGGCAGCTTTCAGAAGAGAAGAGAGGCTACAATTAAACCCTGAATTTTACTTTAAAGATGTAGCATATGCAAACAGTTAATTTGGTTCTGAAGGTTATCTATTGCTCTGGGCACCTTTAACACCCCTCCACATCAACTGGGCAGTTGTCTACCCTTGATAAACAATATCCTTTTCATGTTGCATACCCCTCAGCCCCACCTCCATAAGCAAGACAGATTTTGCAGTATGTCTGGAACAGACAAGCTATAGTGATTAGGAACTGGGGAAAGGAAGGAACAACTCCAGTGCCCAATAATTTCAACTGCAGAAGCAAACTTAGGTATCCCAGACACTAATCCACTGTCGTGACTGTCCTTAAAATCTGGCAAGTCTTTGCTGTAGCATTTTGGAAACTTCTCACTTACCAAAACCTCGTAGATCAGAGCTGAAGGAATTCAGTAAAGCAAGACCAAAAATCACCTGTGAACAAGTGAGAGGAAAGTAAGACACTACCATGAATTTCAGCTAAGCTTTTTATTATACAAGCTTAACCAGCTAGTTTGGGAAACTAATCTTTACCCACCTCTTGAACTTTGCTTAATTTTATAACTTTACTCAGCTGGGCAAATAAATGGGGTGAAGGCTTTAGACTCTGAAACAGAATAAAGTATGAATTATTTATTCACATAGTCTAATTTGTAACTCAACACAACCAGGTGGTTTTATTTGTAGGAAGGGAAGTCATTTTGCAGGAGACTAGTTCACAAAGTCTGAATAGGGCACTCAAAAAAAAAAAAAAAAAGCGCAAATACACCCAAACAAAATCTACATTTTCGGAGCTTATCTCAAGGGGATCCATGTTTGACAGAAAGTTTAAATTCATGCATATTCCACAAGAGTTACACTAGTTTAGGAAGGCACTGTGTTCTCAGGACCGCCAACATAAAAATGTAGTAGCACTAGGATCTATTTTGAATTTTGGCAGTTTAACAAAAGGTTCAAAATCACGAAAGGTTAGCGCTATTAAAACTAGAGGCGAAAGTGCAACCATATACACAGATAAGCATGAGCCTGGGCAGGGACCCAGCTGCCAGGGAGCTGCCTCTCCTCCGCTCACCACCACGGCTGCCTCTGTATCAGAGGCAGCAGCACTGGGGGAGGTGTAAGGGGGGTGAGGAAGAGGGAGGTGCAGGTGGGAGCCAGCGCACACCAAGAGCCAGTTCTCTCTCCCCCCCCTCCCCCAGCCTCTATATCCGAGGCAGCAGCATGGGTGAGGAGGCACATCAGCGCCCCCTGTGTAAAAAGTCACATGTTTAAACACATTTTAACATCCCTAATTAAAACAGCTCAGTTTGGTTCAGAGACATGCCCTTTCTAAAGTGGCTTGGACACTACTACAGTGCTTCTGTGAAAATGGTTAAGTTTGATGAATAGTGTGAGAATAAAGTTAATAAAGATACAGCAGACAGTACCATAGCTGTCCATATGGAAATTTGCAAGCATCAACTAATATCACATAAGAACACGTTTGGTATTACTGTTTATACACAAAATATTTACTAAGTTTAAGTCTTTTTCATGAAACAAACAAACTAGAGCTCATAGCACTCATGAGCCTTGCTTGGTTTTAAATACTCCCATCAAGTGTTTGTAATCCAAGCATTCAGGTTCTCATGCTTTCAATAATTCAGCAAATGGCTAATACGTATTTATTGGGGAAGCTTGAGTCAAGTACAGGGAGCAACAATAAGTAGGGAGACTAAGACTATTCCGTTTTTTTAAAATTCATGGTACTAGAAAAGAAGAGAGTTTGTTTTAAGAGATAAATACCAGTAAAATACAAATAGAGGGTACAAATATAAAAAAGGTGAGGCCGGTGAGGATTTCAGGCAACAAGGGAAACATGTCAAGTCCTATTCTAAATAAGAATCCTGTTCATGCTGAAAATAGTCCCCAGGACTCCTACACTAGCAGCCCTTTAATCCAAAGGATAGCAGTTCCTGAGGGTTAAACATAGCTATTTCCTTTCTATGGGTTAATCCATTTCCCCTCCAACTCTAGAAAAACCTGTGTCATACTCCTCGTGCTGGACTTTTAGTTTGCTAGTGAAGTTACAGACTGAATGAATTCTACTGTCTTGTTTGACAAGTTCTCATTTAGAAAAAACAATAAAATTCATTTCAAATATTCTACATAATTCCATAATAAAATGCTTTTTTCCCCCCCATGACTGACCCTTTTAGGGACAGGATATACAAACCTTCTGATAGTGCAATGGATTGTCAATGGCGTAGGACAGCGTCGAGATAAAATTTGGCTTTGTAATCAGCGACGCACACTCTTGGATCAGAAATTGAGTCTGAAAAAGAACAAGGTAACTGAAAAGCTGCTACCACATGACACTGCATCTGTATTTAAAGTTGTAATTTCTACTTTTCACTCCACAGCCATTATAACAATAACCCGGTCAGATGTTACAGTGCCTCAGATTCTGAATTCCATATTTTGTGCCAAGAAACATGGAAAGATACACACTAGCCCATCAGAATTTGACTGTTTGTCATTAAAGTTTAGGTTTGCCAGACCAGACAAGCTAACCACACACATTTCTCAGTCACCTGGATGTGAAAATCTGGTACTTTATTTCACTTGTCTCAAGCTCCTACAGATGTGGACATAGATACTGACTGTATGCATAAAAAAAAGGAGCACAATATACTAATTTAAAAGAGTGTTTCTCAAGAGATTTTAGGAAAGAATGGAGAATAAACCAGGAAATAGGTGGTCTCCAAAAGTCGCCATCTGGAAGTGTGCACAATATTGTAAGATCACTAGTTTGGACTAAACTTTTTAAAAGTGAGGGATGTTTTAAGAAGGTACTGCAGAGAGGGAAGGGAGAGTAGGACCAGCACAATTCAGTAGAAGGTTTTCTGAATCAATTCTTTAAAACCCAGACAAGCTCTCAGTAGTTCCACTCTCACTAGTTTAGAGAACCAACAAAAGGGGTTGAAATGCAGAAGCTGTGCAGACTAACCTGTACCCTGCCTTTGTGCTTAAAAATTGCATGAGAGCTTTGCAATAAATCAATTAAAAATGTAATTAGCGACTGTCCAAGTGTAGAATTTACCTGATGGAAATCTTTGCCACTGCTTTTACCATCGCCACTGAAATCCACGTGCGAGAATAGACAGCGTAGCAAATGCCTGTCTGCCTCGGGACCGTGCCGATTCACAATCTGAAAGACCAAGAACAAAATGATCTAGAAAGACAAGACATCCAACAAGTATGAGGGAAAGTGGTTAGACACACTAATGGGGAACCAGTACTTTGGTTACTGTAGTAATTTCACAACTCTGTACAACAGAACACTAAAGTTCAAACAGGAGGCACTACGGATCTACAAGCTTAGCAGTTATTTTCAATAACCCTATGAAGTAAGTTTTAATAGACATAAATCAGATATTCAAAATGGTAACAGAAACCTGTTGAGGAACATTTTAACTTGCTGGGACACTCACTAGTTGATCTAAAAGCGGCCATTCTCTTAGGGTACATCTACACAACAACATTATTTTGAAATAACTTAGTCCACGTCTACACAGCAGACAGTCATTTCAAAATAATGTCAAAATACTGTCAAGCTCGAGGACTTCTTCCTCGAACTCCTGTAACCCTCATTGGGAGAGGAGTAAGGGAAGTTGGAGGAAGAGGGCTCTATTTAAAGTAAGTGCTGTGTAGACGCTCCCAATGTCAAAATAAGCTACGCAATTGACATAACTCAAAATAAGCTATGCAAATTGAGCTTAGCCCTGCTGTGTAGACACACACCCTTACAGAATAATTTCAGGAACAACTAGAGAAAAATTGCAAAACTAGCCTTCATGTGCAAATTTGACATTACCCAGGGATTGAACAAAGACATCTCTTGGAGGGGTTGTTATATTCAGTGCCTAAATGATATAAAAAGCCAAATACCAGACCCTTACAGCCCACTATTAGCCTCATTTAGTATGGACACTGACTGATTTCCCCCCTCCCCCTTCTGCTTTATATTTGACCCTCTCTCTCTGCCTCTTGCTCCATATCTGACATCTGAAGAAGTGGGTTGTGTTCACGAAAGCTCATGATATTATCTATATTTTTTGTTCATCTCTAAGGTGCTACAGGACCACTCATTTAAGCTTTTTTTTTTTTTTAAGTTAGACTAACACTGCTACCTCCCTGAGACTATGAAGTAAGGGTTAACCCCATTAGTGGATGGAAAGACAGAATCAAAGCAATAAAGTAGTGACAGGAATAGAACCCCCACTTCCAAGTTGTAATCTTTGATCATGCTTTTGTCCACATTAAGACACGGTGCCAAATGACAGTTGAGAGAGCCACCGTGGTAAACAATGTTTCAGCTCCAACACATGGGGGAATCCAAAACAGTCTGCAGAACTGAAGTGTGTGAGTGGCATTTATTATGTCTAATACTAACACAGGAAACCGAAACCAAAAAAAAAAAAAAAAAAAAAAAAAAAACTGGTAACACCAATTAAACTGAGTTTTTGGCAGTGACCTGTCCAAATTGGAATATTGTTTTATCTAGTAGTGTGCTAGAGCCCGATCCAACAGCTTAGACCTGGCTCTAACAATTTTAAGAGGTGCCCAATCTGTAACAATACACTAGTACCTCAATTCTTTTATTTGGAAGAAGGGGGTGGGATCAGTGGTAAAGCGAACATACAAATGGGCAAGCTTTCGAAAAGTAATAAGAGTCTTAACTTTGGATAAGTGCTAAAACGAACTTTGGACTCAAGATAGGATGTCAAGATTATAGGACATTTTGAAAGTCAACAAGCATCCGATCTTGTACATATCCTTCAGTCTAGCCCACTATTTTTCCCAAGTGTGGAAATGCTCATTCAGGATGGTCTTTTGCATATACCATATTAAACAGCTTAGTTTAAATTAGGAATTAACTAAAAACTCAGTCTTGGGTATCACATCCCACTTCATCCCCACATCCAATAAAACTGCAGCTATCGTGACACTTGTTCAAGCTTCTAGTCCAGTGTTTCTCAACCAGTGGTACGAGTACCCTTAGGGGCACTTGAGAGAAGTCTGGGGGGGTGGGGTACATCAACAACTGAAATTTGGAAAAACTGAATTTGTTTTAAGTTTTACAGTGCTTTATTATTTTTGTACTTTTTACACCCAAAAATTCCATCACCTGCCCACTATGATTAAATTGTTAAAGCAAATATGTTGCAACAGTAGAAAAAAAGCTGTCTGAAAACGGTAGGTAATGGGGGTACTTTTTTTTTTTTAAAGGGTATTTTATTAAAAAAGGTTGAGAAACACTGTTCTAGTCCATTCCCCTCAGCACAAATTGGAGGGATAATTCTAGAATGCCAACTCTGACCATTCTTTCTCCATGAAGCCAGCACGCTCCACCATCTTTTTCCAATCACAAGCCCCTCTGGATTCACTTAACACCATGCACATGGGTGGATAGTGACAACACACACAGACTGGCACAAGTGTAAATTATCAGTGCCCACTGTTGTTCTTACTTTCTTAATAAACCCCTAAACCTCTAGAGGAACTGTCACTGATCAGCACACTTTTCAACACAGATTTTACATCAGAAAGCTGTGGCCGAGGTCTCTGGAGAGAAAAGTCTCAGTGCAATCAGTCTGCCTACACCAAAAAATTAAAACTAGTTTGTCAAAAAGCACAGCAAGGGTGATGCAGAAGTTTAACTACTTTGCAACAAGTCTCCTAGCCATAACAGCAGCTTAGTATACTTAACTTCACTGTCTTTCAAGCCCACCTTAGTCTTGTCTTAAGTTTCCAAGTTCTAGGCCAGTGACTTCCTCCATGGAGGAACCCTAAAATAATTGTTCATATCCCAAGGAACCCCTACCTATGAAAGCGTTTGCTTGGCCAGAAAAAGTTGACAGTGGGGAGAGCAAGTCAATTACTGCTAAATTGCCAAGAAAATGTATTTGTAAAGAGCTGTTTTTAATTATATATTACACACACACAGCTCGACAATCTACCGTGGCGAGTAGATTTCAGCCGCGCGCCCCGTTCATTTGCAGCGCGCGCATGCGCAATGCGGCTCTTGCGCATGGCACAGTATGGGGCTAGCAAGCGGTTTTCGCTGCCATTTGTCACGGTGTGTGTGTGTGCACGCACACGCTTACATTGTAAGAAAAACTTTTTTTATTTATCTGTTCCACAATTTCTTGCAGAACCCCTGACAATGATCTGAGGAACCCCAGGGTTCCACAGAACCCTGGTTGGGAAACACTGTTCTAGGCTATGAAACAGTTCAGGGCTACACTGAGCTGCTTCTACACATAATGGCTGTAAGCAGTAATAGCTCACCATTTTCCTTCCTCAAATGTAGATTGTTCTGGAATTTTTTTTTTTTTTTTAAGTTCACTAAAGCCCAGTCAGTATGAACAGAATTCACCACCACCACTATCATCACCTTCAATTATTGAACTGAGAAACAGAAATAGTGTATAAATACCAGGGATGTAAAAAGAGTTTGAAAAATCTAGTCTTAGAATTCCATTAAGAGGTTCATAATCACCAAACTGAATTTTTTTTTTTTAACACACACACACACACACACACACACACACACACCCTTTCCCATAAAATAGTTCACCACCTGGCCATCATGCAAACTTTAAGGTTTCTCTAGTCAAATCTCAAAAGCAATCAAAGTAAAGTGAACTGTAGGTCATTTAGAGGCAGATTAGTCACGGTCTCCGCCCGCCCACACTATAGACAAAACCCATTTGTAAGAAGTGAAGCATAAAGAAAAGAGTAAACAGTCTGCTAATGGATATAGTGCCTAAAATAAATTTGTTGGGGGAAATCAAGGATTGATCTTATGAGTTCTTGAAGAGTGATTAAAACGGGTCTCTGTTTCAGGTAACTCGAATCTACTATTATTTCTAGTCTACTACCAGGTCTCCTTCAGCTGAGATTCATCTAAGGATTTAGTGGGGCACCAACATGAAAACCATTTGTCTGAAAATGTTTTACCCACTAGTTAGATTACTACTGCAGCCACGTGATACAAAATACTCAGTTTACCTTGATCATGACAGTATTCTAAGATCAGTGTTTCTCTTGGCTATATATGGGGCTCAGTGAAACTTAACAGCAAGCAGAAATAATTTAAAACGAATTAAGAGTCACAAAATAAATTTGATGAGGTTATCAGAAATTGAAACCAGAAGTGGATCAATTTCAAAATAAACAAACATCATCCTTCCAATACAAGTATCCCCTGTGGTAATGTGGTTAAAAATCAACTCTCTTTTAATCATTTAAATAGATTTGAAACACTGAGTATTTTTATTATTTAAAAATAAGTTACAATTAAGTCACAAACATGCTACACCTACACTTAAGTCTCAAAAACGAATTAATGGCTCTAGTCTGGCCAGTCTAACAACCAGCTCTTGCTTCTTGAAAGTTCTGAGCTTTCAGTTTCTGTTAGTCTGCTGAGAAATGTGCAAAGGCAGACACAGGCAGGATCGGATGGTTTTTGTTCTGTGTTTATATGGGGTGGTGAACATGGGCCAAGCATGGCAGAGCTTCATCCTATGACAACATTGTCCTACGACAGAGAAACAATATCTACGAAAGATTAACAGTGGAGTGTACAGGAAAGAAAAAAGGGAGAACATTAACAAGTACACTCACAGCTTCCTATATTCATCTACATTTTTACCACAGAAAAACTGCCGTGGCATCCAAGTGTAAACAAGAGACTCTGGGTATATTCTGAAGAAATTTGTTCTCGGGGTAAAAAAGGAAAATGTGTCAAGTGCAAGCAGTGCAATGAGAAAATGCAGGACCTCACTGCAAGAATGAAATATCTTAAGGAAAACTGCTTATTGGGAGAAAATTATGTGGATCAACTTTGCAATGTGTCATTTTTCAGGCCTCTCTGCCTTTTAGTTCAAGTGTGATTGAACGAATAAATTCCCAAACGGTCTGCTATGCTGGATGTTGCTAGAAAAAAGTGTAGCTTAGCTAATCCTTATGAGGCATTTAATTAGTTAACTAGATTTAGAATCTATCACCCAAATACACAGTGCAGAAGATTGCTGTAAGGAAAATCTAGAGTTGCCAGTTGCCTCTGAGTGTCATTTTCTTGTTTTAGATTACAATTGTCAACTTAAAAAAGTGACACAGTGACATTATGCACATCTCATTTTGGAACATCATGGTCACATACCATAATGGTGATGCCATAAGCCTATTTCCTATTTTACTTCAGCATAACTCCGCTTTCCCAAAGCCCCATCCTATACTTGTTTTCAGTGGGGCTTACTCCCAAATTAAGTGCACTCTAAGCAGTCTTAGTTTTTTGGTCATTTAGAATCAGATCTGCATCAAAACAGTAGGGAATGGGGAAAGAGCTAGATGTAGATGTTTTAAGGACATTATACCTTTAGTGTTCTGAGGATCGGTCTGTTCAAGTTAATTACACTTGAAAATTAAAAAATGTTTAAGGACAGCCATCAGCCAACAGCTCAGGAGACTGCTTCAATTGCAGTGTGAAGCCCTTATGTAACATTTAAGATGTAATTGAATAAAATAGAAGTGCTATTGTGTTTGTGTGTGATTTAGTTTTATTCCTAACGTACGGTTGCTGCAGCTGCAGTTTGACACAGGTAATGAGCGTCGTGTACTATTTCCTAAATAATAATCAAGGGTTTTTTTTTATTTTTTTAAGAAAAGTCACACAGTAGACCCTCTTAGAGAATGCAAAATGCTGTCCCTGAACTGTAAATTAACATGTTTTAGCAATCAGATTTGTACCACTGTTTGAAGAAATGTGAAACAGTATCAGTAGGAATCTTGATTTAAAGCAATGATTGGTGTGGGGGCGGGGGGGGGGATTAAATTGCCTTGATTTCAATCAATCCACCCTTCTCTGTAGTGGTGTAAACAGGAACAGTACTATGCTAATGCATAAAAATCCGAGCTGGAGATTAAGTAACTGTCCTACAAAAATTTGGAAGTGTAAGTGAATAATAGCTTAAGTCTCAAGATGAAATGAATTTGACATCTTTACTGTCTTTCTAGTGAAGTTTTTTAACCATATCCTAGGCTAAATAAGTTAGAGGCAAGATACAGGTAACAAGGGTACGTCTAGACTGCAAGCCTCTTTCGAAAGTGTCTTTCGAAAAAGAGCATCTAGACTGCAAGCAGTACTTTTGAAAAAGCAAGCCGCTTTTTCGAAAAAGAGCACCCAGGCAGTCTGGATGCTCTTTCGAAAAAGCCCTGCTTGCATTCAAGAACGCCTTTTTTCGAAAGAGCACTTTCAAAAAAAGGCATTCTTCCTCGTGAAATGAGTACCGCCGCCGCCGAAAGAAAAGCCGTGTTTTCAATTTAATTTCGAAAGAACGCGGCTGTAGTCTAGATGCAGGTGAAGTTTTTTCGAAAAAAGGCTACTTTTTTCGAAAAACCCCTGCAGTCTAGACACAGCCAAGGTGTTGTTTTTAAAGGAGTGGTCTTTCTACATTTAACCCTAGTGCAAAACCTTTAGCCATTACACAAACTGAGATGCAGCCCTTTTTGTTGTGGACTATGGGAAAGGGCAGTAGCAAGTAAACCATGATATCTGTACCCTAAGGGTACGTCCACATAGCAGCATTACTCCGGAATAACATAGTGCATGCATACAATGCCAGCCTTTATTTTGAAATAATGGTGAGCTGGAGGAATTCTTAATCCAACTCCTGTAACCTTCATTTTACAAGGAGTAAGGGAAGTCAAAGGAAGAGTGCTCTTCCTTTGACTTCCTGCTGTGTAGACAGTGCCAACAGTCAAATTAAGCTATTTCAGCTTAGAGCTATGCAATTGACATAGCTCAAGTTACATGGCTTATTTGACTTTAGCCCTGCTGTGTAGACTTACCCTAGGAATTTCTGAAAGCCAGTTCCAATCACACTACTTTCACATGCTCAAATTCACTAAAGCTTTTCAGTTTCAGCCAATGGTCTAGATATAAATCAGACTCAAAGAAAATCAAGTACTTATCTTAAAAAGCTTGCTTAAATATTTGTACTAGACATAAATCAAGTTTTTGTTTACTGCTCAAACTGACAGACCTGGAAAAATGAAGTTTTCCCACAAAAGCCAGACTTCACAATAGATAACAGTGCCCACCAGGCCTTCCCATGATGCCTCAAACCTGACTCAGAATCCAGGTTAGTAGCTAACAAACAACAGGTTAATTTGGTTTCCCTGCTCATTCACTCCCTTGGTTTTCTGTTGACTTTGGCTCAAGTGGATAACTAGTGCAGACTAATGTAGTCATCCACCTGCATGGAACTGAGCTAAACTGGTTTCATACAAGTCTGGAAGACTAGTTTCTTCGGGCAAACCAGTTCTAGAAACTGGTTTAGCAATCCATTGTGAACAAGGCTTTTCAGCCCAAAGAATCCCTTTACAATGAAAGGCTATTAATGCTAAATGTAGCCTGAATCTTAACAGAAGTGTCACATTTCAAAAATAAAGTGTTAACAGTGGGCAAGTTTCACTGTCTTATCTGCAACCCAGAACCAGAAAGTGAAGTTCACTAATTTTTACAGAAGCATCCAGCAGGTAGCTAATTACAATAAATTACAAAGTCAGAAATATTTAAAATCTTGACGATAACATCCTTTTAAAGAATTAGATTTTGCAAGGAAATTGAACACTTACTCTAAAATTAGTTACTGTCTTTTATTACATATAAAGTTTCAGTAAGATAACATAGAACAGGAAGTGTCAAGCAAGTAGCTATCAATAGTACATAAACTTATGAATTTAGGTAGAGAAGCTATTAGAACTATTTGGTAGCCATAAGCTAGTAGGACTTTACTAAGACAGTTAGGGGAGAGGGAAGAATTGCCTTATCACCAAGTGCCAGCTCCAACTAGACTGGTTTCCAATACCACTTCTGGATCTTAGAAGAAAGAGTAAACATTGCTTCTCCTTTACTAAGAATGCTGTGAAGTGCCCCTCAAAGGCAGAGCGCTTATTTAATTCTTCCATCCTTCCATTCCAAAGTTTCCTCTGCAGCACTCTCTTCTGTTAGTTTACTTACATGCTGTATTTCCTGCTGGCTGGCTCGGTAGTTTTTCTTGGTTAAATTGTCCACCAGGTAGCTGATTTGAGACAAGGCCAGCGAGAGCGAGTCAAGATTCATTGCTGGTTGGGGCGGAAGCAGGCGGCCGAGCCCGGCGCAAAATCACCATTATTCCCCTTTAGTCACCTCAGAGACAGGTTAATTTTTTTCCAATTAGCCTATATCTGTTCTGTGCTTTTTCTTCAGCTCTTCTTTCCTAGTGGTCTTATTCTGTTCTGAAACATGGCACCTAGAATAAAAAAAACAGCATCACATTAGGGTCAATTTGTGTTGGTTTACAAATATCTTCCAGAGATTTCTGAAATGCACTTAAGTCTCTCACTGAAACTAGTACGTTAACTAGCCTTGTAAGCATAAGAATCAAAAGACAGTTTTTATCCAACAAGGAGTGAAATGAATAATAAATGGTGAAAAGGAGTCAGTTACCACGTTTTACAGTCCAAGATATTGGTAACAAGGAATTTTATGATTTCGTGATAACTTCCCTTTGATGTAAAGACTTGGCATAAGGCTTGGCAAAATATATGTAACATTGTTGAGATCATTTCTCATGGTAGCCTGCAAGCATGTGCCAATAAAGTGTAGTATCCACAAAAGTTCTGTTGCAATTTTCCCTCCAACCCAGCCTTGTTTATGCAGCTTTCTAGCAACCTTTGAAGAGATAGAGGGGGGAAAAAACTCAAAGCAAAGGGGACACTGCAGATATTTCAACAGCTTAATTTGTTAGCAGTGTTAGAGATAAGAAAAATGAGATACATAACACTTGAAATACCACATAGCAAGAACCAATGGCGAATCACTCCAAGCTTCAGACAAGTTTTAATTTTGGGTCAATTCACTATATGAAATTTTTTGCAGTGCAATTCTACAATGCCATACACCACAACAAACAATTGCTATCAGCAGACACAGAGATCTGCAATAAACTAACCTTTAAACTTTAGTATAAACCAAACAGCTTTCCAACCACAAAAGCAAGGCTGACAGCCAGCCCTTAAGTTCCCCCTAAATTGTGCTGCAGCTAAGCACCATGCATGCACTCAGGGCTGTAAAGGGAAAGATGCTCCTCCCCTGACCCCAACTCCCTCAGTCAGGGAAGGGGCACCTATCCCCTCTAGCCCAGATACTGCTGCGGGGGAGGTAGAGGAGCCCTCTCCCCCTATCACCACCACTGGGCAGCCTCCACCTCAAACCCCAGTGCTGCTGTGTTGGGGAAGCCCTCTCTCCCCACTATCACCACCGGGCAGCCTCCCCTCAAAACCCTCATTCCCTAGCCCCACAAGGAATGTTCTATATAGTGTATTTTCATAACCACGTAGCGGCAACAATTTTTAGCGGTTACACAGTTACTGAAATACTTGCAAAGGGTCACCGGGGAGTCCCCTGCCATCCCATGCTGCTGTCTCTGTATCAGAGGCAGCAGCACAGGGTAGCAGGCAGTGCCTGTCTACAAAGGCAGCTGATTCCCACCTCCCACCCTGTCCAAGGGAGACCCAAGCTCCCTGCAGACAGACACTGCTCCAGCATCCCAGATAAAGAGAGGCAGCAGTGGCAGGGGGGAAGCTCCATGGCTCCCACCTTCCCCCTCTGGGGAAGGCAGCTCCCTGCATCTTTCAGCTCCCACCTGAGAGAGGCAGCAACAGGGGTGATGGGGCGCTCCGCAGGAGCAGATATGTGTGGGGAGCTGGCTGTCCTGCAATATGGTGGGGTTTTTTGTTTTTTTAAGAAATTACTCCGTGGACAATTGTTTGAGCCAGGGCAGGTTAGGAGTTTTAAAACTCACTACACAGAGACACACATTGAAGTGCAAAAGAAATTAAGAAATGCATATGAACAGGTTACTACTGCAGAACAGTAGTAACAATACACGCATGTGTTGGGAGCTGTGAGATGCAGACCTGGAGCGTGAGAGAGTGTGCACTACTACTGCTGGGTTAAGTTTCTAAGAAACTTCATGCACTCATTCCTTAAGACACTGAAAGCTGTCCTGCTCAGCTCATGAGCCCAGTTGTCTCCCTTCCCCCGCTCTGCAGACCCGCACATGGGGAGACACCCCACGCTGGCTGTTGAGGAAATCTCCTGTTAAACCAGTAGTGGAGAACCAATGCCCTGGGACCAGATGTAACCCCTGGCTTGCCTGGATCTGGCCCCCAAGGTTTGGGGCCCCCCAGCATTGGGGAGCCTATGCTGGCACTTCAGTCCCCACACTGTCCCCCTGTGGGGTGGAGCACACAATCAACTAGCCTGGACCGCCCCCCAGTGTGCAATAGGAATGTGGGGAGTGTCCTTCTCAGTCAGGGGCCATGCCAGTGAGGGTTTGGTGTGATTTTTAGTTTCTTTTTGCTTCTCACTTGTGTGCAGCCATTGAATAATTTTTCTGTGGGTCAGCAGTCCCAAGCCAAAAAAGGTTTCCCACCCCAGCGTTAAAACAGTGCACTCTAAGAAAAAGGGGACTCACCCTTCAGAGTAGATCTTACAGCACAATATTCTTCCAGAGCCAAACTCTGCCTCCCCTTCCTCCTGCTGAGATGATGGGGGGGGCGGGGGGCCCAACCAAAGAGCACTGGCTCTTGGGGAATATCAGAAAAACCACACTGCCTCTTTAAAAGAGGAAAGCAGTCACTCACCATTCAGACTACACAATTTCAGAGTCAGAGTCCTCCCCTGAGCCAAGCTGTTTATGCCCCCCCTTCTCTTTGGAGAGGTGTTACTGGGCAGGACGACACCATGACATCAATACTTCTCCCCTGCCTTGCTGCTCCTGCTAGCTCTGGCAGAGGGGTGCACCTGAACACATACTGCCAGCTGTGTGTATTGTGCTAGTCAGCTGGGTGGTGCGTGACTAGCTCCTGCATGGCCATGTATGTGCTGCAGCGCTTACAGGAAACAGCCCCTACCACATGAATTTTATGATGTGCATCAATATGCACAATGGTGCATATAAAAGCAATTCTATACAGACATGGGAAAAAGACAGGACTAGGGATGTTAAAATATATTTATTTTTAATAAACATGTACCTGTTGAAATTTTCAGCAATTACATTTACACATGGGGGAGCAGACGGGAGCTGGTGCTTACAGGGAACTGGTTTGAGAGCCAGTTCCCACCTGTACCCCACACCTGCACTGCTGGCTCTGTGGGAGGCAGTGCAGAGTGGGAGGTATGTGGCTCCGTGGGAGGCAGCACATGCAAGGAGCCAGCTTAAAAGCCGGCTCCAGCCTCCTTCCCTGTTGCCTCTGATACACCAGGTTTATCAGTTAACCATGTACATGGATACACGTTAACATCCCTAAGAGAAATACTGATCAGCACCTTTTAGCTCGAGAATCACTGTATGAAATAAGACAGAAGTTAGTTGGCACACTGCCAAAAGCCTGAAAACCTCCCATTATTCAAAGTGTAAATATTATATGCCACAAGGTACTAAGAAAGATACTCTGACCATTGTGATCATACATGCTGGGACATGTTGCTTTGGGTTGTGTTTCAGCACTAAAAGGGCAGCACAGGGTGAATGTTAATATTCAACTCCTATTTTTGTACCAACTCAATTTAGAAAGCCACTTTAAAAACGTGTGGCTTTATCCAGAAGATTTTTCTACCACACAAGAATTTGAAGTTGTCATAATTTTTATTGAATCAGGAAAAATATCAACAAGCTGAAAAAGCTGCACTCTTTACCTCTGCCATCTCAAATTAGGGATGGAAGCAACTAATCAACTGATAAGCATAAGCTTATTGGATAGTTGACTAGTGATGCCACTAGTCACTTCCCCCACTTGCTGCCTCTATCAGAAAGAGGGTGGGGGGGGGGGGAGAAAGAGCAGGAACCGGTGTCTTAAAAGCGGGTTCCCACCAGCACCGTCTCCACAGGGAAGGTAGAGGCACAGCGGGAAATGGCGCAAGTGGGGACTGAAGCAGTCTCTGCTTGCACTGATTCTGCTTTTGAAATGTACAAGAGCCCCACCAAAACACCACATAAATCCCTCTTATACTGTGTAAAAGTTATGAGAGCTCTCTGCATAAGAGTTCTGCCCACTTTATCAAGGAAAAAAAAATATTCACAGTGGCTGCTCCCCTCATCCCCAACAATTGTTTATCATCAAGCCCAGTGTAAATAAAAGTACAAAAAGTAGGATTTAAGTGGCTGCAAATGTAAACAGTCAGATCAAAGTAATTGAAAACAAAAATACCAGATAAGCTCTTTAGTGGATTAGACCTGTTACACACAAATTCTCACTCCAAACAGCAGTCCTTATCTCAGGTAGAAAGCTGCAAGTTAGAGTTGATCTTTACTCTGGTCTGGGTCTACAGCTTTCAGAGTCCTTTGTTGTCAGGAATCCTCTTCCGGTGGGCCAGGCAGTTTCAAAGGCCAGCTGAAGACAAAGGACTGATGGCTTCCCATTGCTTAAATAGACTTTTCCACAGGGCAGGAGCCCTTTGTTCAGCACCACCCACCCCCATGGAAAAATACCAGGTTCAAGATGGATTCCAGTACCAGGTGACATGGTTGCATGTCTTTCTAGGACCAACTAAAGTCTGGGCTTATAGAACAAACTAGCAACCTATAGATGGTGTTTAAGTCCTGAGTCATTAAGTACCTGAAGTATCACTAATGACCCTCATTAGCACATTTAGAACTATACACACTTCATATTTCTAACTTCATAGAATGATACATGCACAAAAATAGAATACACAGCTTCATAAGACTTTTGATCAAGTCTAATCAAAAGACTTAAAATTGATGTTACATGAATGATTTTGCATAAAGCACCTGAGTTACGCATATTCATATCCATGAGCCAATAGAGCATGGAGGGGTGCGACAGACTTGACCAAGAGATATTTTTAGTCATCAGCAATCAGCAATTTGCTCCCAGGGCACAGTTAGCTAGCTAGCCACTAACCTTCCATCAAAATGTAAGTTAGTCTTCCATACCTAAGAAGTTGACATGCTTCTTCACACCAATGACCAAAATTGAAGGGGCTAAGTACCTCTCTCAAAAATATTAGTATTGTTAATCTATAGATCTGCTTTTGGTATTCTATAAAAAGCTTAATGGGATCTACTAGCCATGGGAAATAAGTTCATTTTCTATCTATGAACAGACCACTATTGATTTTTAAAGGTACTCTTCTACTGTATTAGAAACTAGGGATATAATAGCATAGTTGATAAACTGATAAGCAAGTCCTATAATGTAGGTTAATGCTGTAGACCAGTGGTCCCCAACGTGGACGGCGCCCACTGGGGAGTTTATGTGCACCTGCTGCATGATCTGGGCCGGCCACGCCCCGGCGCATGGCACATGCACGGTGCTGGCCCTGCCCCAGCACACGATGCATCGGTGGCCCCTGCCCCGGGCACGCGGCACATGCGCAGTGCCGGCCCCGGCCCCAGGCGCATGGCGCATGAGTGGCCCCGCCCCCAGGCGCCCTGCAGCCCCAAGAGGTTGGGGACCACTGCTGTAGACTACAGGTGTTTTCCCCCTCTCCTCTCCCCCCCCCCCCCCACCAGCCTGTACATTTGTTAGCTGGTTGGCCAACAGTCTCGCTCAGTCCTGGCTTGCGCCAGGTCTGGGACCTACCTCCACTGTGGCTTTGCATTTATAGCGTTTTAGGAGCCAGGAGGGGCAGGCACCTAGCTCAGTTCCAGCTTATACCAGGTCTGGGAGCTCAGCCAGCTTATACCAGGTCTGGGAGCTCAGCAGTGCAAAGCCTGTGTATCAGAGGCAACAGGCAGCCAGTCCGTGAGGAGAGAGAGGTTTTTAACCTGGCTCCCCTCACGGGCTAGATCCTGACTGGCTCCCCACGAAGTGGTAGGGGGCTCCTAGGGAGTGGGGTTGGGAGCACACTAGCTGCCGGCCCCACCCCTGGGGACTACAGAATACTCAAGTAACCAATTCATTAAGTTAATCAACTATTCATTTAACCAACATTTAACATCCCTATTAGCAGGGCTCGACAATTAATGTAATCTACTTGCCCGTGGCCGGAAGAGCCGGTGCAGAACGATCTGCGCAGGCACAGAACAGCGCGAAACCGCACGGCTGGCGAGCAGGGCTCGCCGCCGCTTGATGAGCCCTGTCTATTAGAAACCCCACATTTTTAACTGGTGCCTTATGCTACATAAGGATGTTAAATTGAGTTTAATCAGCTCAACTACTCGATGAAATTTCCATCAACTACTGGATTGGTCGATTGGGGGGGGGGGGGAGAAACTGCAGAGCCACAGTGGGATTAGATCCTGGCCCTAGGAGCTAACCCCATTGCAACGCTGTCTTTTAAATGTAGTAGCTGGGCGGCTCTTAGTACATTTAAGAGACAGGTGCAGCAGGGGGCCAGGCACAGCTGAGACCCAGCTTGTGCCCAGTCCTCTGCTGCGCATCTGCCTTCCCTGCCCCGCTTGGAAAGCTGCTGGGGGGTAACTGGCTTTTAAGATGGCCCCCCTCCAGCTTCTGCTCCCTGCCTTGCTGCCTCTGATAGAGGCGGGGAGGGAAGAGAAGAGGAGAGAAGCAATTAGGCTGATAAGCAACTACTACTCAACTACTATCTTACATTGAAACAAAATACAGGACTATGTAGCACTTTAAAGACTAACAAGATGGTTTATTAGATGATGAGCTTTCATGGGCCAGACCCACTTCCTCAGATAAAATAGTGGAAGAAAATAGTCACAACCATATATACCAAAGGATACAATTTAAAAAAATGAACACATATGAAAAGGACAAATCACATTTCAGAACAGAAGGGGGATGCGGGGGGGAGGGAAGAAGGTGAATGCCAGTGAGTTAATGATATTAGAGGTGGGGAAGGGTAGATGTCTGTGAGTTAATAGTATTAGAGGTGATAATTGGGGAAGCTATCTTTGTAATGGCTAAGATATTGTTAATGGAACAGAAATAAATGTTACTGAAACCTTTGTAAGATCCAACTGCGACTATAAAAGAGCTTAGAAGTTGGAGGAAAAACTGCCTAGAATTTAAAAAGAAGACTTTCAACTTATAGAATTGTTAGTTACCTGTATTGCAGTGGGAAAAAATACACACATTAACATATTTAAGTAAAATTAGAGAAGTTCCTTCAGTTTCTCTGTAGGCAATTGACAGGGGTGTCAAACATGCATTGACTATTTGAGTGTCTAACCAGCAAAGAAGGAGGGGGGGAAAGGAGAGGTGACTTCAGATCACAAAGGCTATCAAGAGCAATATGACCAGAAGCTGCACTTTTAAAATAAGATTACTAAATTCCTATTTAAAAGAAAACTAAATTTATATTTAAACAAATGCACACTTTCAGCAACTAGTTTTTCTGGATAATATTCTTCAAAAGTTCTAACTGCACAGAGGCAGCTTACTGTTTCAACAACTGTACAGCTTCAGAAGCTTCCAATTCTTGTATAGTCTAGTATAAAAAACAGGAAATAGTCTCCAGCAAGGTCCAGCACAGTGCCTTGTCAAGAAGTTGAGCTCCTCAGCAGCCCCTGCTTTACTGCAGTACTTGTATTCCACAGTGACTGCTATGATATAAGATAGAGTGCTGTTCCTAGACCTTATCTAGATTTTGTTCGTGATTCTATTTTTAGGTGGCTAGTACAGAACTGAAGTTTGAACACTCACCACTACGACTACTGAAAAGCAAGAAGAAACTTCAGGCCAAGGTGATCTGACTGGTATGAGAAGTAGTATCATCAGCATTACACCACCCAAAACCCAGCCTATATTTTTGGGCCTTCTTACCACATGGCTCCATCAATTAGTTCTGTTACTGAAATACTGCTAAAGACTTCTCTTTGGAAAGCTAGGACATTGACATGGTTCTTGCTTTCATCACATACTACGCAGTACCCTGTGGACCACAGTAGGGATGTTAAAATTAGTTTATTTTGGTAAACGTGTAACTGCTGCTCTCCCCTCCCACTCCAACGCCTCTGATACTGAAGCAGCAGTACGTGGGAAGTGGTTGTGTGTAACCGTGATGGTTACAAAAAATTTATTCTGCACATGGATAAAGATTCGAGGGAACATATGCTCCCAACAAGGGGGACACTCAGACTACACACCCTCACCTAAAACAACTTAAAAAATCCTAGCTCTATATACACCTTTTTTTAGTCTACTTCAAGACAGACATACAACAACAACAAAAAGAGACAGTATCATGGGCTTTCGTGGGCCCAACCCACTTCAGATCAATGGCGCAAGGGTTCATCTAAAGAAGTGGGTTGAGCCCACTAAAGCTTATACCACCAGCTTTTTCTTTTTTTGTTAGTCTCTAAGGTGCTATAGGACTCATTTGTTGTTTTACTTTTCAGTTACAGACTAACACGGCTACCCCTCTGAGACTTTCAAGATAGACAGGCTCAATTGAGTAGAGACATTTTGATAAAAGATTAAAATTATCAGCACACTTAATGTTAAAGCCCTACAAATCTGAAGGCCATGTCTGCAGATCAGATGCAGGTAGAAGTTTCGTATCTGTGCAGGGTTCTATTTAAAGTATTAAATATATTGGTTCCCGTGTTAGAAACGGTGCAACCTTCAAATAACAGAAGCAGCCCTTCAGTCACTCTTTAAAGGATTACCTTCATCTGTATTAGAACTTATCTATACTCACACACAAAGTATGTAATTTTATTTCACTTGGTACAAAATACCCATTTTAGTCTGTTTAAAAGTTTTGCATGGAATCATTACTCTTTCTAAAGAGAACGATAGGTATATAATAAAAATTTCTTGTAGCATGTGACGTTTCAGATGGTAAATCTTTACAACTCCTGAAGTGCCTCACTAAGGAGGAATTCAGGTGAGCTAAAATTCTCATCTTAACATTGAGAGCACAAATACTTCAGTCTCTACAGAAAGTTAGTATATAATATTGAAATAGTTTTGCTAGTGTACAAATCCAATAAGTGGAAATGCACTGTCAGTTACTTTGACTTTTCATCCGCACACAGTGTTTTAATAAAGTCATGCAGCAGTTCAGTTGTGTGTATTTTACCACTGAGAAGGGTAACGCAAAAATGCTTCTGAAGTGCTATGGAATATTTTAAAACAAGAGATACTCTACAAAAGTAATCTTAAAATGGCTCAAGATTTAATTTGAGTTTCTTAGGAATTTTTCAAGGTGGTAGACAAGCACTTCTATTTTGTTTCATGAGCGACAGACAACTACCACCACTCCTCCAATGTGGAGGTTAGAGATTTATCTGAGCCCAAAAAATGTGAGGCCACTTCAGGAATATAAATTCCGTAAGATACTACATAAGAAACATGGAGGAGCAAAATTACTAAACTAGTTTGGAATATGGTCATATTGCCCAATCCTCCCTGTTAGTGCTACAAAAGACTGTTAAGGAAGAAACTGAAAATATGCTTCAAAGCTAAGTTAACTACAAAACACTTACTGCTTAAGCATTTAAGGCAAGAAAAAATGCACTGCATAAGCCACATGCATGACAATTTAGTCACATTACTGGGAAACTAATATCTGGATTGGAATGAGTAAATACAATTTTAAAGTAAACACTGACTAGAAGAATGATCAAGAACAATGCTCTCTCCAGAAAGAAAGATGGAGTTGTCTGGCAACAGGATGTGGGTCAGGCTGAGAGAGCCATATTTATAGGGAGATGGAGTGTAGGACAATACCAACTCAAGATGCAGGAGTGGGACCAGAAAGTACATTGCTGCACAGCCATAGAAGGCTGCCACCTATTTACAAAAACAAAAGAAAAAACTACATAGCACTTCAAAGACTAACAAGATGGTTTAATAGGTGATGCGTTTTCATGGTCTGGCCCATGAAAGCACATCGCCTATTAAACCATCCTGTTAGTCTTTAAAGTGCTACATAGTTTTTCCCTTTTGTTTTAGAAGTATCAGACTAAAGCGGCTACCTCTCTATTCCTATTTACAAGGCATCTCATCTGGGCTAGTTTTTGCCTTCATCTTATTCAATCCAAAGTATTGCTACCCTGGCAACAAGCAGCATCCTGAAGTTACTTTTATGACAATTCATTCTTCGTATATAGAATTCCCTCCATATATACAGAAATCCTTGCATTTCACTATCTGCTTAACAATCTGACAGCTGCTGCTATCTTTTCATGGTTTCCACCACAGAGTCCTTGAAGTAGAGCAGACAAAGCATGTGCACTATCCAAACAGATGACAAAACCGGAGGCTTTTAAACTTTTAAGTTGCATGTACTAAATCCATATTTGACTGTCATGGTATAGTGAACTTTTACATCCATTCATTATAGGTAAAGCCACTGTAAATCACATCTCGCTCCTTTCGCAATTGTGTGCTGAACAAAATCTTTTGTGATTTGTTAAAGTTAGCTGGCAGTCACCTTTTAGTTTCAAGAGTCAGGAAGACAAGGCTATTACACAAGAAAGGAACACCCATTTCCAGGAAGCTATTTTTAAAAACAACAGTGCGTTAAGTGTTCTAGTTCTGAGCTAGGCAAATGCTAGTTAGCTGCTTATTACTGTTAATGGAAATATTTGGAAAGATTTTTTCCTTTCAGCTCAATAGCTAAATATTTTAGTACTCTGAACTTAGCCACAATTAGAGACCATGCCTTCACAGTACTTTCTATAAGAACATGTACTCCATTTTTATGAATTTATTTTTCATCAACCCAGGCAATATAATAGCACTCTTATAAACGGTGGGGCTTTCTTCAAGACTGCCTTTTACTAGACTTTCCAAGAATCCATGTCAGGTTTGCCATTCAAGAGATCATCAAAGTTTTAGAGTTAAAGAGCAGCTCTACAAAGCAGATGCAAGGGGGGGAATGCTACAAATAAAAGTCTCTGTTTACAATGCCCAACAGTTTATTTAAATCCTTAACTTAGTTTGTCCCAGAAAAAGTTTTCTTGAAGCCAAAACTGCATTTTGTATATTGTGACATTTAAAATATTCAAGACTTATTCTACTTCACTGGGATTTTTAACCTGTTCTCTATTGTGGGCTGGATCTGTAGTTACATGGACCACATCCAGGCAACATATATACTCTACCTGTATGGCCCTGAGAAGCCATATGGAGAACTGCAGCTGTGCACTGAATTGGCTGCAAGCAGCCCACAGGTTGAAAACCACTACACTAACCTATAAACAAGCACCATTTGTGTGTTTCAAGTATGTTTAAATGAGGATATAGTCTTTGATAAAACTGCTTTTTAATAGGGCACTTTTAAGAGGCAAGGGACCAAAAAAAAATAATCAATCGATATTTTGCATTTCCACCAAATAGCCAGCTAGTTTTATTCCCTCCTTTAGCAAACATGTATTCTACCAAGAAGAGAACAAATGTAGCTGCTGGTTAGAAGCGATCACTGAGGGACAAGTATCCAAAGGCATGCTCCAACCCACTCCAAACCACGGTTACTCATACGGATGCAAAAGTAGCTCCAGAGGAAGGGGTTGCCCAAGTCCAACCCTCTTCACCCGACAGGGAAGAGGCAGGTTGTCCTGGGCTCCCTGCTGGCAAGCGCTTTGAGCCTGGTGCCTCAGAGAAGCGCGCAGGAAAAAGGGGAAGTTTCTGCTCTTCCCCGCCTCCCCCCCCCGGCAGGGACACGGGGAGCGGGAGCACAGCCCCCCCCCCCCCCACGGGGCGGCAGGACCAGCCCGAACCGCCCAGCCCTGCGGCGGCGGCGGGGCGGCGCAAACAGGCCCCCGGACACGGCTGGGGCGCGGGGCTCCCGCTATCGGGAACTTCCGGCCCCCAAACCCCCCCGCCCGGCCCCCGCTCCTGCTGCCAACTCGAGACGGGGGCGGGGCTCGCCTCCTCCCGACGCGCGCGGGGTCCCCGCGACAGGCCCAGGCCGCCGACTGCCCCCGAGCCCGGGTCCCCTCCCAGCCTAGGCCCGAGCGCCTCAGCACCGCCCCAGAGCCCCCACCGCGCAAGCGCCCCTCCTTCCGGTTGGTTCCTGCTCGCCTGGCCTCCGGGCCCCGCGGCCCCCAAGCCCAGGGCTGCGCCGGGCCTCCGCAGCCGCTCCCCGGGCCCGTCGGAGCGCTCACCTCAGGCAGCAGGGCGGGGGTCGCGGGGCCAGAGCGGGCGCCTCGGTCAGCTTCTCGCGCTTTTATCCCCTCTCAGCCTCTCGCCTCTGCTGGTTTCAATACAAAATGGCGGACGGGGTCGCGCGCTCACGTCGCGGCCTTTCCCCTCCCCAGTCCTCTCGCGGCACGCCACGCGCAGGGCGGGGCCGCGGCCGTCCTCCCCTGCGTACGCGATTCCACCCAATCACAGTTCAGGCAGGCGGCAAAGGCGCCTGCGCTGGGGGGGTTCCACCCAATCAGCGACCGGCGTTCATTCGGGAAAGAAAGGGGAGCGTTGCGTTTCTGCGCCAAAGCAAAGGCCGGACGCTGATTGGTTAATGAAAAGGAAGCCTTCCTCCCTCCCGTCGGCAGATCAAAGGTCAGGGCTCCTGCGCCTAGGCGCTGTGACCAATCAGCGTTCGGGGAAGGCATCTGCGCTCCCGGGTCTGGCCAATGGAAGAGGAGCGCGGCTGGGCGAGGAAGGGGAAGTAAAGGAGGCCGCAAAGGGCGAGCGGAGTCATTGGGGAAGAGGAGTGGCTGCCCAGCCCTAGCGTGAGGGGCAACATCTCCCGCCCGCCACCCCATGTTGCACGGCATGTGCCTTCTGTAGGCGGAGAGCCCAATGGTACAGTCCACCTGCGCTACAACAATGCGGGCAGGCTTCTCCACCCCACTGTACCTCCACAGTGGTTCAGTCCATCCCCCCTCCCCCCCGTACCTCTGTAGTGGTAGGAGTTGTTTGCATCTTTCCTGTTCTCTCACACACCCCCGTGAGGCTTATATAATGGTACAGGCCACTTTGCTCTAGTCTCTCCCCTCCCCCAGTGTCACATGATCTTCCAGCCAGCCCCTCTTGGTCTGCACATGGCAAAGGCTTGGAGCGCCTGGCACCTGCTGAGCTAGGCAGCGCCCTGCCCCGCGCCAACGCAAAGCAGGAGTCACTCCTGAAGTCAAACCAGTGTGAGACCAGAATCCCTGCAGGCAGCAGCCCCGCCTGGCTTGGGCTGGCAGCTGGTGCATAGCAGAAACAGGCCTGGTCCCCCTCCAGCCACAGCATCTCTGGATCCAGAACCAGTGCACGGAGCAGCGCATGGGCGTGAGGGTGTGTGTCAGTGCCTGGAGCTAGGGAAATGCCAGCATGGAAAACAAAACATGGTGCCACTCTGGAGCAATGCGCTTCCATGGGCAAAACCCACTGCTTCAGACGAGATGATCTCAAAATCATCTCATCTGAAAGAAGTGGGTTTTGCCCCCCGAAAGCTCATGATACAGATATATTGTCTTTAGTCTCTAAGGTGCTACAGGTCTACTCATTTTTAAAGTTACAGACTAACACAGCTACCCCCTGAAACTCTAGACTAGGAATGGTTTAAAAATATAAAAGGTTCTGGTTACGAAAAATTACCACTAATTACATACTAAGCAAAATAGGGGACATGTAAATATTTGTTGCTATTGACTCTCACAAAGTATATTCACATTTTTTTTAAAAATCTAGCCAATATTTTTACTAATATTTAAGAAATGTCCTTGCTAAATATGTATAATAAAAGCTTTAATTTTATGAAAACACCATTAGAAACAAGATGTGGACACTTGTTCTGTAATGGATAACACCCTGTTCAATAGCTATGACTATTACATTACTGTATATAGTTTATCTAAACAAAGCTCACTTTTGTGATGATTATTGGGGGGTTTTTTTGGCTAGTATTTACTCTGCCAGCATTTGTAAGCCTGTTAAAAATTGTCCTATATACAAATAGTGTAATCAAAATGCCAGCAAGGATAGCCATGAAATGGAACAACTTATAGGAGAAGCTTGATTATATTAATAACTATCTTATAACCAATTATATGAACCATTTTTCATAGGGGGGAAAAATCATACAAAAGTAATGATGAACAAGTTCGTGTCCTGTCACTTGCTAATGTCTTCACAAAATGAAAGTAATAGCTTTGTTTTTGTCGGTGATGGTGGAGTCCTCTGGCTACCAATAACTAAAAGTATGTTTCAGAGCCCCGGTCAGTTTACTCAGGATCATGGAACTATCAAATTGCAATGCAGCCCTTCCGGTAAAAGCCCTAGCCCCTAAGATCACAGGCTCAATCCCACCTCCCAACAAGCCACATCATCCATCACCTCTGCAAATAGGGGCTCCTCTGGGATTTCAAATGGGATGTCTCTGAAGCTTGGGACCCACTTCCTCTACTAGAAGACGTCTCTCCTGGGTGCGGTGCATTATCCTTTCCAGTGGCACCGAGACCCATACAGATAGAACAATGAGTCTGCTCTACAGCCTTACCTAACAGCTAGCTTTTAGCTCATGCAGTAGAAGGGGGAGGGAGGGCAATAATTTTTAAAAGGGGGCCACTTCAGAAATTTCAGAAGTGACCCCAGGCCACCCTGGAAGGGGCAGAACCTTGGACAGAAGGGGTGGGGCTAGGAGACTTCTTGTGCTTTCCCCCAAAATGCTGATTGGCCTGGGGTGGGGGAAATCTTCCCCTTCCCTCCCCTGTCCCCTAGAAAGAAAGGTCAGCTGTTTTAAAACAGCTGGCAGTTCCCTCTAGGCACCCAGTGGGAGGAGACCTCACGCGCTCCCCAAGCCAATCAGGGCCAAGGGAGCAGACAAAGTCTCCTGGTCCCCACAAGAGCGTGCAGCGTCTAGAGATACATGCCAGCTGCTTTAAAACAGCCGGCATGTTTCTCTAGCCGTTGTGTGCCCCTGGTAGGGTGGGGCCAAGACACGAAAGACTTCGCATGTTCCCCACCCCCAGCATGGTGGGGGCAGCAGGGCGGCCGCAGGCCCACTTCACTGGCTTGGTGGGCCGAATCCAGCCTGTAGAGGGCCCTTTGTCCACTGCTGCAGTAGAGGCTCCTGTGCTGGGCTCCAGAGGTCCCAGGTTCAATTCCACCCACAGGTGACCAGTGTTACACCTGCATCCCCCTCTCCTTGGAAGGCACCCACCCCATCCAGCAAGTTGCTGCTGTTGCCGAATGCACTTTGAAAAGCTTCCAACCCCTCCTCCAGCACAGGGAAAGCAGAAGTAGCCATCTGTCTGTAGGGAGCTGTGCTCATCACACCACTACCCCAGGCCTGCCACTGTCAGCAGCAGGAGGCAGCTGTGTGTTTGAGCATGACAAAGGGAGTTGGGAGCACAAGCCCTGTTGACTTTCAATAGGACTTATGTGTCTAAGTCACTCTTGAAAAACCCAGGCTGGCCACGTGCCTAATGCAGCTGGGACGTCAGCTCCTCAGAGGTACCCCCACCCAGCACGCTGCTCAGAGAACATGCACAGGAAGGAGGGGTGGGGAAATGTGAATTCAAGGAGCATGGGTTGAGAGGGATGGAGAATTGCCTTGTGCTGGCGCTGTGGGCTACAGGTAGGGGGTCCGGATGAGAGAGAATCAGGTGCGTCTGCTTTTCAATACACTGGCTCACACCCTGAGCCCCAGGAACACCGGCCGGTACCAAGCGGGGCCTCTGAGCTGGACTGAGCTGGACTTTCCATAAGCGGGCAGCCAGCCAGCCCTTCCCTGGGAATGCTTAGCATGACAGCCTGGGAGCACAGCACGTGCTCCCCCTCAGCCCCCGCTAGCCCCAACCAGCTCAGCCGAGCACCACCCATGCCTGTTTGTTACAGCTCTATGGCTTTGTACACAGGATTTTAGCAATTCCCCCCCTGCAGCGCGAGGCCCCAAGGGAAGAAATGCATCACGCTTATTGCCTCCTGGGCCTAGGACACCGCAGTCCCGGCTGCTTTTACCAACATACCAGCCCTTTAGGAGAAACAGAGCAGCCTCCAGTCTTTAGCCTTTACACCAAGGGCAGAGTATGTCAACCTGCCACCTTAGTATGGAGCTTCTACAAGCCAGCCCCCCGTCTTTCACTCCTGGCCCAGCACAAGAGCAGCCAGACTGGGCCAGACCAAAGGTCCATCTAGCCCAGGACCCTGTTTTCTGACAGTGGCCAAGGCCCGATACCCCAGAGGGAATGAACAGGAGAATCATCAAGCGATCCCACCCGTCACCCAGCCCCAGCTTCTGAAATACAGAGACCCAAGCCAGGATCCCTGCAGCTTAACAGGGAGGAGGCTCTGCAGCAGAGATGATCCAGCTCCTGTAGCAATTCCTGGTTTATTAGTCACAGAGTGGCAGGTGAGAGAAGTGCACCCGCCCCTCCCCACAAGTCCAAGAGAGCATCCGGCAGTGATGAGCAAACACCTTCGGTGTGGGGGTGGAGAACCTGCAGCCCAGATCCAGCTTGTGGGGCAAGTCTCCCTTAGAGAAGCTGCCTGTATGGAGGAGGAGTCAACTGAGGCTCAGCATTTAAGTCTTGCATTAAAAAACAAACCCAGATTTTTATTTCATTTATTGTTCTACAAAACAGATCAACAGAAAAGTGTGTTTGTAAATTCTAATGAGAAGCCTTGTCCTGCCACTACAGAGTTTGCCACCCAGACACTGACCCTCTGCTAAGGCCCCCCCATCAAAATGGACAAGAAATGGACAAGAAACAAGGTCAGTTTCACTTTTGTTTCTCCTCATCCACACTCAGAGAAAAGCACCAATTGCCAAGAGTAAACACATGTACAATTCTCAGTTTGAATCATTCTAAGTGTTTAATATAATCCCCTGTGATTCTACCTTGACTGCAGCCCTTTTAACTGAAAATTATCAGTGCCACCCTGCAAATATCTGTCCTGGAAGAACAGGATTTGAAATGACAAGAGACTTTGGAGACTCTGAACCTTTCAATCTATCAATAAGTGTGACAGAGTCATAGCACCCTCTCTAGACAGCAATCAAGCCCCCACATATACAATGGTTTTGTAAACTTCACACTGCTTCCTTAGTTCCTAGTGGCGGGCAGGACAAATGTGCTTTGTTAGACTTTCCCCTGGCCCTGTTTCCACCCAATCACAAAGAAGCAGAAAAGTGCTTGATACAAAAACAGCCAATCCGCAGCACCTTCCGGTAAAAAAAAAATGTAAACCAATCAGAGGCCGGTATGAGGAATTCCCCGGTACACATAAGCAAGACCAACACAGAACAAAACAATGGCAGAAATTTTTCCTATAGAAACTAATTTGACAGCCTAGTCCAAGAAAGGAATGTAATGGAGGGAGGTCACCACTGAGCAAGATTGAGAAATTGCACTCAAGTGGACTCAAACTCACTCCTTTCTTCAGCTTATCTGGTATCTATTCCCTTACCTCCGAAGCACTTTTACCAGGACAGAGGCAACATCTCATCATGCAAGAATGGAGCATGACATTCTCACACAGAGGGTAAGGCCGATCATCAGTGCCCGTATTGTTTCCTAGGGGAAAATTCCTGTGGTTTTCTTATCTGAAGCTAAAAACCTAGACATGAATAATTCCTAAGTTCATAAAGCAAGGTTGCCAGTTCCCTTTATACCACAAACATTTCACCGGTAAGTTCATCATTGGAACAGGGAGCTGGTCTCCTGCCTATGACGCACTGTGAATCCCAAAAGCACTTTAGAGATTTCTAGCCAAAAGGGGTAAGAGGAATTCAGCCTGGAATCCCAACACAGAGCTCAAGGGGGGTTCTGCACAAAAGCTTCGGGCATGTCCTTGTTCGGGGGGGGGGGGGGGAGGGAAGGGGGGAGAATATCGTAATTTGCACCCCTCCCCCCCCACTGGGTTAGTGTCAGATTTCTCTGTAGTGATCCTTTGTGATTACTGAGGCCAGGGAGCCAGAAACAAAACCCGGACTTGTTGGTGCGTTGGACGGCAAACATACTGTCATGGGAGGACTGGCTCAATGAAACAGACTCACAAAATCCCCAGCAGGAAGGGACTAGGTTCCCCTCCAACCAACTTTTAGAAAACATCGGAAGCCAAATCAAATTTCTCCTTCGACCCCAGGTGGTCCCAAAAGAAAAGCTGCTTCTAAGGCGAGCCGCAGCAACCAGTCCTGGGGAGCAAGTCAGGCCATCAGATCCACAAAGATGGCATTGGCAGTGGTTTGTCCAAAGATGAAGGCTCCAAGCGTGACCATAAACGTCCCATAGCCAACCAGTGCCCACCAACTGCGAATAAAGAATACAGAGCCGTGCGCAACGTTAGCCTTGACACTGCGCCTTGCTGTTCCCACCAGCGAGATTAAAAAACACTGGAGAGAGATTAAAAAGACTGGGACTTTTCATCTTAGAAAAGAGGAGACTAAAGTGGGGGATAGGATAGAGGTCTATAAAATCATGACCGGTGTGGAGAAAGTGAATAAGGAGAAATTATTTACTTATTCTCACAATATAAGAACTAGGGATCACCAAATGAAAAGAATAGGTAGCAGGTTTAAAACAAACAATTTTTTTTCCTTCACTCAGCACACAGTTAACCTGTGGAACTCCTTGCCAGAGGATGCGGTGAAGGTTAAAACTTTAACAGAGTTCAAAAAAGAGCTAGATAGATTCATGGAGGTTAGGTCCGTCAATGGCTATTAGCCAGGATGAGTAGGAATGGTGTCCCTAGCCTCTGTTTCTCTGGAGGTGGGTGACAGGGATGAGGATTACCTGTTGTGATCCCTCCCCTCTAGGGCTTTTGGTATTTGCCACTGTCGGAAGACAGGACTCTGGGCTAGATGCACCTTTGGCCTGACCCAATCTGGCCGTTCTTATGTTCTTAACCAGGGCCCGAAGCTTGCAAAAAGGGAGGAAGGCAAATTTGTTACCTGGATGGCCTGCTTTCCGGGATTTCCGAAAGTTTGGCTTGAATCAGGCAGAGTCCTAGAGGGGAGGGAATACAAGTAACACTGAGCATCTGAATCATCCTAGTAATGGGCAGTGAGAGATTCCTGAGCAGAGATTAAACTGCCACACCCGGAAGGCAGAGGAGTCAGGAATTTCAGACACACCGGCTTTGTTATGGAGATAAGCCAACCCCCCAGCCTCCCAAGAGCTGCCCTATCAGCATTGCTAATCCATTGACTAACACAGGGTTGGGGGAATCTGGAGGGGGGCGCTTGCCTGGATCCGGCCCCCGAGGCTCAGGGCCCCCCCAGTAGGGCTAGAGCACACAAAAATCTACTAAATTGGGCACCACTAGGCTCTGGTGTGTGAGGGAACTGTGGGGAATCTCTCTCCTCAATAGGAGCCACCTCAGCAAGGGGTGTGTGGCCCTGACCCAAAAAAGGTTCCTCAGCCCTGGACTAACAAGATGGAGGAATTCCCTCTACACCCCCCTTAAGCCCACTGCCTCTCCTAGCCAGGAGCAGGGAAGGCCCAGGAACAAAGAGCCCAGAATAAGAAAACAGGATTCCTCTGGCAGGAGACAGTGAAGGGATTCCGCCAGGCCAGGCCAGGCCAGGCCAGGCCCTGGGTCCATTTTACTGTCTTCTCCGGGGGACTAGGAAGGGAAGGGCTCCAGCCTTATAGAAAAAGTGCTAACCCAGTGTGTGTGTGTGGGTGTGGGTGGGGGGGGGGAAGAGATCAGGAGTCCTCCCACACCTCTCCCCCCGAGGAAGCCTATTCAATTCAGGTCACTGACTGAAAACCCATGTAGATCCCATCCCCATGGCGACTCACCAGCATGGGGACACCCTGCCAGCTTCCCCTGGGCACAAGACCACTGCTAACGCCCTGGGGCCAAGCTTCCGGGGGAGGGCCAGGAACACGTGGGCACGGACTTTGGGCCTCCTTTGCTAGGAATTCAACCCTGGGGGGGGGTCGGTCGCTGCGAGGGGAGGATGCGGTTTGCTTGTCACTTGGACCAGCGGACTTCGGTTGTATTGACCAGGACTGCAGGGGTCTCTGGGTTTTCACCCTGTTCCTGTCACTTGTGCCCAGAACTCTGGCGCTAAGGAGCCGTACGGTGCTCAGCCTAGTCTCTGGAGCATGGGCGGTATGTGACTCCTGGTTGGGGAAGGCTGGACGGGAGCACCTGAAGCTCCCTAGACGTGCACCACCACCCGGATCATGGCCCTGTCCCCTGCTCAGCCCCCTCCTGCCGCCCCCATCCCTGAATGGAGGAAGATGCTAGCAACAGGCAGGGGAGGGGACAGAAGGAGATGGAGGATGGGTGGGAAGAGGAGCAGCATGGGATGGGCCTCAAAGACTAGCAGGAACAGGGCTTCGAGGCAGAGCCACGACCTGGGTGCTCCAAAGGCAGGAGCCAGCAGGCCACCAAAGGAGGGACGTTGCCTCCTATCCGGGGGCTCAGCCGCCTGTTGCCTCTTCTAGCCGCTGGCCAGGCCAGTGAGATGGCTGGGGTCTGCAGAAAGGACAGCCTGCACTGAGATCTAGCGGGACCAGGTCGGCGGGAGAACTGGCTCCTGGCACCTAAACCTCCTACAGTCCCGTGAGGTGCGAGCCCAGGGCCCGATCTAGTGCTCCAGCCCGCCCCAGCGCCTCTCTGACCTGCAGCGGCGGTGCACGTACCTGGGAAGACGAAGATGAAGCAGGCCGCCAGGCCCCCAATGAGCGAAATGACTTTGCCGATGTCGGGGATGAACAAGGCCAGGAGGAGCGTCAGGAGGAACCAGCTGATGGTCTGGAGCACACGCCGGCGTCTCTCGCGCACCACATCTTCCTCCACCGCTTCCCCCTTGTAGCGGAGCCAGAGACCCTCCAGCACAGCCCTGACCGGGAGGCAGAGAAGCAGGAGCTGCCAGGGGCCCAGAGCTCACATTTCCCCTCCAAGCCCCTGGGGTTCTTCTGCCATTGACTTACGTCCACAACAGCAGGGTCTTCAGTAGCCTGGGCACAGTCCGACCTGCCTCGGTCCTTTCCTGTGGGGCTATCTGGAGTGCCCTGACATAGGGGCGGGGCCTCAAGGAGGTGGGGCAACATGAGGGCGGGGCCTCCAAAATGGGAGTGGCATGCGGGGCAGGAGAGTGTCTGTGGCCCCACCCACTTCTAAGGCGCTTCCGTCCCCCCGCTGCCTCTCACCTGCCGCAGAAGTGCAGGATGGGATAGGAGGTCAGCACGCAGAGGATGATGAAGGCCCGTGCAATGGCCACCGGGACATCATTGGAGGGGTAGGACAAGAGCACGTCCTGGTCCACGTCTGCCCCAAATGTCAGGAACCCGCAGACGCCTGGAGGGGAAGGAAAAGCCGGGGAGCATGCCAGCAGGGGGTTTGGATGACGGAGGCGGCCAGGTGTGTCCCGAGCTGGATCTGAGGGTTAGAAGTCTGCGCCTCCGCCACCCCCATGTGAAGAGCTGACAGCTATTCCAGCCCGGGGGTCTCTCGCAGGGGGACCCGCCCTGCAGCTCCGCCTAAGGAGAAGCTCACTGTGCCCCCAGCCTGAGCCTTTCAGGAGAACGGGCGGCAGCTGCAGCGGCTGGGCCCCGGGGGCAGGCCGGAGCAGGGAGGCCATGCGCCTACCTGTCCCCGTGTAGACGAAGAGCGCGATTATCATGGCCGCCGTCACCACCGCTCCCCACGGCTTCACCGCCGGGCGCCTCAGGCTGTTGAAGACGGGCACGCTGCTCACGTGGCACTGCCAGAGACAGAGAGGGAGCATGCACGGGGCTGCCGGGCCCAGCCCTTGGCGGGACCTGCCTCAGGAAGGGACCCGGGGCAGGCTGCCTTGCCGCACACTGGAGCGCGTCCCCAGGCAGGCGACCAAAGCAGGGGACGGCATGGCACGGAGAGGCGCCTGGGTTTGTCTCTGGGTGAGGGGGTCTGACTATACCTGCCCCACCCGCCAGCCCAGCACAGCGTGACGGAGGAAGAGCTCATCCAGGGGGCAATGCCTAGGAGTGTTCATCAGCCAGTCAGAGGGACGCAATTGGGAGAACAAACGTGAAATGAACGGGACTCGTAGCCTGAATCCCCAGGGAAACACCCTGCGAGCCAGGGGCTGGGGACCAATCTCCCAAGGAAGTGGGGGAAATCCCCATGAAAACTCGACAAAGCCCTGCAGGGAGCAAGCCAGCTCTGGCCACAAGAAGGAGCTTTAAGTGGAGGACAGCAGGTCACCTCCAGCCTCAGCTTTGAGAGCCGTTTTACGACACTGTTGGTTGCTTGCATTCTTCCCTGCAGGGCTTTATCCCATCACAGGCCCTAGGCCGAGGCCTTGATGGGGGCAGCAGGAACCTGGGCATTAAAGCGAGGGAGAGGGGGAACCTAAAATAATCCAAGAGGGGCAGCAGAGACAGGCATCCCCTGGAGTGCCACCCTCCCATGCCATACCTGGAATCCGAAGCAGATGGTGGGCATGGCGTTGAACACGGCCATCCAGGAGGAGGGGCTGCGGAGAGGGAAATCACAGACAGTTCACATCCTGCTGCCCACGCAAACACTTCGGGGAAACAAACAGCATCTGAAGAAGTGGGTTGCACCCACTGAAGCTCATGATCCCATCGACACGTTTTGTCTGTCTCTAAAGTGCTGCAGGACTATTTGGTGTTTTTTAAGTTGTAACTCGGCTCCCCCTCTGAAACACATGCGCAGTTGCCCTCCAGAGGGCATTTGGGGGTGCACCTTGGCATGTTAATTTCACTGCAGTGCTGCACAGCGGCCTATATTTTCACAAGGCCCTAGATTTCGGGGTGTCCCACTGGACAGCTTAATGGACCCCAATTTTCAGAAAAATGCTAAGCAGCCAGCTTCTGAAAAAAATCAGGTCTCTTTAGAAGGGCATCTCAAGTCAGGCACCCCAAAAAGAGGTGTGAGAAAGTCACTAGCCACTCTTTAAAATCTTGGCCCCGGTTTCCCTAGTTAGATTGTTCTGAGAAAAAAAAAAAAGATACATTGCTAAGCAAATTCAAAGGCAATTAGATGATCCGGCTAGCTCTCTGTTTGGATGGTGGGTGCAATGCTGCAGAAGAAAAATCACATTATTTGACAAAACGTAACGAGCCTTCTTGTGCAAAACAGGTACAGGGGGAAGACTCAAGACTTCTTACTTCGACTCCTGGAGCTCTCATTTCACGAGGAGTAATGGAAGTCGAGGGAAGAGGGCTCTTCCTTCCACTTCCTACTCTGTAGGCAGTGCCAAAAGCCGAGTTACGTTATTTCGACTCCAACTACGCAACAGACGTGGCTCAAGCTACATAGCTTTAGTCAGCTTTAGCCCTGCTGTGTAGATGCACCCTGACTCAAGAGAATACAAGAGAGTTCTGAAATACCATTGGAGATGGTGAACTGAATCTCTCGCTCACCCGTAAACGTGCCATAAAATACACCACATCCTAGCTACAGAGAAATGTAACAGAGGCCGGCAATTTGCTCCCCCCATAAGCCACAATATAATGTGATACACTTCATTTGACTTAAATGGATAGTTCCATTGTTAACCTCTACTTGATTGTATTGGCAGGATAAGAGAAATAACTATAGAAGAGACCTGCTGCATATTTTATCTGTTGCTGGGGTGTTCAAAACTGCCCTGCAAGGATAACATCCTATATTTTTGCCTGTTCAGAGTGACCATTTTCAGGTTCTCTCTCTAACCATTAGGAAACCCCAGCTTGCCCGTAAGTGAAGCAGCTCTTTCAAGCCCTGATGGCTCGTAAGAGAGCAGACTTGAAAACACAAAAGCCAGCAGTTACAACAGGGACAGGACAGAGCCAATACTTTGTCTACACTACCAAGTTCTGTTGCCCAAACCTGCCTTTTGGCGCCAAAACAGCGAGATCATTCACACTGCAATGAAACTTGTGTTGGGAAAAACACCCAGTTCTGGCAAAAAAAGCTTCCCCTTCTCCCCAGTAAGAGACTTTTGTCTTTTCTCCTCCTTTTATTGTGGGCAAAGAGCCAGCGTGGACTCTGCTGTTTGTTTTGGGGACAGAACTGGCTTCATGCCCGCCTTGATAGCTGTGCTCAGTGTTCTGTGATCTCTGCTGCCCTGCAGGCGTGTGCCCCTCCCCTTTCAAAGCTCCAGGAAGTGTCTGACAGCTGAGTGAGCTGCTCCATTTCGGGAGCAAAGAACAAATCTTTGGAATGATCCTGTTCTGCCTGGCTAGGAACACAGCATCAGGCAGACAGCTGCTGCCAGGGGAGGGCTGGAGAGACAGCTGTGGTGATCTGACATTCCTTAGCCCCTAGAACTCAGAGCTGCTCGGGATGCTGCTCCAAGCAGCTGAGAATGTTCTGGGAGGATTCAAGAGAGAATCCCAAGATGCACAGGGATCAGCTCTACCTTCCCACAGCGTAGCACTATGGGATACAGTGTACTGCTCACACTGTCGATGATGGTTTCCCCCAACGTGGACATGATCTGTTGAGAGTAAGTGTGAACATAACCGCCTGTGGGCACATTTGAACCGGACCACCCTCTGGCGATTTCTGTTTTGGGTCTCAACATTTTTTGTCAACAAAGCTTGGTTATGTAGACATACCCTGAGTGGTAGACATACCGGACATTTCTGCAGACTGTCATTAACACACCAACAATGTTCTCAGTGCTGCATGAATAGGAGATGGACACAGTCCCTGGCCCAAGGATCTTAATCTCCCAGGACACGATACACAGGCAGACTCACAAGGAAGCTAGAAGGTGCTCTCTCCCCTCCAGTATAACACTGGGGCAGACGAGGCATCTGGTTATCGGGCGTTAGTGTTTACACACGTTATGGAAGTGGCTTTAATTTCCCTCGGCGGGATTGGAATAAGGCACTTCAATTAAAAGCAATCCATTGGTAAGTTTTAGTTCAAAATGTTCCTAAACATCCCTTCATCCCCCGATCTCACTGATGGCCCAGCAGAGTCCGGTTTTGAAGCGTGGGCGCCGTTCTTGCCTACCGCGTGGGGATGTGCCCCGGCGTGATCTCCTTGTCAGGCCAGATGTACTTCAGGATGACGACGGCAGTGACGTACCATGTGCCAATCACGCTCAGGGAGCTGTAAGAACGATTAGACAGATGACAACACGGCCCCTCATCTCGGCTCCCTCTTATTCCTTGTTCAGAGCCTCTCGGAGGAGAGCCAGTTGAGCTTGGACAGGGACTTCTTCCAATGGCTTCTCCTGCTCCCCAGTACGTCCCCCTGGCTCTCCCAGCAGGCCAAAGGGAGCTGATTTTAGGGCCGCAATATCACACACTGCCCACACAAACATGTCCCCAGGAGGAGAGAGTTAAAGAAACCCCTGACACAACCCAGTCCCTGTTTCTCTACACTCTTCTCCCCCCCCCAGCCCAGCCAAGGTGCCAGACACCCATAAACCCCTCCTCCCAGAGCTCCCCAGCCAATACACCGAGTTCCTCCCACCCCAGGCCTAACCGTGGGGCTCGCTAGCCCAGACACTCGTCCCCCCCCACCCTTCCCAGCCCAGACACCTACCCCCGCTCCTCCCCCAGAGTCCCGGGGCGTAAAGGAAGAAACAGCCTGATGTTCAGTGCCAGGCTTGCTCAGGGATTCCTGCCTGTCAACCTCTCCTTCCCCCGGAGCATGCTGGGAAATGCAGCTGCCAGGAACCTTTTGGCTCCTTTCTGAAATCCAGCAGCGTCTGCTCCGTAGCCCCTAGAGCCAAGCAGCAGCACTTCAGCCTATGGGGGGGGGGGGGGGGGGTGCTGCGTGTGCAACTTTCATTTCTGCAAAGTTCTGCAGAATTCCCCCCGGAGGACACCATCGATCCAGCTCCTCCAGCGGTAGCCGTAGAGTAGGCCAGCCACCAACGGCCACTGACTTGCTAACCAGAGTATCTCCTGCTGTCCAGCCCTGCTGTGAGCAATCAGCAGTTAAAGCAGCAGATGCCCGTAAGAGCCAGTGCTAGCTCTGGGAACTGACACACATGCAAAGGGAAGGGTTAGCAGAGTCTATGACACCCCATGGGACCATTGTTCCCAGGGAGAAGTCAGAGACCCAGGGAACCCACGCCTGTCACCCTAGGGTCCTGCTAAGCTTGGTACAGAAGAGCTGGAGAAATTAGTGCTTGTGATATATTGCCCCAATAGGACGCTTTTCATACTAAGACATGAAAGCCTTTACACCCCATTTTACAGGTGGGGAAACCGAGGCACGGCGGTGCTGCGACTCAACCCACGGTCACAGAGATTATTAGCAGAGCCAGGACTAGAACCCTGCTCTGCTCGATCCCGGTCCTGCACCCAGCTCATTGGTTCCATCTCAGAGAGCGACTGAACGCTGGGCAGGGCCTCCTGCCTGCCCTCCCACCCCACAGCTCCTGGTGTGGCTTTCCCCAGCCACCCACCTGGCGTATTTCTGGAAGCCAATCTCCTTGGGGATGGAGAGGGGCAGGATCAGCAGGAAGGCCGTGATGCTGATGGTGAACTTGCGGTCCGCATACCAGCAGCTGCCCTCTGCCCCCTGCGGCTCCTTCATCAGTGCAGCGATGACTGAGGAGGAGAGAAGGGCAGAACGGGGGGTGGGTCAGGGCCCAACCGAGCCCCGGCCAACTTCCTGTGAGGGGGTGGAGCTCACACTCTGGCCAGGGAACGTGGGGGAGGACGAGGAGCGGAGGCTGCTCTGAAACAGAGGCAGGGAGCTCCTGGAGCCCTGCATGCTGGAGGAAGGCTGCAGCGTTGGGTGGCCGTCCACCTGGGGCCCAATATAGGCTGCCTGGAGGGGCATGGAGACCGCCCAGCACATGCAGAGAAGCAGGCTCCTTCCTCCACACGCCCTCTCCCCTCCCTCCCAGGGCTGCCCTGAGCACTCACTCTTGTCCTGCTGGTCCCCGATGATGATGAGGAAGGCGATGCAGGTGCCGAAGGTGTAGACGGCGATGGCCACCTCGCAGAGCACCCCGGGCACCTTGCCGCACACGGCCCACACCACTTCTTGGTAGGTGCGCTCGTTGCTGGCCCGCGAGCAGTACGCCAGGATCACCAGCCCGCCGATGATGAACACCAGCAGGGACTGCGGGAAGCGCAGGGCGGTCAGCGCACCGGGGCCTCGAGCGCCCATGGCCCAGCCCACCCGGACAGACGCACACAACCCGGGGCCTAGCAGCTTGCTCTGGAGAAGCGAGTGGGATTGTTTGCCAGGACGATGCTGCACGACAGGGATGTTAGCTATCGGGTGAGTGAAGAGTCCAGTAACTGCAGGAAATCTGAGCCGTTACACCAGATAGTCCCTGGGGGCAGGGCAGCAGCCAGCGCACTCCGGCCCCGCTCCAGGGGAGCCCCTTGCCACTCCACACTGCTGCCTCTCTATCAGAGGCAGCAGGACGGGTGCCAGGCGGGAGGCGGTCTTCGAGTGGAGCCAGTTTAAAAAACCAGCTCCCTGCACGGCCCGGCTACCTGCTGCTGCCTCTGATACAGAGGCAGCAGTGCAGGGTAGCAGCAGCCCCTGTCCGCGGTGGTCCAAGCTCCCCGTGGACAGAGGCTGAGCAGCCTCTATCCAAGAGGAGCTCGAACCCCCCACAGACAGGGGCTCTTCATGGCAGCCTCCCCTGCTCCCGCCTCTGATAGAGGGAGCAGTGTGGGGGAGGGAGGGGAGGCGGCACCGTGAAGCTGGTGCTGGGGGGAGTGAGGGGGGAGGCTTTTAAGCTGGCTCCCCCCAGCACTGGCTCCTGCTTTACCCCCCTCCCCCCGTAGGAGGCAGCAAAGGGGGGGTAAGTCTGTGGAGCCAGCACATGCGGGAACCTGGCTTGAAAACTCCCTCCACGTATTGGCTTCAGCCTGCCTTCCTAACCCTCCACGCAGTTGCCTCTCTATCAGAGGCAGCAGCGGAGGCTGGTGGGTCCGGTGCTCATGGGGAGCCGGCTTTTAAGCCAGCTCCTCAGAGGCACCAGCTCCCGCTCCTCACCCCTTGCTGCCTCGGACAGAGGCAGCAAGGAGGGAGGGGGGAAATGCGAGTCTTCGACAAGATTAACCAATAAACCCAGGCTCATCGGATAACTAACCACATCGTCGACTGCACGTGACATCCCTACGATGCTCCGTGCTCTCTTGCAGGGACGCCCAGGCCCCCGATAGCCCCTCCCCCACGCCCGGCGGACTCACCATCTGCAGCGCGATCCCTGCTGCCACGCCGCCCGCCGTGCTGAAGGCCGCAGGGAAGTTGAGCAGCCCGGCCCCGAGGGCGGCGTTCACCACAATGAAGACGGCCCCGAGGGTGGAGGTGCTCCCCGTGCCGGGTCCCTGCCCCTCGTCGCTCTTGGGCCCCGTCTCCACGTTGGGGCTCTGCAGCAGCCTGGCCCGCTCCCCGGCGTCCGCGCTCCAGTCCCAGTACTCACTGTTGATCCCCACATTGTGCTGGGCCATGTCTCCGTCCGGCAGCACCCTGCCCGCTCGCCAGGTCCCCTACCGCCTCATCCCCGCCCCAGCCCACAGACACTCCCTCCGGCCCAGCCTCCTCCAGGTCACAAAGCAGGCAGACCCATTCTCCTGCTTCTGGTGCTGGGGGCCTCGGCCGAATGGCCCCAGGCACAGAGTTCAGGCTCCTTTTCTGCACCTAGAAAAGGAGCAGAGGGGAACATCACCACCAACCGGACGCAAAAATAAACCTGCTGGACCGACACTCCTCTTCTGTCCTAACAGCTATTGCACAACGTAACCTCTCATCGACATGGGACATTGCATCACCGGTGTGTTGTGAGGAGCAGGAACTCGCACTGGGACCTCCGGTTCTTCCGGCCTGAGCTGGACAGCCCAGATCCACGGTCAGCTAGGAGTCGTGGTGCAGCTCTTGGCTTGCGCGAGCTGGATTTTTGGACGTCATCGCAACTGGTCACCTTTGTCTCAGCTGGCAGAGCCTGGGGTTGGACAGCCAGAGAGCGCCTCTCCATCTCCGAACAATTGCCCCCCCCTCGGTCAAGAGACCAGGCAGGGTGGCGGGTGGGTGCACGGAGGAAGCTACACTGCACCGGTCACGCGACTCACCAGAGCGTCAAGCCACAGGGCTGTGAAGCCGCGGCCTCTTGATGACAACTCATTCAAACACTGCATTTCAAAGCCAGCTTCCTTATTTCCACCCCACGTTTCTGCAAACGCAGCAAAAGCCCTTGTGTGCCTTTGGGACAAAGTTCAGGGCAAGCCCGGACGAGAGGCCAGCGGGGTCTGTCTGCTCATGTCATGCTGAGCGGAGGGAGCGCCTCTGAACGCGTGGGGGCGGTGACAGCCACCTCTCCCACAGGCAACTCACCCTTTCCCATCCTGGGCGGGCCAGAATCTAAGAGGGGGGCCCCGTGTGTCTCCTCTGCTCAGCACCTTCCCTGCCCCGCATCCAGCTTGGGGCTACCAGGCTTGCCCTGCCCCACCAGTTACCTGCAGGGTGTGGGTACGGGAAGGTGAGGTCTGTCCCTCTGCTAGGACGCGTTCAGCTGCTCTCCCTGGCAATGGCTGGTCCCACCCCTTCCGTTCCCCACCTAGCCCCAGGGTCGAGGTCAGGGTCCGAGCATCTCAGGGAGCTGTGAGATTCTTTCCCTCACCCCCGGCAAGTGAAGAAGAAATCCGGAGGGGCACTTGACTCTCCATGCATCAGCTTTCCACACTCATCCCAAAAGGACACCGCTAAGTCATTGCTAGTTTGGAGATCCCAACTTTTGTGGAAGACCCTCAGATCTGGAGCTCAGAGATGCACAAATCTATGAAATCCTCCCCTTATGTTAAGAGCTATTGCCCATGCTCAAAGGGGAGATGCCAAAGACAGAGGCAAGAGATGAGACTGTAAGCTCCTTGGGGCAGAGAGCATCTTTCTGGTCTGTGTTTGTACAGCACCCAGCACAAAGAGGCCTCAATTCACTTCTAGGGCTCCTAGGTCTACAGTTCAGAAAATCCACCCCCCCCCCCCGACTATCTCCCTTTTCTCTTCACTCCCCCTTCCTTCCACCCAAATCTCTAAACCCAAACAAAGCAAATTTGAAAAACAAAACAAAACCCACAGCTCTTCGACAATTTCCTTTCTAAAAAAAACAGAGCACGGTTTTCCCTGCATGTCAGATGGTGAAGATGGAAAGTGCAGAAGGCATTTAATTAAAAGCACTCAATTTGGGAATAAAATATGTCAGTCACAGATATTTTTTTTTTTAAATACCCTGAAGCTTGTCAGAGATTTATTTGCAAACACTTTGTAGTAAGAGCAAGTCAGCTGTCCTGCTGAATACAAAGTTAATTGTTAATGGAATTCATGATTCAGCTCATCTCTGATTTACATTTTCTTTATCAGGATTTCTAAGATGACTTTATATTTTAAACATACTCTTAAGCCTTCATAAAGTCATCCTTCCAGATTACTACGTATTAACTCAATGAAATAAAGACATTATTTTAAATTAATTGGTCGCAGAGGTTTAGTGCATTCATGACCACGTTCATAGCTTTTAGAAAAAGGAACGCTAATTTACCTTGTGCGATCACCATAACAATAGATCTATTTATGAAATTTCATCAGCTTCAAAAAGAGGTTTCCAAAGATTTTAGGAATAACAAAGGATTTTTATCTCTGACTGCAATGAGGGCTTCACATGGTATCTTTATACTGTCCTTCATCGGCCCCACACACTTACCAGATTAACCTTTACAGTATGAGGCAAGTGATACACCACTACTTCTACCACAAAAAAGTAACAATGGGTGCACTTCAGAGTGCTACACTGCATTTATTCAGCTTATTTTTGGGCTGTTCAGGAACTAGGGAACACAGAGAGGAGCGAGGAGCAAACTGGAGTTTGCTCTGTCTTGGGATCATCAACGAACACCCAACTATTACTAAAATAAGCTTCCAACTCTGTCACTCCAGGGTCCTACATTATGTGCAGCTCAACCTGCAGCATCAGCATTATAGCACAGGATTAGAGGAAACAAAGCTCAACCATCAAATTAGCAAGCCAGAAGTATTTCATCTCAGCCCTGTGAGCGGCTATAGTTCTTTCAGGGATGGGGTTAAATACTAAGGCAGATGTCTAGTATATGCAAGTTGGGAAGGGGTCTACAGGGAAAGAGGATCCTGGGTATGGGCTGAGCAGTCCTGTGGGAGAAGCCTAAAGAGCAGCCAGGCCTGGAGGAAGCTGAGAGTTGATCTTTACGTCCTCCGCACCGTTTTTCTGTTAACAAGGAAAGTGGCTGTCTAGGAACACTACACTCAGCATAGAGGAAGTGCCTCCTCACGCAACTGAGAGCTATTTCAAACATCTCATCCCTGTGACTGTTAAGCAGATCAGGGTGAGACAGCTGATTGAGGACAAGCTCATAAGTAACTTCTATCCCAGGACATGGTTAACCAGTGAAACTCACAGATCCAGGGCAGTGCTGAGAGGAATACTTTTCTTCTGAAGCTTATTAAACCAGACACATCCCTGGACAAGACCCACACTTGTAGGGTAACTAGGAAGTTGTGAGAAGGCTCTCAGTCAATCTTTATGATTAGTATAGAACGTATTGCCATTTAAGGTTTGGGTGAAGTTTTCCCCCAGGGCCAGTCCTTGCAAGAATCATGGTAGCAGGGTGCAGAGAAGAGGGTTTCTACTGAGCTGAAGGAAGGAGCCCAGCAGATTGCCTTTGCCTTGCCTACTGCAATACACAAGCCGGCAGACCGCAGGTCAGGAATAAATGTTCTCCATTCCCGACTTCTTCCCCACTAACCCCTCAAGCAAGATGGCACAGCCCATCCGGCGTGTTAGAGAGGATCAGTCCTTCCTACAAAGCAGGTGGCATCTGCTTACAGCCAGGACAATCAAGTTTCTGGGACTAGCCGTCTGCTTTCAATGGAGGATTCCTGTGACTCCATTAAGCAGAACTACCCGACCCCCAGAAACTTCCTTGTGGAGGAGTTTAACCCTGAAACGTGCTGACAACAGGGACGTGATAACCCAGGAGAGAGCCACTGCTGACAGTCACCAGAGCCCAGTCATACACAGCCTACAGTAGGAAAACGCCAGCCAGGCAAAAAAACAACCCGCCGTTTGCATGCTGGCTGGAGAAAGGGCAGCCCCGCTAGCATACAGCAAGGGGACAAAAGAACAGGGAAGGGCGAGCACAGAGCCTGCACCACGCCCTCCGTGGGTACCAGGACGGCAAGGGGCCACAGCCCCCACGGCAGCAGAGGTGTCACAGGGACGCAGCCACCGAAGCATGCAGGTGCATGGGTGGTGGCAGGGTTTGCAGCCTGGCTGTACGGCCCCGACAGGGAGATGATCCTGCAGCTGCTCCAGAGCCCGATGGGGAGAAGGCCACTGCCTGAGGGCGCCTGCACTGATGCCTACCAGGGGGTGGGAAGACGGGCTGAGCTGGGCGAGGGCTCCGGGGTGGAAACCCACCCCTGGGGGGGAGGGAAGGAGGCTCCTTCATACGGGCACCGCAGCCCTTTCTGGGGCTGCTCGGCTCATTCATCCACCAGCCCGCGGTGTCCTCATACCTGGGGAAAGGGACGAAAAAGCCTCCCACGGTCTCTCCTGCTTCTCCGCACCGGCTCCAGCGCCCGGGCCAGATGATTAAGCCCCACGTGCAGCCGCCCAGCGCACAGCACGCTGGGAACTGTAGTTCTCTCTCCGCCACAGCTGACTCTCAGCGGCCTGGTCCCTCCTCCACGAGTCATTTCCTGCTTGGTGGCTCAGTTAGCCCTTCAGCCAGATTTGGGGTTTCCTTCTGCATTCCACGGCCGCAGTGTTCCCCTGTCAGCACCATTGTCAAGCTTTCCACCCCCACCTCGCTTCCTGCAAGCCAGCTGGGGGAGGATAAACAAGGCAACTCAGGTTTCAGATCTTGCCACACAGCTGTGTGCTGAGCCTTTGTATTCATAGCCTCAGGTTTTTTGGAAGAGACTAAGTAGAATCATAGAGCTGGAAGAGACCTCAGAAGGTCATCAATACCAGCCCCCTGCTCTAGGCAGGACCAATCCCAACTAAATCAACCCGGCCAGGGCTTTGTCAAGCGGAGACTTAAACACCTCTAGGGATGGAGACTCCACTACTTCCCTAGGTAACCCATTCCAGTGCTTCACCACCCTCCTAATGAAATAGTCTTTCCTAATATCCAACCTGGACCTCTCCCACCACAACTTGAGACCATTGCTCCTTGTTCTGCCATCTGTCACTACTGAGAACAGCCTCTCTCCATCCTCTTTGGAACCCCCCTTCAGGAAGTTGAAGGCTGCTATCAAATCCCCCCTCACTCTTCGCTTCTGCAGACTAAACAGACCCAAGTCCCTCAGCCTCTCCTCATAAATCATATGCTCCAGCCCCCTAATCATTTTGGTTGCCCTCCGCTGGACCCTCTCCATTGTGTCCACATCCTTTTTGTAGTGGGGGGCCCAGAACTGGACACAATACTCCAGATGCGGCCTCACCAAAGCCGAATAAAGGGGAATGATGACATCTCTGGATCTGCTGGCAATGCTCCTCTTAATGCACCCTAATATGCCATTCGCCTTCTTGGCTACAAGGGCACACTGTTGACTCATATCTAGCTTCTCATCCACTGTAACCCCCAGGTCCTTTTCTGCAGAACTACTACTTAACCAGTTGGTCCCCAGCCAAGTAGGGCAGGCCAGCTCCTCACTGACAAACACCACCCTCCTTCCCCTGCCGTTTCCCCCACCAGCTGTGGGGGTGATCCACCTGCAGTCCCCAGAGTGTACGCCCAGATGACCACTGCCGCCCTCCACGTGCTGCTACTTTCACCTCCAGCTCCATCCTGGGCCCCTTCCCCACCCTGACCAGCGTCTGCTGCCTCCTGGTCCCCGCCTTGCCCCACCTCAAAACATACGTGCAGGCATTGGCGAGGGTGGTAGGGTCCTCGGCCATGGTGGCGGCCACCAAAATGTATGGGAAGGTAGTGTTCTCCTTTTCTCGGAGGCTTTTGCCCAGGCGGCGGTGGAGAGGGGCCTGGTGGTGGAGGGCATACATGTGCCCCTAGAGCCACTGAAAGAAAACAACCCTTTTGTAGAGGCTGGTCTATGAGGTGGGGGAGTGGAAGGGAAAGATTTGTTTAAAGTAATGGCAAGATAACTTCAGAAAACTTTTAAGTTTGGTCACAAGTGTCCGCTGGCTTTATTGCAATAACTCATGTGAATGCAGGAGGCCCTCCGCTTTGCGATGGCCCAATTTACGACCTCCCACAATTATGACCTTTTCCATAAGTGCAGAACGGGCTGAAATCCCCCAACTTACAACCTTGGCCCCACATTTACGACGGCGTACAACACCTGTCGTAAATGTGGATTCAAGTTACGACACCCCCGACTTGCAACACTATCTCCGGAACCGATCGTGTCGCCAGTTGGGGGCAGCCTGTAAAATGATTTGTGTTTGCAAATTTAGGCCCTCAGTGCTGAGCGTCTGCATTGCCCATTGGCTTCTATGGCAGATGTCAATGCTCAGCACCGCTCAGGTTTTTGCTCTACCCTTTTTTGTTGCACTTGGCCCTGGGCCTCATCCTCTGTTGCTCGGCAGCTTATTTGATCCGTTACAGCACAGAATATAAAATGCCACTGGATTACGGTGGCCTTCCCAGTCTCGACTACAGGGACACAAATGCTGACAGCCAGGACAAGCGAGTGGCTAACAGCTGCTCTTACCCAGCTATGCTGCTAACACCTCCAGACATTTTAAATCACCAGAGGGGAAGCAGGTAAGGCCGGAAGATGGGTAAGGGTTGCAGGAGGGGCTGGAGGACGCTAGGGGCTGGGAACGCAGGTAGACAGTGAGTTTTGATGGACCCCAGCCCCGAACCTTGAAGATTCCTGGTGCTGGAGCACCTTGGGCCCATAATACTAGCTGCCTATACACACATCCTGTCAGCTGTTATTCCCTTCAGAATGTTTCACTCTGAGGTTTGGAGTCTTGAAACCTTTCCAAGCACGGATGGAAATTGTGTCTATGTTTGTGTGTATGTACAGTAAATGGCCTTGATGTTTTCTCCTCACAGATCTCTCACACATCACTGAACATCTCTCTGGAGGCAGCAGAGGCTGGTATTCTGTAACAATCTCCCCCCTCAAACTGCCTCCTCCGGCCATCAAGTCATGTACAGGAGGCCTTTTCCCAGCACTTCTGTTTGCTCTCCAGAATACCTACCTTGTTAATAATTTGCAAGGGATCAGACAGTTTGAAAACACGCAGCTGGTGGCTAAAAATTGAACAAAATCCCTTAGGACTGGTCCACACACAGAGTTTTCATTTGGTTTCATCAAATCCGTTCGGGAACAGAAAGCCTTAAAACAGTACATCACTGGTATGGAGGCAATTGTACCAGTATAGAAGTTCTTGGAGGAAACCATTTTGAAAGCTATCTATCAGCTTCAAGGAAACAACTGTTATTTGCTTGCCTGAATACAGATTCACAGATTTAGAGATCCTAACAGGCATCAAAGTAGGGGCAAAGGGGGAGCTTTTCAGGAAGGTAGGGATGTGGGGGTGTTGGTAGGCAGAGGCAGAGGGTGCGGGAGGTGGTGAAGTCAGGGGTGGAGGGGCTGCGGGTTGGGGTGGAGGGGATGTCGGGCAGCGAGTCATGGGTGAGGGGTCTCAGCGAGTAGAGGGAGTGGGGGCACTGGCTGTAGGGGCAGTGGGTCAGGCTGAGCAGAGTGGGGATCTCAGGGTGCGGGGCAGTGGGGGTCTCCGGGCAGTGGGTCAGGGTCTTGGGGCTAAGGTGGGTGGGGGTCTCAGAGCAGTGGGGAGGGTCTCTGGGGGGGGGCACTGGCTGTAGGGGCAGTGGGTCAGGCTGAGCAGAGTGGGGATCTCAGGGTGCGGGGCAGTGGGGGTCTCCAGGCAGTGGGTCAGGGTCTTGGGGCTAAGGTGGGTGGGGGTCTCAGAGCAGTGGGGAGGGTCTCTGGGGGGGCACTGGCTGTAGGGGCAGTGGGTCAGGCTGAGCAGAGTGGGGATCTCAGGGTGCGGGGCAGTGGGGGTCTCCGGGCAGTGGGTCAGGGTCTTGGGGCTAAGGTGGGTGGGGGTCTCAGAGCAGTGGGGAGGGTCTCTGGGGGGGGCACTGGCTGTAGGGGCAGTGGGTCAGGCTGAGCAGAGTGGGGATCTCAGGGTGCGGGGCAGTGGGGGTCTCCGGGCAGTGGGTCAGGGTCTTGGGGCTAAGGTGGGTGGGGGTCTCAGAGCAGTGGGGAGGGTCTCTGGGGGGGGGCACTGGCTGTAGGGGCAGTGGGTCAGGCTGAGCAGAGTGGGGATCTCAGGGTGCGGGGCAGTGGGGGTCTCCAGGCAGTGGGTCAGGGTCTTGGGGCTAAGGTGGGTGGGGGTCTCAGAGCAGTGGGGAGGGTCTCTGGGGGGGCACTGGCTGTAGGGGCAGTGGGTCAGGCTGAGCAGAGTGGGGATCTCAGGGTGCGGGGCAGTGGGGGTCTCCGGGCAGTGGGTCAGGGTCTTGGGGCTAAGGTGGGTGGGGGTCTCAGAGCAGTGGGGAGGGTCTCTGGGGGGGGCACTGGCTGTAGGGGCAGTGGGTCAGGCTGAGCAGAGTGGGGATCTCAGGGTGCGGGGCAGTGGGGGTCTCCGGGCAGTGGGTCAGGGTCTTGGGGCTAAGGTGGGTGGGGGTCTCAGAGCAGTGGGGAGGGTCTCTGGGGGGGCACTGGCTGTAGGGGCAGTGGGTCAGGCTGAGCAGAGTGGGGATCTCAGGGTGCGGGGCAGTGGGGGTCTCCGGGCAGTGGGTCAGGGTCTTGGGGCTAAGGTGGGTGGGGGTCTCAGAGCAGTGGGGAGGGTCTCTGGGGGGCGGGGCTCAGCCCTGGTGAAACTGGTGGAGGGGGAGCAAGTGACGCTGCCCCGCCTGTAACAAGGCCCGGCGCGCGCCGCCTGCACGGAGCCAGCCCATCGACTGCGCGCTTTGGTCCTTGCGCCGCGCCGTAGCTGTCGCCATGGAGACGGGCCTAGCGACCCGTCCCCGGGAGGCGCCTGGAGCCACCGGCCTGGCCCTGAGCGCGCCCCGCGGGATGAGGCCGGAGGGAGCGGGGTGCCGGGCGCCGCCTCTGACCGCGGGGAGAAGGTGAGGAGCGGCCGCAGCCTGGGGGCAGGGCCCGGGGAGAGCGGGGTCCCCCGAGCGCTTCGTCCGGCTGCGGAGGGCGGAGCCGTTAGGCGGGGGCCGTGGCCCGGAGGGAGCCTCCGCTTGCGGGTGCTGGGGTGGGGCCGGGAGGCCCAGAGCAGGCGGCGGGCGGGGCGGCTTCATCGCCCCCCCCCCCCCAGGTCGGGGCGCGTGGCCGAGTCCCGGCTCCCCGCGCCGAGGCCCCCTGGGCGGGCCGACCCCGGCAACGGGACCGAACGGGGCGCAGGCTCCGGGCTTGGGGGAAGGGATTTGGCGTGTGAGGGGGGCTCTAGGCTGAGCCTGGGGCAGGCAGTTGGGGTGGAGGAGGGGTCAGGGGACAGGCTCTGCAAGGGAGTTTGGGTGCAAGGGGTTCCGGGCTAGGACAGGGGCTTGGGGTGGAAGAGGGGTTCTTGACGGGGGCAGGGGCTTGGGATTCTGGCTCAGCTGGACACTGCTCACCTCAGGCGGCTCCTGGGGGGTGGTGTCAAAGCTTCATTCCTTGGCCAACTTTTTTCTGCCAAATAGTTTATTCCCATTTCCGTGGTTAGTAAACATACAGGCTGTGTCTACACTGGCAGGAATTTCCGGAAATGCTTAAAACAGAATAGTTTTCGTTGTAAGTATTTCTGGAAAAGGAGCGTCTACATTGGCAGGATGTTTTTCCGGAAAAGCCCTTTTTCCGGAAAAGCATCTGTGGCCAATGTAGACGTGCTTTTCCGGAAAAGAGCCCCGATCGTCATTTTCGCGATCGGGGCTTTTTTCCGGAAAAGACTACTGGGCTGTCTACACTGGCCCTTTTCCGGAACAGTGTTCCGGAATAAGGACTTATGCCCGAGCAGGAGCAGCGTAGCTTTTCCGGAATAGCGGCTGATTTTGTACAGTAGAGCGTTGTTGCTTTTCCAGAAATTCAAGGGCCAGTGTAGACAGCTCGCAGCTTATTCCGGAAAAGCGGCTGATTTTCCGGAATAAGTGGCCCAGTGTAGACACAGCCACAATGTGCATGTAAAAAAAGCAACCAAAGGCAATGATCAACCAGTCTGTTGCAAATCTGGCTGGTCTGGGAGAGTGGGCAACCCCTGAGCAGGGCAGGGAGGGACGCTCACTTGTATCTCAGGGCAGCAGGTGGCTGGCATGGACCATGGGCTGGAGGAGAACTCAGGCGGAGCATAGGACGGCCGCATAGCTGGCCAGAGAGAACGGTAAACCACTGCTTCTCTCCAGCTGTGTGGCCACCCTCAGCTTCTCTTGAGTCCTTGGACCTATGCTCACCCTGCTGCTCACTGCCACCTGGTAAGTGGGGGCTAGGTGCAGCCCATGTAGTGGGGAGGGAGAAGCAGCCAGGAGCTGGGGCTGGCGGGAGCTGCCAGAACCCTGTCACTGAGCCCATGGGGAGGGGGATGACTGTTCCTAGGCATACACAGCCTAAGGCATTACTAAATTTGGGGCACCTAGTGACCCAAATGTAATGGTACACTATGTAGCTGCATATGCCCCGGATGGCCCTGTATTTAAACATACGTAGCAGCCTACACTAAGACTGCTCTGGTTGGTCTCTGATTTCTAAAATATACAACATAGTGAGTGTCACTGGAGGACTCACACACTATTTAAAGATTATGATCTTATTCTACAATTAGATGAATCAGTCTTTAGACTTGCAGTGAGACTCATATGGCAAGGGAGTGGCTTGCTTTTTCAAGGAATTTGGAGAACATTCCCTCTGTGGCTGGAATATCTTCATTTTCCTTTCTATTTTTAATTCCAAAATTCCGTCAGAGGTTTGCCAACTATGTTTGACCAAGTTTGTGGAAACGTACAAAATGGTAGCCCCTTTGCTTTAATGTTTATGCAAATAACTTTGATGTCCTCTGTTGAATTAATCAGTAGTTGAAACAATAATGCTGCATTACATTACATGGGAAAGAGCTAAATGTTTTTTTCTGGAGTGCAAGCATTTCATTATATTAGCATTTGAAAAGATGCAATTCAGTACTTTGATATAACAACTAAAAGGCACCTTGTTTTCTTTCAACATAACTGCTATAATGCACAGAAATCTGATTAAAATAATTGAGAATCAGCTTTCTGAATTTTTCTGAATCAACTGCAAGTATAGTAAATGAGATTGATGGGTCATCATTAATTAAATCACGTTTACTCAATTGACGCAACTGATTCCACTTGTTCACTTTGACTCTAAAATTGCAAGATAATTATAATTGTTTTGTTATAGTTATTAAGCAATTGTTGTCATTGTTAGTGCTAATCACTGATGACATTTTAAGGGGGATGTGTGTGTCTGGATGCTACTTTAAGTGTTCCTAATTTACTTGTATTAAGATCCTTTTTAACACTGAAGGGAAATTACTTCAGGAATTCATGCATGATTTCGTGCTGTCTGCCTTTCTTAAAGGAAGCTTTTATAATCTGTAATATGGATGCTACCAAACATCCACAGGAAGTAGAAAATTTTGGTAAAAGTGTTTCTGAAGAAGGATTGGTAAAAGGTTTATATGATTCATAGAATTTAAGGACAACAGGAACCATAGGTGATATTTCACAGGCCATGGAATTTCACAGATTCGCAAATTCTAAGGCCAGAAGGGGCCATTGTGATAATTTAATCTGAGTTGTATAACACACAGAACTTCTCCCTAAAATTCCTAAAGCATATCTTTTAGAAAATATTCATTTTTTATTTACACATTTTCGGTGACGGAGAATTCACCGCAATCTCTGCTAAGTTGTTCTAATGGTTAATTCCCGTATCAAACATTTACATCTTATTTCCAGTCTGAATTTGCCTAGCCATTAGATCATATTGTACATTTTCCTGCTAGATTGAAGAGTCCATGATTAAATATTTGTTTCCCGTGTAGATACCTGTGGGCCCCTGGTGTCTCAACACCCTAAAATGAATGGAGATTGCCTGTCTCCTAGAACTGGAAGGGACCTTGAAAGGTCATCGAGTCCAATCCCCTAGCCTGGATCAATTAACTGCCTTTCAATTTTTGGGTCCTCCTTGACAGTGACTAGCTCCTTTGTTTGCCCCTGCTGCTCAGAGCTTGCCCCAACAAGAAACTGACAAAAATCAGTGAGGTGAACCATTGTTCTTTGCTTTTCTGAGGCCTGATTTACACTCTAAAGTTAGGTTGATGCAAGGTAGCTTACATCAATCTACTTTTACATATACACTAAAATTTGGCTCCCTCCAATGTAACTTCCTGATAATACTGACTTAATAGCATCACTTCCCCAAGCAGCGTAGAGCCAAGATCGATATGTATAGGGAAACACAGTGTAGACTCTGCATTTCTTAGGCTACATCTTCACTTCTTGGAAGATCGACACTGTAGCGGTTGATCTTCCAGAGTTTGATTTAGCGGATCTAGTAAAGGCCCACTACATTGAAAGCTGAGGGCGCCCCTGACGATGCCGGTAGTCCTTGATTCGTGACGAGTAGGGCGTCTGCTCCCGTTGAGCTCGCACTGAGGTGATGGCGCTGAAGGTTGAATTAAGGTCCGTTGACTCCAGCTAGGTGATTAACATAGCCAGAGTTGTCTTAATTCGACCGTGCAGGTAAGTATAGACAAGGCCTTAGTCAATCGTGACTGTCCTCCACCAGCTGTCTCACAATGCCCCATACTGACCACTCTGGTCACCATTGTGAGCTCCACTGACCTTGGATCATGGAGACCAGAAGCCCAACCTCCCTATTAAACCTGGTGAATTTTTGCAATTCCTTTTCCTGATTGCCCAGCTTCAGGACTGCATCTAGCAGCTGTCAATTAAACACCTGACCATGTCAGCTACACAGTTCAGACCTGCTCCTGCTTGAAGTAGACAGGAGGTGCTGTATTGGATCTACTGGGCCTATGGGGAGAAGGGGCTGTGCAGACTCAGCTCCAAACGAGTTATCAAAACATGGGCTTCTGTGAGCAGATTGCTGAGGGAATACAGGAAAAGCAAGGACCAGCAGCAGTGCTGTGTGAAAGCCAAGGAGCTGTGGCAGGCATACCAGGGAGACCAACGATTAATTTGGTGCCAAGCTGCAAACCTACCACTTTTCCAGCATGCCACCCGCAGCAGAGGTACCACTCTTACCCTCCAGAGCACCATGGATGACGCTAAGAAGTCTGAATCACAGGTCTCTCCTGTGAATAGCGAGGAAGAGGAGATGGATGAAAAGGAGTAGTAGTATAGAGGACAGGTGACCAGCAAGCCTAGACCTATTTTTGACTCCACCACAATCCAGCCTGTCCCACCAGTTAAGCACAAGCAAGCCTAGTGCAGGGAAAGGAACCTCAGGTAGGTGTGTAGTTTAAATTAAAATGACAGGGATGGCACCTCCAAAGTCACAGGACACCTCTTTTGATTTTTTGTTAATTTATTTGCGCTAGAAGCGTTAGAGGTACAACCAAGAGAGATAGATTCGATACCTGCTTTTCATTCCCCTCTAGAGTTACAAGGGAAGCAGGGAATACAAAGCAGTTTGTTTATGTGTGTAGAGCTGTGCAGGGAATCCTCAAGAGAGATCTCGGTGAATGGAGATAGTCTGCAACCCTCTGCTGAAGGATTCTAGGGAAGGCAGCCTTATTTCTTCCACCACAGTAGGACGCGTTCCCACACCGCTCAGCAATAACTTCAGCAAGGGCTATTGCAATACCCAGTCTAGTAGCATGTGGTTTGGGCAGCCTCATGACACCAGTAGCAGCCATGTTCTTTCTGCCTTTGTTACACTCAGAAGTGCAATAGGATCTGAAATCACCCCGTCTGTGCAATTTAGTGCCAGTGTTCAGTGCTGTTGCCCTATACTACTAGAATAGCAGTGGGCAAATACTGGGCTGGAGCACATGACCTAGGAGGAGAGGCTGAGTGTTTTGGGCTTGTTTAGTTTGCAGAAGAGAAGAGTGAGGGGGGATTTGATAGCAGCCTTCAAATTCCTGAAGGGAGGTGCCAAAAAGGGTGGAAAGAGGCTATTCTCAGTAGTGATGGATAGCAGAACACGGAGCAATGGTTTTAAGTTACAGTGGGGGAGGTCGAGGTTGGATATTAGGAAAAACTATTTCCCTAGGCGGGTGGGAAGCGCTGGGCTGAGTTCTCTAGGGAGGTGGAGGAATCTCCATCCCTAGAGGTGTTTAAGTCCTGGCTTGACAAAGCCCTGGCTGGGATGATTTAGTTGGGATTGGTCCGGCTTTGGGCAGGGGGCTGGACTCAATGACCTCCGGAGGTCCCTACCAGCCCTAGGATTCTATGATTCTATGGGCCCTTGCAGCTCCCATTAGCTGCTGATCACTCTTCCCAGCCAATGGGATCTGCGGGAATGAAAGCTGTGGCCAATGGGAGCTGCAAGCTCCTGTACCTGCAGAAGTGCAGGTAAATATAGTGGCAGCGGCCCACCAGTGGCTAACCCTGGTGAACCACCACTGTCTTATTGCCCACCCTGTACTTAAATCATACAAATAAGCAATTCCCTCCTCATTTCCCTAACCCTTGGTGGGCCATACCTGCCATGGCTGATGCTGTGACTGGAGTAGAATTCGAGCAGAATTGGAATATAATGCTTAAACTTTAGGTGAGTGAGTTCAGCATCTTAAGTTTTGCTCTCCGTAATGAATCCACTGACAGTTCCATTGTTAGGTGTTCTATCTGCAGCTGCTGCCATTGCAGCCTTCAGGATCTCCCCCTCCACACCCACAGAGCACCTGAGCGAGATTAGGAGGAGAAGGAAGAGGACTTGCGATGATATGTTCCAGGAGATCCTGGAAGCCAGTGCTGCATCGGACAGTGAGCAGCAGGGCCTTGAGGATGAACATTCTGGACAGCTTGGAGATGGATGGAGGGGAGAGGAGAATGGTGCAAGGGGGAAAAAAGGGACACGCACCAGAATATAATGGGGATTCCGAGTCCGCAAACACAGATGCTGCAGATTCAGGTGGACCAGCAGGTTCAACAGGCCCATGCTTGCTTCCCTCTGCAGCCCATTGAGAACTCAGTATTCAGACCTCCCTGTGTCTCCCCTCAACATTCCACGTGGCATCCGGCACTAGGGGAAATGAAAGATTATCAGTGACACCTACGCTGACTTGTGAAAGCCACGGGTGGCCTATGAGGACTTGAAGGGACATGAAAGTTCTTTCCTTTCATTGGGTCTTTGTTCTCTTAAGTTTTGTTACATGTTAAATGTATTTCTTTTTAAATGTCCCTTGTTTTTCTTTCTGTGATCTTGCAACAGAATAAAAAGTTATTATCTGGAACACAAATTCATCTCTTTAGTTCACAGCACATGCGTGCTGATAGGCAGCAGTTCTGAAAGTGACCAATTACCTGTTACTGCACAATGTCACAACTCGCAAGATCATTCAGAAACTACATGAATAGGTGCATTGACAATGTTCCATCCCCATATGTACAGCAATCCCTACGTGAGCCATACCAGGCTGCAAAAGAGAGGGCCAGAGAGAGCTCACTATAGCAATACATAGTACAGGCAGTCCCCGGGTTACATGGATCCCGACTTACAAACGGGGTGAGGCAACCCCGCACTAGCTGCTTCCCCCCAGCAGACCAGGGAGATGCGAAGCTAGCGCCTCCCCTCCCCCCCAGCAGACCAGGGAGACGCAGAGCGGCTTTTCTCAGCAGACACCTCAGCTTGAGAATAAAGGACTGAGGGAAGTGAGGTGTGGGAGAATAAAACTGAGCTCTGGAGAAATGCTTGGCTAGAGTTTCCCCTACAATATGTACCAGTTGCGACTTACATACAAATTCAACTTAAGAACAAACCTACAGTCCCTATCTTGTACGTAACCCGGGGACTGCCTGTAGTCTAGGATCTAGGTCACTGTTACAATGGTCTTTTCAAAGCCTCCCTGAACAATAGAGCTCCACTTGAAGCCCTTGTGTCTAGCTCTTCAGATTCAGCAGAAAAAATGCTCCATCTCCCTCCAGTGAAAACTTCTCCCATTTGTTTCATAGATCTTATGCAGGACACAGCAGGCAGCTATAAACATTGGCATATTTATAGCCCACCCCAACATATTTCTGGGTCACTTGGCCCCTGTTTCTAGGAGCCAGGCCTGGGCGGGGAGTAGACCACCACTACCAAGCTCTCCCAGGCAGCTGCTGCACTGCACTGAGCAGGACCCAAATTGTTAGAAGTGGCTCTCTTCAGCTCCCCATCTGAGCCCAGCTGTTAGCGAGAGCAGCCAAAAGTGTGGTGGGTATGGGTGGATGGCACAGGGGAAGAAAGACAGAGTGTCATCCTCTGTCTCTCTCTCACATACACGGGCTGGTAACGTGGGGCAGGGAGTGTGTGGCAGTTCTGGGCTGGGCACAGCGCTGGAGTGTCACTGGGCAGAGTAGGCACATGGGGGCAGTCATTTGACCCCTCCCACTTCAGATTGTGCCCCCGCAGTTTGGAGAAGTTGATGGGGCAGTCATCGATATGATGAGGTAGCAGAGTTCCTTTTGCTGAAGACAGCAAAATCCTTATAGTTAAACAGTAACACGGGGCAGTGGGTTGGGCTGCAGAGGGTCACGGGACATAGTTGCCATAGGCACTCGGATCCACCAGTGCCTCCGTTGCACTTCAGAAAAGGCGGGGTATCGGATTGGCAGGAGTTTGATATGTGTCGGGATCTGCTCAGTCATGGCCAAGGTAGCAGCAGACAGGAGTATCTTCATTACCATCTATTAGTATCTACAGGGGGAGCAAATGTTTAATACTGTGCTCTTCAATCTAGCAGAGAGAAGTCTAACACAGTCCAATGGCTGGAAGTAAACGTTCAGCAAATTCCTATGGGAAATAATGATTACATTTGTAGTCAACCATTGGAACAATCCACCAAGCATTGTTGATTCCTTCTGGCCTTGGAATCTCTGAACATACCTCCTGAGAATGCCGCATGCGACAGAAAGGAATTTTCAGGATTACCTTTTTGTTGTTCTTTCCCACTCTCTGTAGATGAACATCTGCAACAAACCTCCCAATAAGACAGCTCCGGAAGAGGTGGATGTGCCAACTGCTGAGGTCCAATCCCATTGTGTCCGAAGAAATGGCTGGAGCTGGCCTCCACATCCCTTCCAGATTATTGCCTGGCTGTTATATGTCTTCTTTGCTCTGATTGGTTTTGGAATCCTTGTGCCTCTCCTGCCTCACCACTGGGTGCCTGCTGGATACATTGTATCCTTTCAGACTGATGTTATATCCCAAACACACCTTTAACTCTGATGAAACAAGAGTGGTATTTTAAAATGTATGTGTAGGTACCCTAGAAAGCTCTGGAGACGGAAATATTGTGTGTGTCATTTTCCGCGTTAACGACCATAAACGATCATCATTGCCCTGGTTTATATAAAGCACTTCTTCTGAGACTCTTTCTCTTCCGCTGCTTTTCTAGTTATGTTATTACTAGAAGATTTACTTGCCTGCACTCAAGTAAGTTTTGGTTTTCTTCATTTAAATTGTCCTTGGGTGGGGCTGGGGAGGAGGGGACTGCCCTGGGGAGAGGGGACAACCCCAGCTCTCTCACCACAGCAGCTTGGGGCCCGGGGAGAATCATCTCTCCATGGCCACTGCAACTGCAGTGGGCACAGCTGGGGAAGGGATGCCTCGACAACAGACACACAGACAGAGAAACTCTCTGAAATATAGAATAGACTAGAAAACCTCCCCAGCATTGCCCAGGTCCTGCAGGGCAGGGGGCTGGAGGTGCGGGGGATGCTGGAGTTAGGGAAGAGCCTTGGGGATGGAGGGGGGGGGTAGAGCAGGAGGCTGGGGGTGTGCAAGAGTGAGGATTAGGGGATGAGGTGGGGCTCAGGGCAGGGGGTCCTATCCAGGAAGGCTTTCTCTCTCCCCGGCCTCCCCAGCTGGCAGGGACTTTCTTCCCCCAGCTGGCAGGAGCCTTTCTCTCCCCCCTAGCCCCAGGCTGGCAGGGGCCTTTTCTCTCCCACCAGCCCCCCCAGACAGCAGGGACCGTCTCTCTCTTTTCAGGCCCACCCCCCCCAACCAGCCATCAGGGGCCTTCCCCTCCACCCCCATCTGGCAGGGCTTTCTCCCTCCTCCTCCCTTTTGGTGCTGCACTGAAGTATATTTCTAGTGAAAACATCAAGTTTATTATCGGAAATTAAGCAAGGTGCTGACCCTGAGTTGAATCACACAAGCTGGTGCATAGTCTGCTCCTTTGAGGAGAGCAGACCTCGTACTTCTGTGGCTGTTTGGTCACTAAGGGACTGGGGAGAGGCATTTGGGGGAAGAGGCAGGATGGCTGTAGAGACCTGGAACCAGGAGCACAGCCCTGTGGGTCTCTGTAGCCACCCTGCCTCTTTCCCTGAGTGTTCCCGCTCCTCCCCCTGTCCCTGAGACTGAGCTCTGCACATGAGCTATTTGCAGAGCTCTGGGAGGGTGGTGAGGAGTTGCTGAATGCAGGCCCAGCTTTTCCCCATGAGTGCTCAGCCTGGGCCGGGAGCACCCATGGGGATGCCAGGCCACAGGTGTTGCCGGGTTAAAAAGTCTGGACTGTAGCGGTCCAACCTGTAATTCTGAATAAGGAAAAGAACCTGGTGGCATCAGAGTCATGACTGTGTTATTGAACTTCATTCTGAAAGTTGGGTTCTGTGAGAGAATACGCATGTGACCATTGGTCATCCCTTTTCTGAATGGTTGGGATAGTTGTCGAAGGAACGCCTAGACTCCAGAGAGGGGCTGCTGTGCACAGTCCACTCAAAGAAGGACAGACAGTGGCAAGTAAAGTTAAGTGGTTTGAAATCTCTGTCACAGAAAGGAAACTGTATCATTGGACTCCCTCCCACGTTCGCAGAAGCGCTGTTCCTTCAGACCTAGCTCAGTTTGCCTGGGGAAAGGCTAACTGGGAGTAAGATGGGCAATTCTCTGTCTTAATGGGGAGCAGATTTTTGAGTGATACTGTGATCAGCTACATGAATCTTTCTACTTGCAGATCATAAATGGCTTGCTTGTGTGTATTTACTTAATTGATGATAAGCTGAATGTTCATCTCAGCTAGTCCTTAGCTACGTTCGTCAGTGTCCAGGAGTGTTTTTTGTCTGCCACCTAGTGGTTCATTTCTCTGCAGTCTCCATTGATCCAGCTGATGCCAACGTGCGAAAGAATAAATACCTAGGGCAGCTGGCCACTTTCAGCCGCAACCAACATGCTCATGTCATTGAAAACCGCCACTGCCATGTCTGTGATGTGGATGTGTAAGTACCACCCACGGCCCTCCCTTTCTTTTCTTCTTTCTTCTCCATCACTCTTAGGATGGGATGGGAGGGGAACCCTAAATCCTTTGCAGTGCTTTTTCAGTGACGGTACTGCCCAGTACTTAGTACTAGCACCTCCAGACACAGTACCAGCACCTCCAGTCAGAGCTCAACAACTTTTCTCCTGGAGTACCGGCACCTTTTAAAAAAAAAAAAACAATAAAAGCACTACTTGTGGGTGATGACTTTGGGATAGTAAACTGAGCATAATGTGCTCCTCTCAAATTCATGGCCTTAAAGACTTCTGAGCTCCTCACTGTGTGTGTATCTGTGTCTCTATTTTTAATTAAGCTCCTACTTTGGGGGAGGGATTGCATTAGGTTTCATTCTGTGTTATTTGAATCCCAGACAGCAGCATGTATTTCCCTGGCCTGTTATGCAGGAGGTCAAATTACATGTGGTCCCTTCTGGCCTTGGAATCTGTGATTCAATGAATTTATTTGTATTTTGGATTCTGGGCAGATACCAGTTTGAAGCTGGATATATTTCGTTTGGGAGACATTAAGCTTAACATGTGGTAGCAGAATTTGTAATGAGGATCACAGACTGAAAGCATTTTAATTGTCATTCTCAGGTTAGAAAGATCTAATCTTGGGAAAAAGGCCTCAGAAACAGCAGATTTGGGAATATCTAGCATTATGGCCTGAGAGAGGCCAGCCCTGTGGAATTACGGGATTTATGCAGTTCCCATTGATGTGGGCTGAAGTCTTTCCCACTTCACTGGGCTATGGAGGGAGATTTACCATATTTGTAAAGGGGATTGTGTCTTGGAGATAATGATTCTTATAATTTCTATAGTGTGTCTAGAGGTCCCCAAGGAATCAGGGCCCCATTGTGCTAGATATCCACAGGCAGTAAAGAGTTCCCTGCCTTACACAGCTTGGCATTTTTATTAATGGGTGGAGAAAACAAACAAGCAGGTAGGGATAGATGAAAGGAGTCATGTAACAACAGTAGGAATGCTTTTTCGTGTAGACTAATGTGCACAGTGTAGCTCGTTACGTGCTATCAACTGGCTACACTAAGTAGGATTGAATCTCATGGAGGGATTTAAAGGAGGAAAATACGATGGGGCTTTGCTTTTGTAAATGTTGTGACCAGTGCGCATGGGTTATCAAGGGAGTAGTTCCGGAAAAGTGTTTGCTAGGTCATCTCATTGTCTCTGTCACTGTATTTGTGGGCAGAGCTTTGGCCGATGGCAGGTGGCGAAAGAAAAGATTGGCATGTTAGGACGAAGAACAAAGCAAGAAGGGGTAATTGCATTGTTTCATGTGCTCAGCCCAGGAGCAATGCTAATGCAGGGAGAAGGATACAAGCCAGAAGGATCCAACTCAAAGATGTAGCTGCAGTGAGCCCATGGGGCAGTGTAGGGCAGAGTAAGTGAAGGGCCTGCGCCCGAGAGCAGATTGCAAGTAACAGGAATTGAGAAGGTGACTAGAACGCGTCCAGAGGGCTCTAAGCAGCTCTAATAGGGGGCTTTGTTTTAAAGGCTCATTGATTCAGTGAGAGAAGAGAGAACAAAGGGCATTTATCTAAGCTAGTTTTCTCATTGCGGCCCAGCCCTCCCCTGAATATGCGTTTCACAGGAAAGGCCTGTAGCCAGATGATGATGAGTTGCTGTTGTTGTTCTGGTTTTATCTGCGTTAACGTGACCTTTTCTTTGGCAGAAGCTCCAAGTCGAAACACTGTGGAACCTGCAACAAGTGTGTTTGTGGCTTTGACCATCACTGCAAATGGCTCAATAACTGCGTGGGGGAGAGGAACTATTGGTAAGGGTCCAGCACTCTGACGGCAGGGCAAAGCCATCCAGGAAGTACTAGTACAGGATTTCTCAGCCTTCCTCACAGCTTGGCCCAATTGATACTCAGCTTCCCAAACCTACCCTAGACTGAGATTGCAAACTTCTGGGAACTCATTCTCAGTGCAAGAGGAGAGCCAGAAGAATTGAAGCCATCTTAGGTTAGGATAGATTACTGCTTGTGGCACCCAGACAAGGGGAGTCGGTCACGATGCTCCTGCTCTAGACTTGGACTCAAGGGCGTCATTAGTACATCTGCTCCAAACCTCTGCTCCGTGCTTAAACCTCTTGTAAGCAACTGATCCTGATGCAATAGTGCCCCAGCTGTGATCAGCAGAGGTCCTTAGGCACGATCACCTCTTCATTAGAGGGAAGGAGCTGCTGGCCTGGTCTCACCCTTTCCCCAAGGCCCAGAATAGCCAGGTGTGCTGCAAAGACCACCTGGTTGAATGAACACTGGTGCCAGGACTGAGGCAGATGGGATGTGCCTGGCAGGAAAGCGTGATGGAGATTTTCTAAGGCACAAGGGAGGTACCCAACTCTCACTGACTTTTAGTCGGCAATGGCTACCTATATGCTCCTTGTGTCTTTAAAAATCTCCCTCTGATGTGATAGGGCCACGAGATTGGTGATCGGATAATGTGTGATAGGGGGAAAAGCCTGGTGTTTTGGATGATTTGTGGATTGTATGTGTGATGCTCTTGTAATTTTAAATGTATGTCGAGGGTACTTTACCCTAGACATGATGCATCTTTCAAATCAAAATCAAATGTTCATAATTGCTTTTGTCTGTAGTGTTAGGAAATATTTATTGGAATCGTACAGGTATCCCTAAAAGTTCTGAGGCTTGTTTCAGGGGTTGATCTGGTGGTTATTCTAACACCTCTGTTCTGCTTTAAGATGGGGCAGTGACAGTTATGTAGGAATATTTGCCCTGTTTTAGATCAGAAAATGTTTTGTGACCCTTCCCAAAGGACGGGAGGGAATTATTCAAGTAGGCTTGGGCAGAAATGCCGAGCTTGGTCAGGAGTTTAAAGCATTCTGCTTTCTCACGCTTGTCCCCAGGCACTCGTGCCAATCTGTGATGCTCTGCAAGGGGCAGCAGCAGGGAAAGCAGAAAAAACACGTGGTGGTTGTCTGCTGTGAGTTCACTGAAGGCCAGGGACTCGCGGAGCAGCCAGAGTAGGAGCGTGTTGGGGAGGCCGAAGGAAAAGCAATGGGACTTCTTTCAGTAATCTGTCTAGGGAACTGGTATCTGTGTTTTCCAGCCACAGAACTGAATGTATCATTTCAAAAGGACTAAAAGACCTTTAGCGTTGTGGGGCAGATTGTCTATCCCATTCAGCTCCCTTTGTGCATAAATAGAGTAAAGAGAGTGCAAACTACCCACAGCTCTCCTGCTGAGATCTCTGTGGGCATACAGCTGGCCAAGATAGCTCCTTCCGGTCTCCCAACAGTTCCTGGTGCAGTTGGCAGGAGGGGCAGTAACTGATGCACGTTGAGCTCTGGTTGGTCTCAGCATATAGACTTTCTTTATGGCAGCATTTCCCAAAGTGTGGTCTGCAGCCTAGTACTGGTCCTTAGGAAAAAAAATACTGGTCCTGAGAAAAATTACTGTGCACGATCCTATTAATTTGTGTGACGACGTAGCAGCATCCCGCACTGCCGCGTGCAGCGGCACAGCCCTCTTGAGAGAGAGCCTGCTGCCACGGCATCTCTGCTGGGCATGCTCCCGGGCGGCAGTGCTAGCTCCAGCAGGCGCTAGGACCCAGGGAGAAGGCCGGGTGCCGTGCGCATCGACGCAGAACACCCAGCACCAGACGCAGCCAGGGGAGCCAGTGCTGGCTGATAAAGCGGCCAGGATTGGGGCCAGGAGAGGGGGCGGAACAACCCGCTGAACAAGTAGGGCCAGTGACACAATTCATTTGCATATTCATCATTTGCTAAATGAATATGCAAAAATTCAAATAAATGTTACCAGTCCTCCAAAAGTTTGTGAATGGATTTACTGGTCCCCAGTATCAAAAAGATTGGGAACCACTGCTTTATGGCACAGCTGAGAGCTAGTATGAGGTAGGCCAGTGCAGAGGCTGTGCTGGGGCTGAGGCAGAGAATCAGGAAGCTGTAACTGGGGATTGTTTCTGAGCTTCTCCTTTTCCTCACTTCTGGGTTGCAGGTGGTGGATATGTGAGGGAGGGTGACCATCCTGTGCTCAGTGCAGGAAATGGAACAGCCAAAGCTAGTCTCTGACCTCGTGAAGCAGTAGATAGGGACTAGTAGCCTGGTGCCCAGGGAGAGGAGAGCAGCTGCTCAGAATGGCTTCTGGGACCATAAGGAGAGTAGGGGCAAGTTTAGAGCCCTACCAAATTCACAGGCCATTTTGATCAATTTCATGGGTGTGAGTGGGGTCAGGTTTACATTTTCAGATGTTTACACCTGAATTATCAGGGTGTTGTAACTCGTGTGTCCCAACCCAGGAGGTGGTCTGATCTCCCCCTCCCCATCCCCCAGCAGCCTTGCAGGGGAAAGGCAAGTCCTGTCCCTCCCTAACTTGGCAAGGATTCCCCCAGGAGCAGGGGAACATTGGACCCAACTCCACAAGCTGCAGGAACCTCTGAGGCTGCTGCCCCGGACTGGAGGTTCCTGTAGCAGTGGGAGGCACTTGGCAGTGGTTCTGCCCCCTGACTAGCGTACTCTCAGCAGCAAGGGGGGAATCAGATTTCACAGGGAAGGGTGAATTTGATGTCCGGGACATGTTTTTCAGTCATGAAACTGGTAGGGCTCTGCTTATCTAGCACCATCCCTAACGGTATCGGAGCACCACTCAACTTCTGCCATATACGCAAAGCAGTTCCCGGTCTCTGTCTTTTCCCTCCGGTCAGTAGAGCTTGGGCTTTATAAGTTGGCCTGCATGAGGTTTTACTGAAGGAGTTTTGCATTTTGCTCTGAGGATGCTGAGGCCCATTATGCTTCCTTGGCAGGCTCTTTCTGAACAGCGTGGTGTCTGCCATCCTCGGCCTTCTCCTCCTGCTGCTCATTGCATTCTATGTCTTTGTGGAGTTCTTCACTAACCCCATGATGTTGCGCACCAACCAGCACTTTGAAGGTATCTGGCCACACTCTGGATGGATGATGCGTCCCATCCACGCATCAGCTATAATGCTTGGGCTTCAGCTGTTCACTGAGTTCCGACTCCTCTGGTCCCTCACATGCAAGAGCAATCTCCAGCTCTCTATCCTGCTTCAAACTATTATGTGACTACAACCATCTCTATGACCCAGTAGTTCCCTCCACCACCCAATGACTTTGCCCTCCAAGGGGGTTCTTAGTCAGCCTGCAAGGTCCAGAGACATTCTGGGTCTTCGGGACAGCAGCTTTTGTTAGCTTTTCTTTAATGTCTGACACTGTTTCCCTCCCGTTCCTTTGTTTTCATTCCTTTATCTTTTACTGCCCATCTTCGTTCTCTGGCCTAGTCACCTTCTGTCTCCACCAATTAACTCCTTACTTTCTGGGCTGACCGCTTCTCCGCCCCACACCTGTCCCCACCACTGAGACTTGTTAACTCTACCTCCCTACCGTGTGCTGTTTCTGTGCTTTCATTTCATGTGTTGTGTTTCTCTTTTTCAGTTGTAAAGAACCACACGGACATCTGGTTTGTGTTTCTACCGGCAGCTCCCATCGAGACCCAAGCTCCAGCCATTTTGATCTTAGCTGGGATGCTCATTCTTCTGGGCCTGCTGACTGTGATCCTGTTAGGCCACCTGCTGATCTTTCACATCTATCTTAGTAGGTATCGAATTCCTGCCGCACTGCACGGGCCCCTCACTTCTCTCTTCACTTCATGCCTTGCACCCATTGGCCTTTCACCCGCACCTCACACGCAAATTGTGCAAGAACATCAAGGAAAGAGCAGAGGTTTTGGTCATACTGTGGCTTTCCTGCCTCTTCCTAAGCTTGTGCTTTAGCCCTGCCTTCTGCAGGATGAATAGAAAAAATCCTCGCCTCTTACTCCTTTTTTCGCAGTTTTTCTCTACTGTAAGTGTGATTCTTTTGGTGCAGTTCAGAATCTAGCAGGGAGAAAAAGCTCTGGTTGTAATGAGAGAGCACAGCACAGCACCTATTGGTCCCTCCGGCTTGCAGGTCTGTACATGAATATTCATGATATCTTGGAGATCCAGATTAGTCCTGGAGTTCTTCTGTGGTAGAACAACTCTGTGTAGCTCAGAGCCATTGGCTAAGGGATTCTAAGGCTCAGCTGTGCCTAAATTCTCTCTAGGCATCATCATTGCTCCATCTTTCTTTGGGTGGATGGAGAACTACCTACGGTACCTCTCTGAAAGGAGGGATTGAAGCCACTAATGAATAAACTCCCACCGCTGCCAGGTTCCCCCAGGTGGGTGAGCAGGACTTGTGATTAATAGCCTCAGAGGCAACTGATAGATCTAACAAAAAGAGCACAGACCCTTGTTTTTCCCATGGAGATCACCAGCCAAGGATACTAATTCTCTCAGTGCTCTACTCAGCTTTGAGTTCAGCTGAGCTCCGAGTTACCCTGCTGCAGCCATTTCAATAGTCTTCTCTAGAACCACCTCACAAAGAGGGTTTCAGACTGGGCAGCAGCCCCTGAGTCCTTACTTCAAGGGATGGCTTCTTGAATTTAAGGCTGGAAGGAGGCACTATGCTCTCTAACTAAACAGTTAACAGTTTGGAGGCTGTTGGTTCCTGTAACAACACAGGGCTTTTATTCACATAACAGTAACTGACTCTCTTGCTGACTTTCAGCCTTTTTTCCCATTAGGAAGCTCTACTTCTTGGGTGTAGTCCCTGATGATCACTGTGCAAATGGCACAGTGTTTGCCCAAAGTGAGACTGGAGACAGAGGTAGAGGGAAGCACAGTGGAGGGGCTTCTCATTGGCTCTCTCATATGCTGCCTCATCCCAGAGGTGCCTTCAGTTTAAAAGTGTCGGTGGCATTGAAAGCCTCTCTGAGCACCCTTTCATCAGTTTCTGCCAACCGTGAAGCGGACAAGCTTTTGCCTGTCATGAGCCGAAAGATCTGTCTTGCAGTTGTCAGTGGGAGCAGAGCGGAAGGGAAGAGGAGTCGAACCATACTGGAATAACAGTCACTGGCTGCATCAGAGAAAGATCCTTATGACTAGGATCTATTTAGCTAAGTGTAATCCCAATAGCTATGTGGCTATTGTATGATACCCGGCTTCCACACGGTGGTGCTGTTTCATTGCGATTAGCACCATGGACGTACAAGGTTAGCGGGGACTGCACCTAACCAGCCTGCCAAGATGCAGGATTTGTGTCTAAATCATCCAGCTCAGATGGCTCTCTAGCCTCCTTCTGAAACCTCCAATGAAGGAGCTTTCACACCCTCCTAGGCGGTCTGTTTCCTTGCCCTATGGTTCTTCAATTAGGACATTTTTCCTGAGATTTCATCTAAATTTGCTGTGCTGTAGTTTGACCCATTGCTTCTTGTCCTGCCCTCTGTGGCAAGAGAGGACAACTTCTCTTCATCTTTTTTATGATAGCCTTTCAAGTATTTGAAGATGGCTCTTGTGTCTCCTTTTTTTCCAAACTAAGCATACCAAGTTTCCTCAGCCTTTGCTCATCTGGCTTGTATTCCATCCATTTGACCTTTGTTGCTCACCCCTGGATCCTTTCCACTTTCTCCACATCCTTTCTATACCTTGGTGACTAAAACTGATCACAAAATTCCAGCTCAGGCCTAACCAGCACAGAGTAGGGCGGTATTGTCCCCTCCCAGGACTCGCATGCTCTGCTGCTGCTAATGTAACCCAAAATTGCATTTGCTTTTTTTGCAACAGCATCACACGCTGTCTCACACCGAGGGTATGATTCACCATAGCTCCCAGATCCTTCTCACCAGTGCTGCTGCCAAGCCAGTCATTCCCCATTCCATGTTTGTCCATTTGATTTTTCTTCCCTAAGGTGCTATGCTTACATTTGTTGAATTTCACCTTGGAGAATTAGGCTATAAACAACTTATCAAGAGCCTTCTGGATTTTAGTTCTGTCCTCCAACGTATTGGTAATCCCCTCAACTTTGTGTCCTTTCCAGATTTAAACAACGGCTGACTTAGAACCTCTCTTGAGACCTCCCTCCGCTCTGACATCATTCCATTAATAGTTACTCTTTGTCTGTGGTGGTTTAACCAATTATGTGTCCATGTAATGGTGGTTCTGCTAAGCCTGCATTTCTCCAGCTTAGTTATCAAGAGGTCATGTGGGACTGTGTCAAAGGTTTAGCAAAACTGCAGATATATTATGTCCACCAAACCATTTACCCTGTCAAAGGTGGACATCAAGCTGGTTTGGCATGATTTGCTCTTAGTCAATCCATGCTGGTTGCTAGTGATTACCCCTTCATCCTCCAGGGATTTGCAAAGCAAATGTTTTGTACATTGCTCTAGACCTGTGGTCTCCATGGCCAAGATCACTTTTTTTAATTTAAGGGCATTTCAAGATCTACCCTACCCTTTCCCTGATGCTCATGTCATCCCTCTTCCCCCCCGCCCCCCAGTCACTCACTCTCACCCACCCTCACTCGCTGTCACCAAGCTGGGCAGGGAGTTGGGGTTCATGAGGGAGTGCAGGTTCTGGTTTGGGGGGAAGAGGCTTGTAGTACAGAGGCCGGGGGGCAGTGTGCAAAGCCTCCCCCAGCACCTGGAGCAGAGAGCCACATGGAGCAGCCTGGGACTGCAACAAGCAGGGCACCTGCCTCAGGGCCCTGCAGGGCTGCTGGCCAGAAGGTACCTGGGTAAGCTGCTCCTGGTCAGAGCCTGCCTCTAACATCCCAGCCCCTCTCTCCCCGCAACTCCCAGGTCACCACTCAAACCCTCTGCTCCCCCTTCCTGAGGCCAGAATCTACTCCTGCACCCCCACCCCTGACCCCGCTGCAACCTATTCTCTTACCCCAGGTTAGCACCCAAACTCTGTACCCACCTCCCCTGTCTCCCAGGTCACAACTGCCTCCCAGACCCAGCACTCCCTCCTACAGTCCTCCTCAGGCCAGAATCCTCTCCTGCACCCATACCCCCTCCATAACTGCTCCCCAGTTCTCTGCCCCAGATCACAATCCCCTCCTTCACCCAAACTCCCTCTCAGTCCCCTCACCCTCTCCCTCACCCCAATCTCCTACCCCACGCTCTCTTCTGCACTCATCCTCTGTCCCAGACAAGGCACTTCCTCCATAGAAAAGTGCGAGGAAATACAATTGCCCAAATATTTAAAAGTTATTCTTGTGACCTGTGTCTGCTCTAACAACAGCTGAAGTAAAACAAGGAATATTCCCTGAGAATTGCTGCCTTTTAGTGTCACAGAGAAAATTGGTTTAGATTTGGCTGGGTCACGAGGATTTAAACAAATCTTACTTTGTGCAAATGAAGTAACGTTTTCATAACGATTGTGGTATTTGTACTGGTTCCTGTTTCGTAGACTGTGATGAGTGTGCACGAACACTTAACTAAGCAGCCTAGTAATTATGATGCTCCTAAGGAGAAAGCAGACAGAGTCCCACCTGCTGAAATGTCTTTTTGTTTCCTCTCAGTGTGGAACAAACTCACCACCTATGAGTACATTGTGCAGCAGCGTCCCCGCCAGGAGATGAAAGAGGCCAGCAAACAGCTGGAGTCATACCCTCCACCAGCGAGACCCATTCAGGTACTGAGGGTGCTTTCAGCCTTTCCTTCACCAGTTTCTTTTGTTTGCTGTGGAATGGTGTGCTGCGTTTCAGTGGGAAACCCAGATTCATCCAGAATATCTGCTCACCACGTTAGGCAGGTGCCGAAGGCAGGAGTTTTGAGGTACTTGGGGGAGGACTAGCAGGTCATAATTGAGATGCATTGACAGTGCTCTACAAGGCTCCAGGACTGCACTAGTTTAGAGCAGTGTTTCTCAACCTTTTTTTTATAAAGTACCCCTTTCTTTAAAAAAAAAAAAAAAAAAAAAAAAAAAGGTACCCCCAATACCTACAGTTTTCAGACACACAACATTTTTTCTACCATTGCAACAGCTGAGGACAGCTCCAGTCAGCGCTGGTAGTCCTCACAGTTGCAAGGAGTAAAGGAAGCCTACAGGAGCCTTTGGTCCCATCAGCCCTCAACTGTGAAGATGACACCAAGCTCAGCTTAAAATAAGCTGACTTCAGCTACGTGTTTTACATAGCTGGAGTTATGCACCTTAAGCCAACCTTCCAGGTCTACTGTAGACCTGGCTTCAGGGATCTTTTCAAAACCTGTGCACAGGATGTGTTATAGGCTGTTTCTGAAACATATCTCCATATTTTACAAATCCTTTTGGGTTATCTTATAAATTGGGAGGTTCCTCATCATTTCTTTTGCAAGAAGGCAGTTCTTTGCTTTTCTTACTTAGTTCCTTACAGCTAAATTACCTGTTACGAGGATTAATTTGATGTCTTGTAAGAAATGAATTATTTGACTTCTCTCCATCCTTAATCCATCTGGGGATACAAAACATAGTACATGTTAATGCAAATTAAGATGGTATTTTAATGCATTTGAACAAGAGGCAGAGCTACAATTTTAGGGTCTGGCTCCCACTTTTAGACTTTTGAATGTTTAGCTTCACATTGCATTTGTTGTTGTTTTTTATTTGGTGGTGTGCAGAGTCCATAACTGAAATTTGAGCCCCGTTTGTGTTAGGTGCCATATAAACAGCATAAGAAGAAACATACTCTGCTACAAAGAGCTTACAATTGAAATAGATGAGACAGACAAGTGGAACAGAATATTAAATAATAGCAATGCAAACAGTGTGAAGCATGGCAAATATCAGGTTAATACCATGATATCTATGGGGAAGAAGATAATTATTGTGAGGAAATGAGCTAGATTGAAAGGAAAGGGGAGAAGACGTTGAATTGTTATTTCCAAAATACAGGTCTTTAGGGAGAAAATTCATCTGGAATAAATGTACTTTTGTACTTCATTGAAAAAACGCCGTAAGCTTGTTACATTTGTATGACCAAGATTCTAATACGGTTTTCATAAATAATTGATAAACACGTGCATGTGTATTACATTATATGCCCCCAGAAGAATTCTACGTAGATTTGTTTAAAGTGTAATGCATAGTTATGAAAGGTCTAGGAATACCACTGCTAAAGTCCCGGAAATAGCAGACTCCCGCAGACTTGCACAAATAACTAAGGAAAGGTTATCCTGAGGATGCGACTTCCATCATCTATATGCATATGATAGCACAGAATCACTGAAATTTTGTTCACCCAGGAGGAACCCCTTTTTAAGCCAGGCGTTCGAGCTGATTCTGAGGTGGTTGGATATTTTGATTCAGATTTTTTTGCACTTCAGAGAAATGTCACCTTATTGGGTCTGGTGTACACTGTAAAGCTAAGTCAACATATACCATCCTGTGTCAGCCATGTTATGCATGTGTCTAACTTAAATTTGACTCCCACCGATATAAACACCTTGTTACAAAGACTTAGGCCAGGTCTGCATTAGACCACTGCACTACTTCACTAACAGGTGTAAAAAAGTCACACCCCTGCGCCCACAGTTATCCCCGGTGTAGATAGTGCTATGTCCACAGTAGGTGGAGTATCTCTGCCCTCCTGTCAGCGTGGCTGGCGTCTTCACTGCAGGCGCTACAGCAATGCCACTGTGTTATTGCAGCTTTTGGAGAGCAGACCCCCCCGTAGCGACACCACCTCCCTGAGCAGCTTTGCAGCACCTATGTCAACCCTAATTCTTAAGCACCTTTCCCACAGTGCCAGAGGTTAGTTGCTTGGCCCATGATGGCTGCACACTCTGGGAGTTGACAGGACATACTGGATTTCCTGGGCTTGAGGGAGAAGAGGCTGTGCAGGCACCACTACATCAATATCTATGAGCAGACTGTATGAGGGACACAGGAGAAGGGGTACAACAAACAGTCACGTTCTCAAAGATGCAAGCATTGTGCGTCTTCCCTGACCAGCCCACATGGATAGCGGGGAAGCATCTCCAGTGATACACTGATGCTCACACAACCACAAGAAAGTAGCCCTTTCCGTTGATATACTCTGTGGCCAGCTGGTCTGATGCCATGATAGGAATACGCATGCCATCTGTCGCCCCACCGTCCTATCAGTTCAAATTCATCCACTATGTCTGCACAGTGCCAGGAGTCACAGTCTTGCATCGCAGGGGCAATTAACAAACCCTGCATATTTGCACGGTAATGGCCTCTGCAGTGGATTTTCCGGCTCCCACTGACTGATAGCCTTCTGACACTGCAAGTGTCCACAGAGCAAACACAACTTGCTTCTCTGCTGTGAGGGCAGCTTTCATTCTGCTCTGTTATCTGGGAAGAGCTCCACACACTGATCTGGGGATGTGGCCTTGTGCGTCCAAAACTTCTACAGCTGCCGCTTATCATCTCAAGCCTACATGACAATGCGATCCCACCAGTCAATGCATTTCTTGGGCCCAGAAGCAGCACTCCACCATCTGCAACTGCTTTGTGAATGCCACCCTCAGCCTTGAATTGGTCCCACATGGCTACACACACACACCCTTGCTGCCTCTGTATCAGAGGCAGCAAGTGGGGAGGGAGGTGGGAGCCGGTGCCTGCGGGGAGCTGGCTTTTAATACCTGTGGCTTCCCGCAAGCACTGGCTTTTGTCTGACCTCTGCATGTAAACGTGTAACCACTGAAAAAAAAATTCAGCGGTTACATGTTTACAAAAATAAATGTTTACTACCATCCCTAGTCTCATTGCATGATGCTCTGAGCCAAAGAGGAGATTATGACTGTGTTGTGCAGTATTCGTTATAACACAGTGAGTATTCATCGCATTTACTAGCTGCCAAGTCTGCATCCCTTTGTGTTTGCTCGTCAGCCCTTATGCCTTACTCGGTTCCGCGTGACCATCATGGCTTTTACAAGACTGAAATGAATGAAGTGGATCCTAGAAGGCTTTTTTTCCCCCTTTAGGGAAGTGTTGCTCTGAAAATTCCTGAGCTGTGTACTTGGTTAACCTCATTGGTGTGGCCAGGCTTGTGTTGCAGGTCCCTCATGCATTTGCATTCTGTGGACATGGCAGAGGCTGTTTGCCAAGATTGTGTGATGCAACTGACAATCAATGTTCCTTTTGTCTCAATGGGTAGCTTCTTTGTAGGACAATAGAACGCTTTGTCTAGTGATGAAAGATCACACACATCATCGTGACAAGAAAGCTGTAAGAGAGCCGTATGACCGACACATGTCTTATCCCTTTCTCTGTAACGGGAGAAGATGTCACACTCTGTCACCGAGCAATAACTGTTTGGACAGCAGCCTGTGGGACTGAGCTCAATGTTGAGAAATCCCTTCTTTGGGAACACTGTGCCCCAATCACTCCCTGGAGTTGCCTCGTGTAATGGCTCTTGCTTGAATCTCTTTTCAGCCATATCTCTGACTCTAAAGAGCTAAATCTCTTCTGCCACGTGTCTGCCTTGGTGTGAGATGCAGGAGCAGCCCGACGCAGGCTGCGGCAGTTGGTGCCCCAGGAGGAACGCGCAATCGGCATCTCCACATGCATGGCCGTCAATGGGGTGACATGGGGCGCCCTGTGATGTCATCATTGGGCGCCGTTGAAGGCGGCGTCCTAGGCGACGGCCGAGTTGGCCTATAGTCACGGGCCGCCCCTGGTGAGACGAGTCCCTTGCGCTGGCCTCCTCATTGCCTCACTTGACATATATTCTGCTCACATAGAGCTAGGTAACTGCACACTCCCAAATTGATCTGTTGACTTCAGAAGGTCCATCTCTTTAAATCTATTCAGCCACTTATTTTCAAACTTGTCTTCATATTTGAGAAAACCAGTTCAATCGTTCTCAAGTTGTGAACACATACAGTGGAATTTCTTTCCTTATTTTTCCTTTTCAAAGATCAAATTAAGACCAGAGCACTTTCAAAAATTTGGCGGCTCTGAAGTATTCCAACTGTTGGCTTTCCTTTAGCCATGAATTAAGATGGCACCAGGACTTTAAACATTCAGACCCAAGATTTTCAGTGCCTATAATTTTGGGTACCCAGCTTGGGACTGATTTTCAGGGGTTGGAGGCTCAGAATTTTCTGAAGAGCAAGCCCCTTCAAGATTTCCCAAGATGAGTGTGATGGAATGCATCCTTGTATTCACACCCTGCACACGATTGTAATAATCTTTGTACAACGTTTGCCATGTAAGGAACATTTGGAAACTCTGACCTTGCTGGTAAGTATTGGCCTAATGAAATATATGTAGTCATATTGTATGTGAAGTTATAAGATTGCCATGTATGATGTGAGTAGCACATGTTCCAAGCCTCACAGAACCCATGCAGAAATTGGCAAATGGGTTTACCTAAAGAAAGGAATGTGTGTGTGCCGTAATTTGCATTTAAGCAGTAAACAGAGTCCTCAAGCAGAAAGGGGAAGGGAGAAATCAAAAAGAGACCTGCATGTAAGCCTAAACAAGGGAGAAAAACCAGCAGGGAACATCCTTCCACACAGACTTTTTTACTCCTGGTTCTCAGTTGGAAATGGTTTTCAAGAGGGGGCCTGAAACTTACAAAAGGAGAGGCAGACACCCCGTTGCACCTCTTATCTTCTTCCCTCTTTGCACCTGAGGAGGCAAAAGAAGCAGCCATTGAACTCAGGCGGGGGGATCCTGATGTAGAAGTTCGACCAGGAGTGCTTCTGAAAGCATGTGGGGCACTGAAAAAAAGCGTCATCACGCTACATCTTGTGCTTGGGCTGGTGCAGTGCAGGGTACTGCAAATATAACAAACTGTGATGTTGAGGGTTTCCTGTGATAGACTTAATATATTAATACTGCCGAGGAGACGGCTGGGGGAAATCCGGACCTGGCAGTGTGGTGGAGTTGCTCTGCAGAAGCAACCAAAACTGGAGTGCTCCAGAGTGTGGCTTGGCTGGCAAGTTGAAGTTTCACACAGACACTTAAGGTGTGACTTGCAGGCTGGAAGGCTGTGGGTGGCCCGGGTAGGACCTGCTGCAGCAAGGCAATGGAAGGCACCTCAAGTTGCAGGGCCGGGGTTACGCATCCCCTGTCTGATGTGAATTTTGCCTCGGTACGTCACAGCAGGCAACCACAGTCACAATTCACTTTTAACAATCTTGCCATCATAACTTTAACTCGAGCTTAGTGATTTTCATTACGCTTGTCTTTAAAATCTCCATGGAACCTACAAGCCAACTCAAGTCTGGAGAAAACTGGTTGAGTAGGTGTTCAAGGTTCAGAACAGCTGGGAACAGCATGCTTAAATGAGAGCGCTTCGCCCAGGCGCTCCTGAACTAGGTCTGTCTTCTCTGGTGGCTGGCTTTCAATCTCCATGCTTTTGTAACCGGACCATCTCCATCATGTGGCCAGGCTTATTTATTCATTGGGGCGGTGGGCCGGTTTCATCGCATTAAACAACAGACTCCACTAATAGTCTTGCTGGCTGACTGTGCAGAAAGCCTTCCTTCTGACTTTTGATTAAAGGAACAACCCCTCTCCTTAAGCCTGCTGATGTGTGTGTCCTTCATTCAGGTGGCCATTTTGTCTTGTTAATGTGAATTCTTGCCCTTTTCAGGAGGTGCATTTTTATTCAGGAAGCCTTGGCTACACCAACCCAGAGATACAGGTGGAGGACTCTTCAGCAGTAACAGCAGGCAGAGAGTGAGTACCATGAACGCTAACAGAGGGTTCCCGCCATGGGTGTGTATGAAATTGGTATGGAATTGACACCAAAGTCCCCTCCTGTAGCCCGATGGGGAAAAAATGCTTAGGAGACAAAGGCAGTGACGTGTGCGTTTGAGCATGCTATGCTTTAACCTTCACGCCTCCAGGGGTTCTCTAACTGACTAGGAAAACATCTTTTCTAGAACTCCCTGCCTGCTTTCAAATCGCTGATGGGATCTTTGCTTGTGGTTGTGAAAAATTCTGGGCAGCATGACTGAAAACCAGGATGCTAAGCTTTGTCCTCTGATTGTGGGTGCATCTGCCTGTGAGGTACATGGCAGCTGGGCAGGCGTGTCTGAGAACATGACTGTTGTGGGAGCACCTTCAGATCGAAGCAGGCAGCAGACTGCCTTACTATGAAAAGGGCTCTGCTGTTCTGAGAGTTTGGCACTCCACTCGCTCTACCTTTTTAACTGTCCTTGGGCACCGTTTCATGAAACCCCTGCAGTACAGCATATAATATACCGACAGGAAACCACCTGGTTAGGAAGCAGTGAACTTTACCGTTTGGCAAGTTAATATAAAGTCATGATGAAAATATTCTTTAATCCTGCCCTAGGGATCAACTGTCAGAGGAGATTTCTTCTCTAAGTACCTTTCGGTGAAACCAAGGGCTTTTATCCTTCCATTATGCATTTTGACGCGGTTGGAACCCCTCCATACCTTCTGGCTGTTCTCTCCGAATGCTGGCTCCTGAGGAGACGGCCATGACCTGTCAGAGCTCAGGCCTGGGACCAAGAACTCCTGCATTCTGGTCTTGGTTCTGATGCTCATTCATTCTGTGCCCTTAGACAAGGACTTGGCCTTTCTACATCGGTCTCCCTACCTGTAAATTGTTGGTAATAGTCACCTGCCTCACAGGGGTGTCAGGCCAGTTAATAAGCTAGTGTTTGTGTGATGCTTTGGAGGCAGAAACTGCTGTCTGAGAGCGAAGTGCTCTTATTCCACGTGGCGGGGCAGAATCCTGATTTCTATGACTGAGGTGCTTTTGCTTCTTTGTGCCTAATACATTTCCCCACAGCGCCTGCAGGTATTTCAGGGTCGATAACTAGTAAAACTGTCTTGAATTCCAGCTGAATGTGTATACCTAGGGAAGGGGTTGGTGCAGGCAGGGGAGCAGTGAAGGGATGGTGTTAATCTAAGCAGAAGGAGATGTGTGTCTAGGGAACCTGTTCTGTTATGCTCCCCCTCAACCTCTCTCTTCATTCAGGACTACAGCATCAGGCCAGGCCATCCAGGGAAGGGATAGAGAGGAGAGGAAAAAAAGTACAGAGAGGAATGTATGCCACCGATTTTTATGCAGTTAGGACAGTAGGAAAAGCCAGAATTGGACAACTGGAAACACTCTATCCCAGGTATAACCCTCCTCTGAAACACAAGTACCAGCATCAACCAACTGTTCCCCTGCTGGAGGGATATGAACCAGGGCCACATGCCTTGGCATCTTCTCCCTTAGTGCACACGAGATGCCTTTTGTTTTACTCCAGCAGGGTCTAGAGGGGACAGTGAGAGCACAACACAAAGTGCGCACCCCCGGACACTGGCCTCGCACCAGAGTAGATGAGCCTTTATTTTAGTGTCATGGTAGAGTAGGGCAAATGGAGCTTTCCTGGTGTTTCGGTCACAATGCAGCGATCTCTGGGATTTAAGTAGTGCTCAGATTGCAGGGCAGTAACACCAGCACATGAGAACCAGCCCGTCTCTTTTGTTGGGGAGAGGGCACATGAGGGTCCTCACCCCAAGGCCTTCAAGAGCTAAAATGTGGCAGTCTCTCTGTAGCACTTCAGGATGTTTTACCAGCCAATACGACGTCTTCAGCCATGTACTGTGCTCGTATCATATTCTCACTGGCTAAACAGTCTGGCTCAGCTTGTGAGGCTTTGCATGAGAGACTCCAAAGAAAATTCAAATGCTGCAGGAAAGATGGGGATTTTATAGGCTGACGTCTTCCTGGTGAAACAGCACTGACTCAGTGCTCTTGTGGGTGATTGCTTCAGTCAGTCAGATTTCAGACTTATCCATACTCCCTCCCAGAGCACTACGTGCTCGTGAGACACATTTAAAAACAAGCGACTATAGGAGACGCAGAGTAAAAATCCACCACAGCAAGCGGCCCTTCTTCCTGCATCATTGGGCCAGTCCAGCTATAAACTCCCACTGCACTTTCCCAGAGAGAGAGCCTGCCTTGGAATGCTTCAGCTCCCCCTGATGCTCATTGATATACATGGGCTTTGCAGTGTGCCTGGAAGGTCATTCCGACCCTTTCAGACTCATGCTACGGAAAAGAGAACTCTGCCAGCCCCTTTCCTGATGAGGGAGATTTGAGCTCTGATTTCTCTGCAGATTGCAGCTCTGGCAGTATGGCATGAGAGAAAGATGCTCTCTTAAGAATACAGATCCCAAGCTAGTCAGGGATTACACATCAAAACCAACAGCTTAAATGCCACCTGGAAACCAGTAGGCAGCCAGATAACATGCCCTGTCCCATTTACAAGCAGGTGGTTGCTTTCAGCACCAGTTGAAGTTTCTGGATAGATTGAAGGTGTCGCCTCACGTCCGACACATTGCAGTAATCCAGTCTCACGGTGGCCGAAGCATGGATCTCGGTCGCATGGTGCACAACTGATAAACACGGACTCTCCTGGCCAGGCACAAATGGTGAAACATGTTCCTGGATGCTGCTGTAACGTGACCATCCACCTAAATAACAATCGGGCACCCATCCGCTATCAAAGAGGCAGCGTCAGCCTGGCTGCATCGTCTGGTTACTGCCTGCAGCTGCCAGCATCACCTCCGTCTATGCTAGACTGAGCACCAACCAGCTGGCTCTCACCCTTCCCCCAAGGCTCTTAGCTAGCCCTCCCATGGGCAGGTTGAACAGGAGAGGGAACAAGATAGGTAGCCCCACACAACAGTGTCCATGGGGGAGGAGCTGTTGGAACACCCTGTGAGGAAGGAACCCAGCCAAGCTGTTTCGAGACACATGGGCATCAAAGAGTTAACTGTTCTGTAAGAGATCTGCAATAGCTTGTGTGTTCTCTGTGTGTTTTAGCCTGTCAAAGTCCTGTGCCCACGACGACGACCTCGAGCTCAACTCTTCTGAGCACCCAGCTCCTCAGCCCACGCTCCACACGCAGGTAAATGGGAGACTCGCTATTGACTTTCTACATTTCTGTGCTTGTACCGCGTCCCCATGTCTCTCTCACGCACAGCGCCCCCTATGATCGCATGATCCATACACAGGGCTCCTCCTGGCTTCTCATCTTGTGCTTGCGCTCAGGGGACATCTGCACCACTGTAGCGTAGATGACATTCTCCTCCCCACCCCCTGAGCAATACAGCTAGGTCGAGCTAACTGTCTAGTGCAGACCAGCCCACAGAGACAAACGGCCTCAGCCCCTCACTTCCCCCTCACACGGATATGCTCTCCGGTTCCCTCACGCTGTGCATGTGAACACTCACATACACACATCACCTCGTTAATTTCACAAAGAACACACCCCACCCCTAGTAATCCAACACATACAGCCCACTGTCACATCACACACGTCCCCAGAGGCAATGCACACAGCAAGTGCCCTCTCCCACTGTTTCACTTCCACACAACTCGGGCAATACAGAGCACTCCAGTGGCTGTCCAGCTGCTCCCAGTGTGAAAAAGGCAGGAACCTTCCCTCTGCTGCAGGCTTGGGGCTTCCCAGTGCGCGTAGAGTTTGGTCACCTGGGCCCATGCGCAGCTGCTCTTCAGTCTTGATCTGGTGGCAAATTGCTACATAGTGCGATGCTCTCTGCTCTCCGTCAGGGCTGATGGCCAATTGTTCCTCATTGCTTTTGGCACCCTTTGTCGCTTGTGTAGGCCAAACCCGCTGCACTCAGTTGGCGTTGCTAGAATCGCTCCCCCACCCCTGCAATCCTCTTCCTACCAGCCCTCTCTTTTACAAGGGATCCCTGACTGCCCCCCCATCTCATTCGGTCAGGGATGCTGTGTTCCCTCCCTTCCCCTATACGGGGTTCCCTTAATCTCCACTCCCAACAGGGGTTGCGTGCACCCTTCATTTTCTGCTCCCCCATTTCCAGGATTCCCTCATTCTCCCTGTGGCAGGGGCTGTGTGTAGATCCTCTTTCCCATCTCCCCCCCCCCCCATACCCCACATTTCCTCTTCCTCTCGCCACCATCTCTTTCCCACTGTTTCCACCTTTCCCCCTCTTGCCATGGGCTCTGTGTGGTCCCCTTTCCCTGATTCCTCATTCTCTCCCATAGCAGAGGCTCTGCATGTGTCCCTATTCGCCTCCTTTCCTCCCATGCCACCGCTCCCCCTTCTTCCGGTCCAGGCTCCCTAATCTCCCTCCTGGAGGTTTTGTGTCTTCCTCCCTATTTTCCCTCCTGCTCATTCTTCCCACCAGGTAGTGGATCTGTATGCCCCGTAATGATAACTGGGCCCTGGTAGATCTCCCTTGTTGTGAGACTAATGGTGGAAAAGTGGATAACGTTTTATAAAATGTCCAATAGCCAGTAGTTGCAACTGTTGACGGGGGAAAGGGGCAAAAGATTAAAGGAATTAGTCCAAACAAAAAGGCCTCATGATGTAACTCAAGAGTCATTCCTGGTAAGCCAGAGAAGTGTGCAACCGGACATCAGTGAAGTCTCAGCAATTAGGTCTAATTGGTGAACTAAATAAGGAAGGATGGGCTATTCCATGGCATGATCTCTTCTGGAGTCCTTAAAAAAGAGGCGTTGGCAGTAGAAGAGGGATGGTTGTGCGCGCTGGCTGACCGAAAGACAAGGGAACGGGAAAGTGAGCCTGCCCCTCTTAAGCCTCCAGAACACCTCTGAGCCTTCCCTTGTGACTCCTGAGAGATGTCGTGCCCTGACTGGCACGACCCTGGTGCCACCACTAATGGCTCCAGTTTAATCCCACAGACCATCTAGGGTATGGGACTTGGTCACTGCGCCACCTTTGTGCAGCTGTTCCCTTTCGCATCTTATTTTTTCTTCCCTCTCTTGCTCTCCTTTTGCTGGGGGTGTAATGAGAGGTGTAGCCTCCTAAACCATATGTTTGCAATATGGCTGTAAGTCCACGACCACGAAGGCAACTAAATCAATGCCCTGAACAGACTGATGCTGCTATGAGTTTGCCAGGTCTCGGCATGGCTATTAAAACTGTGTGCAGGGCCTGCACAAGATTTGCAAGTAAAAGTCCACAGCAGTCAGAAGCTGAATTTTTTATCTTTGCTGTCTCTTTTCTCTCCCTTGTCTGCGTGGGCGTGTCTGGTTTTGTCTTCTAGGAAATTAGATTGGATTTTAACAACGGCTTCAGACCGTCTCCACTAACTTCTTGTCTTATCCTCCAAAAGTTCCTACCGTCATGACACCATCTAAGAGACTCACAGATCGGAGGATTCCTTCTTAGAACTCCCTCCAGAGAAAGGGAAGGGAACTAAGTGTTGTTAAAATGAAGGCCTGACTTAAAACGTCACATTTCAAATGCTTGAACTGGTTTCCCTTCTTTCTACAGTAAAAGATTAAAATGATTTTAATGGTATTTGCGCCATAGTCTTAAGCAAGCTGAGGTCTCTGGCTGACAACCCCCAAATCTTGTTAACACTTTGTAACATTAGACAGTGATTGAGTTACATTCACACCTTTGACTCTTTGGGCTCATATATTCCATCAAAATTAACACAACACTCTCATTCTCTCCTCTCCCTACAGCAGAGTTCTCACTTTCCCCTCCTGGCAGGGGCCTATCTATCTCTCATGCTAATGGCATTTACTTACACACACACACACACACACACACACACACACACACACACACACACACACACACACACACACACACACACACACACACACACACACACACACACACACACACACACACACACACACACACACACACACACACACACACCTTTCAAACATTCTCCCCCATGCCCCTTTCCCCCCTCCCCCACCAGTTATCTTTCTGTGCAAGTGGGAAGTCATCCAGGATTTCAACATGTTAAACTCTGTTAGGCGGATAGGCAGAGCTGAAATGAGAGCTCGTTAGAGGGTGTCATTAATCTGATGTTTGATCTATAAAGAGCTGAAGAGTTGTTGAGGCCATGGCTGTGTTAAAAGCTAGCATTGGCTTCATGTGTCCTGTTTTTCCCCTTCCAGTTTCCCCCCAAAATCAGTAGGGCTCTCGCCAGTAATCCCTAGAAACATCTGCAATTTTGGAAATGATCAGCAATTAAATACCGTCAGGTTGAGCAAGCTTGGCCCATCATTTGTGTGAATCTGAGGAAATTTCTATTTCAGTCTCTCTTGTATTTTCCACATTGATGTAGGAAGTGTCTCTCTTCTCTGTGCCGTTGTGCAGTCGGTTGTTCTGGGTATGCCTTGTGCTTTGTGTCTCCTACTTCCCTCTAGTTTATGATCCCTCAAAGACCTTCACCTACCCTGCGCCTCATATGCCATCTCCGCACGGGGACCTCCCTTCCCCCACATACTGCCAGACAAATTCTTCACCATCTGTGCAGTCCAGATGCTACAATTCCTGCCTCTCATAGTATGCCCTGTTGTCTCCCAGCACTCCACACTGGGACAGCCCTACACTCTAAAGAGAAACCCTTTATAAAACTGATTTGAAAACCAAAGGAAGTCAAGCAGAGATGGTAGTTATAAAAGCTGTCAGAGCCGCATCTTTGAGCGAATGAGCTGGTCTCCCTTCATCTGAGCTTCTTGTGTTCACAGCAGCAGAGGAAGAGGAAGAAGAAAAAGGTGCGTAAGGTTCTATCCTCAGTCGTGGAGGATAGATCCAAGACAAACAGCCAGCCCAGGCGCCCTCTCCCAGTTCCCCAACCAGGTGAGTGGGCTTCAGTAGGCCCCTCTCTTCCAGCTGCCTTTACGGGGCAGTCAGTGTGCCCTAGAGAGCCCCTCCCCAGCACCAGAACCTCTGAGAGCTCCTTGTTGGAGCCCCACAACCAGGAGAATTAGGGAATGATCAGGGAAACGTTAGAAAAACGGGAAAGGAAAGCCAAAGTGAAGAAGACAACTCCCTGGCGGGGGCCGGGCAGAGAAGATGGGGAATTACCAAATATCCTAGGGCAGCTAGTTCCAAATCGAGCTCTGTGGAGAGCTGGTGTGTCACGTGCCGCCAGTTTGCACTTGGTTGTAACGCCTTCCTCAGGTGTCGAGGCTCATTAGTGGCAGCAAAGCGGGAGGAGCTGGGAACTACTCGGAAGAGGCAGCCCGATTCCTTTGGAGCAGAGGAGAAAGGAATGCTTAGGGGAAAGGGAATGAGATGGCCGAGTGGCATGTGTACAGAGGGGAAGCTGGACTGAGTGGCAGGAAGCATGTGCCGGGGCGGGGAGGAAGCGGAGGATGCAGCGAAGCGCGAAAGCTGAAGGTGTGCTGAGCTTCGGGAGGGACAAACCGCTTTTCACGCCGACGATGGTTCAGGCGATCGCGTGTTAGAGCAGCGTTGCCTGGGCCTCTCCCCAGGGCTGCCCTCACAAGGACATGCAGAGGAGATCCCTCCAAACAGAGAACAGCAGCAAGGACAAGAGACCCCACCGTCCCTTGCCCCGGACCTTGTGTAATAGGAGGGTGGGCGCGCTCGGTGTATTACTGAGAGTTGTGGGCCTGTTTGCACCAGGTTGTGCACGAGTGCGTATGGGCCACTCAGCCCCTTTTTACCTCCGTTCTCCTGGGCCTGGGAACAACTGTCTGGGAATAAGGGAAACCCCAGTCTCTTCTGATGCAATTTTCCTTTCTTTCCAGCTTCCGAATTTTCAGCCATGGCTGCCATCTCCTCATCCTCCCACAGCCTTCAACTCCCTCTGCCAGCTTTTCCTCACAGAGCCACGATGTCTGCAAGCGGCACTGGCCATGTCCAGGCAGCTGGGCCGCCTGTTGAATACCACTCAGAGTCTGCAGAATCCATGGATGAGATCCCTGTGGCCCAGAGCCGTCTGGGGAGCGCTGCCCCTGCGGGAGCTTCCAACCAAGGCCTTAACTGCTTTCACCATCATCCCTTGTCCACAGCCCAGGCCAGAAGTGATGGGGAGGAGAATCTATATCCTGGGCACCTGGAGGAAAGGAAAAGCTGCCCGAGAGCCAGTGATGAGGAGCAAGAGCTGGAACTGACCTGTAAGGTGCCAGCTGTGTTTGTGAGCCAGAGTAGTGGTGAACCTCCAGTCCAGCCTGGTGACCCAGCATCCAAGGCCCATCACAAGAAGTGCACCAGCAAACAACATGTGGACGAACAGGACCCACACTTGTGGGACACGAGGACAGACACAAGAGCCGCGTAGGCACGCGCCCACTAAAGCTTTCTTTCCGGGGTTTTGCCTTCGAGGGAAGGGAAGGAAGGTTACTCGCTCGACAAATAAGTTTGTGCCCAAAGATGTGGGTGTGATGGTAGCAACTCTGCTTCCTCCCCGTGACCCTAGGGGAGCAGCGGGTTCCCTGGGGGCATAGACAGTAATATTGGGACTTTAGGTGTTTCCCAGTGTGCTGGGGAGCCCACACCCAAACTGTGGTCACCACCAGACTGCAGTGAGACATTTACTGCAGCCCCCTCCCCGCTCGGAGGCGAGAGGTACCACAGTGGCAAGCCAGAGAATTCTTCTTACACACCATGGGGCACTGTGGGAAACTGCTTCCTCTAGGCCAAGGGACATTTCTCTCCAGCTGGAACTTGCACTGACTCCACCAACATCTTGTCCTCCTGGAACGTTGCTCTCCGTTACTGTTGTTAGATGGTCTGTGTGTGACAGAGCTGCGCTGAGCCCCGGTGGCTGAGGGTTGCTTTCTCACCATCTCTGAGTGTGGCTTATCTTGCAAAGCAGGTGAATTAGGACGGCTTGGTCCCTCAGGGATGGATGAGCCATAGGTGCCAGCCACTGAAACGAGCATGCTTAAAGCCCCAGCAGGTGACTCCTACGACTTCGGTCCAGAAGGCAACTTTCTTCTTGAGCTGCCCAGTAGTAACCAGGGTCTTTGAGTATGGTGGGCCCCACACGTGAGTGTGTGAGCAGTGCCTGGAGGTCAACAGTGACAACTCCACCTGATAGCAGGGGTAGAGCCATCAGTCCACTGATGTCCGTTTAGCTCTCACGTCTACCGTTGTCTGTATCTCTCAGCTAGGTGCAATTCTCCTTGCACAGCCTCTGGGTGTGGCAGGATGAGAAGGCCGAATGCCCCCATTGGCCCGGAAAGCTGGGGAATTCTCTCAGACAGCAGCCATTGAATCAAACCCATTCCTTCATGCGTCGTCCTCTCGCCGCGATAGTCTCCATCTTTGTTGTGTGGAGCCCCATAATCGGCTCTGTCCACAATAAAATTTTCTATGACCTTTGCCGACCGTTTTCCATCTGCGCTGCAGCCGCTGTTTGTGCCCCGGCCCTGGCTGTTCGGTGGTGCGCAGGGGATTAAGAAGTGTAGAGGCAGTGAGAACACCTGCACGGCGCCTCGCTGGCGCTCAGCAAACAGTGCTCTTTCCCTGGGGCTAGGGAGGCAGCTCCCTTCTCCAGTGGATCACACGACTTGGCTGGTGCTGGAGGCCAATGAACATGGCATGGGACGAGGCAGGACACGGTGAGCAGCGCCAGGCCCCGTGGTCCCTTCACCCCCCAGCTGTGGTGCAGTTGGCAGGGGGATGGGCTTTCTGCGGCAGGAGCACGGTTGCTCCATTTAGGGACAGTTGGGGCTGGAATTCCTAGCCCTCCAGTGCTCCCATCGTGAGAGCTGTCGAACGGGCCGGGAGTGGTGCCTGGATACCGCAGTGATGGGCATGTTCGCATCAGGTGGATAGAAATGAGGCAGGCGTGTCCGACAGCTTAGGCCCTTGCAGGCAAGTTTCCTCCAATACCGACCTCCTGCGGGAGCTTGGCAAAGGCTCCTACCCCCACTAAGCACGTTGCTCCTTTCCCTTTCCCATAGTTTGTTCAGCTGCCCAAGAAATTTGCCAGCTGTCCTGCTCTTGCTAGAGGCAGATGCTTGGGGGGGAGGATTTGGCCATTCCTCTTCAGGCGTGAGTGTGTGTGTGCGCCTCGTGCCTCAGAGCCAGCCATTGTTTCCTTAGCATACTCGTTGGGGCCACGCGTGTGCCCTCTGTCGCCTCGTGCTGCTGTGTGATAGTGCAAGGCCCAAGGCCCCTCCTTAGCACCCGTGCTTGGTGGTCAGAGTGCATCGACATGCCACAGTGACTTTTCTCCCACTCCAGAGGTCTTAGCTCCTTGGGTGAATAGTCATTCAGCAGCACGCAGTGTAAGCTGGTGCAGTTTCCTTGCTTATTTGCTATGACCTGTGTGGGCGTTGCATTCCTACACTGCATAAGGGCCATGCCTTTAGAGACCTGGAGGGCTTAACGTCAGCTGGTCTAGTGCCCCTAGATCTGTGAACGCGCAGGCTGAAACTCTGCACAAATGCGGGTAACACATCACGTTGGGGGACGTAAAATACCGCTCTGCTGCATTGTGGCTGAATGCTGGCTGTCATGGTAGATGCCGGGTTAGGCCTGATCTCCACTTGGACGTTGGTCTAACTCCATCCCCAAAGCTGGTGGGTCACAGACAGTACAGGTCCTAGTGCTGCAAGGGCTGGCAATTGGGCCCCTCATTAGCAGTCTTAAAAGCAGGGGGCAGGAAGGGAGTTTCCACGGCTCTTGACTTTGTCCTCACGTTGTGAGAATTAAGAAGGTTCCGGTTTCCAGGGCATCCTTCCCCAGCCCTGATAAAGCAGAGTAGCATTCAGCAGTCTCAGGGTCTTCCTGAGATCACACAAGAACCTTCATTTTCTGTTCTCCGTTCCAGGACAACGTACCAAGCGGTGGGCACAGTGGGTCTTTCGCTTTACAGTCCCCTCTTCCCTCCCCCTCCTTCTCTAGCATGGGACCAAGCGCTGAATGTTGGTCAAACACAGCTGAGCTACATTACTGATGTTGCCCGGGTCAATGTTCACACGTTACCCAAGCCCCCCCAATACTTCATCATGTTTTGTAGCAACTGGCATTGCCGGAGCCATATCCCCATTGCGACATCCTCCCACCCCAGACCCTGCAGAGCAGAACAGGCCTGCCCACCCTGCCATGCACACTCCAAGGAAGGGCGGGGAGGACGGAGCAGACGATGAAGCCTATAAGAGAGGCCATACAGTGGTTTGGCCCCTCTTTGCAGTTCCGCAGGGCTTCCAAAGCTATTCCAAGAAGCTAATCGAATATTGCCCAGAATGCACTGAGCTGGCACTGAGGGAGGTTATAATGACAGTGTAAACAGCAACTCTGCTAATAGGTGGGGCTGTATCTTTATCTTGATGTTGTTGTTTTGTTTTCATGTTACGAGAGAGGTTTTTTGGCCGAGGAATTTGAAAGGAATAGATGAAGGTAAGTCCAGCCTGTGTGTGCTTGAGTTGTTACTTGCAGCCTTGAAATAAACCCTTTGATTTCTATAAGTGATATTAAAATTAGAGCTGAGCCAATTATCGACTTTTTGTCTTGGGAGCTGACTAGAAAAAAATGGATACTTGCTTTTGCTTGCCAAAATGAAAATTAAAAAAACATGATTGAGGTGGAACTAAAACGTTTAGAAATGACATTTTGAAAATGTTGATTCGAATTAATGTGGTTCATTCAGAAACTAAATCTACAAACAGTTCATTTTGCAAATGGTGAAATGACCCATTGTGACTTTTAAAAAAAATATTTTTCTTCATTTTATACTTGGCCCAAATTGGGGAAACTGCATTTTTTGTCTGATTTCTTATTAGACTAAAAATTTGACTAGATCTAGTTACAATTAGAATAATAGAACACTAGAACTAGAAGGGACCTCGAGAAATCATTGAGTCCAGTCCCCTACCCTCGTGGGAGGACACAGTACTGTCTAGACCATCCCTGATAGATGTAACATTCAGAGATGCTGGACATTAGGAAATTGATAGCAGGAGCTTCAAGATGGCAAAAGTACTTTTACCTTACGGTATTTATTGGTCATGCCGATGAGATTGTAATCCAGGAGTAAAGATCCACATTTTTTTGAAGAGATTATAAGCTTGGTTGAAAAAAGTAGGTCGTTTTGATGCAATATACTTAAATGCCTGTGTGACATTTGATCTGGAAAAACTAGAAATATTTGAAATGAACATGGCACACATTACATGGATGAAAAGCTGGTTAACTGATAGTTGTCAAAATGCAATTGTAAATATCAAGTCATCATTGAATGGGCGTGTTTCTACTGGGATCCCTCTGAGATTGATTCTTGGCCCTATTCTTTTAATGTTTTTATGAATGACTTGGAAAAACCATAAAACCATCGCTGATGATTGTTTGCAGATGATGTGAAAATTGGAGGAGTGATAAATAATGAGGAGAGGTCACTGCTTCAGGGCACTGGGTAAGTTGGATGCAAGTGAACAATATGTATTTTAATGTAGACAGACATACAACTAGGAACAAAGAAGCTAACAGAATTAACATGAACAGGAGTGTTATGAGCAAGACACGAGAAGTCATTCTTCCACTCGATTGTGTGCTGAATAGGCCTCAGTTGGTGTACTGTGTCTAGTACTGGGCACCACATTTCAAGAAAGACGTGGAAAAATTGGAGAAGGTCCAGAGAAGAGCAACAAAAATGATGAAAAGTAGTGATAGAAATGTAGCCGTGTTAGTCTGGTGTAGCTGAAACAAAATACAGGACTATGTAGCACTTTAAAGACTAACAAGATGGTTTATTAGATGATGAGTTTTCGTGGGCCAGACCCACTTCCTCAGATCAAATAGTGGAAGAAAATAGTCACAACCATATATACCAAAGGATGCAATTAAAAAAAAGAACACATATGAAAAGGACAAATCACATTTCAGAACAGAAGGGGGATGCAGGGGGTTGTGACTATTTGATCTGAGGAAGTGGGTCTGGCCCACGAAAGCTCATCACCTAATAAACCATCTTGTTAGTCTTTAAAGTGCTACATAGTCCTGTATTTTGTTTCAAAAATAATGAAAGATCTAGAAAACATGAGCTATGAGGGAAGATTGGAAGAAGTGGGTTTCTTTGGATTGGAAAAGAGACGATTGAGAGGGGACATAATAGAAGTTTTCAAGTATCTGATGATAAGACAATAAGCAACAGGCTGAAATTACAGCAAGGGAGATTGAGGTTGGACATTAGGAAAAACTTCCTAACTGTCAGGGTGGTTAAACACGAGAATAAATTGCCTAGGGGGGTTGTGGAATCTCCAACTGTGGAGATATTTAAGAGCAGGTTGGACAGACACCTGTCAGGGATGATCTAGGTCAGCGTTTCTCAAACTTTTTGGGCTCTGGAGTCCTTTACATGCGTAAAAATGTATGCGGCGCCCCAGCGGTGTGTGTTAATTGCGTCAGTTTGAGGCGATTCTCAATATGCTTTTGAAGGCTTTCCAGTTTGTCATCCTCGTGGAGCCCTGGGGCTCCGCGGAGCACAGTTTGAGAAACACTGATCTAGGTGATGCTTGGTCCTGCCATGAGGGCAGGGGACTGGACTTGATGACCTCTCGAGGTTCTTTCCAGTTCTCTGATTCTAATGTTACAAATCATTAGCAAAGGGATACATAATAAGACATCACATTTCGTAGCATCACTATATGCAGCCATAGTACACCCACACCTTGATTACTGTGCACTGTTCTGGTTGCCTTACCTCAAAAAAGATACATTAGAAATGTAAGAGATATGGAGAAGGGCAACAAAATGATTAAGTGACTGTTCAGTTTGGAAAAGAGAAGACTGAGGATAGAGATGATAGAAGTCCATGAAATCCTAAATGGTGTGGAGAAGAATGAATGTGGAAGTTGTAGTCACATAACACAAGAACCAGGGCTCAGCTGATGAAATGAAGAGGCAGCAGGTTTAAAACAAACAGAAGGAAGAACTTCTTCACACAATGCACAGTTGCCCTGTGGAACTCCTTGCCGGGGGATGCAGTGAAGGCCAAAAGTAAAACTGGGTTCAAAAAAGATTTAGATAAGATCGTGGAAGGTAGGTCCAGCAATGGCTTTTAGCCAAAATGGTCAGGAATGTAACCCCATGCTTGGAGTGTCCACATGCTTCTGACTGCCTGGTGCTGTGAGGGACAGTGGATTATCACTTGATCATTATTATTTGAGAATGTTCCTGTTCTAGTTATTCCCTTTGGGGCACCCGGCATTGGCACTGTCAGAAGACAAGGTCCTGGGATAGGAAGACCATTGTTCTGTCCCGGTGTGGCTGTTCTGAGGTTCTTGCATGACGACCAATGCGATGGGGATACAAAGCCATCTTTTCTCATCTTTGTATTCACCAGAAGCCAGCATTCAACTTTTCATTTCTCCTCTTAGGAGAATCTTTCCCATGACGTGATGGTCAGGCAGCAAGAACCAGCAAGGCCACATACACAGCTGGGTGCTGTGGCAGTGTCTTATGTCAGACCTGAGATCAACACTCGAGGAGATGAAGGAACAGATGAGCCAGAAGCAAACCTGCCAGGCATAAAATGCAAGGAAAAATATTTGTGTCCCTCTAGGAAGGTGAGAAAGTGAGGCTATGCAACGAGAAAGGGCAGCCAGGAAAAAAGTCTGAACTTACTCCTTTCTGGAGAGGACACAGTAATGAAGGGCACGTCTACACGACGGGATACGGTCGAGTTAAGAGCCGCAATGTCAGCCATGTTGATTGCAGAGCTGACATCGAAGAACCTTAACTCGGTTTTGGCGCTGTCCACGCTGCAGAAAGTCGAAGGGCGCGCACTCTTCTTTCAACTTCCCTTACTCCTGGTGGAAGCAGGACTACCGGCACTAACTGGAGCACCCCTCTCTGTTCAAATTAGTGTGTCTTCACGAGACCCGCTAATTCGAACCCTGAAAGATCGACAGCGGCAGCTTCGATCGTCTCTGCAGTGTAGACATACCCCAGGAAACTAGACAATCCATCCTTCTCGGTACAAAACGTATATCAGGCCTGGTGCACAGATTCATTGAAAGAAAGGAGCAGGCAGATGCTGAAGAAACCCTGCAAGAGCAGTGGGGTTAGAAATACTCCAGCAGGTTCTTAGAGCTTGTAATGGTGCTGCAGGACCATTCGTTGTCTTTTCAGGGGCTTTTGTAATTGAAGACCAGTTGTTGTGGACAAGGAACGGCTGGGATGACCTCAGAAACTCACCGGACTACAGTCCTCAGCAGAGAGTCTGCCCGTGATAGACAGGCCTAATGGAGAGGCCACTAGCCCTTTACTTACTACTAGACTAGTGCCGGGGGCGGATGAGAGTTTTGCAGGGCCCAGGGCAGCACAATTTCGCGGGGCCCCTCTCACCGGGCATCTCCTCTCTCACCTGTGTTTCGCCACGTTTCAGCACGCCGCACATGCACAGCGCCAGGGAATTTAAAGTGCGGTATCCTGCCGGGCCAGTCCGCCCCGAGTGTGGGGCCCAAGGCAGCCCCCTGCTCGCCCTGCCCTATATCCACCACTGACTAGAGCCAGACAATGACAGGAGATGCCTCCACTATTGGGTACAGCGTTCGGGGGCAGACCACATGGGACCCTAGGTGGCTGGCAGCCTGCTGGAAGTCCTAGGAGTTACAGCAATAGCACTTGTTACTGTTTGCAAATTCTTCTGCAGCTGAAAGGGGGGAGGGCTTGTAATGACCAGTGTGCACGACGCTTCCAGCACTAGGAGAAGTGGTCGGCTTGCCTTGGTGGTGTCTGTGTCGTTCCGGTGCTATGTTCTGTGCTGCAGCAGGGGCCGAGTGGGGCTCGTGCACTAAAAACGGGTGACGATGCCCTGGCGTGAGAAGAGGCTCAGGCCAGCCACCTGCACGCAGAGCCAGGAAGCAGCAGGAGCTCCGGTCACGATCTTCTTTGCCAGGGCTGCAATCTCCTCTCGTTTTAGTGTCCAAGCACGAGCCCATTGAGCACGTGTCCAGCTGGCCTGGGAGGGAACCCTCAGACCTGGAGGAAGCCCCAAAGAGACATAGGAGCCACTGAGCCGATGCATCTAGACTGTCCTGGGCAGCAGCGGAGTCCTGGGGGGGCAGATGGCTCTTCCTGGAAGTTACAAAAGGCAAGCGGTCCGGGGAGGCCTGTGCTGCCTTGCTCAGACCACTGAGCCAGCTGCCCATGCTCCGCGCACTGTTCCTCCAGTTGGCGTTTCTCTAATGCTGCAGGGTCACGGTAGAGATGGGGCATCCTACTAGGGCCGCCGTGGCCCATTCCCCAAGACACGGAGACCGGCCATTCCCCTTGCCCCACATCTCTGTTTGCCACTTCTGTGCGCCACACACCCCTGCTGCACGAGAACGGCCAGAAGGAACTTCTGCTGGAGGGGCAGGGGAACATGGAAGTAATTGGTGGCCCCCAGTCCTGGCGGAGCTGCCGGTGTTTCTGATTTGCACGCTGTCTGCCAGGATGATGCCTACGGGCCTTGTGACAGCTGAGGAAAGGGGGGGGCACAATCTCCCCCGGCTTGCACCCTCCGTGCCCTCGAACGTGGGTGCTTGTGGGGAGCATAGGCAGCTCTGCAGCACCCCCGCTCCCGGGTGAGCCTGCGGCAAAGCGCCACATACAGCTGTGTTGTAGCCACTTTGCACCAGCCTACCGAGGTATTTCATTCCGAGAGCCTCTCTCCACAACCTCCTGCCCCGGGCTCCCTTCCATCATCTAGAGGAGCCGCCCTTCCCGCCCGTGAGCCCTTCCCTGAACTGTGGGCTCCCGCTCGCTTGTGGGAGGCCTTTGTATCTCAAGGTGCTATGGTGACAACTAGCACATAACAAAATCCGTTGCTTGGAAAACAAGTCTGCTGTGAAACCCAACCCTCTGTTGACAGCCGGGTGGGGTGGGCAGCCGGCCAGCCCTGTGTCAGGCGTCCATGGCTGGGGGTAAGTGCAGAGCCGCAGCAGCTCCCCAGGCAGGAAAGCGTCCTGCCTCTTCTCCTCAGGTTCTCAGCCCCTGCAGCGGGTGAAGATGTGGGTGAGGAGAGGCTGGGGGTGCAGGCACCAAGCAAGTTCATGCAGCTGCTCCAAGCAAATGAGTCAGATTTCCATTTTTTTTGCTGTCCAAATCCAGCTCCTTGGGACGCCACACTGTGCCCTGCCGAAAGCCAAGCCAGCCAGGCGGCCAGTCCCAGTGTTCCCAGCCCGGCGCTCAGGACATTGGGAGCTAGTCTGCTGAGTGGGTAGCACACCGAATGTTCCAGAGACGGTACCTCTTGATACAGGCCCAGGGCTGAAACAGCAAGAGGTAGAGCCCCAAATCCATCTCCCCCTTGGGGGAGCAGCCGGTAGCCGATCTCTGTGGGGCCTTGGGTTGGTTTGGTCTGCAGCAAACAGGGAAGTATTTCACCCTGCATCTCTAACCATATTGCCCAGCCGCGGGGGAAGCTGCCCAGGCACCCATGAGAGCTACTGTCGGTGGGCCAGGAGCTTGGCAGTGTATCAACAGGAATTGGACTCTCGAATGTAATTGGGCCATTGCAGGCTACAAATGTTACGTGCCCCATTTATGGCCAGAGAAGTACCTGCAGGAGTCCTCGTGCCACCAGTCTGAGTGCTGGGTGAGAAGCATGAAAATACCCCACATGAAGATCTTTCCTCTCCTTGCTGTTTGGACTCTTAGAAAGGTTGGCGCAAAGAAACAAAGAGCAGGTAGCCCTGGTCAGCCTTGGTTAGCGCGGAAAAGGCATTAAACGGTGCATCTCTGCCACCTTTTGGAACCATTGACTGAACTCATTTGAATATTGACCTCGTTAATAAATCCTTAATTAATTGGCTTCCAGCACTGCCTTTGGTGTGAGAGCTGAGGGACAAACTGACCTGGGACACGCGACTGGTCTCTTAGGCCTGGGAACAACTAAAATACGTTGTGATTTTGGGTGCTTGCTGTCTGATGCATGCTGGCATGTGGAATCTCACTGAGTCCTCTTCTTTTTCCTCCTTTAGCCGGCTTAGGCAGGTGTGCAAGGGGAGACTCTGAAAGCCGCAAGGGCAGCAGCGGTAGATGAAACATGCAGAGGTACCATGGCCAGTGCATTCACTATGGAAAGCAAAACTTGAGATCCTGAACTCACTCCCTTTGCTCCCCTAAAGCTTGAAGTATGACATGCTCACTTGTCAAGATTGCTTGTGCGTGGCGCCAGTCATAGAATCCTAGAACACTAGAACTGGAGGGAGCTCGAGAGCTCATCAAGTCCTGTCCCTGACCACACAGCAGGACCAAGCACCAACTAGACCATCCCTAACCAGTGTCTGTCTAACCTGCTCTTCAATATCTCCAGTGATGGAGATTCCACAATCTCCCTGGGCAATTTATTCCAGTGTTTAACCATCCTGACAGGCAGGAAGTTTTTCCTGATTTCCAATCTAAACCTCCCTTGCTGCACTATAAGCCCATGTTCTTCTTGGCCTCTGAGGATAGGACAAGAAGCAAAGTTTTCTCCCTCATCCTTGTGACCCCCTTTTAGAGACATGAAAACCACTCTCATGTCCCCTCTCAGTCTTCTCTTTTCTAAACTAAACAAGCCCAATTCTGTCAGTCTTCCCTCATCGCTCATGTTTTCTAGATTTTAAATAATTTTTGTTGCTCTTCTCTAGACCTCCTCCAATTTCTCCACATCAGGCTCCTCAGAGGTGGCCACAGTGCGGTGGGTGGTGGATACCCCCGTCTCTGCTGAGCAGAGCATGCAGCTCCTCGTAAAGTGACAAGTCTGTGGCTCAGTCCCAAATTGATGGTTGGCCTTCTGGTATGCCTCCAGGCAGGAGTGTGTCCGCAGTGGGCAGCCTGCGTGCTCAGCTGGGCAGCGGCACATGAGAGTGGAGAGCTGTGAGGTGTGGCAACGAGGAAAAGGAATTTCAAAACATTCAGGGAGCTTCCCCCCGTGTGAGCCCTGGACAGCGGAGTTTCACCGTGATGGCCAGAGCAGCCAGTGTGGAGCATTGTGGGACACAGGCTGGAGGACAGTGAGGGTTGGCAGACGTCAGGAGTATCTACATTCGCACTGCATCGACCTAGTGACGGGGACGCTGGGGGTGGTGTTAGTAACTACGTGCAACAGGGTGCTTGTGTCAGTGGGAGACAAAAGTAAGTGAGACGCATGCAGAGCAAGGTTGATGTGCGCTGCCTTGTGTCTGCCTGACTTTGGATGGTAGTCCAGGCCCTCGTACAGGCTCGTTCACCAGGAGAATTCACTGTGATGTCACTCCGCATTGCCGCGCCTGCATCTGAGGCCCTAGAAAATCTGTGGCCTCGCGGGTGGTGGGTGTCATAGGCAGGGGAAGGCTAACATCCTGGCGTGGCCTATACTTTGCTCCCAGGCCCCCTGCTGCCTGCTGTTCCCTTGTGGCACATAGGCTGGGGCAGGCAGGCTGCGGGCCGCGGTGCGCACAAGACCCGCCAGACTGTGCTAGCCATCCTCCCAGGGCTGAGACTGTGCTGCTTGCCTGCCTGCACAGCACTAGGGCTGGGAGTGTGTGTGTAGGGGGTGGGGGTGGCAAGGGCATCATTTATGGGGGCGTGGGGGGGTAGTACCCCCCTCCCGAGTTTGGACCCCTTGGTTTCATACTTGAGGTCTGCCTAAAGCCCATGCCCTGACTCCGGAGGCAGGTCTTAAATGCAACAGAGTTTGAGCCACTTGCAGCTTTGCCTTTGGGGCAGTGAGTTTGTTATAAAAAGAGGGAGGCGGGTGATTAAGAACAACAAAAGGCCGGGCACTCCAGTAAATGAGGGATTGTTAGATCATCGTGAAAACATTGCCAGGTACTCCACTTAAAGGAGTGGGCGGGGTGGGGTGGGGACAGTAGGAATGAGTGTTGTGCTGCTGGGGTTTGCATTTGGGCCGCTGCTGTTAAACTTCTTGTAAATGTTCTTGAAAAAGGGGTAAACAATGACTAATCCAAAGCTGACGGCAAAGAGTTACAAAACTGGGCGACTGGAGAACACGAGGGCAGATGGAATTCAAGGTTGATAAGTGCACCTGGAAAAATATAATCCCAACTCTCTACACAAAAATGATGGAGTCTAAATTAGCTGCTACCACTCCAGAAAGAGAGCTTGGAATCATTGTGGATAGCTCCGTGAAAACATCTGCTCAGTGTGTGTGCAGTGGCAGTCTACAAAAGCAAACAGAATATTGGGAATCCTTAAGAAAGGAATGGAGAATAAGACAAAATATCGTATTGCCTCTATCTAAAGCCAGGGTACACCCACATCCTGAATACGGCATGCAGATCTGGTCACCCCAGCTAAAAAAAGATCGATTGGATTTGGAAAAGGTACAGAAAGGACAACAGAAATAACTGGGGGTATGGAACAGCTTCCCTGTGAGGAGAGATTAACAAGACTGGGACTTGTCCACTTGGAAATGAAATGACTAAAGGGTGGGGGTATATGTTAGAGATCTAGAAAATCATGAATGGTGTGGAAAAATAGAAGAAGGAAATGTTATGTATTCCTGCACTGATATAACACGAGAAGCTGACCCAATCAAATGTATAGGCAGCAGATTTAAAACCAACAGAATAGGCGACCGGGGATGGATTATGGTGATTGCCTCTTCTGTTTATTCCTTCAGAAGTACCTGGCATTGGCCACTGGTGGAAGGCATAGGATACAGAGCTAGAACAGCTGGTCGGACCCAGTACAGCTATTCTGACCTTATATAAAGCTGAAATGTATCTGCCCCCCCTGCTGTAACCACTTGACCCCACTCCCCTTCCAGAGCTGAGAGAGAGTCCAGGAGTCCTGAGGGGGTGGGTGGGTCTCTTCCCCCCCCCCCCCAAGTTAGTAACAAAGTAAGAATATATGTAATTTTTTAAGGCTAACCAGGGTTCCTTAAGTGACTTGCCACAAGATGTCAGAATATGCTACTGTTAGAGGTGAGTGGGTCTCACATTTATTTTTTCTTTTATATAGGGATTAGATACAGTGCTCCTGTCAGCCAACTGCCATGTTGTCTGCCAAAAAAGTAGTTTTTTTCAGGATCTTAGTTAGCCCCTAGAGCTGATGTGGGTCGCGGGGGGAGGGTGGATGCGTTGGCTCCCCTCCCCCATTTGGTGCTCGGCTTGTACTGAGCATGCTCAGTAACATTGCTGATGCCTCTGTCCTCAGTCTGCCCCCCTCATGGTCTCGCTCTCTTCTGTCCCATCACAGGTCATGTCCGGCCCCCACCAAAATCTGAAATGGTGCCCCTGGTGTGTGGGGGACAGGCATTGGTGAGCTCCAGGCTCCGGTGGAGCCAGAAGGAGTGGGGCTCCTGGCAAAGGGGGAGGAGATATGGGCTAGTCTTCCCCAAAGGGTGCATTCACCCACCGCCCATGTGTGGCCCGATCTCCCCTGAGTGGCCTGTTAGCCAACTTCAGTCCCCGTGTACACAGAACGAGCTACTGCCTTGCAAGGGAGGGGGGTCCCCCACGCCCGTGGGATATTCCCTCCAATTGGCATAGGTAGTGTCTCTAAACAGAAGTGCTGTAGCCAGGATAGGCAGCCGGTCCCGCTCCACCTGGGAGAGCACTGGGGTAGGAGGCTGATAGTGTGCGCAGTGAACTGGAGAGTTACTGCAGGGTGACAGCCCTATGGATGGAGTGTCAGGGACGTTAAAAACGACCGGAAGAATGAGTATCAATGCTTATTTCCTTATTTCCTTATCACCAGTCATGATTTTATAGACCTCTATCATATCTCCACGTAATCTTCTTTTTTCTAAACTGAAAAGTCCCAGTTTTATCAATCTCTTCTCTTATTCTCTCTCCCCTTTTTAATGATTCCTAGCATTCGCTTCGCTTTTTGACTGCCGCTGCACACTGAGTGGATAGTTTCAGAGAACTAGTCACAAAGATCTCCTGCTTGAGTGGTAACAGCTCATTTAGTTCCCATTGTTTTGTACGTATAGCTGGGATTGTATTTTGTAATGTGCATTACTTTGCATTTAACGATATTAAAATTCATCTGCCCTTATGTTGCCCAGTCTCTTAGGCCAAAGATCAGCCCCAAAATAATACGGATCGGAACTGAGGGCTTTGAAACACCAGATTGACAGAGTCAGGGGAGGCAGGGACCACCCACACCTAGTCAGTTCCATATTCCCCTGTGGCCAAGGAAACCAGAGACTATAGAATGGTAAAGGAAAGTTATTTACTTGCTCCCATAATGCTAGGTGTCACCAAATGAAATTAATATGTAGCAGGAAGTATTTCTTTATGTAGTGCACAGTCAACCTGTGGAACTCCTTGCCGGAGGATGTTGTGAAGACCAGGACTTTAACAGGGTTCCAAAAAGAGCTAGATACATTCATGGAGGTTGGGTCCATCAATAGCCATTAGCCAGGATGGGCAGGGAGGGTGTCCCTAACCTCTGTTTGTCAGGGATGGGAAAGGGTGATGGGATGGATCATATGATATCTGCTCTGTTCACTCCCTCTGGGGCACCTGGCATTGGCCTCTGTAGGCAGACAGGACACGGGGCTAGATGGACCTTTGGGCTGACACTGTCTGGCCATTCACATGTTCTGTGTCATAGGGGGAGTCAGACTAATCGATCGCCGTGGTCCCTTTTGGCCCGGGAATCTTTGACTCTGCTTTCAGGAGTGAGCGCCTGCCATGCTGTCAAAGACAGTGAGAGAGCTGCCCAGGGAGGCGGGGGCAGTATCTTTAGTATCGGCACTACGCGTCTTAGGTGCGGTGGCCAATGCGCCGCCCCCGCCAGTGAGGGCAGAGCAGAGAAAGGAAGGACTGCCACAGCCTCCAGAGCTGTGAATGGAGGATGTAGTGAGGCCGGAGAGGGGGCTGTGACAATGCCTCAGGCTGATAAACCTCAAGCCCAGACTCTGATTAGCTGCAGAGAAGGTCACGTAATGGTGAGTGACGGACCATCCGGCAGTGGGAATGTTTGACTTCATGTGCGACGTAAACGAGGGTTTTGATGCCCTGGGCCTCTCGGATTCCAAGCGAGGCCAGGCCCAGCTATGTGGGGAGCATATGGGTTACTGTCACCCTGAATTGGGCGTGCAACGATATCAAATCCCACCAGCCTGGAATCTGCTTGTCCAAGGGGGGCGGGATGGTTAAGGGATGTGCGCGCACCTCAGACACATCTCCCCATATTTGCACCTTCACATAACACAAGAACTAGGGGTCACCCCAATGCGATTAGTAGACAGCAGATGTAACGCACACAAAAGATGGTGTTTCTCCACAGTCATCCGGGGAACCCTTTGCCAGGGCTTGTGAAGGTCAAAACTGCAGTGGGGGCCTCCTCACCGCCCAAAATGGGGAGTGGTGCTAGAGAGGATGGAGGTGCCTGGAGACCTTCCTAGCATGATGATAAAATCCATCTCCTGTGTCCGGCCCTTCCTTGCTTTCTTCCATTTGAGGAGCACACAAGTGTTCATGGGACAAAGAAGTCAATCAGCTTTACTTCCTCAATCTTCTATAACGCAAAGCAAAATACTCAGGTAAAATTGCAGCTCTGAGTGTATATTTGGACTTAATTAATTACCTCAGTTTCTGTGCGGAAGGAAGTTTACCTCAGTTAGGGTACGTCTGCACAGCACGCTTATTTCGAAATAAACTATTCCGGAGCAGTTATCCCAAAATAGCTTATTTCAAAATAGCACGTCTACACGGAAGGGCAGCCTCAAAATTAGTCTGAGGCAGGCTCCCCGAATGTAGACGTACTATCTCCATTCAGAGCCCCAGGAGGAATAACTTAGAAGGGCCCTGGCGAGGGGCTATTTCAAAATAGCGGCAGTGGAGTGTCTACACCCGCCTTATTTCGAAATGGCTATTTCAGAGGAGGCGTTACTCCTCGAAGAATGAGGTTTACAGATTCCAGAATTAGCCGTCCGTTATTTTGAAGTAACGGAATGGTGTGTAGATGCTCGCATTGTTATTTGGAACTAACGCTAGTTATCTCGAAATAACGGTGCAGAGTAGACACACCGTACAGACCATAAAGCCTTATTAAAGTTCTTAGCCCGAACCCCAACATTGCATCTTTAGCAACTTCTGGATCTCAGGGGAGGACTTACGTGAACATCTTGCACATCGGGATCCTGAAACGCACCGAAAGCCTGATGCATTATCCGGGCTGCTCCCACGATCCTATTTCTAGGGTTTCCTTTTGGAAGAATCTCCCACTGCTGCAGAAGACGTTGCAGCAGATGCTGGGAAAGACGCCAGCATAGCAGCCAGCTGGGAAAAAAATCACATTGGCGAGCCAGTAAAGATCAAGATAAAGGAAGAGCGAGTGGGCAGGCTGTGGATACCATCGGCCATTATCCAATCCCTGCTAGCCACAGAGCGACGGTTCTGCAGCATGTAAGTAGCTGTGTGTTTCATAGGCAGTGATGCTGAGTGTGTTGTAACCGTGACACACGCAACAAGGCTGCTGCTGACCACTGTGCAGGCACCAAGGTGCTGAGACAAGGGCCGGGGCAGGGGAGACCTTGCTCCAGCACATCAAATGAGGCTGTTGGAGGCTGCACGTCTCACGTTTGGCATTCTCCAAGGTGGCTGGCCCCATCCTGTTCTACCAGCCACTCGGCCTCCGTCCGCTTGCTGAATAACCTTCATTTTCCCTCTCTCCGGGGCAGCGGTTCCCAGAGGCCTGGCCTTTGGGAGGTCTCCGCGTTCCCGGAGCATCCTCGCTTGCTAATGGGCTGGCTCACATTCTAGGCCTTCTCCCCATGGAGATCGGAAAGGCTTTTAGCAGCATTATCCCCATGAATGGTCCCGGGCAGCCCTCCCTGCTTGCTTCCAGGCCAGGCCGAGCTCTCTCCTGCTCCCAGCCGCTCTCTGTAACGCCGCCTCGGCTGCTGCTCCTCCCTCACGTTCTTCTGTAGCCGGGCGATGCTCTGTTGGGCCTGGGTTGGCAGCCGTGCCGGTGCAGCCATGGCAATGGTGGGGGGGTTTGATGTGATAGTCTCTTCATAACGTTTTCCCCACCCGGAGTGACGAGGAGAGCAGGGAACCCGTGGGCAGGGCTCTACGTTTAAAACTCTGCCGCTGCGCCACGGGAGAGCTTCAGCGATGACACTACTGGTGCTGACAGACGGGCTTCTCCCGTTGGCCTGGGCAGGTACCCCCCAGATACACCACACTCCCACACCAGAGGTGAGGCTGGTTTAGCTGCATTTGGCATTTGCGCTTGGGGAGGGAGTGGGAAGGTAGGGCCGGGGTAGGCAAGCCCCTAGCCTTGCCCCCAACCCTGCTGCTGCTGCCCAGGCCCCGCCCTCACAGGAGCCAAGCCACCCCCAGCACTAAAGGGAGGTGGGGCACGGCTCCAGCCTCCCCGGGCTACATGTGGCCCCAGCATTCTGGGCACGGGGGACAGGCACTCGGAGCCAGCAACACTGCGCCCGCAGGATGTTTCTAGCAGGCATTGTGGGGTGGAGTGTGGGCGGGGCCAGGCTGGCGGTATGGAAAGGCAACACCTCCCCCTGCCTAGCGCACCCGCCGCCCATGGGGGTGGATCTGTCATGTCCCTGCACATCGTTCTACTGACCTAGACAGCGAAGAAACCACCCCGCTCCACAGCCATTTGTGAGAGGAGTGCTCTAATCACTGGCCTTTTGCGGCTCTTGGGACCAGACCCCAACTCCTCCATGGTTTGCCCACCGGCCGCACGGCTCTGGGCTAGGCAGCACTAGGATGTGAGCTAACGGCTTCCAGCCCTGTTTGGGACAGGGGTTACCGGCAGGCCAGCCCCGCAGCAAGGCAGCCGGTCTGTCCCGTAAGAGAGCAGCATTCCCCTCCCAGCTGTGCCAGACACGAGACTGACGGGCGGGTGCTGGGAGCAACGAGGTGGTTTCCTGGCCCCAGTGGGATGTACTGTCCCCTGAGCGATGGGGTGTGTCAGCAGGGAACTCTCCTGCACGTTGCCAGCACGTGGTCTCAGGAAGACAAGAGAGACGCCTGAATTTAGGGGGCCGCTTGTTCCTTTTCATAACCCAGTGCAGAACCTGCTCGGGCCCCCTATCCAGGAATCTGGGAACATCAGGGGCGACTGGTGAGGGGGAATGCAGGGGAGGGAGGATACAGGCCACATGACCGGCTCCCCCAGCCCTAGTCTGGGGGGGAGGGCTGAGACTACCCTCCCCTCCGCCACAGACCCTGCCTCTCCTCGCCCTTGCTAGTGGCACCCGCACCCCTGCTAGTCCCCAGACCTCTGGACACCCAGAGGCTCTTGCCCTGCTGGCTGCTGCCCCCTTGCCCCTCCCACCCATGGCTTTTTGGAGGGCACGTGCCCCCTCGTGCCCAGTGCTCCCTGTAAGCTGGGCGCTTGTGCGACTGCTCAGGAGAAGTCTGATGCTGTGCGGCAGATTAGCAAAGCACCCCCGGCTAAGTTTGTGTTTCTAGTGGTGGTGCACGTTCGCAAATGCCTCGGTGTACAAAGAAAATTATTCCACCCACAAATGAAATCGTTTTTTCCAGCCCCCCCCCCCCCCCCCCGCTAGACCCCTGGGCTGCATCGCTGCAGGTGGGGGGCTTGGAGGAGGAGCTGGAGTGGGGGCGGGGCGGGGCCTTGGGTGGAGTGGGGGGCAGGCGGGGGAGGCAAGAGGTGGGGCCCTGCCCCCGGCTAGGGATGGAGGGGCGGTCACCTGACCGGTGCCCCCCTTGTGTCCCTCTCCAGCAGCTGCCGCTGCGCCCAAGCAGCCCCCCCCCCCAGCTCCCCGCCCTTCGCGGCCGCCTCGCCACATGGCGCCCACCGCGGGGAGGTGACTCCAGCCGTCGGGGGGGGCTTTAAATTGCCCCCCCCCAGCAGGGTCCAGTCTCCTCTGGCCGAAGCCCCCGCCCCAGGGCAGGAGCGCGGGGGGGCGGGGGGGGGCACTGCAGCCCGCCCTCCGAGGGGCAGCCCGGGCCCGATGCAGCGTCCCGCCCCGGCACCGAGCAAAGCCGGAGCCACGTGGGGGCCTAGAGCCCTCTCCCCCCCCCCGGCCGCACGTGGCCCCCGCGCCAGGCTCCCGGGCGCGCGCCGGAGCCGGGGACCCAGCCCTGGGCGGCGGCGCGAGCGCGGCGCTTCCCCTGGCCCCGGTCCCCTCCCTCCCTGCCCCGCAGCCGGTCGCCATGGCGACCGGGATAAACAGCCCATAATAACAGCGCCGCCCGCGCCGCAGCGCTGCAGTCCGCAGAGCCGGGCTCGTCGGGCGGTGAGTCCGCAGCGCGCGGCCGCCTGGGCTGCAGCTGCAGGGAGAATGGGGGGGGGTCCCCGCTGGCCGGCCTGCCCTGGGGGGCTGCCCCGGGGAACGCTCCGGGCTGGCCGGCGGGGCTGGACCGCGTCCCTGCGAGCTGCAGCCAGGGCCGGTGGGAAGGAGGGACGCGCGCTGCTCTGGAGATGGGGCGCTGCCCCCTCCCCCCCCTGCTCCGGAGATGGGGCGCTGCCCCCTCCCCCCCCTGCTCCGGAGATGGGGCGCTGCCCCCTCCCCCCCTGCTCTGGAGACGGGGCGCTGCCCCCTCCCCCCCCGCTCTGGAGATGGGGCGCTGCCCCCTCCCCCCCCTGCTCTGGAGATGGGGTGCTGCCCCTCCCCCCCCCTGCTCTGGAGATGGGGCGCTGCCCCCTCCCCCCCCTGCTCTGGAGATGGGGCGCTGCCCCCTCCCCCCCCCTGCTCTGGAGATGGGGTGCTGCCCCCTGCCCCCCCCTGCTCTGGAGACGGGGCGCTGCCCCCTCCCCCCCCTGCTCTGGAGATGGGGCGCTGCCCCCTCCCCCCCCTGCTCTGGAGATGGGGCGCTGCCCCCTCCCCCCTGCTCTGGAGATGGGGCGCTGCCCCCTCCCCCCCTGCTCTGGAGATGGGGCGCTGCCCCCTCCCCCCCTGCTCTGGAGATGGGGCGCTGCCCCCTCCCCCCCCTGCTCTGGAGACGGGGCGCTGCCCCCTCCCCCCCTGCTCTGGAGATGGGGCGCTGCCCCCTCCCCCCCTGCTCCGGAGATGGGGCGCTGCTCCCGACCCCCGCCCGGCGCAGGGAGCAGACAAAGGCAACGTGCCGGGCAGCCCCCTGCAGCGCATCCCTCGGCCAGGCGTCGCCCGACCACACCCCGAGCCTGCAGACACAGCCCCCCACTGCTGCCTGGGCGTGCGCCCCTGCATGCGCTCTCCCGCCCGCGGTGCGTCTCAGCCCTGGCTCTCTGAGCACTTCACAGCCCAGGGGCAGGACCCAGCCTCCCCCTCCCAGCTGGGGAAACTGAGACCGGCCAGACAGGACTGGCCCTGGAGCACCAGCAGGGCAGTGGCAGAGCCAGGTGCAGGAGCCAGATCTCCCGGTGCCAGGGTGCGGACCCTGGCGCTGCTCTGCAACCTGTCCCCACCCTGGACCCTGCGTGGTGCCGTTCTCAGGGCGTGGCAGCGAGACCCCCACCCCTCCGCTCAGCTTTTCCCCCGGTATCTGCAGCGCTCAGGGAGACGGAGATAACTGGTAGGTCTGTGTCCTGCTGGCAGCTTCCTCCCCTTGCCATCTTCCCCTCCTTGCAGCCCCACCCTGCCCGCTGCTAGCCTGCAGCAGCGCCCTGCTCCGCCCTGCACTCAAGGTCTGGAAATCCGGCCGGCCGGCCGGCCAGAGCGGGTGTAGACAGTCCTGAGCTGAAAGGTGGCAGAGCGACTGGCTGGGGAGAAAGTTCCTCTCCAGGGGGAGCAGAGCCAGCTTGGCAGCAGCAGGCTGCACCTCACCCTACCCCTATTTCCCACCCTGTCCTGCCACTGGAGGGACTGGTCCTTCCTGGCAGGGGAGCTGGCCAGGGCCGTCTCTGGGGCCCTGTTGCTCGCAGCCAGTGCAGAGGCTGATGATGTTAGTGAAAGAGAAGGCAGAGCCAGAAGGGAGTGGCTCGGTGGTGTGAGAATCGGGGGTGAACACTCAGGTTAGAATCCCTGGGCAAACAGGGCCCAATCTTGGCCCAGAAGTTCGGTTCTTCCCCGGTGTGGGGGGCAGCTCCAGGCCTGGAGGCAAGCATGCCAGGGCTAGTCTCAGCACAGACGCCGGGGCGCCGGGCTGTGCTTTGCAGAACCCCGGTGGGTTGGAATAGCGGCCCTGTCCTCATCCCTGTGGCAAACAGAGCGCTACAGGATCCTTTGCGTGGGGCTGGGTGGGGACCAAAGGTGCCTGAGGCCAGGAGAGGGGCATGTTGGAGGCCCACGGCCTGGGTGAGCTGGGCCCAGCCTCTGGGAGCACACATCTCTGGGGGCTGCAACACACGGCTTTGCTGGCTGGCAGGGTAAGCGCCTGCTGATTAATGGCCTGCAGCTGTTTGGGCCAAGCCAGGCCTCAGGAGCAAGGCTGGATGCTGGGAACTGCACCGCCTCCCAGGCCTCCCGCAGGCGTGGCCCAGCTCCACCGGGCGCCTGGACCTAGAGACGGGGAGCACCACCGCTCGCAGGCGTGGCCATGAGGCCCTGCCTGGATCGTGGCCATTGTCTGTGCGTGGGTGTCTCCGCGCATGTAGGTCTGTGCGTATCTGCATGCATGTGTCTCTGCGCGTGTGGATGTGTATATCTACACACGTGTGTCTGCGTGTGTGGGTCTGTGCGTATCTGCATGTGTGGATATGTGCATATCTGTACGTGTGTGTCTGCATGTGTGGATATGTATATCTACATGTGTGTGTCTCCCTGTGTGTATGCATGAGTGTGTACCCATGTGTGTCTCTGTGAGGCTATGTGTGTGTATGTATGTGTGTGTCTCTGTGTGCATACGTACGAGTGTACATGTGTGTCTCTGAGGCTGTGTGTGCATATGTACGTGTGTGTGTGTGCGCATGTGTACATGTGTGTGTCTCTGTGAGGCTGTTTGTGCGTACATACACATGAGTGTCTCTGAGGCTGTGTGCGCATATGTACGTGTGTGTGTGTGCGCATGTGTACATGTGTGTGTCTCTGTGAGGCTGTTTGTGCATACATACACATGAGTGTCTCTGAGGCTGTGTGTGCATGTGTACACGTGTGGCTCTAAGTGTGTGGATGTGTGCATACATACCCGTGTGTGTGCCAGTGCGGCTGTGTGTGCATACGTACCTGCGGGTGTCCCAGTGCAGCTGTGTGTGCCTATGTACACGCGTGTGTCCCAGTGCGGCTGTGTGCCTATGTACACGCGTGTGTCCCAGTGCGGCTGTGTGCCTATGTACACGCGTGTGTCCCAGTGCGGCTGTGTGCCTATGTACACGCATGTGTCCCAGTGCGGCTGTGTGTGCACCTTTACGTGCCACCCTAGGTGTGATTGCCTGCGAGGCCCCTCACCGCCGGCCCAGCGTAGTGGCCCTGAGGCAGTTGTGCCGCCCGGAGCCCTGCGAGCCTGCCCTGGCCCTAGCAGACGTGAGGGGGCGGGGCAGGCCTGCCATGCGTGTGCTTGCAGCCCGCCAGCCCCCGCCGTGTGACAGACCAGGCGGGTGATGTGAGAGCGTGGGGAGCCCCTTTCGCAGCCCCAAAGCCAAGCCCCGGGGGGCTCCGACGCGTCTCTCTCAGCAGCAGAAGTTGGCCCCACAACAGCTATGACCTCACCCGCCCTGTCTCTCTGTCCCGAGGGACTCCGAATGCTCACAGCCCCGCTACACCGCGCCTCCACGGCAACCTCTCCCGGCAGCACAGCCCTCCCTAGCAACAGTCGCCAGGCAGCGCAAACTCTGGCCTGGCCGGCGGACAAGCCCACACGCCTGTTTTTGTTTAATGTCAGGCTGTAACTAGGGCCCCGGGGCTAGGCCCTACCCCAGCCCCACCCAGGCCTGGTGGCTCTGCCCTGGGGCTGGGTGGACTGGAAGCCAGCAGGAGTGGGGGTGCTCTCTGGGGTCCCAGGCTGGGCACCCGGCGTCCTGGGGAAAGGCTCGGCCCTGGCTCTCGCTGACAGGCCCACGGAAGTGCTACGCCCAGCTGGCCAGGCAGGACTTAGCATGGTAGGGCCCCTCCTCGGGGTCACCTTGGGAGGCCACGTCACAGCCGCACGCCGGAGAGGTGCCTTAAGCGAGTGGGTCCCCTCCCAGCCGGGTTCCCAGCCCGGAGGGCGTGTAGGCAGAGCTGAGCCGCCCTGCCGGGGACAGTCACGCGGGTGCCAGCACATGACGGGTGCCCGGCCCCGCGGACGACCCGCAGCGGCTGCGTTGTGCACAGAGCCCGCCGCATGCAGGCACCTGCCCCGGGAGTGGCCAGGGCATTTGAGGTGCCCGGCCACAATCTCTGTGAAAAATCGGAGCAGCTCCTCGAGGGGCGACTGTGCGGAGCGGAGCACGTCGCTGTGGTTGACAAGCCCTGCCGGTCAGCCGGCGCAGCGCTGTCTGGAGGGGGAGGAGAGGCCGTGTTGCACCGTTCTTAATACCCTGCTGGGCTCTGCTGGTGCTCGGCGAGCATACCCACTACAGCCCCGCCAATGCCTCTCCTTCCCCCTGCCCCCGCACAGCGCTCTACAAATGCCCCACCCGCCGGACCTTCAGCTCCCTGCCTCCTAGGCCCCCCCGCCACATCTGCCTGCGCGGCTCTGTGGGGAGGGGAGGGGAGAAGGGTTTGTGGGCAGCAGCAGTGCATGGTGGGGGGGCCTAGGTGGTGGGCACAGCCTCCGAGGTGATTGCTGGAGGTTGCCTGCCTGACGGGACCCGTTTCTCCTCCGCCTGCTAGTGGCCGGCATGGCGGGGAGCCCAGACATGGCGGCGCTGGAGGAGAGCTTCCGCAAGTTCGCCATCTATGGGGACACCAAAGCGGCGGGGCACGAGATGAATGGGAAAAACTGGGCCAAACTGTGCAAGGACTGTAAAGTCATGGACGGCAAAGGGGTCACCAGCACGGACGTGGACATCGTCTTCTCCAAAGTGAAGTAAGCGGCCCCCTTGCGTCCCTCCCCGCGAGCCTGGCCCCTGCAGTGCTGGCTGCTAGGTCAGCCACCGTCACACCATTCCCCATCCACCCCCACCGGCCCTCTCCAGCCCTGTCGGACTCGCTGTGATTAGAGGAGCCTGGACAGGTTCTTGTGCACATTGATAATGGAAGCTCAGCTTTCATAACCTGTGCACACGTGCACACACACTCACACGCACACTTGTGCTCACACACACACACATGCAGTCACTAATGAGTGTGCACACGTGCATGTGCGCATTCTTGCATACACGTGCATGCGCGCATTCTTGCATACACGTGTGAGCACATGCACACAGGCACACACACTCACACATTCACACGTTCACACATGCGCACGCACAGGTGCACACGCATGCACACGTTCACATGCACACACACCATTCTAGCCCTCATCGAGAGGAAGGCCTTGGCTTTGGGGCCTGAGGGTGATGGATGCAGCCATACCTGCCTGAATCCCACAAGTGCTTCAGACAGCGGCTCTGAGAGGAGCTCTACTGGCCGGTTAACCCTGTAACTCAGCCTGGCCATTTCAGTGCACCTGTGAGTGTTGCCAGTGCTGATACTTTGAGCAGTCAGCTCGCACGCCTGTCTGCACACCCGGCCTGCCCCTCGCACGCCTGTCCTGCACACCCGGCCTGCCCCTCGCACCTTCCCAGAGTCCTCGCTTGGCCCTGACATGCTCTGGGGCCAATTACTCGCTCCCCATTCAGAAACACACCCTGACAGCTGGAGGTGTGGGGCTGGCCCGTATCGAGCTGAGACTATAAGGAAGGCGGGGCTGTGGGATGATTCCTTGTCAGGCCTGGTTCGGTAAGAGCATCCGTTCGAAGCGTGTCCGAGGCTGCTGAACACCCAGAATGCTCCTGGCAGGCCTCGTGGCGGAGTCTGGGTGTGACTGTCCACAGAGCGTGTCACTGTGTGGGGCCTTCCATGGGCGCCGGTGTGGAAGCAGGGGAGGGCACAGCCTTCCCAAACCGCCAGCCCCCCCCCCCCCCCCCCGAACACCTACTGTAGGCGTCCTGGGGCGGAGCGTTGCTGCCCTGGGGCACCCACCTCCCCGTGGTCAGGCCTTGGGCAGCTTGGCAGAAGGGGCAGGGCTGGAGACTTGCCTCCCCCAGCACCACATTCCCCCACCCCCCATGGGGCCTTCCATCCTCCCTGCTAGGGATGCCAGACAAGCCCAAGGCTTTATCCGCACGGTAACACCCAAGGAGGCCCCGTCAGCGAGCGAACTCCACAGCCCGGCGCTAGGCAGGCAGGCGTGGGCAGAGAGTGGGCCCGTCTCTATAACTGCTCAGGGTAGCGCCAGCGTCGACACCGCTAGGGCGGATGGGGGGATTCTCCTGTCACACCTAAACCCCTGCTGGAGAGGTGGGACTAAAGGCATGGAGGGAGTCTTCCCTGCCCGTGGGGTGGGCTTCCCCTCAGGACACTCTGGGTATGTCTACACTACCCCGCTAGTTCGAACTAGGGGGGTAATGTAGTCATTCGGAGTTGCAAATGAAGCCCGGGATTTGAATTTCCCGGGCTTCATTTGCATGATGCCGGCCGGCGCCATTTTTAAATGCCGGCTAGTTCGGACCCCGTGCCGCACGGACTAGCTAGTTCGGATTAGGCTTCCGATTCCGAACTAGCTGTACGCCTCATGGAACGTGGAACGAGGTGTACAGCTAGTTCGGAATAGGAAGCCTAGACATACCCTCTCTCCCCATCTGCACAGAGAGCCCTCCCCCTGCAGAATACCTTCTCCGCCTCGCGCTGCCTGCACGGGGCGTGGGCTGGCTCCCTGTGCTGCTCTGGGACGTGGCTTTCCGCACCCCTGACCCATGGCGTTACCCCGCCTCCGTTGTCCCATGTGGCCCAGGCGCTGCGTGCCCAGGGTTGGGATCCACAGAAGCCAAGAGGCGGCTGGAAATGCTGGGAAGAGAGGGGGAACTGAGCCCGCCTGTCACCTAACCCGGGTCACTCCTTTCTCGCAGCCCCCCACAAGGCAGTGCCCAAGTAGTGCGGGGCTGGAGCTCTCCTGTAGGCCCTGGGGCACTGGCCTGAGTGCCCCAGACTCTAGCCACGGTGGTCTGGGGATGCTAACGGTTCACCAGTTACCTGGTAAACACGTGCCTTGAAGGCATGCTTACTGGGTAACCGCTTAACCGGCAGGGCCCGCTGGCCGGAGCAGCCCCCGCCCACGGCCCGTGGTTAACCCGTTAAACAAATCGTTTGACCAGTTAACCCTTTGGGGCGGTTTTTCCATCCCTCCAAGGCTCTCGCAAGCTCTGCCGTGGGAGCTTGTGCCACTTTATGTGACGTGCCTACACTGGAGCAGGGTCTTAATGTGAGTCTCTGCCTTCCCCGGCCGCGGGCTCTAACCATTGGGCTACAGAGTCATTCTCCTCAGCCCAGGCCCCCTGCCCCCCCACGAAATCCCACAAGAGGAAAGTCTCTCTCATTCCCCCTCCCCCCTCCCGCCAGCGTTCCCCGGGGACGGGATCCACGGAGGTTTTCAGATTGATCAAGTCCTGAAGCCCAGATGCTAACAGGCGGTGTGGCTGCCAGCTCCGTGGGGGTGGGGTAGAGGGCACAGGAATGTTTGCCCCTGCCTGGAAATGGGAGCAGTCCGGTGAGCTGGCCAGCCCCAGCAAAGGCGTTAATGCCTGCCAGGGCCCCACCAGCAGCCTCTCCACATCCATACAGACCCTGCACCGGGGCAGGGCGCCCTGTGCCGCTGGCAGGTCAGGACAAGGCCCTGACAGCACCATGAACCCTGGCGCGTCAGCCCTCCTGCCTCCTGCAGTCTCCGCCAGACCGGAGATTCTTTGCTCTGGGCCCAGGCTGTTCTGTAGAACAGCTGCCAGGTTCCGCTCAGCAGCAGCTGCATGTCTGGGTGAACGTCCCTGTGTCTCTAAGCCGGTTTACGTGACACCTGTTTCAGTAACTGGGGCATCACCCGCCCCCAAGACCTCCTGCCCGGGGAGCAGCTTGCCCCCCCACAGCTGAGGCCTACGTCCCGTCTCAAGGGCAGCCCCGGGGTCTCCCCTGCAGCCGCTCCGGTTCTAGCCATGTGTTTGCATGAGGTCACCCCCCAGCCTTGTGCCTTGCAGAGGGAAGACCGCCAGAGTCATTAGTTACGAGGAGTTCAAGAAGGCCCTGGAGGAGCTGGCCCCAAAGAGGTTTAAGGGCAAGAGCGCGGAGGAAGCGTACGAGTCCATCTGCCAGCTGGTGGCAGGGAAGGAACCGACTAACGTGGGCGTCACAGTGAGTGGTGGCTCTTCTTAGGCGGGGGTGGGGGGGAGGCCTGGGAAGGGCGGGGGGGGGGGACATGCGGACGCTGGCAGCCCCAGGAATGTCACATAGCAAAGCAGCGCACCCTGGAAGAGGGAGGGGATCTGGGAGGCCTGAGACCATCTAAAAAGGGCAGAGCCCTGAGCACGGGGGTTGGGAGAGCGCTGGGGGAATAGGGGTGTCGGGCCAGCGGGGTGGACCAGGGGCACTCACTGGGCAGGGCCTGGGCTGTAACTGCTTCTCTGGGCCCCGTTTTCCCGCTGACAGAAAGCCGCGACAGGGGGGGCGTTGGACAGGCTGACGGACACCAGCAAGTACACGGGCTCGCACAAGGAGCGCTTCGACGAGAGCGGCAAGGGCAAAGGGAAGAGCGGGCGGGAGAACATCGTGGACACGAGCGGCTACGTGGGGGCCTACAAGCACGCCGGCACCTACGACGCCAAAGTGAAGAAATAGGGACACCTGGAAGTGCCACCGACCCTCCTCGGCCTCTGGGCCTTCAATCACATCAGCCCTGGGAACCGGCCGCCTGCAGACTAGGCCGGGCCCAGCTCCTAGCCACGGCGTCACGGCGAGTCGGCCTCTGGTCACCACGGGCTGATGTGATTAGAACCTGACCTGGCCTTGCACTTTGCTCCCAATGTTACATCCACTCCGGATGTATTGTGAACCGAGCCCCTCCTGCTCGCACTAACGAGACCTCCTCCCCTTGTGTCATTGGGGCACCGAGCCCCTCCTGCTCGCACTAACGAGACCTCCTCCCCTTGTGTTATAGGGGCACCAAGCCCCTCCTGCTCGCACTAACGAGACATCCTTCCCTTGTGTTATAGGGGCACCAAGCCCCTCCTGCTCGCACTAACGAGACCTCCTCCCCTTGTGCGCCCGGGGCACCGAGCCCCTCCTGCTCGCACTAACGAGACCTCCACCCCTTGTGTTATAGGGGCACCAAGCCCCTCCTGCTCGCACTAACGAGACCTCCCCTTGTGTTATAGGGGCACCAAGCCCCTCCTGCTCGCACTAACGAGACCTCCTCCCCTTGTGTCATTGGGGCACCGAGCACCTCCTGCTCGCACTAACGAGACCTCCTCCCCTTATGCTCCCAGGGCACCGAGCCCCTCCTGCTCGCACTAACGAGACCTCCTCCCCTTGTGTCATTGGGGCACCAAGCCCCTCCTGCTCGCACTAACGAGACCTCTTCCCCTTATGCTCCCAGGGCACCAAGCCCCTCCTGCTCGCACTAACAAGACCTCCTCCCCTTATGCTCCCAGGGCACCGAGCCCCTCCTGCTCGCACTAATGAGACCTCCTCCCCTTATGCTCCCAGGGCACCGAGCCCCTCCTGCTCGCACTAACGAGACCTCCTCCCCTTGTGCGCCCGGGGCACCGAGCCCCTCCTGCTCGCACTAACGAGACCTCCACCCCTTGTGTCATTGGGGCACCGAGCCCCTCCTGCTCGCACTAATGAGACCTCCTCCCCTTATGCTCCCAGGGCACCGAGCCCCTCCTGCTCGCACTAACGAGACCTCCTCCCCTTGTGTCATTGGGGCACCGAGCCCCTCCTGCTCGCACTAACGAGACCTCTTCCCCTTATGCTCCCAGGGCACCGAGCCCCTCCTCCTCGCACTAACGAGACCTCCCCCTCTTGTGCCCCCACGACACCGAGCCCCTCCTGCTCTCACTAACGAGACCTCCTCCCCTTGTGCCCCCAGGGCACCGAGCCCCTCCTGCTCGCACTAACGAGACCTCCTCCCCTTGTGCCCCCAGGGCACTGAGCCTCTTCTGCTGCCTTCTCCCCTGAACACTCCTAGGCCCTCCTGCTAGTGCCAAGAGATCTTCTTAGCTCAGTGCCCCTCCCGGGGTCGCTGCATTCCCCCCTCTAGCTACACCGAGGCCTTCTCTTACTCATGCCACCAGGTGCCTGCCTCCGTCCCTTCTGCTGCCGCTACAGAGGCCAATGTCCCTCGTGCTAGTGACAGGGGGGCCTTCCCCCACTCCCCTGTGTCCCTCCGGCTAAGGCCAGTCTACGCCAGGAGATCGGATTGGTCTCACGCTCTCTTGGGGTGTGAGAAACCCACCTCCCGCAGGATGCACGTCTACTGAGCTACCCCGTTCCCCCAGGCTGCTGTGCCCAGGGAGGCGGCGTACCGAGGCGGATGGGAGAAGCCCTGCTTGGTAGCGTCTTCCCTGGCCCCACAGCCGCGTGGCTGTGCCCCTCCAGCTTTTAAGTGGCTACCTGCCCTGAGAGTAACAACCCCTCCTCCCTCCCTCAGGGCACCTCCGCCCCGAGCGGGAAAACAGCCCTCTCCCCTCAGGGCACTTGGCTTGTGATCCTGCCTGCGCCTTCCCTGGAGAGCGGGCCTGTGCGGCGTTTCACCGGCATCCCGTGGGGCCTGCCGCAGCCCCGGAACCGCCGGTCAGTGTTCAGGAGACGCCTGCCTTCTTGGTGGAGCCACAGCCAAAGGCCTTACTGCTCTGTCAGCTGGCTCTGCAATAAACCTCTCCCCTTTTCTACTAGCGCCCTGTGTGTGTCTGTGTCTCTGCGGGAAACATCACAGACAGCAGAGCACCGAGGCTGGGTTTTTTCCCCAAGTTCAGATCAAACAGGCCAGTCAGTCGGCTTGGCTGTGAGTCAGGCGGGGAGCGGTGCAGGCTTGGCCCTGTCACCTCCTGACTCTGGCAAGCTCCCGGCCGGGTCCGTGTGCCCCAATGTTGCCAGAGCAACCAGAGAGACACACAAACAGTCAGGCACCTGGCTCCAGCTGCTGCAGTGTTTGCAACCAAACACATGAGCTCCTGGTAACACTCCCTGGGAACTGGGTCTTAATTGGAACCATCACATCCCATGGACTTGGTCCAGCATCTGCCCCCACCCACACACCCAACTTTGTGGTTCAGACAGAGCCCTACAGCCTCTTACACAACAGGGATAAGGCCCCGAGCCTCCACGGCACCTAACTCCCAGGCACCTAGATACCTGGGCCTAGGGCTCGGGCCTGATGCCCCCTGGGAGCCATTCGGGACTTGCTTCCCTGACGGGGCGGGGGTCTCTTCTGGAGTCAGAGGAACCCCAGAGCCACCAGGCCAGGGAGGCCACCTGAGTAAGTCAGGATACCGAGGTCAGCAGAGACCAAGCTCTGGGGATACTGTGTGTCTGGCCGCTTTGCTTCTCCATTTTGTGCCACGTCACACGTCTGCCTCACCAGGGCACTGGCTCCATCAGCTCAGCCAAGAGATGACAGCAGGGCGGGGGGTGCGATTAGGGTTGTCAATTTTGGTTGGACGCGTTCCTGGAGACCGCCCTGGGCAGGACCAAGGTCTGTAACACCATGAACGCTATGGAGAAAACGCGCTCTTGGCCGTTTCACGTACCACGGCCACCAGGGTCACCTGATGAAATTAACAGGCAGCAGGTTTAAAGCGGGCACAGGGAAGCATTTCCTCCCCCCCGCGCGCAGTCCACCTGACCTCGCAGCTGGGGGATGCTGTGAAGGCCAAAAATACAAGTGGGTTCCAAAGAAAACTAGAGGAGTTCACGGAAGATCAATCTACCAATGGCTATCAACGGAGGCGGTTACCCCGAGTAGACTCCAGCGGGGGGCTGGAGTGCAGTAGACAGTCACCCTGCCAGCCTCATGGCCTCTGAGTGTCACGCACCAGCCTCTGCCAGACCATGGTCTGACCCCATCTGGCTGTTCCCATGCCCTCTGCCAGTACGCGTTGGAGGAAATCCAGGCACCGAGGCCCTGCCGCGATGACATTGGCACTGACGCGCCACTTCCTAAACCCTGTCGCGTCTGGATTTCCCCGTCTCCCCAGAACTGAGGCCTTAGCTCGATTATTTGTTTTGCATCTAAAGCGAGCTCGGGACATTACAGAACAGAAGACCCGCACTAGCTTGGGAGCGCCCGGTCTGCCAACGGGATAATTCCATCATCCTGAGAGAGCTGGGAGGAGCAGACACATGGGAGGATGCGTGGGGAGAGGGGAGGCGAGGAGTGGGACGGAGAGTAGGGTTAAGGTTAATATGAGGCCAAATACCTGACTCAACACTGTAGGTCCCCGCAGCGCCTGCTCCCTGAATACAGCAATTAGCTCTGCAGCAGCTAACCCAGCTGGTTGATTACCCATCGCCTTCTCTCCGTTAGGTTCTTCGGGGCGGCTGGCTCCTGGCACGTCCCCTCTGATCTCAAAGGCCAGAGATTCCTGACAACTGTGCGAAACAAGCAAGTGCCTTCCCCATGACATCACGACGTCAGAATCTGCTGTGCGTCCCAGAGTCCTTTGCAGGTGCTGGCTGGCCTCCTGTGAAAAAAACTGGGTTCACCAAGAAGTGTCTCTGTGGATGGGGGAGTCTACGTTTGGGAGCAATATTTGATTGAGGTTCTGATAGGGAGTTAGGATCATAGACTCAGCGAACCCTTGGGCTGGAGGAGACCTCAGGAGCCTTGGAGTCCGGCCCCCTGCCCAAAGCAGGACCAACCCCAATCCCAGCCAGGGCTTTGTCCAGCCGGGACTTAAAACCTCCAGGGATGGAGATTCCACCCCCGTCCTAGGGAACCCAGCCCAGCGCTTCCCCCCCTCCTAGTGAAATCGTTTTTCCTAATCTCCAACCTCGACCTCCCCACTGCAACTTGAGACCGTTGCTCCTTGTTCTGCCACCTGCCACCACTGAGAACAGCCTCTCTGCAGCCTCTGTGGAACCTCCTTTCAGGGAGTTGAAGGCTGCTCGAGAAGCCCATGACTTATTGCATGTGCATGCAGACCGAGCCTTGCACCTGGGGAGGTTTGCCCACGCCCGCAGCCTGTTGTGGAAATGAAGTACAGGCAGTCCCCGGGTTACGTACAAGATAGGGACTGTAGGTTTGTTCTTAAGTTGAATTTGTATGTAAGTCAGAACTGGTACATATTGTAGGGGAAACTCTAGCCAAACATTTCTCCAGAGCTCAGTTTTATTCTCCCACACCTCACTTCCCTCAGTCCTTTATTCTCAAGCTGAGGTGTCTGCTGAGAAAAGCCGCTCCGTGTCTCCCTGGTCTGCTGGGGGGAAGCAGCTAGTGCGGGGTTGCCTCACCCCGTTTGTAAGTAGGGATCCGATGTAAGTCGGATCCATGTAACCGGGGGACTGCCTGTATCTAAAACATGCCCCATGTGTCCAAATTATAGTCACCCATTGAAGAGCTCCCCCTACAGATCTACAGCATCAATTGTTTCAATTTACATAATCCCATCATTTACAGATAGAATTTCCCCGTGCATCCTCTTGCTCTCTCTCTCTCACTCTCAAAAACGCCCCAAAAGTTGACACCCAAAGAAGTGGCCGTTGCATATCCTGAAGTTCACCAACTTCACGGGGGAGTGTGCAAACCACATGAGTTAAGCACGATAGAAATAACTCCCTGCGTGATCTGTAGAAAGAGAAAGATTTGGTGGATCAAATGTCCTGACGCCCCTAGCACGCCAAGCCAACCAGCTTTCCCCCCAAATTAAGAACTGTAGCGGTGTCTGCCTTATGAAGCAGCCACACCTCACGCTGTATGTAGGTCACCTCTTTTTTCCCTTCAAAATCATGTCTCGGCGTAAGTTCCTGAATGTCGTGAAATGAAAGGTGTTAAGTAGGGACAAGGCAGGCCACATTTAGAGAAGCTATCAAGGCCTTCTTTCTAGAAATGATATGCCAAGTAGAGCACACGAGGCAACAAGAACATTGGGAGAGGTAAGCACCTCAGCCGGGGGCTAGCTTTGAAGCAGTAAAAAAAAAACTGTTTGAAACAGTCTGGCTGAGACAGAAATACAGTCCTGGAAAATAATGAATGCAAAAAAAAGGAAAGGCTAAAAGAAATGTGTCATACTCGGTTGCCATCCAGTGGCTATTGCTGGAAGCAGCAGCAAAACAGAATGGAAACCAGCTTTCAGCCAGGGAGCTGTTGGATTGCCTGAAGAGTCACCAAAGACCCACCAGCAACAGGTGGGGAGAGAGAGCAGGCCCATGCGCTTGTCTGGGGGCGCTTGTGAGAGGTGAGTGTGACCTGGATACAGCCCCCCCCAAAAAAATCAGTTCCTCCCCTTTTTCCCTCCCACCGTAGCCCCAAGGCTGGAGGGGCTCTTGTTCCCTGCCCTCTGGTCTCGGAGCGGCGGGGGCCGAGCAGGACAGAGGGAGTGTGGAAGGGAGCGATCACAGTGGGGCAGGACAGGAGCGGGGCCGTAGGCAGAAGGGCTCAGGGAGCGTGGCTGGATGTTGCTCTCCTTTCTACCAATGACTGCAGCAGCTTGTGTCTCCATTGGCCAGGCCAAGGTTGATTGTTTTGGCAATTCAGAAACGCTTGGCAACTTTCCCCGTCAGCCTTGGAACTCCCGGACGCCTGCCCTGAACACACGATGGCCAACGGCTGTAGGCCAGGTCTGCCCGAGGGCACAAGTCGAACGAAGAGACACCGCCCCAGCCAGGCACGCGGCGTGGCTGGCATCAGCGTCCCTTGGCTCGAATGGCCGCAGCATCCCCCCGCGGGGGAGTTTCTCCCCGTACTCTTCACGAGCTGGTGGAGCACGGGTCTGGAGGGGGCACAATCAGCGATCGATTTAGCAGGTCCCTTCTAGGCCCGCTAAATTGAGCGAGGGGAGATGGATCTCTGCAGCCAGCAGGTGAACCCACTGAGGCCAAGAGGTGGCAAGGGGTGTGTGTGCTTGGAGCCTGGCAGCAGGCCTTGAGGCTCCACAGGCTTTACCGTGCCCTGGAGGGAGGGGGGAGTCGAACCACGGGGCAGAGACGGGACTCGAACCACGACCTTTTCAACACGCTGACCCATTGAGCCATAGACACCTGCCCGTTTTTGCAAGGACCCTGCCAGCAGCCTGCTCCTCTGCCTGGCAGCACCAGCGCGTGCTCGGTGCTAGATGGGATTGCGGGCAGCCTGAGCACAAGGGAGCAGGGTGGCGCAGCGGAAGCGTGCTGGGCCCATAACCCAGAGGTTGATGGATCAAAACCAGCCTCTGCTAGGCCTGGCTCTGAGGCAGCAGCCAGGAGACTGAGCAGCGGGGTGAGGGGGCAGCTGAGCGTGCAGCCTGCCAAGGGGCTCTCCTCTGTGGCTGCCTGGAAGTCCAGCGCAGGCGTGAGGGCCTCCTGGCTCCTCTTCTGTCCTCACTCAGGCAACAGCACTTCCTCCCTGCCCAAAATACTGGACAGACATGATTGTGGGTGGGGGAAGGAAGCAGGTGGGGGGCAGGAAGCAGAGCTGGGATGGATGGGGAAGCGGAGGAGTGGGGTCTGGATGGGAAGAGAGGGGGGCAGAAAGCAGAGTGGGGGGAGGGTTGTGGCCACTGGCCACAGCCAGAGCCCAACAGGCTGTGCCCCTGGCAGGCTCTTCCTCTAGTTGCTAGTAGGGGCTGGGAGCCCCTCCTGGCTTCCACAGACAACCAGAGGCTCACTGCCCCTGCCTGGCTTTTGCATGTGGCCCCCACCCCCACCAGGCTTCCAGCCGGAAATTCAGAAAATACCGGACATTGCATGTGTCTGGTATTTTCTGAATTTGTCTACCGGACAGAGGGTGCAAAAACCGGACCCCTGGCAACCCTGCTGCCAGGGCAGGTGCCTGCTGAGGGAGGCTCTCATGTAACAAGGCAGTTCTGGAGGATGGAAGAATCCCAAGCACTGTTCCAGGCTGGGGACCGACTGGCTAAGCAGCAGTTCTGCAGAAAAGGACCTGGGGATGACAGTGGATGAGAAGCTGGAGATGAGTCAGCAGGGTGCCCTTGTAGCCAGGAAGGCGAATGGCATATTAGGGTGCATTAGGAGGAGCGTTGCCAGCAGATCCAGAGATGTCATCATTCCCCTTTATTAAGCTGTGGTGAGGCCACATCTGGAGTATTGCATCTAGTTCTGGGCCCCCCACTACAGAAAGGATGTGGATGCATTGGAGAGGGTCCAGCAGAGGGCAACCAAAATGCTGAGGGGGCTGGAGCACATGACCTACGAGGAGAGACTGCGGGAGTTGGGTCTGTTTAGTCTGCAGAAGAGACGAGTGAGGGGGGATTTAGTAGCAGCCTTCAACTCCCTGGCAGAGGTTCCCAAGAGGCTGGAGAGAGGCTGTTCTCAGTGGGGGCAGAACAAGGAGCAATGGGCTCAAGTTGCAGTGGGGCAGGTCCAGGTTGGATATTAGGAAAAATTCTTGCCCTAGGCGGGTGGGAAGTGCTGGGCTGGGTTCCCTAGGGAGGAGGTGGAATCTCCATCCCTAGAAGTGTTTAAATTCCAACTGGACAAAGCCCTGGCTGGGTTGATTGAGTTGGGATTGACCCTGCTTTGGGCAGGGGGCTGGACTCGATGACTCCCGAGGTCTCTTCCAGCCTTAGGATTCTAGGCTATTGAGAGGATCAAATCAGGGCAAACTGCTTAGACACAGAACTGCCACAGCTCAAGACCGGGGCTGCTCCACTCAAAGGCACACCTAACCCCTCGCAAAGAGAACTTCTGCTTCACCATGCTGGTTAACAAGACGTCATACAAGCAATTCCCTCTGACGCTGCAGTTTTCCAGACCACCGCCACTAACCCTCCTCGTACACGTGACAGTCTGTGAAAACCAAGCTCATCTTATCAAGAGGTTCTTTCCATCCCAACAGGACCAGCCACCTTCCCAGCCCAGTTTATAACATAGAATCTTAGCCGAAAATCATCCAGTGCCAGTCCTTTAGGGTACGGCTACTCAGCGGCATTATTTCGGAATAATAGAGCGCACGTTTACACTATAAGCCTTTATTTCGAATTAATGGCAAGCTGGAGGACTTCTTACTCCAACTCCTGTAACCCTCAGTTTACGAGGAGTACGGGAAATTGAAGGAAGAGGGCTCTTCCTTCCACTTCCTGCGGTGTAAACAGCGCCACAAACCGAATTAAACTATTTCGACTCCAGCTACGCAATTGACATAGCTCAAGCTGTGTAGCTTAATTTGAGTTTTCCCTGCTGTGTAGATGTGCCCTTAGAATCTAACACCCAACACTTTATTTGAAGAAAGAAAGAAAGAAAGAAAGAAAGAAAGAAAGAAAGAAAGAAAGAAAGAAAGAAAGAAAGAAAGAAAGAAAGAAAGAAAGAAAGAAAGAAAGAAAGAAAGAAAGAAAGAAAAAATTGTTACAGGACTTAAATCCTGGATAGGTTCTCTGGGATGGGCCTTTTGCTTTGGATCATAGATTTTTAATGTGGTTGTGGATGTTTCCTAAACTAACGCCTGATTCGCTGTCCCTTTTCATTCAGGTTCTCATTCGTTCTCCACCAACTCAGCACTTGCCAGTGGGGAAGTGTTGCCTTTTTACCCAGGCAGATAGGCAGGGCTAGGCTGATCCAGCCTGCTCCTGAAGTCTCCATCCCCGTGTTCGGCACTAGATGTCAGGTCTGTCAAAGAAAAACAGATCAGTAGGAAACGGCCCTTTGCCGTCGCTTGATTCCGCCAGCTTCTTACTGGGGTTTTACATTCAATTTCCATCTGGCCCAGTGTCCTGCTCACACTGTCATTGAATAAAAAATTGACGCCTCTCAAGCACACTCGCTATAAACTCCGCTCCAACCTATTCTAACCGCCCCAGCCTGGGGACAGAGCCTGGGCCACATCCTGGCTGGCTCTGACTTTCCCACAACAGTCTCCAACTTCTCCCACCAGCAACTTCAGTTTCCCATGCGCCCTTCCTGGCTCCTTATTCCTTAAGCTGGAGCAGCCCATCAGCTGCAGGCCGCTGGCCCCCGCTCACTGTGTCCCTTCTTCTCTGGGGCCGGATGCTGCCTGTCTCGCTGCTAGCCTGGTTCCCACTGCTGGGCAGCCTCCCCCCCACGGTCCCCAGCTTGTCAGGTGGGGCTGAGCCAGCTGTGTTGGGCGGCACAGACTGCCATAATCTGTCAAGCGCCGCCCCGGCCGGGACGAAGCGAGGCCTCTGGCCTGCTGGGGCGTAGCCAGGCAGCTCGCATTGGCTTCAACGGATAAAACCCCGCCCGCCGCTTGCTGGTGCTGCCAAGAGAACTGGTCAGAAATTATGCAGTGCTCCAGCAGATATGGGGGAATGCGCAAAGCAGTAAGAACAGAAGCAAAAGGTTCTAACTGGAAAGAGCATTAGTGTGACCAGCTTCATTACTTACTGATCCTCACCGCTCTGATAGTTTCATACCAAAGATTGTTTAAAACAAACATGTCAAACTCCCTGACTTATCCGCTGCTTTTTCTTCCTTTTGATATTCTAAGCCCTGGCCCTCTTCCCCTTCTTTACTTAGTCAGACGGGCTACAATAGCTGCCTGAGGACACGTGGATGGAAAGGAGTCAGAGAAGTCATACCCACCGTCCTCCACCCCCTTCCCAAAATAAGAATGGAGAAAGGTTCTCATCCCCCCCCCTTCCTCCTCTCCCACTTTTTAGGGAAGAGGATGGGGGTGGGCAATTGAGAAGTCCCGAAGGAGGCAAAGGATACGGAGGATTCTGAGTGACGATGAGACAGACCAGTACTGGGGTAGTGCTACGGGGGAGCTCATTCTCTGCCTCTGGGCTACGTCTACACTGGCATGATTTTCCGGAAATGCTTTTAATGGAAAAGTTTTCCGTTAAAAGCATTTTCGGAAAAATCGCGTCTAGATTGGCACGGACGCTTTTCCGCAAAAGCACTTTTTGCGGAAAAGCGCCCATGCCAATCTAGACGCGCTTTTCTGCAAAAAAGCCCCAATCGCCATTTTTGCAATCAGGGCTTTTTTGCGGAAAACAAATCTGAGCTGTCTATACTGGCCCTTTTGCCCAAATGGGAGCAGCATAGTATTCCCGCAAGAAGCACTGACAATCTTACATGAGACCATCAGTACTTTTGCGGAAATTCAAGGTGCCAGTGTAGACAGCTGGCAAGTTTTTCCGGAAAAGCGGCTGATTTTCCAAAAAAAACTGGCCAGTCTAGACACAGCTCTGGTGTTTAAAGAGCTGCTACCCTACAGATCAATACAACCCTCCTAGCTGTTCTTTTATTTGTCCCTGCTGGGAGGGAAAGTCCAAGAACCACTGAGGCGGGGTTAGACGGTGGGGGGGAGGGCTCTCTTAGCAGGAAGTCGCACTTTACACAGTCACCATGTGCTCTCGCATCTCCTTTTGCCCACCAACATAATGCAGCCACCTCTGGGGTACCCCAAGGCCACAGCTAACATGCACACACCGACGGCACACAAGAGCCGAGGCCAGGAGACCCTGTGTCCAGGCGCAGCTGTGTGGGGATGGGGAGCTAAGGGCCAATGCGCACTGCTGGAGACAGGGCGAACCGGGCTTTCAAGTCGCTTGATGCGGCAGCCGTCCCTGCCGTGTGCATTCACAGCAGAGCCACCGTCTGTCCCCATGCCCTGGGGCCGAGGTGTGTACCCCCCCATGCACAGCAGCAGCTGCCCCAGTCTGCTGCAGCTGCCAGGACTGGGTGGGGGGGATCCCCCCAGGGTGTTCTAGTCTGAGCCCTGCTGCGACTGGCAGCTGGAGAGAGGTGATAAAGTTCTCTGGAGGCTGCCCGGCGCAGTCACTTAGCAGCCGGGGCCCAGCACTGAGCTATCTGCCTCTGGGGTCTGGGCCACACAGGGCTGAGCCCTCTGGCCGTGGGGAACAAGGGCTCGGCACGGTGCAGCACGCCCCTGCCTTTCTGGGCCAGCTCCCTGAGGTGCAAGCTCCCTGCCCTGGGAGCCTCCAGCCTCAGCTCCCCTCCAGCTTAGCTCCCTTCCCCCCTCGCTGCAGGGAGGGGGAGGTTCTATGGAGCTAGCACCTTCCAGCCATGGCTGAGATGGTCACTGTGGCAGCTGGGCTCCCCCCCAGATACAATCGCAGGAAGGCAGAGCTGGTGAGGGGGGAGGAGAGGCCACAAGACATGTCTCCCCCCTCCAGCCACATGTGGGGGAAGTGTGGGGCAGAGTGAGAGCGGAGACTTGAAGGCTCTGTCCCTCATTGACGCTGAGGGCGGCTCAGGTCCCCAGCTCTGCTCTGGGATGTGGATCTCCAGTCCCTCCCGCCACAGGCAGGCTCCTGTCAGCAGCTGTCTGCTCCCCAGAGGTGGCTGCATGGCGGGAGCGGGCGAGATGATTCCCGTGTCCCCGGTGCTCTAGGCAGCACTTTATACCGCGTGGCAGGTGCCCTGCAATTGCCCAGCCCCTGCCCCCAAACACTCCCCCTCTGCCCTGCGGGGTCACAAGAGACTTGATTTCTTTTGTGCTGCCCCCAAGTGGTCCAGAGGGGCGAGGCGGGTGCCCTGGCTACAGGGATTGCAGTGGCACAGTGGGGCCCGCTCTGCCGGCCCTGGCTGCACCACACACCTGAAGGGCAACCGCCTGTAGGAGCCATTGGGGGAAGATGGGAGCTGGGAGCTGGGGGAGGGGCAGTGGGAGCTTGCGGCACCAGGAAAGGCTGTTCCAGCAGCCAGGAGGCCGTGGAGGCTCTGGGGGACAGATTCACCTCCCCTTCAGCATCTCCTGGGGCGGAGAACACGACCTGACTCTTCAGTGTTTGCCCCAATTAGCCCCCTACCAAAGGGCACCACAAATCCCTGGATTATCCAGCTCCACCAAACCTAAACCCAGCCCCCGCAGGCTCCACGGCCTCCCAAAGCATCTCTGGCTCCCAGCCTGGGGCTTGACTCTGGTTGCAGCCGAACGGTCCAGAAGGAACGGCTGTCAGGAGACAGAAAGCAGGTCACTAGACGATGCCTTTGCTATCATGGAGGAAGGGTCTGCGGGTCGGGACTGAGGGGCATCAGCAGATCTAGGTGCATGTTCAGCTCACCCAGGCCCTGCTGCCCTGTGCCCGGCCCAGCCACCTCTGTGTGTTCCTGGCTCCCTGCCGTGTGAAACCTGCTCTCCTGCTTCTCGGTGTCAGGCCCAAGGGCAGAGACAGGGAGTCACCGTCCATCATCCTGTGCCAGGGAGGTTGAGAGGGCTCTGAGCCCATTTGCACAAGGCCACACAGCAGCACAGACCAGTGCCCCACAGAAATGGGGCTGGAGCGGCAGCCTGCTCAGGCGGGACCGTGGAAGCCCCAACCCTCCATAATCCCCAGTCCCATACTCTGGGGCAAATGGATCCAGCAGCGTTTCGCCGCTTGCACCGGACCCCCAGCCAGGCACAGGGGGGGGGGCTCCATTTCTAGGATGGAATGGGGAGCAGCAATCAGGCATCGCCAAGCACCCAGGGCTCAACTGGAGACAGGGGGCTAGATCCCAGCTGGGTCCCTACGCCCTGGGTCCATGGGTGGCCATGGGGTGGGCCAAATCCCCACAAGCAGGAAGGCTGCTGGACCCACCGGCCATGGGGCTAAATCAAAGGGGAGGTTGGCAGGACATTGATCCGTCCCGGCCCCCAGGCTCTGTCTGGCCAGAAGGTTCCATTCAGGCTCCGGGGCGGAGCCAGCGAAGCCCAACCTGAAACTTTCCCCTGCTGGGAGGGACGGAGCCGCCCGAGTCGCCTCTGGAGCTTGGTTTGCACCTGTCAGGCTCTAGCCCAGGCGGAGCCCAGCTGCAGCTCCACCTGCTAAATCCAGCGGCTGTGCTCCTGCAGCCCCTGGGGTGTGACCCCCCCATGGCCTGTCCCTACCCCCTGGGGTGTGACCCCCCATGGCCTGCCCCTACCCCCTGGGGTGTGACCCCCCCCATGGCCTGCCCCTACCCCCTGGGGTGTGACCCCCCATGGCCTGCCCCTACCCCCTGGGGTGTGACCCCCCATGGCCTGCCCCTACCCCCTGGGGTGTGACCCCCCCATGGCCTGCCCCTACCCCCTGGGGTGTGACCCCCCCATGGCCTGCCCCTACCCCCTGGGGTGTGACCCCCCCATGGCCTGCCCCTACCCCCTGGGGAGTGACCCCCCCTCCTCATGGCTTGGCCCTGCCCCCTGGGGTGTGTGACCCCCCCATGGCCTGCCCCTACCCCCTGGGGTGTGACCCCCCCATGGCCTGGCCCTGCCCCCTGGGGTGTGACCCCCCCCATGGCCTGCCCCTACCCCCTGGGGTGTGACCCCCCCTCCCCCATGGCCTGGCCCTGCCCCCTGGGCTGTGACCCCCCCTCCCCATGGCCTGGCCCTGCCCCTGCCCCCGATACACCTTGGAGCGCTCCCACCTCCGTTACCTAGGCGACGTTGTCAGCAACCTTCCATCCTGGCGCAGGGGACGTTCTGAGCCCGCCCCCTGGCCCGGCCTCCGCCAATCCCGCGGACGCCCCTAACCTGCTCGGGGGTGACGTCATGGCCGGTGAAACCCCCCGTGGCCGCAGGAGCCGCAGCCAGTGCGGGGCGGGCAGGCGGCGGGAGGAGCAGCCGGGCCCGGCCCGGCCCAGCCCGGCCCAGCATGGCCAAGCACCACCGCACCCCGGCGCGCAGCCCGGAGCCCGTCATCGAGGTCAAGAGCAAGGTGCGTCCGGCCGGCGGCCCCCCCCGCGGCCCCAGGTGCAGGGAGGGGGGGCCCGGTGCAGGCGGGGGGGGCCCGGTGCAGGGAGGGGCCCCAGGTGCAGGCGGGGGGGGCCCGGTGCAGGGAGGGGCCCCAGGTGCAGGCGGGGGGGGCGGGGGGGGCCCCAGGTGCAGGCGCGGGGGGGGGGGGGGGGGCCGGGGCCAGCCGGGCGCAGGGTCCAGCGGGGCATCCAGCGGAGCTGCAGCCCGGGGAGGTGGGGGGGCCCCGCGCCCCGCCGGAGACGCGGGACGAGGCCGCCTGCCCGGTGCGGCGCCAAGCCCCCGCCGGAGCCGGCAGGTTATGCAACGATGCAGCCTGACAGCTCCGGTCCCCGCGTCCCGGCCGCAAACTTCGGCTCCCTGGCCGGGCCTGGCGGGCTCCTGGCATCCACCTGGCCTCTGTGCCCGCCGGAGCGTGGCTTGGGGCGGCAGGACCCTGCCTCGCCCCTGCCGGCTCCGCTTCCCTTTGTCTCTGGGCGGGGGGTGATTTCCCCCCGGGGAGCAGTAAGGGGGGGCGGCTGCTGGGCCGGGGACCCGTCTGGGTTGTCAGAGGAGAGCCGCTCCCCCAGGCCGCTCCCCCTGCACCGGGCCGGGCTAAGTGCCCGGGGTTCTGGCTGCCACGGCTGTGCCCACCTGCCCAGGGTTCCCCGCCTGCGCTGGGTAGACCTCAGTGTTGCCTCTGGCCCCGGGGCTCCTCCAGGCGGCAGCGTGGGCCCGAGGGCAGGACTCCGCAGACAGCCCTGCCGCTCAGCGGCTGTCCGGGCCGCTGCTCCTCGTGGAAAGGTGCCGTGGACTTGCCTCCTGGCATCTGCATGTGCCAGGCTTACGGTTGGTCAGGGGGGTCTGGGTAAAGCCGGGGGGGGCGCTGCCCCACTGTTTATGCATCAGCACTGTGTGGTGGGGAGCAGGGCTGCAGAGAGGGAGGGGATGTAGTTTGTATCCCCACGTCTGTTTGCTCTGCCTTGCTGAGTAATTTTGGGCAAGGACATACACGGTGCCTAGACATGGCCGAGTGCGGGGGCAGTGCCCCCGGCATGAACTGGGCGCGTGTCCGCTCTGATGCACCCAGTCCAGCCCCCCGATCTGCAGGGCCAGCTGGTCCCAGTGGCACCTCTCTTCCCACGGCTCTGCCACGCGAGGTCCAGGCAGATCCTTGGCCTCTAGACCCCAGTGCAGCCGTGAATTGGTGTGGGGAGGGAAGGAGCCAGGCGTTAGGTTTTTGGGGTGAAGCGCAGGGCTCCTAGGGGTGGGCCATGTGGCGTCTGTCTTCAGAGCCCCCAACTGATCCCTGTGGCCTGTACATGAAGCTTCCTCGTGGAGCCTCAGGAAGTGCCTAGGGAACGGGGGAACCCGGCTGGCAGCTCCTTGCTGAGTCTGGGGCCCCTGACTCCCCCGCCAGCCAGTTGCTCTCACGTGGCCCTGACCCCGCCTCTTGCCCCCAGTTTGACGCTGAGTTCCGCCGCTTTGCCATGAAGCGCTCCAGCGCGGGCGGCTTCCAGGAGTTCTACCGGCTGATCCAGACAGTCCATCAGATCCCTTGCGTGGACGTGCTGCTGGGGTACACGGACGTTCACGGGGACTTGCTGCCCATCAACAACGACGACAACTACCACAAGGCCCTCTCCTCGGCCAACCCGCTGCTCCGCATCATCATCCAGAAGAGGGGTAAGTCCGGGCCGCCGAGGCCTCGGGTTCCTTGCCTGGCTGCGAGCTTCCGTCGAGTGGCAAAGGAAATGGGTTCACTTGCTCTGCCAGAGCACTCGATAGCAGCCCCGCTGCTGCCTGTTTGGTGAAACTTTGCCGTGTATCCATGCCCGGGCATTTCAGCTGAATGCTGCCGCCTCCGGCCCACCACCCGTGTTGGGATCTCTTGCTGCATGGGAAATCCCAGCCAGCTGGCCCTGTGTTCCACAGGTGAATCGTATCCTACTGGCTCTGATGGGAGCGGTTAGCTGGGACCGTTCCTGTGCTTGGATGGCTGGGCTTTTCCCTTGTCTTGCATATAGGAGGGCCAGCCTAGAGTGGACCTCTTAAAAAAAATTCAAAGAGGGAGAATTCTCTGGATGCTCCACAACTCGGTTTATTCCTTGCGCCTGCCACTGCATTGCTGAAAGCCTGGCTCTGTGGGAAAGTTTGTGTAGGCTCTACTAAAATGTCAGTTTGTAGCCCTGTCCCCAGTGACGGCAGTAACTGTGTTCTATAAGCAGTGTTCTCGCTAATCTTTTCCATCCACTTTTTTTCATCCATGTGCAGAATAAATTTTATGTGCACTGAAGCATGTGTGGCTGTGCACCACCAGTAGAAACAAAAAAAGGGAGCTGTGCTAATCAGCTGGACAGCGTTTGAATTTCTCCAGAGCGAACGCACAAGTGCCCACTTTACAGGGAACACTGCCTGTAGGGAGTGTTTCAGGAACTACCCTGACCTCTGAGGCTGGGCTGTGAACCGGCCGCTTTGGCTCACGGGTTCTGCAAGCCAAAGTCGCTTACCCAGAGAGCACCCGTAATACCGGAGAGTTAAAATCCTGCAGCCTTAACGCTCTGCTGTCCTGCATGGGGAATTCAATCCCAGAACACGTTGTTCCTGGAAAGCAGCTGGTCTCTTCCACAGGGACTAACTCGTATCTCCCCCCCTCACCGTTCTTGTTGTGGTGTGATGGGCGGCAGTAACAGTGCTCCGCCCCAGAGATGGGCACATGTTCCCCACGTAGGAATGGTCCATTTGTTCATTCATTCGCAGGTCATAAGAGCAAAACTTGAGATATACACGCAAACCTATGGGGAACCTGCTGCCTGCCCAGAATGTCTCTCCTCTGCAAGGGTCTTGGAGTGTTTCCAGTGGTCTCCTGCTAGCAGGCACTGGGGAGGCTGGGGTCGGTGCTGGAATGCGGCTTCCTCTGGGGTGGAGCAAGCGCAGCTCACTGGTACAAAGCAGCGGTGGCGATCCTATCCAGTCGCCCCTGCCGGGAGGATTGTGATACTTAAGCGCCAGCTAGATTTAGTCCTTGACAAATGCCGTGATTCTAGCTACCGGGCTAGTGGGTCTTTACAGATCACGTGCAGCCGGGCAGCACAGGGCTCTGTAGGGCTGCGTTGGTTGGAGTAGTGCTCTCCGCGAGCGATGCTTATGGAACGGCCAAACATCCTCCCCGCTTGTGCCTGCAGCGTGGGCCACTGGTGCTCTTGGTAAAAATGATGCCCCAAGCCAGCTGAAGGGCTGGTAATTTTCCCCTGCTGTCCCTTCCAGCCCCCTGAGAGTCCTAGACGGCTTGGGGTAGCCAGTCATCTGCCCCCATGCACAGACAAGAGGAGGAGGGGTCTCCAGGCAGCCCTGTGCTGTTAAGGCGCTCAGATCTGAGTCCTCCTCAGAAGCCAGGTCCTAACCCCTTTGGGGAGCGCCCCGGTGCACGCTCCGGGGGTGAGGGCTTACCACCAGCTACTGAGGGAGAGGAGAAGATAAGAGCTCAGGGCATGCACAAGACAGAGCCCATGTTTAATTCTTGGCCCTTCTCTAGCCCCTGCCTTCTGAGCCAGTCTGGCCCCCGGTGAGCTGAGGCCAGCCCAGTTTGGGGAAACTGAGGCACGGAGCAGGGCAGTGACCTGCTCCCAATTGCAGTCCCGGCACTGGAGGCGCTAACGCAGCCCCCCGTTCCCCAGGGCAGGCACAGCTGGGCCCAGGCTCCCCCGCCACCTGCGATCACCCGCGGAGAGCGGGCGGGCGCGTCACGGCCGTGTGTGAACAGACCTAAACCCGGTGTCAGGTGCCCGCTGCCTGGAGAACGGGCTTGGGGGCAGGCTGGCGGCTTCCGTGGGGCTCCGCTAGGCAGGGTGCCTTCAAGCCAGGCTCACCAGGCTGCCACCCCCCTCCCTCTCCTCAGCCGGCGCTCTCTCTTGAGCTGAGCCTGGGCAGGCTGAGTCATGGGCTCTAGGAAAGCCCTGAAAGTGAAGGCGTGGGAGCCTCTACCCGCCCCCCTGCATGGGCTGCCTGCTCCGAGCAGCAGAGATAAGAGGGGCGGGAGATTCTGGCCCCCCTCGCTCCAGGGGAGGGAGAGGTGTCTGGCAGCTGCCGATGGGGGATTTTAGCAGCATCCGGTTCCTCTCCAGGCTCAGCGGGAGCTGACGCTGGCCCAGATCTGGGCAGCATCCACCCCCCCCCTTTAGAGATTCCCATCTAAGTCCTGGCAGGGGTGGGGCTGAGGTGTGTCACTAGCCCCGAAGTGACCGCGTCCTGGCAGTGGGTGATGGGGTCTGCCCCACCTAAGCAGGGGCCTCTGGTCCTGCCTCTGGTGCAAGGTTGGCACCGGGGCGCCTGGTCCTGGGAGTGCCAGGAAAGACCGGAAGTGCTGTTGGATCTGGAGCGTGGGATGGACGTGCAGGGCACCCCGGCTGCACCCCTCGCTGGGGATACACCGTGAAAAACGGCAGCTAGACACCCCCCCTCCGGACCTGTGATCCTGCTAAGCAGCTGGGTCCAGCCAGGGGCTTCCTGAGCTTGTGGGGGGGGGGGGGCTGTGTCAGACCAGAGCACGTTCCCTGAGCAGCATGAGACTTAAAACTGCCTTGGAGGTCCGCGACACGGCCCTTAAATCGCAGCCGCCTGCCTGCCCAGGCGTCCCCTGTGGCCTCGGGGGTGCAGGACTCCCCTGTCCGCACTGCCGCGAAGCAGCAGTCGTGTCCCACCCCAGAGCGGGCTGCCTTTCAGGGGTGGGCGAGCTGGCTCCGGAGATCGAACTGGGATCCGCAGGCTGAGACGAGATGGAACCAGGCCTGCTTGATCCGTGGTCTCCCCCAGCTGGGGTCGGGCGGAGGCGAAGCCTGGGGCGAGCCCAGGCCGGAAATGGGCAGCGACTGTTGGGAATTAGGGCCGTGATGAAGGCCTGGAGGGCGCAGAGCCGTGGGAAAGGGAAGCTGCTGTGTGAGGGGGAAGGGGTTTCCTTCTGAGGCAGCGCTCCCCCCACCCTGTTCATGGGGGTGGGGTGGGGAGGGACGCAAGGCTTCGCCCTGCCCTGCCAGCCTCGGACTCTGTCTCTGAGGCCTGCTCTGCCCTTGGCAGCCGGGTGGTGGGGTAGGCCCTGGTGATCTCAGTGGTGAGAGCCCTGCCCGGGTTCCCATCTGCTCAGTGGGCCCCGGAGGTGTCGCTGGGGGACCTCTGGCCATCTGAGGCACTGCCCCCTCGCTCCGGGAGGTGTAGCGCCTGCCCTCAGCGCCTGCCTGTGTCACTCCAGGCGTGGGGCGGAGCGACTCTGCTTCTGCCCCATCTGTGCTCTTAGTTCCCCCAGAGGCATGTGGGGTGGTCCCTGCGGTGGAGAGGAACCCAGTGCCTGCTCTCCTGGCTTCCTGTCGGGCTGGAAGGGACATGCGCCGAGGCAGCGCCCCGTGAGCCTAGCCCAACCCGGCTTGACAGGGCTCTGCCCAGCCTGCTCTTCAAAACCTCCCGCGAGGGAGATTCCACAGCCTCCCTGGGCAATTTGTCCCCGTGCTTCAGCACCCTGACAGGCAACGCCTCCTAATCTCCAACCCTTTGCTGCTTGTCCTGTCCCCAGCGAGTCCCCGTTCTGGGTCTGTGCGCGGGATTTGTCCTCCTGCCTACGTGTAACACGCGGCACGTGTGTCTCTTGAATTGCGTTTTGCTGCTTTCAGACCAATTCTCCCATTTGTCCTGAATTTTTGTAGCAGTGTTCCCTATAAGGCGGGTGCTTGTGCGGCCCCTTGGGGGAGTCAAAAGCCACCCAGCTGGTTAGCCGAATGCCCACAGGTAGGTTCTTGTTTCTACTGGTGGTGCACGTGTGTGGGTGCACATAGAAAAAATTATTCCACATGTGGATGGAAAAATTCCCCACGTGGAAGGGAAAGATTAGAGGAAACTTTGACAGAGTTGCTGACCAAAGACAGAAATGAGCTTGGTTTGGCTTGGCTTGTTCTGGACAAATCCATGCCTGCTGTTCCTTGGAACCCTCAGTGCCTATAAACCCACTGACAGTTTGTTCCAATAGAGGTTGGACCCCCTGGTCCGGCACCCATGGGACCTGACATGTCCCGAATGAGGGACTTTGCTAGATCGGGGTGGTCCCTGCCCGCTGCCTCTCCCTGGAACAGGGCTCACCAGTCCCCCTGCTGCCCCGCCCGGCCAGGGGTCCCTGGGATGTGGCCCCAGCCACAGCTGATGGAGTCCAGGCAGGGATCTCTTGGCTGACTCGCACTCTCCAGCGCTGGTGCTCTCTGACCACGGGTGTTGCCGGACCAGCGAGTCCCGGATTTAGGAGGTTTAACCTGTGTCGCCGCCGGTACCAAAACGAGCCTGGTTTGTCTGTAATCCCCCGGGGCCTCTTTGTTCCCCTTTTAAAGAGGGCTCTGGCAGCTTCCTGGGAAGGGCAGGATTGCTATTGCCACCTCACACCTGGGAAACTGAGGCACTAGGGAGGGCTGTGACTTTCCCCAGCTCCCCCAGCAGGTCAGGAGCAGAGCCCAGCTCTCCGGTGTCCCAGTCCTTGGCTCGGCTGGTGCAGCACTGCTGCTCTGAGGGGCCGGGGGTGAGGCGGTGTCGGCGGAAGTCCCCTGTCCTGTCCCAGTGGCTCCCAGGCCCAGCCGGTGCTCCCCCACATGGAGCTCAGGCTGGAGGCAGTAACATTGGGTTGGGGAGACCCCCCTCTATGGCCAAGGAAGGCTTCTGTGATGTGGGGCCACCTGTCCACTTCCGCCTTGTGGGCCAGGTGCCCTGTGGGTGGCTGCTGGAACGGTGGAGCCCGGGGGGGTGGGGGGAAGAGCTGGCGGCCCTGGCTCTGTTGTGTGCACGTGGATTCTGGCTTGTGGTGTCGGTGGGGGCAGCCAGGCCGCCCTGCTTGGCTCCGTGGGGGGCTTGGCCTGCCCCAGTGCCACGGAGGCAGCTGTCCCTGAGGTGGTGCTGGGCTGCTCGCATCTACCGGTGACTCAGGCAGCAGCAGGGAACCGCGCCCAGAATAGCTGGGAAAGGCCTTGCAGAGACTCCTGGGCTAAAAATACAGTGTGGTGTGCGCACAGCGAGATATTTATAGCCAGCCAGCCCCTGCGGGCGCCGGGAGAGACACGCGCAGCTCAGCCAGGAGTCTGCAGCAGGGCCCCAGGAGCTGACCCTGCCCGGCCTGGCCTAGGCGCTCACCTTCCCCCACCCGAGGTGTCAGTCCCTGGGAGGTGGGGGGGGGGTCCTCACTGCCGGCTGCAGTGCCTCAGGGAGATGGGTAGGGGGCGCTGTGGTGTTAGTCCCTGGGAGGTGTCTCACTGCCGGCTGTAGTGCCCCAGTGAGGTGCTAGGGGGCGCTGTGGTGTCAGTCCATGGGGGGGGGTCTCACTGCTGCCTGCATTGCCCCAGTGGGTACTAGGGGGCGCTGTGGTGTTAGTCCCTGGGACGTGTCTCACTGCTGGCTGTAGTACCCCAGTGGGTACTAGGGGGCACTGTGGTGTCAGTCCCTGGGAGGTGTCTCACTGCTGGCTGTAGTACCCCAGTGAGGTGCTAGGGGGCGCTGTGGTGTCAGTCCCTGGGGGGGGGTCTCATTGCTGGATGCAGTGCCCCAGTGGGTGCTAGGGGGCGCTGTGGTGTTAGTCCCTAGGAGGTGTCTCACTGCTGGCTGTAGTACCCCAGTGGGTACTAGGGGGCGCTGTGGTGTCAGTCCCTGGGAGGTGTCTCACTGCTGGCTGTAGTACCCCAGTGAGGTGCTAGGGGGCGCTGTGGTGTCAGTCCCGGGGGGGGGTCTCATTGCTGGATGCAGTGCCCCAGTGGGTGCTAGGGGGCGCTGTGGTGTTAGTCCCTGGGAGGTGTCTCACTGCTGGCTGTAGTACCCCAGTGGGTACTAGGGGGCGCTGTGGTGTCAGTCCCTGGGGGGGTCTCACTGCTGGCTGTAGTACCCCAGTGGGTACTAGGGGGCGCTGTGGTGTCAGTCCTGGGGGGGGTCTCATTGCTGGATGCAGTGCCCCAGTGAGGTGCTAGGGGGCGCTGTGGTGTTAGTCCCTGGGAGGTGTCTCACTGCTGGCTGCAGTGCCCCAGTGGGTACTAGGGGGCGCTGTGGTGTCAGTCCCTGGGGGGGGGTCGTCTCACTGCTGGCTGTAGTACCCCAGTGGGTACTAGGGGGCGCTGTGGTGTCAGTCCTGGGGGGGGTCTCATTGCTGGCTGCAGTGCCCCAGTGGGTACTAGGGGGCGCTGTGGTGTCAGTCCCTGGGGGGGTCTCACTGCTGGCTGTAGTACCCCAGTGGGTACTAGGGGGCGCTGTGGTGTCAGTCCCTGGGGGGGGGGTCTCACTGCCGGCTGCAGTGCCCCAGTGGGTACTAGGGGGCGCTGTGGTGTCAGTCCCTGGGGGGGCGTGTCTCACTGCCGGCTGCAGTGCCCCAGTGGGTACTAGGGGGCGCTGTGGTGTTAGTCCCTGGGGGGGGGTGTCTCATTGCTGGATGCAGTGCCCCAGTGAGGTGCTAGGGGGCGCTGTGGTGTCAGTCCCTGGGGGGGGGTGTCTCATTGCTGGATGCAGTGCCCCAGTGAGGTGCTAGGGGGTGCTGTGGTGTCAGTCCCTGGGGGGGGGGGGTCTCATTGCTGGATGCAGTGCCCCAGTGAGGTGCTAGGGGGCGCTGTGGTGTCAGTCCCTGGGGGGGGGTGTCTCATTGCTGGATGCAGTGCCCCAGTGAGGTGCTAGGGGGTGCTGTGGTGTCAGTCCCTGGGGGGGGGGTCTCATTGCTGGATGCAGTGCCCCAGTGAGGTGCTAGGGGGCGCTGTGGTGTCAGTCCCTGGGGGGGGGGGGTCTCATTGCTGGATGCAGTGCCCCAGTGAGGTGCTAGGGGGTGCTGTGGTGTCAGTCACTTGGGGAGTCTCACTGCTGGATGCAGTGCCCCAGTGGATACTAGGGGCGCTGTGCTGCAGGCAGGGCTGTGTGCCTGTAGGAGGCGCTCTTCTGCCCCTGTTGTGGTACTAGGGTTCGCTGGATGAGCCTGAAAGCTCCGGGCCCGTCAGCCCATGGCAGCTGTGCCAGAGTTGAAGCCTGGGGTGTCATTAGCTATGGGGGGGGGCTCTCCACCCCAGCTCAGCCCTGTTCTCTCCCCCCCCCCCCACATCTGCCTCGGGAGGGGGCTGGGGCACACGCTGGGGACTAGAGACCTGTGGGAGGAGCCTGGTTTGCGCAGGATTCGTGTTGCTGCCCCTCTCCCCGGGCCGGTGGCACCTGGGTGTCCAGCATGTGCCAGCCTGTGGGAGCAGGGCCACATGTAACTCCTAAGGCAGCATCTCCAGGCCCGGCGGGCTCTGTGATCCGGGCTCTGGCTGGTACCCGAGGCCATGCGGGGGCTACTGGCCCTGGCCCCAGCCCCTCGGCACCTGCTGCCCTGTGGGGGAGGGGGGCACCTCCTTGGCTTTGCTCATGGGCCCCGACAGTGGCAGCTGGCCGGGCACCAAGCGCTGCTCCAAGCTGGCATCAGTTGGCATGGCCAGCAAGGGGCGGCTCTGGGAGACCCCAGCGTGCTCTGCTCCTTGCCGGAGGATCTCTGCCCAGACTGGCTGGCTCAGGGGGACTGGAGTCTCCCTGGCCCTAGAGTCAGCCGCTGGGACTGGGCGCCAGTGTGGAGATGGGTATCGATGGGGCAAGCTGCCTGGCTGGTCTGGGGGCACCAGTGGCTTGGCCCTAGCTCTGGGGCGAGGGTTGGCTGCAAGCTGCCAGTCTCATGGGGCAGCGGGTCTGAGCTCATCTCTCCCCAGCTTCTCTTGGGCCGGATCTCCTGGGGGCGATTAGCTCCCAGCCTGGCCTCCGCCCTGCATTACGGGGACACGCAGGAGGAAACATGGGCACCTGCTGGAGATGAAGAGGCCTAGCTGGTGTGTGGGTGGCCTGGCCTGGCAGCTGAAGGGTTAACCCGGTGGGGCACGACTCGTGGTCCGATTAAGGCCGAGTTATTCAGATTCCTCTAATCCCAGCCTGGCACATGCCGTGTAATCCCCCTGGCCGGCTCCTGCTCCCCCGTGTTGGCAGGCCCCGCCCTGTAGCCACAGCATGTGGGGGCAGAGCAGAGGTCACCCTGGGCTCGCTGCATGGAGGGAGGGGACATGCTGCCCCGGGAGTCTGCAAAGCCCTGGGCCAATGCCGGCTTCTCCCTCAGAGAGGGGGTGAGGGGAGAACATCCTGCCCCCAGCCGTGGCGTCGGGCTGCATGACCGGCTAGTCAGTCTGGGCAGCGGGAGCTGTGGCGGGGGCAGCCAGACACGTGGTGGGGGGAGCCAGGAGCAGAGTGCGGCCAGCTCCCTGCCTAGCCGGAGGCCAGGCCCATTCTGTGGGGTGCTGCTGCCCTAGTTTGGGTGGGCGGGGTGGAACGGGGATGTGGGCAGGGGAAGACAAGAACTCGGGGTTGCCAAATGAAATTACTAGGTAGCAGGTTTAAAAAACAAAAGGAAGGTTTTTTTTCTTCGCTGGGTGCACAGTCAGCCTGTGGAACTCCTCGCCGGAGGATGTGGTGGAGGCCAGGACTATAACAGGCTTCCTAAAAGAGCTGGATAGATTCATGGAGAGAGGGTCCATCAGTGGCTGTTAGCCAGGCTGGGGGCCCTGGCCTCTGTGTGTCAGAGGCTGGGAATGGGCGACGGGAGGGATCCCTGCTCTGCTCACTCCCTCTGGGGCACCTGGCATGGCCGCTGCTGGCGGACAGGCCCCTGGGCTGGATGGACCTGTGGTCTGGCCCGGCCTGGCTGACTCTGCTTGTGAAGGGGGGGCGGTGGGGCCTGGCTTGGCAGCTGCCTGCACCCTGGTTCCTTGGGGTTTAAGGGTCCCATCACCACTGGGGAGAGCAGCCATGGCCCCAGAGCACGTTGGGGGCTGCAGAGGGCAGATAATCCATGGGGCCGTGGGCACAGGCTCCTCTGGGGCAGGGCACGGGGAGGGGCTGCAGTGCAGTGGAGCGGGGGATGGGCTGGAGCCCGGGGCGAAGGTGCAGCCCAGCTTGTGAGCCAAGAGGGCCCGAGGCAGAACTCCGGGGCCTCTCCTAACTGGGGTGCGGGGGTTTAGGGGGATGGGTGGGAGGGGAAGGAAAGTGGAGGGGCAGGGAATGGGGTGGGGGGTCCCCAGCTTCTGCCGTGTGGAGCAGGCAGGGCTGTCTCCCGTCACCCCAGCCTGGGGCAGCACATGGCCCAGTGGGGCCTGGCAGGGTGACCCCCCCGCACAAGGCAGAGCTGGGGAGCTGCTCAGGCCTGGCCAAGCTGCACTAATCCAACAGCCCGGCTGCCAGGGAGCTTGGGGCCTCAACACGCACGGCTGCCCAGGCAGGGAGAAACCCTCCGCTCTGCTCCCTTGGGGTAGGCTGGGTGGATCCCCCTCTGCCCTGCTCCCCAGGGCTTCTCCTGAGAGCTGGGATCCCAAGGGGGGCTTCCCAAACCAGCCTTCCCCTCTCCCCAGCCCCCGCTCTTATCAGAGGCTTCCAGGCCTGCGAGGGGAGCTCATGCTGGGTGAGTTTGGTGAGGGTGGGGGGATTGGGGGGGGTTCCAGCTGAGGGGGAGTAGGGGGAGGACACTGGCACTAGGGCTCAGCAGAAGTCTCGGTGGGGCTGGTCCGGTTGGCAGACCAGAGTGCCCGGGGTCAGATCCCCCTGCCCAGTCAGGGTGCCCCGGTGTCTGGCTACCAGTGACTGCACAGCCCCTGGCTGGTAGGACACACCTGACGCTGGCGAGGGCAGCTCTGCGCTCTGGAGCGGCTGCCAAGGTCTCTGGGGGGGTGCCCAGGGCACAAACATGGGCATCTCGTCCTTGGCCCCACTGGTGACTGTGATACGTGGAGAAACATCCAGCCACCTCGGGGCATGTGGGTCTCCATCCAGAGAGCGCCCAGGCCCCAAGTCAGCAGGGGAAGAGGGAGCCCAGGGCTGGCAGGGGCCACAGGGAGGGATAGGCTGCAGGGCAGGGGTGAGGGGCGCTGGCTGGGCTGCGGAGTGGGAGTGAGGGGTGCCAGCAGTGCTGGGCTGAGAGGGGCTGTGGGGCGGGAGTGAGGGGTGTCAGCAGTGCTGGGCTGAGAGGGGCTGCAGGGTGGGAGTGAGGGGTGCCAGCAGTGCTGGGCTGTGAGGTGGAAGTGAGGGGTGCCAGCTGGGCTGTAGGGCGGGAGTGAGGGGTGTCAGCAGTGCTGGGCTGAGAGGGGCTGTGGGGCGGGAGTGAGGGGTGTCAGCAGTGCTGGGCTGAGAGGGGCTGTGGGGCGGGAGTGAGGGGTGTCAGCAGTGCTGGGCTGAGAGGGGCCGTGGGGCGGGAGTGAGGGGTGCCAGCAGTGCTGGGCTGAGGGGGGCTGCGGGAGTGAGGGGTGTCAGCAGTGCTGGGCTGAGAGGGGCTGCGGGGCGGGAGTGAGGGGTGTCAGCAGTGCTGGGCTGAGAGGCGGGAGTGAGGGGTGTCAGCAGTGCTGGGCTGAGAGGGGCTGCGGGGCGGGAGTGAGGGGTGTCAGCAGTGCTGGGCTGAGAGGGGCTGCGGGGCGGGAGTGAGGGGTGTCAGCAGTGCTGGGCTGAGAGGGGCTGCGGGGCGGGAGTGAGGGGTGTCAGCAGTGCTGGGCTGAGAGGGGCTGCGGGGCGGGAGTGAGGGGTGTCAGCAGTGCTGGGCTGAGGGGCGGGAGTGAGGGGTGACAGCAGTGCTGGGCTGAGAGGGGCCGTGGGGCGGGAGTGAGGGGTGTCAGCAGTGCTGGGCTGAGGGGCGGGAGTGAGGGGTGTCAGCAGTGCTGGGCTGAGAGGGGCCGTGGGGCGGGAGTGAGGGGTGTCAGCAGTGCTGGGCTGAGGGGCGGGAGTGAGGGGTGTCAGCAGTGCTGGGCTGAGAGGGGCTGCGGGGCGGGAGTGAGGGGTGCCAGCAGTGCTGGGCTGAGAGGGGCTGCGGGGCGGGAGTGAGGGGTGTCAGCAGTGCTGGGCTGAGAGGGGCTGTGGGGCGGGAGTGAGGGGTGTCAGCAGTGCTGGGCTGAGAGGGGCTGCAGGGCGGGAGTGAGGGGTGTCAGCAGTGCTGGGCTGAGAGGGGCTGTGGGGCGGGAGTGAGGGGTGCCAGCAGTGCTGGGCTGAGAGGGGCTGTGGGGCGGGAGTGAGGGGTGTCAGCAGTGCTGGGCTGAGAGGGGCTGTGGGGCGGGAGTGAGGGGTGTCAGCAGTGCTGGGCTGAGAGGGGCTGCAGGGCGGGAGTGAGGGGTGTCAGCAGTGCTGGGCTGAGAGGGGCTGCAGGGCGGGAGTGAGGGGCGGGAGTGAGGGGTGTCAGCAGTGCTGGGCTGAGAGGGGCTGCAGGGCGGGAGTGAGGGGTGTCAGCAGTGCTGGGCTGAGAGGGGCTGTGGGGCGGGAGTGAGGGGTGTCAGCAGTGCTGGGCTGAGAGGGGCTGCAGGGCGGGAGTGAGGGGTGTCAGCAGTGCTGGGCTGAGAGGGGCTGCAGGGCGGGAGTGAGGGGTGTCTGCAGTGCTGGGCTGAGGGGCGGGAGTGAGGGGTGCCAGCAGTGCTGGGCTGAGAGGGGCTGCAGGGCGGGAGTGAGGGGTGTCTGCAGTGCTGGGCTGAGAGGGGCCGTGGGGTGGGAGTTCCAAACTGTATGGGGGCAGCTGGTTGTGGGTCCGGGGCCGTCCAAGGCTCTGCCCTCCCAGCTGGGGTGCTGTCTGGAAGGCAGGTGGGTTCCTGGCTGACCCAGGTGCTCTCCTTGTCCCTGCAGCGGAAGCCGACTCCAGCGTCTTCGCCTCCAACTCCCTGCAGCGGAAGAAGAAGGGGCTGCTGCGGCCGGCACACCACCGGGCCAAGCCGCAGCTGCTGATCGGCCTGCCCCAGGACTTCCGGCAGATCTCCTCCATCATCGACGTGGACATCCTGCCCGAGACGCACCGGCGCGTCCGGCTGCACAAGCACGGCTCCGACAAGCCGCTGGGCTTCTACATCCGCGACGGCGTGAGCGTGCGCGTGGCCCCGCAGGGCGTGGAGAAGGTGCCCGGGATCTTCATCTCCCGCCTGGTGAAGGGCGGGCTGGCCGAGAGCACGGGGCTGCTGGCCATCAGCGATGAGATCCTGGAGGTGAATGGCATCGATGTGGCCGGCAAGTCGCTGGACCAGGTGACGGACATGATGGTGGCCAACAGCCACAACCTCATCGTCACCGTCAAGCCGGCCAACCAGCGCAACAACGTCATCCGCAGCAGCAAAGCCTCGGGCAGCTCGGGCGTCTCCACGGACAGCACGCCCAGCCCCGCCTCCCAGTACCTGAGCCACTACAGCACGGCCGAGGGCGAGAGCGACGAGGACGGGGACCTGGTGATCGAGAGCGACGGTGCCGCCCGCTACCCCAACGGCGGCTTCCTGGACAAGGGCTGCCCGCGGGGCGTGGTGCTGCCTGGCTCCCTGCACTCGCTCGCCAGCACCAACGGCAGCCGCCGGGGCAGCCTGCAGGAAGACGGCACGCTGCTCACGCTCTAGAGCGCCGGCTGGGACGTTGGGCAGCAGCCCAGGGGCCGCTTGCGGTGCTGGGATTGGCTGCAGGGCGGGGTGACACCGGAGGGCTCCATCTGCCGTCCGGGCCGTGCCACAGCCGGTCTGCTCGTCTCTGCTCCAGCAGTGCCAGGCCGCTGGGCACCACTGTCGGGGTGCGGCTGATGCTCCCATGCAGCTGGGCTCTGCCAGGCCTGGGGGCACTGCCTCAGGCTCTTGCCACCGCAGGAAGGGTGGCAGCTGGGAGTGGAGACTTGGGGCCCAAGCCCCATCCCCGTCTGTGGGGAAATGACGGACGAGACGCGGCCCCGCGGCGGGCCCCAGACTCCCCCTTTCCTTCCAATCAAATGTTTTTTAATTGTTTTATGGAAATATGCATCATAAGTTAATATATTGCGCCGGGCTATTAAACCTTTTCTAGAAAGCACTCGCTCTGCTCTGGCTGCGCAGGGCGGGGTGGGGCAGGAGAGAGGGCTGCAGGCCCCTTGAACTGCGCTCCGACCCCTGGGGCCGCTGCTTTCTGGAGCCAGCACTGCCCTGACCCAGTGGGCAGGGCTGCCCGGAATGAGGGGAAGAGTTGCCCCAGCCCCTGCCCCCTGCAGGGACATGTTCTGGTGCCAGGTAAGTGCCACACTAGGGCCCCCCGGGGCACAGCCCTGTGCAGTGCTGTCTGCCCCTTCCCACCTGGCAGGGCCTGGGTATCTCCTCAGAGTGAGGGCACTAGGGTCTGCCAACCCTCCTCCCCCGCACAAGTCATGTGTCACGATGGGGATTTGTGCTAGGGGGGCCCGGTGCTGCCCCTATTTCCCCCACCCCCGCCTGCCTATGGCTCAGCTGCTGGAGCCAGCAGCATCAGGCAGGTCCTCTCTGCACTGAGCAGCCATGGCCCAGGGCCATCTGGTGCCCTGTCCACCTCATACCCCTAGTTCCCGCATGCGGGGGGCACAGCACCTGTCACCTCTCCTTGCCAGGGTGTCTTCCTGCCTCCCCGGCAGCCGGGACTGTCTGGTTCCAACAGACCCCAGGAGACACCTGAGTCCAACCCCCTGCTCAATCATCCCAGCCAGGGCTTAGTCAAGCCAGGCCTTAAACACTTCTAGGGAGGGTGATTCCAGCTGCTCCCTAGGGAACCCATCCTCCTAGCGCTTCCCCACCCCTAGGGAAATGGCCTTCCCTCACAGCTAGCCTTGACAGCTGTATGGAGGCCTGAGCATTTATGTTCTCCAGCCAGGGGGCAGGCCCCTTAGCCAGGCCCAGGGCCCCTTCTCCGAGCGTGGGCTTGACAGAAACCTGGGGGCAGATGCACTGCGCCCTATGGGCTGGGCAGCGGGAACAGCTCGCAAGCCGAGCCAGGCTCTTCCATTCAGGTGGGAGGAGCACAGATGCATGCTGGGAAGGGATTCCTGCAGACTGCCCCTGCCCTAGAAGCAGGCCCACCTGTGCTGGCACCTTAGCACTGCAGGGCAGGGGCAGGCCCCCACCCCGGGAAGGGAAAGTCTCCGTCTCTCCCCACCAGGGGGCAGCACCCACTGAAGTCCTGCAGGGAGGCGGTCAGCTGTGGGGGGTCCCTGGTGGCCTCACTATGCCAGCTGGAGAGTGGCAGCATCTGGCACCAGGTGTGCACAGAGGGGCCCTCTGTCCCTGGGCTCCTGGGGCCCACAGCACCCAGCCATGCATGGCCCCCCATCAGCCAGCGCAGAGCCAGCTCCAGTGTCTCCCCTCCCCCAGTGCACCGGCAGCCCTTGGAGCTGAGCACAAAGCAGCTCCCCGCCCCATCCACACACAATTCCTACCAACCCCCCGTGCTGGCTCCTGTCTGCTTCTCCTGCCCCGTTGCTTTGTGGGCGCCAAGCGTCGCAGCAGCTGAGACAGGCCTGCAGCAGCGGCTAGCAAGGGGAGCGAGCGCAGGGCCTGGCTGTGTCACACCCTCCGCAGCCCACTTCGTGCTCAGACTCTGCCCACGCGCCCCCTGCGACTCCAGCCTAGGAGGCAGGCGGATGGGACGGAGGGTGCCAGGTGGTGGCACTAGAACATCAGTCCATGTCAGCAAGGCAGTTGCGCCCCCCTCCTCCCCCGCAGCCTCCCCCAGTCACAGGTTGGGCACTGCCTGGACACCAGTGCCCCGCTGGCATCCCTTGGGCTTGCTCGGTGCCACCACCCTCTGCAGCTGGGGGCAGGAACTCTCCCTGGCCCCAGGAATCAGCTTGCAAGTTCCCCCCCACTCAGGAGTCCAGCCTGACAAAGACCTTGGGCCGGGAGAAGATTTTGAGGGCCTCATCCATCTGCGACAGCTTCTGCTCCAGCTCCACCCGCCGCTTCTGAATGCTCAGGGTGTCTGCCCGCACTGGCAGCAGCACCAGCTCCTTCACCAGCTGCTCCTGGCCTGCCGGGGGAAGGGGCAGGTGAGGGGCGGGCTCTCAGCTGCCAGAGATCAGTCCACTGGGCATCGCGCGGAGCCGCTGCTCACGCAACCTGCTGCAGCCCCACAAAGGTCCAGGGGGGAGGGAGACGCCCCTTCGTGCTACCAGCCTGGGAATATTGTGAGGCAGAGAGGCCAGGCCAGGGTGGGAGCCTGACTCTCCAGGGATGTCGGGGCTCACTCCACGGTACCTCAGCCCACCAGGTGCCAGTCTCAAGGGGATCTGTGACCCACCTGCCATGCATGGACTCGAGAAGAGCGCCACCCTGTGGCTGAGGCCAGGCTCATCCCTCCCACCCGTCTGGGGAGGCCCCTGTGGCGGGAGCGAATGGTTCTCCCCTTACTCTGCTTCAGGTTGTTGAGAGTTTCCAGCCGCTCGCTCTCTGGCATCATGGTGTGACCCGGGGGCATGTCAGGGTCGGGCAGGTTCCGCTGCCGTTCCTCCAGCTCCCTGCGCCAGCGATCCTTCCGCTCCAGCAGGCTGCCCAGGGAAGAGGGGGCGTCAGCACACGGGGCGAGGGCCAGGTGCCCAGGGGCAGGACGATGCTGAGCAAGAGGCTTAGCTGGGACGAGGAGAGCAGATGGGTAGGGTGCCTATCCCCGTACAGAGTGACCGACAGCCCTGGAGACCTCGCGCTGAGTCTCTGCCCCAGCCAGGCAGAGCACAGGCAGTGCCAGCTTCCCACCCACCACCCTGCCAGCAACGGGTAGGACCTGATGCCTCCATGCAGCCCTTTGGCTCCGGGCTGGGAGCACCAATGGCCAAGGCTCCACAGAGAACCTGGCGGTACTTCCGGGCCATGCAGGGACTGAACAGACGCGCCAAACTCCCTTCCCAAGGGGCACCACGCTGGATGTGGGCCAGGGACAGAGCGAGAGGCTCTGCCTCCTGTGGCCAGCCCTACGACACAGCAATCAGCCAAGCCACTGCCCAGGTGCACGGGGAGCTGGGATCTATCCCATCCTGGCCATCGTGGGACAATGGGTGGCACTCAGGGGAAGTTACTCAGGCCCCGAGGAGACTGAGGCTCCTAAGTCCCTTTGGCACCCCTTTCCTGCAGGGCTGAGCGCCCACAAGGAGCGGAGCCGCTGGGCCACGCTGTGCAGCCTTCCCGGCCAGCGAGCCTGGCCCAGCTGCCCTGCGCACAGTGGCACCGTTTCCCACCCGGCAGGCACCCACTTACTACTGGGGCACGTGGCCCTTCTGCTTGGCGTTGTACTCCTCCTGCTCTCGGCGCTTCTGCTCCAGGGCCTCGGCCAGCGACTGCAGCGAGCGCGAGCGCCGCAGGGGGGCCCGCTTGGCCGTGCGGGCGTTGTGGCTGACAAAGTCGACACTGATGCCTTCCACCTGGATCTGGAAGGGAAGGGGGCAGCATGAAAGGCCAGGGAAGCGAGCGAGATGGTGTGCTGGGAGCCCCCGGGGACATGGAGCCTCACCTTGGCATCTGCGCCCTGCACTCCTGCAGCTGCTGCGTCTGGCACTGCTCTGGACATGGCAGGGCTGGGCGACAGCGACCGGCGTGGCTGGACCCCGGAGCCGCAGCGGGAATATGCCCTCAGGAAGTTCTGAGACTCCGGGTTGGGCGGGGGAGAGCTCTCCTGCGAAAGGCAAACCACATAGCAGGAGCTCCAGGGCCGAGGGGCGACCCCAGACTCTACCGCTGCACGTGCGGGGAACGTCTCCTCCAGGCAGGGAACTCAGCTGGCAGGGGAGACACGACCCTGCCTGGGGAAATCTCCACTGCGTTCAATGGAGTGACACTGTAGCACGAGAGAGGAATCCATGGGCGTGCCGGTGCATTTAGAACATCACACACAGTGTGTCGAGTGGCCCCAGCCAGGCCCGGCTTCACGCTGCAGCCGGCCGCGGCAGGGACTAGAATGCCCCTGAGACAAAGGAATTCTCTCTAGTCTTTTTGTGATGCCGCTGTGTGCAGGTACCTGCAGTTTGGCCTTCACCTTGGACTCCACATTCTCATACTTCTGGGATTTCCACAGGGCCTTCATGGGTTTGGGCTGGCTGTGCTCCCGCGCCAGCTCCTTCTCCTTGCACCTCCTCTGGATCTCCCGCATCCGCCTCACATTCTCCTTCTCGTGGTCCTTGCACTCGCGCCCTGCACGCCCCGGCGAGACACGGCTTTCACCAGCAGGCCCTGCTGAGCCCCTTGGCACCATGACCAGGGCCTCTCTCAGCGAAGCGGCTCCCTTCACTGCAAACAGCAGCAAGCGGATCCCCTCCCTGTGTGCCAGCCGGATCCCTTCCCCCAGAACCCCTTGTTAGCACACCAAGACACTGGCTTTGCTGGAGTAACTCCAAGAGCAGCTGCTCGAAAACAGCCACCTTTGAGTTAAGACTCACCCGTGGTGGATTCTACCCTCGGGTGGTTGTTCCAAAGGCTAATTACTCTCCCTGGGGACAAATTTATACCTTCCTCCCCAACTCCCTCTGGCTTCATCTTCCAGCCACTGGATTTCCTGCTACACTGACAAGCCCATTTGTTCCCATGTAGGTAACTAGAGACTGCAACCAAGTCACCCTTTAACCTTCCCCTGGGCAGTTCTCAAGTTCTCTGCCTATCCCAGGCACTCCCCAGAGCTGTTCCCATTAGCCACGTACCAGGAAAACCACCTGGGATCTACTTGGCTCTTGGCCTCCATCATATGGCAGGGAGTTCCACAGGCTCACTCCCATGTTTTCCATACTCCAGGCCGGAGTCAGGGTGAGGCCCCACACAAATCCCCATCCTAAACCCTTGCCTCTGCACCAGTTCAAGCCTTCATTCTATCCTGCCCGTCAGCCCCACCTGCTCAATTGCACCTACTTTTCAGGGGCGGCTCCCTGTGGAGAGAGACCCCCTCCAGCTTCAGCAAGATCCCGACTGTCCCCATCTGCCCCTTCTCCAGGATGTCCTGGCCATTGGGGCGGATACGTGGGGGAGGGCGGGCACTGTAACACGTGGGATACAGGCTGGGATCGGGGGCCAGCGGGCCAGAGAGGAAGTCGAGCTTCAAGGCATTTCCTTCCAGCCTCCCTCGAGCTAGAGAGAGACAGCACGAGTCAAGGCATGCGGCACCTCCCCTTTGCTCCCCCCCGGTGCCCCCACCCTGGTTAGAGGGATGTTTAACAGATATTGACATCCCCCCACTTCCTACTCCTCACATCAGCCTCTCCTGGCACTGGAGGCGATGGGAGCTGAGAGCGCTCAGGGCCTCAATGTCTCTGCAGGGCCATTCCACACCCTTTGGGGGAGAGCTGCCCCTCCACAGATCCAGGAACTGTGCAGCCAACAGAGGCTAGGGAAGGGAAGGCCTTCACCTGCACTAGCCACCCACGATTATGCAGGACCCCATCCATGCATCGCTGGCTCTCACCTGACAGGGGGCGTTTGTAATAGTCCGGGAAGAGTGTGGGGTCGGGAGGGATGGGCCCCGAGATCCTGGAAGGCCCCTCAGACATCTCGGCCAGGCTCTGCAGCTGCCATGGGGGACAGAAACCAGATAGTGTTTTCTGGGGAACCGTTCCCCAGCCACGGTGAAGATTTTAAATACGTCGGGGCCAGTGCTCTTCGCTGGGGCGACATCCCACTAGAGAGAACATTGTCACCCTGCAGGCCAAGGGATCCCATCCGTCTAGACATGGATCAAGCTGCAGGCCTCCATGACCAGCGCTGCCCCTCTGCCCCCGAGCGCCCCCGTTTGCTGCAGTACCTGCCGAGCTAGGAGCAGGCAACAGGACGGGTCACTCAGTCAACTGATCTAGTTCTGTTCTTTCCCTCTGACGCACCTGGTATTGGCCACTGTTGGACAATGGGACACTGGGTAGAGAGACCATTGGTCTGAGCCAACATGGCTGTGCTTATAGCATCTCCCCTCACCCGTCTCCCTGCTGGGCTCACACGCTCTTGCCCCAGAGACTCGCTCCCTACTCCAAAAATCACAATAAATTGGGCAAGTGGAGCAGCATCAACCCCCTGAGACATCAGGAGAGCTGCAGGTCCACAGGGTCCCTGACCTGCAGCGTTTGGACAGCTCAGCCATTGGGACAGACAGGCCGTCCGTCCGTCCGACCAGCGGGAAGATCTTTTTCTCCCGCATCTCAGCCCCACTGGGGTGTGATGTACAGGGAGATCACAGCAGCGCACCAGGGAGAAACAGAGCCCTTGATTCCACTTACAAGCTGATGAATTATTGATATGGAGCAGGGATGGGAGGGTCTATGACGCGAACGGCTAATCCGCCTAAGCCTGCCTGTCAGCAGTATGGCTCTTGAGAGAATGAGAACCATTAGCAGACAGCTAATTATCGCCCCCCCACTAGGGGCTACTGCAGAGGGGATAAATGCAGGGACAGTTACAGAGCTGTTCTAGAGCAGCCCCAGCTGTGGATGCTCCTACTCTGGCATCAGGGCATCCTGGTCCAGTTCTGCAAGATGAACTTTCTAACCCTTGGCCCGTGGGGTCGGACTGGCAGTCCTGCCCCTCCCAGCAAGGTCTCTCGACCAAGCTAATCCCTAGAAAAACACACCCAGGGATAAATCAGGGATAAGGGATCTTTTGGAAAAGGCTTTATTTTCCGAAAGATCCCCGTCTAGACTGGCGCTTTTTGCCAGCAAAGCCCCGAGCTAGAAAAAAGCGGCAGCCATGTTCATGCAAATGAAGCGGGGGAGATTTAAATCACTGCTTCATTTGCAATTGCACTGTGTCTAATCTGCATCCCTTTTCCGCAAAAGGGGTGCAGTCTAGACACAGCCGTGGACTTTGGAGGGAGTGTCAAAGCAATCGGAGGGCTGTGATAGCAGCAGCCGGGCTCCCGAGGGAACTCAAAGACCCACCGCAGACTAGCCAAGCTTCCCCTTTCTATTCTCTTTCCGCAGGGTTAGAGCACATGGAGTATTTGCTGCCTGGCCTAGCCGCGCAACCAGGCTTCCAAAGGAGGCCGGGTGACTTTCCCACCTGGAGCGCGGGATGGGCTGGCAGCAGATCAGAGAGAAGGGCCCATGTGGGGCTGCTGGCATTAGCCCTCCCCCTGGGGAGAGGCAGGGCAGATTCAGAGCCAGCGGGGAGGGCACTGTATCGCACAGGAAGCCAAGCCTGCACCCATCCACCTCAGGGGCAGAAATTTCCCCAGCTTCATGGAAAGCAGGAGCAGGCCCCAGGCCGTCAGAAAGCAGCTCAGGGAAGGGGGATGAGCGTGGAGCCTAGGGAGGATAAGCAATTAAGAGAGGTGGGGCCCCTGCCAGGGGGTGCTCTCCCACCCCTTTCGGTGTCCAAGCTACACCTGCTGTGCCCTTGGCTCTGTGGCGCAAACCCCCGTGACTCCAGCTGCCATGTGGCTAGGTCCCCACTGGCTGCTCCATGCAGAGCACCACGCGACACAGCAGGACTCTGCCTTCAGCCTCTTCTCGTGGGAAGGTGGTACTGCAGTCCCCCCAGGCCCTCTGCCCTGCCACAGGGCCACAGCCCTCCTTCTCCAAGGCCTGTCTGCAGAGGAGCAGACAAATATGGCCAACTGTGCTACATAAGAACGTAGGAACAGCCAGACTGGGTCAGGCCAAAGGTCCATCCAGCCCAGCGTCCTGTGTTCTGACAGTGGCCAATGCCCCAGAGGGAAGGAACAGAACAGGGAATCATCAAGGGATCCCTCCCCTGTCACTGATTCTGACACACAGACACTAGGGACGCCATTCCTACCCATCCTGGCTAACAGCCTTTGATGGACCGAATCTCCAGGAGTTTATTTATGGCTTTTGAATGGGGTACTTCTGTCCCCAAGAATCCAGGCAAGTCTCCACACAATGAGCAGAAATTACACCCTGCGGCAACAGCCTAGAACAGGAGGTAAATGGGCTCTCTCCCAAAAGGGATGGCAGGCGGGAACTGAGTCTTTGAGAGGCAACTGGGGAGGCAGCATCCTCCCCCCCCCAGTGCTCCAAGCACAAGGGGGTGGCGTGTTCTGGGGCCAAAGCAGGTAGGATAACGTTGGGGGGCTACAGCAAGGTGTGCAGCGCCCCTCCCCCTCAACACAGGTGCACAGAGATTGCGGGGATGAAAATGGAGGGAATTCTGCAGGTTGGGCTCTGCAGTGGCCACACCTCTCCTGTAAAAGCCATTAGAAGGGGATGCCCTTGGAGACCTGCTGAGTTCGGGCGCCCCCAAGTACCAGCCTCTGAAGACTGTTACCTCCCAGCACAGCCCCCCCCACAGCGCGTCCCCCCCGACCCCTCCCAGCACAGCCCCCCCCACAGCGCAGGCCCCCCGACCCCTCCCAGCACAGCCCCCCCCACAGCGCGTCCCCCCCGCCCCTCCCAGCACAGCCCCCCCACCGCGCGTCCCCCCGCCCCTCACAGCACAGCCCCCCCCACAGCGCGTCCCCCCCGCCCCTCCCAGCACAGCCCCCCCCACAGCGCGTCCCCCCCACCCCTCCCAGCACAGCCCCCCCCACAGCGCGGGCCCCCCGCCCCTCCCAGCACAGCCCCCCCCACAGCGCGTCCCCCCCGCCCCTCCCAGCACAGCCCCCCCCACAGCGCGGGTCCCCCCGACCCCTCCCAGCACAGCCCCCCCCACAGCGCGTCCCCCCCGCCCCTCCCAGCACAGCCCCTCCCACCGCGCGTCCCCCCCGCCCCTCCCAGCACAGCCCCCCCCCCGCGCGTCCCCCCCGCCCCTCCCAGCACAGCCCCCCCCACCGCGCGTCCCCCCCGCCCCTCCCAGCACAGCCCCCCCCACCGCGCGGCCCCCCCGCCCCTCCCAGCACAGCCCCCCCCACAGCGCGGCCCCCCCGCCCCTCACAGCACAGCCCCCCCCCCCGACCCCTCACAGCACAGCCCCCCCCACCGCGCGGCCCTCCCCAGCGCGGGGTCCACACAGCGCCCCCAGCACTGACCCGCTCGCGCTCTCCGGCGGTTAAAGGCCCGGCCCCCGCTTCTCCTAGCAACAGCGTCACCTACGCTTCCGGCCGCGGGGGCTGCTGGGAGCTGTAGTTCGCCGCTCCCGCAGCGCCCCCTGCCGGCCGCGCCGACACCCGGCATGGGCCCGATCCGGCGAGAGTGGGCCGGGGCGTGACCCCTCCCATTGCCATATCCCCCCGCTGCACGTCACAGTCGCCCAGATCGTTCCATGCCCCGCCCCCCAATTCTGTGTCACGCTCCCCCCAATTAGTTCCATGCCCCGCCCCCCCAATTCTGTGTCACGCTCCCCCCCAGGGAGTTCTGTGTCCCCCCCAATTCTGAGCCACCCGCCACCAGCTCCATGTCACGCTGCCCCCCCAGCCCCTGATTCTTGTAAGGGCCGGCTGGTCCAACGCTGGCCTCGCCTTGCCCCCTGATGTCCCCAGGGCCGCTGAGTACCCGGCCAGGCCCACACATCACGCCTTCCTTGGTCTCACGCTGCCCCTGCACTGCTGGCTGCAGTGTTTTGTCCAGGGGATTATTTGCACAATTATTTGTACAATTGTAGGGGTCGAAATTGAACCAAAGCTTGGGCTGAAAATTCCCCCCCAAATGTGTGCTCGGGGCGGGAGGAAAGCTGTCCTGGGAGCCGGGCTCCATTGCCCCTGCAGGGAAGTGACCCTCCCTCCAACTGAGGTTCCTCCCCAGCCCGGGAGGTCACCCTGAGTCCCGTTGCTGCTCCAGCCAGCGTGTGGAATCCACCTGGGGCAGGCCAACTCCCCGCTAGCCCGCGGAGGCCAGGCTGGTGCTCTGGGACAGGCATCCCCTGGCACAATAACCCAACACCCTGCAGCTGTGGGCTCTCTCTGTCCGCGGCCCGTTGTGCGGGGTGCCCGGGAATCAGAGGTAGGAGGTAAAACAGGGAACAGCGCGGTCCAGCTCCAACACAGCCTCAGGGCCATGGTGTCAATGCACGGGGAGGGAGGAGGCCGAGGCACCGCGGAAAATGACCCCAGGTGTGGGCCACAGAGCACTGGCCCCGAGGACCCCATTCCAGACCATGCCCCAGACTCGCCACGTGGCCTTTGTCGTGGTCCAGCGCCACTCCGTGCCTCGGTTTCCCCAGGGGTGGAACAGGGCTCACGTGGGCGAGGGATCAAGCGCTCTGGCAAAGCACTGGGGTGGAGGGTTCGCTATCTGCCTGCAGGCAGCACCGCTGACCCCTGGGCCACTCGTTAGGGGGTAAGTGCTTCACTAGCTGGAGGCCAGATGAGTTCCCAGCATGCCTCGGGACCAAACCCAACGTGCCTTGCTGAAGTTCTGGGAGACCAGCAGAGAAACGGCGTCGGGAACACGAACCAGCCGCTGGCTCCTCCCTGGGTCTCCGCGCTGCTAAAGGCAACAAGCAGCCTCTTAATTGTTTTATATTCATTACTTCAAGCCCCTCACTTGGGCATTGGGAGGCTGAAGGAGCTGGTGCCCAGAAGATGCAAAGTGCAGCTCTCCCCCCCTCCGCCCCCCGCTTGGTGTTGCAGGGAGGCAGGGGGAGGGGAAGCAGACGGCCCCATTGCTGATTTGAAGGGAGCGGGGCAGACACACACTAGCTGCCTGGCTCCTTCCTACCCCCAGCACAGCAGAGGCTGCGCCCTCGTTCCCCCCACCCGCCAAATCCCTGCTTGGTTCCTGGGGCTCTTAGAGCCATTCCCACTAGCTGCTCTGCCCCACGGGGGGAGGCTGGCAGGCCCCTTCTGCTCTCTCCACCCTCCTTGGGGGAGCGACCCTGGAGCCCTGACGGCTGGGCCCGGGCACAGGCCGCTGGGCAATTCACAGCCAGAAAGGGGCAGGCATGGGTGTCTGACCGAACACGGCAGTTCTGGCCTGGGGCGCTTCCACGGTAGCCGCAGTCATGCACATCGCCCGCCAGCTGCAGGTGGGAAGGTGCCAGGCCAGACGGGCAGCAGGAGGGAAGGTGCCAGGTCGGATGCCCACCGGCTGCAGGGAAATGTGCCAGGCTGGATGGGCTGCAGGGGAGGAAGGTGCCAGGTCGGATGCCCACCGGCTGCAGGGAAATGTGCCAGGCTGGATGGGCTGCAGGGGAGGAAGGTGCCAGGTCGGATGCCCACCGGCTGCAGGGAAATGTGCCAGGCTGGATGGGCTGCAGGGGGGGAAGGTGCCAGGTCGGATGCCCACCGGCTCCAGGGAAATGTGCCAGGCTGGATGGGCTGCAGGGGGGGAAGGTGCCAGGCTAGATGCCCGCTGGCTGCAGGGGAAGGCACCAGGCCAGATGCCCGCCGACTGCAGGAGAAGGTGCCAGGCTGGACAGGCTGCAGGGGGGAAGGTGCCAGGTCGGACACCTGCCGGTTGCCTGGGGGAAGCCCCGCAGTGTCCGGTTTCTGGAGCCTATGAAGCCTGCAGGCATGAAACCAGCGGGGCCCCATTGAGGAGGAAGGGGACGCGACGGTCCCGGGGACCGTGCCGAGCGAGCCTGAGGGGACCGTGGCGATGGGGCAGAGGGAAACGCGGGGGGAACCAATGGCTCGCAGGGCACTGGCGGGGGGAAGGGCTGCTGGGGCGCACCGGGAGGTGCCCAACGCCCGGCTACTGCCTGGGGCCCGGCTGCCACCGTCGCCCCCTGGACGCGGCTGGCGTCTCTCTGCTCCGGCAGCAGCCGCGCCCGAGGTCCCAGGTTTGATCCCCGCTGCGTGCGAGGGTCAGCGCGACGCCCAGGGCACAGACGCCTCCCCTGCCCGCGGGGGCAGCCCCGGGCTGGGCGGCAGCGTGTGCAGGCGAAGGGCCGGGGATCCCCTCTGGAGCGGGCTGCCCCAGCGTCCCGCAGGCGCTTCCGGGCCTGGACCCTGCCAGGCCTTGCGCTTGCAGAGCTGCGGCCCAGCCGGCGGCAGGTGTCCCTAGCAGAGAGGGAGCCCCCCTCCCCGGGGCTGGGGGGTGAGGAACCCGTAAGGGGGGGGCTTTGATGTGAGCAAGTGTCACCCCCCCAGGACGGACAAAGAGCCCGGTAAAGCTGCGAGTTGAGTCCTGTTAGTCTCCAGGCCGACTCAGAGCCGGGCTGGCGGGTTCCCATTTCCGGGGTTTTCTCTGCCACCGAGAACTGTTCTTCCCAAAACAAACCCGCGGAGCCAGGCGCTCAGGAGCCCCCCGGCCCAATCGCAGGGGCTCGGGTTAGTGCCAGGAGAGCGGGGACGCGGCCGTCGGGCAGGGGGACGATTGTTGGAGCAGATCTCCCCCGGGAAGCAGGGTGGGGTCACTTGCCAACCAGCTTTCATGGCATCGAAGCCTCCGTCGGCCGGGGCCAGCCAAACCACACTGCTCCGGAGCCGCCAGGGTCCGTGCTCTGCTCTTTCTGCCGCGTCCCCCTTCTCAGCCGGCGGGATTGTGCGTTGCAAATACGTGCCGGGCCTGAGTCATATGTACACCAGTTTTAACCCTGGGACAGTGTCCTTAATGTAACCGCTGCCCGGTGACTCGGCCCATGAGGCATGAAGGGGTCCTGGTGGAAATGAATAGCCAGGCGCATGGCCTCTTTGCCACTTGGTGTCTGTTAGAGAAGACAGGCACAAAGGTTTCAAACAAACCAAAGGCCATTTTTCTTCACGCCGCGCACAGTTAATCTGTGGAACTCCTTGCCAGGGGATGTGGTGAAGGCCAGGACTTTTAACAGGGCACAAAAAAGAGGTGGATAGATTCATGGAGGTTGGGTCCATCAACGGCTGTTAGGCAGGATGGGCAGGGAGGGTGTCCCTAACCTCTGTTTGTCGGGGATGGGAAAGGGTGATGGGCTGGATCATATGATATCTGCTCTGTTCACTCCCTCTGGGGCACCTGGCACTGGCTGCAGTGGGCAGACAGGACACTGGGCTGGATGGGCCTTTGGGCTGACCCTGTCTGGCTGTCCTGATGCACCTGTCCACGTGCCGCTCTTAGCCGAGTTTGGAAGTGCTCTGGGGCCCTGCCTGTGGCTTGTGCCTCCCCACGGCGTGAGCTACTCAGTGAGTGCAGCAGCTGGCTGTGTTCTGCCAATGGGCTCCCAGCACCCCCTGCCTGGCAGCCTCTGTGGTCGAGGGCCCAGCCGCCGGCTCAGGCAGGTGCTCGAAGCAGGCTGGACACAGCGCCGCCCCTGAGGTCAGCTACCCCCTTCCCAGGCCATGGCCAGCACAGGCAGGAGTCCAAGCGAGAAGAGGCCCGGGGGCAAGGCCGTGCCCAGCCGCTTCCTCCCCCAGTTGGCAGCAGCGCTGGACAACCCGGCCATCAAGGCGCTGGAGGTAAGGGACCCCGGCGCGGTGAGAAGGCGAGACGCCAAGGGGTCGGCCTGTCTGCAGGGTGTGTGGGGAGTGCGAGGACGCCTCCTCCGGCCGCGCCGTGGGGCCGAGACGCAGGCAGGCCCTGTGGGAGCCAGCTCGTCTCCTGGGGGGGAGGGACGTGCTCTTTAAAACCGTCAGCCCCGGCAGATTAGGGTGCCCCTTTGGGGTCTTCTTTGCCTTGTGTACCCCAAGACAAGACCCCCTCCATCCCTGACTCCTGCACCTCACCCCCCAACCCCCGCTCTGGGCCCCCCCGCACTCCCACCCCCTGCCTTGACTCTGGCTACCCCCCTACACCTAGCCCCCCCCCACCCCCAGGGCCAGTATATGGAGCTCCTGCCCTGACTCCAACACTCCCCCACACCCCTCAGCCCCCTGCCCTGAGCCTCTTCCCAGCCGCCCACACTCCAGTGGGGACAAACAGCGTTAACCTCGGACAGGCGGAGCTCCCGCGGCAATTGCCGCTAGCTGACAGTCGCCGTATTTTCCATTCCAAACCCTCTTCAGGTTTCCGATTTGACTCCGCGTCCGGCAGAGCCAGGTCACGCCTGGTCTGATGGGGCGAGCAGCACTGTCCTGTCACAGCCGGCCCCCCCCGGCCAAGGGGGTGTTGCGACAGGACAGTGCCTGTAAGAAATCCAAGTTACTTCCCCCTGATCTGACCCCACAGACCCGGCGTCTGGGCCGTGCAGCCCCCGGCGGGCGGGGCGGGGCGGGGGGGCAGGCTCGGTACCCAGCGCCAGGAACGTAGCTCTGTCCTGAAGCAATTCACGGCCCAGAAATGCCCCCACCCGCTTGCTCCAGGCAGCTCCCAGCATCGCCTGGAGCCGCAGCACAGGAAGGGCGGATCGGAGTGCGGGCCCTTCGCTCCCCCAGCCCTAAGCGGTCGTCTCCCTCCCCAGTGGGACGAGGACGGGCAGGGAGTGCGGGTGGACGCCCGGCTGTACGGCGAGGAGGCGGAGGTGCACCGCGAGCTCTTCCCGGAGCTGAGAGCCCCGCGCTCTGTCTCCGGGCTCCAGGCCTGGCTGCTGGCCTCCGGCTTTAAAGTAAAGGCCACCAAGTAGGTGGGACGGTTCCCTGGGGGCTGTTACTAGCATCCCACTGCCGGGGGTCCCACCCCACGGCACAGCGGGCGCCGAAGGGCAAGGCCTGGTCCTTGGCTTCCAGGAGCTCCCCAACTGCAACGGCTCTGGCACCCCCCCGAGCTCCTGCCCTGGTGCCCAGCACACCTAGCCCCCTGGCTGGACTCTGGGGCCCCGCCCACCTAGCCCCCTGGCTGGACTCTGGGGCCCCGCCCACCTAGCCCCCTGGCTGGACTCTGGGGCCCCGCCCACCTAGCCCCCTGGCTGGACTCTGGGGCCCCGCCCACCTAGCCCCCTGGCTGGACTCTGGGGCCCCGCACACCTAGCCCCCTGCCTGGACTCTGGGCCCCGCCCACCTAGCCCCCTGCCTGGACTCTGGGGCCCCGCCCACCTAGCCCCCTGGCTGGACTCTGGGGCCCCGCCCACCTAGCCCCCTGGCTGGACTCTGGGGCCCCGCCCACCTAGCCCCCTGGCTGGACTCTGGGCCCCCGCCCACCTAGCCCCCTGGCTGGACTCTGGGGCCCCGCCCACCTAGCCCCCTGGCTGGACTCTGGGGCCCCGCCCACCTAGCCCCCTGGCTGGACTCTGGGGCCCCGCCCACCTAGCCCCCTGGCTGGACTCTGGGGCCCCCGCCCACCTAGCCCCCTGCCTGGACTCTGGGGCCCCCGCCCACCTAGCCCCCTGCCTGGACTCTGGGGCCCCGCCCACCTAGCTCCCTGCCTGGACTCTGGGGCCCCGCCCACCTAGCCCCCTGGCTGGACTCTGGGGCCCTGCACACCTAGCCCCCTGCCTGGACTCTGGGGCCCCGCCCACCTAGCCCCCTGGCTGGACTCTGGGGCCCCGCCCACCTAGCCCCCTGCCTGGACTCTGGGGCCCCGCACACCTAGCTCCCTGCCTGGACTCTGGGGCCCCGCCCACCTAGCCCCCTGGCTGGACTCTGGGGCCCTGCACACCTAGCTCCCTGCCTGGACTCTGGGGCCCCGCCCACCTAGCCCCCTGGCTGGACTCTGGGGCCCCGCCCACCTAGCCCCCTGGCTGGACTCTGGGCCCCCGCCCACCTAGCCCCCTGGCTGGACTCTGGGCCCCCGCCCACCTAGCCCCCTGGCTGGACTCTGGGCCCCCGCCCACCTAGCCCCCTGGCTGGACTCTGGGGCCCCGCCCACCTAGCCCCCTGGCTGGACTCTGGGGCCCCGCCCACCTAGCCCCCTGCCTGGACTCTGGGGCCCCCGCCCACCTAGCCCCCTGCCTGGACTCTGGGGCCCGCACACCTAGCCCCCTGCCTGGACTCTGGGGCCCCGCACACCTAGCCCCCTGCCTGGACTCTGGGGCCCCGCCCACCTAGCCCCCTGGCTGGACTCTGGGCCCCCGCACACCTAGCCCCCTGGCTGGACTCTGGGGCCCTGCACACCTAGCCCCCTGCCTGGACTCTGGGGCCCTGCACACCTAGCCCCCTGGCTGGACTCTGGGCCCCCGCCCACCTAGCCCCCTGGCTGGACTCTGGGGCCCTGCACACCTAGCCCCCTGGCTGGACTCTGGGCCCCCGCCCACCTAGCCCCCTGCCTGGACTCTGGGGCCCCGCACACCTAGCTCCCTGCCTGGACTCTGGGGCCCCGCCCACCTAGCCCCCTGGCTGGACTCTGGGGCCCTGCACACCTAGCCCCCTGCCTGGACTCTGGGGCCCCGCACACCTAGCCCCCTGCCTGGACTCTGGGGCCCCGCCCACCTAGCCCCCTGGCTGGACTCTGGGGCCCCGCCCACCTAGCCCCCTGCCTGGACTCTGGGCCCCGCACACCTAGCTCCCACCACACACCTGGGACCAGCACACAGAGTCCCTGTGCCAGGCCAGGTTCCACACGGGTTGAGAATTGAGGGGGAGTGAAGCTGACCCGGGAGTGGGCCGGGGGGGGAAGGTGAAATCGCAGAGGCCAGAGCAGGGGGACCAGCACCCCGAGTGGACGCTGTCGGGTTGTGAAGGCTGCTCCTCCTTGTGGGGGAAGGGAGTCTCTTGGGCCTGGCACCCCAAATGGGCCCCTCCGTGGGGACGGCGAAGCCCTGAATTCTCCCCGGTCCTGAGGCCCCCGGCTCCGAGACCCCCGGCTCGTTCCTAGAGGCTGTCCAGCGCGGCGCGGCCTGGGGCTGGGAGATGGGGCCGGGCCTGCCTCTGGGCTCCGTGCGTGTATGTCCCCTCCAGGGCTTGCCAGCCGGGGAGCCTCCCGCCAGCGCTGTGGCCCCGGGGCGGGGGCCCGCGGGATGGAGGAGCAGCTGGAGGAGCAGGCGTTGGCGCTAGCGCAGTGGCACAGGGATGCCTCAGGGGCAGAGGGTCCCACCCGGCCCTGACGGAAGCCAGGCCGCACTGAGGCCTGCTGAGTGACATGAGCCCGCCAGGCTGGTGGCCAGGGCTCAGACCCACCACCCAGCAGTAGGGCCAGGAGCTGAATGGGGCAGAACTGCCCTGGGGGGGGGGGCAGGGAGGCTGGGAAATTGGCCCCTTGGCACAGCCAGGGCTCAGAACTTCCATCCCGTCCAGGACCCGTCAGGAAACGGACCCGGGGCAGGTTCTAAGCACGTAACAGCCCCACCCCGACCCTCTGCTCCACCCAAACCGGGCCTGAGGTTCAGCAAGGGGGGGGGCATTTACACCAGCTCAGCTTGCGGTTAGGGCAGAGCAGGGGGGCCGGAAGTCTGGGTGCGGTTCTCCTGCCTCAGCCATGGACAAGTCACGGACCTGCTCCATGCCTCGGTTTCCCCATCTGGGTCTGCATCAGGGCTGGGGGGCGAGAGGCTAGCTGCCAGCCTTGGCAGGACGGCCGAGCCCCGGGGGAGGGGGCCTTCTGCCCTGCCAGGAGCCGCTGTTCACCTCTGCTTCTGCCCCACAGGGCTGACCCCTCCGTGCTGGTTTTCCAGCACGCCAGCTTCAGGAAGCTGCTTCCCAAGGCGGGGCAGGGGGAGGCGCCCCTCGCGCCCCGGCAGCACAAGAAAGCCAAGAAACGCAAAAGCTCCGTGGAGCTGGCAGCTGCTGCAGGCGGCGCGGCCGTGGCTCTGCCCCCCGACGCGCCAGGCACAGACCGTAAGTGCGGGCGCCGCAGGAGGGCAGCCGGCGAGGAGCCTCCAGGAGACAGGACCCCGGGGGGGGGGGGGCGGGAGGGGCGCTGCACAGAGCCGGTCACGGCTGCTCTTCGTCCTCCGACTCCCAGGGAGCGAAGGGAGAGTTGCCAGCCTGCTGTGCCCCCCTCGGCCCTGCCCGCGGCAGCCGGGAGGGAGAGGAAGGCCCCAGCCGCGACTTCGCCCTCGCTCCCTGGTCGGGCAAGGGGAAGAAGAGACGGGACAGACCCCCAGTCCTTCTGAAAGGGCACTGGGGCGGGGGGAGAGACGGCCCCCGGCAGGGGGCACCCCCCCAGCCAGCCCCTTGCACCTGCCTGGCCTGCTTAGTCCGGCAGCCTGCAGGAGAGCCCCAGGCCAGGCAAATGCCCCAGCCGGCTGGCTTCCTTTCAGCTCTGTTCTGGAGGCCAAGAGAGGTGGTACCGGTGCCCTGCGCCCTAGCAGGAGAGGACAGAGCCCGGGCTCTCCTCTAGGGAAGGAGGAACGGCCCCCCTCTGCCGGCCGGCTCAGCCCCACTCAGACTCCCCCCCCCCCCCCCCGAGGGTTGCCAGATGGTTTCAACAACAACACCGGACACACTTGACATGACGTCACAGTCGACATCGCAGCTGATTGAGAACACGCCGAACACTTCTATTGTCTCATTTCCATTGTCTCAATTTGTTTCCCAAACAGAAAGCTCAAATACTGGCCTGTCCGGTTCAAAACCGGAGCCCTGGGAACCCTGCCTGGCCAGTGAGAGGGCTGCCTGGCAGGAGGCGGCACCTGGGGGAGGCAGCAGGCACTTGGCTCTGAGGGCACGGCCCTGCAGCGCTGCCCGTGGCGCTGTGGGGGGCTAGGGTGTAATGCAGACCCCTGCTAGGTGCGGCGCCGTCCCCTTAGCAGCACCGAGACCGCAGACAGGCCGCTGTGCAGCCGGCTGGCTTTCAGCTCCCGCTGTAGAGGCTCCGACTCGAAGCTCCGGCGGCCCCAGGTTCGAGTCCGCCTGTCGGCGTCACACTGCTGCGGGTGTTGCCCTGGCCGGGTGATTTGTCCCCCACAGCGGTTTCCCCCCGCGGATGGGGCTGCATGTGCACCTGACACTTCCCCCACCAGCCGGCCTCCCCCCTACTCTCCCCACAGACCCCATTAGAGAGGGGGCCAGTCCTGCTCTTGCCGTGTGCCTCACTTTCCCCCTCGGGAGCCCAGGGAGCATGAGGCTCTGTTGCAGCTGCTGGGAGGGGGCTGGCCAGGGAGGGAAGCTGCGTACTCGGTGTCACAGTGGCGACGTTATGACCGCGCTAGGGAGGCCGCCGCGCCTGCGGCCCTTGTACCAGTACATCAACTACGACAACCCGGAGCTGAACAGCCCGGCGGAGGAGGAGAGCGACGCGCCGGGGGAGGCTGCCGGCGCCCAAGACGACGCAGACACCGAGGCGGCAGCGGGCTCTCGCCCAACAGGTACCAGGGACGGAGCGAGGGCACTGGGCCGGGCGCAGCCAACAGACCCCTGCTGGGGCGAACGCAGCCAGTTTGGGGGCTGCCGGCCGGGGGCTCGTGGGATCAGGTGAGACGTGGGGGGAGCATGTCCTGTTCCTTCAGGGGCAGCCCAGAGGTATCCTGGGGAGCGCAGTCCAGAGAGGTCCATGGCCATGTGTGCGGGTGGGGAGCGCAGTCCAGAGAGGTCCATGGCCATGTGTGCAGGTGTTGTCACCGTCCCTGCGTCCACACTCTGCCCCCGCAGGGCCGTTGTGGGCCCCAGCCGCACAGCAAGGGCAGGACTCTCCCCGACCACGCAGTCCAGATAGGGCCTGATCCAGCCTCGCCCGCCACTTGCCTTTGGCCCCCACGCTCTGGGGCAGGAATTAGTCCAGGCCCCCTTATGTCTGGGGCGTAAAAATCAGACCCCACAGCTTTCCCCCAGACTCCTCCCGCCTGCAGCACAAGGGCATGTTCCCAAAGCTGGCCACCCCTCCCCCCACAGAAACCCGCCCCCCCGCTGGGTGTGCCTGACACAGCCCCTGCTAGCCAGCTGGGGGGGACGTGAAGGGGCTCTTCCCAGGGCCGGCAGCAGGTCTGGGGCCTGCCCGCTGCAGCCTCCCGACTGAGCCAGGGAGACAAGGCCGGCCAGTGACCCCTCTCCAGGTGCCTGCACAGGCCGCTCGCCTCGGAGTGTGTGTGGGAGGGGTGGGGGGCAGCACTGAGCCCCCCTGGCCCAGACTCCGTGCTTCCGTCTCCCATGTGCCCAGAAGCAGAGGGGAAGCATCCAGCATGCGCCACGCCCCCTTTACGCAGCAATTCAGGGAGCGCCGTGAAAGGGAGGGGGCTGGGCAGGCTCACGGCGCCAGGCTCCGTGGGACCAGCGAGGAAAGGCTGAAATAGGGGGGTAGGGAACGAGAGGATGAGCGTGAAAAGGAGACGAGCGGCTCGGCCCCGTCTCTGAGCGCCAGCATCAGCCAGCACAGGGGAGCCCGTGCCAGACACTAGCGAGGGAAGGGAACAGGCGCCAGGTCTGGTTCTGCCCTTGGTAGGGGAAAGGCTGGCCCCTCCTTTGGGTCCAAATCCCTCCCTGCTGCAAGGCGGCACCGTGGGTGGCCCATGCCGCTGAGTGATGCTCAAAGGGCACAGGCCTGCCCTAGAGAGGCACAGCTGCTCCCAATCACACGAGGGGATCCTGCCCCTTCTGATCCATGGACAGCTGTAGGGAAAGCAAAGAAGCTGAGCCCACCGGGTCTACCTCACCGTCCTCCAGGGGCCTAGAGAGATGAAAGCCCGGCAGAGCGGAGGAGCGCCCCACGGCGGCCTGCTGGCAGTCTCCTCCCCGCCCCACCCACTGGTTTCTGCACCAGGAGGGGAGCTCCGCGACCCACCCCTCTCGCCTCTTCCCGGCAGGAGCGAAAGACAGGAAGCCCGAAAGCTGCACCCTGAGAACGCCGCCCCGGGCAGAAGTCGACAAGTCAACCCAGGTCGACATCGACAAGATGCTGAGCGTCTGCGCGGCTCACCTGGTGCCCCCGCTCTCCCCGCAGTATAAATAACCGCACCCGCTTCCCGGCTCCGGCCGACCTGCGGGGACCCTGGGTGGGGCCGCTTGACAACTGCAGGGGAGGCGGGAGGCTGCCGGGCGTGGGCCGAGTGTCCCTGGGAAAAGCCACCGTCTGGAACGCCGCGGCATCACCCCAGCCCTGCTCCTTAGTCGGGGGCAGCTTAACATGTGCCTCTGCCACTTCTCAAATAAAGACTCCGAGCGGCTGTCCGTGGTCTGCACCTCTGCAACGGGCTGCGGCCGGGCCTGGAGCAGGCGGCCACAGCAGACGAGGCTTCTGGTTCAAGAGGTGGGTGGAACAAGTCACTGGGGTTCAGATTCAGCCAGCACCGCATAAGCTATCAGCAGTGCGGGGAAGTCCAGCCCCCCCAGACACAAAAGCTGCCCCTCGCCAATAGCCTGTCCTAGATTCATAGAGCCACAGAATCCCAGGGCTGGACGAGACCTCAGGAGTCGAGTCCAAATAAAGGGGAATAATCACTTCCCTAGATCGGCTGGCAACGTTCCTCCTAATGCCCCCTAATATGTCACATGAGCCTTCTTGGCTAAGGGCACCCTGTTGACTCAGATCATGTGGATGCAGCCAGGGGAGGAGACTTTCAGGGAAGGGGCGCTGGAGGTCAGAGGGGTCGAGGGCTCGCATGCCGAGGGAGGCGGCGGCTTTCCTGGGCAGCGTTTCTCAGATCTCAAAGGCTCAGTCGCTGTGGAGCACAGGGCGCGAAAGTCCTAGGTGTGCAGGCCAAGGCTGGTGGAGGGAGCGCAGGCCAGAGACTCAGCGGGAACCCGGAGCAGAGGGCTGTACTCCCATAGGGCCGCTCGCTGGGGGTGCAGGAATACGGTCCATGGGGAGCTACTCCAGAGGAGCACGGCTAGGCAGGTGAGAGCAGCGCAGTCCTGGCGCAGGCCCAGCCGAAGACCCAGGGAGCCCACCTGCCCGCCAGGAGGAGGAACTGGAGATAGGAATACAGCCTGCACAGTGGTTACCACCTGACGGCTCAGGGGCACTGTGCCCATTTGTCCAGACTGGTGGCAGCCGCCGTGCGCTGCCTGTTGAATTTCCCCGGGGACAGAAGGGCAGGACTTTAATAGGCTGCTGCAGCCACCTCACTCCAGGGCACAGGTGGCTCCGGCAGCTGCACCGGAAATTCCAGAAGTGGACTGGACGATTACCCCAAGTCCCCCTCCCCCCCAACTGGTATTTTATTGATTTTATGCCCCTGTAAGTCAACACAGATACAAGGTGCCGAACTCAGGCGGGCGAACTCCTCCAGAGCGCTGCCAGCTCCACTCTGAACGGGATGACTTGGAAGCACTGCCAAGAGGGGTGGGTAATTACTTTCACAGGAGGCAGGGGGGCACATTTAATGAATGTTGGCCCATGGTCATGGACCGGCTCCATCTCTAGAAGGGGCAGGGCTGAGGACTAGCCTCTCCCCAGAGCTGTCTGGGGCCAGAGGCTTTGAATTCAAAACACAGCAAAGGGCTTGCAGCTCCCAGCCCCTCTGCTACCGCAGTGCCTGCCAGCCCCTTTCCAGGGCTGCTATGGCTATTTAAAGGGCTCCTGGCTCCCATCCCTGCCGGGATAGCCCCACGACTGGAAGCCAGGAGTCATTTAAATAGGATCCCGGTGCCTGAGCCACTGCTGGGAAATTCGGCAGCCAGATATAAATAGAAGGCGGCCAGATGCAGTCCAGGGGCTGGCTCCAAGTGGTAGGCGGGCCGGATCTCGCCCGGCTCTGACCAACACTAAGGAATAACCTGTTTTGAACCCTGTCGACATGCTTTCCCTCCCTTCCAGTAGGGGTCACTGTGTAACAGCAATCCCCAGGACTTGGCAGAGGCGCTGGGTACATATGCTGAATACACTGGATGTGGAGTTATGAAACTTGCCTAGACACCCCAAGCCAGCAGCACAACTTCACAACTTGATTGTTTTAAAGGTGATACAGCTTTGTAGACCAGCTCCCACAGTCCTGGAGTCCTCGTACTCGGCCCCGCCATACAGGGCCAAAGGTACGGCCGGCAGGGTCAGCTCTCGGTCCAAAAACCGTAATTTAAAGCGGCCAGTTGTTTTAACTATTTCTTTACTTGGAATTAATATTAGGCAGTACCTGCTCATAATATTTCCTGACAAGTCTCAGTCTACATCTAAACTACAGGCTTCTTTCGGAAAAAGCTTTTTTCAGATGAGATCTTCCGAAAGAGAGTGTCCACACTGCAAAAGCGATCTGCTTTTTCAAAAGAGCATCTAGACTGAACGGACGCTCTTTCGCATGTAAGCTGTGATTGCTATGGATGGACTGGCCTCCGCCGAGGCACCTGTCCTTTTTCCTCTTCTTCCAAAAGAACTCTCCCCTGTCTACACACGCCTTTTTGTGAAAGAGCTCTATTGCATAAAGGCTTCTTCTCCATAGAATGAAGATTACCAGTGCCAGAAAACCCCCTCTGTTCTCTGTAGTGCAGACATACCCAGAGGGATACGCCGGTTTGTGCAGATACAGACTAACGAGGAGTCCTGTGGCACCTTAAAGACGAACAGATTTATTTGGGCATCAGATTCTGTGGGGGGAAAAACCACTTCATCAGAGCCTTGCTGTTTTTTAATATATTTCCCCTCAGAGAATGTCATGCTTTCTTGGAAACAATGACACCATTGAGTTTTCCTACTCCCCTGCAACATACGGGATTTCTTTTGTACCCAAATATTGACTGTTAAAATTATGTTGAGAAACAAACTAAAAGCACAGATATTAATCTCTCCTCTCCCCTCACCATGGCCTGAGAGCTGAGTGGTTAGGCAGGCAGCCACCCACGAGAGATTCAAATGTTGCCCAGCTGATTAGCAGAGCGCCCACAGCCCAATAGCGTGTGTTTCTATTGGTGGTGCACATCTGCACATGCCTTGGTGCACATACACTTATCCACACACAAATGGAAAGAATTAGACAATGAAGGAGCATGGTCAAGGATACAGCTGCCAATATGGTTTACTTACATAACAAAGCTCCTTTTAAATAAATTGAGGACTCCGAGGAGAAAAGATCAGCATCGTACCCAGTCCAGAACAAGGTGAAACAGCCAATGGCCTTCTCCGTTTCCACTGTGTCACCTAGTTAGAATGAAGTTTCTCCCTAAATGAAAACACACTTCCCTGAAGACTCAACCTTGGCTGTTTTCCAATTTCCTTGTGATTTCTCTGGCTATATAAATGGAGTCTGGTATTGAATTATTTTTAGTATGTCTAAGTCACTTCTGTCTTAATCCTAGAAAAAACAAAGCCCCAGACATTCCCAAGGGGGAGAGGGTTCAGTGTGGAGAGAAAAACAAGCCTATATTGATAAAGTCAGGCTAGTTCCCAAAACTAGAGATTTGGCTACAATGCAAGTTCCAGCAGAGCAAGCCACAGTGTGCGGATCTACAGTGCACCAGACTGCTGCCTAGTTAGCGTCTCACGGGGACAATGCTACAGGCTGCGTACAGCCATGTGCTATGGAGACAGCCCTTAGCTCTGCCTTGCACTGCAGCAGGGCTTTTCTGGGTAAGGAACAGGCCTGCTGGGGACTCAGTACCACACAGGAAGGGTCTAGAAAGGAGATAAAGACCCTGTAGCAAGAGTCCCAGTGACAGGCAAGTGATGTTGGCCGTGGTCAGTAGCGCAGAGCAGCAGTAAAAGGACACTATGCCAGAGCTGTCCCTGCCGAAAATTTACACTGATAAACCGAAGTATTCACTTCGAATTAGGAACACTGGGGATTTTGCTTCTCAGGAATTCCTGCCCCAAAAGCTTTCCCCAACAAAGCAGAGAACCCATCAGTCCCAGGGAACAGTATAGGACATAGACCAGGAACAGCCAGACTAGGGATGTCAGCGACTAGTCAACTATAAGCAAATGTTTATTGGACAGTCAACTAATGACTCAACTAGTCGCTCCCTGCCCCTTGCTGCCTCTATCAGAAAGAAGCAGCAAGGGGGAGAGGGAAGCAGGAGTCAATGCTGGGGGGAGCTGGCTTAAAAGCCGGTTCCCCCCAGCACCATCTCTGCAGCAGGAGTGGGGGGGGTTCAGGGAGGCAGAGGTGTAGCAGGGACTGGGTCCCCCTCCACAGCGCTTTAGCCTTTTAAATGTATTAAGAGCCTAGTGGCTCTTAATATATTTAAAAGGCAGAGCCGCAGCGGGGTTAGCTCCTGGGGCTGTGAGCTAACCCCGCTGGAGCTCTGCAGTTTCCCTCTCTTATCAGCTAATTGACTAATCGATTAGCTGATTAAATGCCATTTAACATCCCTAAGCCAGACCATCTCAGGCTTTGTGGCCTGTATGAAACGGCAAATGAAAACAGGCCACCCCCATGCAGGAATGAGGGAGAGGCCGGAAAAAGAACGGTTACTTACCTGTAACTGTTGTTCTTCGAGATGTGTTGCTCATGTCCATTCGAATTAGGTGTGTGCACCGCGTCTTCCGGAGCGTTTTCCCTAGCGGTACCCGTAGTGCCGGCAGGGCGCCCCCTGGAGTGGCGCCACCATGGGGGGTCATAAGTACCCCTGCCGACGCTGCCTCACCTCAGTTCCGACGAAGGGGAGGTAGGGTGGGAGTCAAATTTCTCTAACTCTCATCCACCCACGAACTTGACACAGAACAGTCTGAGGGTTAGAAATAGTAAAAGGGGCAAGGGGCAACCTTCTCCCTTTTCACAGCCTATTCTCACGTGGGAACAAAGCACAGGCAGCGACTTGCCCAATCTCCGTGGACAGTCACAATCAGTGGGTACTAGAGTGGCGTATTTTTCACTGCCCTGAAACACATGTGTGTCAGTAACACAACAATGATCTCCGGCTGACCTTGGTTAGGGGACCTTTCACTTGCTCTAAAAAATAATCAGTTCCGTGAAAGTCTGTCCTCCGTCAACGTAAATGTTTATTTTTGTAGAAAACGAGACAATTTTCAGAAAGGACCATTTTATGAAAAGGTAACGTTTGCATGTTAATGCTTTGTATAAATATGCAGGAATAAAACCTAGTGGGAAACATTAAAACATTCAAGTAAACAAGATAAATTCAATAAAAAAAAAATCTCTCTTCCTCAATGACAACCTAACGAACATACTTCTGGGGTGGAATGGAAATTCACTCAAGATCCACCAGCAGCACAAATTATCCCCACTGAGTATAAAATTATAAGATGTGTTTCTGTAGCAGGGTAACATTATCCAGTGTTCATGATTTAGCCAAACCAAAGGCTGTCACTGCCTAAGGATTCACTCACCGTTTTCTTTAGCTAGCAGAGCACGTGTGATACCTTTGTCAGTATGGAAGAGTGTATGGTAATGGGATATTTCCTACTTTTTCATCCAAGTTCAAGTGCCTAGAAGGCTTAAATGTCTTCCAGTCTCATCATCAAACAAACAGGGACATTAACAAATCCAGATGCACAACTGGGGAGCTACTGGGGGCTTTACTCATCAGGTAGGACTGGAAACACTGATGTGGATTTGGTGGACAGGCAGTGAACACAATTCACAATTAGGCTGGGGGTGGGAAGTTGTGGGAAAAAAGTTGCTGTGAGGTATTAGTCGCCTAAATATTTGCTACAGAGGCACCCAGACTAAACAGCTGAAATACTCAGCGTTCCAACTTGTCCAATGATAGCTGCAAACACTTCTGTCAATAATATCAATGGAGAACCCAGGGGGTAATTAGAAACCAATTTAAACTAATGTGAAACATTTAGCATACGCACTACATGCAGAACACTACGCCTGATCTGTATCTTACAGACTTTTGTCCTGTCCCCTCCATTCTTCTTCGTACTCGAGTCTAGAGATGGGCCATATTATTACACTTTTCTTTAATAAAGTTTTACAAGCTGAAGACTAAACCTAAAAAATGTGTTGGTGAGAGTCCTGTTAGCAAGAAGTGCAAGAACAGCTGAGCTGTACATGCTCCCTGATCCTGGTCTACTTGCTCTCAGATTAAAATTGTAAAAATAAACTTGAACTCTGTGCAAGAGACTGTGTCCTGTCTCCCCACAATCCAATGGCAAAAAGATCCCTCACTTGGCTTTAGCTACTGCAAGTGCAAAGGGCAATTCAAGTTTTCCTAACAATCTGCAAAGCAGAAATTCAGCTTTAAAAACCCAACTACAAAACCCCAGAAACATTTAAAACTCTCTAAATGAGTTTAAAAACAGAACGCTCTACCCAGGAAGGAACAGTTTCATCAGACGATGATGCTTTAAAAAAAAAAAAAAAAACCCAAACACACCCCAAAACAAAACACACAACAGCCCTCTCCCTCCCAAAAAAGTATTAAATAAGAACCTACAAACCAAGAAACTTCTCTAGCTATGTCCGGACATTTTCAATTTTCTTTTCCCCTATAACAAACACCAGGAATGTTCACATTTACAGGTTATTTCTCTGAAGCGCCTCACATAGGTTTTGGTTGGCATCTGGTCCCTCAGTCATTACTTCCACCGTTTCCCACTCCCCAGACCGGTTGGATTTCTTAATGGCATCGACTACACTTTGCATATAGAGGCCGTCCTCAAAGGAGGCTGCCATGGAGACTGGCTTGTGATCCCATGTCCGACTGTCTTCCTGGTCTTGGAAAGACAGGCGCAATGCTTGCACCATGTACACCATTCCTTTCAGGTACAGCAAGGGGATCTCCTGAAACCCCTTGTCCAGAAGGCCTGTGTTGATGGTCAGGGGATCTGCGAGCAGTAGTTCCTCTTGGGGTGCTGTGTTCTTCTGCCCATACAAGTCTGTACCACGAGCGATCAGGCGACCTGTGGACCCGACAATCATGACTTCGTGAACAAACGATCCAGGCATGTTAAAGTTGAGAGTCACCGTGCTACAGACACCGCCGGTCATGAGCATCTGAAAAAAGCAGAAGTCGTCACTGGTGACATGGCGGATTCCGCTGATTGCCGCGTTCTGCTTCACAAAAGTCTTAAGCAAGCCATGGACCTTCTCTGCCTTCTGGCCGGTGAGATGCGTTAAGAGGTCTACAATGTAGGTGCCCATTGTGTGCAGGCCCCCTCCTCCCATGAGCTCGTCACAGCTCCAGTTGTACTTGTGGTGGAGCAGGCTCCCCCAGAACACTCGCACATCGCAGATCATCACAGTGCCGACGTAGTGTTCTTCTATTAACTGCTTCATTTTCACAAAGGCAGGCAAGAAACGGAGGCCATTGCCAACGATGCTCATCAGCTTGGGATAATATCTGGCAGCAGTGACCATCCTGAAGGCATCCACCGAGGTAGCAGATTTCTCACAGATCACATTCTTCCCAATACCTGCGGGCAAGAAGAAAGGGGTAAAATTATTTCACCAAGGCAAAATTCTTCCATGGAGGCAAAATATTGCTTCACGGCAATTGGCTTTGCCATTAAGCAAAAGACATTTAGCCGATTCCACTTCATTTCTAAAAAAATGACTAAATAGTGTCAACGCTTTTGTCTAGAAGTAGTTGCCGAGATAAAACGTACAGAGCATGGTCAACAATCACGGGAAAGGGAGGGAAGAAATGGGCAGTTTTCACAATGGAGAGAGGCAAATACTAGTGTTCCACAGGGGGTCTAATGTGCTGTTCAGCACAGTCCTAAATTATCTGGAAAAAGGAGTGAAGATTTGAAGTGGCAAAATTTGCAGACACAAATTTACTCCGGAGAGTTCCATTCAAAGCAGACTGCAAAGAGTTACACAGGGATCTCACAAAACTGGGCTCCTAGGCAGCAAAAGGGCAGATGAAATTCAATGTTGATGAATGCAAAGTAACGTACATCGGAAAACATAATCCCAACTATACGCACAAAATGAGGGGATCTAAATGAGCTGTTACCACTCAAGAGAGATCTTGGAGTCCCTGTGGAGAGTTTTCTGAAAACATCCACTCAATGCGCAGCAGCAGGCCAAAAAGCAAGCAGAATGTTAGGGACTATTCGGAAAAGGACAGATAAGACAACAGAAAATATAACACCACCACCGCCGAAATCCATGGCACACCCACAGCTCAGATGCTGCATGCAGTTCCGGTCATCTCAGCCCCCCAAAAAAGAAATATTAGAATTGGAGAAGATACAAAGAAGGGCAACAGAAATGATTAGGGGTACGAAGCGGCTTCTGTTAGAGAAAAGAAACTGCCCCCCCTAGTAAAAATGTTTGGCCAGGCCGCTCTTGTGCTGCAGTACTCCTTGAGAGAAACCGGCCGCACCCTTCCTGCATACCATTGCCTTTAGAAAAAGGAAAGGTGTGAAAAGGGGAAAATAGCCTCAGACTCTCCCACCCGTCACCTTGGCGTGAGAACTGCGGGGCTTACCTGGTCGCATGAAACCTGCACAGTTTCGGCCCAACCCCTGGGACACAGACCCCCCACTTGGTGACCATTGGGCCATATATGGTAATATGCAAGCGCGGGAAAGCGATGTGCAGATTTGGGGATAAATACCCATGGCACAGTTTGCTCTAGGAGGTCTTCGCAACACACGTACCACCGTGCATGTGCCTTCTCGTATACTTCAAAGCGCTGCCGGCCTGATCAACCGACTAGCCACCTCCCCCGACTCTCAGGCGTAACCAAGGCCTTCGCAACCGAACCGATATCGGTGAAATGTTCCATATGCTGAGTAAGTAGGTATGTATGATTTGATTTTTTCTTGTTGTATAAGCTTAGTGTTGTAGTTGTTTGTGGGTAGTACATAAGAGTTTGTAGTGATCACTGTTATTTTATTACTGTAGCTGGATATTTTAAGATTAGAGACTATTCCCCTTGCCATTCCCATCCCTATATCTCTGACATGTTTTACTAGAAACCATAGAATAAATATAATAAATACTGTAAATTCATTATTAACACGGTCTATTAAAAATCTTAGAATAAATACTATACACTCACCACTGTCATAAATAAATATTTTTTATTTGATAAAACTGTCCACCTGGCTCGGTCCTTCCCCCCTTGGGTATTCATCATCGGACCTGTGATTCTCGCGACAGCTTCCACGCGAGGAGAGATTAAAAAGATTGGGACAACTGAGCTTGGAAAAGCAGCATGGGATGAGGGTGACACGACAGACACTGATAAAGCCATCAGTGGTGTGGAGAAAGCAAAGAGGAAGTGTTATTTACACCCTCACAACGCACAGCGCAGGTGTCACTGAGTGAAATTTGTAAGTAGCAGGTTTAAAACAAAAAAGAGGGAGCCCTTCTTTCCACAAGGCACAGCCATCCTGGGGGTTTTGTTGCCTGGGATGCTGTGAAGGCCAACACGAAAGCGGGGTTCCAAAAGGAATTTGGTAAGGCCATAGAGGATAGGGACGTTAATGGCTATTAGCCAAGACAGTCAGGGGCTATACCCCCACGTTTCAGGGATCCCTAGCCTCTGGCTGCCAGAAGCTGGGAATGAAAGCGGGAGGGAAGGGGGTGATGGCCTTGCTCTCTTTATTCCCTCTGAAGCACCTGGCCCTGGCCACTGTGGGAAGACAGGGTACTGGGCTAGATGGACAACTGGTCTCAGTATGGCCGCTCTTACGTTCGTTCGTATGCGAGTCCCACTTTCTGCATCCTGGCTCCTGCACCCTCTTCCTTGTCCGGGATGCACAAGATTCAACTTCACAGATTACAAAATAGTAGCGCATACAATCTCACTGTAACCAAACTCTCCGGTCTCTAGCTTCAGGAGGTAGCCGAGTCGTCTGTACAGGATAAACTTAAAAAACAACAGGTAGTCGGGTAGCACTTTAAAGACTAACAAAACATGTAGATGGGATCATGAGCCATGATGGCTGTGCCCAGGAAAGCTCATGATACCACCTATGTGTTCTGTTAGTCTTTAAAGTGCTAACAGACTACCTGTTGTTAAGTTTATCTCCGTTGGCTATCATTCAATAGTATAGTTTCACCCTTACCCCCAGTGCCTACGCTGATGAAGTACTGAGCAGTATTTCTTCTACTGTAGATCTGAGAGACTTTGTTTAGCCAAGAACTCTTCCCTCACAGTAAAGAGCTAGGTCCAACACATTTGCTAGGCAGCTTCCTCTGATCATAACTTAAAACAAGGTGAGGGTTTGGTTGTGCCAGGAAAATGGGCTGTGTTTGGGATGGGGCTGCTGCGCAGAAAACCATACAGAAAAGAGACAGTCACCAGGCAGGTAAAAGGGGCCGGCTGGGAGGTGCGCGGCCCCTCTCCTCTGGGACGCCCCCCCAAACCCCCCCCCAATTCATACAGGACCATTGCTGGCTACTCCCCTTCATCAGGGAGCAAGGGAAAAGTGCCCAGTTCACTCCATTCCTCTCTTGGCTGGGGAGTGCAGGGAGCAGATGAACCTGGATTTGCTCCAGCTGGTCTGTGCCCACTGGAGCTGCAGTGGCCATGGAGAGGTGCCTCTCACCTGGCTCCATGCTGCTGCAGTGAGACACGCCTGGGGTGGTAGTCCTCTCTCCCCGGGCAGCCTGCAGGCTGAACTCCCTCCCCACACATCACCAGCCCAACCCCAGAGCAACAACTGAAATGAAAACAAGTTGTTGAATTAAGGCCCCAACCAATGCTGGGAAAAGGCGTCAGATTCCAATTTCAGCATTTTGGGCATAAGAAATACACAAAATGAGACAGGTGGCAGCAGCCACTTCTCTGAAAGCCCTTGGAACGGATTCTGGTTCTAAACTCTGAATGTCCTCACGACTCTCAGATGTCATGGTCAGAGGAGCTCGGCGTAATCATTTGATCTGCCCTCTTCCAGAACACAAGCCATCCAATTCCACCCAGCAATCCCTGCATCAAATCCAATAGCTTCTGACAGAGCTAGAGAATACCTCCTAGAAACAGCCAACTCTGGTGTAAACACTTCCGATGACAGAGAATCCACCGCATCCTATGGCAAACGGGTTAGTTACCAAAGGTTAATGAGCCTTAACTTTTTAAAATGTGTATAATTTCCAGATACATTTAAAACAGACTGATTCCTCTTGCCCAATAGGAACAAGCACAAACAGAAATCGCTCCCTTGCAGTTACATGCCCAATTCAAACCATGAAAGAATACATACAGTGCTGTTAGATGCCTCAAAACAGGATTTCTAATAAACACTTAGGGACTGTCAGGGCTGTTCCTCATTCCACCACTCCAAATGCAGAAGGTGGGGGCCCCGCAAGAAAGCTCCAAATCTCGCCTCAACAGGCACTGGTTACAAAAACTGCCCCAACCCCGCCCCCTTCCCCCCGAATCCCAATACAGGCAGTCCCCGGGTTACATGGATCCGACTTACATCAGATCCCTACTTACAAACGGGGTGAGGCAACCCCGCACTAGCTGCTTCCCCCCGGCAGACCAGGGAGACGCAAAGCTAGCACCCCTCCCAGCAGACCAGGGAGACGTGGAGCGGCTTTTCTCAGCAGACACCTCAGCTTGAGAATAAAGGACTGAGGGAAGTGAGGTGTGGGAGAATAAAACTGAGCTCTGGAGAAATGTTTGGCTAGAGTTTCCCCTACAATATGTACCAGTTCCGACTTACATACAAATTCAACTTAAGAACAAACCTACAGTCCCTATCTTGTACGTAACCCGGGGACTGCCTGTACACAGATTATTGGGGAATCCGCTGCCACCTTCAAGTGTTTTTTGATCCCTAAAAAATCAGGGGTGAATACTAGAAGCCACCCCCTGGGGTACCCCAAGCTCTTTTGCCCCCAAAGAGCTTGAAAAAGAAAAGAGAAAAACAAGCTGCAGTCTCTGGTACTGACCCCTCAGTCAGAGGCCTGTGGACCCGCACCGACTGACATCTCTCAGGACACAAGAGTCAAGCATCCCCTTAAAAGAAGTGATTTCTATGACAAAACAAAAGATAAACTGGAGAAAGCAGACTTGGTTGCTAGATGTACAGAGCAACTAAGGAAAACAAATAAAAAAAACCAGAGAGAAGTCTCGGCACAAAGCTTAGATGGTAGGAAATGGGGAGGGGAGGCAGAGATGCACACCAAGCAGTTCTAACCAAACCACAAAATAAAGACAAATTACCCTGAACGCGACTGGACTCACATTTCCCTTGTACTCACTTCTAATTTTCTCTTTGTTCAGTCTGTGCCTAAGCCCTGAATTCCATGGGGGGCATGGCAGTCCTGCCTGGGTTGAAATCAGTCTGTGTCTCAACTCCTGGTTCAACTCTCCCACACAAAGAGAGCAGGCACGGAGACCAATATCCAATTCAAATTTCAACCCTCTCTCTCTATTGGTTCTCCCGGCCCCCTGCCCATCACCTCTGCGAGGTACCTGAGTTAACCCCTTAGTCACCAGGTGCTGGTCAGCATGCCTCCTGTTCAAGACAGGGATCCATCGGTGAATAATATACCACTGTATTATTGTCTCCACACACTTGGCACGGGGAGGGGACTGCTCCAGCCCCCGTACAATGCAGGCCCAGCCTGCGCCCCCCACCCACACCCACAGGCAGGAGCAGCGCTTTTCCATGGGAGGGAGGCGACTCTAGCCTGGCAGCAGCAGGTGGATAGGTTGCTCCGCCTGCCCCCTTTAATCAGTTAACTGACTAAACCGGTTAACCAATTAAACACGATTTTACATCCCTATTCGCCATTATATTCAATACCAAGACTTCCCCTGTGTTGCTCGGGTCCTTCAGGGCAGGGGGCTGGTGCTGTGTGTGGGGGGGTGCAGGCGGTGTGCTTGGGGGGGGTTGCTGCCCCCCATGGTCATTCTTTTTCCTGTGCTTGCTGCCCCCATGGGTGAGTTTAACTTGCTACTCTTGACATCCCTCCCTTTCCATTTGATATGAAAATTGCATTCCATACACATCCTGTCATCCCAGCACAACCTTACCCTGACCTTGCTTTCAGTTAAGATAAGAGGCAGCTGCCTCTTAGCCAAATTTGGTGGCCCTCGCTCTTACCATGTAAGAGGCGTTCTTGAACAAATAGACTCTGACGGACATACAGATGCACACACGTTTCTAAAACATATAGGTATCTGTTTAACTAGCTACGATAAGGGGTGGGTGGGAAAAAAAATCACATGGCACCATTCCTAAGGTTCCTTAAAATAAACCATCACATCCTACGTATACAAAACAAAAGCCAAGCCAAGAATTTCCAAAAGCTTCCTGATTTAGTAAATAGACTAAATATTTTAAAAACTCATTTCATCCTTCAATACTTTGGTCCAAATATGGTTTCTGCCAGGAAGGCTTCTTATTTAGAAGAAGTTTGTATGCTACCGAAACAACCCTAAGCTGGTTTAGACGGACCAAGGAGGGAGTTGAACATTTTAGAACAAGTCAATTTGATATTTTTCCTCCATGGGCCAGGAGAAAGGTCCTTGTCAGGTCCCTACGGACTCCCAGGCTGGAAATGCGAACACTCTTTTCTAACAAATCTTTCAAGTCATCAAGCATCTCAGATTTTTGCTGCCAGCTCTTTCCTCCCCTTCGTGTCCCACAAACAGCAATGCTATGGTGGGAACCAGTGCCCTGAGGTACAATCCTGGGGTCATTGTAAGCCAGCACTTCTCACGGAATTTATTAATAGGCACTGGCTAGGCGTAGTACACGACTATCCCATCGTTCTATTATAATGGACTGTGTTGCACGCCCCTTGCAGCGTATGCTTGGAAATATTATTCAGAGATGTCTCCAGCCACAGGCAGTTTACTTATGTGAAGGTCGCTCAGATGAAACGGTGAAAGCAGATGTCCTGTCTGCACCGTGTGGGTATTAAAAGAGGACCAGACTCCCCCCCTCCCCCCCCCCCACTGGAACTGATCTGTCCCGCTCTCCACTCTTTTACACCACCCTTCATTTCAGGGGTGCTCTCTCTCTCTGTATTGCCATGTCTTTTGGATCATTCAGGCTAAGAGGGGATGGCAGGTAGGAGACTAGTATTACATTTTAAAGCTTCTCCTCATGAGATAGCTGTAAAGATTTGTAACTAGCCCTAAAGCTGACAAATGGCTATTCTGATTTAGAAATAACACAGGAGCTCCAGTCTTCAGGCCAGAGGTGTAGTGAGGGTGTTATGCGCCCGGGGGCAAAGACAAAATCTGGGCTCTGCTGCATGGCTTAGCCCAACCCTTCGGAGGAGAGGGGGGAGCTTGTACCACGTCTTCCCCTGCCCCCTCCAGTTTGGGGGCCCGCCTGCACTAGCCCGCTGGCAGATGGACGAGGGTCAGGCTAAGGGCAGAGAGGCAGGGAGGAAGCTCCAGCTTTGTGAAATGGCCTTAGGGACACAAATTTGCATAACTCGAAGATGCTCTGGACAAAATACGTCATGGTGCCTCTCAATGTTAATGCCTCAGCCTGCTGTCTCTCTTTCTTTGGTGTGCACAGGGAATGGTTTACATCTTTACATGTGCCAATGGATCAATGGATCAAGGGTGCTTCCCTCAGTGTCTGGGTGATCACCTGGAAACGGTCTCCTTTGTCCTTTGAGTAGGAGCAGGGGTTGACCTGAGGATGTCCTGTGAGCCCCCTAACTGGTAGGGGTCTGACCAGCTGATTTTCCCTGGAAGGGGAGAATGTAAAACAGAGAATTCCTGCCTGAAAGGGAGGCTACTTAAGATGCAAAGATTTTCAGTTCTTTGTCTTTGGCTGGAATGGCCCTCCGAAGAGAATGAACCAGAGACCCCTGGGAGCTTCCCTGGTTTGGAGGCTGAGCTGAAATAAGAACAGTTTCAGAGTAAGTTTATAAGAAGCGTGAGTGTGTTAGAACAAGCGCTGCCTTTTTTGTTATTTTAAATTTGTAATTCACTTTGCTCTGCCTGTTCCCACTTGCAAACACTTAAATCCTACTGCTTGTCCTTAATAAAATCACTTTTATTCACTACCAAGCCCTGTGTAAAGGATTGTTACCTGGGGGAGCAATCTGTGTGTGCATTCCTCCTTTTATTGTTAAAGGGGGCTCACTTAAATAATTCATTTGGGGTTCTGATCCCATTTGGGGCGTGGTTTCCCTGGAAGCTGGGCCTGAAGCTGCATTTTCCTTGGACCTGAAGAGAGACAGTGTCTGTACTGCTCCTTGGGGGTGGGGGGTAGGGCAGTGATCTCAGCTCTATACTTTGGCTGGGGGAGACCCTGGGAGTACAGTGATCTTTGTCCCACCTCAGCAAAATGTGCTCCTTGGTCAGAGAGACTGCACAAAAGGCAAGGTGACAGACAGACAGGACTGAGCAGCAGTGTTAGGATTTGGTGCTTTTAACAAAATCGCTGTCACTGACACTGGGAAAGTAATGCACTTCCTGGTATGAAAAAAGATTCCACCAGGAATCAAAACAGGAAGGAGGGAACAATAGAAGGCCCTGCTTTAGAATATGGGTTAAAGGCAGCAGGACACACTCGCTGTCTGCTAGCCCAGCTGTGTAATGCTCTCTCTCTCCCCTCCCTCCAAAATGGAGCCTGTAATCCAAGCCTGGCACTAATCACATTTAGAGTTTTCAATAACTTGGTCACTAAAACAGAGCCCTTGGAACACCTTTACTTTCAGATCATACATACACCATCCTGCCCCACACCTCTGTAATGCAATCTGCATTCACATCGGCCCTTCCTAGAGTGTAGGATTCCTTAAAAAGAGACTCCTGCCGGAAGGGGCCTGTGGATGCACTGGGGCTTCTTACCTGTTGAGGTAAGCAGCCATCCTGCAGCAAAAAAACTTCAAGACCAGACTTCAAAGAGAAACTGCGGAGCTACAGTTCATCTGGAAATTTGACACCATCAGCTCAGGATTAAACAAAGACTGTGAATGGCTAGCCAACTACAAAAGCAGTTTCTCCTCTCTTGGTGTTCACACCTCCAGATCAGCTGCTAGAAGTGGGCCTCACCTTCCCTGACTGAATTAACCTTGTTATCTCTAGCCTTATTCTGGCCTGCCTCTGGAAATTTCCACTACATGCATCTGACGAAGTGGGTCTTTGCCCACGAAAGCTTATGCTCCAATACATCTGTTAGTCTATAAGGTGCCACAGGATTCTGTCGCTTTTGCAGATCCAGACTAACACGGCTACCCCTCTGATATAAAAAATTCTGTTTCTCCTTTACACAAGCCAATTCCACCCCTTGAATGTTCCACAGTTCAGGATCTCGTGTTGATTTGCTGTTGGAGAAGCCCTGATGTTGGCACCTCAGTGACGCAGGGATGAGGGCTGGGAAGGGAGAGGATAGCATCCTGTTAAGGGAAAGCAGGCCCCAGAACGAAAGGATTTACTGCCAGCACTTCACCACCTACATCCATAATGCTTTTAGAGGAGCAGAGGAATCAACTGAAACACTGAACCAACGGTGGATTTATAGACAGCAACCCTAGAAAGGAAGCAGCAAAGCCTGGCAGATGTACAGTTGATAGTGAACCAGGAAATAGCTTCAAAGCAGTCTGCATGTGATGGTCATGCAAAGATTTTTACAACAGCATGTCAGCCAAAGATCCCTGATGGGTCATATACTTTGACAGGCTACAGAGAGACATTCCTGTTTGCCTGGCACAAACTAGACTGCCGATCCACCACCCTTTCTATCGCACCAGCGAAGACACAGACCTAATCCTACAGTAAAACCACAGGATGAAAGCAACCCATCTGCAGCGGGCCCCATGCGGGGCTGAAGCAGCCCCCTGCCCATGGCAGGCAGGGAGATGCTCCGGCCACCGCTGGTTACCAGTTAACCTTTCCCATCCCTAATGAGAAATACTAAAATGCAATTGTTGTTCTTATATGTGGAGTCATCTAAAACTCTTCCAACAATAGAAGTCTAACACCACCGTAGGGGATGCTGCTGCTCTACACACACGGGACAGTGTAATTTTACAAGACTTGGGCTGTTAAAAAGCATGCTGTACTCTTCCTTGTACTTACTTCATTTAACATTGTTAGTGTAAGAAACTAAATCCAATATAAGGAGCACAGTCTAAGAAATGAATCCCATAACTTGTAAGATCGTGGAAAGCTGATATTAAAAATGCCTCCTAGGTAGACTTAAAAAAAGCAATTAAACTCAAAAACATTAATGGAATGTTACAGAAACTCTCTGAAGTAATCTCAGGTTACAATGCAGGTCAAGCAGCATTCGTCCATTATAAGCGCTGTTCTTCAGAATTTAGTCATGTTAATTTATAATAAACTAAAATTACAAATTCCAGTTACCTGTCTGCACACTTTATAAAAGAGCAAAATGTGATTGTTTTAAAATGTGATGTCAATAATTCTCTCCTCTAGTGGATTGCTGGAATTTGCTGATTGCACCAAAAAGGTGAAGGATTGGAACGGTGGGTGATGAATGATCATTACCTCTGAACTTGATTTGCCATTTAGCAGTCTGCCAGGTTCACTTTTAGCAATCAATGCAAAGAACAACGTGGGCCCTACGTCAGAAATAAGGTCTGACCCTGCACCGCTAATGTCAATGGAAGTTTTGTCATTGATATTAAAGGGGCGGAGAATCAGGCATTAAAACCAACACTCTTTGTTGACATTTCTCTTTGCTTATCAATCTGCAGCATACAATGAGTCTGTGTACTGGGTTTTTTAAAGGATTTCATATTAGTGAGAGCTAAATGCTGTTGATTACAGCCAGCGAAAGAGACCTAGAAAAATCTCATTTCTAAACTACATGAACAAGATACACAGTGTAAACTTTTAAGACTTCGCTGGCTGTATAAGACTGGAGACTGCACACACCCCACACACCTGGGCATCAAGTCTCCAACAAAAGGAAATGAGCAGGACATTACACAGAGCACTGGTTACTATACACTCTCTTTTCAGGGCAGGCCTATGCTCCAGGCTGAAGTTGAATAAGTTATACAACTCCAGCTATGTGAATAATGAAGTTGGCAATCAATGTACCTTCAGTGATCTACCTGGAGTGTCTACACCACACTGGGATAACAAGAGATTCTCCCGTCGATTTACTTCATGTATCTCAGTTCGATGGAATGCCGCAGTTGACGGGAATGCAATCCACAGTCGATTTACGCGGATCCGCACTTACGAACGGGGCTTTCTCGCCCCGGAGGTCGAGGTGGCGGATTGCTACCTGCGAGCTCCGGGGCGAGAAAGCCCCGTTCGTAAGCTGCTCCGGTGCCCCTGGTCTGCTGGAGACCGTCCCCAGCAGACCACAGGCACCGGGACTGAAGCGGCAGCAGCAGCGGGTTCCCGCGCTTCTGAGGCTTTGCCAGAGCAAAGCCTCAGAGGCGCAGCACCCCGCTGCCGCTGCGGCTCTGCTCCCCGTGTCCCTGGTCTGCTGGGGGGGGGGGGGAGCTAGTGTGCCCCCCCCCCCAGAAGACCAGGCTTTTGTTTCGGACCCTGGGGCAGAGCAGCTGGGGCGCTGCCGATTGGTCCTGCAGCGCCGCTCTGGGCACTACTGGACCAACCCGGCAGCACCCCAGCTGCTCTGCCCCAGGTCCTGATTCAGCCGCTGCTGGTCAGTTTCAGCAGCGGCTGAATCAGGACGCCAGTTCCGACTTATATACAGATTCAACTTAAGAACAAACCTACAGTCCCTAAGTCGGAACTGGCGTCCAGATTCAGCCGCTGCTGAAACTGATCAGTTTCAACAGTGGCTGAATCTGGACGCCAGTTCTGACTTACATACAGATTCAACTTAAGAACCCCAGGCATCCCCAAGTCAGCTGCTGCTGAAATTGATCAGCAGCTGATTCCAGGAAGCCCGGGGCAGGGGCTTCCTGTAGTCAGCCACTGGTCAGTTTCAGCAGCGGCTGACTTGGGGACGCCTGGGGCAGAGCAACTGGAGTGCTGCTGGGTTGGTCCAGTAGCGCCGCCGCTCCTCGGCACTACTGGACCAACCCAGCAGCACCCAAGCTGCTCTGCCCCAGGCGTCCTGATTCAGCCGCTGCTGAAACTGACCAGCAGTGGCTGAATCAGGACGCCTGGGGCAGAGAAGCTGGGGTGCTGCCGGGTTGGTCCAGTAGCGCCCAGAGCGGCGCTACGGGACCAACCGGCAGCACCCCAGCTGCTGTACCACAGGCGTCCGGAGCAAAGCCGCGGAGCACGGAGGCAGCGGGACAGCCCAGACGCGCCGTGGCTGTCCCGCTGCCCTCGGGCTCCGTGGCTTTGCTCTGCTTTGCTCCCCGTCCCCCTGGTCTGCAGACCAGGGGGACGGGGGCAAAGCGGCGGGGCACGCGGGCAGCGGACAGCCCTGTCCGCTGCCCGCGTGTTCCGCCGCTTTGCTTCCTCTCCCTGGTCTGCTGGAGACCAGAGAGAGGGAGGGCCCCGTTCGTAACTGCGGATCCGACGTAAGTCGGATCCGCGTAACTTGGGGACTGCCTGTATAATCAATAACTAGAAGCCTGTTCCTCTACTGCTCTGTCCTTCACAGGCATAGAGGAGGGACTGAGCAAATTTCAATTTCCATCATAATCATAATACAACTACATTGTATTACATACCAGCTATGCTCCAAACCTCAAGCAATCCTGCCTGTTTTGAAATCCTGCCAATTTATGGCAACTCCAGAAATGCGATAAACTCAGTCCAAGATGCTTGCCTTCATTTTGCTACTTCCTGTTTACACAAGCTCTGAAACACAAAAATCCTCCCACTGTTTGCAGTAAGGAGATGAAAAAGCTGTATGCAAATGGTAACAGTCAGATACTTGGGTCAACATCACAGAGCCTCTGGTCCAGCAATAACAAGGGTGGATTATCTAAAATGCAAAACAGCAATAGACCCCTTTTCTGTCTCCCTCAATACAAACATGCATTCAAAGTGTTTGCAATATATACCCCACAAAGCCAGGTTGACAAACAAAACATACATCACAAAGATCTTTCAAAGACGTAAAGGATCAGCAGGGTAGGTGTAGCCATGGTGGTTTTGGTGTCCAGAACAAATGCAAATGTTTGGTTTTCATATATTCTGCCTCCTTAAATTCCTGAACCATTCAGTTAGATATGTTTCTTTTTTGCTTTCGGCCTTAAACAGGGGCATAACGGTGTGCTCCTAATTTAGCTTTCATTCTATCAAGAGATGACTGTTTCAGCTGTGTGCAATAGGAGACATTTTATAAGGTGGCTTCAGAGCCTTTGGGATGAAAAGTGGTACATGAATGTCAATGTTTCTTATCTCACTGGTTGCTTCTTGGTCACACATCTTACATTTGATTACAATCTAAGCATTGATCAGTTATGCTTTTCCCATGGTTGGCAGTGAATAGTACCACATCACTCACACGGGTACTCATACACATTATTGAATTGTTGATAACGGTTTATGGCTACTAATAAACTGTAACATGTAAACTAGCATTAGTACCACCTGGCACCATTGGCCTCCTCCTTCCTCTACAGGCCAAACACCTGTCATGGTGGGACTGGCTTTCAGTGCACTGCAGCTTAACCACATTCAGTTCCCAATCTCCCAGCTAGAAAAGCACAATATACCCCCCGGCCACATACAATTCCCCTTCAAAAAGGCTCTAGATGTAATGATCGCTATTTTAATATTGATATCACCGCAGGCATGCTTGTCATCTCTGAGACCATCACAGAACAGGTGTTCTTCCAACATTCTGGACCCAGAAGAACATTGTCGATCGTACGCTCATGCCTCTGGAAATTGGTCCTTACCAGAAACGTGTTTAAGGAATATCTTGGGCCAATTTAGAAAAAGCAGAAAGACAAGAGGACTAGTGATAACACAGTCTTTGGATTATAACACTTTGAGGAAATTAAAAATAAATGAAAAGTAAATAACCGCTCCTATTTCACAATTCATTTGTGTAGGCCTTAAGAGCCAACAATCCCTAACTTTTCACTTCTTCATCAACCACATAAACCATGTCTCCACAAATAATCTTATTTTCATCTTCATTTTTTCACCTCCTTTGATTGAAGTGATGCCATTTCATGTTTCCTAGCCTTTGAAGAGCAAGAGTTTAACAATCTAATTTGTATTGTGTTCAGAAAAGGTTCAAACCCATAAACTCATCTCACTTCATCTGTAACCTACAGAGGGTTTATCAGAAAGCAAGTGATTCTCACTTGTACATTACATTTTTCTATAGCAATACTTCCTTGGGACTTTGAACTAACAGTAATAAAGCACTCAAGGTGAGTCTAACAACTACATAAGATAATACCCAAAGATCACCTCCCAAATGTCGGACAAACATTTTAGAAGGGTTCACATGAGATGTTTACTTCAAAAGCAAGTTACTTTAGCGCACACATCTACTTAAAAGGCACAGAGTCCAGCATGACATGGTCCCCAATCCTATAAACCATTCACTTGGATCTCCATTAAGAATCAACAAGTCATCAAGCTTTAGATTTACAAAACTGGTTTTATACCCGGTGGTGTGCGCCTCTCTAGATATTCAGGTTGGAAAGTTAAGCATCAAAAATTAGGATGCTAGTGACCTCAAGTAGACACTGCAACCAGTTCATAACCTCTTTGCCCCCTGGCATATCCCCCACCAGCTGTCAGCCGTCCCCCTCCTAATCTCCTGTCCCCATCCACTTCTTCCACACTTATCTTGGTTCAGCTTTAGCCCTCTCCATATTTCAGTCAGTAGAGCCCTGCAAACCCATGGCTATCCGCTGTATATCTGCGGACACCTGTGGATATCAGTGGCTCGTGTTTGTGTCTGTGGATACAAATTTTGTATCAGCACAGGACACTCAGTCAGGATTGACTCCTCGTCCTCTGCCATGCTGCTTGGGTGCCAGCAGAGGGACACACGTTCTCGAGGCCCTCCATTCTTGTGCCACGGAAGCCCTCAGCATCTAGGAGCTGGGCAATTCCAGCCCAGCCCCTGGATGGAGCATGCGCGTTACTGAACAGTCAGAGAATTTAGCCTCTGAGCATCTGCAGATTTGATCTGGGGTCAAACTGGGTGGGCTTTTCTGTGAACAGCGAAAAGCACATGCCTGACAGAGCCGAAATGAGAGCCACTCTACCTCAACAAAACTCCAAGTCCCTGCTCCACAGTAAGGGGCCATAGAGATTATCAGCTAAACTCTGGTTAAAAATATTTGAACATGGGCAATAAAAAATCTCTTTCCCTAATTTTGTTCTCAAAAGTAGCTAACTATTTTTTTCCTGAAACTTTCCAAAAATACCCAGTCTGAGGCGGACACTCAGCATGGGAAATTTCAGTCTGAAGAGCAGAAGTTCCAGTAAAGTGGTAAGCAGGATCTTATGATGGGAAGCATCAGGTAACCTACAAGCAGCACTTTCAGTTCCAAACGCAACAATTTAAAACGGTGTTTTTCTAGCACTATTGATTATTCATTGATAAGCCAATAGCTACACATTTAAATCAATTAGCAAGCAGTTTATCAATTAGAGAATTAAAAAAAAACCACCAGTAACTTTCTCTGTGTCCAAAGAGAAAAAAAGCCACACCGGTACCTAAAGCTTTCACAGCAATTTGCCGAGTTAGTGGTGGAGGGATGTTGATGCAAACCAAATCCACATCTTGGTGCAGCAAGACATCATCAGTGCGACTTGTGTAGAACTCAATGTTCATTTCCTCCGCTAGCTGCTTTGCTTCCTCTTCAGTCTTGCCCCACAGTGCTTTGATGGAGAAACCCTCTGCTTTCAACAAAGGTACCAATACCCGGGCAGTGCTGCCAGTCCCAAACACACCCACTCCAGGAAGCATTTTCATTCTGTTTCCACTCAAGGATTAGTGTCCATATGTAGACTTCCAACATAAGGTTGAGCTCCTCAGCCTTCCATTTCAACCACAGCTCCTAAAACAGCAAATAGGACAGTTGAGCGTTACCAGAGGGAACATTTTTATATCAAATGCATTCACTGCTGGATGTCAGCATTTTGGGGTCACGGAATCAAAGAAGAGTAGGGTTGGAAGAGACCTCAGGAGGCCATCTAGACCAGCCTCCTTCTCAACACAGGACCAACTTCAACTAAATCATCCCAGCCAGGGCTTTGTCACGTGCAAAATGCTGAGAAACAATCTTCAAGTGAAAGAACTAGATAAACCTAAGATAGAGCCAGCTAAAAACGGATGGCTGAAAGAAGATCTATGGTGCCCTTGCCTTTAATGTGAAGGTGTAAGAGACATCTTAACAGCTGGGTTTCCAAGAAACTGCTTGGCTCAAGATGAAAAACTGCATACTGAGAGCTTCAAAAGTGGCCACATCTTCACATCAAAGATGACAGAATATCATACGCCTCATTTTTGCTCATTTGGAGCAGTCCTAAAGTAAATACACTGTTCTGAACAAGACTCATTCTAAGTATCTTGGAAAATCTAACTATGAGCACTAAAAATAAAGGATACAAGAGGAGACAGTAGATACTACAGCCACACACTACAATTAAGCTTAAGAAAATAGATACAGAGGGGAACAGGTGATAGAAAGCACCCCTGTAAAGAAAAGGCATAACAAAGAACAAAGAAGGGTACTACAGCCCTGCAACTCTTGGCAGACACACATTATAGAATGGAGATTCTAAGCCTGAGGCAGTGCAAACCTTTCATAGGAAGGGTTAAAGGGAAGCAAAATGCAGGACAATGTAGCACTTTAAAGACTAACAAGATGGTTTATTAGATGATGAGCTTTCGTGGGCCAGACCCACTTCCTCAGATCAAATAGTGGAAGAAAATAGTCACAACCATATATACCAAAGGATACAATTAAAAAAAATGAAAACATATGTAAAGGACAAATCACATTTCAGAACAGGAGGGGGATGCGGAGGGGGGGGAGGAAGGAAGGTAAGTGTCTGTGAATTGACGATATTAGAGGTGGGGAGAGTGGGATGTTTGTGAGTTAATGGTATTAGAGGTGATAATTGGGGAAGCTATCTTGATAATGTGTAAGATAGTTCAAGTGTTTGTTCAATCCTCTTTAGAGAGTGTCGAATTTTAACATGAATGACAGTTCAGAGGATTCCCTTTCAAGTGCAGATGTAAAAGGTCTTTGTAGCAGAATGCAGGTGGTTAAGTCATTGAGAGAGTGTCAATGGGAAGTTAAAGGGAAGTGTTACAGCAAAGAACAAAAAACCTGTCAAGCTATTTAACTGTACGGAAACTCAGTACCATCATTGCAGAAGAAGGTTTAGTTAAAAGCAAAAGTTTAACAACTAGAATGATCAATGTATTCTCTTCAATAAGAGTAAGGAGAAGTAGGTGTACTTGGTTTATGTTTTTATTCCTTTCCATATTTTACATTCCATGCTGGATTCATTCCACCAATAATGCCTTGTAGGAGTCCACACAAATTCTTTGTGGACCTGATGCCTAGCTGATGTATAGGATTCTCCTCTGCCCAATTTCCACATCAGCAATTGTCCGTTTACCTCTACATTCATCTATTATCATCATTAGCATTGCTGTATGTTTTGCAGTGATGGTACAATTCCTTGGTACGGATAAAACGTTAAGTTAAACAATGTGACATCAAGTAAGTGGAGTGTGGAGGGGGAGGACATAACAATACAATGAAGTTTTGCAACTCTAACAGGAATATTAATGGATAGTTTACAGTCCTGATACCTGGCATATATCTATAAAAAGCTTCTTTCCATAGCAAACAGTGTTTGCAGTTGTTCTGCTTAAGCATTTTTACTCCAGCCAGGATCTCCCCTTAAATTTACTTCAGTGCCACAGGTAGGAAATTTTACTAAACGCAGGCGATTAGAAAGAGTGAACAGTTTGATTGAACTAGTAATTTACACAAGATCTTTCCAACTAATTTTAAAATAAAAGGTATTTAATTACAAGAACCGCAGGATCCTTAGCTATAAAATTTTTTTGCTCACACATTTTTTAAAAAGCCTGAGTTTGCAGGAACATAACAGATATATAGCAAGAGAAGCAGTTCATAGTGTATTTCTGGTATAACTATTGTTTAAGATACATAAAAGAAAAATGAGTAAACTAAATACAAATGTGAAATCAAATGAAAACTTGTTACATTTCTCATCTTCATCACTATTAACAATTCCAGTTTAGAGGTACAGTAATGATGTTTTGTGAAAGGTGCCATATGAAACTTCTCTAAATCTTCCCTCTTATCTATTCATTTTTCCTTTGCTGTTTCAGATATAGAATCCCTAGTAACTTGATCAATAGTATCCTTAGCAATCAATATTCTTACATTTTAAAAAGTGATTACCAATGTACCTGCTTAATTTCTTGGATGTTACTCTTGTTCTGCTTATGGTTACACAGAGATATATTATTTGTTGCTCGGGCTCCTTAACAGTGTTCCTTTAATAGCTTTTATTTCTCTCTGAAGTAGAAACATCTATGGAAATCAATGCTCTTACCAGACCCCTCCTTCTCAAAATACCTCAATATGTTGAAATTTTATTAATACAATACAGGCAGTCCCCGGGTTATGTACAAGATAGGGACTGTAGGTTTGTTCTTAAGTTGAATTTGTATGTAAGTCGGAACTAGTACATATTGTAGGGGAAACTCTAGCCAAACATTTCTCCAGAGCTCAGTTTTATTCTCCCACACCTCACTTCCCTCAGTCCTTTATTCTCAAGCTGAGGAGTCTGCTGAGAAAAGCCACTCTGCATCTCCCTTGTCTGTTGGGGGGGCGGGGGGGGCACTAGCTTCGCGTCTCCCTGGTCTGCTGGGGGGAAGCAGCTAGTGCAGGGTTGCCTCACCCCGTTTGTAAGTAGGGATCCGATGTAAGTTGGATCCATGTAACCTGGGGACTGCCTGTATTTAAAATTAAAATAAAAAACTGTCTATATAGAGCTGACACTTTAATAAGCTCCATATTTTGCAACCTTTACACATGTTGAGATGTACCTTACTCCTTGAATAGTCCTCTCTGACGGAATGGGACTCTGCACAGAGAATCGCTGTGCTCAGTATGAGAGTAAGAATCTCTCAATCTGGCCCTTCATGTCATTGTTAACTGACACAGGAGGCCCTAGTGAGCAGGCAGCAATGTTAATCTAAGATTATTTCCTTCATTTCTCCTGCCCACTATCCCACATTATACTTGCTGTTGCAATTCACTGATTTCTTTACTGTCACTGTTAATTACATTTTAATATGCTTTTGTTTATCAATTTACAGAACTCTTGTGGCCTTCTCTCTTATATTCCAGTACATGGCTGCATGAAAATGTTAGGGCTGTCATGTGATTAACAACAATCAATCACATAATTGCACTGATAACAGAATCCCATTTATTTAAATAGTTTTGGATGTTTTCTACATTTTCAAATATATTGATTTCAATTACAACACAGACTATCAAGTGTACAGTGCTAGCTTTATTTTTTATTACAAATATTTGCATAGGGATATAAACAGTCGTTTAAAAACAGTTGGCTCCCCACAAGCACCAGATCCCGCAGAGACACCCTCCCCGATAGAGAGGCAGCAGCGCAGAGGGCGAGGGGGGCAGGCAGGAGCTGGTGCAGGCACGAAGCAATAGGACAGTGCTGCTAGGTCACATCAGACCAGACGTGAACATGCTCCCCCAGCAAGAAGTAAAAACTGAAACCTGAAGAGGATTTGTAATGTAAAATATGGTGAATGTAAAATACAGGTAATGAAAGCAATAGCTCTGATATTCTGGTGTTCATGCTGTTTCATTCCCTTTGGGGTATGTACAGCTGTGAGGAGGCTTAAGGCAAGGTGCTGAGGATGTGTGGGGGCACCCGAGTCAGGGCAGGGGGTAGGTGGGAGGCTCAGGGCAGGGAGTGGGGAGTGCTGGAGTCAAGGCAGGGGGCTAGGTAGGGAGGCGCAGAAGGAGTACAGGGTGGGAGGGGGACAGAGCAGGGAGTTGTGGGGGAGAGGTGCAGGAGTCAGGGCTGAAGGCCGGGGATGAATGAGGAATCTTATGTGTCTTGGGGTACGCAAGATAAATAAGACTCCTGAAAGGGACACAGTAATCTGGAAGGCTTGACTGTTTTAAAGAGCGTGCCCAAGGGGAGCTCTTGCCACAGTGACATATCTCCTTTACTTTCACCTCTGTCTATAAGCAACAAAAAGCATTTTCCTATTGGCAAGGGCACTAAGCGCTATTTACAATGTTCTCTACAGATCCTCCCCCCTGCGAAAACTCACATTGTAAGATCAACTGTAAATGAGACTAAGTTTAAAGGAATCTAATAACACTGCACATTTTTACAAGTTACTACCGCTTACCTTAGGAAGTTCTTTGGGGAAGAGACTGAGTCTCTGCATTCAGTCATGCAGAGCCTACTAAAATGAGGCCGCAGGGCATTTCCAGCACAAAGTAAAATATAATAAGTCAAAAGAAACAGCAGAGCAAGCCCAGCACCACTGAGCTTTTATTTTGCTTGATGTCTATAAATGTTGATGAAGGCTATAAAAAGTTACCAAATATTTACCTCAAATGCTTGGCCTCTATTCATTGCTCTGTGTCTTATGGTACTTGTCTAGTACAATACTCCTTTGCTTTCTTTATGGGCAGATCACAGACCTCATTTGCAAATGGAATCCACCCCAGTTAATAAGCATCTAACATTAAGTGGATCCCTGTCAAACAAGTCTAGTGCCAAAGGACTTTGAAGGACATTTATTATGTATATAAAGATTTCATTTCACGGATAGGAAACACTTTTCATTTTCATGTTTATTTAACTTGTATCAGCTAATAACGCCTTCTATCCAACTGGCTGTTTTCTATGAACATGCAGAATAGCGACACAACGCACCAACAATTTAGTGGGGCAGCAAGAGGCAGCATGTGGTAGAAAGGATATCATCGCCTCAAGCAATTATGAAAAGGCAGAATCAAAACTTCAAAGCATATGAAGAATCTAGGAAGGCCACAATTAATATGAAGTGGTATGTTAGGGATCATAAGATATTTTACTGCAGGGCCTTGTAACACAAACAGAATTCACAGTTTTAACTCCTTTTACAGTTTGATTTACTTGTATCTTTATTTCCGGTCCTGACAGCTCCTAGAAATCACTCCCTGGTTTCCACAGTGTAGTGCTGTATGCCTCAATCAGCTAGATCACATGGCATTCCTGGAGATTTACTGTAGGGTTGTGAGAGTGTAACCATGTACATGGTTAACCATGAGCCTAGCCAGGGGTTCTCCCCCCCCAATTTAGGTTAAACTAGAACGCCCAGGTTTCCATTATGTATCCATAAGTAGCAATATCCTTGAAAAACTGCATTTACAGGTCACTAATCATCCTCTCGCTAAAGCCAAGTCAAGTGTGGTCTATGATATTCAGTGACTAAGTAGCTCCAAAGCCTTCAGAGACAGAAATGCCAAAGGCTTGTTTCCCTGTCACATGAAGGTAGCCAATTTATGCTAAATATGACATTTATTTTTATGAAAAATAACTCCTATTTATTCCCAATAAAAACTATGCTCACACCAATTCTCTACAGAAGAATATGGACAAAAGCCATCACATTTGATCAGAAGTAGATTAAGATTTAGTGGGGCTCTAGGCCATAGAATATTTGGGGCACCAGAACTGGAAGGAATGGGGGAACCATGCTCACCCACTTTTTAACATGGGAGTAGCCTCAGACCCTGCTGCTGGCCCTGCTTGGAGGGAGTCTTTATTGGGGATGTGAAGGACTAGTCGACTATCCAATAAGCAAATGCTTATCGGACAGTCGACAGACTAGTCGACTAGTGGTATCCCTCAGCCCCTTGCTGCTTCTATCAGATAGAGGCAGCAAGGGGAGGAGAAGGGGTACTTCAAAGTGGCAGCACCGCATAGAGCCCGGGGTCAGCTGTTCCATGCGGTGCTGCCACTTTGAATGCAGCAGTGCATGCAGCTCATGGTCAGTGGAGAAGTCCCCAGCTGACCCCAGGTTTCGGTGTTTTCGCCTTTGAAGCATAGCAACAGCCCTATTTGATTAGTCAATTACCTGATACAGAACATCCTTAGTCTTCATACTGCACTGCCCACAAGTCTCGTAAGCCGTTAAGGGTAATGCTTACCTGTTTACCTTTCACATCCCTAGCATAGTCGGGCCCTTACATTGATGGGACAAGGCTGCACCGTGTACACGGACATAAGTATGTCGACCTAACACTGTAGTGCAGACCATGGCTAAGCAAGTGCTCACAGATAAGGAGTTATAAAACGCAAGTAAGGAAGAACAAAATCTCTTTACTTCACAAGATGTGTATTTCTGGAAGTTTAAATATACAGTAAAAGACCTGGTGAAAGAACTCAGCTGTCATTTTCCCTGTGCTAAAGGCACACATTAGCAAATAAGACACATCCAAAGCTGCATATTGCTGCAGGAAACTCTCCCTTTCAAACTCACATTTTTACTGATATTTGAAGAGAGAGATAAGGTTACTATATTACCCTCTGAAAAACATGCAGAACCCGAAGCTTTGAAGGAGCTGTCTGATGGAAAGAAAACATGTCACAAGTAGCATTACTACTAATCATTCTTGTAACACTGGCTATTTGGAGAATACATTAAAGATTTTGAGCCTCTAACAATTGCCTTTGGTCTTGGATTATGTTTTCTATGCAAGACAGACATTCCTGAGACATTTTTATTCAGCATCTACAAAATTAAAAGCAATACTAGAATATATTCTATACGACAGCTCTGTTCCTGCTGCTTTCATAACTCCCAGGGAGCCAGCATGTAACCTTAATGGAAACTTAGCCATTTAAACAGTTACACTTTTACATCCTTAATCTTAATCCCGTGATACTTTTTAATTCATAGGATTGTTTTACAGTAATAAATGTGCAGAGAACCATATATTTTATTGAACTATTGCATGAATATACTTCAAGCTTAAACAAAGTCAGAAATAAACAGTCTGAGCAGAATATGCTTGCACGTACATGCATACATAATGCCAATTTCATTTGTTCCAATTCCAAACTCTACCTTCAGGTTTGACTGCATGACTAATTACGGAGACATGATGACACAGCATCCTTGGTGTTGTATATAGTGCTCTACCTTCTACCCTAATCTTTCACACATGCACAAAATAATCCAAACAAAATTCCATAGTGTCAAAAGAAAAGGTCACATAGCGTATTCACAACTTGTTATCCCCAAGCCAGAACAATTTATTCCATAACATTTTCTGAGTGCCAATTTCTGGGCCTGTGGATACTTCCCTGATTCAACTGTTGAACTAAAATGTGGAAAAATTTAATTAAACCTGAAGGGAAGTATTGCTCGCTGACAATTCAGCTCCAGCATAAAATCTTCATGGGAAAAGGACTAGATACTTTTTGCTAAATGATTTCAATAGCAAGAAGTACATTTTATTACACCATCTGCACTCGCCCACTCACAAATATTTTGTTTTTACATAACGACATCTTTATGGCCAACGCTTGTCAGCATCAATATGCAAGTAAAAGCACAATTAAAACATTATGAATTTGTCAGTTGTCAAGTTTAATCTGTGCACCACAGTCATGTATAAAAAAACGGATGCAGTTATCTTGGATACACAGACTCTTCTAATTCATTTTGAGGCACAGGGCTAAATTCGGGGTCATTTTAAAAGGCAATTTGCCATTTATTTTTTCCAAGCAAAGCAGAAGAGTTGGACTTTTAAAAAATGTACCTATCCAAGTACTCTAGCAGCATGTACACCAACACATTTTACAAAGAATAAATCAATAGTGGTATAGGCCAGCAGTAAAGGAGAGAAAAGAATTTGGGATACGGATGTAAAATCCTGGTTAACTGGTTAAACATCTTGTTTAATCAGTTAAACTGATTAAAGGAGGGGTAAGCTGGGAGGGGTGCACCAGCTGAAGCAACTCTTGTCCACGGTGGGTCCCATGCAGGGCTGGAGCAACACCCTACCGATTAACCTTAACAGGTAAGCCGCACCTGTTAAGGGTGAGGCTTACCCATACCTAATTTGGGATGAGCTCCTAGGCTCACACAGCCAGAAGTCTTCACATCTTCTGATTGTTTCTGTAAATCCACTTCAACTCAAAAATGCTTAACTAAAGAAGAGCCAGTGATGAAACTGGGGAAACCAGGCAGCCTGGGCTATACACAAGACACCCCTCTCCCCCGCCCACTGCCTCTGCACATGGGGGACAGGCAGAAGCCAGTATGCCCGGGGAGCAGGCTTTTACACCACCACCCCACCACAAGCTGCTGCCTCTATTTAAATGTGTACGTTGTGTCCCTTTACAAGACTGCAACCTAACTGACAGTACAGAGGAAACCACAAAACTTAGTTTACACAAAACGCTGTGAAATGCACAAAATAAAAACAGTTTTTCCCTTCTCATCTTTCAGAACGCAAACTTCATTTGTAATTATAGCAGATTTTCTTTTAAGGAGAAAGATTTTTAATTGCACACATTCCTTTAAATGGTGAATCTCGCTTGACATTCTGCTGCTACGTTATGCTATTGTGAATGGTCATTCAACATTGACTGTGGACAAAAAAAACACAACTTGAGTCATAGATAAAAGGTAAGTTTAGGTGTCTTCTGGCCATGTTACCATAGTTAGTTCCAAAGAAACACTGTATTCCTAGGATGCGAGACATACCTGTGATTCTTAGTGTTATTCGCATTGAAATGGTTAAAAGTGAATAAAAAGACAATTAAAATGTCAGAACAATTGACAGCTCCCTAAATCCTCTTTATCCTTCCTGAAAGCCTGGGAAAACATCCTGACCTTGTAGCATGCCCCAAAGGTCAGACGTGGGCTGTGCTGGAGCAGGGCAGAAAAGCAATTATCAGAGCCCCGCCCTGCAATGTTCTCCAAACACACTCAGTTAAACACAGGGTTGTGAGTTTGCACGCAGCTGCTCGCAGTTGTAGTTGTGTCACATGAGGGGAAGGTAGGTCTCACAGAGCTCAAACCATTTAAAAAAACTCCAACTTTTAAATCAAACCCAAACCTTGAATTAAACCCCAATCCAAAACCAGAAGCCAGAGCAAACAGAGAACAGCTGTGATGCAATCCCTGTGGGAGGTATCGCAAAGTCAGAAGGCTGCCTCATCCATTGACAAGTCCAAATCTTAAAATGCAGCCCTACATTCAGAGCATTACAGCAATCCGATCTTATAAGGCCTCGGCCACATTGGTAAGTGTGGTTGCTCCCTCTCCCTTTATTGTCAACAATCCTGCAGGGTGAGTTTTTTGTCGAGTTCATTGAACTCCTGCCTGCTTCCCACAATGCCCCAATGGTCCAAGGAGAGTGGATACTTCCCACAGCACAGAGTCAGGAACAGGAGTTAGCTGGAGACAGAACTTACTGAAGAAGAGGTGAAAGCAGATGAGGACGTGGGACACAATCCAGTGACAACCGGTGCACCAGCTAGCAAGGAATTGTTCTCAGGTCCCGAGGTTTACAAGGACTCTCAGCAACTGGACATGGAGCATGAAGCGAGGGAAGAGGCACAGGGATTCGAAAGGGAGAGAGGCAGAGTGACTTCTTGTGCAGGCGAGGGATGGGGGTGGTGGCAGTGTGGTAAGTTGCGCTTGAAGCCTGGGGGGTGGATGGTAGGTGGCAGTGGCGCAGGGTGGCCCAAGTCCGTTATTTCTGTAGGCAAGGCTTAGCCAGAGCAGGTCTGCGTTATGTTCAAACAGAGCATCGTTCTACGCCCAGGTAGCAATAGAATCTTGTTGCGAGGTGGTGTCCAAGCTTTGCCTGATGCGTTTGTTGATTCTCTCAGAGATTCCAGCCATTCCCCCCGCAGTCGTACGACGCCCTCACAAGCCAGTCCTCACACCGGGCTCCCTGAACCAAGGTGGCAGAGTTTGGCAGCACAAGGGGTGCCCCTGCTCACACCCAGAAGCAGAGCTGGGTTTGCCTGTTAACCTAGGCAGGGACAGGCCAGCCAAAGGAATGGCAGGCAGTGGACAAGGGTTGAATTATTACCAATTGTTTCCACGCACACCTGCTGCACAAGTGCAGACTGTGCGGTACTGTGCCATGCCAACCCTCCTTCCCCGCACACTCATCTGCCCCTGAGCCTTGGTCCTCTGCTATTAAGTGCACAAGTAGCACACCACGCATTGCAACAGGGCTAAGCACACTGACCACAACAAAGTCTGGGATCCAGAATTTCTCACAGCAGATGCTGGAGTTCGCAGCAAGGACAGTCATTCAAGCGGCACGAAAGTTAAGCCGGAAGCCCCAGGAGGGCTGGGAAGCAAAGAGGTGTCTGATGGGACATTTCTCACATTCCCAATATGCCTAGCGCTATGTTGTGTGTCCCCACAGAGTCCAGCAACTGAAGGTGACATCAGGCAGCGCAGGATGCTTATTCCCATTGCTAGCTCCCCTGCTAAAAAAGAGCAAAGCAACATGGCCACAGCATATTGACGAAGGATGGGAAAGTCCACATGATTTGTCAACTTCCTTTCTGGCAACTTACGAATGTTGACAGTACTTTTGTCCTCAAATCTTTCCAGTGCAGACATAGCCTTAAAGCCACGTTTCTCAAACTGCAGGTCCCGACCCCCCCGGGGGGGAGGGCGAGCAACTTAGAGAGGGGTTGTGGTATCACAAAGTTTGAGAACCCTTGCCTTAAAGCGATGAAGATGCAGAAATCTGTGCAGGATTCCACAAAGTGCTCTCACATAAACGCTGTCAAACACACAGCTTTACACAAGGTGTTTTTTCTTTTTCCTCTCTCCCCTCGCCCCCCCCCCCACCATGTGCAACTACTGGACTGCCACCCCCCCTACAGGGCTGCTGGCTCACAGCTGCAGCCTGTTTAATCAGTTAACAGGTTAAACTAAGATTTAACTGGTTAACTGGAATTTTACATCCCTAGACATTGCAGCATAAACCTTAGCACTTTTCAAATGTTAACAAATCCAAATGACCCCCGTGAGGCAAGTATTGCTGCATTTTACAAGTTGGAAAAACTAAGACAGGGAGTGGGCGCTGGGGCCTCAGAGTACCAAGCATCACTCTGGGAGACTGAGGGTACATCTAGACTACATGCCTCTGTCGCCAGAGGCATGTAGATTAGGCTACCAGACATAGTAAAATTTACATGGCTGCCGCGCTGAGCCGACAAACAGCTGATCAGCTGTTTGTCGGCTCAGCGCGGCAGCCATGTAAATTTAAATGAAGCGGCGATTATTTAAATCGCCGCTTCATTTTACTATGTCTGGTAGCCTAATCTACATGCCTCTGGCGACAGAGGCATGTAGTCTAGATGTACCCTGAGGTACAATAGAGAAGAGAAAAAGCAGCATAGGCACCCTAAAAGCCCATTTTCCAACTGCTACTGGAGACATCCAGCACTTTACCTATTTATTTAATTTCTACTGGCACTTCGCTGCTCTGAATAAAAAGATCACCTTTAGATTTTCTCGGTGATATTGCAAACTTCAGATTTTTGGCACGTGTACCACTCAAAGACTTTTTTAAAGAAACATTACATTTGCAGGCCCTCAAAAAGAAGCAAGGCAATTAAGTAGTGGTCTCTGGTTTTGTTTTGCTTTTTAATGACTTTAGCACAGGAGGAATGTGCCAGAATAAGCTGATGGAGCTCAAAATCTTGTGTGTCTGCACAAAAAAAACCCTCCAGCTCAGGATAAAAATCAATAGAAAGGCATACCTCTCTCTACACACACAGACCATTCTCCCTTCCTGCAACTGATAAATTCTCTCACTCTCAGTGGAATGGAAAAAGGAAAGTTTAATTTCTCTGGTGCGGATTCAAATTTTAAAAAAAAATGTATGAATCTAATGTTTGAAATCCAGTTAACGTTACACACATTAAAAAGGAAGGCACTGTACATCTGAGGTTACAAGAAATTACAAGCATCCGTTCACACAGGTCACAAGATACAAAGGGTACATAACCAGCATTATCCCTGAATTAAGGTTTGTGAGTTTTTGAAGTGGCAGGGAGTAAGTGTTCTCCAGTATACCACCCACAGAGCATACAGAGTCAGTGGGGGTAAAGCAGAGTGTACCTCTCTTCTAAGCACAGAGGCCAATTAGTGTCAATTGTCAAGATGATTTGTGTGTTTATTTTTATCCAGTGTTTGTTTATACGTATTTATTTCACACAGGCCAAAAACCTGGAGAGGCACAATTTTCACTCACTAGCAACCTGAACATAAGGCTTTTTGCCAGTAACACATGAATAGTCAATTACTGTGCATTAGTGTAGCATTTATATTAAAGATTGATGGTCATAACTTTGTATTGCTGTCTGAACCGTATAAACTGTGTTGCCTCTAGCACACTGCATTACACTGCGGACATCATTGGTTCCAAGGGAGCCATTACATTCTCTTTGTTCAATAATCGGCACTTGAAAGAAATGTTTGCTGATAGTTCAGTAAGCAAATACAACCCCAGACAGTTATAAAAGCCCAAACATAGGTATCCATACAATCTTATGTCATGCTTAGACACTCAAGTATTCCAATTTCTGTGATTTACTGCAGATATTACAAGCAGACAGTGAGAAGACAGCAAGCAGACATTGAGAAGTTTGAAAAAAAAAATTGATTCTCTTAAGAGAAAAAAAAAAAATACATCCAAAACTGAAAGTGGCAATTCATTCTCAGACAGTTCAACCCATTAAGTAATCCGGGGAGGCTGTTCATAAGGAAAAATAATCCACCTTATCAGTTAAAAAAAAGGTCAAAATGAATGATAAATTCCTATACATCTATAAGCTGAAATGACTACCTCTCAAATACTAGTTGGCAGTCCTTTCAGATCAGGGAAAAGGTATATTAACTACATACAGGAGAAGACTGCATTTCTACTGCCCTAGATGTACCTGTTCCACAGATAAGAGAATCTTCCATCTCCAACCCTGTTAAACTAGCACCTTTCCTTAGCATGGAATTCACATAAGTCACTCAAAGAGTTCACATGATAAAGGTCAAGCTATAGGACACAGGATGTGTTTTAATACAGTCAAATACAAAGTTATACATGTAGGAACAAGAAATGCAAACCCTACCTACAGAACGGGGAGCTGTATCCTGGAAAGAAGCAACTCTGAAAAGGTACTAGAGGTCACAGCGGGCAAGCAACTGAGCATGAGCTCCCAGTGTGATGCTGTTGCAAAAAGGGCTAATGTAATCCTTAGATGTTTAAAAAGAGTCGTGAGTAGGACCATGAAGGTGATTTTACCTCTGCATATGGTATCGATGAGTCAGATACCGGAACACAACGTCTTGTTCTGGTGTCCACATTTTTTAAAGAATGTTGAAAAACCGGAGAGGGTGCAGAAAAGACAAAAGTAATTTGGGGATTGGAGAAAATGGCTCACAGTGAGAGATTTAAAGAGCTTAATCTGTTTTTAGTTTATGAAAAACAAGAGGTGATTGATTACAGTAAGTACTTTCATAGGGAGAAACACCACATACCAAAGGAGCCTTTAATTTAGCAGACTAATACATACGAAGAACCGATGGCTGGAAACTGAAGGCAGATACATTCAAGTTAGAAATCTTTATATGATCTGGATAAACTAGAGAAATGGCTTGAGGAAAATAGGATGAAGTTTAATCAAGACAAATGCAAAGTGATCCACTTAGGGAAGGAACCATCAGTTTCACACATACAGAATGGGAAGTGATTGTCTAGGAGGGAGTACTGCAGAAAGGGATTTAGGAGTCATGGTGGACCACAAGCTAAATATGAGTCAACAGTGTGACACTTGCAAAAAAAAGCAAACATGATTCTGGGATGCATTAACAGGTGTGCTGTGAGCAAGACACATGAAGTCATTCTTCTGCTCTACTCTGTGCTTAGGCCTCATTTGGAGTATTGTGTCCAGTTCTGGGCACCGCATTTCAAGATGTGGAGAAATTGGAGAAGGTCCAGAGAAGAGCAACAAAAAATGATTACAAGTCTAGAAAACATGAACTATGAGGGAAGACTGAAAGAATTGGGCTTGTTTAGTTTAGAAAAGAGAAGACTGAGGGGAGACATGATAGCGGTTATCAAATATCTAAAAGGGTGTTACAAGGAGGAGGGAGAAAAAGTGTTCTCCTTGGCCTCTGATGATGGGACAAGAAGCAATGGCCTTAAAATGCAGCAAGGGAGGTTTAGGTTGGACATCAGAAAAAAACTTCCTGCATGTCAGGGTGGGTAAACACTGGAATAAATTGCCCAGGGAGATTGTGGAATCTCCATGCTGGAGATATTTAAGAGCAGGTTGGATAGGCATCTATCAGGGATGATCTAAATCAGGGCTACTTAACTTTGGAAGCCCTGGGGGCCACAATGATACTCACAGCACATGCTGAGGGCCTCAACTTAAGTGTAGTTCATATACATGCAAATAGCTTCTTTCACACTGACGGGCATGAATACAAAGCTTAAGGCAAGACTTCACAACACACAGGCCCCATTTAAGTCAGTTCTGCTGATATTAATAAAATGCAATATTTACCCCATTTCCACCCATCTGACAGCACTTTGAATGAGCAATGACAGTCCAAGAATTTAACTACTACACCACCTATCAACAGAAGACCATTATATTGACTCTCAGTCGTGGAGCATGCTCCCAGTGGAGGCCATGGCAAAAGGATCCCACCTGTGGGCTGCGTGTTGAGCCCCGCATAAGCCCAAATGGCACTGCGTGCCACAAACAAACGGGTCGCACGTTGAGTAGCTCTGATCTAGACGGTGATTGGCCCTGCATCCAGGCATATTAGCATCAAGCAAAGTTTGCTGTAGACATAGTCTTAAGACAGTACCTACAGCACACATGTGAATAGTTCCTACCTGAACTGCTCCGACAGAATTGTTTTCAGCACAAACGATTCACTGCAACCACACTAGCCATACTGAGCTGTGTTCTGAACCAGGAACATAGGTTCTGTGTCCTTTTTAGTGCTGCTCTGAATTACTTTGACTACCCTTCCCTCTGGATATGCACCTACAGTCAGAGGTATGAAGGTGGCTTGCTCAGGGGAGGGGCTAAAAAGAGGAAGGGCTGGGGTTCAGCAGAAGGGGTGGAGCGGGGGGAGAGAGTTGAGCATCTCCTAGCTGAAACAGAAGTCAGCGCCTATGCCCCACTCCCAGAAGCAGTGGACTCAGAGATTCTGAAAGATGCCATGGGGCAATAGCGGGAGGAGTATCTGAATAGTTTGTGCCATTCCCACTGGCAACAGACACATGCAGGTCAAACTGGTTGCCCCGATATAATCTGAACAAGTGGCTAATCAAAGTTCAGGGCCCTGGCAACATGCCAGCTGGAAGCAGAAATTGATGGAGTCTGATATTTCCCTTGATGCAATCTTGTTTATTTACAAGCCATGTACAAAGCCTTGTGCCTCAATGCAAAGGGAACCAAGACCAGAAGCAGCACTTTCTGAGCTTACAGTCTGCAAGCCTCCTTAGCCAATACCAGACCCAAAAGCTCTCTCTCTCTCTAGCTATTTCCAGTGCCAAACTTTTGCTTACAGACTCCTGAGTGGCTGTCTTGCCTGGCCTCTCCCTCTCGTAGGTTCTCAATTGGGGTGTGCGATCTCTCTTCCCACACAAACACACCTCTAGCCTACACAACAGCCACCCAAAAGTCTTGGATGGTTTTGACCTACCTTTTGTTTTAGGAGTAAGCTTATGCTTGGGTCAAGATTTCACCCAGCTTATAACAGTACTGATTCAAAAGACACGGTGTATGCATTAGGAATGTTAAAAAGCCAGTAATTGTGTAACTGTGGTAACTACTGAGTTTTTCAGCGGTTACAAAGTTGCATGAACCTGCAGTGGCAGATGGCTCCTGGCAGGCACTGGCTCCTGCCTGCTGCCCCACTCCCAGGGAGGTGGCTGACTCCCCGCGCTGCCGCCTCTGAAAGCCAGCTCCCAGCATGCACGAGTGGGGTGGGAGCTTGCGCGTAACCATGAATGTTCACCAATGAGTCCAGGCTTACACAGTTCATCAGTCTGAGCACTTTTATAGCTCTTGCAAGAGTAAATTTTCTCTTCTGCAGTAAAGGTATTTGATCTCAAAGTACTTTACAAACAATTTACAGGGTGTCCCTGAGTTGGTATTAACCCCATTTTAAGTTCTTATAGGGAAACAGAGTTGTTTAAAGCCGCACGGAGCATCTGTGCCACAGCCACTAACAGAACCTCGACCTGCAAAGTAGCATTTTGAATAATGGTACATCAAGAGCTCTCCATTACTCCAAGAGCAGGTATGTAGCACAATTGTTCTGGTCCCCCATCTGCTCCTATGCTCCTTATGGGCTGTTCTCCTAGCATAGCAAGGTCTTGAGCACACAGGAAAAAGTAGCAAAGCAACATAACCGCAAATGGAAAGGCTTCAAGACTATTCCCCAGTAAAAGTCCACATTTGTAACCCTCTACTACACAGTGACGCTGGGGGAAGGGGAGTACTATACATATAGGTTCAAACCAGAGCCCACAACGGGTAAGTGCTGAGAAACGCTGACTTTTCCCTGTCCTAAGTGATTTGTTTCTGTGGCTCAGCAGGCCATCAGGCAGGCAAGGCAAGGCCACGGTGAACACCTGAGCAGGAGGCAGGACAAGCTTGTAACACCTTCTGGCTTTAAAGGTCATTATGACATTACTGCCCAAAGCACAATCCAGGCTCCCTCCCCCCACCGCAGGAATTACATGTCACACAAACCCCAGCCCGGGCTACTGGGGCCCTGGGCAAGGAGTGATGTGACCCGAGTCAGAGGAACGGGGCGGGAGGGGATCACAGCAGCCCAGCCCCATAGCCATAGGGATGTGGGAGCACTCCCTCCCCCTACACCCTCTCTCCTCGTTCACTCTCCAGCTCCCCATCCCCAAAGCACCCCCTCCCATCACTCAGCCCCCCAGCTCCCCCTCCCCACTGCACTACCCCCTCCCTCAGCCCCCTCCCCACTGCACTACCCCCTCCCTCAGCCCCCTCCCCACTGCACTACCCCCCCCTCAGCCCCCTCCCCACTGCATTACCCCCCTCAGCCCCCTCCCCACTGCACTACCCCCTCCCTCAGCCCCCCCCTCAGCCCCCTCCCCACTGCATTACCCCCCCTCAGCCTCCTCCCCACTGCACTACCCCCTCCCTCAGCCCCCCCAGCCCCCTCCCCACTGCACTACCCCCCCCCCAGCCCCCTCCCCACTGCACTACCCCCCCCCAGCCCCCTCCCCACTGCACTACCCCCCCCCCCCCCCCAGCCCCCTCCCCACTGCACTACCCCCCCTCAGCCCCCCCAGCCCCCTCCCCACTGCATTACCCCCCCTCAGCCCCCTCCCCACTGCACTACCCCCCCCTCAGCCCCTCCCCACAACAGCCCCGCGCCCCCAGACTCCCTCGCGCGCGGCCCGCGGGCCGGTCTCTCACCTGCGGGCCGGGGGCAGCGAAGTCCAGCGGCCCCGCCTCGCCCTCGGGCGCATCCTCCGGGGCGGGGCGCGCTCCCGCGGGGCAGGGGTGACTCCTGGGGCGCGGCCCCGCCGCCAGCGCACGATGCAGCGCGCGCCGGCCAGCCTCCGCGGGAGACACTCTGCCCGCCGCTCCCCCCCCCCCCGGGCGGCACCTCGTGCGCATGCGCGGAGAGGCGGGGCTCTCCCCAGCCTTAAAGGGGCCGCAGCGCATTTCACGGCCCCTTGCGCTAGGCCGCCAGAAGCAGCAGGGGGAGCCCGCGCACGGGTTACAGTAGGACCCACAATAACAGTGGGGGACCAGGGCTGGATCCAAGGCTGGCACCAGAGCCGTGACCCCTGCAGCGCAGCCTGGACCCACAGCCCCCCAGGCCTGCCTTGGCCCCGCCCACCAGAGCCTGAGCCTAACCCCAGGGACCGCCCACCCGTCCACACCCTCCCCTGCCTAGCCCAGGGGCAGGGCCCTTCTCTGTGGCCCCTGTAGGTTGAGCACTTGGGAGCCAGTCCAATGCGGCCCAGCTGATTGGCAGAGTGCCCACACACAGCAGCGTGCGTGTCTCCTGCTGGTGCACATCTACACATGCCTTGGTGCATATAACAAAATGTATTCTGCACAAAGATGGAAAAATTAGAGGGAATACTGGGCCACACCCCAGTCCCACCTCTGTCTTCCCCACATGGTGCTGACTCCAGGGACTATGCCACCTGTGCTCACTAGCCTAACACCAACATCAGGGGCAGCACACCACCTCTGCCCCTGTCCTTCGCCACCCATCGCTGGGCACAGACTGCGTCCCCAGGGACAACATCACACAATCCTGCCCTTCCCCATCAAGTGCTGACCCCAGGTCCTGCCCCACACTCCCACCCATGCCTTTTCCCAGCCAGTGCTATACGCAGGGCCCATGCTGCCTACCCCAAGATATGCCAACCCTACAGACCACACCACCCTGTCTTGCCCCGCCCCAGCTGGCACTGACCCCACCACACTCCTGCCGCCAGCTTTCCCCATCTGGTGTTGACAACCAGGACCATGTCCTGAGCCTACTTCTGCTGTGCTTGGTGCTGATAGGAGGGACTAACCTCCACACAGACAGCCATCCACACACACACACACATCCTGCCTAAGCACCATCTCCTTCCCCCCGCCCCCCGCCTCAGTGTTTCCCTCCCACACCCTGCCTACAATCCACCTCAGCAGCCCCCTCATATCCCATCTTACCCTCAAAGCTGTGTTCCTGCTAATCTTTTCCACCCCGGTGCAGAATAAATTTTATGTGCCCCACCACTGGAAACACAACTTGGCTGGGGGTGCCCTCTGAATCAGCTGGCAGCATTTCAATCTCTCTCGAGCGGCCGCACAAGTGCCCAGCTTATAGAAAACGAGCAAATGCTGCCCCACACTCCGCCTCAGCACCCCTGAGGCATTCTGCCTTCCCCCACCTCCCCAGATATCCCACTTCACTGCCACAGTGACTCTGGACCTCGAAGTAGGACCCTGGAGCCCCCCCATCCACCACTGGCATATAATTATATGTTTTGTACAAAGTACGCCCTGTGGGGTATAATGTTTAGTCCTCATCCACTGAACGTGACCAGCCTGTTGGACTGTATGTGCTGTCACTGTATGGAAAGCCATGAAGCATGGCTGTGCGTTCCTGAAATAAGTCTTGCAGTGGCAACAGAATAGCCATCATCAGCCAGCTGTTAATGATGCATCAACAGCCAATCCCGTATCCCAGAGCCTATCCCATAGGACAGTGGTCACCAACCACCTAGTGGTAGATCTTGGAGCCTCTGACAGGTGATCCTGACAGGTTTGGCTGGGAGGTTGTCAAGTACCGGCTCTGCAGTGCTGCTCCTGCCTCAGCCTTGGAGCTGCCCGCTTGCTGTACAGGGCACAGGAAGAAGACGAAGTGGGGGTGCTGATGTCAGGGTGCCCCCCCACCCTGTACCCCCTCTCCACAGAGCAGTGATGGAGAGAGTTTGCTAGCTGCTTTGGGGAGTGGTGCAGGGCAAGGGCAAGCTGGCCTTGGCCTTGGCACCACCACCCAGAAGCCACCTGTGGTAAACAGTGCCCAGCTGGAGCCTTCACCCCAAACCCTGGCCCCAGTCCTGAACTCCAAATCTCTGCCCCCAGCCTGATAAAAGTGAGGGAGGAGGGAGGAGAGAGTGAGCAGGGGTAGGGTCTCAGAGAAGGGGCGGGAAGACGGCAGGGCAAGGGTGTTTGGGGATGAGGATTGCACTTCAATGAAAAAAGCCATCTCATGCTTAAAACGGTTGGAGACCCCAGCCATAAGGGCAGCTGGAAGGACGGGCTGAAACCTTCTCATCTGACAGTCTCTGGTCCGGCAACATCCACGCTCTGACACGATTTCCCTCAGCCCCACGCCCACCTAGCATGGGTGTGGCCGAGTCTCCCACAGTCCCATAGAGTTAGTTTACACTCTCGGGTTTGGCACCGGTCGGGTTCTGAAGGTGCCGGCCTAGAGAGGTTCAACCTGAACAAAAGGGGGAGAGTGACTTCATGAGTCGCGCCCCCCCCCCCCACCAGGACGTCTGAACTGGTAAGTTTAGGCTCAGGCTAGACAGATTGGGGGAGGGAGGGCTCCAGTCTGTGTACTGAGGAAGTGGAACCCGCTGTTAGATTCACAGCCGGCTTAGTCTGTACCCTTTGGTCTGAATTTGGACCCAAATAAAATGAGGTAACTCACTTTGAGCTTGCTCCCGGCTCCTAAGAGCTTACAATCCTCCCGTACTTAATATATCTGGTTTATATTTTACCTAAAACATGTTGGGTGGGGGTGGGGGGGGGGAGGGAGAGTGCTTGGATCTTGTCAGTGCCGATTACAAAGGCTGGGGTGTGACTCATTCTGCACAGAGCAGCGAGCTCACCTCGGCCACGCTTTGGACCAGGGCAAGAGGGTACGGTGCCGGGGCGCAAGACTGGGGAACTGACTGAAGCCTCCCGGCAAATGGATCGTTCTGAAGGGACTGGGGGCCCATTCATATAACTCAGCTGGGTGGCTCCCTGCAGGTGGATGGCTGCGTCTGTCAGACTGGCAGCTTGACCCCAGCATCACAGCGTGAAGGCAGCCCAGAGGGATAGAGGGCACCACAGTCGCGCAGGGGCTATGCACTGGGCATTGATAAGTTGAAGCACATTTCACTTTTATTCACTTGTAACCAGGACCAGCCTTAAAGGAAACGGTGCCCTGGGTGAGGCAGGAGGTGGAGCAAAGTTGAGGGGAGGGCAGAGCTCAGATGGGAGTGGAGATGGGTGGAAGGCAACCAGAGGTGCAATGGCAGGGGGTGGGGAGAAGCAGAGCTGGGAGAGGCAGAGCAGAAATGGGGGTGGATGGGGACTGGAGGCAGACCATGGCTGGGAGCTGAACAGAGCTAGGGGTCCAAGCCAAGCCAGGGGCTGTTAATGTCACATTCTCTTTCCAGCAGGCCACAGGTCCCTGGGGTAGTCACCTACCCCTGCAGCTTGGAACCATTTCTAACTCTCTCTCCTCGTCTCTTTTACGGAAAAACTTGTCAGCTGTCTACACTGGCCGCTTGAATTTCCGCAAGAACACTGAGGATCTCATGTAAGATTTCCACAAGAACACTGACCATCTTACCTGAGATCCTCAGTGTTCTTGCTGAAATACGATGCTGCTCCCGTTTGGGCAAAAGCCCTCTTGGGCAAATGCTTTTACGCAAGAGGGCCAGTGTAGACAACGCGGTATTTGTTTGCGCCAAAAAGCCCCGATGGCGAAAATGGCGATGGGGGCTTTCTTGTGCAAAACCGCATCCAGATTGGCACGGATGCTTTTCCGCAAAAAGTGCTTTTGCAGAAAAGCGTCCGTGCCAATCTAGACGCTCTTTTCCACAAATGCTTTTAACGGAAAACTTTTCTGTTAAAAGCATTTCCGGAAAATCACGCCAGTCTAGACGTAGCCACATTGTCTGTTGTATTTTTAATCTAAACTGACTGTGCTGCATTTGAATTCCAGTGCTAGCGCACTCCACTTCATGGATCCTAGTATTGCTTTGCTGCAGAACACGTGGGTTTCAGGGATGTGGGTTGGGGTCACCACCAGTAACAAGAGCATGTCTGTAATAAGTGGGGATTCAGATTGGCTGACATGTATAGTCAGAGCTGTACAGTGGACAGGAGGTGGGCTCGTGGGTGTGAGTATGGCCCAGGCAGCCACAAGTAGCAAAGCATTTTGTGGAAATCAGGGTTATAATAGAAGTGGGGACAACTTTCCACTGCTCTGAATTATCCTCCAGAATGATGGGGGTGGTGGAGAAAACCTCGCAGGTGAACGTAGTTACCATGCAAGCTGCAAGATCATAGGATTGCAAAGCAGCCTCAGCAGGGGAGTACCCAGCATGCTCCTCAGGAGACAAATCAGGATCAACATCTGTATCCAACTGCTCCTGCTCAAAGAGGCAGCATTTCCTTATCCCAGTCAGTCGAGCCACCGGATCCTTAATGGATGAAACTTCACTTCTCCAGAGAATTTCATGGAAGCCAACAGGGCCATGAAGACCCCACCTGCTGATCTCTGCAGTAGCTGGGGTCTGGAAATTGAGCTGGGGAAAGGCGCGTGTATGTGCAGAGGGGAGGATGTTCACTAACTCGGGGAGACAGAATTGTGACTGCAGAAAGGAAGTGCAGACTCACAAAGCACACGTGTCCACACCAGCTCTCGCACATGGATGTGTATTTTAATAAAAATAATTCTGTCAAAATACAACAGAATGTTACCATATTTCCAGTACAGTTTTAAATTTTTTTTTCTTCAGTTAAAATTTCCCCCCCTTTCGAGGGCTTCATGCTAGTGTCGGGTAACTTAATTCACAAATACTAAGCTTAGACTGAACCAATGTGCACAACTTGTAGAATGTCCATTTAGCCGATGTTAATAACAAAGAGGATAAACCCTTGAATGATGCTGAAAAGTCTGGAAGAGCAACGACTCTGCTCAATGCATGTTTGTACGGTGCATTTTTTTTTTTTTTTAAGTAGCTGATGTGGCTTGTAAAAAGGAAACAAAACCAAAGTGTCCTCACATTCCATGCTGGAGCTGAACTTTTCATACCTGAGTTTTGAGCAGTCGGAAAAAGAAAATTAAATTACAATGTATGTGGCATTGGATTGTTTTTCCTTTGTAATATACTGTCGTACAGAAATGTAAGATGTCATCCAAGCCCTCCCTACTGCCAGCCATTCTGCGCCATCTAAACAGCCAAGAGAAGCAGAGGGACACGTGAAAAATAAAACCCAACTCAAATCACTAGAGAGGCCATTAACCTTAAATAGCATCACACCCACTTTGTATTTCGGTTTTAAAGTTTTCTGTAAAAGTCCTCAACCCTTCAGAGTCATTCGTTCGTTTCAATTTCCAACGAGAGCCGACCAGGCAACACCGACTGTGCTCTTCCTGCTAATTTGGGATAAAGCCCTCCTGCGTCCCAGCAGGTGTCTTTCGAGGCATGTGGGGAACAGAAGAAATGCAAAGGGGTTGAGGGTGTCGTGTGGACACTTGGACTGTTTGTCTGGTCACGTAAAGTGCAAACCTCCCACAAGGGTCTGGCTGCTGTCAGAAAAAGGGGGTTAGATCAACTGTCCATCAAGTAACGCGTCTCTTCATTTGAGACATGCCTCTGACATATCAGCTTCCCAGGAGCAATACCGAGACTGGACTCCGCACAGCCCCAAGGACAAGGGCTTCATGGGAGGGTGCTTCCTGCTTGGGATCTCTTCCCACCTCCCTTCTAGCTGGTAGCAGGCAGTACTGGCTCAGAGAAAGGTGCCCCCTGCTGCTGCTGGGCATCTGGTTGCAGTGAAACATTTGGGTGCAAATGGAGCCCTTACAGCAAAGAGGCTGAGTTCTCCCACTTCCAAGAGCGGCTGGCTCCCACCCCTCTGCAGGCCTGCTCTGAAACCTCCCCCAGCCTGGCTTGCAGAGGCCTACCCAGGGAAGGGACGCTGCTCAAAGCCGTGGTAGCAATAAGAACCGACCACCTGGAATTTCCCTCTGGCCCGGATGCGCATGAAGGGCACCAGCAGCAAAAGTGCAGCCCCCCGCCGGCACGGTGCACGGATCACAGTGGGAGAGACGCGCCCCCACACCACAACCGCCCCTCCACGGGCCAACAGCGTGCGACCCGGCTCAAACCACTCGGCACGCTGGCTTGGAGCTAGTTTCAAGTAGAAAACCCAAGAGGCCTCGTTCACTAGGACGCCGATTCAGAGGCAGTGTTGGGGCAGTTGTTTTCAAATGTACATTGCCCTGAACAGCACACGTAGCAACCAGGGGAGCATCCTGGGCAGCCACACTGGGGCTTTCCATACAGCAGGATCCCCTCTATTTCACAAGTGGGGAAACTGAGGCCCAGAGGGGTGCAGCAATTTGCCCATCACAGGAAACCTGTGGCAGAGACGGAACGGAGCCCAGAGCCCTGAGTTGCAGTCCAGAGCACGCTCTGCTGGTGGACATGCCCGAGTGCCATGGGCCGTGACGTGCGCTAGGCTGTCCCCGCTGCATGCGGACGCTCTTCCTTGGGTTTAAGCCTGGCTCTCAGCGGCTCAGCTAACCCCGTCTGACATCGCGCCTTCATTTCCCCAGAGCCGCTCTGGGCCCAGATCTCCCTGCGAGGGGCTGGTTCTCTGCCCCGTGCTGTGTGTCCCCAGGGAACAGGCTGAGTGCTGGGAACTACCTCCTGCTACAGGGCCAGGAAATGGGAACGGAAGGGTTAGAAAATGGCGGTAAGGCACAAAAGAACTAGATCCCTCTGCCCCGGGCGCGGGGAAAGAGCAAATGCGGAGAACCAGCCTCCACGCTGCCCTGGCCTCCCCCGGTACAGCGCTCCCACTTTCGCCGGTTTCCTGACAAGCCTGCTGGACAGGCCAGGGCCCCGCTCTCCGGCAGGGCCCCCGCGGCCAGCCGAGCTCCACTGCCAATGCTGTTTCTCTCTCACTTTGGAATCAACGGCTCGCAGCCAGCCGGCCCCTTTCCAGCGTGGGCTGGCTCCTTCGCGGCAGGTCTGGGCCACACACATTCCTCACGAGAGGCACCGCAGGGCCTAGCCTGGCCGATCCACCTCTAGCCTGCAGGGTGCATACCCGGCCTGACCCACGGGGGACTCTGGGCTCAGATTTGCACGGTCAAACCTTCACCTCGCGGCCTTAGCCCTGGCTTGCACCGAGCCAGGCCTGTGGGCAGCTGGGCGGGGATTTGGGACACAGCTGGGATCCCCTCCTCCCCAAACAGTGGTGGCCATGCCAGGAACGGCCTAGCTGCCCCCAAACCAGCAGGCTCCAACCTGGGGCAACACCGGAGCCAGGGTGACACCCAGAAGGGGGCAGCACAAGCCCTTCTGTAAAGAGTCTCCTCACACTCAACCGCGGCAGGGCCCGATGGGCAGAGGAAAGCGCCTCCCCGTGCTCAGGAACCTGCCCCTCCCGCCAGCCCCACCCCGGCTGCAGTTGGCCTCAGGGGGCACAGGGCAGGGGGCTGGTTGGCAGCTCCGTCCAGGGCTGGATCCACGCAGCTGCTTTACCAGCTGGGAGGAAATTGCCCTCTAGGCTCTGGCCAGGGCAGCCGCCCGGCCCATCCACGTCCGGCCCAGCGGGAGGGGGCACGGCAGAGCAGGGGGCAGGCTTACTGAGTCCCACCAGGCAGTGTGGCGCACTCGCTTCCCATGGGGAATGACCCTCCAACCCCAGTGGGAATCTGTCCTGGGTGACCCCCAGAAGCAGCCCCTACCCTAGCGGATCCCCATAAGCCTCCCCAGACTCCTGGCCCCAGAGCCACGGGGCAGGAGCGCCGGCTCCAGAGAGCCACCGGCACAGACCTCTCCAACCCCCCCCCCAGGGCCACGCTCACACCGGACCGAACATCATCATCGCAGACCGAAAACACCACAGGGCTCTGTCCTGGCGCCACTCAAACACCGCCGGGGGAAACTGCCCCAGCCCCTCCAGCGCCCCGCTCCCGCCCCTCACTCCAGCGCCGGCACTGCCCCACAGGCCAGACCCCGCAAGCGCCAGCCCCACCGTCAACGACCCCTACTCTGGACCGGCTAGTCCAGCCCGGAGCGCCAAAGCCAGCACCCAGGGAGGATTCATGGGGGCGGGGGGGGGGCAGAAGGTGGAGCCATGTCCCATCCCAGCGGCGCCAATGGCAGCCGCTCGTGTGCCTGCGATGAGAACGGGGCGACCTGGGAGATTTCAAACCCAGCTCACTCCAAGCAAGCTGCTGTAGCCGGCGGGAGCCCACGGTGATTTTTCCAGGCCACGGTGCAGACTGATCCAGCGTCACACCAGAACAGCTCCAGAGACCCTGCATTTCCTTAAGGCACATTTTCAAGTGCTCTGGGTGGAGACTCACGTCTAGGAGGTAAGCGACCAGGGAGAGGAGGGGGAAGCTCTGTTACAGACGTAAGAGATACCTGCGGATTTGTTGGGCTCTATCCGCGGCTACAGAAATGCTTACCTAGCACTCAGCTAACATGCGGATAGCTGCTTTGTATCCCGTGTCCAGATGGGGCTATCCCCGGATGCAGATACAAAATTGAAGCTCTAACGTTAGACCTTAACAGGATGCAGGACACTGGCGCTTTTAACATTCAGACTAGTCACAATTCGCATTGTCAGTCGCCCCATCCATCGGTTAACATCCGCAGAACGCGTCACTAAGGCCTGGTGAGGAAATAATAGACGCACAAATATTGTCTCTACACGTTGTCTCCAAATGGCTGCGGGTTGGTGCTTCCTCCCGGGAGGGCAGAAAATGGAACAGCTCCCCTGCTAGTCTGTAGATACCACCGCGGAGAATGGTTCTTACACTGTTATTGAGCCACAACTGGAAACGGGATTTTAGGCTTGTACTTACGACTTAGCTTATCCTCGGAATAACTGTTACTACAGTAACTCACTGGAGGAAACACAGAGGCTGGCGTAAGCCCAGAGAAAGCGTTGGCAAGACGCGTAACGCTCCTGCGGAGCAGCCAGCGGCGCCAAAGGCACTAGGAAGAGGGGCATGGCGGCTGTAGGTCAGTCTCCACTTTTCCCAGGGACACGGGTGTCTCCCCACACGACTGTATCGGGTCTTGCCCATGGAATGCAACACCGATAGCTCGCTGTTGGCCACTCCCAGCAGCGGGATCCTGGACCAATATGGAGTGGCAAAACCTACCTTCAGAGGGGTAACCTGTGGTTTTTGGCAAGTTCAGAGTCTTGGAGGCTGACAATGGCTCCGGAAATGGGTTTGTAACAAGAGTTCAAGCCTTCTGGTGCTAGCAGAGGGTGGCTCCAAAGAGTTCACAGAAACAGTCCTGAGGACCGACAGTGAGTGTCTTCTAGGGTTGGATAAAGGCTGATGGTAAGGCAGGGCCGCGTGAAAGATCTCGCCAGGAATCAATGCAAGAAACATACACTGCAAGTAATACAACTGTCCCTAGGGAGTCAAGAAAGGCAAAAATCGGCTGCCGCGTGCGTTAAGAACTCGCCACTAACGGGAGCAAGAGCCAGCGAAAGAGCATATGCAACTGGAGACGGAATGACAAGGAAGAGTCATTAAGAAAATTGCTGGTGCGACAGAAGAGCCCTGCTATTCCTTCAATGCAGAGCCAGACCCTAGACCTGGAGAGCCGCACCCCCGGAGTCTGTCAATTACATGGCCCGTTCAGAGACTGGGCAGCAACTGGAAGCAATCAGCCTGGGGATCTTGAAGGCCGCAGGGCAGTTGGACTCTATGTGGAATTGACGGGAATGCAACTCAAGGGTGGCGCATCCTGCCTGAATGACCTTTGGGAGAATTTGCTGGGGACAAGGAGAGGCCAGTCAGTCGCTTATCTCCTCCAGAAGAGCTCCCAGCACCGCGCCCAACAGGCAGACGCCACGCCTGCAACGAACGAGACAGACAAAGAAGTGCCACTGGGCAGTAAGAAGCTCTCACAATTCTGCCACGGTAGGACGTGACCCATAGCACCAGGCCAAGACAGGGACGCCAGGGGACAGCTGTACGATGGATGATGAAGAGCAGGCTCCGCTTAAAGGAAGTTGCAACGACTCTAGCATGGAGCAGCGAAAAGCACAACCACCGGGGAACCTTGGAAAAGCAGCGGGGACGTTGTTACAAAGGCGGGACGAGAAGCTAGCGCCCGGTCGGGACAGGAACAGCTGCAACTGGCCAGCCGCAGGGGCTGTACCCCTAGCTAAGCCCACCTGGCAAGCCCCAGGCCCAGCGAGGAAGGCGGAGAAGCAGGGAGAGAGACAGTGGATGCAAGATCTGACACCCGGTGGCTTTAGCAGATGCTATTGCAGCAACTCATGGCCAAGCACATTTTTGGGTCTATGTTTTCACCAACAGGTGGCGCTCGCCGTTTGCACACTGGGTGTGATTACACAATGGCACCAGGACCCGCCCCCATCTCCTTCACCTCACGTCCTCTCCCCGCCACCACAGGCAGGCTCTGGAGCACAGGTCCAACCCCCGCCAGGGCCACCTGCAGTTGCTCGTCAGCCAAGGCAGCTGGGCTTCGGGATCGGAGCTCCGGCACAGGGGTGCCCTGCGGTGTCCCGCAGCAGCCTCCACTCAGGGTGCTGAACACAAGTGCCAGGGGGTCAAGGGCACCAGGCCTGGTGAGGAAGCGCCCTTGCAGTTCGGCGCCCCGGCTGGGGAGGGCTGAGCACTTTCCGCCGGGGGGAGGGGTCTGGCGAACTGATTTTTCATTTTCCCCCCGGACGAAAAAAACCTCTTCGATTATACGCAGAAAAAGCGGCAGAGACGCCACAAACCCCACGGCCCCTGCGGACAGTCGGATGAGGCACAGCGCTCAGACCCACACAGTGACGCTGCTCCCTCAGCCGGGGCTCCCAGCCAGAAACACACTCCCCTTCCAGCCCCACACGTCTGCGAGGGCCCGGGATCCACGCCTAGCCCCACACGCACCCAGCCCCACACATTTGCAAAGGCCCGGGATCCATTCCTAGCCCTGAATGCACCCAGCCCCACACGTTTGTGAGGGCCCGGGATCCATGCCTAGCCCCACATGCACCCAGCCCCACACGTTTGCGAGGGCCCGGGATCCATGCCTAGCCCCACACGCACCCAGCCCCACATTTGAGAGGGCCCAGGAGCTATGACTAGCCCCACACGCACCCAGCCCCACACGTTTGCGAGGGCCCGGGATCCATGCCTAGCCCCACACGCACCCAGCCCCACACATTTGCGAGGGCCCGGGAGCCATGCCTAGCCCCACACGCACCCAGCCCCACACATTTGCGAGGGCCCGGGAGCCATGCCTAGCCCCACATGCACCCAGCCCCACACGTTTGAGAGGGCCCGGGATCCATGCCTAGCCCCACACGCACCCAGCCCCACACATTTGCGAGGGCCCGGGAGCCATGCCTAGCCCCACATGCACCCAGCCCCACACGTTTGAGAGGGCCCATGCCTATCCCAGCCCTGCAGAATCCTCGTTGGGTGTTAAGCCCTCACCGCTACTCCCGGGGGTCCCGGTGTGGCTCCCAACTCTAGGTTTACTTTCCACCCCTCCTGAAAGCAGAGCTGCCCCCTTCCAAGCCGACGTCCCGTCTCCGCTGCGGCCCACAGGCTGCCGGTTGAAACAAGCCGTGTGCGAGCGGTGCCGGTCTCACGCACGCTGCCTGCCTCCACAGCCATTCTCCCTACAGGCCCCTGGCGTATCCAAGTGGCCGCCGGGGGTCGGGAGGGGTGGTCAGTGGTGGTGCCCGGCAGAGCTCCAGCTAGGGGTGGAACCCGGAGCCCCTGGCGGGGCCGACCTGGGGAAGCCCCGCGAGCCTGCCGCTGCCAGGCCGAAGCCTAGAGGCGCCAGAGGGGCTGAGGGGAATAAACACACGGAGCCTCGGCGGAGGCGAAGAGACCTGTTGAGTGCGTGGGAGCCCAGCGTTCCCTGGCGCTGTCCCTGGGGAAGGGCCCGGTGGCTCGCGCCGGAGACGGACACTGGCCGGCGGCTGGGGCTGTACACGGTGACCTACGGGAAGCAGCTGGCACTGCGGCGAAGGAGCTTTATCACGAAATTAGCAGAAACCAGCTCAGCGCACAGGCTGCCGAGAGGAACACTGGCGGCTCGGTCGGCGCAAATGAAGCGCGCCCCCTCGGCGGGGAGGCTTGTGACCAGCCAAACACTGAGCACCGCTGTGGCCGCAGGGACGGCGGGGAGGCGAGCGCTCCGCTCCCCTGGCAGCGGGAGGGGCCGGGCGGCGGCAACGGGCGGCACTGGAGGACCTCGCGCCGTCTCCTCGGGGGGCTAGTGCAAACAGTCGTCCACTCTGGCAAAGGAGCAGGAGCCCAGGCCCACGCGGGCCATGAGCCGCAGGCACTCGGAGGCCTGGCCCAGGGCGAGCATCAGCGGGGGCTGCTTTGGCAGGTTCTGAGATTCTGTGGGGGAGAGAAGAAAGCGTCTCAGGGAGGCCGGGCGGAGGGCGGAGCGCGGGGCCAGGCGCTTCCCCGAGGCCCAGACTAGCGCGGCCGCTACTCAGCCACCGAGCGGGTCACGCTGGGCCTGCCCGGCATTGGGAAAGCCCCAGGCTGAGACCGGTGGGGAGCCAGGAGCTGCCATGGGACCCATGGGGTGATCCACCTTCTCTGGGAGCCCCAAGAGAGTGCAGCCGCCAGCCAGAGGAGCCGTCCTGCCTTCACCCTTTGCCGGCAGACGGGGAGCCATGGCGCCAAGGGGCCTAGCTCAGCTTTGTTCTCGGGGACAGTCTCTGTGTCAGTAGGCCCTGGGATTCGGCCAGCTTCCCACTGGACGGGCCCTGCCCCGGGCCAGAACCTAGCTTTTCTGGGCTGCCTTCCCTCGGGGCAAAGCAAGGGACGAGCCTGCTCTGGATCCGGAGGCGGCTCAGGGCTCCGGAGCACAAGGGAAGCCTGGGGCAGCTTTATGTGGCAGAAGTGAAGGCCTTACAGAGCGAGCGCCGGGCAGGGAACGGGCCTCCAGAGCCCAGCTGGACAGCAGGGGCTGGCGCTGACCGTGGAGGCAGAGCGGACCCTGATTGCCGCTTAACCGTGGGGCCAAGCCAGGCTGAACTCCGTAACGGCCCAGCCACGCACAGGGCCGGCAGCTTGGGAACACAAGGACCCCGCCGAGAGATCTCTGGCATGCACAAGGCAGCCCTGGCTGGGCACGGCCCTTTGGTGAGCGGGGCTCCAAGCTGGGAGAGGGGCCGGCTTTCGAGAAGGCTCAGGGACACGTCTCCCAGGCAGAGCACTGCTCCCGGGAGAAGAAAGCCCCGCCCAACCCTCCGCCTGGTCCGTGCAAACCCCCGCCCCAGCACTCACAACCCAGCCTCTTCCCTCGCCTGCACCCCTGAAACCAACGCTGCTGAGGACCCAGCACCGCCCCCTTCCCGGCCAGCGGGCTCTGCTATGGAGCCGAGGGGCGTGGCGGCCAATCCCTGGGACAGCTGGGGGAGAGGGGACCTCGCGGCAAAGGTGGAAATTCCTCAAGGGACCCCGCAGAGGGCGCTGGGACAGGCGACAGGAGGGGAGCAGAGCAGCAGCGGCTGCATGCTGGCTGGACGTGGGGTCAGGCGGGGGGAGTTTGGCATCCCTGCTACCCTTGCCCAGACGCCTCCAGCTGTCTCTGCTGCAGCCCACATCCCCTGGCAGCCGTCGGCAGGAATGAGGGGAACCCCAGGCCCCCGTCGCTCCCAAGCGGCTCCGGTGTCGTGGCCCTGCCTTACCCAAGATAGCACTATTGAGAGCAGCGCAGACAGGCTCCCTCTGGATTGGATCCAGCTGCTGCCCCACGGGGCAGTTCCAGGGGTCCGAGTAGGCCAGCAAGCTGAAGGCGTCCTGGGGAGGGAGGAGAGCGCCGGGCAGTAAGGCAAGCGGCAATGCAGAACACGGGGGGACGGAGAAGCAACCAGGGCCTGTCAGAAGCAGAGACCCTCCCACCCCACGAGTGTGGACGGGATCGGCCTGCGAGGTAACCGCCGGTGCCCCCCAGTACTGAGTCCAGCGCCGCCCCCACAGCCCCCGGCGCATGAAGCGCCACTGCCAGCTCCAGCCGGGCAACCTCACCTGCAGCATCTTCTTGTGCGTCGTGTTCTTGCCGTACTCCCGGCACAGCTGCTCGCTCAGCGCCTGCAGCTCCCGGCCAAACTGGATCATTCGCTCCGTGGCCGCGTGGGTCCCGCCGCAGAGCTGCCTCTGGGGGCAGCCGTCTTCTGGGGAAAAGGCCGGAGGGGAAGAGACATGACCACCCCGCGGGCAGGCAACTCCCAGGGCCCGGCCTGCTGCAGAGCCACCAAGCCCTTCCCCGCAGCCCCGGCCCTGCACTGGATGGTGGAGGGAGGGTTAACGGCTAAGTAAGTCGGAGGAGCAAGTCCCACAGGTCTGCCCGGCGGCTGTGCTGTGTTACCACGGCCACGCTACATGAGGAAATGCAGCCGGGGCAGGGGACGCACCGACAAGCCCCCCCGGAACTGTTAAGGGCTCCCCAAAAGCCATCCCCCTCTGGGACCCCTGGCTGCCGTTTCCACGCCAGGGTGGCGGCGTTCTGTGGGGTGGTGGGCTCGTAAGCTCCCCCTACACTGAGAGGGCACATGGCCCCCCCGCACTGGGGCGCAGCGCTGCAGCGAGGGGAGGGCTCTCCCCCCGAGCCCCGAAGCTGCCACGGCCAGTGGGGCAAGGAGAGGGGGTAACCCCTTGGCCAGCCCCAAGCTGCTACAGCCAGTAGAGAGCAGCCTCTCTTTATCCCCCTCAGCAGGGAGCCACCTACTCAAGCCTGAGCCCAACCCCTCGTCCCACCTTGACCCCCCCAGCCCCGAGCACACTGAAGCCCACCCCCCCAGCAACACTGGCCTTTTTATTTGGCACCCCTGTAAGGGGCTCTGCCCTGCGTAGCGAGCCAGTGGGCATGTCCCCACACTTAGTACCTGGCTCCAAAGAGAGGTCACGGGTACCTCAATTCCCTGTCTGTATCGGAGACGTGCCCACAAGGCGGGCGAGGGAACCGTCTCCCAGGGCAACGCCCGGCCCTGGTCCAGTCCCAGAGGCAGCTCCCCCCGCAACTTTCTGTGAGGGAGAGGAGCGGTCCTGCTCCCAGAGCCCTACCCATGCTGGACTCGTCCGTCTGGAGGATCTCCTCCTGCTTGTAGGTGCCGTTCATGATCCGGGTGGAGGAGTTCTCCAGGACGCCGTTGGGGTAATGCTCAGCCTCCATCTCCATCTCGCTGTCACTGGAGCGCAGGAGGGAAGCAAAGGGCTCAGACAAGGCCGAAAGGGAGAGTCCTGCAGGAGGAAGGCAGCCCGAGGGCCGACCAGCCCACAGGAGACAAGAAAAGAACCTCTCCAGCAGGGCCAAGCCAGGTCCAGCACAGCGAGGGCCTCGCGCGATAACCAGGCTCCCGAGGACGTTAAATATCCGTTAACCGAACAGTCGCGTAACCTCACGAGTCCTTATCGGTTACTCGGCCGTTCTATAGCCCCACTCCCGCGGAGCCCCCTGCTACCCCGCGCTGCTGCCTTTTCAACCAGCCGCTGGGATAGTCGCAGCAGCACCAGGGCAGGACGTCCGCCCCAAAGGTACCACTGTTTGGGCTGCCCCTCCTCCCCGCAGAACGGGGGGGCGCCCACCTGGGGAATGCAGGCTGAAGCCACGCCCCTTCTGCCCAATGCCACGCCCCTCCCCTGAAGGCCATGCCCCAGCCAAGCACTGGCCAGTCCCTCCGCGGCCCCCGAGCAGGGCAGGCAGTTTTGGGAAGGGAACGCTCTCCCTCGTCTCTCACCCACTGCCCACGGCGGCAGCAGTGCAGCCCTGGGGTGGGCGGGAGAGAGAGGGCGGAAGGAGGCCTCCCACGGCTGCTCAGCGGCGACGGAGGTGCCCAGCGCGCAGGCGAAGCCCCCTGCTGGCCAGGTGCGGGAAAGGCCCCCAGGAATACCTGGTCTCCTGGTTACTGGTGCTGCTGTGCTGCTGGGATTTGGTGGAGTCTGTTGAATTGGACTCCGAGTAGTTCGCAGACGAAGGGGAGGAGGAGGAGGAGGAGGAGGACGAGGACGTCAGCGCTGGGTATTTACTGTGGCTCTGTTTGCTTCTCGTGGAGGTGACTCCGTTGCTGCAGCTTGGGCTGTCTGCCCCTGAAAGCCAAGCGGAGAGGAGTCAGAGCGCAGGGCCTGGGCGCTCCGAGCAGGCCCCCGCCAGCTCACGAGTCTGTTTTCTCAATGCTCATCCCTCTCGCACACCTGGGGATGACATCTAGGGGGCCCAGCCCAGGCGAGAATGAGGCCCAAAGCCTCCCCCTGCTTGACACAGCATCAAAGCCAAAAGAGCTTCACCGGCCTCCCATGGACTGCAAACTCCAGCTCACAGGACGAACCACGGTCCAATGGGACACGGCCCGCTTCACACCCAGCTGCCAGGAGCAAGGCCACATCTGGAGTATTGTGCCCAGTTCTGGATCCCCCACTACAAAAAGGATGTGGATGCATTGGAGAGGGTCCAGTGGAGGGCAACCAAAATGATGAGGGGGCTGGAGCACATGGCCTACGAGGAGAGGCTGAGGGATTTGGGTCTGTTTAGTCTGCAGAAGAGAAGAGTGAGGGGGTATTTGGTAGCAGCCTTCAACTTCCTAAAGGGAGGTTCCACAGAGGCTGGAGAGAGGCTGTTCTCCGTGGGGGCAGGTGGCAGAACAAGGAGCAATGGGGCTCAAGTTGCAGTGGGAGAGGTCCAGGTTGGATATTAGGAAAAACGATTTCCCTAGGCGGGGGAAGCGCTGGGCTGGGTTCCCTGGGGAGGGGTGGAATCTCCATCCCTAGAGGTGTTTAAGTGCCGGCTGGACAAAGCCCTGGCTGGGCTGACTGAGTCGGGGTTGGTCCTGTTTTGGGCGGGGGCTGGACTCGATGACTCCTGAGGGCTCTGCCAGGCCTGGGAGTCGGTGAGTTTATAATTTACTGACCTCGTAAAATGACCCAGCTGATTCTCCTCACTTGGCCATGAAAGGAGCAAGTGCAGTGAGCAGAACTACCCTGTCCCGGGAGACCGGCCTGGTTACACCCCACTTGCAGCCACTGGGATGGAGAAGGCCACTCAAGCGGCCCACTCACTAGCCCAGGTTGCCCATCGCTGCCTTTGGAGGCCTGTAGGAAACCAGCTCTCTCTCCTGGACTAGCTGTGGGGGCCAGGCCTTGGTTCACTAGCTCAGCCCGAGACAGACTGAACCACGTAGCACGGTGCGGCAGTCCCTTGGAAGGATGCTCCGTCATCCGCCACACAGCCACTTCTGCCCAACGCCAGGTACCACCTCGTCTGTCAACTGCCTGATTCAAAATCAACAGCCTGCCATTCCTGCCAGCGAGGGGCACGGTCGGGCGTTGCCGCTGCGGCGAGGAAGGACAGCGCGCCAGACAGACAGCGGCAGGGAGCGGACCAGGCGACCCAGCCCCGCGGCCTGGCGAGACGAGCACTTACCAGTGCTGTGGATGTGCGAGTTGCTCGAGCAGTGTCTGGGGCTCAGGCTGGGGGAGGCAGGGTAACTGTCCTGGGACTTGGGGCTGCGGGCACTGAAACACCGCACTTCGCTGTCTGTCCCGTTCACCATCTCCACAAACTGCCGGCACCTGCATCACACAGGGCAGAGACACGAGGGGAGGGGGGCTGACGTGAGTTAGACGTCTCCTCGTTAGGGCTCTCGGCCACCAACAGGGATCGAGCAAAGCTTAGGAAGGGCCGTCGCTCTGCCGGGAGCCTCTCAAGTCTCCCCGTGCCTTCACACCGGGCACGCTGGAGCAGGGAGGGAGGTCTGGGATCACTGCCCACGGTCAGGCGCCAGCGAACCCGGAGACCTGCCTGAGGATGGAGGAAGCAAGGCCGTTTCAGGAGCAGACGCCGATGCTCTCCCCTCCAGCCCATGGTTAGCCGGGTGCGACACGCAACTGGATCGGCCCAAGGAACAGAGACCGCGGACGGCGGTGTCCCCGGCTCCGAAGGCAGTGAGATCGGGGGGGTGGGGTGTGTCTATGCTAGAGGGGAGCTTTGGGTGCTCAGACCAACTGCTTCACTGTCTGCCCGGATGTGACCCAGCAGAGCTTACGCCGGGCAGGGCGCGAGATGGCACCGAACGGCTAATGCTCCTTGCATCCCCGGTGCCGTGGAAAGGGGATTCCTACACGGCAATGAAGGGTTACTCTACACTTGGTGCCTCCCCGCCATGCTGGGGCCACGGCCCAAGGGAAGCCAATGGAAGGTAAAAGCGCTCAGCAGCAGAGAAAGGCTGGACGCAGCTTTGCCCTCCGCCCTGCCAGGAGCTGACAGGTCCCGGCCACTTGCCATAGGTACCAGGTGAGAGGAGCGGGGGACACACCAACACGCACATTTTCCCTTGGTCCCTGCCTTAGCCCTGCCTTTTTGCGCACCAGCCGCTTTGTAGGAATGCCCACAGCCACCCTTCTCGACAGGCTGGTGTGCCTGAGCCACTGGCTGGACAGGGAAGGCCAAAGGCCGGGGGAATACGCCAGGGCAGAAATCCAAATGGTTGCAGGGCTCCCCTCTCTACCTGGCGGGGGATCTGCGGGGTAGGCCAATCCAGTGCCACCTTCAGGCAACGAGGGTCACTCGCATCCCTCCCCTGGCTCACAGGGTCCTTGCTCCTCCGAGCAGCCTCTGTCCACCTGACTCAAGAACTATGTGGGTTCCCAGCACGGCAATGGGGGGGGGGGGAAATCGAGGCAGCCGCTTTCGATGGCCGAGCATACTCACTTCAGCATGAAGAGCAGGTTGGGGTTGTGTTCTAGGAGGCCAGGGTAGAGCTGCTGCGTGGCTTCTATGGCCTCTCCCACTCTGCCTGCTAGGACTAGCTTCTGTATTCCTGCAAGCAAGAGGAGACCTGTTGGCACCAAGGAACGCCTAGCCCCTGCAGGTGCTGTGCTGGCAGATACCCACGGGGCCCCTCAAAGGGCCTGGGCTCACGCCATCTGTGCGGCAAAAGGAGTGCCGAGAGGACAGGCAGGGGATCTGTGGATCCTCAAACATCAGGAGTTACCGGCAACCCAGGGGAGGGGCCAGGGACATGCCTGTAGCTCCCTGATGCGGGGGTGGGGTATGGGACCTTCACCCCAGGCTTCTTTGGGCAGCTGGGGGTATCAGGGCCTGGGCTGTGGGGGTCCCAAGCCGGCTGCACCCCAGACGGCCAGCTCGACCCAGTGCAGGCCCCAGGAGCGGAGCGGTGCGGAATGGTTGCGGATACAAGGCAGGAGCACTACGGCACCACAAGGGTGGCCCCACGTCAGCCGTCACTAGTGCCGACGGCGCTGCTCTGCTGCCTGGGATCCCAGGCCCCGGGCGCTCAGGACTCCCCATGGAGAGGGCTCTGCCGCCCCCAGCCTTTCCCTACGCGCCATGAACAAAACCAGGCTGCCCGACCAGCGGGGCCTCCCGAGCGCGTGGCCGACCCTGGAGACGCGTCTACAATCGGAGCGCCTGGGCGCTGGGGCACGGCAGGCACGGACGATGCTCCATGCTGACGGGAGAAGCGCTCCCACCATCCCCGGGCTGTCTACGTGGGCGTAACCGACACCACGCCGGGGCGGGGGGGAAGGTGAGTCACACCGGCCCCAAGTTCTGGTGCAGACAAGCCCCGTCCGAGGCAGGAAGTGTCCACTGCATTTTACACAGAGAGGAACTGTCCGGACAACAGACCCGGGAGCCCCGACTCCTGCTTCTCCCAATCCCCTCTCCCCTGCGCAGCTTCCAAACAGACAGTAACGCTGTCACCGTCCCTCGGATGGAGCTGCAGCCTGCGAGCCAGCTAACGGCAGAGGCTTCCCTTCAAAGTCTCGTCTCGGTCCCCTGTTCACCTCCTAACCAGGTTTTTTCGGTCCTCCCCTCCTTCCCTGGTCTGCCAGCTCTCTCTGGTTTTCTGCGCCTTGGATGCTTTTCCTCCTTTGAGTCGATTTCTGCCTCCCAGCCCGCGCCGGGCCTGCACTCTCAGAGCCCATTTGAATCTGCCTCAGTTTCACCGGGACACAGAGACATCGCCTCTCCCGCTCTTCCCGGTGTGTCTCCTTTCCCATGGACGACTGCGGCCCCCGCCTCAGACAGCCCCATGTACTAATAGTGCTGACATCACCTGGGGATCTAGCAAAGCACTCTTCTGCCCCGCAGCCTCGGCCGCCTCCCATCACAGAGGCAGCAGGCAGAGCGCTGGCTATTTCAAACCCTTCCCGCTGTGAGCTGGCAGCAGACGATGGGACAGCCAGAATCCTGGCATCAGCTGTGTGGAGAGAGCCGCAGCCTGGCAGAGTCGGGCGGGGGCTGTGGGTTGTCCTAGGCTGCTCTCAGCAGGAACACACATTGGAACGTGTGTTGCAGACAGCTCCAGAGGAACTGGACCTAGGTGCAACCTGGCAGCCAGGTGGAGGCTCAAGGAGAAGGGAGGCACATGCGGCAGAGGAGGACAGATGAGCGGAGTGCCGGGGGATGCAAGGGGAACTCGTCAGCCGGGAGAGGATGGAGAAAGATGCGAGACTGGACCCAGAGCTGCGTGGTTCTGTCTCAAGAATAATCAGGGGTATTCTAAAAACCCCATTCGAGCGCTCTCCAATGCCTCAGCCACTCCGGGAGGATTTCCTTCACACGTGGATTTTACCCCAAGCAAGAGAAGCAGACTGGTGCGAGGGAAAGCGAAGCAGCACGTCTGATGCCTGGGAAAGCTGGTGGCCCGGACACAGAGGGGAATGAGAGTAGCTGGACACAGCAGGCAGAGCAGACAGGTGTGGGGTGGGGTGCATTCCCCTCCCCCCCACTCAGCCACCTCCGAATTTGACAAGCCCTTCAGGAAACGTGAATCAAGCCAACCTGGACCATGCGGGTCAATCCCATTGCCTTTGTGAGGGGGTTCAGAGGAAACCCAAGCCAGGGCAGTAAGGGCGCTACAGCCCCTGGCCCTCAGAACTGAGGTCACCAGACTGCTGGCCAGTGGGGCTTGAAAGCTGAAACCAGTGGGGTCTCCGTGCAACCGTTGGGGGAGATCAGCTCTTGCATCAGAGATAATCAGTGATGAAGGATAAACTTAATTTGTTGTCAGTATGACCTCTGTGTGACCTGGATGTTAAGTCTGGTCTTTGTAAAGAGGTACGTGCTTGGACACAGGTATACAAAAGGAGGGGACAGGTCAAACTGGTTTGAACCTGTTGTAAGGCCTGCAAAGGGACTGAGGGGACAAATAATGATCGGAGGGAATTTGGTGCAAAGGGGCATGACCTGTATATGCATGCGATTGTAAGTGGTCAGTGGAAAAGGGGTAATTACCATGGAAGGGCCTACAAAAGACCTTGCCTTTTGTTTGGGCAGTTGCAGAAACTTTTCCTGAGTATCCTGGAGGTTTTTGCCCTGGAATGCGTTCCCGAACAAAGCTGGCTGCTTAAGAAGGGTGTCTGGAAAGGATTGGGGAGGGGATTTGGGCCCCCATCTGAACCCTTGGATTCAATTCTCCGACAGTGACATCGTCCCAGAACTGCAAGACAGCCCCAGCCAGGCAGGGACCGGGCCCAGGAGGTGAAGGAGGGGGGTGACACTTGGAGAGGGGAGGGAGGGCCTCTACAGAGTCTTACTTTGCCTGTTCTTTATGGAGGTCTGTTCTTCCTGGATGGTGGTTTCGGTCACTCTGGCAAAGGCAGTGGCGGTGGCGCAGTAGCCATGATGAACCAGGTAGGACGACACCATGCTAGGAAATAAGAACAAGCACAGGATGACAGGCAGCACTGAAACAGAACCACAGCAAAGGAGCAAGGGGGGAACCAACCCGGGTGCTCTTGCAGCTTCGGCCGCAGGGCAAACTACTCAACTCAGGCCTGGAAGGACAGCAGGTGTCCTATTCCTGGGGGCCAATCAGGGCCAATTGCAAAGGAAACCCTTCTCCACTGAGAACTGACGGAGGGCCCCAAACTCATCTCGACCCAGCTGTCACAACAGCAGCTGGCATTTGATCTGAGTCAGAATTGACCGGGCCAGACTTGGCCAGCTTTCTGCCATCTCCTCTGCCCAAACGGGGGGAGGGGGGCAGACCACAACCCAAAGAACTTTGGTCTCTTTTTAATAGCTCTTCCAACAGCCAATCGCTTGGATCCCGACTCTTTGCGACAGCTTTTCCTGGCAGTATAAAGACACAGCCACATGGGAAACAAATGGCAGTAGGCAGTTCTAAAAATGTCTGAACAGCTTGCAGAGTCCTGCTGCTACGGCGGAAGCGGGGATTGTTTCATGCCAAACTTTTGGAGTCCAGTGTGCAGCCTACGCATGTCTGAGTATCTCATGGTCAAGTCAGAAGGTAAGGGAGTTTACGGGCCTCAAATCTGGTTTACAGCAGTCCAAGAGGCTGGTCACGGGATGCCTGATCAGAAGTTTGGAACACGCAAGACAACGGTCTGTTGAATTGGCCACAGAGCCCCAGTGTTCAATGACAGTAGTGCAGACGGGACGAATAAAAGCTCAGACTTCCAGTAACCTGGGACATAGCAGCAAAGGGATCTCATTCAGACGGCCAAGTCAGACTGCGGTTCAAATGCTCAGAACGCAGCAGGCAGATGGGAGCGAAGCGCTGGGCTGGCGTTCAGGTACATTCAGTAGCTGGAGTTTCATGCACTGCACTGTTACGTGAAATTGGAGCTTCCCCTTGCTACATTTTGGTCCTCGGCAACACACCCTTTCAGCCGCCACCCCGTCACTGGCCAGTGCAGCGCCCTGCTGCTGTGGAGTTTATTCCCAGCACTGACACACGGGTTAGATGCCTTGAGCATGTCCCACCACAGGACGCTCTGGGTTGGCTGGCTGAGCGCCACGCGGCTCCCGAAGTCTGAGACGTTTGGCGTCCCATGGTATCCAAACAGACGACTGCTGCCCGGGCCGGCAGGCGGCTTTCGTGTGCCTTGGGAAGGCAAGAGAGCTCCAAGCTAGCCCGGGGCTTGTCCATGGTGCCAGATCGGTGAATGTGCCCAAGGCCAAATCAAAAGCAGAACTCTTGCTCAAGCCGATGGCCTTGTAGACACAGAACTCCCATAAAGCCGCTCACACACCAGGTACAGCTGGAGTGCAGGGGGCTCTTCTGGGCTTCCTTTCACTGCCATCTTCTACCTCTGCTTTCTGGCCAGATGCCATCGGGTCCTCAGGCACAGTTCAGGTGCTCCAGCATTCCCCAGGGGGATCCTACCCCCCACCCCCCAGCCAGCCCTGCTCTGCTCCATTTCAGGCTCTTTCAGAGTCTCCGGGGCAGTGGCGACAACCAGTCAGCATGGACCCCAGGGACCAGAGCAACATCCAGGAGGACGGATTTCTCAGCCCTTGCTGGTGGCTGCATCCCCGAATCAGCCACTCTACTGAAAACTGGCATGTGGGGTGGGAGGGGGGAGGTGTCACTTACCGATGGAGAACTCCCCCCCTCCAATCGCACTCTGTGGTACGTGGCCAATCCGGTTAATTCCCCTGGTCACAGCATCTCCAGCCGTACCACCTGGGAGGTCAGGGCATGCGGGGTGGAGGGGTATGGACACATGGGGTCAGCTCTGGAGGACACCTGCATTTCTGGTCAGTTCCTGGAGAACCGACCACATCCTCTTGGCTCGTTTTGCCGGGCTGCTCGCAGAACCAACAGCATGTCTATGGGCTCTGTGGATGGGAGGTCCTGTGGCTGGCTGCCAGGAGGTGTGATCCCTGGCCGAGTCCCAAGTGCAGACCCAGCTGGGGCATTTACTGCTGTGGTTTGTTGTGCTGGGGGGGGGACGTGTGTGTGTTTTTCCTGCACTGGGGCAAAGCACTGCTTGGCCAGTGTGTTCAAAGAGGGAGCGAGCACCGGCACGGAACGCCTCTATTCCTCCGTAGGGATGGAAAAGTTTAACCGCGTAAAGTTAACGCAGCCCGCAGGGGCTGGGAGTCAGTGAAGGGAGCAGCTTGCAGGCCACGGTCCTGTGGAGCCCGTTTAACTGTGTAACTGATTTCAATTTTCATCGGTCACATGGTTAATAGTTGTACACGTTTTTTACGGCCCTATTCCAGAGCGCGCTCAGCACAGCCACGGCCTGACCCTCCATTGCTCTGGCTGATCCCTGCTCAGCCCTCTCCACAGAGGAGGTTTTGGGTTTCTAGGAGGGGGGAGCTGGTTGTGCGGCCAGAGCTCAGGACTCCAGATCCTCCATTCCTGGACAGGAAGGAGCCTGGAGAAAAGCCTCCGCAAAGTGCCCTGCCCCCTGCTGAGAGGGCTGACGATGCGCCGTGGCCAGCGTGGCACCTCAAACCCGAAGTACCCCACCCGCACGTGTCACTGCCCCCGGGACCTCTTCTTCCCCGCGCCCGGCCCTCCTGCCCACGGCCTGCTCCGAACCAGAGCAGGAGCTCCTGGGATCTCTGTTGCGACATTCAATGCCGTTCTCCTTTCACCGTTTTCCAAGGGGCCACAGATTTTGCATTGGCAGCACGTAACTGTCCCAAGCTCGCTGTCCTGGGGAAAATGGGACGTGCAGACTCCCCAGATGGGGAGCAATTTGGAGCCTGTGAGAAAACAGGAGGGGCTGCCTGGGCTCCCAGCCCCCCAGAAGCAGCAGAGGCCACTTCGTCCCCATCCTGAAACTGCCTCCTAAGAACAGGGTCAGCCCAAAGACCCATCCAGCTCAGTGTCCTGTCCTCCGACAGTGACCCATGCCAGCTGCCCTGGAGGGCATGAACAGAGCAGGGAATCACGTGATCCCTCCCGTCCCACATTTCCAGCTTCTGACAAGGCTAGGGACGCCCCTCCCCCGCCCAGCCTGGCTAACGGCCACTGACGGACCTTATCCGCCATGAGTTCATCTAGCTCTGTTCTGAACCCTGGTCTTCACCATGTCCTTTGGCAAGGGTCTCCTCCTGCCCTCCCTGGGAATGGAGCTAACGTCGCATCCTCTACCAACAGCCCCTCCCAGGATCCCGACGCCCCAAGTCTGTGACTCAGCGCTTCGACGAGCACAGCAGCCTGATGCTTCGCCCAACTGACCAGCAGCCAAGTGTCATTAGGTTCCAACCGTCTGCAGACGCCGGCAGCCCCGAGTTACTGCCGGGAGGCTCATTTCAGAGCCCGACAGACCAGAGGCTGGTTTTAAGAAACGGCGGCTGAGTCTTTGGAGCCCAATTACACAGCAAACGAGGGTCCAGCCTGCACTGTGCACTTGGGAACGAGCCTGCACCTGACTGGGGAGGGCTGGCTGCCGCCAGGGGAGTTTGGCCCCAGTTCAGCTCCGAGTGCGTAGCTGGCGTGGACTCCATGCCTTCCCTCCAGGTCGGGTCTCCAGAGGGCGGAGCGATGCTGGCCCTGTCCCGTGGCACCCCCGGAGCCTATGACGACAGAAGTTCTCTGTCCTTGGAGGAGCCCAGCCTTCCTAACAGGCAGTGACGCGTCCGCCAGGCAATAGCCAACATCCAGCAAGGGCCACGTTTTGGCACAGCCCACAGCTAGACCTGACAGTGCCTGCCCTGGAGGTGGGACAGGCCGGGTTACGACACTCAGGGCTCTGCATTTTCCACCCCGTGGAGTGCTGAAGCTACGCAGATTTCAGCGTGAAGCATGGCCAAAGCCATCAGCTGTATTACACCAGCCCCTTAATCCCCTCACCCCAAAGATCTGAGTGGAAAAGGGTTTCATCTGGGAGGTTTCTGCAAGCGTGGCCCAGAAAGGGGCAGGAATGACAGAGCAGGTTATGGCTGGCTCGCCCGCAGAACGCCTGGCGGGTTTCAGAGCCAGTCTCTAACGGAAAGGCGGGCCTCCCTGGCGTGCAGCACCAAGGAGCGTGCAGATTTCACGTCACCGTTGTCCATTCTGCAGCATCTGCCGGACAGTGGCTGCTCCAAAGCCCAGAGGCGCGGAAGAAAGGACCGCCCGCCCGCGGCAGAGACTTACTTCTGCAGCATCGCTTGCCACTCGCCTAGTCTGTCTCCGATGGGAAAGCGCTTGATGGTGCCCTGGATCTTGGCTCGCCACTCCCTCATGTAGTCCTCGATGTCGAAGACGAACGGCTGCTGCCCGAAGTTGGCATCGACGATCTCGCCAGGCGTCTGCAGCCCCACCGTGGGATAGAGGTTGGTCTGCAAAAGAGAAAGAAACCCACATGAACGCTTCCCAGCCCTGCCCAGGGGCGCTGCGAGGGGCGTGGGGATCCGTCCCTGGCCCGCAGCGATGGGCTGCAGGGGCAGGGAGACTAATTTTTAAAGCCACGGCCTGTGATTAGAGGCAACCGGGGCTTCTCTAGGCTGGCGACAGCTTCACGAGCCCGGTTTCTGCTGCGCCGAAAGGGGTGACGCGAAATCAGCGCACGGGGCTGCCTTCCCAAAGGGCGGTGTGATTTCTACCGCAGTGCGGGGCCAGGACAGGCACACACAGACAGACAAGCGAGCGCAAGGGGACAGCAGACGGACGGCCCCTGCCAGCGTCTTGAGCAAGGTCTCCCCTTTACCACAACTGACTCAGCTCGATGGCTGACCCAGAGAGACTCTCCAGTCTAGGGAACCCTTTCACCTTCCTTCCCCCACACCCTGACAGAGGGCTGCTATCACACAGCTGGGTTCTCCGGGCAAGAGGGGACGGATGTAGGACCCCCTTCCAGCACACAACCAACCCCACCACCATCCTCGCCCAGCACAGCCGGTTTGGTCGTAACAGGGCCCTCTCGTTAGCTCAGCAAACCAGCCCAGATCCGATGTCATTGCCGAGCAATGGTACCAACGTGTCAGTCTCACCAAACCCCCACCCACATGTGATTCAGCCTCGGCAGGGTTGAGATGACACGGCCCAAGTTCGGGGAGAGGTATCCCTGAACAAGTACAAGCAAATGGATACCCCTGAAGTTAGCCCCATCCCACTGCTGCCCCTTGGGAACAGTGCAGCGGGGTACCCGCCTCCATGGCCTGGGAACCAGTGAAGGGAGACCACACGCAGGCCAAGGCCTCGCCAACATTTCATCTTGGGGACCACATCCCAGCGCGTCTCCTGGCCGCTCCTCCTGTTCATATCCCCGCGGCAGCTGCAGCCATCGCCTACGCGGGACGGTAGGAGCCAGCATGATACTGCCACGGCAAACCAGGGGCAGAGGCGGCACCATGCGACCACTCTACCGTCCGTCCCGAGCAGTGATCCGAGGCCCACGGTTTGGGAACCACCGACTGCGTCAATGTCTCCCTGTTCTTTGTCGCTCACCGCTCACACGAGGGCCCCGTCTCGGGAAAACAAGGAGTCAAGTTGGCCCAGGGTCCAAAGGGACCGACTGGACGGCCTGCCCGAGAGCTACCGGAGAAGCGCAGCTCAGGGACTCGGGACAGCCAGAGGCGTTCACCGCAGAGATGGCCTCTCTTCTGACACATGACACTGGATAAGAGCCAAGCAGGCCCTTCCAACCTGCCCCTGGGGGAGCCTACGCTGAAGCCAGCGACGCCATCTCCCATGGTAGCGCTAGTGGGAGTTCTAGAAATAAAGGCGCAGTGGAATTCCAGAGCCGGGGCCGCATGGCTTCTTTGCCACTTCTCGGCTCCCGAAATCTCCAAGCCACAGAGACCTGGCCTACCCTAGGACCTTAGACTGAAATAATCCCCCACGGTCAAATTTGTAAGCCACGTGTCCACACTCCCAGGCCTGCTGTTCCGGAATTCCAACGCTGCAGCCCTGCTTGGCACGAGGAGTAACGTTATTCCCGGCCGCGTCCGTCCGGGATAACACGAGGGGGGACGCTCCGGTGCCGCTCACTCCAACTACTTGGCCTCTGGGAGGTCTCCTGCAGCTCCCTGGTGAGCTTCCTGGGGCTCTGAGTCCGAGGGAGTGTGTCCCCTCCGATTGCATTCGATGCTTCCCCAGAGAGAGGACCTGGAAATTCGCATCTGTAGAACTGGGGGCCCAGAAGTCGAACTCAGTAAACTGGAAATCATCTCCCAGTGTAGACAAGGCCGGAGCGGGGCAGAACCAGATCACCAGCTTGGGTACATTCGTTCACTTCCTAATGGGGTTGCTGTCCAGCTGCCACTAAAAGGCAACAGACCAACAGGAGGCGGCCCTGGTGAGACCCCTCTGAGAGCACGGCCAGCGATCTGGCCCAAGCAGTCTGAGGGCTCCAGTGTCACCCCACAGCTAAGCCATCTCAGTGGAACGAGCGCTCCTCTGAGCCCTTCCCCGCTGCTTGGGGGCTTGCAAAGCAATGGGGGGGGCTGTGCAGACGAGAGCATGCGACTTCTCTCTTCCCCCAGACCCCCGGCAAAGCCGGCAGGCCAAGTCCAGGGCGCTGCATGATGCTTTTCGGCGTTGAGCTGCTGCTCGGCCGGCTGAGACGGGAACGGCTGCCACCGGGGTCTGAAATGCCCAAGCGGCGAGTGGAAGAGGCTGCTCCGTGCGTGTTTTCTCTCCTCCGCCCTGCCAGGCTGGGAAAGGAGAGGGGGAAACCAAGCGGCTGCATTACGGACTCGGCATCTCCTCAATCGCAGGAGCCTCTGGGGGGTAGCTTGGGTGTGGCTCACCCCGCTGAGTGGCTTCTCCGGCTGCTCCGCTTGTGCACTGAGAAATAAGGCACTGAGGAAAAGCCCCCTGCAAGAGACTGTATCATCTTGTCATGCTACGCACAGGGCCTCCAGCCGGGGTGTCGCCAGACTGAGGCCTCTCAAAGGCACAAGTCAGGCCCCCCAAAATCACGACACCTAGCAAGGGGGATGTCCTTCGGGGCACGTCACCCTCAGCAGAAGCTGCTAGGTCCTTTGAAAGCCGTCAGCACAGAGTCACCACGCAGCCGCCTGCACACAAACCAGCCTTCCTCGCCGCCGATCAGAGCCATCGTCAGCTTCGCTCTCAATCCCCCGGGGTGTAGGGAGCAACCAACCCACCTCCCTCCCTTCTCTTGCCCCTCAATGTGCCCCCCAGTCTCCTTTTCCCACCTACCTCTTGCCTCCACTTGTACGTTCACTACAGTTGTATTTCCCTCCCTCACGCCACACCCCTGCACCCCCCAGCCTACCTCCTCTTCTCCACGCCCCCCGTGCCCTGCCTGTTCCTAGCCCAGCCTCATCTTCCCTGGGGGGCAGCTTGGGTCACACCCACTGGAAACATGCTGGCTCTCCCCAGGCAATGGGAGTCAATGCACGGGCAGACAGGACCGGGAACACAGAGAACAGGTTTCCTGGGCGAGGTGCCATGATCACTTGGCAGAGCTGATCTGCACTTTTCGGACCCCATTTGTACAACGGGCTGCCCCACCTCTCACCAGGGCGTCGGCATCACCGGGGGCAGATGGTAAAGGGGCCCTGGCGAGATGAATTTTTTACACTGACAACATTTTTTAAAGAATCCCGAGGTCAGAAGGAACCAACCTTGCTCACCTGTGTTAACAGCCCACAGAACTTCCCCCAAACCACCCCCAGAGCATCCCATTTCGAAAGGCATCCAGCCTTGACCGAAACACTTCCGAATAAAGCCCTCTCTCAACAGCATTGACTGAAACACCCATCCCCTGAAAAACGGGTGGGGCTTTTCTGCTTTCTCTCGGATATTTACGAAGGTCTTTCCAGAAAGGCGAGGCTGTCTGCCTTTGCAGAGGCCTGGAGCCGTGAGACAGCTGCACAGGTTTCAAATGGATTCAGTTAAACCAGTGCAAACCTCTCAACCAAGCTGAAGAGGCTTTGTAAAGAGCCGTTCCCGTGGATGAATGTGTCTCTGGCTAGCTTAGCAGGGATAACAAGCACTTTGAGACCATTTATACTTCTTGAGACTGGAAAACCAGGCACGCACACAAGCAGCGCCGACTGTGTATCCAAGGCCCACTGGGACCAATAAAGAAAAACCAGCTGATTTTGAACTCTGCAAGGAAACTGTTTCCAGACAGGTAACTAACGTGCTGAAGAACCAATTGAAATGCCTGGCGTAAGCTACTGAAGTCAGTCACCCCTACAGCTCCAGGAATCGCTGCCTGTCTCTCTCGTGGGTGTTCTCTAGAACGTTTGCCTCAAGCCGAACGGGCAGGGGGAGCTTTGACACCCAGGGCCCAAGAGGACCATCAGACCAGGATGTGCATACGCAAAAGAGAAACCCCATTTCAAGGGATCGGGACAAGCCCTGGTAAGGTCTGAGACCCGTGGACCCTACGAGGCTCACTAAGGTCTAAGATTTCTGAAGAGAAGAACAAAGAACGGCCAGGCTGGGTCAGACCAAAGGTCCATCCGGCCCAGTGTCCTGGCTGCCGACAGTGGCCAATGCCGGGGCCCCAGAGGGAGGGAACACAACAGGGAATCACCACGTGATCCCTCCCCTGTCATCCAATTCCCAGATAAACAGAGGCCAGGGGCCCCATTCCTACCCATCGTGGCTAACAGCCATTGATGGGCCTAACCTCCATGAATCTGTCTAGCTCTTTTTTGAACCCTGTTAAAGTCCTGGCCTTCACTACATCCTCTGACAAGGAGTTCCACTGATAAACTGTGCGCTGCGTGAAGAAAAACGTCCTTTGGTTTGTTTTAAACCTGCTGCCTATTCATCTTCATACTTCCACTCCCTTTTGCAGGAAAACTTCTAGGGCACAGTTTTCACGGCCCTGGCAAAGGAGGGGATGAATGCGGATAATGTTTAACATTGATTATACGCAAGGCACACTGAGCATCTGCCAAGCTGGGCAAGTCTCCCTTGCTACTGATGCAGAAACCCGACCCGTCCCTCTGTCGGGAGCACTGGGGAGCTGTGCTGGTGCTGAGCATTGAGATGTCCGAGATGTGCTACCATCCCCCGAGGGTGCCTTGCTCTGTATTAATGCTGCTGAGCAACCCAAAGGTGCCTGTCAGGAGCAGAGACCTGTCCTGCTGAACTCTGTGGGGGAACAGAAGAAGACGCGTCTATGCCCTTAATGAGGGCCCTGTCTAGACAGACCCAACAGGCAATGGGTGGAAGGGGTCAAGCAGCAGCAGAGGGCTCAGCCAGCCTGTTACCTCTATTTGGTTTCCTGTGGGGAGGGCTGGGGGAGGGGACCATAGGAAGTGCCTAGTAAACAGGAGCAAGGGGTGGGAATGAAGGAAAGGTGATTTGGGGGGCAGGAACTGGGGATGGGAACAGGAGGCTGGACTGTGAGGTCGAGGAGATGGAGGGCCAGGAGAAGGTCGGGACAAGCCACCAGTCAGCAGATCGAAAACCACCTCCCAAGGGCAAACTTCAAGCAGCAGCCTGCTGCCACCACGGGTGTGAGATTCCCAAGGACCAGCCCTAAGAGCGCCCCCCCCATAAATCCTGCTTCCCCCCAGGGCCTGTCCTGGCCATCGGCTTCCCGGAAGAGATGGGGCAGCACCACAGACGTCTTGGTGCCAGGGCAGGAAGGTTCTATTAGAGCCAGTGTGCTCACGGACCGAGCAGACAATTCTGACGCGCCCGCTACAGTTCAGACTCCCTGGTGATGGCTGCGACGTACTGCCGTGTTCTTAACAGTCCCCCAGCTACGGCTCCCGTCTCCAGCGCAGCCAAGGCCAGCGCCATGCGGAAACTCTTCCTTTGAGAGCAGCTGGCACATTGCAGGCTGGCAGAACCAAGACGGGACTCTCAGACCCAAGAGCGTGGAAGTTTGGGGCATCTTCCCGCTGCCTCTGGCTGGTTACAGAGGGCGTGGGCAGGGCTTGCCGACAGCTGGCGGAGCTGGGACGAGCACAGAGCGAGGAGAGGGGACCTCCCTACAAAGGAACATCTGAAATTCTCGTTCCCTTATCGCTGCTGCGGCAAGGTTACGAGCCTTTGCTGGAGTATTCAGAGGGGAGTTTAAAAGTGGTGACGCCGAACAAACACCGCACAGTGATCCCTGCGGACAAGGCCCCAGACACTGCACTAGAGCAGGAATTCACACTGCAGTCCCAGGCAAGGTAACTCTCCTACGAGGGGACCTTGTGAGGTCCTTCTTCCCCACCCCGTCCCTGCGGTGAGGAGACAGGGCGTTCTCATAGAAGGGGGAACTCTCGTCCCAGTACACGGAGCCAGGCGGGGAACACACATCGTTAGGAGCACGTGCGACCCTGGGACGGGGCATTACACAAGAGACAACCCCCTCCCCTCCCAGGGACTAGTCCCCCTCCCTTCAATTTGCATCCCTGGTTAAAATACTGAAAATAGTGGTACTTACAGGGAGGTCTGTAAAGGCTATACCTGTGGGGGGAAAAATATTAGAATTAAAGACAAAGGATTTTCCCCCACGTGCCTACAGGCTCGACATGCCGCAAACTGACATTTCCGTTCATCTCAGCTCTGGCCTGGACTTAGCCCTGTTATTGAACAAAGTGTCTCCATCTCCCTCTATCTTGGGCTACGGTTCGGGTAGGAGTTCGTGTCCTCGGACACTCACTCCCACCCGTGTCAATGCAATAACTTTGCAAAAGCAGCCCCTTTTTCCTTTGCTTCTCCCCCGCGTCACGGCAGGACTCCGCTCTGAAGCCGCCGGGTAAAGTTTCCCTTCGAGACACATTTTTGCTTTGGGAACGGTGGTGCTTTCATATTGCTGCGGTCTGGCCTGGGGGAGCCGAGCACTCAACGCCCGGTACAGCGCCCAGGGACGGGGCCTTGCACTAAGACAGGGCTGGTGCTGGAAACCATTTGCAGATCTGCAGCAGTGCTTGGCTTCCACTCCGCGTTCGGAGCCTCCTGTGAGCCAAGCGAGACCTGCCCCAAGGTAATTCCCAGAGCAGAGCTTCCAGACCATCATCCGGGCGGGATTTAAATATGGGCAGCAAAGGAGAATCCCCCCAGCCCTTGCTAAGCTGTTCCAGCGGTTAATTACGCTCACCCCTACAAACACACGCCTCATTCCCAGTCTGAACCTGCCTGGCTTCCGCTGCCAGCCACTGGAGGGTGTTAGATCTTTCTCTGCTAGACTGAAGAGCCTGCTGTTGTTACCCATGAAAGTACCTATAGACTGAGCAAGTCACCCGTAACCACCTCCTCCTCCTCCCTCCTCTGTTAAACCAAACAGGTTGCGCGCCTTACGTTGATCATAGCACGGAGGTTTGCTCACCCTTGACTCATCCCTGTGGCTCTTCTCTGGCCCCTCTCCAACGTACCACCCGCCTGCTTGTCTGCGGACACCAGAACTGGACACAGGCTTCCAACAGCACCAGGCCCAAATACAGAGGAGCCACAAGCACCTCGCACTTCCAATATAACAGAAGTGAAGGGATTTACAGGGTCTCTATCTGGCAAGTCAGAAAAGAGGCCCACGTTACATAGAAGCAAAGGTTTCTTGTATTTTCCAAAGCAGGGGTGAGAAGACTATTAGGCACTGGAACGAACTGCCTAGGGGGATTGTGGAGTCTCCATCCCTGGAGATATTGAAGAGCAGGTTGGACACACACCTGTCAGGGATGGTCTGGACGGTGCTTGGTCTTGCCAGGAGGGCAGGGGACTGGACTCGATGGCCTCTCAAGGTCCCTTCCAGTTCTTTGATTTGGCCACTGGCTCTAAACAGGGATGTGAACAGGTAACTGGTTAACCAGTAAGCATCACCCATCCCAGGTGATGCTTACCAGTAACCGGTAGCCCAGCTGGCTCTCCCACCCGGTTCCCCAAAGTGTTTAACATTCCATTGAACCTGTCAACATTTTAAGTGGGATTTTCCATCCCCAAGCGCCAAACCAGGCTCCGTGGGGAACAGAGTGTGTACAGGGCATTTCCAGAAGCAGGAGGGCTACGGGGCAAGCAGCCCTCTCGAAGGAGGCTGCAGGGACGTGCTGGCTGGCTGTGCTGTATGGTCTCGAGTCAGGAGTTTAAGAACTACAGCCAGGCTCCAACAGGAGACAGGGACTGGTCATGCAGCAGCGGCTCAGTCGTCTCTCTCCAAGAACGCGCGCTGCGCTCAGACTCGCAGGACACCCCCAGCACCCGGAAGAAGGGCTGGTTCCAAGCCCACGGCCTGCCACCCCGCGGCGCGTGGACGCTCTTCCCCCAGCCCCGCCACCAAACCTCCAGGAGTCAACCAGCCCCCACGAGACTGGTCATGGATGGATCCCCTCCCCCATCTGCCTGCTGCCCTCCAATCTACAGAGCGTGCTCGCCTCTGCTCTGCCACTCCACCAGCTCCTGCACGCCTCGCACGGCAGCCCCCGCCGCCTCGGCTGCATCTCAGTCTGGGCGTAGGGCGAGGCACAGAGGCCCCAGGGCGGCGGGTGTTACAGAGAGGAGACTGACACTGCCAAGGTGACAGAGGCCTGGCAGCGGGCACAGAGCGGATCAGTGAAGCAAGGCACTGGGGCCATGACCAATGCAGGGATCCTGACGCGCTCATTACCACATTGTGGCTTCTCCGCAGGCATGGGACTGCCGTGCGCCCTAGCGACCAGAAGAAAAAAAAAGCGCGCTCAGTGATTCTCGGACACAGGGGTGATTTCTGTGTCGCCCCGCAGTGAACTATCTTAGTGTCCAGCAAGGGAAGGGGCGAACCTTCAGCACTCTAGCCGGCCGCGCGGTCGCTGCTACAGTGCACTGAGCCGCTCCAGTTTGAAACAGGCGTAGAACAATGTGCACTGTAGACAGTTTGGTGCACGGCGGATTTCCATGCCACTTTGCCCAGAGCCACCTGTTCACACCCCAAACTCCGTCTGCCGAGAGAATTCCCTCCCCCCCTCTACTGTGTGGGCGCGTTTGTTTCAGGGAGTGCCCGAAACCCCTGGAGAGGCAGATGCACGAGCCGCTGGGCTGAGAAAGTCCGGCACAGTGACCAGTGAACGACTGATAGGGCCAGGAGGTTAATTAACCATCCCACAAATTGGAGCTACTTTCTAGTAGGCAACCCCATCACACGCCAAGAGAAATACGGATCAAGGGGCACAACGCACTGGAACAAACAGGCGGGGGATATATTTCTAATAAGGATTTCCCCCTCCTGATCTCGTCTGCCCACCTCCCCACTCCAACACCCTTCCAGCACCGCGGGCAAGTCTCAGATTTTCTTTGGCCAGCGGAGCGAGAGCAAAAGGAAACGAGCCAGGCTCTGCAGCAGCAGGGAGAAGGTCGCTTCAGCTCAGCGGGAATTGCAGCTCTGCCCCGGCATTCCTCAGGGGGCAGGTGCAGGAAGCCGGCAGCCCCTGGCATCCAGGTGGCCACAGAGGAGGAAACAGTCACAGGGTTGCCCTGCAGCTGCTGTTTTCTACAGGCAGCCAGCGCTCTGCTTGTGGTGCGCTCCAAGACAGGACACAGAGCAGATTTCCCAGCTGAAAGTGGCATTCCAGCCCATTCCAAACAAGGGAACACTAATCCAAGGGGCACTAGGGGCGAGGCTGCTTCAACTACATCCTATTTTCTCATCGCAATACAACTCCCTGGGCCATGCAGCCATGCTGCTTACTGCATGGGGAGGAGGGGCGTGGGGAGCTGCGTTCAGTTTCATTGCTTCACACAGCCAGCTAAGTGCTCAACAGAGGCCAGACCCCACACGGCCATGAACAGAAAGCAACCCTGAACTGTTCCGCTGGGTAAGCAGCAACACGGTGCCACCTCCCTGCAGCAAGTCGAGTGCATGGAGCTCGCACTGACGCAATTTTAGGAAGGTGGTGGGGACCCCAGGACCAGACGTCTCAGCAAGCGAATGCCAAGCTTCTCTCCTGAGAGTCAGTGGCTCAAATCCAAGCCAGGGCAGTAGCGGCTAAGTCATTAGCATCTGACAACTGCTCAGGGGCCTGCATACAGTACGGCTCATGCCAGTTCGGCGCCCAATGACATCACCGCCCCCCTCCCCCCGACAGTCTGAGCGAAGATCCCATGGACTGAACTGGGCAGAGACTGAGCTACCCGCAGAGCGAGTCTCTTCCGGTCAGGAGGGGAGGTCACTGGCAGGTAGGCACAAAGCACACTGCCAGCTCAGCATACCGCCGTTAGATCCTTTTGTACAACAACGGGGGTCCATTTTTTAACTGCGAGTTTCCTTCAGTTGAAGTTTAATGAAATTCTGTAGCCACCACTATATCTGATCGTCGGCAAGATCGCTGGCTCTGTCCCCTCATGCTCATGACCTGACTTTCCATAAGATCTCAGAGCCATAAAATAATTTATTCACCTGCGTGAAGTGCTGGCTTCGCTAAGTTCTGGCACCGTCCCGTTTCCTGCACGGACGTTGTCGTTCATCTTTCAGGGAGGCTGCCCACACTCGACCCGTTTTGGTAGGAACGAAGCCGAGAGACCAGGCGGGTGAGCTCACATCGGTTATTGAGCCAACTTCTGCTGGTGCGAGAGACGAGCTTTTTAGCTTACGCAGAGCTGCTCTCCTGGTGGAGCTGAAAGGCTTTGTGATCAGCACAGAACACCTGGATTCTGGAATCCATGGCAGCCAGAGCGTGTGACTTGACAAATACACAGTCTGCAGATGGGCGGTGTACTTCTGGGCACTGGAAAGCTCTTTTAGCTCGATTCAGTACTCATCAGTATTCATTAAAAGTCTATGGAAGTTATGTACTGGGTAAAGAGATGCAGCAGATTAGTGATCTCTTAAGCAACATGCAACAGAGGAATAAAACTCCAGGCTGAACCTCTCTAGTCCAGCAACATCTGTGGTACAGCAGGATTTTAGTTAGCCAGATGTCCACTTAACCAAAGAGTGTGGTCAAGTTTCCCATGGTCCCATAAAGTTTTACAGCCACCAGGCCTGGGTCTCTGCGTTCTGTGCTGCTACTTAGCTCTAATTTACCCCTAAGTGTTGTCTCACAGCCCAGTGGCAGTGTTGGTAATGCTGCTAGACAATATCGATCTGCCATGGTTCGGCAAACTCTCTGGTCCGGCACCAGTCAGCTCCCAAAGGTGCCGGACTAGAGAGGTTCAACCTGTAGTTCCTTTCTCTCACGGTGAGCATTAGATTAGACACAATTGTTCTATCGATAATTTGAAAACACAGATGTATATGACAGGAGAGAGGGCACTAAAGATGGAAAATCAAAAGACACCTGCTATCTTAGTCCACCCACAGGACTTCAGAAATAAATGCTGAATGATGAACACAAGTCTTCCTTCGACAAGTTATTTAATGCTGCTGCTGTGTCACGGCTTTGTGATTTATTTGATCAGATACTGAAAAGAATGCATTAGTTTCCTTCCCTATCCATTTAGACTGCACTGGGATATCATTCAGAGGTGTTTAATGGCCAAAGGATTACCATCTTCCCTAATGTCTAAAGATTAGGAACTTTTTAAAAGTCATTTTTAAGTAACTCCTAAATGCCAGGATTTCCACTACCAGAAAGTTGCTCTGTCGATCTTCTTCCCCGCCCAAAGCTCAGGATGCCTGCAGGCTCTTTTGATAGTGCAGAAGAAATGGAGTGTCACCACTCTCACCTGGATGCCCTGCAATTTGGGGCCCACCCTAACAAAGCAGCGGAGCAAATTAATTGCAGAGCACAAGGCAGATCTGCTGAGAGATTGAGCTCAACACTCCAAATGCAGGGGTGAGCAGGTCAGGGAAGTAGCCGTGACCTCCCTTGGAACAGAGGAAAGGGATCTGTGATCAACGCTCCAGGCGGTGATTTCTACCAAGCCGTGCAACCAAGTGTGAACCCCTTCGTGCTAGGCGGACTCCAGGAATGAAACAGCTTATTTGCTTCGATGCCCTTGAGGACGTGAGGGCCAAGCGTGTGTCTGTCTCACGCTTCCCCCAAACCTGTACTACTCTGATTAAAATGCAGAGCAACCCAGTTCAACACAGGATTCCCTCTCCGTGGGAACCAGAGCCTGTCTGGGTGGAGGATGGCTTTTACGATCCAACACGTCTTTTCTATCACAGTTGTTAGTCGTCTTTGAAGTACTCCAAAATGTGGAAAAAACCAACGAGCCCTCAAGCAGAGAGGCTAGCTAGCTATACCTGCCCGCATCCAAGAAGGAGTATTACATTAGTAACGCATTACAAAGGCAATTTCCCCTCTGGATAGTCACGTCTCCAGACAAAATGCCCCACTTCCACCCTGACTTGATTAGCTTCGTTAACACAAGCAACTTTGTCCTTCTATATACCCGGCTTCTGTAACTCCCACTCCAATACATCTGATGAAGTGATTTTTACCCACGGAAGCTAATGCCCAAATAAATCTGTCAGTCTTTTAGGCAGGGGTGGGCAATAATTTTTGAAAGGGGGCTAATTCAAAAATGTTCAAAGTGGTCACTGGCCTACCCGGAAGGGGCGGGGCCTCAGGCAGAAGGGGCGGGGCCTTTAAATAGCAGGAGTTGAAAGGACACATGCCTCTCCAGCAACACATTAGGGGGTGGGACTGGGAGCTTGGTGGGCAGGATCTGGCCGGCTGACAGGTTCTTGCCCAGCCCTGGTCTAAGGTGCCACAGGACTCCTTGGTGTTTCTGCAGATACAGACTAACACGGCTCCCCTCTGGGATGTAACCAGGTAGGGACCGTGCAGCAGGGATGCAGGAAGGAACGCTGGCGAACATGGTCACCCCCCCCCCCCGCTTTCTGTTCCCCATTTCTCCCCACGCCACACTAAGGGGAACACTAAGGGAAAGAGGGAGGGAAATTGCAGGGCTGGCCCCAGCTGGATCCACGTGAGACGGAGTTGATCTCTGAAGAGCTGCTTTTCCTAGGACAAGACAGACGATCCCAGCATCTCAGCCTGTAAGCTCTGCAAGCAGCCTGGCTGGAGGGGATGTGCCCCAACTGTCCTTGAAAGAGCAGCACAGACTCTGCAGGAAAACACTGAAGGGCTGTGACAAAGGGCTTCTTTGCCAACAGCCTTGGGACATCCTTTGGAGTTCTCGGCCGCATGGGAGCCGGGTGCTGCTCCTTCGGGCATCTGCAAAGCCATGGCCTGGTGCATCTCAGGACAGAGAGGTTCCCAGTGCGCACACAAGCACAGCAGCTGCCACACGCACAGGCAGGAGTGGAGCAAACCCCAAGAGCCAGGAAAGGCTAGTGAAGGCGGATGCATCCTCTTGCCTGCCCCCTGGCTCTCAAGCTGGCCACAGTTAGGTGGAGCCCAGCCTCAATGGTACTACCACGGCAGTTCCCTATGGACGCAGCTCGGCCAGGTAAATATGCACCCTTCCATTCCAATGCCAAACGGCATGTGCCCCCCACCCCAGCCGCTCTGGAAGCAGGCCTGGTCTGCCAGGCGATGCATCGGGAGTGGGAAAGCAGGTGGTGATGTGGCAGGGACATTCTCCAGGAGAGGAGCACAGCTTGTATCAGAGCACACAGAGGTTTCGCCTGTCACCTGACTCCAACTCCCTTCCCCCCAAGCCAGGCACGCAGTAACCAGCCCATCTCCAAGCCAAATCCTGCCCTCCTGCCGAAAGCAACCGGGCCCTCTGCCACAGCATCGGAGGTGGTCTCCGGGTCACCTTTGTCACAGACTAATCCACAACTTCGTGGCCATGGAGGGGAAGGTTTAAGTGGCCCTCACGCCCTCCTAGCCACCTCCCACTGTTCTGCTTGTAGGGATGTGCAAGGTTAACTGGAGCAGCCCCCCGCCCACTGCAGGCAGGGGCACTCAAGCCCAGCCAGAGCAGCCCCTCGCCCATGGCGGGCCTGGCCTGGGGTGCAACGGCTCCCTCCTGCATTCTCCCAGTTGAACGGTTAACTGGTTAAACGTAACGTTGAGTGGTTAATGGATTAAACAGGACTGTACATCTCTAGTCTGAACTAGTCATAATAATCACGATTTGCATGACCGTTGAGTGTAAGAGCCCAGGCCTGCATCAGAACCCCACCGCACTACCGGTGGAGCAGACGGGACAAAAAATGCCCCCTCCCCAATCTACACAAGCTTACTCTCCTCTCTCCCAGGGGTCCCGCTGCAATTTGCACAGGACACCCCAAAACGCTGCTCCTGTGACACAGCGCTAGCTTCCTCCCTGGGAAAGGTGTAATGGGTTCCTTCGGCTTGCAGGCAGGGCCATCTCTCTGCCAGGAAGGAGCAGGTGGGAGATCCAGGGAAGCAGCACTGGAAACACCGCACTCTGCCGACACGGACCCTGCAGAGAGCAGGCGCCGAAGGCCAGCTAACCTGGGAGCCCTTGCTGGGCTGGGCCAAACAGCCGCCATCCTATCACACTCCCTGGGCAAAGCCGCGGGCAGGGACAGCGCTCAGCCGGGTTTGAGGAGTCTGCGCCGATCTGATGCAGACCAGTTGCTAAGATGCGGATGGAGGAGCGGGCTCTTACATCCCACTGCCGCTGTTCCCCGAAAGTGGCCTGCAAAGCACGTTAACTAGCCTGTCACAGCTAAGTGCGGCCAGATGGCCAGCAGGCAATACCTGGCCCATGTCAATTGCAGTTTGTTACCGGAGGGAGGGGTGTCTCTCAGCCAATGTCTTCAGGTTGGAGCATTCACTGGGAAGGCCTGGGAATAAGGGCCACTAATATTCATTCTCATTAGTTCTATGCCTCATCTGCATAATGCACAATCCCTGTTTGCCTGCGACACTGCCTCTGGCAAACAGCATCAAGCCAGGGAAACCGCTTTTGACAGAAACCAGCAAAACCGAGCAACGGGATTGCATCCTGTCCAGTTCCACTTGCTGCTCTATGCCCTGATCTTACGTTAGCCGTTCCCGGAGCCGCGCAGAGATTACACGCTTCCACCCAAGAACGGGCGCTTTCCCGAGCGTCAGGGCTGTAAATCAGACACCGTGGAAACGGCTGGGGCCAGAACGCTGTACTATTTCATAATCCCAGCCCTGAGGCCCACGTGACAGTCGTGAATTGAATCCCCCCCCCCCCGGAATGTACTGTTCCATTTGGCCACGCCTACTCATACATATGCATACTAGGACATAGCCCTGCCCCCTTGCAGGAAATAAATTCTGCCACCTGGCTGAAGTCCTGAGGCTCATTTTGCTCAGATCCACCCGTCCTGAGTGACACCCGCCATGCGTAGCTGTCACCTTCCTTCTGGTTGACACTGTTGTTGGAACGTGTGCCTGCGGCTCCTTCAGCAGCCAGAGGGGGAGACTGTTGAGATACAGAAGCAGTTTTCCCCAGGCCTTGAAATGACACTTCCCACTGAATGTTTTCTAGCACCAGCTGGCACATCCAGAATGAGCGACAGGGACGATGTTGACCTACCAAGCTCCGATGGTTTGGGGACATTCGCGCCCAAGGCGCTCCCGACAGGAAGGTCGCAGTGAAAGGGCACAGAGGCCAGGGAAGGACGCCAAGATGGAGCCCGCAATGGCAGGGACATTATCCCCTGGCTAGGGTCTCCCCAGAAGATCTCAATCCATCTGTGAGGCTTGTTCTCCTCTGAGCGTGGGGCTCGGGCAGCCTTTTCCAAGTCCCTCCACCGTAGCCACACGCTTGCTTGTGCTGACCCGTCATGTGCGGGCTCCACTATCTACCCAACTTGCTCCTTCATCACAAGGTCAGCTCCCGCCTTTGCTCTGTCAGCAACCGTCCCATTCCCACAAGCCACCCTGCATTGGTGGGAAAAGCAGCTGGCAATCGAGGGAACCAGCCCCTTAACCCTCTTCCACATCCCTCCTCATAACTCTTCTCTTCCGCAGGGCAGACCAAACACTGCACTCTGGTAACCGCTATTACTGCTCCTCATCAGCACTGGTCGTGTTACTGATGAAGGAACCGACGCTCAGAGACAGGCCTAACGTCGCAGGGCTGGGAACAGAACCGAGCCCCTGGGACTTCCAGCATCCGCTCCTACAGCCGCCAGCACCAGAGAACTACGGGCGCGAAGGCAGGCCCAGCCTGCAGGGCAAAGAGTGAAGCAACAGTCCTTCCGTTAGATACAAGCAGCATCCAAAACAGGCGGAGCATCACCGGCTTTCAGACTGTGCTGTCAGCCCCAATGGGTACCACGGCCCGTAGGAGGGTCCTTTCGAGTCAGTCTCCAGCTCCCACCATCCAACACCCTGGACTCTCCACCTACCACAAAGGGAAGAGAGGCAACATTCAGGATTCATTAGGACGCCTCCCCAGGGGCTTGGCAGTCCCAGCTTGCTGAAGGTGCTCGTTTTCCTCCAGCCTCCACGTCGCACAGAGATGCACGTCCCATGCCCGCCTGTTGCAACCACTCTGCCCATCTCCAGGAAGGAGCTTTGCCATGGCCGAGAGGGGCTGAGAAATGGATCCTCCTCAGCTCCAAGCACTAACAGATGCTTCTCCTCTTGGCCTTGGGCTTCCTTCTCAACAGCCATGGGGAGACACCAGTCTGCGGCGGCCTTTCTGGGAGAGACTTGTGATCCACTGGCCCAGAGAAACACTGCCCATCTGGACACCCTCTGTGAAGGAAGAGGTAGCAGCTGGTGCTGCTCTTCTCCCCTAGGTCCCGGCTTCTGCAAATCAACCACCAGGCATCCCTTTACGGACTTCGAGCCAGCCCAGAGAAGTGCTGGGACACGAACGGACCACGAGTGGTCCCAGCTGCAGCTGTTGCACCACACTGCTCCTCCCGCACTCGGGTCATAGCCACAAAGCTGCCGTATTCACTGGGCCCTGGATCCTCCTCCCCCCGGTCCCTGAGACAGCAGGCCGGGGCGCCGGCACCTCAGAGCTCTCTACTTTGCTGGGAGAAGCACGTGAATCACTTCCTCTTCCACTCCTGCCTGACAAGAATTCAGAACGAGCGAGTCAGAGGCCTTCTTTGGAATCAGCCACCGCACACGTGCGCACGGACTAAACGGATCCTCGAGATGAGCAACAGAAATGGAGGCCTGGGAAGGGAAGCGCATCCCCCATGACCTTCTCTGCAGGAGCCCTGAGCAGAACGCGGCTCTCGGCGGGATACAAGGCGCAGCCACCCATCACCGTCTTCCCTTCGTTTTGTCACGGCCACTGGGCCAGCGAGACAGGACAGTGCTGTACTGCAGCGCCGACATGAATGACATGACAGGAACGGAAAGGGTTAGCCCACATCCACTCTGCTTGGCACATCCCCTTTCGATCCAGTGGTAGCACTCCAACCAGCAGACGCCCTCGCTTTCCAGCCATGCCTTCTGCATTATGGATGGAAGGTGGGGCCCAGAAGCCGTTGGGTAAAGCAAAGGAAAATACCTTCCCCAGCTGCAATGTATTCACTGAAGCTTACACTGGCTCCCCTGATGCACAAGGGCTCCCGCATTTGCCTCGCTTGCCGTGCTAAGTCCCGAATCCTCGGTGCCCCAAAACTAACTAGAACTCAACATTCTAATCCAGCTGGGCATTTGGGGTTTGTAGCCACCACCAATGATTTGCTGGGAGGGGAACTGACGAGGCTGAGCTAGAAAAAAAAAAAAAACAAAGCAGGAACTCGGCCCTTTGAACAAAGGAGAAACAGGGAGCAAAGAAGCCTGAAGCAGGTGAGGACCGTGTGAGAAGCACTGAAGGGGAGGTGGGCTCAGGAGCACAGAAGCCAGAGTAGCTCGCCCACAGGCAGCCACAAGGTAGGTGGCTCCCTGGAGGCCGGGGGAGCCATTTGCCGATGTTACTCCAGCGGGGAAAAAAGGGGGAGGCAGGGGAAAGACCAAAATTGTTGAGCTTAAAAAAGAGACCTGGAAAGTTAAGCCAATAAAATAAAATAAAACAAAACAAAAACAGCATGGCCCCTTTAAGTGTGAGAGGTTGAGCACTAAGACCCAGGGAAGTCATTGTTTCCCCTTGCTTCAGGTCTTTTTGCAGGAGGCCATCTTGTTTTCTTGATCGAGCCCCTCAGGTAAGCAGAAGGGCCGGGGGCGGAGCCCAGTTGCTGAGTGTGTCGTAGGGTTGCCAGGTGTCCAGTATTTTCGCCTCCTGGCAGGGAAAAATACCAGAAACTCCTGGACATTTCAGGTGTCCAATATTTTCAATTTTTTACCGGACAGGAGGCGAAAATACCAGACAACTGGCAACCCTGTCACAGCTGGCAGCCTCTTGCTGCAGTGCCACGTTTAAAGCCCTTCTCCCAACCTGGGAGCCTCGCTGGTTTTGCTTCCCAATGGTCTCTGAGGGGAGGTTTGAATCAATCTAAAATCCTGACCAACAAGTCGGTGTCTCCATAAACATTGTTTTACCTCAAGTTGCTCCTACTCGATATCGGCAGCTGTCAGTTTCACATGCCTCTGAGCGGCCTCCCCAGCACAAAGCTGATGGGAGATCAGATTGGAAAAGGCTTGAAGGCAGTTGGAAAACGGGGCTTTCCACAAATGTCTATTTGCCAAGGGATGCTTCCCTCCCCACCTTTGACTGGTTTGTTCGTGTCCCCACCAGGAGCCCCAGTTATGGCCCACACCCTTTTTAAATATAAAGCACTGTTTACATGGCATCACAGCTGGTCAGGCCGGCAAAGCGCTTCAAGGCAAAGCAAGCACCCCTCCAACGCCCCATCTCAGACATGGCCAGGGCTGCAGTGCTTTGAAAGCAGTGACTCCGTTCGAATACCACAGGGCAAGTTTTAAACAATTCTTCCCTTTGGCCCCAGAGGGAAGTGGCTTCGGGTTGCTGCCCCACGAAGGATGGCGAAGCGACGGGACCGTCGAGTGGACAGCGGGGGCCTAACATGAGAAATGCACAAAGGATTCCACACAACCAGGCCACATTTCCCCATCAACCCTTCTCCCACCGGCGACAAGTCCTAGCCCACTTGGGCTGCGCCTGCCTTGACTGCTTGCTGTTTTCCAGTAATCATCCGGTGGCCAGGAACTCCACATTCCTCAGGGGCTGGCTCGTGACACACAACCCACAGGCAGGATCAGGACTCGGATGTATCTGCAAGGCAGCTCCTTCCTCCCCGCACCCAGCCCAGCAACCGCAGCACCCATTGGGCCTGCCTGAAGAGCACATCTGTTCGGCACTCCTCCTACAGCCTCTCTCCTCCCCCTGGCTCCTTGGACCCAACTGCACATTCTGCACCATGTATGTCCTGACAGGGGTGTTATTTGGGGATCTTTGCACCAGCTTCTTCAGTTTGAATGAAACAAGGATCAACACAGCTATGAGAGAAGCAAAGGAAAGAGGGGGCCGCTTGTCCCCAGGCAAATCAAATCAGAAGGTGAGCGGAACGCACTCAAATCAGCTAGCCACCTTCCTCCGGCACAGCCAGTTACCGGGCCTCGCACTTACTGCGGAAGGGGGAGCTCATCTGATCAAGCTGGAGCACTGCATGACGGGCGTGGGGTCTCGATGGACAGCATATTCAGCATGAAGGTGGCGCTAACCAGTGCCATTCCATACAAACCGGGGACAGCACTGGACTCCCGGGACACCTTCAAAACCTGAGCGCCCTTAGCTTAAATATAAGGGGTCAACTAACAGCGTCCTTTGCATCCTTCCCCAACCATGATGGGGTGAGAGCGAGACTCTCAAAGACAAAGTCCCTTGGTGGTTTTGTAGTTGGCCGAGTAACATAGAAACCCCACATCTCCCTGTGGCTCAGACGCTGAATGGTCTCCCCATCTTACCAGGGGCACAAGGAGGGACAGCAGCTAATGGGTCTGAGGACAGAGCTGGCGTTTGGTTACGCTCACCTGGCAGCTACAGTCACAGACAGTTACTTGCCCTGGAACCCCTTTTCTTGCGCTAACGCCCAGCAGAGCGGAGCTATGGCGTCCGTGAGCTGGACTGGCCCCCTGGAAGCTACCCTCTTGGCCTACCTAAGCTGTGGCCATTCTTTGTGTAGAAGCAGGTGTTGTTGATGAGGTTGACGCAGCAGCCAATCACATCTCCCGTCGTGAAGGTGGGGCCGTAGGGCTGCCCTGTCCCCGAAGAACAGAAGGAATGCCCGTCGTCGCCGTGGTAACCATACGAGTGCTTGTCCCAACCTGCGGAAGGGAAAAGGGCAGGTTAGTAAGGAGGCAGGGTGCAAGGAGCGGTGTGTCCATCCTGCAGAGGAGGGGGGGCTATTTTCCTGCCCCAGGGACATTTAAGATTTTGAACATTTTTCCTGTCCGAACGGGGGATGAAAAGTTTAAATCCGAAAACCATTTTGGCTGGGGTCAAGCCGAATAGCTGAACTTGACCAATCAGTTTACTTGACCTGTTAGAGAACACTTTAATCTGCCTGGACACGCATTAATGGATCTCCAAGGGTATGTCTACACTACCCCGCTAGTTCGAACTCGTGGAATGAGGAGTAACGGTAGTTCGAACTAGGAAGCCTAGTTCGAACTACCTAGTTCGTGCCCAGTGTAGCCGCGCTGCACGGGGTTCGAACGAGCAGGGATTTAAAAATGGCGGCACCCCGCTTATGCAAATGAAGCCCGGGAAATTCAAATCCCGGGCTTCATTTGCAATTGCGGTATGCCTACATTACCCCGCTAGTTCGAACTAGCGGGGTAGTGTAGACATACCCCAAGTCACTGTGTTGTTTCAGACCAATTCCACACAGGAAAGGGCTGGAACTTAACTTCGTTCACAAGTCTAATTCTTATGCAAATGGAATGAACACAGACATCCCTGGTTTGCACATCACCTTCCACATCCTAAGGACTTAACTAACCAACCAACGGAGGTGCTAACTGTTCTCATCAGCCTCTTATAACTACTTGAACAATTTACTCGCTGTCTCCTTTTCTTTCTCTCCTCTCCCCGCTTCCATTATTTATTCTTGGATCTGGACTTCTAATATTCCAGTCGTCTGAAGAAGTGGGCTGTGCCCATGAAAGCTCATGGTCCCATCTACATGTTTTGTTAGTCTTTATGGTGCTACTAGATTACTTATTCTTTTTTAAGTTTTTCCTATTGCAGACTAACTCAGCTACCCCTCTGAAGTGTTTGTTTTTACTATAATTAGCTGAACATTTCAAAACAAAACAAGTTTTGAACCAAACGGAATGTTTCTGTTTCAAAAGTGCTGAAATAGATAATGGACAGTAGGGATGTTAAAATGCATTTAGGTAAAATTAATTTCAGCCGCTACACAGTTACATGTGGGGTGGCAGTAGGCTCCCTGGGAGCCAGTGCATGCAAGGGGGTGGCTTTTAAGCCAGCTCCTGCCTGCGGCCCCATGCTGCTGCCTCAAACAGAAGCAGCAGTGCAGGGAGCAGACAGCTCCATGGGAGCCGGGTGCTGCCTTTTAAGCCACTTTGCAGGACATACAGGCTCCTGCCTCCACTCCCCCCATGCTACTGCATCCCTGGGAGCAGGTGTGCTCAGGGTGCTGGCTTTTAAGCCACTTTGCAGGACATACAGGCTCCTGCCTCCACTCCCCCCATGCTACTGCATCCCTGGGAGCAGGTGCGCTCAGGGTGCTGGCTTTTAAGTTGGCTCCCTGCACGCACCGGGAGTCTGCATGTAACCATGAATGTTAACTGACGACCCTAGGCTCACTGGTTAACTGTGTACCATGTTACTCTTTCACATCCCTATTTGACAATTTCAAACAATTTCTGACAAAAGGTTGATGTGATTTTTTTCTTTAAGAAAGCAACTCCCGTGAAAAGTCTCAGTTTTGATCACTCAGCCTTTTCCAATACACATTCTTGGCTAGCTCTGGCATTAATAAACGGTACCGCAGTTTGGGGCATGTGTGTGTGTGTGGGGGGGGTGTCTGCAGAAGAGAAGAGTGAGGGGGAATTTGAGAGCAGCCTTCAACTTCCTGAAGGGAGGTTCCAAAGAGGCTGGAGAGAGGCTGTTTTCAGTAGCGATGGATGGCAGAACAAGGAGCAATGGTCTCAAGTTACAGTGGGGGGGAGGTCTAGGTTGGATATTAGGAAAAACTATTTCACTAGCAGGATAGGGAAGCACTGGGCTGGGTTCCCTAGGGAGGGGGTGGAATCTCCATCCCTAGAGGTTTTTAAGTCTTGGTTTGACAAAGCCCTGGCTGGGCTGATTGAGTTGGAATTGGTCCTGCCTTGGACAGGGGGCTGGACATGACGACTCCTGAGGTCTCTTCCAGCCCTGGGGTTCTATAATTCTATGATAAGAGACATTCACAGGCATTGCTACACTTCAGATTTGAGCTCCTAGCCCTTGTGGCTTCAAAGCAAACCTTGTGCTCCAGAGGCAATGACGCGCCCAGAGCAAGTGGCAGCTGGAAACAGGAACTCCAACGGTTGGAAACGGACTCATTCGTCTTAGTGGGCGTCGATTCAGAAACCTAGTGATGGTTTAAACATCCACCCTGTGAATGCTGCTGCTGAAATAGCCAGCACCTTTAGGACTAGAGATTAGCTTTGTTGCTGGTTCCCTCCCCACGACCTGATCTTGTGCCCGACATCAACAGAGCATCTCTCAAGTCAATCTTGCGCCTCCTACAGGGGCACATTGATCCTTCCTCGGGATCCAGAACAGCTGGACACACAATTGTCATGTGGCTTTGTCCACTTATTCCCATCGACACTGGCTCTTCCATATGACACTGCCCACTAGTGCAACACTTATATTACAACCCTCCTCGTATGGTGAACTGAACCTGCTACTTCATGCAGTTTACCCCACGCCTGATATCACCTCCTAATACGCAGACCTCATGGTCAGGTGCTCTCTAGGCAGTGGAGAAAGTTACGGTTGTTCCTGACTAGTAGGCAACGCAGTCAAGCAGCACATAAGTCACCTCCCCCACTCTCTCAGCTGCCCCTGACTGGATGGCTAAGTGTGCTGCATTTAGGGATGTTTAAAAAAAAAAAAAAAAAAAAAAAAAAAACCAACCAACCCTAAAAAACTATTAACTATGAAACCAGTGCACTTGGGCAGCTGCCCAGGAGAGATTCGGGTGCAGCCCAACTGATTAGCAGAGTGCCCACAGCCTCCAGAACGTGTTTTTATTGGTGGTGCACATTTGCACATGACAAAATGTATTCCGCACACCAACGGAAAAATTCGAGGGAACATTGCGTGTAATCAGTAGAATTTCAAACACACATGCACTCAGGGAAGAGCAGAGGCCCCTCTTCCAGTCAACTGATTACCTGACCTGGCTCAACAAAGGTTCTTTATGCTACAAATGCAACCAGGGTAGTTTCTACAAGAGCAAGAAGAACACATTCAGGCAAGAGGGGCTTTGAGAGACCCAGCCTCAGGTGTGAGGCGTCTGCCGGCAAACCAACAGCCAGACGCCACACCTGACAATCCGCAGCAGGGTAACGTGGTGCTCAGGGATAGTCTATCGCAGGGGTCTCCAAACTACGGCCCGCGGGCCGGATGCGGCCCGTGAGGCCCTCTCATCCGGCCCGTGGAGACCTTTTTGTCTGGCCCCGCCTTCTTCCGCGTGCCGGTGTGATGAGGCGACCCCCGCCCGTCCCTGGGGCGCCGCCGAACGGGCCCTTCTTGCTGCCGGGGGGGGGGGGGGGGGCGCCCTGTCAGGGGTGTGCGGCGTGTACTCACGCCGCGCCGGGGCAGGAGAAACGGGCCGCTCCGCTGACAAGCGGCCGCGCGGCGGCAAACGGCGCAGGGGGCGGGGGTTAGCACGGGCGGCGTTCCCCCGCCCAGACTGACAGGGCAGCCGGCCAATCAGGGGGCAGGATGGGCGGTGGTGGTAACGCCCGCCCGGCGACATGCGGGGGAACGTGAACCCCGGCGGGAACTTTAAAAAGGTGACCCCTTCTGCCCGGAGGGGGGAAGGAGTGAGCGGTGGCAAGCGGATGTGTAGTGTATCAATGTGTTATTAAATAATAACTGAATAAAATAATATTAAATAAATAATTAAAAACAACATCCATGTTTTGATTGTTTTTTATTTGGACCTCAAGTGTGTAGTCGGCCCCCGAACTGCTGTTTGATAGTTAATGCGGCCCTCGGGCTGAAAAGTTTGGAGACCCCTGGTCTATCGCATCCTTTCCTCTGTGTGCATGCCTGATGATCGGCCGCAAATGACAATGCAGCAGGAAAAGGCTGGCGTGTTCGTGCACCCACTGAGCGGTGCTTCCATGGCTCTAATTGAGAGAAAAATGCCAGCAAAACCAATTAGTGCCAGTCAAAGCACACTCACCCCTTGCCTAATTGGTTTCTTCCATTCTGAAATGCAAAATGCCACAGCAAAGGTTGCCTGGAAAGCTCAGAATCACGCAGGGGAAACTCAGCCAGCAGCTAAAACCCAACGTGACTTCCAAGCAACACCTTGGTCCTCTCCTTTCAGACTTGGCTGCTTTATCAGGCCACACAAGAGACCCCAGAAAAGAAAATGCAGAAGACTGACAGTCCAAACCACAACCATCCCGAGAGGAACAACGGTTAAAGCCTGAGCCAAAAGGACAGCGTGAGTCCAGCGAGACAGGGCTGGATCCTCAGCCAGACGTCTTGCAGTGAGTGCTTCCAAATTCTTCAGAGACAGAAGACACTCCTGGCAAACAAGTCCCGTTGCACCGCAGAAGTGACAGTCAGAGGGCGGATAACCCTCTGGAGAGGGGGGCACGGGTCCGGGTCAGGTGGACAAGCCAGAACTGCAGAGGTCCAGAGGCAGGCGGGTGCGTAGGTAGAGCGCACTTCCTGCACCAAGGCACTGGAAGATTTCAGAGTGCTGAGTCTCTTTTATGTATCTGCATTACTGGGGCTCCCAGGAGCCCAGCCTGGCACCTGAATCCACGGGTGCCAATTCCTTGGGGTGCTCTGGGACTGGAGCACCCAGGGGAAAACATTAGCAGCCCCAGACAGCCAGCTCCCACTTCCAGCCCAGTACCTCCCGCTAGTGACCCCATGGATGATCTCCTCCCAGCCCTTCCCACCTACCCCAATCAGCTGCTCTGGATGAAGAAGTGGGGATAGGGCATGTTTGGGGAGGGGACGAGGACTTGGGGAGAGGGATGGAGTCTGGGGCAACTGGGAGGGAAGAGGCAGGATTGGGTGGGTTAAGCTACCAGCAAGCTAAGTGACCTAAAATCAACCTCTATGACCAGCCATACTAGAGAATTCCTGGGCTGGTAATCAGGGCCATTCCTTGTCAATAGCCAGCAAAGCCCTGGGAGAGGGTCTAAATGCTTTGACACGGAAATGGCGATCAGAGCATTAGACACGGTGTGTCTGCCTAGCTATGGCTCCTTAGATGGTAACTATGTAAGCAGACGGTCTGTGTGGATGCTAAACCTCCGGTCCGGTCCGTCACTCGCTCTTGACTCAGCGCGCGAAAAGGAATACGAAGCATTAGCCCAGTGGCTCTCATCCTGCCCAAGAGGGCTGTACCCATTCAGGAGGCCGACGTGTCTCACCCGCTCCCGAGGATCATGTCACTTCAATACTTGCTTACAAAACTCGCTTACTACGGGCAACTCGTTGCTTCTCTCTGCCTTGCTGCCTCTATCAGAGAGAGGCAGCGGTGCGGGGAGAGGGGAGAGCAGAAGCACCAGCTTTCCCCTCAGCACCATCTCCACAGGGGGCAGGGCAGATAAAGGCACAGTGGGAAACAGTGCAAGTGGGGACTGAAGCAGTCTCCACTCCTGCCGCGATTCTGCTGTGGAAATGTACAAGAGCTGCGGCAGGGTTCTTGTACATTTCAAGAGCAGAAGCCCCGCAGGGAGCAGGTGACCAGCAGGGGACAGTTCAAAGGCGGAGGAGCCCTTATTGACTAACTGAATAGTCAATGGAAATCCCGTCGACTAGTCAATTAATCTAACTTTAGCATCCTTACTGTGAATGACCTGAGGTGACCCCCATGCCACGAACACAGCTGATCCTGCCTGGGGAATGACAGCACAGGAGCACTGGGGGATCCGGCTGCGGGAGCCTCCTGCTTGACTCATTTGTTTTACAAGTCACGGGGTGGGAATTTTGTTCCTCATTCGACGCGCACAGGCCGTTTCCCTGCCCTTACAGCAGTCTCCTAGCTTAGCATACTCTTGGGATTCAAGAAACCCGCCACGTCTCGGATCACCGACATAGCACAGTGCTTCTGAAACAGGGGTCCACGGATCCTGGCTCCAGGGGTCTGTGACACTTTGCTAGGAAAAGCACCTGGGGCCTCCGCAAAGGGGGAGGGAGGTTTGGGCTGTGGGAGGCAGCAGGAAAGGTGAAAGATTCCCAGTGGCAGGTGTAATTGGAGACTCTGAGAAGGATCTGAGCAGTCCCCCCCTTCCCCCCCCCCCCCGGGGGAGTTGATTCTGACTAGCTTAGAACTGGTGACTAAGTCTGTAAGTTACAAATAGCAGGGCTCAGGAGAGCCGGGTGCAGGAAAAACCAGTTTCCAATCAGCGGTTTTGCTGGCAGAGCGATCAAAGGAGGAGGGGGTTACTAAAGAGAAATGAATGACGCCGTTTGAAGCAGCATCACCAGCTCTAGTCAGATGCTCCCAGCTGCCAGGTCTGAAATGCCCATTTGAATGCAAAGCATAAAATCTCCCCTTCCCCCAAAAAGTTGGGTACATGGAGAAAGGAGTCTCAATCCGGCAGCTAATGTGGCACGAGGCAAGCGCGTGAGTGATGAGCACGAAGGTCTCTGACGGTCCCTGACGCAGAGTCCAAGTGTTTTCTGGTGCAAATCCAGAGCCGTATTTACCTACTGGACGGCACACAGTGCCAAGAGGACACAGCCCAGACGAAAGCGAGGAGAATACCAACGTAAAACAAGCTGCACAGCGGGACGGCCACGTCAGCCAGACATCAGCTCTGCCCTCTGCCAGCCCGACTGCGATTGCTGCACAGCAAAAAGTTCAACGGACGGGGCACAATGTGGCAGCTGAGGAGGCGGGGACAGAGCCTGGGCCAGCCCACGCAAGGAAGGCTGAGCCCTCCTGAAGCCACATCTGGAAGTGGAAAGCTCAAGTCCCAAGGAGACTAGGCAAGGTAGCCACCCCGAGCACAGCCTGGCCTCGAGCACCGTCGGGTCCTAGATTCCTGCCAGCCAGAGCCAAGAAAAGCACCTGTGCAGGACAGGAAAGCCCCACGCGAAAGCCACCGTCCCCGCGGCTGCAGAGGCCTCCTCACCTCAACAGAGGCGCCTTGTGTTCCCAGACCAGGCGGCGGCGGCGCGTTAGGCAGATTTGTGCACCGCTGAACACTGGAGACACGTTTTTTCCCTTTTTGTACAAAGCGCAGAGACTCCAAGCCAGGCTGTCTTGCAGGGTCCTGTTACACCCGCTCCATACAAACCACGCAGGGCTAAATATACCCGGCGAGCACGCTGCTGCAGGGGGCCGCTTGGGCTGGCTGAGCAGCAGGATCCTCCACCCTGCTAGGAAAGCTACAGGAATAACTCGCAGCTAGCGCAGAACAGAACGTCCCAGCCACTGGGAGCCTGGAAACGAACCCCACGCCCGGGGAGCATGGCGCAGGAACCCTCAGCCTGGCTCTGCCTCGACCTCCAAGTTCCACCTCACGTTCAACAGGACCCCTCGGGTTGTCTAGCCCGCTGCCAAGAGACTGACGCAGGCACTGAGCTCTTGCTGTACTGGTCCCCAAGCATCCGTAGCCTAGAGATGCTCCCCCCAAGCTTGGGCCACCTCCTGCCCATCACCAGCACGCTCTGCCAGCCGCTCCAGCCCCACTTCGAGCGCCACACGCCGTCTGCAGCACATATTTTTCAAGCTGCTTGCTAGGAATTAGCTATTGTACAGCGAACGTGCTGGTGTCGGCTCCAGTCGGCCAAGACCTCTGATTGCTAAAGTCGTGTTTTGTGCAGCGGCCCCGTCAAATAGGGTACAAACCCAGTAGGGCCAACTTGGCATCAGTTCCACTGAATGGCAATGCAAGGGAACGAAATACAAATGCCCAAAGAAACAGTTTTATTTCTTAAAGCACCTTAAACTAAGGGCTGTTCTTCCAACCACCTTCCACAAGCAGTTCTAACTTCCAACTCCTACTGCAGAGGCCTGAGAGCGAACAGGGTTCCTTGGCTTGTAAATATCCTGCCAACATTTTAAACAGCATCCCTAATGCCGACTGTGCTACACAATCGAATGTCAAAGCTCTGGTCACTTCCGTGTTTACCAGATGATTTTGTTTGCCACCTCCCTGCAGCACTTGGCTTTTGAGAACAGGCGACAGAATGAACCCTCCACCTCGGTCAAACAGGTTCCACGGCACAAGGCCTTTTAGAGGGTTCAAGCAAAGCCGCAGAATTTAATAGCTCCCCAGGAACGTCCAAGCCCTGCCCAGTTCTCCCCGGCACATGGTCTAACAGCTACCATTTGTACAGGGACTGCCCAAACCACCTCCAGGTGTTGTCTCCATGGGGAATGGATTTACAGCTTATTTGGGGTGGTCAAGCCATGCTCAGCAGATGTCTGGCACAGAGGAATGCCTGCAGAAGCAAGACCTACAGAGGCTCGGTTTGCAGGATGACAGGACACACTGTTTAACGTCTGATGGTATAAACAAGAACATTCTGGAAGCTGTTCATGGACCAGAGCAAACAAGAGGATTCCAGAGGCACTGAGGTCATTCGGGCGTGCAGCAATATGTTCTCGTCTAGAAAAAGGGTAAAAAACTCTCTTCAGCTCCCCTTCTGAAAAGGACGGACGCCGAGCACGCTGCTTCCCGAAGCGTGGCCCCGGTCACGTGATGCTAGCTGGCTTTTCCTGTGTCTAGCGCTCAAAACGACATGAAAAGCAGCTAAAAATACATGATAGTCCCTGGTGCTACTTTCCAGTGGAAGCAATTGCTGTTGTTGCTACATTACTTCAATCAGCGGGGGGGGGGGGCGGCCGGGAGCTTTCGAAAGTGCGATCAGAAGATATGCAAATTCCTGTGAAATCTGCACATCCTTTTGACGGTTCCACATAGTCTAGATGAGCCCTCTGCGAAGGAGAAGACGTTCACCTTGTGTCCTCAAAGCTGATCCTGCCCATCAACATTCTCCGAGGCCCCGTTCCACGTGTGCCAATGTTGCATCATTTCATCTCTATTGCGGCCAAGGAGAAAAGGGCACTGACTCCCAGGACAGCTTAGACTGCGCTCATAGAGCCAGAGAACAGACTTACTACCCGGGCGCAAGTCCCAGGCCCAAGTGAGGTGGCTCCCCCTACCTGAATCATCAGTGCCCCTGCTGGAAAACCTCCCCGAAACAACAGGGACACCCCAGAATGTGGGCTAGTGGGCAAGGGACAAGGAGTCAACTGCGAGGGTCTTTCTGGGCTCTGCCACTGTCTCACTATGTGACTGTGGGGAAAAATCATCCATTCTCCGGGCCCTTCTTCCCCCACGACGGGGCCATCGCAATGTTTGCAGGGATGGAGAGTAAGGGGTGGGTGGGCGGTAGAGGCAGGCTGACTGGCTTCAAACATTCCCCTCCAAAGCCCCCCCCCGTCTAGGCTGAGCGCCAGCCAACGTACCAGCTCAGTTATTCAGACCGAGGAATTTCCCCATTTGCAGGATCTGCTCTCATCGGTTGGCCAGTGCGCGTTTCTTCTCCCAGCCAGCGTTCCCCAGCACCGCCCTATTAGAACGGCTCATTCTGTCTGGTCACAGAGCAATGCCAACAGCCTGCTGCCAAGCGGGTGCCTTTCCGTTCTCTGATCCAGTCTGGCGGGCCAGGTGTGGGTGCACGCTCCAGACCTTCACGACTGTGTGCTGCTCCCTCCTCCAGGTCACTCACCGGAAGGCAGAGGTGAGAAAAATGTAAGTGAGACTAGCCCCAGGGGAGGAAGAAGGGGGAGAAAGAGCTTACGCAAGCACCAAATATGCAAGCTACGCTCACTGGCAACATACTACAGCGCATTCATCAGTCCCACAGAACTACATGGTCGACGTAGAAATTCAAACATCTAAAGAGCAGCAGAGGCCAAAATAATCTAAGAAATGTAAGCGAGGGATGTGCAAGGTTAACCAGTCATCCGGAGCAGCCCCAGGTACGGGGAGCCCAGGCACCCTGCAGGCAGGGACTGCTCTGCTGGGCTGGAGCAGCCCCTGCCTTCGGTGGGTGTGTGCACGCTCCAGGCCAGCCTCAGTAGGCAGTGCGCGCGGGGCAGGGGGAGAGGTAACCGAGCCCACCATGGCTAGAACAGCCCTCCCGCCTGTGCTCCACTTAGTCGGTTACCTGGGTAAACAATCTTTAACCAGTTCATCAACTGAATGGGATTTTACATCCCTAATGTAAGCAGGGCTAAAGTAAAATTCAATTCACTTAGCTTAGTAACACAGTGAATCTATAGCTACCCTCTTCTAGAAGGGTTAGCAGTTCCATAGCAGGCAACGCAGCAAGCAATGGTGTAGAGTGAAGCCCAGGAAACAGACCTGCCTGCACAGTTCCAGCAAGCTAAGGGATCGAACAGAGTCAGGGAGGTCTTCAGCACCCAGGAATCCCTTAGCCCCGTGGGGTTCAGCCTCGGTGCCTCAGGTGCTAAATGAGGGACCGAGTTGATCCAAGAGAGCCCAGCTGTGTGAGTTTGCGGTTCCATTTACTGTAGTGCTACAGGTTCAACCGCTGAGTGTTTTAATCCCCCCGTGCTGCAAAAAGCGGCAGGAGAGACACTGAAGAGTCACTCACAGCTAACAAGCCTTCGTCTGAGTAGCATTCACTTGGCTGGTTCAAACGTATCTTTGATCCTTTTACGCCTCCGGGGGAAAGCAATGCTGGCCATTCACGACAAAGGCATGTTCGAGGGATGGACCAAAAGCCAATGGCCAGAGTGGATTTCCTTTAACATAGCTACAATGCGCGGAGGAGCAGTCTGTTTTAAAATTCACCAATCCGTCACAAGAAGCTGACAGAAACAGAAGCCGGTATGTCTGTAGGCCCACCATCCCGCATCAAGACCTCGAAATGTGTTTAGTCTGGCAGCCAACTGCCCCCGGGCCCTTGACACGGCGAGTCTGGACTTACGCCTCTGAGTGGGCAGGGCAGAGGAGAACACGCGTGCATTTCAAATAATACCCCAACGATGTGAGAAGCGCAGAAAGCCAGGGAGCTGAGCCCCCCGCTCACTGCGCTCGCCAACCCCCCTCTCGTGGGGGGTAGACAACCCCGGCTCTCCCCCCACACCCAGCCCTTTCTCCCTCCCCCTCAAACCCTAACCCCCGCCCCCAGCCATGGCAGGCACCAGGCCTGGCTCTGTCCCTGGCGGCTGGGGAGGCACAGGGTGCCTGCCCACCCTGTGTGGGGCGCCGTGAGGTGCAGGTAGCACTGTGTGCACGCAGCATTCAGGGGCATTGCAGCCTGCTGAGGTGGGGAAAGCAGCAGTGCGGGGAGTGGGGAAGGGCGCTGCCCCGACCTCTCCCTGTGCGGTCCCACCTGTGCAGCTCACCACCCAGCCCTGCCCGCACAGCCCAGGGCTGCCTGCTCGCTAGGAGTGGAAGGGAAGCAGACAGGTAGGCGTGGCGGCTCCCCCGGCGGCTTGGGGTGCTCTGGCAGCCACGCTAAGAGCCACTGGGGAGGGGGTGAGTCTCTGCGGGGGCAGCCCTGGCTCCTCAAGAACCTGGCAGCCAAGAGCCTGCTGCTGGCACATAAGCCCAGCTGGGAGCCCCGCTCCTAACACCTGCTCCCGGGCTGCTGTCCCGAGCACCGTTCCCTCCCCCCCTCACCCCTGGGCTGTCCCGGCTGCCATGTGGGGTCTGCCGGCTACTGTGCCATGTTTCTTGGCATTGAAAGCCCTGTGGGGTGGGGGCGGAGGATGGGGAGTAGGGGCTTGGTTTAAAATAGCAATTCCAAGTGGTAAGGGGAAGCAGCGAGGTCGGGCTCAAGCTGGGAGAGAGTGGACGGGGGGGGAGGCAGGAGGGAGACGGGGGGGACGCAAAGTGACATGATGACATCACTCTTGTCCCACAGGAAAAACTTTTTTTAATATATAGAAAGAGACAAGACAGAAGTCAACTGGGAGGTAATTATTTTAGGTACACACACTTTGCTAGAAATTAGGGACTGCCAAATTTTAGATAAGGAACCCTCAACTCAACAGTGATAGAGATGTAGCCGTGTTAGTCTGGTGTAGCTGAAACAAAAACCAGAACTATGGAGCACTTTAAAGACTAGCGATCACCTAAGAAACCATCTTGTTAGTCTTTAAGGTGCTACATAGGCCTGTTTTTTGTTTCCACCTCAACTAAACAGGTAGCCACCTCCCATTCTAGAGAGGAGGCAGGGCAGTTCAGCAGACTTGCAAACAGACAGAAGGAATTCGTGTCCAAGCTAGAAGGAGAATTCAGCATTTTGGGCTGCCAGTCCTGAACTCAGACCATGCAATGGCCAGGAGAACCATTCCACAAATGTACTCTAGAGCAGCGCTTCTCAACCTGCCTACCATTATGGGCCTCACGTGCAGCCAGCTCTCGGTGATATCCCCACAACACGTATAACTGCCTGTATGGCCCGAAGCGGTCACATGGACTGCCTGGTAAGCAGGGCAGGTTGAGGATTCCCCAGACATTTTCAGCTGATTTCCTCACTAGGTGATCACCCAGAGATAAGATTTCAGAATGCAAGTGTGAAATGTTCCTGTCTTTTGCTCCTGCTTTCTCGGTGTCAGACACATCTGGACACCGGGTCCAACACTCCCCTGGTTTGCTACCGAGACATTCTCTCTCTTGCTCTTTTTTTTTTTTAAATAAGGAAAGAGCTGGCCCTGCTTCTTACTCAATATGTAGACTGACCTAGCTTCGTTGCTCAGGGATGTGATAATTTAGCACCACACTTCAGGTGTAGATGTGGCTAAGCTGACAGAAGAATTCTACCATTGATCTAGCTACCACTGCTCAGAGGCGGATTGCCTACATCGATGGATGGAAAGCCCCTTCCGTTGACGTAGGATGCATCTCTACTACTGCTGTTACATGCGTAGCCACGCCCTCAGTCTCCTTCCTGGTGCGTGCTGGGGACTTGCCTTGCACTGGCCACGGTCTTACCCAGGTGTCATTTTGAGGACAGAGGGGACATCCAGGGTGTTTACACACTGTCTATGCCCATTTTCTGACAAGCAACACAACAGCCTCAATCGTCAGCCAGCACAAAGATGCCAAACAGCTATTACGGGCAGAAAACTCAAAGGAATCCAGTGTCTTCTGGTGCTAGCATGGGGACAGTAGCTCACAGACCTGCACGGCTGTACGCACGCTGCTAGGCCGAGGGGGCAGAATGTTACTCAGATGGTGCAGTCCGCTGCCAGACCCCGAGCAGGGAGACAAAGGAGTGGAGAAACTCCTTGGCACCTACCGGAACATTTTTACAACTTCAGCGCCAACATGAAGTTCTCTTGCTCCTGGAAATATCAGCAAGGAGCAGGTGGGAGTGTTACCCAAAACGACACACAAGCTCCCCTGCCTGACAGGCTACAAGATGCTCTGGCGTCCACGTCCTAAGCCAGGGGTGTCCAAACTTTTTTCAAAGAGGGCCAGATTTGATGACGTGAACATGCGTGAGGGCCGACCATTTTGCCTGACATTCTTTGAACCATTAAAATTAAATGCAAATTAACTATTTTATGCAAAGTTTATTGCAAACAGCATACTTTTCATTTCGTCACATGGATGACAAATCTAAACAGGTGTTAAATCACTCTGCCTTTCATATCTGAAGGCCAGATGAAAAAAAAATCCAAGAAGCTGAAATATATGTCAGGAACATTGTAAAGTACATTACATATTATTGGTAATAAAGGTTGTCTGTCAACTTTTAAGTTCAAAAAATATGAACAGGAACATAACACCAAGTATACATGTTGTGTCCAAATATATTTATAACTGATTTAGACCAACTGACATTAACTGAGATTTTACAATGTATTCATCTCAATACATATGGATTCGTTGGGGGCCATAAAAGATAGATATTGCCAAATTACCTGTGTTAAACCGGAACACGGGCCGCAATTGGCCCGCGGGCCGGACTTTGGACATGCCTGTCCTAAGCCATGGGGAATAATGCTATTTGAACACCTGCATGCAATGCAGCGAGCCAGCCTGTAGCACAGAAATGGACAAGGGCAGCTTCTATGTTTCTTTATACAAAGCCATGCTACCCACAGACAACTCGCCACACCCAGGGCAGCCTCCGAGCGGCCAATGCACTGACAACAAGGTGGGCTGGTCACAGAGAAAGCTGCCCAAGTAAGAACAGACAGTTACGCTTGCCCCGACATTTGACACCAAACCCTCTATCAAGTGTGCAGCCCGTCTCAATAGGATTCACGTCAGCAACTACAACAAAGGTCCTTGCTACCTCGTCAGTCGCCGGGGGCAGAGGGGCTTTCTAAACTGTACCCTGCCAGAGAACCCGTCCACCCTGGGAGGGACCGAACCGCCATCACAGGATAAGGGATGTCCCGAAGTGAGGGCGGCGGGGTGGGTTGTGGCGTGGTTTAGGGGAGCGGAGGGTGGCAGACTCAAGCCCGACCTCCCCTCCGCCCACCCTGGGAGCCACCGACTGCCAACACGGGGTATAGATAACATCCTGAAGATAGGGAGGAGGGGTAAGTTCTGGCATGGCTTAGGGGATAGGGCATTCGCTTGGGGAGCCTAGGGTGGCAGGCTCTAGCCCTGGCCCTCCCCAGGAGGGACTGGGCCACTCACCCAGGATAAGGGACCCCAAATTCACAGCCACAAAGGACACACCAAGGAATCGGGTCTTTTGTGAGCTGTTACCCTCTACGAGACCAGTGTCATGGGGGAGATCAACATTTCTCAAACTGGATATTACCCAGGAGAGCATTGCAGGGCGGTTGCAAGGTTATTTAAGGGGGTTGCCGTATTGCCACTCGGACGTCAGCTGCCCGGCTCTGAAGGCAGCATAGGACAGTGGAGGCTGCTGATTAAGGGCCCAGCTCCACAGGCAGCAGCACTGAAGGGTGGCAATACCATGCCAGGCCATCCTTCCTTCTGCGCTGCTGCTGGTGGCAGCGGCTCCACCTTCATAGCTGGGAATCCGGCCAGCAGCTGCCGCTCTCCATCTGCCCAGCTCTGAAGGCAGTGCTGCTGCCAGCAGCCGTGCAGATGTAAGGATGGCAGCATTGCAAACACCCCCTTCCCTGCCCCGCGTTAACCTCGTGACTCTTTTTTGGGCGAGGGCCCCTGCAATAACCCACTACCACATTTCAGACAAATCCCTGAAATCGTGACATTATTTTTGAAATCCTAGGACCATGAAATTGACCAAAATGGAGCATGAGTTTGTAGGGCCTCAATTACAACTCGATATTGCTGCAACAATGTTCGAACACGAGCCAGTCTCCTCTCTGTAGAGCCTACCAAGCTCCAGTATAAGCTTTTTAACAAGCAACGTTACAACTCTGTCAAGAGGGTAACCAGAGTCAAAAAAGTGTTTACAAAACACGCTCCTGTCATCTCCATACACAAGGCCCAACTGCACGGTCAGGTCCCTGTTGTGTTGGAACAGTCCTCCAACGCAGCAGGTTTAAAACAACGGAGGAAAGATCACCTCAGCGATAATTGTATCCTTTAAAACCAGAGTGCGGGAGCTTTGCCATTTTTCTGATAAACGGCAGAGAGTTTTGATCCTTTACTATGTACTAAATCTCGCCAGAGGAAATATTTACACTCTGTACGTGCAGGATGTCTTTTCGCTGAAGATCAAAAAGTACTTCAATAGTAAGCCAGCTTCACAACAAGCCTGCACCGTAACAGCCGACACCCTGTGCACAGATGGATAAACTGAGCCATGGCGTCTTGCCCTTGGGTCACACGGGCCAATGGCGCAACGCTCCGTACAGAACCCCGGAGCTGGCCCCTGCCGCTTTCCTTAGATTATATTTTACAGCAGACACACACAACTGACATGCAAATAGAAACAAGTCATTATCGGGAGCCAAGCATTCCAGGAGCATGTCTAGGGACCTGAACAGAGGACTGGTGCCAACCTACCTGAATTCTACACCCTGCTCTGCCACTGCCTTGCTGCACAATCAAGAGATTTTGGCAGATTTTGAGTGGCCTCAGTTTACCCAACTCTAAAAATGGGCGTTACCCATGAGTCTGGAGGGGTGTAGTGAATGCTTTGTCACTTTTAATCGGTGTGTGTGATGGATTAAGCCAATGACAGTTGTTACCTACCAGCCCTGTGCTCTTGGGAGCCAGGGAGTGACATTCATGGAAAACCATCCTCCCCTCCCTTCCCCATAGCTTTTGCTAGAATCAGACAAAGCAATGAAAAGGCCGGGGAAGACACACCTAAACTAATTAAGGAAACACCCCAGACTCATCTGCACTGAAGACAGAACTCATTAGCATACAGAATGGAGACCAGCTCTTCCAAGACAGGAACCGCAGTGAACTATGGGATACCGAAAGCAGAGAAGCACTGCCTGATGGGAAATCTCTACTCCAGATGCTAATGTACCCAGGCCTGCTCACACCCAAATTAGTCATTATCAGACCAATTCTAGTAAGGATCCTATTGACATCTAAAATACTGAAACTGCCTAGTTGCATTGTGAGCTCCTTCAAGGAACAGCACCCATAACCAGGGGTGATCAGTGTCTATTGTCTCTCCTCTTTGAACTATTGTCCTATCCCTATAAAAACTCCTCTCCTTGCCCCCAGAAAAACTGTTCTGATACCTGGATTTAAACTGCATCAATTCCATTGAGACTTCTTCATCTCCTGTCTGATCATGCTGGGGGCTCTGCTCGTCTCCTGCCCTCTGGACCCCCGGCTCCCATCAGCATCTGGGAACCCCGATCAGTGCAAGCTCCACGGAGTGGTGAGGTCTCTCTCTCTCTCTCTCCCCCTCTCCCATCAACTACCTTTCTAAGCATAGCCTCCTGACCCTGCCCTATGTAAACTGTTATATGGTTACCTAACATTTGTAATCAGTTCCAATTTAGATTTAATATTGTAACTGTGGCTCCCTATGTATTTATTTATTTATTTAGAGAGAGAGAGAGAGAGAAAAATAAAATAAATCACTTTCATTGTTAAGCTGGTTGCTTCTCTCTTTCTTTTTCTTTCACTCACTCTTCCTCAAGGGGTGTTGTTTTGGCTTCCCCATTCGCTCTGCAACAACGCTTCTTGTACCCAAGCTAAAGATCCCTGCAGTGCCCAGTCCTGTGGGGTTTGTGCATTGTGTGGTTTCCCAGTGAAAGATTGTGGTGTGAAAGTGGGGCTAGGGAAGTGCTGAACCTGGGGGCATATGAGGATGGGAGCTTAAAGTGCTGTTTAATCCAGCCCATTGAGTCCAAAGGCTTACGAGGGTGCAGTGAGGCCCTGCTGTTAAATCCAGCCAGCTGAGTCCAGGGACATATAAGGGGTTAGCTTGTGAGTGCTGATGACCCAGTGCTCTCAGACATGCTCTGTTAGTGGGTGTGAGTGTCTGTGTGTTGCTAAGGTAGGAAAAACCCCATCCTGAGGAAGCTAGTTCCTGCAGGAGAGCTCCAGTGGGAGGGGGAATTGGCAGCAGAGAGAATTCAGCTCCATAGGAGAGCGTAAGCACAAGCAGCACACCGACAGAATTGTTAACCTTCCCCCGGTCCCAGAAGAATAACCCTAATAAATGAGCATACCCCAGAGCATTGGGCAAATCTGGTAACAGTGGAAGTTAAAACCTGCAGAAGCTGTGTGAAGTACATGCAAGAATGGTGTGCATGCACAGAATCGAGCATCACCTGAGCGGCAGGGAATCGGATTCATTTTTAAGGTTTATCCACTGGTGGGGAAGACCTGATCTCTTCTATACGAATTAAAATCCAACAACCCTCATTGCATGAGTTGGTCTTGTCAGGGCAGAAAGAGAGGAAGTAAACGAGCTTTGGCTACATCTGAAACAAGGAAAACCCCTCCTCTGCCCAAGGGGAAGGAAGATCACGAAGGAGGGCAAGTTCCAATCTTCGCGGGGCAAAGGAGGGCAGGAAACCTCTCTAGCAATAATATCTTGCCCTGTGTGTCTACTGCAGCGAGACCTAACTAACCTGGGTGCAGAGCGGGGAGTGTATGGGATTGCGGGGGCGTTCCTGGGCCAGATGGCAGGTTCAGGTAAGGAAGCTTTGTGCAAGTCCAATTTTGAAAGATCTCTCAATATTAGCCAGAGGACGGTGTTTAATGCAAATCCAACTCCGCCTGTTATCTGGGGTTTGTGCATTACTTCCGCTAGCCTCCCATCCCAGCGTAGCTCTGTCCCAATCAAACCAAGTGCGGTGACCTTAGCTGACTCCGCATGTGACAATCAACCCGGAGTGCCATGGGCTGATCTAAGGTATCAGTGCCTCCCCCCTTCCAGGCCTTGCTGGCTTGTGCAATATCAGCTGTCAGCAGAAGGCTCCCTTCCAAAGAACTGCCCCACCTAAGCCCTGCGGTGGACCAAGCTGCCCGATATGGGGAAGAGCATGTAATCAAGAGTGCACAGGAGCGCTCAGGGACAGGAGGTTCTGGCTGCTGGGTACTTTAGCTATGCAGAGGAGCAGTGTCAACAATATGTCACAGATGTGACTCCAAGCGTGACTATCTGCGTTGCAAAAAGCCCCCAGGTTTTCTAACTGCACCTGAAGCTGGGTACCAGACCCAAGAACCCGTCCTGCTCGGTGACAGGAGAGGGAAGGGACCCACATGCTGGGGGACACCACATACTATCAAGGGAAGGGGGGATTTTACTCACATCAAAGTACAAGGCAGGCACTTCTTTGCATTTTCTGGGCGAAGTACACAAAGGCTGAGCCGGGGGTTTGCCCCCTCAGTACAACAGCCCAAACTCCCCATGCCGCTGGAGACAGACAGTGCGGTGGACACACCACATTTCGGCTGTCGGAGTCTAAGCGCTTCCGTTCTTGAGTAACCCCCACAGAACGGCCTGGGGCAGCACGGAGGGGAGGCTCAAGAGGGCCTGACAATGAAACCAGAGCTCGTCCTACCACCTCTGTCCTCGGAGTGGTCCTCACGCTGTCACCAGGAACGCAACCTCGCCTGCAATCCCCTGCCAGGCTCTGGGGGTGCTCCCAGCCCAGGAGGAGAGAGTCACCTGCTCCAGCCTCTAGCCCACGGGCACCCTGGCAGGAAAGACGGAGGAGGGCAGCTGGCGACTGCTCTTTTCACAGAAGTTTGATAATCAACCCCCTCCCCCACTCCACTGTCTGGGCAACCCAACATCTCCTTGCCTAGGAGTTTTATTCTGCACATGGATGGAAAACGCTGGCGGGAACCCTGGCTGGGAGCCATACAGGGTACAAGACACTGGTTTGTTTCAACCATTATCATCAACCCAACCCTCCATTTCATAAGTATTGACTTTCTAAGATGTAAGAGGACAAGAGGCAACATCCGCAACTATATCGCAGTCGCCGCCTGCTTTCCTCTAAGACATGCATTCACAACGGACTTGGGAACCAACTCCAATCCCGTTATTTCGTTGATTACTCTACTAACACCCACTCACACAAGCTTTCCAGTCAGAGGTTTCAAAAGGCTAGAGACAGAGGAGGGGACACTGCCCGCACTTCACACATGGGGAGACAGGCGCAAAGGAAGCAACTTGCCCAGACGCAGCCACATCAGAGGAAGCTGGGAACCGCAATGGTACTTCAATTGACTGGGCTTGGGGGTTTCCCCTCCCCCTTTGTTATAAATTCCAGGTTCCTGTCATTTCCATTCCAGCTCAGAGGCAGTGGGTTGTGCCCACGAAAGCTCACGACACTAGATCTATATTTGAGGGAGTCTCTAAGGTGCCACGGGACTGCGCGCTGTGGTCAGGAGCGTGACGAAAGCAGGGGAGTGGTCAGGATGCAAAACTGAGTCAGTCTAGGGAGCGGTTCCGCCAGGCGCACAATCTTTAGAATCAGCTGGACTCTTCTGACTAAGGAGGAAAATGGCTAACCTTCAATCAAGTCCGTGATCAAGGAACGGATACGTGAAACAATGCGCCTTTATGTCTGTCTAAAGCAGGGCCACTCAACATTGGAAGCCCCGGGGGGCCCCAGTGATACAGCACATGCCGAGGGCCACAACTTAAGTGTGGTTGCATGTACATGCAAATATATGCAAATAGCTTTTCACAGTGACGGGCATGAATACAAAGCTTAAGGCAAGACTTCACAACACACAGGCCCCATTTAAGTCAGTTGTGCTGATATTAATAAAATGCAATGCTTACCCCATTTCCACCCACCTGACAGCACTTTTAATGAGCAATGACAGTCCAGGAATTGAACTACTAAAACGCATCTCAACAGAAGCCCATTGTATTGACTTGTCATTGTGGAGCATGTTCCCAGTAGAGGCCATGTTCAAAGGATCCCATCCGCGGGCCGCATGTTGAACCCCGCGTAACCCAAACCGCACCGCAGGCCGCACACAAAAGGACCACACGCAGCCCGCAGGCCACGTGCTGAGTAGCCCTGGTCTAAAGTAACCCCCGCTGGAGGGACACCTAACACACTGCATTTGTGGTTCAATTTTTGCAGCTCGACACCAAGCGCAGCTACATTTTGAATAGTGCCAACGCTGGGCATAATTCACAGCTTTCATCAGGTCAAAGCCCTTCACCATCACCAGGCAATCCCCTTCGCACCCCTGTAAGTGGAGAATTCTTATTTTAAAAAAGACAAAATGAAACACGGATACAGTAACGTGGGCACGAAATGCCAACTTTTTACGCTGCAAGACAGTCTGTTTTGATCCATGTTGCTAACCTGGGTGCCCAACACAAGCCTAGAAAAGCACAGATGGGGTCACTCCTAAACAGCCCAGGCCCGAGAACCAGTTTTCTGCCCTCTCCTCAAGATGATGGAGGCAGTTTAAAGTTGGCTTTTCTCGCCCACCTTCCTCTCAATTAGAGCATAAATATTCAATGAAGATTTAGGTCAACGCCTTCGCCTGTGGAACAGTCGGCTTCACCACGTCACATTTCTTTTAGAAAAGCATCTTTGTTGTCGTGATTGAAACCCCAGTTTTGTTTATATTGTTCCGCAACTTCGGCAGCCCATTCCAAACTAAATCCCGAATTCCACGTGACCCAGCTCGTTTCCAAGTCACATTTTCCAAGGCTCCCTAGGAACGTCCAGATGTATCCAGAGGGGCAGTGCAAGTATATTTGCATGTACCAAAGGCAGCATTCGCCCTCCCTCCTCTCCACCCACAAGGTGGCAGGACATGGTACACAGGGCTTAGGGAGGAACAAGCGGTGGTGAGGAAACAGTGACATGGTACTGCTCTCCTTGATCACAAAAATGCATCAAGACAGGGAAATATTTCCACTCTTTCACCTCTCTAGGCCCCGAGTGCGGCATGTTTTTATAAACGGCTCATGTCTACCCCTTCGATCAACAGCAGAGGGAGAGAGCAGGGCTGGGAACCAGGACGTCAACTGAAAGTTGTACAAATAAAGCAAGCCAGTCAAGTCAGCGCTCCTCCCAGGTAGCAAGGGAAGAAGATTTAATCCTGCTGGGCCATGTCGCAATCTAATTACAGTTGGGAAGTTCCACAGGGACGTTGCCCAGTTTGGAAGGCGTCGTCATCTCACATTTAGCCAGCCATTACCCAGCGTGGTAACCAGAGCCGACGTAAACGTTCAAGCATTGCATGCTCATAAGGTTCTAGCCAACCACACGGCGGAACAAGACAGAGACTTTGCTCCGCTTCGTTTCATTTGCTTGAGCTCTATCGCACGGGGAAATCTTTACTTGGTTCATAGGCGTGCTGGGGTCTCAGCTGCGCTGTGCTGGGCGCTGCAGACACAGTCTCTGCCCCGAGCAGCTTACAATCTGAGACTAAATGCAGATGAAGGCCAGGGGAAAGGAGCCATCGAGGTAAAGCAGGGGTGCTTGGAGCCTTCCTCTCCAAAGCAGTCAACGAAAGCTAGCTAGACCGGACAGCCCCATCCCCACACTAGACAGGCTCATCTGAAGAAGGGGAGGCCCTAAGCCGGGGTATAATAAGCTATAGATGTCTCTACATCTCCTCCCCATAGTCCCAACTATGGCACAAAACTCAGAGGGACAAAAATAAGGGGTTTCCAGTCTCGTGCCCCTAGAAGAGACCCTACATGCACCCACTGGAAACAACCTTCCTCCTCCGCAAGGAGAATAATGGAGGAGCCTTCACAGCCTGATGCTCACACAACTCTGGTATCTCATTGCTGTAGCATCACCACCTCTCCACACCTCACCTCTGCCCTGTGCCTGGAAGGCTGCTTAACGCCCCTTCGGACTCCCCTCATCGCCCACCTCAACTCAATCCTCCTCTTCACTCCTTGGCACGGACCCAAAGAAACCCGCAACACAGCGTCTCAGCCAGCAATGGGAAAACAGGCCAACGAGAGAGATGGACCCAACTGCCACAAGCACCCCGCCCTGACCACTCTGCCTGTTAGCTACAGCCACCTCCCCTGCCTGCGTCACTTCACAGCGGGAGTCCTTGGCGGGACCATTTCTCTGCACAGCCTCTGGCACCACGGGCTCTGTCAAAGCTCTGCTTGGGCCTGACCCTTAGGCCCAGCCTGAGCCTGAGCAGAGAGCGCCATTTTCCAGCCCGACCCGTGCACCAGAGCCTGAGCTAGTGCCACTGTGGGGATGGCACTAGGCAGGCCCTCTGTCTGGCTCTGGGTGGCTAGCCACTGTCTGGTACGGTGCTGAAAACCGGGGTGCAGCACCCCCCACTTAAAGTGGTTTCCGTTATATGCAGGACGTACACTTGGCTCTCAGCACCCCCACTGTACAAGTGGTTCCCGTGCCCTGGCCAAAGTTGGCTATGCTTTTGCCTGGCAGGAATGGGGGTGCCCCATGTGAGGAACCCGTCGCTCCGTGCCTGCGGGCAGTACGGCATACCCACTCTGCACGGGGTAAGGCCAAGATCAGGACACTCCTGTGAAGAGCATGTCATGGCATGAGTGAGGTCGTGACTCTGGTGAGTGAACACATGCCGTTCCTGAAGTACTAAGACATCCCGGGTTGGCAGGGTGGCAGGTTGGGTGCCCTGTTCCTGCCATCCAGTGACCCTACCTGCACAGGGAAAGCCACTGCAACTCCTCAGCATCCTCACTCCGCAGCATGCGCTCCCAAAAAAGATTGGAACTTTTCAACTTAGAAAAGAGGAGACTAAGGAGGGGGGGGGGGGGAATAGGACACAGGTCTATAAAATCATGACAGGTGTGGAGAAAGCGAATAAGGAAAAGTTATTTACTTGTTCCCATATCATAAGAACAAGGGGTCACCCAATGAAATTAATTGGTAGCAGGTTTAAAAACAAACGAAAAAGGAAGTTTTTCCTTCATGCAGCGCACAGTCAACCTGTGGAACTCCTTGCCAGAGGATTTTGTGAAGACCAGAACTTTAACAGGGTTCAAACGAGAACTGGATAAATTCATGGAGGTTAGGTCCATCAATACTTATTGGCAGAATGGGTAGGAATGGTGTCCCTGGCCTCTGTCTGGAAATGGGTGCCAGGACAGGTATCATATGATGATTACTGTTCTGTTCACTCCCTCTGGGGCATCTGCCATTGGCCACTATCAGAAGACAGGACACTGGGTTAAATGGACCTTTGGCCATTCTTATAGGTGATGGCATTTGGCAGAAGCAGGGCACACAGCTGCTGCCTCGCCTACCCTACGGGCACAAAGACGAGATCTGACCCAACCCAACAGGGAGGATCCAGATGTTTCCCACCTGACACAGAGCTGACACTTGTCGTCAGGTCGTCCAGGGGAGGACCCCAGGCTCTGCCACAATAGAAGCAATTTCCAAGCGCTGCAGAACTTTTCAAGCCAATTGATATAGCCATTGATATAGTCATTGTACAGACGGTTGGGCTTGCAAATATGACTTCTGCCCACCTCTCCTGCTGAAGTCACAATCCCCTGTGGCAACAGTTGCCGTGTGCAGCCCATTTCACAGGTCTCAATCATTTCCACACCGTCACCAGGGTTGTTAGAGCTAACTCAGTGAGAGACCAGAGTACAAAACGGCTCGTTTTCATTTACCCTTTTCTACTCAAACACAAGCGTGCATTGCAGTCAGGTGAGCAGACTAGCTCTAGAGTATTTCACCAGCTGCTCACAACTGCTGTTGAGGAAAAAGCAAAAAACCAGGCAAGGTCTGGCTGGACCACTTGTGCCCAGCAAAGAATTAAACTGCAGTATGCTAACAATCAGCTAGGTTAGCCGTCACTGCGGGTAGCACGCCACCAGCTGAGAGAGGTGCCCAAAATCCCTCTGCAGCAGGTGACTTCCCAAGACAGGGTCAGGCTATGCTGCACTTGGGCAATCCAGGCACCAAACTGTCCGAGCGAGAAATACCACAAGTGCCATGAGAATAAGCCACTGAAGAAGCCAAAGCCACATTTATTCACGGAGATTTTATTTGAGGAAAAATAGTCTCAGGGAAAATTGGGAACCTATCTATTGTCTGGTATAGCAGCCGGCCCCTGTTGGCAACTGTGCCAGCCTTTGCCCAAAAGCGAGCCCCGTGGTTCTCGGGGCCAGCTGGTGCACTCCTGAACTAACATCTTCCCTCCCCAAACACGAGTTGCTGGGCTCAAGAACGGCGGTTTCTGCTGTTGATGGCACGCTGGGGCGGTAAGGGCAGCCTGCCAGCGTGGCGTTATCCAAAGCCCCATTGCCTGCCTTGGCCGACAAGCTCTGCAGCTCACTGGAGGCTTTCGGCATTCAAGCTGCCTGTAAGGAGGCAATTGGCAGCAGGGAGCGGATTCTAAAGGCGCTTGCCTGCCATTCCCTGTGGCATCCCCTGGAAGGAGGATGCTCCTCGGGGAGAGGAGAGAGATGGGCATCAAGGGGGCTATTAGTGCACTAGCAAAACTGCCAAGAAAGGAAAAGAATGGCACTCAAGCAAGGAGCCCACTCTCCGGTGCAGCTGTCACGAGGCAGCAGCTGCTGTATCAATTGCTCTTTCCTCCCTCACTCCTACAGCTGCCTCCGCTTCCCAGCTGCTCCGAGCATTAAAGGGACGGAAGAGGCGAGAGCGAGCGTGGACGCGGCTCTGCAGCGCCGGGCACCGTTTCTTCGCACCATCAGGAGACGTCTCTGCGGCGCTGGAAATGGCCAGGAAAGAGGTGTCCGTTCATTCCAATAAGGAGTCTCTCCCGGGCGGTTTTCCAGAAGTATGAACGTCAGAGTGGCCGGCTGGGTCAGCCCAAAGGCCCATCTAGCCCAGTGTCCAGTCTGCCAACAGCAGCCACTGGCAGGTGCTTCAGAGAGAAAAATCTATTTGCCTTAATTAATATTTAAACAAACATATTGCTTTGTTATTGTAGGGTTGCTTGGGGGAAGGGCAAGTAAGAGGCTGCTGTCTGGTTCTTCTTTTTAATCATAGAACCCCAGGGCTGGCAGAGACCTCAGGAGTCAGAGCCCAGCCTCCTGCCCAAAGCAGGATCAACCCCAACTCAATCATCCCAGCCAGGGCTTTGTCAAGCTGGGATTCCACCCCCTCCCTAGGGTACCCATTTCAGTGCCCTCCCCCGCCCCCCGGGAAATAGCTTTCCTAATATCCAACCTAGACCTTCCACACTAACTTGAGCCCGTTGCTCCTTGTTCTGCCATCTGCCCCCACTGGGAACAGCCTCTCTCCAGCCTCTTTGGAACCCCCTTCAGGGAGTTGAAGGCTGCTCTCAAATCCCCCCTCACTCTTCTCTAAACAAGCCCAAATCCCTCAGCCGCTCCTCCTAGGTCATGTGCTCCCTAATCATTTTATTTGCCATCCACTGGACCCTCTCCAATGCATCCACATCTCTTCTATAGTGTGTGTGTGTGTGTGTGTGTGTGTGTGTGTGCGCGCGCGTGCGTGTGTGTGCGTGTGTGTGTGTGCGCGCACACGTGTGGGGGGGGGAGGGGCAGAACTGGACACACTACTCCAGATGAGGCCTCACAAGAGCGGAATAAAGGGGAATAATCACTTCCCTGGATCTGCTGGCAATGCTCCTCCTAATGCACCCTAATATGCTATTCGCCTTCCTGGCTACAAGGGCGCCCTGCTGACTCACCACCAGCTTCTCAGCCACTGCAATCCCCAAGTCTTTTTCTGCCGAACGGCTACTTAGTCAGTCAGTCCCCAGCCTGGAACAATGCTTGGGATTCTTCTGTCCCAAGTGCAGGACTCCACACTAATCCTCTAACCTGTCCAGGTCACTCTGGACCCTATCTCTGCCCTTCAGCGTATCTACCTCCCCCCTAGCTTAGTGTCATCCGCAAACTTGCCGAGGGTGCAATCCATCCCCTCATCCAGGTCATTAATAAAGACGTTGAACAAAACTGGCCCTAGAACCAAACCTTGGGGCACTCCGCTAGAAACCGACCACCAGCCAGACATCAATCCGTTGGGCCCGACAGTCTAGCCAGCTTTCCATCCACCTCACCATCCATTTATCCAATCCATACTCCCTTAACTTGTGGGCAAGAATATTGTGGCAAGAATATTGTGGGAGACCGTATCAAAAGCTTTCCTAAAGTCAAGGTATAGCACATCCGCCGACTTCCCCATATCCACAGAGCCAGTTACCAGGAAAAGCCACGTTTGGGAAGAGGAGGATCCCTTGGGAGGGAATGGGGGGAGAGAAAAGAAGAGACATGTTGATGCTCAGTGTGGACAGGGCCCTTTGTGAGTAGAATCATCACTAGTGCAGGTGTGTAGAGGCCATGCAGGTCTGACAGATGAATTACTCCTTAACCCAAATCACGGTAGCAGAACTTTCTCGAGCAGAGAGAAAGACCAAAGCTGGAAGTCCTGCCGAGCAAGGCCCAAATGGGATACCCAGGACACCTCTGATGAGGCTGACTGGGACCAAGGGAAGGGAGACCCTGCCTCACACATAGTGCGCCAATGATCAACTTTCACTGCATCTCCACGCCCGGGGACAGGGCCAATCTCCGGAACCTAGCTCGCTCCTACCGTGAAGCGCACAGGCAGAACAGACCCCGATGCTGCGCACACCACAAGCAGAGCTGAGCAGACAAACCGATATGCCACGCACACCGCAGGCAGAGCTGAGCGCAGCAGATGCAGGGAGGAACATGTGAGATCCCCGGGTAAGGCTTCCCTGAACGTTGTTGCTGGAGTGGCTAGAATAGCTTGCGTCTCTGGTATGTTCCAGCGTTTTTAACGTGTGGGGGAGAGGGAATGGATGTACTCACCCTTTACAGTTGTGTACAGATAGCTAACGTACACCACGTACTCCTGCGCGGCAGCACCCCCAGGAAGCACACAGGCTGCGCTTGCTGACACCATGAGCCACGTATCAAGCAACAAGCGTTTTAGGTTTTGAGCAATTCTAGTCTTCTTGGCTGGGTCTCCTGTGTGTAGCAGTGACACATGGAAGCATTTGGGGGGGGGGGGTTAAGGATTTTCCTTTCCTAAAGGAGCATTAACACACCATCCCCTTTAGCTCAGCTCAGCTAGGGTATTACTTGCAGTCCAGGTTTTGGCTTGTGTGTCTGGTTCCATCTGACAAGCCCTGATGTCCGGGGTTTTGATCTGGGGTGGGCGGGGGTGAGAGGTGGAGGACGGGGCAAGGCCTCGGGGGAAGAGGTGGGGAAAGGCCAATTACTGTGGGGAAGGTCTCTAGCTTGTGTTCTAAAGTTCAGGCTAGGTGATCAGAATGGTCCCTTCTGGCCTTGGAATCCGTGACCCTCACCTCTGTATTCTAGATTATCTACCAGATAACTGGAATGATCCCCATCTTGAATGAGCCTACCAAAGCCTATTCACTGGCTAAAGCACATCGCAGTGGCGAGGAAGACGGCAGCCCCTGACAGCAGACACAGGGACCAGAGAACCGCACCCCTTTTCTATGTAATCTTAAAGTTGGGGTTTTCCAAAAGCCCATTAAGGTAGCCTGTCACTTCCAAATCTTCTCCAGGGGGTAAAGTTACAGCACGCAACCGTAACCAGCTCTTCCAGACGGACTCAAGTCCATCTGTCATTCCTGACTCCAAGCACCGGCCGGCTGGAGGAGGAGGAAGCAGGAGAGTAAAACTGGCACTTCATGCTTTGCCGGACGTGTTTCGGACACCGCAGCCCATCCCAGAACAGCTCAACAGGGTCTATGTAACGCAGCCTGGCTTCCATATTAACAAAGCGCAGACGCGTGTAGCTACTCGCCTCACCTCCTATTGGTCAGCACAGCACAGAAAGGGGATGAGATGGGAGCAGAGAAGGGGCAGCTGGGAGTAGGGGAGGGGAAGGCAGTTGTCCTAGGCCCTGCGCGCCAGGAAGCCTAACTTCAGCCAAACTGGTTGAAACTGCAGCAAAGAACCGAATGATCAGACATATAAATGAACATGATTCATCGAGGAAGAGTCAGCACAGCTTCTGCACAGGGAAATCCTGTCTCACCAGTATATTCGAATGGTTTTGAAGGCCAAAGGAGATGTAGACAAGGGAGATGCAGTGGATACAGTGGACTTGGATTTCCAGACAACCTTTGCCAAGGTCCCTCCCCCAGAGCCACCTAAAATAAGCTGTCTTGGGTCCTCTCATTGATCGGTAACTGGTTAAAAGACGGAAAACAAAGGGTCCTGCAGGACGGGAGCAGCCCTGTCTGCGGTGGGCGGGGAGCTGCTCTATCCCCCACCGGTGAACTGGAAACGGTAAGCCCCACCCATTAAGCGTGATGCTTTCCCGTTAACCTTTCGCATCCCTGCCTGGAGCCACGCGTGCTAAAGCGTTCCTCTGCAGGGACAGCAGCGAGGGACCTGAAATCCTGCTGGCAAGGTTTAACACAGGAGGGAGCGCGCCGAGAAAGGCTGTTCTCACCAGAGCCAGAACTATCCTTGCCACGGCTGGAGGGCTGTCGTGTCAGAGCACCGAGCGAAGGAGACTAGCCTTCGAAAGCCACACTAGGCCAGCACAAGCAGTGTAGGAAGGGAATGGACAAATCAAAAGGGGCAGCCACGGTCACCCCCTAGCAGCCATCTTGGAAAAGAAGCCACATCAGAAGCCAGAAGCCTTTGGCCCGGGAAAGATCATGTTGTGGCCTTGGCCTGGCATATTTCCTGATATTCACGTCACTTGACACCCTCTTGAAAATGAGTAGCCGCTAGATTTGCTGTTTGCGGTGGTGTTGCAGGCATGTTGGCCCTACTACCGCAGAGACGAGATGAATGAGGTAATATCTTTTATTGGACCAACTGACAGGGAAAGAGACCAGCTTTTGCATTCTGTACAGGCTTGAAACTTGTCTCTGCGGCCAATTAAAAAGGATTCTCTCATTCACCTTGTCTCTTAGCTACGTTTCCTGTCAGCCCTGAAAAGGTTACACAGCCAACAGAGCTCTAATGAACAGCTATGCAGTAAATCTCGCTTCGATCACATGAGCTCACTCTAATAATGTCCACAGATCTCTCCTGAAGGGCTGATCGGCATGTGACTTCATACACAGGTTCAAAGAGCAGTTTGATGCTAACCAAAGATCTTGAACATTCACTCTGTCCTCGCGGCACCTATCACCCTCAGAAAGGGGAGCCACAATCATTCAACAAGCAGATTCCAGAATTAACAGAACAGGACAAATGTTGCCTCAACTCACCTACCTTGTCCCTCTAATATCCTGGGACTGATACAGCTACAACACTGGATACAATCAGGACCCAGGCATTCAAACAGTAGACAGTCACATTCTGTGCCTAAACCTCACAGAACACTAGAACTGGAAGGGACCTCGAGAGGTCACCGAGTCCAGTCCCCTGCCCTCACGGCAGGACCAAGCACTGTCTAGACCAGGTCTACTCAACATTGGAAACCCAGGGGTTTGGGGGGGAGGGGGGGACAATGTTACTCGGAGCACATGCTGAGGGCCAGAACTTAAGTGTGGTTGGATGTACCTGCAAATAGCTTCTTTCATACTGACGGGCATGAATACAAAGCTTAAGGCAAGACTTCACAACACACAGGCCCCATTTAAGTCAGTTCTGCTGATATTGGTAAAATGCAATATTTACCCAATTTCCACCCATCCGACAGCACTTTGAATGAGCAATGACAGTGCAGGAATTTAACTACTAAAACGCATAAACAGAAGACCGTTATATTGACGGCTTTTTTGTTTTAGCTCCCACCTGCGGCCCGCATGTTGAGCCCCGCGCAAACCTAAACTGCACTGCAGGCCACAAACAGGCCGCGTGTTGAGTAGCCCTGGTCTAGACCATCCCTGATGGCTGTCTGACTAACCTGCTGTTCAATGTCTCCAGGGATGGAGATTCCACAATCTCCCTGGGCAATTTATTCCAGTGCTTAACCAGCCTGACAAAGTTTTTCCTAATGTCCAACCTAAACCTCCCCTGCTGCAATTTCAGCCAGGAGTCTGCCAATGGAGCCGGAACCCACAATCAGAAGTGGGGCTAGTTAACTCTCAACCCGAAAAAAAAAGCTGCTCTGAGCTAGGAAAATGGCCTTGTAGACAAGGCTCTGTCCCAGTGGTAGGCAACCAGAAGCCTGAGGGCCATTGGGGTTCTATGTGCGGCTCACAGACATTTTGTTCACCGCTGCCCACGCTGCTGGTTTTCATCGGTGTCACTTCCCCCCCACCAGTATTACAGAAGTGACATGCACTTGAAGCAACGGCACACGAAGTGAGGTGCGTGCGGATTCCACCAACGTTGGGAGATCCGTGAACTGCCTCGGCACCCAAAGCGCTGCTACGGTTCCAGTGAGACACCCTGCAAATTCTAGGTACGCAAGCGCAGGGAGCAAAACTACCATCTTGTAGCCCACTGAGACGGAAGGATTGGAAAAGTCTTAGAGCAACTTGCTGATGTCATCTTAATCAAGTACTAAACATTCATAAATTCAGCTTATACATCCACAAAACAGATAATTACTGAGAGTAGTTGTGATTCTTGAAAAACAACAAATAGTTCTGCAGCACCTTAGAGACTCAGATTCTTGGTTTTTGTGAAGTTATTTGGCATCCTCAGACAAAGAGCTGCACACAAAATATCACTAATTATGACCTACTAGGAGTTTAAAACCCTGGAAAGTATCTTCACTGAGAACAATTATCTACAAAGCTACCAAAACAGTTGCTTATTTGATAAGATCCTAATAGAACAAGCTCGTCAATGAACTTGTTCAGAAGTTTTCAGTTTGGATAGAAGTTTAGCTGGCAACTGATTTGAAGTATAAAGACTTAGCTGCTAGAGGAGTAGGAGAAAATTCAGAGCGAGAAAGAGACAACAGAGAAATCTGTTCAGAAACAGTACAGTATTCCCTGGACATCCTCTGACGAATGAAATTTCAGAGTGCCCACTGTGAAATGAATAAAAGCAGGCTGTATGTACCTTTTCGCTTATATGAAGCTGTGCTTATCAGCAGACCCTGCACAATTAAAAAAAAAACTAAAGAAGTGTTGTAGGAAAAAACTACAAAAGGAAAATGAAAAACTAGGATCTTATTTACACAAAATACTGTATTTCTTTATATCTCCATACATCCCATAGCGTGGACACGGTAATACTATTATGAAGATGCTTATACCAAATAAAATTATTCCTGTAGACGAAGGATTAAGTGTAAGGCACCTTAATACCTGTGTAACTGCAGTCACACAGGTGGCTTGTACCAGAATCAACTGTTTTGATTAAAAAAGTTGCATCCCCATGTGAATTAGTTAGATTAGTTCAAAATCTGTATTGATCAAACCTAAAGTCTAGTTTGCATGCAAAAGTTACACCACTTAAATTTAAACGTAGAATTTAAAACAGCGCAAACCCAATGTCGCCAGCTTTCTTGTTTTGGCTTGAGAAGCTTTTTTGTTTCAGCTTAAATCTGTGCCCCATTAAACCACAATAAAAGCACATACACAGCTTTGCACGGGCTTCATGTCACATCTTAGCTTACTCCGATGCAATTTCTCCACAAATATAAGGCCTCAAATCATGTACTGGAAGCTGATGTTTCTCTTGCCCAGCGTAAGCATGTATTGCGGGTGTTACTGGACATTACACCTGGCTGTCATACCTTAAGGCTACGTCAAAAAGAAGCAGCGTGGACGTTTTCTTTTTGCGCAAACACCCCTTTGCCACAAGATCTGTAGACCTCCTTTTTGGGGGCATAAGGATCTTGCGGAAAAGGGGGTTTTTGCGCAAAAAGAAAACGTCCACACTGCTTGTTTTTGCGCAAAAACCCCTAGCGAAAAATCGGATTGGCAGAAAATATGCAAATGAAATCACAACTCATGCAAATGAGTCCCTCATTAGCATATTTTTTGCTGAGAAAACTCATCGTGTAGACGTAGCCTAACTCAAGAGCAGTTAAGAGGGCCTAAGAGACTAGACACCGCTGAACTCAAGCTGACATGTCTGCCCCGCAAGGAAAGCCGGCTGTGGTATAGAGATGCTAGTCCTCGTCACTGCTTGGCCTGGCAGGTGACTGGCACGTGAACAGAAAATTGACCGATTTTTAAAAAGCAAATGTAAGGGAAGGTCTTTGCAGTGCAACTCAACTACCTGGGGAGGCTGGGGAATCTCCATCACTGGAGATTCTTTGGAGCAGTTGGACAGACACCTGCTAAGGATGGTCTAGATCAGGTTGGGCAAGGTAACGCCTGCTGACTGGATTTGTCCCGCCAAGCCACCAGATTTGGCTCACGGGCTGCCCCGCCAGGACTCAGGCACACAGCAACCAATGGGAGCAGAGACACTTTGCTGGGGGTGGGGTCAGAGAACCACAGGAAGCAGCCAGCCACCTTGAGCGGTCTGGGACTGCAGTAGGCAGGAAGCCTACCTTGGGGTCCTACAGGGCTGTTGGCAGGGAGCAGCCTAGATAAGTGCCTCCTGGCCAGAGCCTGCCCCTGACACCTCAGTCCCTCCCTCCCCCAGGTTATCACCCAAACCCTCTGCACCCCCCTCAAGTCACAACTCCCCCCCAGACCCTGCACCACCTCCTACACCCTGCCACAAAGCCAGAATCCTCTCCCCAGCCCTGCACCTCATTCCCCAGCCTCAGGTCATCATCCAAACCTTCTGCACTCTCCCCCGCCCCCAAGTCACAACTCTCCCCCAAACCCTGCACCTCCTCCTACACCCTCCTCCAGGCCAGAGTCCTCTCCTGCACCCATACCCCCTCCTGGACCCTGCCCCAGTTAACAACCCTCCTCACCCAAACTCCCTCTCAGATCGCACCCTCCTGTCACGAGCTCCTTTCTGCACCCAACCTCCATCGACAAGTGCAGCCCTTGATCACTTACCAAATATCCTGGAATGGCTCCCCCCCATCAAAAATTATTGCCTACCCTTGGCCAAGACAGTGCTTGGTCCTGCTCTGAGTGCAGGGGACTAGATGTGATGAGCTCGTTTTCCCTTCCAGTCCTACGAAATACCCCAGCAAAAGAAGGAACTTCTACTGCCTCTGCCTACTCCAGATTTCGGGTCAATTTGGGCAGTTCTTACTCAAAACTATCACTGACACATATGGAAGTCTGTCCGAGCGCTGACAGACAGATGTCACTTCATTAGAAGAAGCCGGAGTATCTTAGAAACTCACCGAAGTACTTCTATTGGGCCACGGTACACGTTTCCCAGGACTTACCGACAAGGTGGTGAGTCAGTGTGAAGCTCAGTTAATCAGAGGATAGAAACTCCCCATCAGGAACAAGAGTGTCCACAAAAAGGCAGGGAATGTAGTGGTTCAAAAGACAGTCTCCTCACTGACAGAGCCCTGAAGAGCAAGCCGCATAAGCTGAATTACTACGATGCCAAGAAGCTGTGGAAAACTACACTAAATTGCCTTCGTCCTTTCAATGTAAGATGGCAGGTTGATGTGGATAGCTTCTTTTGCAGTTCCAGCTGTTTATTCCCCCTTTTCCTTCAAAATTACACTTCTCCGGCAGCCAGCTAGGCAGACCAGTTGGACTGAGACGCTTAGAAAGAAGAGCGCTATACAATTAAATCAGATAAAGACCAAGAGCTAATTAAAAATGTCCAGGCAATTAACTCTACATATTACATGCATGGGGCTTTGAAGACACCAGCTATTCAAATGAAGCCTCTGGCAAAGACAGCCCAGGGAACCGTCAGCAAAGTCCACTGAGTGCATTTGTGCTTTTTGGCACAGGGAATAGTGCAAAAGGCTCCAACGGCTCATTCACTCTCGAGATCTCAACTCCCACCTCCGACTGGCCCTGCGTCCAAAGAGAGTCTTTCAGAGAAGGGAACACAGGAAAGTTTAAACAAGGAAGCATGGTCACCAGGCAGTTTTAATGGCAACCCTTCTACCGCACCGCTGCCCTAACTGGCAACTCCTCAACCGGTTGAGAGCCTGTGTACCACATGGCAAGTTCGGCCTGATCCTTCAGCAAGGCACCTGAACTCCACAGCAAGCCCACATAGCAAATTAGAAATTCTGCAGCCATTGCAGAAGCTAAAAATAGTTTATACTCCCACAGCACGGTTCTCCTTGGATTATTAAGATCTTGCATTTTAATTTTACCAGGCTGTATCATTTTTAATTGCACATGTACTGCAGAACTTGACACCAAGTACATAACTGCCTTGGAAAAATCTGGAGGTTTTGGCATTAGGATAAGGGGCTTTTAGGGGTTTTTTTTACACCTGAGAAGCAGTTTGGGATTGGGCACTAAACATATCCGTTTGATGATTCTGCTGAAGGTAGCAGAAGTGAAAGAGTTAACTGGTGCCTTGTCGGTCATTAGGCTCCAGCATTAAACCCACTTGGGCAAATGGGCCAGTTTACAATACAGAGCCGTTGTTTCCACAAGTTGGCAGATATTACTGCCTCACTTTGCACTTGGGTCATGTTTGGTCCATTCTCTTTTCCACTGAAAGGGGGAAAAAACAATTCCTTGGAAATCTGAAACTATTCTGCAGAAAGGGGTGGGAATCCACAGCCAATTTCAAACCCACAGACTACATGGGACCCCACATATAATCCAAAAAGGAACCATTATAATGCACAGGTCTGATTTGATAGTCCTGGGAGAAGGATTGCTACTAGACAAACCAAATAGTTCAGGGGTGGGCAAAGGGGCCTCGGAGTGGGAGGAGCACACGAAGTCTCTCATTCCATGCCCCTGCCCTTGCAGGGTGAGGGCAGGGAGCAAGAGACTTTGCATGTTCCTCCCACTCCCAGGCTCTGATTGGCCTGAGGTTGGGGGGAGCTCGCAAAGTCTCCTCCTGCCCTGCAAGGGGGCAGGTGCCTAGAGGGAACTGCCAGCTGTTCAGAACAGCTGGCAGTTCTCTCTAGGTGGGGCAGGGGCAAAGCCTTCACTTGATCCCCCACCCCCAGGCAAATCAGGGTCTGCAGGAGTGGGAGCATGGAAATGTCCTAGCCCCGCCCCTTCCACCAGAGGCCCTGCCTCTTCTGGAGCGGCCCAGGTCCACTTCAAAAATTAGCAAAGTGGCCCCCTGTCTAAAATCACTGCCCACTCCTGCGGTAGCTGTTTCTTATTTTGGCCATGTCTGACTGGACTTCTGCTCATCACAGCGACGACGGAGCGTAGGAAGGGGTCAGCTCTCTGTAACCCCTCAATGCCACTCTTTGCTTAGCTGAAAGGAGCCACTGGAAGGTAGCGTGTAAACACGTGCATTTACACACGCCCCATTCCAAGGCCCAGCTGGCTGAGACATCACAGCAGAGTTGGTCTGTAGGGCCAGCCTCAGTGGCTGTTTTTCTAAAAGCATAGAAAGGGTTGCATGTTCTAGCGGCCTGGAATACTGTGGCTATAAACCTGATCCTCAGAGCAAATATGAAGTTTGAGATTAGACAAACGTCATCTCTTGCTGTTGACTTGACTCTTAACCCTTAGAGAACAGAAAAAAAAATAGTCCATTTCCCCCGTGATCCCCTTTCACAGCTACTGAATCTTCCTTCTCCCCAGCATTGTGGACAACGCTCTATTCTCCCACCAGCCTGTGGAGGCTCAGGATGTGGTGGTGTCTGATGCGTATCTCCAACCATCTGTCTCTTTCTACATCAGCGTCCGAGAGTTTCGTGGAGAGCTGACTGCAGAAAGCCTGGTTCCCTAGGGACCACTATGCTCCAGACCATAACAAACTTGTGGCAGCAGAAAGAGGACTCAAGGGTCAGGACACATTCCAGCACAGACACCTTCCACATCCCACCTCCCTGCTGCAGGCGATTTCCACGGCAGCCCTCCTCGAAGATGGGCAAAATCGTCCATAAGCAATCAGCTCAGAAGCAGTATCCACCGGGGCATGAGACAGCTGGCTGCAGATTACCTTACCAGCACTGACAGGTTTGGCTGCTCTTGTGTGCTTTGGATACATTTGTTTAAAGCTTTATGCATTCCAGTCACCGCAACAGAGTTTTTCCCCTGGACTTTGAACACTTGAAGGTTTCCTTCCCTTGAAGGGCTGTTGGTTGAAGCTTAAACATTTTCGACTGCTTTATTGCCTACTTCCTTCTTTGGGAGGAAACTGGCTATTCTGAACGCCTGATACAGATCCTACCAAAAAGGAAAAATGTCACAAACAAGTAACAAAAAAGAAGCCAGACTCATCGACAGAGAGTGTCCAGGCAAATGCAAACTGTCCCCAGTACAGAGCATCTGAAATGTGGACGAATCCGCTGAAAGGAGAATTGCAATGTTCAGAGATCAAGAGGCACTGCTTCAGGGGACCAAACAGGGTACATCTACCCTGGGGTATCTCAGACATCTTCCAGGGGGCAGATCAACTCATCTAGACACCAGCCCAAGGCAGCAGTCCCCACCCAGGAAATCGGGATCTAGTGCTAAATCCTGGAGCCTCTGACAAGTGATTCTGACTGGTCTGACCAGAGGCTATCAGGTGCCAGCACTTCACTTGTGCCTTTGCACACTTCCCTCTGCCGGGGCGCTGCCCCTGGAAGTCTCCTGCTTGCTCCGCACGAGAGGATGGGGTGCTGATATCAGGGTGTTCTCCTCCCACCGCCCCTGTACCCAGTCTGCACAGAGCGAGCAGGCGCAGAGCCTCAGGGAAGGGACAGGGAAGGAGACAGAGCAAGGCTATTTGGATTTGAGGTAGATCCTGGATCGACAAATACAAAACGTGAACTTGCGCTTAAAAAGACCACTGGCCTAGGGTTACAACAGGCTTCATAAAAAGCACCAGTGAAGCTAGTACAAACTAAGATTTCATTCAGTAGTTTCTTTGTGCTGCAAGGGAGTAGCTGACTAGCCAATAAGTCTAGGCTTACCAGTTAGTCGAGGCAACTATTCACATTCCCCCCGCCACCTCTGTATCAGAGGCAGCTGGAGGTGGGGGAAGAGGAAGCAGGAGCCAATGTTGGGGGTAGCTGGCTTAAAGGCTGGTTCCCTCCAGTACTATCTCTGCAGTGTTGCCTGCCCCCACCCCTATCCACCCTCCACGCTGTCGCCTATCAGAGGCAGCAGTGCAGGCAGGTGTGAAGCAGCCCCTGTCCATGGGGGGGAAAGGGGGGAGAAGACCCAGCAGAGAGCTGGGACACCCCACCACCATGGACAGGGGCTGCTGCCAGAAAAGCCTCTGGTCATGGTCAGCCCCTCTCTGCATTACACCTGCAGAGCTGCAGCGGGGGATAGCTCCTGGACCTGGCGCGAGCCGTGACTGATGCTTCCTCCCTTATCGACTGGTCGTGTGGGCGACAGAATTTCTACCGACTACACGATTAGCTAATTCCTCACTTCCCAACATCCCTAGTTTGTGCTGCGCTACATGCTATACACCGAAATGTCAAAACAATATTTAGGTGCCGACTGAGGTATTCTGTAACTACACAGTACAATGAGAAAGCAAGCAACTGGCCAGTAACACCAGGCTGTGACACTGGCAATTTTACATCCAGTACTGTCTAGACCATCCCTGATGGACATTTATCTCACCTACTCTTACATATCTCCAGAGATGGGGATTCCACAACCTCCCTGGGCAATTTATTCCAGTGTTTAACCACCCTGACAGTTAGGGACTTTTTCCTAATGTCCAACCTAAACCTCCCTTGCTGCAATTTAAGTCCGTTGCTTCTTGTCCTAGCCTCAGAGGCCAAGGAGAACAATCTTTCTCCCTCCTCCTTATGACACCCTTTTAGATATCTGAAAACTGCTCTCATGTCCCCCCTCAATCTTCTCTTTTCTAAACTAAACAAACCCAATTCCTTCAGCCTTCCCTCACAGGTCATGTTCTCTAAACCTTTAATCATTCTCGTTGCTCTTCTCTGGACCCTCTCCAATTTCTCCACATCTTTCTTGAAATGCGGTGCCCAGCACTGAACACAAGACTCCAACTGAGGCCTAACCAGCGCAGAGCAGAGCGGAAGAATGACTTCTCGTGTCTTGCTCACAACACTCCTGTTAATGCAGCCCAGAATCATGTTTGCTTTCTTTGTAGTTTTTAAGTGAGATGAAAGTGGGAGGGGAATGCAAGACAAATCAGACTCTTGAAAGGAACACAGTAGACTGGAAAGTAGGGGTATTACTGAGTAGTCAACTACACAATTAACCTATCGACTACATACGCTCTCTCCCACCATTGCTGCCTGGGGGAGCAGAAGCCCATTCCCGTGAGGAGCCAGCTTTAAGCAGGCTCCCAAAGAGCACTGAATCTGTCTGTCACCCCCCCTCTGACGCTGCTGCCTCTGAAAGAAAATTGTGCAAAGGGCAAGGGGGCAGGCTTTCAAGCAGGCTCCCCGCACATGCCGGCTCCATGGACTCTCCTGCCCCCCATTTACTGCCTCCTACAGAAGCAGCAAGGGAGGGGGGTAGGCAGACATCCCACCTGCACTGGCTCCTATCAGAGGCAGCAGTGAGGCGGGGGGGGGGGGGGGGGGAGAGGTCCAAGAAGAGGTAGCCACAGACAAGCCTCTGTGGTAGAGAGCCACTGCCCTTAACCACTTACCTGCATCTCTTGCCTCTTCTTGGCCTGGGCTTAAACTATAGCCCACTGACTTACTGGTTGTCCTGAACCATTTGTCCCTCTAATAAACAAGAGCTTAAAAAAATTCCTCTCCCTGCACACCATCACCTATTCTCTTCCCTTCTAATTCTTCCACTTCCCATAGCTTCCCCCCACCCCCGCTTTTTATTGCTAAGCACAGAATCATCCGAATGTCAACAGCCAGTTGAAAGAACATACCTTAGGCCACTGGAGGATCAATGCTCTGGCGATCGATCTTCCAGGGTTCAATTTAGTGAGTCTAGTAAAGACCTGCTAAATCAAATGCTGAGAACATCCCCGTTGGTACTCCTGGCTGTTGCAAGGAGCAAGGGAAGTCAACAGGAGCATTTCTCCCGTCAATCTCCCACTGTGAGGCTGCCCCAGAAAGTCGTTGCAAGGTACGTCAACTCCAACTATGCAATTCATGTAGCTGGAGTTGTATCTTGTATCGATTTTCCCTGCCAGTGGAGACCTGGCTTAGATGTACCATACTCCAAGCAGCCTTCTTGCTTTCAACCTCATGAAAAGGAAACAGTCCATATTTTTTGGAGAATCATATGATTTCAATGCAAAGATTAATAGATGGAGTACAAACAATTCTCAACGTGACTCACCGGGAAGTCTGTTCATGTTGACTCCTTGGGCTGAGAGTCCTATTCCCATGTACCTTCAAACAAACAGAATTCTGTTAGTTCAACACAGAAGGGTCAAGTCATGAGATTCTCCCCTCCAGAAATACAGGAAACCATTTTAAATTAGACCGCAGCATTTCACTGGAGACTCCCCTGAGCCTTTTGATGAGTTTCTGGAATCAAAGAGAAAATGCCTTAATCAGCCCTGGGAACTCATGCCTCTCTGCTCTCCAACAGCAGCTACATTCCTGCACCTCCTAATTGGTATGAAAATGAGAACCTTGGAGTAGTCACAGCTGCTAGCCCCTGTGTTTTCAGGCGTCAGGAGAAGGTGATGCCTTACAAACAGCTGACAAGACAGCACCCGAGATTTAAGGATCAGATCATTCGAAGCAACTGAAAACACTGGCTGCTGATCCTTATCCAATGACATCCAATTCCAAATCTCTCTCATCATTGAGATATCTGTGCTGTCTAAGTTAGGGACGTGAATGGTTAACCAGTTAACTGGTGAGCCTCACCAGCCTGGCTTGAATCGGTTAACCAATTCAATGCAATGTTTAACTGGTTAACCAATTAAGCAGGATTTTACATCCCTAATCTAAGTGCATGGAGGACAGGATTATCACTGGCTATTAGCCAAAATGGCCCGGGTTGCAAGCCCATGTTCTGTGTGCCCCTTAGTCTCAGACTGTCAGATGCTGAGACTGGACCATGTGGTGGATCACTGTTTGCCCTGTTCTGTTCATTTCCTCTGAAGCAGCTGGCATTGGCCACTGTCAGAAGACAGGACATTGGGCTAGATGGACCATTGGGCTTACTCTGTCCAGCCATCGTTATGAACCGAAACAGCGGCACCATGTAAAGCCCGTCAGTGCATTAAGATAGCCGGATGTATATTATTGTATTGGAAGCATCACAGGGGCTAGCAAGGACTGCAGTGAGCTATCGGATACCTCCACCTGGAAGTGACCAAGGTGGGAACCCCCTTATGCACCTTAAGTTTTAACTGAGCGGCATCTGAACTCCAATGATTCTGTTTGTTCATCCCTGCCCAGGAGCTGAACGGAGAAGCACGATGCCTTGGCAAGGACTCTCCTGACAACAGACACAACTTGCAACCTGCTGCTCTCAATTTGTACGTCCCTTTGGTTTTCTGACATCTAGACAGCTGCAACAGGCTACCTGTGAGAAGCCAATAATTGTGGCGATAGCTGCCTTCTGCATGACGGAGGCCGAAAAGAGTAAGCAACCCTTCTAGTCCGTTCCCCTGCCGCTGCAGAATTGTTCTCCACAGTCTACCAGGAGGTTCAGCATTGGGCATTTTAACTTACTCAGTGTAACGACTGTACAGCAAGAGAGCTCTGGACAGGCCCGTTCACATGAACAAACACTTTCTAGTATTGTATTACACAGCTGCCTGGCCACTAGAAAGCTTCCTGTCAAAACTAGAAATGCCTGCATAATGAAAGCTGTGCACAACAAGCCACCTGTAAGACCGCTTGTGTACACTGAGTGTCTACAGGCATGGCTCTGTGTAGCTCCCAGTGACTGTGCTTTGCCAGCACTGGCCCAATGGGAGCTGCGGTAAGTGGCGTCGGCTCATCGGTTAACGTTCACGGTTACATGCAGGCTCCCGGGACACGGGAAGAGCCTCCTCCCCCCGAGCAGTGGGGGAGGGGAGATAGGTGGGAGCCAATATGCGCGGCAAGCCGGCTTAGAAGCAGGGTCCCTGCAGGCACTGGCTCCCAGGGAGCCACCTGCCACCCCAAGTGTAACCGCTAATATTTTCACCGGTTAAACAGTTATTTGATTACACCCACTTTAACATCCCTAACACCTTACTGACCTAAAGTGGGTCGTGCAGACCTAAGGCTCTGCAATGTTTGCCATCAATGCATCCGTGTATGCTGAAGCGCATCCTCCTCCATGGGAAGGACTTCTTCCCCCTTTTAAAGCCATTGCTTATGATGTTCCCTAGCAACGAAAGGTACATGCATTAACTAGCCCAGATGGACTCTGGCTTTTTCCATTAGACACCCAGGCTTTCAAGTAGGAGAACCTCAGAAATGTAAGCCTATTAAACATCTTACTATTGCCCCAAATATATAAGCTCCCTAACATGTCCCTGGTAAGCAATTATATTCTGTTCCCAGATCTCCATGCATATGTATATCCACAATTACATCATTCGGGAAGAGGTTGCAAACATACAGTATATATGTAACTCTGTTTAGAATTGGTTTTAATTTGCTCATGCACTTAAACCTCCTTGCAGTGTAATTTAGTATTTCAACACAGTATATGACTCCATGCATACCCATTTTTACATATGAAATTGCACATGCATTTCCATGGTTTTGATTTACTCTCCCCTCTCTCCTTCCCTGAAATTCAAGTTTTAAAAAGCCAGGAAAAGGAAGGCCTGGAGGGTTCCATTCTAACATGAACACCAAAGTCTTGTACACAAGGGAAGGTAAGCTGAATTAACTAGAGATCTGAATGCAAAAGTGCATTTGTTAAACACAAATTAAATTCCTGTGTGGATATTTTCATTCAGAAGTGAAATGGCCTTAATTTGCTGTAATTTAATTCAACTCCAAAATGAAAGGTACTTTTAAATTCAGATGTAGTCAATTCAACTTCTCTTCCCAGGAAAGTGCCGATGTTTAATAAACAAAAGTGACTAGTAGTAAGTTACAGCAAAGCAACAGAACACACCAACTAAAGGGTATCAGAGGGGTAGCCATGTTAGTCTGGATCTGCAAAAGCGACAAGGAGTCCTGTGACACCTTATAGACTAACAGATGTATTGGAGCATAAGCTTTTGTGGGCAAGGACATGCATCTGACGAAGTGGGTCTTTACCCACGAAAGCTTATGCTCCAATACATCTGTTAGTCTATAAGGTGCCACAGGACTCCTTGTCGCAACTAAAGAGTGAGAATCAAAAGGTCAGAGAAAAAAAAATCAGATCCTTTTACGGAAATAATCCCTTTAAACAGAACTGCTGAAAAGCAACCATGCCTACAGGCTCCTGGGAAGTTGCTAGGAAGGCCACAGAACAAATGTAGTCATCTGACTAACACCAGGTCTACACTGGTGGAGAAAAATCGATGCAAAATACACAACTCCAGATACATAATTACGTAGCTGGAGTCAGTGTACCTTGTATCAATTTTCTGGGGTGGCCCCACGGTGGGAGATCCACAGGAGAAACTCTCTCGTCGACCTCCCTTACTTCTTGCAACAGCAAGGAGTACTGCAGCCAACATGGGCACTCTCAGCATTCAATTTAGTGAGTCTTTACTAGACCTGCTAAATTGCACTCCGGAGCATCGATCCTCCAAGTAAGTGGAGACGTGGCCTAAGAGCTTTAGGCCAAGGAAAACAAGGTGCCGCCCACACCACTTTTGCTAGCCCATATCCCCAGTGCCACTGTCTTGAAGTGATTCTGAATTCAACAAACAGTACTACAGAACAGTGACACTGCAACTCAAGAGAATTTTTATCTGAGTGATGCATTTGGATTTTAGTCACAATTTAAGCATGCTTAGACCAAACAGCAGCTGATCACTAAGGGATCTAAAGAAATAACCTCCTGTGTTACGTACATAAATGCATACGGTGAGACAGACAGTCCCTTCTGTTGGGAAAACTGAGGACTCAGGCTTACTTACAAGCTGAGAGGTTTCAACCCTCAAGGAAATTGATTGGTTAAGCACTGATGACATGGTCAGTGCTGCGTAATATGTGAATGAACGACTCTCAGCCTCGAAGCACTTCCAGTATCAACTTCTTCTGGTAGGGTATTGGCCCATTTTTCATCACACCATCACCAAACGATGATCATTTTTGGAGAGTGAATTTGCACATACTACTGACTGATTTAGCTTGCGATAGAAGCAGCTGATGGAAAGGTCTGTGCCAATTCTTTTATTCCAAATCCACAGCAGTGCTGGCTCTCTCAGCAGGGCTGCTCAGAGGAGTTGGCAGGCTTCCCAATAGGTTAACGCAGTTTTCCCCAAAGAAAAAAGAGCAATACAAATACGCAGCCCTTTTAATAAAATGACAATGGTTACCAGAATTAGGCCTCTGCACTTTGCCATTCCAAACTGAATAGACGTGGACAGCCAATATAGGAGGTTTCTGAGGGCACTGCTGAGAGAGTAAATCAGGGCAAATTGCTTAGAGATGGGGCTACTTATACCCCAAAATTGAGGGCCCTCCAATATAAGGCACCAACCACCCACTTGGGGTATGTCTAGACTACATGCCTCTGCCGACAGGCATGTAAAATAGGCTACCCGACAGTCAGTGAAGCAGGGATTTAAATATCCCCAGCTTCGTTAAAATAAAAATGGCCTCCATGCTGTGCCGGCTCAGCTGATTGTTGGCACAGCACGGCAGTCAAGACGCAGATCGGTTGACAGGGGAAGCCTTTGTCGACCGCTCCTGTAAACCTAGTTTCACGAGGCATAAGGGAGCAGTCGACAAAGGCTTACTCTGTCGACTGATCCGCGTCTCGACTGCCAGGCTGTGCCGACAATCAGCTGAGCCAGCACAGCATGGAGGCCATTTTTATTTTAATGAAGCTGGGGATATTTAAATCCCCGCTTCACTGACTATGTCGGGTAGCCTATTTTACATGCCTGTCGGCAGAGGCATGTAGTCTAAACATACCCATAGAGCAATTCTATTCGCCACGCTGGCTAGCAAGAAATCATACAAGCAATCCCCTGAGACACTCCAGTTCTCCTGTGCCACCACCAGAACCGCTCCTTATACAGACGAGAGGTTATGAAACCCAATCCCACCAAATCCAAACAGGTTCCTCCGATCCCAGAGAACCAGCCACAAACCCAGGTCAATTTAGAACTCCGATCTTACCCAGAAAGGCACACTATACACCAATCCTTTAGAATCTAAAATGTAAAGGTTCATTAATTTAGATTAGACGGAAGGACGGAGACGGACAGACAGACAAAATTGTTGCAGAGTTCTTGGGGCAGGTTTGTAGCAGAGGTGGAATGATCTGCTGCCTTAAATCAAGTCTCTGCAATACATCCGCTGGTGGGATGGCCATCAGGCCTTTCAAGCTTCACTTCATGGCAAAGATGCACCAGAGGTGATGAACAGGACTGAAGACAAATGGAGGAACCCCCAGGGTTCCCCTCATAACTTTGGCCATGTGGATGGAATCCCGTTCTAGGAATGTAAAAGTATTTCCCAAGATGAAGTGTGTCACATGAGCAAGTCACCTGTCTGTGGCTGACTCGGTCGTTTTTCCCGCAAATTCCAGATTGAATGGAGTGTAGCTGGATGCCTCACTGCTTCACTGTTTGTTGAATGTTCCTTGATGGGCCAATCAACCTGATTTAGCCTTTCCCAGGCACGCTGGCTAACTACTCTGTGGGAGATACTCCATTTGAAATATGGACACACATAGCTAATGTCTCAGACAGGACGAGGGACCTGAGGGAGGGTCACAGCCTCATCCACTCTAGGGAGCACGAGACAGCAGAGGGTGCCGGCCCCAAGCCGCACAATTCAAAAACCCATCTTGCACGCATGTGCATCTACAGTGGGGCCCACACTGACACACCCAAACTTCATGCTCCCACATGGCGAGAGAAAGGGCAATATGAGCAGTTGTATTTCTGCCGTTTGTGATTCATGGGACTCCCTGGCATAGGCCATCAGAAATACAAGGGTTTAAGCGTTTTCCCGCCTTTTTTTTTTTTAAACAGATGCCCTGCAGAACAGAAGCATTCATTTTCAAGGGGGGTGTTACTGGTCCCTCTGGCTACAAACGGATTCAACAATGTAGTGATGTATTCTGGCACATCTGCAGTGAAAAGCAATAGCACCAAGGGCCACCGAAACATCTGCTAACTTTCGTTCAGGGGATGGTGCTTCCAACCCCGGACACTGCTACAATCATACCTATTTCACTTCTGCCCGCAGGACCCAAACAGAGCCTACCACGACTGCATTTCCCTACCTACTAGGGATGGAAAAGGTTAACCAATTAACTGGTTACCTGGTGAGCATTTGGCTTACCAGAATGCATACTGGGTAACCAGTTGACTGCACTGCCAGACCCCATCCCCACCGCGCTGCAGTGACCCCGGCAGGTCAGGTGGGACCCTAGCCTCTTTGCGGCAGTCCCAGCCATAGTAGCTCCAGACGAAGCCTCACCATGCCCGGTGAGACCCCTCCCGCCCTAGCTGCCCTGTGCCCACCAACGGTTAACCGCTATAAATTTAATCATTTAACAGGTTAACTGTTTTGATTGATATTCACAGCCCTATCTATGCTGGACATACGCACGCTCTCCCATGTTATTCACTGGAAAGAGCATCCAAAGAACAAGGTTGCTTTAGCCTCTATAAGACAAAATACTTGGGTTTCCTGCTTAACAGAGACTGGCAAGTCAGATTAACATCTACCCGCTAATAGCCAAAATTCAATTTAACCTAGTTACAGGGAGCAAACTGCAGCTCTGCAGGGCAACACCAACTGACGCTGTGCCATCTATTATGAATTCAGTGCTCATTTGCTGCCGCCGAGAGAACAACCATCATGCAATCATCCCTGGGGGAGGGTAAAAAGCCAAGGTCAGCATCAACGTAACAGGCACTTCACAATGCTGGGTGATTATGGTTCCATTATTTCAATAATACTTAGTGCCTGGCGTGGCATGAACGACAGCGAAGAATAATGCAGAGGAGAGGACATAGGGCTGGCACAGGAACTCCAAATGCTGACAGCCACACAATAACCCTGTACAGGCAGTCCCCGGGATATAGAATCATAGGACTGGAAGGGACCTCAAGAGGTCATCGAGTCCAGCCACCCGCCCTCAAGGCAGGACCAAGCTCCGTCTACACCATCCCTGACAGATGTCTATCTAACCTGTTCTTAAATATCTCCAGAGAGGGAGATTCCACCACCTCCCTTGGCAATTTATTCCAATATTTGACCACCCTGACAGTTAGGAATTTTTTCCTAATGTCCAATCTAAACCTCCCCTGCTGCACTTTAAGCCCATTACTCCTTGTCCTGTCCTCAGAAACAAGAGGAACAAATTTTCTCCTTCCTCCTTGTGACACCCTTTTAGATATTTGAAAACCGCTATCATGTTCCCCCTTAATCTTCTTTTTTCCAAAATAAACAAGCCCAGTTCATGAAGCCTGGCTTCATAGGTCATGTTCTCTAGACCTTTAATCATTCTTGTCGCTCTTCTCTGTACCCTTTCCAATTTCTCCACATCTTTCTTGAAATGTGGCGCCCAGAACTGGACACAGTACTCCATCTGAGGCCTAACTAGTGCAGAATAGAGCGGCAGAATGACTTCACGAGTTTTGCTTACAACACACCTGTTGATACAACCTAGAATCATATTTGCTTTTTTTGCAACAGCATCACACTGTTGACTCATATTCAACTTGTGGTCCACTATGACCCCTAGATCCCTTTCCGCCATGCTCCTTCCTAGACAGTCGCTTCCCATCTTGTATGTATGGAACTGATTGTACAAGATAGGGTTATGTACAAGATGGGGACTGTAGGTTTGTTCTTAAGTTGAATCTGTATGTAAGTCGGAACTGGCGTCCAGATTCAGCAGCTGCTGAAACTGACCGCCAGTTCTGACTTACACACAGATTCAACTTAAGAACCCCAAGCGTCCCCAAGTCAGCTGCTGCTGAAACTGATCAGCGGCTGATTCCAGGAAGTCCGGGGCAGAGCAACTCTGCCTCGGGCTTCCTGTAGTCAGTGCTGGTCAGTTTCAGCAGCGGCTGACTTGGGGACGCCTGGGGCAGAGCAGCTGGGGTGCTGCTGGGTTGCTCCGAAGAGCGGCGCTGCGGGACCAACCAGCAGTGCCCCAGCTGCTCTGCCCCAGGGTCCACAACAAAAGCCTGGTCTGCTGGGGGGGCACACTAGCTGTGCCCCCCCCAGCAGACCAGGGACATGGGGAGCAAAGCCGCAGCGGCAGCGGGGTGCCGCACCTCTGAGGCTTTGCCAGAGCAAAGTCTCAGAAGCGCGGGAACCCGCCGCTGCTGCGGCTTTGCTCCCGGTGCCCCTGGTCTGCTGGAGACGGACCCCAGCAGACCAGGGACACCGGGAGCAGCTTTTCTTGCCCCGGAGGTCGAGGTGGCGGGACCATTGCCTGCGAGCTCCGGGGCGAGAAAGCCCCGTTCGTAACTGCGGATCCGACATAAGTCGGATCCTCATAAGTCGGGGACTGCCTGTACTGCAGGACAAGTACATTTGGCGTAACTGCCGAAGGGTTGCTGCACTGGTTGGGCAAATATTAATCAAGGGAGACATGCAGTTCTTCCAAACTGAACTAATACGGGGCAGAAGTCAGGTGCATTCTACAGAAAAGATGCGTACCCTGCAACATCCTCCCCTTCTCTGGGCAAGGTGGAGAGAGAGAACACAGACTGCAGAGCTTCTTGGAGAAGGGGCAGTCATCCGGTACTTAGAAAACTCCTAGCATGGAGCAAGTACTATCACATATTAACAGGACATCAGAAGCAGGAAGCCTACTAAACATCTAGCAGGCCACTGGACAATCAAAGGAGCAATTAAGGACAAGAAGGCCATTAAGGAAAAACTAAACTAATGGTTTGCTTCAGTTTTCCAAGCTGAGGATCTGAGGGAGATTCCCAAACCTGAGCCATTCTTTCTAGGTGACAAAGAACCATCTCAGATTGAGGTGTCATTAGACGAGGCTTTAGAACAAATTGATGAACTAAACAGTAGTAAGTCACCAGGACAAGATGGACAAGAGTTCTGGGTGAATGGGCAATAAAATGGCAGACGAAACGCAAGGTTGATAAATGCAAAGTAAGGCATAATGGAAAACTTAAACCCAACTCCACATATAAAGTTACAGGGTTTAAATTAGCTGTTACTACCATTGTTGTGGACAGTCTGCCGAAAACATCCACTCAAAGCGCAGCAGCTAAAAAAAGGAAACAGAATGCTGGGAATCATGAAGAAAGGGATACATAATGCCACAGAAAAGATCATCCTGCTTTTATATAAATCCATGGGACGCCCACATCTTGAATACTGCACACAGATGTGGGCACCTCAGCTCAAAAAAGACATACTGCAATTGGAAAAGGGCAACAAAAATGATGAGTGTGGAACAGCTGCTGTATGAAGAGAGATAAGTAAGACTAGGACTTTGGGCTTAGAAAAGAGACTATTAAGGGGAGGATATGAGAGGGGGCTATAAAATCATGACTGGTGTGGAGGAAGTGAATAAGGAAGAGTTATTTACTGCTTCCCATAACACAGGAACTAGTGGAGGGTGTGTTCTTTTATTAATTAGAACCCTAACTGGGCATATTTCTTATTGGATATTTTTTGGGTAAGAATACAGTAATTTCCATTGTTGATGTAATGGACACTAGAAGGGACGTGCACTTAGAACCAAGAGTTTATTTCACAAAGCAAAGCAAAATGAAAGCTGAACTAAGCAGACATGTCCTGAAGCGTCCTAAGTGGAGAGAGAACACTGAGCACCAAAAGGAGCCCGATCTGTTTCAAAGTTCACTGAACTCCTGAATGCCGAATTCCGTAGCATGCCAAGTACTGGGTTATAGGCAACCACTTGTTGACTCCTAAGGATTTTGTAGCAAATGGATCATATCCAAAACCAGTTTGGTTTTGGCAGGTAGATGGCAGAATCTACATCCAGGCACAGCTAGGGGTGGATGGCTATGCAGACGGGAAGGGGCATCAGACGCTGAACTAGAACACTACATGGTTAAACTATATTTTTACAGAGCGTTAAGAAACCTGGGAAGGTCTCATACAAAATAAAAGCAGCTCAAGTGGGACTAATGAAGTCAGTGCCTCAATTACATTCAGGGAAGATTGTAAGCAGCCACTCCTCTGTTGCCTCACTTACTATTCGCTCAACTCCCTCTTCTACCAACTCCTTTCATTGCAACACTTCAAGCGTGGACTGAGACCACATCCCCACTGAAGTACGTCAGTGGCGAGTGCTATAGAAGCCGGAGAGATTTTAATTACTTCTATAAAAATCCAGATACTCGTCACATCGTCCCAGTAGAACTTCATGTTTAAATTCAGCCTTAACAGGAGACTTATTTCAAAAAGAAAACTAAAATACCGCCTTCCCAGACTCAACCCTTACAGCCGGGAACCAGATTTAACTTTCTGTAATGTTTGAGTCAAAACCATTCTCCAATCACTCCAGTTTTATATGTTCCCACCTTTTCTACTATGTTGAAGGGGGGGGGGGAGTAGAGAGGGCACAGTTATTCTTGTACAATATATTAATATCTCAGTGCTTCACTCTGCCACATGTAGAGCTACCAGTAACACCTCTGAGCAGAGGCCGTTTATCCAACAGCTATACTTTCTGCCATAACCTCTCATTTATGCCAAGGTCTAATTCTTCCTTTCTCCTGTAAGTGAATGAAGTGGCTCAAACAACTTATGTGACTATATTAAATATTCCTTGAAACCCTATTTAAAACACGCAAGATTAAGAACACACACCACATATATGTGTTTCGCTAGATAAATGCCGAGGCAAGGTGCAAGCTTGTCGTTTTACAAAAAAAACAACTATTAGGAGGCCATCATAAAAAGCTACCAATGGGACACATCCAGCCCACTTAATTAGCCTCATTAACACAGGCCCTACAATTGACAGGTAACTGGTTTTTTTTTTTTATTATATTGCCCTTCGTTTCTGTTATTTCCACTCTAACGCATCTGACGAAGTGGGTTTTGCTCACAAAAGCACATGATCCTATATATTTTGGTTAGTCTCTAAGGTGCCTAAGGACGATTCGTTTTTAAAGAAAACTTTGTAATCCACCCAAAACTCTACTCCTGGAATATCTGTCTGTGCCACCGAACTTTTAGTTTGCCATAGCAGAGCGCTCCAACACCAGAGGGCACGTTGCAGATTTCTGGTCCAGCTAGCCAGAGCACCCTGGGCACTCCACCCATGAACTGGCCTTCTCTCTTAGGGGACCCTGAGAAGCATCAAGGGGGGAACTGTGGCTAGCAGGAGTGCTGGTAAAACCAGCCCAGGAAGGATACAGAGAACCACACGGGCACACGTTAGAAGCTCAACAAGGAAGTCTTTAGATGCTTCAGGTGGCAGGGGACTGGAAAGATTGCGAGGGAGGTCGGGCTGTTTAAAAGCTAGCAACCCAGCCATGGGAAACAAATGCACCTTACATTCAACCAAGTGTATGTCTACACTGCAATTAGACTGCCCTGGCTGCCAGCAGAGATGGGCTAAAGGAGTGTTTAATTGCAGTACAGACATTCAGGGTTGGGCTGCAGCCTGAGCTCTGGAACGCTCCCTTCTTGTAGGGGGGAAGCCCTGAGCATCTAATAGCAGCGCAGCCACGCCCTGAAAGGCCCGACTTAGTCTGAAGGAAGGGCCATCTCAACCACAGCACGAGAGAGATTCGGAAGTGACCGACCCCCACATGCAGCCACGCACCCTGTGGCTAAGCCACCCTCGAAGGATCAAACCACCCCGAAACACACTCAAAGGAATAAGCCAACGATTCAACCACAACAGATGACATGACTGTCACCGCTGTTACCTAGAACCCAGGCAGATACTACAGCAAACCCCGACACCTCCCTGCACACACAGCCCCCAGGAATTTTTATTTGTTTTCCAGCAGCGCTCACAGGCCACCAGGACTGAGACATCACCAGGCAGGTGCCCGCACTGGCAAATCATGCTTCTAACCCCAGGAAGCTCCCAATCAGTGCAACGGCTTTGGAAAACTTGAACCAAACTGAGCAAACTTATCTGACGTATCCACCGCACGTCACGGTGCTAACTCTCGGAAGCCCCCATACCCTCAGTCACACCTGGACTCTCTTTCCACACCACCGCCCAAGGAGAGGTTTAAGGGTCCAAGCTTTAGTGTAGAAATCCTCAACCATCCTGCCGGCACACATGCGTCTGCCCAACACCTGGCCATTCTGCCATCAGGATCCTATCTTTGGAGATGGTGTAGTTCTCCCATTCAGACCTGCCCTCTGGAAGGCTGACCCAAGGCTAACATATCACTGGTAGCACCAGAACAGGGTTCATGAGTCCCAACACCCACAGCCCTGTCTAACCCTCTAAAAAACCCTGCCTTGGAGATTTCAATCTGCAACCACAGGTGGCTATTTCCAAGGCTTCTAGGCAAGTCCAAACAAAACGGTTCCCAAGAGAAGGGACAAGTCTATCCCTGTGAGAGGCGACCCAGCTGCTGAAAGGCATTCCTGTCGTGTTCACGGAGGTCGGGGGACCCGCCAAAGTACAAGATGCCAGTACAGACAAGCAGCTTCTCCACTGTGACGTCGCCGAGAGCCCCCACATCTGCCAGGTGGCCCTAACCCCCTCACAGGTGGAGGAGAGAACAGGCTGATTATTCAGATCCTATTAGAAGTGACACTCTGGGGAGAATTTTACAAGATTCGGTCATTTTTATTTGCAAGCTTCCAAGCACTCTGCACCGCCACACGGGACAGCTGCATGGCTATCAGGTTCCTGTGAAAGCAAGACGGATCCCCATTCAGGCGGTGTATTATTGGATTAATAGCACAATGGCTTTCCCGGACTAACCACAGCATGCCTTCAGGTAAGCTTCTCAGAGAGCTTCGTGCGAGCACAGGAAGGCAGCTGTGAAAAACAAACCTGCCCTGCAATCTGAGCGTACCTGGTACATCCAGAAGTTCCACTCGTTTCAGTCTGTCGTCACAGGTAACGCACATGGAGCACGCCCAAGAGGGTGGGGACGCAGGAACAGCAGGGACAACGTATTCCCTCCGTTGCAAAAAGCATGATTTCTGGGACCCCTAGGTTGTGAGCTCCGTGGAGGAGACCATGCACCTGGTGTGACTAGAAAGCACTTAGCCCACATTGGGGACTACCATCTACTACCGGGGTAACCCATCAGTACTGCTGTAGCAAACCAGCCACACACAACCAGCCAAATAGCCACGTGTGGCTAGTGTGTTGGACACCACGGATCTACTGTATATTTGAGTGTGTCTGTGTCCATTTGTTGGAGAATTCCTCCTAAATGGTAAGAGCTAGGACCACCCAATTCAATATACAGCTTCCTCTTACCAGAACTCAAAGCAACATAAGGGTTTGGCTGTGTCAGGACAGGGGGGCACAGCCTGGGATGGGATAGCTTCTCTTAAAACCAAACACAATCACCAGACAGGTGAAAGGGGCAGGCTGGGCACCCCCCACAATCTGAGAGTGCCCCATCCCCGAGCCTCTCACCCCCCCAGACACCCTTTAGGTGAGGGCAGCAGAGGCTGACACTCCTCACCCCCACCCCAGATTCATACAGGGAAGTTGCTGGCTGTTCTCCATCAGGGAACAAGGGAAAAAGCACAGCATGCTGCATTCCTCACCCTGGCTGGGGAGCACAGGGGACAGATGAACCTGGATCTACCCTAGCCGGGGGATATGTACCCTTCCTCTGGCTGTGCCCGCTGGGGCTGCAGCAGCCATGGAGAGACGCTTCTCACCTGGCCCCAAGCTGCTGAGGTGAGAGGAGGCTGGGGTTGTCCTCTCTGCCTAGGGCAGCCTGCAGACAGCACCCCTCCACAGAGCAATGATTTTAATGACATGTTCATTTGATTTCCCAAAAGACAAAACTCGAGTGAAGGGCCCAAGGAACACGTGGCCAATCTTCTAGGAAGTAAACTGAGCAAGAGGGAAGCACAGATTAATCCAGTCACCACGGAGCGCGTGCCTTCCGCCCGCTTCTCAGACAACGCCAGACGCTGCAAGTTACACAAAGGGGCAGAGATGATTTTTTTAAATTCTCAGAGACACCTGAAGAGGAGAGTTGCCCGGCTCTGTCTGCCAGAGTGACTTCCACTAAGAAACAGAGGGGGAGCCTTTCAACACAGCTCCTGGGTAAGGTTTCAGCTGTCCAAAGATACCACTGGAGAAATAATTGAATTCCTTCCTCCCCAAGGCGCTCTGCAAACGCAAAAAAGCCTTGACCCCCGGGAGGGAGACACGACTCAGCCTCATTTTAATGAGGAAAATGGAAGCAGAAAGGGTATGTTGTGAGCCAATTGTCCACTTGTGCAGGCCTGGGGCAGCCATTTATTTTGAGTGTCACGCCAACATGCTGGACATTTACTACAGACCACAGCGATTTCAAGAGGCAAAGCTACAGGCCTAGAATGAGAACCCTTACGCACAAGCAAAGAGGAAGCAGAAGATGGATCGCATTCGCCACGGGTTAGCCTGTTTGGGGCAAATTTTGCTCGGGTTATGTGGAGGACGAAAGGCAGCAGTCGTGCAACAATTCCTGGGTTTCACATGCTATAGGCCAGTGAGGACCAGGAAAGCAAGCGAATGAACAGCTCTGGCTCCCACGCAATACAAATTAAGAAACGTAGGCTTCCTTTTCTTACTCAGATTCCCAGGTCAAAAGAGACACAGGCCAGAGAACTGCTCCACAGCAACTCCTGTGTGAACTAAAGCAGATCATTCTAAAAACATATTCCATCTTGGTTTTTAAAATATTCAGCGATAAAGAATCCACCGCAACCTTTGGTAAACTGGTCCAAGTCTGAACTAGAGTAGCTGGTGGAAAGTTTACTGAGTCCTGAAAACATCTCCTCCTCCACAAATAAATTACTCAATCTTAAAATCCTGTCCTTCCAATTAACTTGCTTTTGCAACTGGGTCCTAACACGACTGGAGCTCCAGATCTGACAAATAGCTAGAATCAGAGATGAATGTCTTCTAGTGTTAGAACAATGGGACCTCATGCTGTTCACCGGGTGTAAAGCTTCGGTTTCTAGTTCTTGCCATTTCAGATGTGAAAATCCGGTCAGACAAGTGAGGGAAAAGGTGGCCATCAGACTGGCAATATTTTAAGACCTGAATTTTACTGGCCTTCCAATGCTTGAGACATGCCGTATGCCACTAAAAAGCAAAGAACTTCAGCTGCCCAATTTCAGCTGCCCCAATGTTTTGGGCACCAATTACTCTTGGGGGCATGAAGTCCAAAAATTAAAAATTCTGCGCACATTTTTAGAATGCTTCAAAATGGTGCAAGTTGTGTCAAAATAACCCTACGAAGCCACAACAGTTTCAGTGTTTTTGGTCGTTCATTTCAACCCACCTATCTGTGAGAGAGAGAGAGTGTTTAACAGCACAGGCGCACACAAGAATTCCCCCATGAGTAGAGAGTTTTAAGGAACCCCCATGACAATCCAGTTCCTGTTTCTCTTCCTTTCCTTACGTCCCCTCTGAGCCCTGCAGAGTGGGGGGATGGACAGACACCTGCAACCCCTTCCCCCCCACAGCCCACCTGCATGTGGGCCCTCCCACTCCTAGCCAGTATACTTGAGCCCCCTTCTCTCCAGAGCCCAACAGCAGGGACCCCCAAAATCAGATAGCCGCACTTTGTCTGCCCCCTTTTGCCTAGACACCCATCACCCTTCACCCACAGAGTCCAGGGATCCAGAGTGAGAAGCAGCCAGCCAAAGCAGCCCCTGCCTGCAGCTCCCCAGGGTCTGCCACGGACAAGGGCTGCTTTGGATGCTCACAGCAACCCCTGTCCAGGGCTGGAGCAGCCCCTTGCTCTTGGCAGCTAGGGAGTTGCTCCAGCCCCCACTAGTTAACCGTAAGCAGTGCTTACCCGTTAACCTGTCACATCCCTACTCCCCAGCAGCGTCTTCTACCACGCTATCACGTTCCTCTACAACCGGCGCTCAGACTCACCGCTGCCTGGTCCCAAGCAGAGTCCTGATGTAGTCCACCCCAGAGACAAATTAAACCCTGCCACGATGCCAGTGAGGAGAAGATGAGGGGAATGGTGGGAATTCACAATATCTCATCAAGGATGACAACAAGTGAACCAAGTCCGGAGAGAGGCGGGACCCCCCTGGAGGGTAGTGAAGCACTGGAACAAGTTACCTAGGGAGATAACAGAATCTCCATCTTCAGGGGATTTTTTTCTTAACGAATTCTTGTCAGACAATCTAGATCAGGGGTGAGGAAACTTTTTTGGGGCGGGGGGCACTGACCCACAGAAAAATCACTCAGGGGCTGCACATCAGTGAGAAAAAACCCACCCCTCCCCAGCATGGACTCCCTAATGTTGGGGGGAGCCTGAAGTTGCAGGGGCCGGATCAAGGCAAGCTGGGGGCTGAATCCGGCCCCCAGGTCTTAGGTTCACCATGCCTGGTCTAGTACAGTTCCCTACAGGGAGACAGGACTATCTACTGAGGTACCTTCCAGTCCTACATTTCTGTGATTCAGCACCCCAACAATTTCTGCCTGTAAATTAGTGGTAGGCAACCAGCGGCCCACAGACCCCATCTTCCCCCTTCCCCCACACCCTTCTCACGCATTGGGGTACTTCCTCCTACTCCGCCTCCCTCCTGGCACTGCCAGAGCGTCATGAATCCTACGATTTCGCGCCCCATCCCAGCAGAGCTAATGCGAATGCCAACCTGGAGACTGGCTGCTTGCTCCCCCAGTCCAGAGATGTGCGTGTGACATGCAGAACCATCTTAAGTTCAAAAAAGGACACCGTGCTACCGTCACGGCTTATTTAAACAGCTGGGCTCTGGAGAGGAGGGAGTGTTGTTCTTGGCAGTTAGCTCTGATCCAGAAAGGGCAAGAAACAAAGGACGGGGCCTATGCCTGCCAAGCAAGCAGAGCGCTGAAGGTAGTGCTCAACAGTCCAAGAATAAAGCATGATTCGCAACTGGACTATCTAGGCAGCACTGGACAGAACTCCTATCGGGACTACCTTACAAAGACAGCGACAAAGGTCAAAACATGCAACAACCTGCTTGGAAACCAGGCCGGAACCAGACGGAGCGCCCCCGGCCCAACGCTAAGCACGTCCGCCGCGGCACTCTGCTATTCAGCGGCAGAGAATTGCTTTTGAGTATGGGATCGCTTACCTCAAACAACGGTCGTCGGCATACAACTGAGTTCCAACCTGCGTATCACTGCAAGTACCCCTCAGTACACGCTCAGCGGCCCCAGAGAGGAAAACACAGCAAAGGTCCTGACAAAAATCCCATGATATGCCGCATCTACCATTAAAGACTTGTTTGAGCCACCACATAGTCGTCTGCCTTCCCATTCATAAGGTTGCCAAGAAAGGAACTTACAGTAGAGGATGCTTGGCGGGCTTCAAGGTCTGCCAAGACAGTGAAATAATCATTTTATCCCGGACTCCACTCAGTGGCAACCTGGGTTTGATTTGCTGCCGAGGTAATGGAGCCTTTTGCACGAAGGATGTGAACGGCTAACCGATTAATCGGTAAGCACCACCCTTTCCGGGTGATGCTCCTGGGTAACGGTTAACCTGCATGCGGCAGGGCTGCTCCAGCCCCACACTGCGCCAGGGCAGGAGCCGGCCCAGGGAGGCTGGCGGCCCGGCGATGCAGCAGCCCCACCGGCTGGAGATGGCTCAATCTGTTAACAGATCAAACATTAGGTTTAGATTTTACACCCCTGTTCTGAACTGGTTTCTCACCAGAGGGGGAATTTGTGCTGCGGAGGCATTTCGCTGTTTTAGGGACAGTCCCCTACTCCACGTGGCCAGCCACAAGCCTTGACATGTCATTCAGGACTGACATGATTTAAGTTCCTGCAGGTCTCTGTGCTTTGAACGTTGTTGCTAGGAACGCTCTGGCTTGGTCTGACTGGACTGCAAATGCCAAAGAACAAATGCCAGCCCAGGTAACCAGTCTTCAGGCAGACGAGAGGAACGGGTCCAGCACACGAGGCCATTCCTACCAACACAAAACATGCACCAGGTAGCGCACCACAAAAGTTAGAGCACCACATTGCCCCAAATACCGTGGTGCCCTGGGCAGCTGCATGCTGTGTATGCGGCGTTGCAGGCTTCGATGGCCACCCCCACCCCCGACGGGCTCCCCCGTGGGCTGCGCCCAGCACAGCCATGCCTAGGAGGGTCCCGGGCCCAGGACAAGACAACCCCCCCCTCCTTTCCCAACTCCACTCCTTCATGTGAGCCCCCACCTCTGCTCTGCGCCCACCCGCCTCTTCCCATGCCTGCTCTGCCCCATTCAACCCCGCTCCCAAGTCCCAATGCAGCCTGGAGAATTAGCGAGGGGGCCTGGCCCCAGCCTCAGGAGTCGGGCCCTCCCCTGGACTCACTGGAGGCAGCGGGAAGTGGGGCAGCCCGGCCCCAGACTGCTCCACTCCCCCAGCTCCATCTCTCAGCTTCCCACAGCCGGCGAGTGTGGGGGCGGTTCCACCCCTTCCCGCGAGCGACGCGGAGCCAGAGGAACGGAGCAGGCTGGGGCTGGGCTGCTCTGCTTCCAGGGAAGTGCAGATGGGGCCCTATACCTGCTGCCTCCCCCCATGGAGAGACAACCCCCCAGGAGGCTACGTAAGGCACCAGAGCTCTAGGGACAACCCTGAAAGCCCAGAGCCTGGCAGCCAGCCTTCACCCCATGGGCACCTCCAAGAATTCATCACAACTCGCCCACACCAGGTCTCTACACCAAGGCCAGGTGCAAGGCTGAGGTCCAAGTCTTGCAACGGGGAAAGGGTACAGATGAGACCCCCTTGCTCCCTGTGCCTCCAATGTGGGCTGAGCTATGACCCTCAAAACTTACATGGTCAGGGCTCACCGTAGTTTTTCCTTCCCAGCACTTTCCAGAGATCCCAGAACACCAGAGCACTGTCACAGTCAAGCTCTGCTCCCGGAAGGGCTTCACTTGAGACAGTTTTGGAAAGCAACCCTACAGGGCACAGAAGGGGAGGCAGGGAGTCACCGGGCCCTGCACCCCCATCCGTGACTCTCAGCCGGCAGGCAGAATGGACGGTTTATTAGTGGACAGGGATTTGTCAGTACAATTCATGTTGGGGGGAGGGCCCAGAGCCAGCCCCCTGACCCTCTTCCTGCACCCCAAGCCAGCAGACTGACCCCTTCCCACCAGCTCAGTCCCACTCCCCTCCTCCGGACTTCATCTGGCTTCCCTGGCAACAGGTGTCATCCGGGCACTTCCCTCCCCGGCTCAGGTCAGAAAAGCCTTAGCCACTGTGTCCGTGTGGGAGGCTGTCACACTGGAATGCCCATCCCCATCTCGGGATTGGTGCAGTGCTCAGGGAAACTGAGGCACACCGGCAGGGTTTCTCCAGGACAGGAGAAATCGCCTGCAACATCACAAAGGGACCAAAAGCCCCCCTTCGTCCCACTCCCAGTTCAAGAGAGGGCGCCAAAGGAGATTAGCACAGAGCTGGAAATTCAGCCGGCGTCTGAGGCAAGACTGCGTGGGAACATTTCAGCAGTGACTCAGCTCCGCTTTGGCCCTTCTGCTATGAACATTCAGGTTTCTTCAATTTGCAGGTAAGTCTGGGCAGCAGCTTCTGCTCAGCCCAATGTCCATATTAGCACAAACACGATCGTTCCCTCTGCACGGGCCGGCTGCTTGGGAGCGAGGTTGCCAGAGACAGGCCGGAAAAGGGGGAGAAAGCCCGGAAGTTGAAGACATAAGAACGTTCCAGAAAAGCGGAGGCAATGAGGAGTCCCGTGGCACCGTACAGATGAACACACGTTCGTGGATTCCGCAGATGTGGATTCCAGCCCTCGGACGCTTACGCCCAAATCCACGAGTTAGTCTGGAAGGTGCCATGGGACTCCTCATTGGTTTGCTGAAACAGACTAACACGGCTTCCCCCCTAACTAAAACAGGGATCCTTCAGCATAAGCAGCCATAGGGAAAGCTTAGGCTCTAGGCAAAGAACTGTCAACACGTCCATCTCCAAAAACCCGGTGTCTGCAGTACGGCCAGGAATGGATCGACAGCCACGGTGTAAAACCCCCGCTGCTGACGGCAGAGGGTCAGAGAGATGGACCTGCTGGCACAGGGGTGGGCAATAATTTTAGAAGGATGCTGATAAATAGTCAAAGGCTGCACTTTTCTAGGGAGGGGGCGTTGGGGTCTGGAACAGAGGTTGGGTGCAGAAGGAAGGGCGGGTAGGGGACTGGGGTGCAGGAGAGGGGGTGAGGTCTGAGGTGGAGTTTGGGTGACCTGGGGCACGGGCTTGGGGAACAGGGTCTGGGAGGGTGTGTGGGCAAAGGACAGGATTCCAGCCTAGGCCAGGGGTGCTGAGTCTGGGAGGCAGCTGTGACTTGGGGCAGGGGCTGCAGAGGGTGTGGACAATGCACTGGGTGGCAGGGTCAGAGGGAGGTCTGGGTACAGGAGAGGATTCTGGCCTGGGGAGGGGTTGAGGAGGGAACTCTAACCTGGGGAAGCAGGGAAGCAGAGGATTTGGGTGATGACCTAGGGCAGGGAGTTGGACAAAGGAGGGGGTGGGCTGCCAGGTGCAGGCTCTGGCCAGGAGGCACTTCCAGGAGCCTAACGGGACTCTCAGGCTCAAGGCTCCATGTGGCTCTTCGCACCACACTGAGCGGGAAAGGGGGTGAGACTTTGCATGCTGCTCCCACCCCCAAAACAATCTCTCAGCTCCCACTGGCCGGTTTCCAGCCAATAGGAGCTGAGAGATTGGGTTGGGGGCGGGGACAGCACACAAAGCCCTCACGTCCCCCATCCAGCATAGAGAGCTACATGGAGCTAGCTGCCAGCTGCTTTGAGCAGCGTGGGACTGCTCCAAGCCCGAGGGTCTCAACAGGATGGGCCGAACCCAGCCTGCAGGCCGTATCTTGCCCGTCTCCGGGAGGCATTAGAACGCTGACAAAGGGCAGGTCAGGAAGAGGCATCAGACCCGCCACAAGTGAAAAAGAAACCAAGCTGGCAAAGCAGCATCTCCAGGGAGGGGGGAAAAGAAGGAAGGAAGCAGAGATTACTTGGGATAAGTCCTCTAGAGAGCCAATAAATCTGCCCTTTCTATTCCCCTCTCCTTTAGTTGGGAAGAAACCGGCTATTTTTAGATCTGGGCTATAACATACTTCGCCAACTATGATAGTTATTCTGTCCGAGAGGACATGAAAAAGACCTTAAATGTCCCAGAACTGACTAAGCCAGCTTAGCTCCCAAGCTCCTCTCCACGCTGTTCACCAGCCTCTCCCTGAAAAACTCCACGGAGCTTTCCAGGCAAGGAGCCCGTTTACAAGTGTGGGTCCACGCATCGGGCAGCAAAAGCACCAAGACGCAGTGCCCGTCATGCTGCCCGAAGAGCCGCTACCCACAGGAGCAATGACACAGAGAGCTCACAGAAACCCCAATGCTGTTTGCAAAACCTATGGGCTAAACAGTGACCCTGACAAAGCCGGGTGCGGCTGGTGGACATATCATGAACAGAAGAGATGCCACACAGTTCGGCCAGCTCAGGAATCAAGCCACGGTCACTGCTGATGCTCCAGGAGCGAGCTACCGCGACACAGGACGGTCAAACTCTTGCAAGGAGAGCTTGGAACTAATTGGAGCAGGCCAGGCCAGGCCAGGCCAGCTTACTCACCTCCTCCTCTTCAGTCCCCAAAAGCCAGGGGCTCCCTACAGAGGGTGCAGTATAATCAAATGACACCTCCCACCCCAGACAGCTCAGGTCAAGCTGCATAAGCTTTCTGAGGCCCTACAGCAACTCCACACATGGGGGGGCCTCTTGGGGCCCTACAGCAACTCCACACATGGGGGGGGGGGCCTCTTGGGGCCCTACAGCAACTCCACACATGGGGGGGGGCCTCTTGGGGCCCTACAGCAACTCCACACATGGGGGGGGCCTCTTGGGGCCCTACAGCAACTCCACACATGGGGGGGGCCTCTTGGGGCCCTACAGCAACTCCACACATGGGGGGGGGGCCTCTTGGGGCCCTACAGCAACTCCACACATGGGGGGGGGGCCTCTTGGGGCCCTACAGCAACTCCACACATGGGGGGGGGGCCTCTTGGGGCCCTACAGCAACTCCACACATGGGGGGGGGGCCTCTTGGGGCCCTACAGCAACTCCACACATGGGGGGGGGCCTCTTGGGGCCCTACAGCAACTCCACACATGGGGGGGGGGGCCTCTTGGGGCCCTACAGCAACTCCACACATGGGGGGGGGGGCCTCTTGGGGCCCTACAGCAACTCCACACATGGGGGGGGGCCTCTTGGGGCCCTACAGCAACTCCACACATGGGGGGGGGCCTCTTGGGGCCCTACAGCAACTCCACACATGGGGGGGGCCTCTTGGGGCCCTACAGCAACTCCACACATGGGGGGGGCCTCTTGGGGCCCTACAGCAACTCCACACATGGGGGGGGGCCTCTTGGGGCCCTACAGCAACTCCACACATGGGGGGGGGCCTCTTGGGGCCCTACAGCAACTCCACACATGGGGGGGGGCCTCTTGGGGCCCTACAGCAACTCCACACATGGGGGGGGGCCTCTTGGGGCCCTACAGCAACTCCACACATGGGGGGGGGCCTCTTGGGGCCCTACAGCAACTCCACACATGGGGGGGGGGCCTCTTGGGGCCCTACAGCAACTCCACACATGGGGGGGGGGCCTCTTGGGGCCCTACAGCAACTCCACACATGGGGGGGGGGCCTCTTGGGGCCCTACAGCAACTCCACACATGGGGGGGGGCCTCTTGGGGCCCTACAGCAACTCCACACATGGGGGGGGGGCCTCTTGGGGCCCTACAGCAACTCCACACATGGGGGGGGGCCTCTTGGGGCCCTACAGCAACTCCACACATGGGGGGGGGGCCTCTTGGGGCCCTACAGCAACTCCACACATGGGGGGGGCCTCTTGGGGCCCTACAGCAACTCCACACATGGGGGGGGCCTCTTGGGGCCCTACAGCAACTCCACACATGGGGGGGGCCTCTTGGGGCCCTACAGCAACTCCACACATGGGGGGGCCCTCTTGGGGCCCTACAGCAACTCCACACATGGGGGGGGGGGCCTCTTGGGGCCCTACAGCAACTCCACACATGGGGGGGGCCTCTTGGGGCCCTACAGCAACTCCACACATGGGGGGGGGGCCTCTTGGGGCCCTACAGCAACTCCACACATGGGGGGGGGCCTCTTGGGGCCCTACAGCAACTCCACACATGGGGGGGGGGCCTCTTGGGGCCCTACAGCAACTCCACACATGGGGGGGGGCCTCTTGGGGCCCTACAGCAACTCCACACATGGGGGGGGGGCCTCTTGGGGCCCTACAGCAACTCCACACATGGGGGGGGCCTCTTGGGGCCCTACAGCAACTCCACACATGGGGGGGGCCTCTTGGGGCCCTACAGCAACTCCACACATGGGGGGGGCCTCTTGGGGCCCTACAGCAACTCCACACATGGGGGGGCCCTCTTGGGGCCCTACAGCAACTCCACACATGGGGGGGGGGCCTCTTGGGGCCCTACAGCAACTCCACACATGGGGGGGGCCTCTTGGGGCCCTACAGCAACTCCACACATGGGGGGGGCCTCTTGGGGCCCTACAGCAACTCCACACATGGGGGGGGGCCTCTTGGGGCCCTACAGCAACTCCACACATGGGGGGGGCCTCTTGGGGCCCTACAGCAACTCCACACATGGGGGGGCCTCTTGGGGCCCTACAGCAACTCCACACATGGGGGGGCCTCTTGGGGCCACCCCGCAGAGATCTGCAGACGGTGCCCAGTCTCTGGGAGCGAGCTGGTGCTTCTAGCCATGACACACGTGTACAACACTGGCGAGGGAGCTCGGACTTGCCAGGCACTCTCACTCTGGTGTATCTCCCAGTCCTGAGCTCTTGCTCCTAGGCCAGCAGGGGTGGCAGCAGAGCCTTCCCCAGAAGGGGAGACTTGCCCATTAGGGATGTAAAATCCCGTGTAATTGGCTAACCAGTTAAATGCAATGGCTAATCAGTTAACTAATTAATGGGGGTTGGGATGGAGCGGACCCGTCCTGGCCCACTGTGGCTGGGCTGGAGCAGCACCCCCCTCTCCCCTGCCCCACACACACACACTGCCGGCAGGGGCTGCTCCAGATCCCACCAGTTATCTGGAACCGGTAAGCATCACCCATTAAGCGTGATGCTTACCGGTTAACCATTCACATCCCAAGCCCACAGCTATCTGGAAACGAACAGGAGCAGCACTGCCAGGCTCCAACGTGAGTCTTCCTCGGCCAGAAGGGCGGTGGTCCCAGCACACCACCTGCAACGTGGCGGGAGGAAGGCTGGCGGAGTGGGAGAACCTTACAGGCTCAAAAACGGGCTCTCCATGGGTGCCAGGCGTGCTCTTTGGATATTGCCCTTTGCTTTGTAACATCCACCTGGGCCCAAGCCAATGTTTACCAGGGCTCAGACAACAGAGCAGCTCAGGGACAGGGAAGGGCAAGGAACCAACCCTCTTAGGCTTCTCTGTGGTGTAGTCCCCCAGCAGAGCCCCTGGAGACGGCAGACACACCCAGCAGCCTGGAAAGACAAGCTGCGCGGCTCCCTGACAGAACAGTGCTGCTCTGCACCTTGGGACAGAGCTACCAGCATGTGTTTCGGTTCTTGCAACTTCCAGCGTCTCCAAGAATTCGGTTCTGTCCAGGATGCCAAGCTCGTCAACACCAGGTTCTCAACTCCCCTGTAGCGCCAGGGGTCCGCAGAAAAGCCAGCTGTGCTGCTGGGCAGTGAAACCAAGTTGGACTCCCTCGGAAAGCCCCTTTTACACAACAGAAGCTGCGCCCCAGCGCTTTTACCCCCCTGCCTAGTCGCAGGCTTAAACCGCCACGTAGGTGGACGAGGGCCATCACCTCGGTTAAGCCTGGCCATGGATTGTCATCACTCACTGCACCCGCCAGCTCTCTAATACAGCCAATAAAACAAAGCTGCTCCCTTCGTGCTAAGCAAAATCAGATTCCATCGGCCTCACCGCTTAGTGGAACTGGCTCTCCCAGCCCCCTACACGGCCGGCCTCGCTTCGCAAGCTGATCGTTTAGCCATTCCAAAACACATGCAACGTACCTAACAATGGCAGCCCCGTGAGCAGCACTAGGTAACACTCACCCCATCGGCAGAACAACATTAGGCGTAAGAGCCTACAGGCTCCAAAAGTCCTCTTGACCTGCTATCTCTAAGGGATTTTAGGAAGGATCCCAAGACACAGAATGAGCGCCTCTGGTTTGGGAACACACTGCTTCTTTCCCCCTTGTGCGATTCCAGTATTCCACCTCCTCAAACGGAAACCAGCAGCACCGTGGACGTGCCAAGCACTGACCGACGCAGGGCCAATATAGACATGCACGCCTGATGCCCAGTTACTGATACACTGGGGCCCCAAGGGATAGCCAGAAAAGCACCACATTAAGGATGAGACAAAGCCCACAAAAGGGAAGTTCTGACTTTGTGGAGCCATGGCACCCCTACTGTTCCCAAATTCCATGGAACAGTTCAGCAAAAGGGCCCCGACCTGGGAGATCTTTGAAAAGTTTGCACAGTATGTAAAGCGCTGCCGGGCCTCCAACACATGCTTCAGTATGGCAATGCCTAGGATCACACCCACTTTTCTAGATTTACGTCTCAGCACTCTCAATGCAAACTGTGCAACTAATTTCTCTCTCCACCCATAATAGGGCAACAAGCACAGATGTATCTTGGATATCAAAACAAGGCTTTGGGGGACTCTCATTGTAGAGGCAGTCCCCGGGTTACGCGGATCCGACTTATGTTGGATCCGTACTTACGAACGAGGCTTTTCTCGCCCCGGAGGACGCGGGCGGAGGACCCTCAGCAGACCAGGGAGACGCAGGCGGCGGGACCGAGACACGCCGCGGTCCCGCCGCCCAGGTCCTCCGCGGCTTTGCTCCACATCTCCCTGGTCTGCTGGGGAGGCGGGCGCAGCTAGTGCGCCCCTCCCCCAGCAGACCAGGCTTTTCTTGCGGATGCCTGTGGTAGAGCAGCTGGGGCGCTGCTGGGTAGGTCCCCGCAGCGCCGCTCCTCAGCGCTACTGGATCAACCCGGCAGCACCCCAGCTGCTCTGCCCCAGGTGTCCTGATTCAGCCGCTGCTGATCAGTTCCAACAGCGGCTGAATCAGGACGCCTGGGACAGAGCAGCTGGGGCGCTGCTGGGTAGGTCCCCGCAGCGCCGCACCTCAGCGCCGCGGGGACCTACCCAGCAGCGCCCCAGCTGCTCTGTCCCAGGCGTCCTGATTCAGCTGCTGTTGGAACTGATCAGCGGCTGATTCCAGGAAGCCCGGGGCAGAGAAACTCTGCCTCAGTCAGCCGCTGGTCAGTTACAGCAGCGGCTGAATCTGGACGCCAGTTCCAACTTACGTACAAGTTCAACTTAAGAACAAACCTACAGTCCCTAACTTGTACGTAACCCGGGGACTGCCTGTATTGAGGCTTCAGGGGGATGCCGAGTTAATCTGTACAGGATAAACTTTAAAAAAATGACAAATGGTCTGGTAGCACTTTAAAGTCTAACACATCGATGGTGGCTGTGCCCACGAAAGCTCCTGATCCCATCTATGTGTTCTGTCCGTCTATGAAGTGCTACCAAACTATTTGTTGTTTTTTAAGTTTTTGTTGTTTTTAAGTTTCTCTCATTGTTTCGCTATGGTGTTGGCATGCTGTGGCATTTGATTTGGGCCTCGCCATGGTGTTGGTAGACATGCCTCTGTGCTTCACAAGGAATCAATCAGTCAAGTTACGAGCTGCAGCAGAGAAACGGCTTGCCGAGATCCAGAGCTCTGCGCTCACGAGTCAACCAGCAAGCTCACATGATTTTGCCATCTCCACACGAGACTGTCGTTCAAGTGGACTAGGTCTATCTGACTGCCGCTGCTGGCGTCTTTGGGTGCTATCATAATAGCTACTCCGCTTAGTACTACTACTCCAGTCCAAATAGGAATCTCTACCCTAGTTGGCAATTTGGGAAGGGGGGGAGGGAGGGAAGGAAGGAATAGTTTAGGGCAAGAGTAAAACTTGGAAAGTTGAAAAAATAACTGCATGCTGTTGAGCAAGTTCAGCCAGCATAAAACAAAATCTTTACAACTGTGACTGCATCCATTCAAAACTGAGGAATAGGTTTGGTCTACCCACTACATCATAGTTGAAACAAAAGACAGGACTATGCAGCACTTTAAAGACTAACAAGATGGTTTATTAGGTGATGAGCTTTCGTGGGCCAGACCCACTTCCTGAGATCAAACTGGAAGAAAATTGGCATGACCATATATGCCAATTTTTGTCCACAATTTGATCTGAGGAAGTGGGTTTGACCCACGAAAGCTCATCACCTAATAAACCATCTTGTTAGTCTTTAAAATGCTGCATAGTGCTGTATAGTCCTGTCTTTTGTTTCAGCCAGAGCAGACTAACACGGCTACATCTCTATTACTATTCTATATCATAGTTGGCCTTCTGCTTCAGAATCCTGCATGGCCAAATGGACGGGTAGTCTGCAATTCTACATGGTATTAAGAACCTACCAGTTATTGCTTAGTGCACCAAGCCTACAATTCTGCATTACTGGCATTCTCATGTAATCAAATGTCTTCAACTCCCATAGATACAATATTGAAAACTAAAATAGGAGTCATTTCATGCATAACTGCCTTGAGAAAATACCGAATCTAAGCGTACAGATGTTCCCGTAGTCAGTATTGTAAATAAGTATTAGTATCACAACCAATGCAGCGTTACTTTTTGTTTGTACAATCCTAAATTAATCTACAAATCTATCATCTTATGTGATCACAATTTGAATATGTAACTAAAATGAAGCATAATGTGGACTGTGTTAATGAAACTGTTTTTAGAAGAGAAAATGCCTTGAACTGGAACTAACTAGCTTTTTTTCCAGGGCAGTAAAAACCCACTCTGGTAAATACCATCCTACCCTGGGCTCTTGCAGGCAAAGACATCCCCCATAAAGCTCTTAAAAAAAAACAAAAAAAACGACATCTCATTTCAGTCCTCATTGGCAAAACCAGCACTCTTCAAAAATGAGAAACCTTGGCTGTGATTTGATTTTGGTTCCTTGCTGTCCTCCCTACAACGGTCTACCCTGCCTTGGATCCAGTCTGTCCTCACAGCTGCACCGGGATTATACCAATTTCACCCAAGACTGTAGTCCCCTCTGGATAGCTACGCTCGTGTTCATGCTTCAGTCGACAGATGATATTTGTACAGCATGTGGCCATCAATTTCCTCCTGGCTAGCTCATCTACACAAGCCAGGTGATGAGAAGCAGATGCAATAGTCACCACCCTTGCCAACCACACAACACTTCATTAATTTCCCTCCCGTCAGCATCCCTAGCAGAATCCCACATCCCCCAACACATTCTAACTTTGTTCCCAGATGATTGCTTACTGTAGTAGTGAACATGAAGCAGGAGTCTGGCTGGGATCCAGAGTAGGTACTCACCCCCACTCTTGGAGAACACTGCAAAGTGACAATGCTCCCATTCTGCTCCAAAGGACACAATGTGCTTCCAGCCGTTACGATGAAGCAGACTGGAGAATCAGTCCAGAGTCAGCCCATAGGAACCCATGTTATTTCAACAGCTAGTTTTAATGGGAAGAAGAGTCAGAATTTGGCATTCTGCCTCCAGCACGAGGATTTCCCAGTCCCACAGCTGTTGCCTGTCACTAACCACTATGGTGTAATCAGCCTTCAGAAAACAACCTAATCAAGTGGAAATCCAGAGGCCAGACTGATGGCAGAAGATACACATCTCCAGGCTACGCTCACAAATATCTGGTTTCTTCCCTTCAGCCCAGTGGTTTTCAAACTACAGGTTGGAGCCCAGTACTGGGATGCAGAACAGCAAGCACCGGCAGTCACCTTGCTCTAGGGTGACCAGCACAGCCTCTCCCAGCATCCCAGACTGCGCTGCGCCCTGGGGCAAGTCTGGCTCCTAGGAGAGGTGGAGGGGAACCCAGGAAGCACCATGTACTGTCCCCACCCCAAGCACCAGCTCTGCACTGTCACTGGTTGAGAACCGACCAATGAGAGATGTCTGGTGCCTGTGGGTGGGAGCAGGGCACAGCTTCCAGGGCGCAGCACGGTCTGTGGTGCCAAGAGAGGCAGGAAGCCTGCCTTAGCACCGCTGCTGCACCACTCACCGGTAGTGCCGGATAAGCCGTGCCCAGACCATGAGCACCAATCCTCTGTCCCAGACCTGAGCAGCCCCAAATCCAGAGGCCCCTCATCCTTGGCCCCACCCCAGGGCCTACACCCTCTGCCCTACATCCCAGCCCGGAACTCCCTCCTTCACCCCAAATCCCACATCCCCAGCCCTACCCCAGAGCCCACACCCCCTAGACAGACCCTCACTCCCACTGCACCTTCCCACACCTCAAACCCCTCATCCCTGGCCCCACCCTGGGGCCTGCACACTAATCGAAAGTTAGAATTCTCTTGGGTCACAGGCATTAACAATCTTCTTCGACTTGGTCACAAGAAAAAAAAGTTTGAGAACCACCGCTTTCGATAGCTGTTCTTCTCACTGCACACAAGTAACTTCTGGAGAAGGTGATGGACCTCCCAGAACTCCATTACTGCTTTTCATCTAGCAAACCTAACAGTTGAGGCATAAGGTTCAAGTTCTTCTAGACCTTTGATCTGGAAAACACGTCCCTTTCTTCACCACACTTCCCAACAATGAGAGCTAGTGACGGTTGAGAAGTGGGATCTGAATGAGACTATTCCAGGCACTGAGCCAGCCCTGAAGTGTCTTGGTTTCTCAGTTGGGCCTTTCAGGAAGCTGGCTGGCTTGTGACACTCAAGTTAGGAAGTGTCTATGCTTGAAACACAAGAGCGGCATAGCAGCTGTGCTACAGTATAGACTCTCAGAATGATGGGAGCAGTTCTCCCACCACCTAGCAAAGGGGGTAGAGTTCAATAATTGTCCCATTGACCTTGTGCCCTCACCAACTTAAGTCAATTTAACTACATCCCCCAGGAGGGTGGATTGTTCACACCTCTGACCACTGCAGGGGGGGTTAACCAAGCTCTCTAATGTAGATTAGCCTCTGAAGTAGCAATTGGCAATGATTAATGACCCATCTTACTCCCTCATTCACTCTCAGCCATTTAGCAAAGCTTCCACCTCCTCTGACATGAGTGAATCCTTGAAGGGAAATACTTCCTTATGGGCACTCCCCTTTGAAACCAGAGAATTTTCCATTTTCCCTGAAGTTACCTGGACTGGTTTCCGGTATCACTCCTATTAAGAATGTTGCAATATTCATGTATTCAGTTCCAGCAGTCCATATTGAATTTCAAACAGCATTAGAGGCTTAGCACGGCTCAAATGGTCAGAATGGGCGATATGAAACAGCACAGGGAGGCGCTGCATAAATGCGTCTCATTCCAATACATATTATTGGCTTGCCACCTGTTGGTTACGGAGACGGAGTCACACACCACATTTCTGCCTATTATAAATGTCATCTGAGTGACCTCTAACCCTTCCCACAAGGGAGGCTGAGCAAAACAAAAGGGAGCAACACACAGACACACACAACACGGGAATCAAATTAGAGCAATGTGCTTACCCATCTCTCCCCTTGCTGACAATCTTCACTTCAAAGTAATAAATGCCACAAGCTGCAGGGATGGGGTGTGTAGCCCTGACTGACGCCGCATCTTTGTGATTTTTCCCATGACCTAGGAAAGAGTTGAACGATGAGCACTTAAGGGGGGCAAGGTCCCAGGCCATCTGTTTCGAAGCAACGCCACTCGAACGGAGCAAAGGACTTGCAACAGCACAAGTCATCCTGCGTCTGCTGAGAAATTGGAGGGTGACTCCTCAGCCCAAGCAGGCACAGCCACCCTACCCTGTATGTGAGCTACCCCATGTGTTCCCGCAGCTTGCTCTTTGCCTACCCTCTTAGGCAGCACACCAGTGCCCCCGGTTTAAGAAGTCTCAGCACCCCGAGCAAACCCAGTGTGCCAGATGAGGATGACATCAGTGTTTGCTAGGCTGGTGGGGGTGTCCTCCGCTCTCGCTGGCTGTTCTGGAAAGGCAGCTCCCATGGCAGGAAGGGAGGACATCCTGGGGCTCTGAACTCGCCTGGTTTCCTATGAACCCAAGCGCTGGAGGGGCTCAGCCGCGAGTCCCCTGGGCCACCCCTCGGGGGGGGGGATAGCAGGAGGCCTCACGGGGAGGGGGAGAAGCCAGCCCCCCCCCCCCCCACACACACACAATGACACCGCGGCGCGTTACATAAGCCGGACATGGGGGCTGGGCTCGGCGCCGCTTTCTCTCCCCCACCCCGGGGGCCGCAGCCGCCCCCCAAGGCAGCGAGGCCGTTCGGGGGGGGGGGGGGGAGGCGCACCCGGCCCGAGCCACCCCCGCCCCCCGGGCCGGGAGCAGCCCGGCCCCGCGCCCCGGATCGGGCCCGGCGGGGGGGGCACCTTTGTAGTGGACGCGCAGGTTGCCCTGCGAGAGGCCGATGTAGTTGTACTTGTCCTTGGGGCTCCACGAGCGCGGCAGCGGCGTCTCGGCCTGGTTCACGGCCGGGTAGAGGCGGCGGAGGCGCTGGCTCAGCTCCTGCTCCTCGGGCGGGCCCGGCAGCCCCGCGTCCCCCCCGGGCAAGCTCCCCGCGCCCGGATCCGCCATCTTGGATTCGCTATTGTGTCAGCGGGCGGGGAGCGAGGCCCAGCTCCCCGCGCCAGCCAATGGGCGTCGGGCCTGGCCACAATGGGGCCGGGGCCCCGACGGGAATCCGAGTCCGCTCCCCGCCCCTCACAAGCCGCTTCGCCCTGCGCGCGGACTACAGCTCCCGGCGGGCAGCGCGCCCCGCGCCCCGCCCCCGCCGCGCGCGCTGGGAAAGAGAGTTCGCGCTCGCCGCGGGCCCCGCTCGCAAAGCGGCGCAGGGCACTACAAGCCCCAGAAGCCCGTGCGGCGAAAGAACTCCGCGGGGAGCCAGGCACGGCGCCGTGTCCAGACTTGAGCCCCAGGCACACCGGTGTGCGGACCTCCCACCTTCGCCCCGGGAACCCCTCCCCCCGCTGCACACAGCAACCCCAATGCTCCGCGCTCTCCACAGTAGTATGGCCCCTATCTTCCCCACGGCGCCCCCCAGCAGCTGCCTCTTCCCCAGGACACCCTAATCATTCCTGCCTTCCCCAGCGCATCCCCTACAGCCTGCCCCCGCCTTCCCCAGCGTACCCCCTGCAGCCTGCATCCTTCTTCCCCAGGACACCCCAACCATTCCTGCCTTCCCCAGCGCATCCCCTACAGCCTGCCCCCGCCTTCCCCAGCGTACCCCCTGCAGCCTGCATCCTTCTTCCCCAGGACACCCTAATCATTCCTGCCTTCCCCAGCGCATCCCCTACAGCCTGCCCCCGCCTTCCCCAGCGTACCCCCTGCAGCCTGCATCCTTCTTCCCCAGGACACCCCAACCATTCCTGCCTTCCCCAGCGTACTCCCTACAGCCTGCCCCCGCCTTCCCCAGCGTACCCACTGCAGCCTGCATCCTTCTTCCCCAGGACACCCTAATCATTCCTGCCTTCCCCAGCGTACTCCCTACAGCCTGCCCCCGCCTTCCCCAGCGTACCCCTGCAGCCTGCATCCTTCCCCTGGACACCCCAACCATTCCTGCCTTCCCCAGCGCATCCCCTACAGCCTGCCCCCGCCTTCCCCAGCGTACCCCCTGCAGCCTGCATCCTTCTTCCCCAGCGTACCCCCTGCAGCCTGCATCCTTCTTCCCCAGGACACCCCAACCAATCCTGCCTTCCCCAGCGTACCCGCTGCAGCCTGCGTCCTTCTTCCCCAGCGTACCCCCTGCAGCCTGCATCCTTCTTCCCCAGCGTACCCTCTGGAGCCTGCGTCCTTCTTCCCCAGCGTACCCCCCTGCAGCCTGCCCCCACCTTTCTCAGGGTGCCCCCCTGCAGCTTCTTCCCCAGGACACCCCAACCATTCCCGCCTTCCCCCCTACAGCCTGCGCCCGCCTTCCCCAGGGTATTCCCAGCCTGCCCAACAGCGCTTTCCCGGGGCACTGCCACGGTAGCCGGCTCAGGCTACTTGTCGCCTTGCCCGGGTGCAGGCTGGCGGAGGCGCCCCTCCCGCTCCCGGCGCGGGCCCCTGGGTCAGGCGGCCGCAGGGCAGCTATGGCGGCGACGGGGTCCTGGGCAGCCGAGAGGGGCGGGGCCTGTCTCCATGGTGACCATATCAACAACCCCGGCGCCCTGCTCACGCGCGGCCATGGCCCTGGCCCCTTCGCTTGGGTGAGGCCCCGGGGGCGGGGGGAGCCCGGGCCGCCCGGCAGAGCTCGCGCCGGGCCGGGGGTACGCGGCAGGGCGGGCTGAGTCTCAGGTGCGCGGGGGTGGAGGAGGAAATTGCCCCCCATAAGGATCTGCCTCCGGCAGCTGCCGCCCCCCCTCCCCCCCGCATCCCACTCACCCCTCCCCCCGCTTTGGCCCCTTAAAAGCGGCGGGCTGCGTGCTAGGGGCAGTGAGGGCAGAGCGAAGGGCAGCGTCTTCTGCAGCCGTTACTGAGCATGCGCAGTCCGTGTGCGCATGCACCCCCCCCCAGCGAGCACGTGCCTCCAGCGAGCCCTTTCCTTGGCTACCCCCTGGCGGGCGGTGCAGAAATTGCTGCGAGCCAGGCCAGCCCGGCACCTTCAGCCAGCCTGCACTAGGGGAGAAATGCAATTTACCATGCGCAACTCCAGTCGACTTCCCTTGCTCTTCCCCACCCCCTGGAGCAGCAGGGTGGACAAGGCGCTTGCAGTGTTTGATTTAGCAGGTCCTTACTAGACCCGCTAAATCAAACCCGCAAGAGCACTCTCTGGAGCGTCAATATCCTTGTGTTAGATAAGGCCTTAAAGACTAACAGATTTATTTGGGCACAAGCTTTCATTGTTTCTGAAGATACAGACTAATGTGGCTCTCTCTCTGATATTTTTCTTTGGCATCATTTCTACATCTTGGGCAAGGCTGGCCCAAAAGATTAGCAATTGCACGCATAATAGTGTACAACTCTGCATAGTCTTGGAGGGGTAGTCTTGTTAGTCTGTATCTACAAAAAACAACGAGCAGTCCTGTGGCACCCTAGGGCACATTTACCCGGCAGAGCAAAATTTGAATTAAGCTACGCAACTTGAGCTACGTCAATTGCAATATCTTAACTCGGCTTTTGGTGCTGTCCACACAGCAGGAAGTCAAATGAAGAACACTCTTCCTTCAACTTCCCTTACTCCTCGTGAAATGACTTGGAGTAAGAAGTTGGAGTAAAAAGTCTCCCAGCTCACCATTATTTCAAAATAATGCTTGCAGTGTAGACGCTCTCTTTTTATTTTGCAATAATGTTAGTAGACATACCCTTCAAGACTAACAGATTTATTAGGGCATAAGCTTTTGTGAGTAAAACTCGCTTCATCAGATGAATTGGAATGGAGTTTACAGAGGACTGGGGATATATAGAGAGAGAAACAAAAAAAAGAACATTTACACAAGTACCCTGTTTCTTCTGTTGTCCTTCTATGTATACCCATGTCTCTCTAAACTCCATTCCAATTCATCTGATGAAGTGGCTTTTATCTACGAAAGCTTATGCTATAATAAGTCTGTTAGTCTCTAAGGTGCCACAGGGCTCCTTGTTGTTTCTGCGTAGTTCATCAAAAGAACACAGTATGATCCCACTGGTGGCAGTTATTTTGGTCATTTATTTCAAAATACCTGCTGGCAGCTTGGGCACCAAAAAGACTTAAGAAATGGGGTTTTTTGACTAAGAGATTCCTTACAAGGCCTATTAATACAGAACTGTGAATGATAATTCATTTAAAGGACACTGCATTTCTCGCGCCCCTCAGAAGCAGTGCAAAGCCTTGGGGGAGTCAGGAGTAACGGAGGAGCTGAGGGAGAGGGAAGGAGCATGGAAGTGAACCTGAAGGGTGGAGCGCATGGCCTATGAGGAGAGACTGAGGGATTTGGATTTGTTTAGTCTGCAGAAAAGAGTGAGGGGGGATTTGAGAGCAGCCTTCAACTTCCTGAAGGGGGGTTCCAAAGAGGACGGAGCGAGGCTGTTCACAGTAGTGAGGGATGGCAGAACAAGGAGCAATGGTCTCAAGTTACAGTGGGAGAGGTCCAGGTTGGACAGTAGGAAAAACTATTTCCCTAGGAGGGTGGGAAGCGCTGGGCTGGGTTCCCTAGGGAGGGGGTGGAATCTCCATCCCTAGAGGTGTTTAAGTCCTGGCTTGACAAAGCCCTGGCTGGGTTGATTTAGTTGGAATTGGTCCTGCCTTGGGCAGGTGGCTGGACTTGTTGACCTTCTGAGGTGTCTTCCAGCTCTATGAGTCTATGGTTGCTGGATGTGGGTGGGAGAAGGGTTGTTTTCGGGGGGAAAATCGGGGTTGTTGTTTGGGAGTTAGGGAACCTCCCTTGGCCAGACCCTGGCTGATCTGTAGCCTCTCCCATTGTCAGGCACATCTGCCATGAGGCCATGCAGCCTGTGTCCTCATATGACTCTGCCCCTTGTACCTCATGTGACCCTGCGGCCCCCTTCTCATCCAGTCCCTGGCTCAATGCTGTCACCCCATTAATTCCTGAGCCCTTGTCCCCCTCCCCCACTAGCCCTTCTGAACCCCAGTATCCAGCAGCCTAGTGTGCCACACTCTGTCCCTGCTGGGCCTCCTCACCTAGCCCCACTGTGGGAAAGCACCTACCAGTTGGCTGCCCTCTCTTCTGGTGCCACAGCAGCCCCTGGTGGGCAAAACATGAAACTGCAGTGCCTCTCCAGCAGAAGCTATCTTCTGCAGAGAAAAAAAATCTGTGGGGAAAACATGAATTGTACATGTGTACAGTGGTGCAGAATTCCCCTGGGAGTAAATTTAGTATTAATACCACATTGGGAGGTCTTTCTTCCCATATACTAGCCAAGCCTGGCCCTGTTTAGTTTATCAGATCTGATATCACATCATGCTGACTGTAGGCTTCTAATGAAGGACATTTGGTATACAGACATATTCCTGTTCTGGTACTTCAGAAATCTCACTTTCATGCCATAGCAGGTGGGTTTTGTCCTATCAGTGTATAGCATTACGTTAGCCACAGTTATACATGCTTACTATGAAAAGGACACTGGTGAGTAATGGCTTTAATATTTTCACTTAATATTTCCAATGTTTGTAAAGAATTCCCTTTATGAAGTCTGGAGATAACATTTTTCTCTCTACCAGTCTTTTCCATGGGGTAAGCATTGATTTTGCTTTCTCTGAGCTGAAATGAACATGACTTTTTTGGTTTGCTTCCTCGTTGGGAATTAGCTTGTCAGCCTGAGTTCTTGTAGTTGTTTTAATAGTTCAACATGGCTGTAGATTATAGAGTGGAAGCATTTTGATTTTGTTTCACCTCTGCTTGATCAGTGGTCACAGGTCTTAGTTTCATCTTGAAACAAAGGGGTTACTTAAAACGATATAGGTACTTAGAACTGTGAGAATGTTGCCCCACCAGACTGCAATCAAATGTCGGGTATGTACACTAGTATAAAATCTCAGAAAGGGTATGTTTTCTTCTAACACTAAACGAGGAACTTTGTTAAAATGAGAAAAATGTGGTTGGCTGGTTGGTTTTTGTCTTTGTATAAACCACCTGTAACAAGAAGTAGTCTTTAACACCAAGACTGATGGCCTTTCCCATTTTTTACTTTGCAATGGGGGTGTGATCTTTTTTATGCTACCTCTGACCAAGGCTTTGCTCTGATTTGTTAGTGTAGGGTCTCAGGGTTCGTCTTCACTACTGCACTAAATTGGCACGGTGACACTAATGTTGCATGTCTGGTTAAGATGCAGCCTGACCATGTAATTACTCTATCTTGGTGAAAAGTACACCAAGCCTCATCCAGGCAGCCTTAGCGTGCAATGCAATGACTTCTACAGAAGAGACAGGAGGCTTCTCCAAGCTTGGCACCTAAGGCAAGGAGTCAGAATCTGCTTATAAACAGGCCAGGTCTACAATAGATAGGTAGCAGGAGTTGGCTTACATAAAATAAATAGCTGGAGTTGGCTTACCTTAAGCCAAGATTGGCACCATCTTCATAGAGGGAGGCCAACAGAAGCAAATGCTCCTGTCAGCTTCCCTTACTTCTCACAACTGCATGAATACCAGAGCCGCCCTCAGTGTTCGATTTAGCGGGTCTTAAGTAGACCCGCTCAATCGAATGCCAGAAGGTGGATCTCGGGTGTGGCAAGTGGTGAAGTTGCCCTTTCCCTGCAGAAATCTGAAATGGTGGCTCTGTGGGCTTGCACAGAATTTGCACAGCCCTGTTGGCTGGATTGGAGCCGTCCTCCCAAATACAGAAGTCCAACGAGGCCTATTATCAGTGACAGAGCATCTCCCTGACATAAGCGTGCTGTGGAGGCTGCTTTAAGTCAATGTAAGTTACGTTGCTTAGAAGGGTGTGTTTTTTCACACCCATGAGCAACATATCTTACATGGTCTGAAGTAGTTGTGTGGACAAGCCCACAGTCTGTGCTGCTGCTGTTAGGTTTTTCCTTTAATAAATAACATAGCCCCAGTTTGAGTGGAATGATTAAGATGGCCACTTGGGCCTTAACTCTCCCTTCTGGTGCCAGTGGTCATGGTACAGATGGGGTGGAGCAAGGGGGCAGTTGCCCCAGGCCCGATGATTAAAAGGAGCCTGGGGATCCCAGCTTCTGCTACTCTGCTTTCATTTGCCATCAGAGCACCACACCGTGTGCTCTGTGTGGCGCTGAGGGTTGGGGTTTGCCCCTTCTGCTGGGTGTGTGGACCTGACCCCTCCACACACCTTGCCCAGGGGCCTACCCAGACTGTCAGCTTCTCTGTCACCAGCCTTCTGTGTGCTACAGATGCACTGATGGCTTTCTAAGTTGTCTCTTCTGGCTTTGGTCAATGTGAGTACATTCCTTAATGTCGCTGTAAGATAGTTTTTCATATGTAACTGTCACGAGGAAGAGAATTCAACTGAACAGGCTATCTTAGAGTTCATGAGTTTTTAATGGCTTCCCTGATCCATCCATAGCATTTACAACCCAGGCAAACTATTTCCATTCACGTTACAGCAAAGATTTTGCCGTCATAGAATGACCTGATTGTCCACTTTATATTCCAGGGATTGTACCATGCAAACAAAGTTAATAAGAAGCTTTGAATTAAGCTCCAGGGTCACTGGAGAAAGAGTTGATTGATTCCTGAGTTATTTATGCCCTATTTGATTGCTTTAATTTACTGCACATTTATAGCTGCAGTGTGTTGGTAAAGCTGTTGTAGGAATAATTATCCTGGACTTCAGAAATATGAGTATTAATATTTTCAAAATTTCCTGATAAACACAGTGAAAATACCTCTAAAGATTGAGGGTGAAACAAATAGGCAACGTCTGCAAGTTTTAATCAGTATTTTGGTAAGTGATCCTAGAAAAAAAACCTCATAAAACATCCCCTGTGAATGACAACCAAAGGCCATTTGCCTCCCTATTTTCATTCTTCTTTGCAACAAAATAATTGGAGGGATACCACCCAAATCTAATTAGATGGGGATTTTTCAGATTCTCCTTATTAGTAAACTCATAAAAAATCTGTTGAGTGGTCGAGAGACGCAGGATGCAAGTAACTGCTATTATCATCCAATAGGACTCCTATCACCGAGAGTGAGAAGGCCTCTTATAAACAGCCTTAGATAACAGCTATACACAGAAACAGTCTTTAAGATTAGGAAGTCAGAGTGAAGGGCAGGAACAGAGAGAGCTCCTGACCCATGCATCAGTGCATCGTACATTCTTTAACAGCAGCCTTCGTGGCTTTCCCACCATGGCTTTCTTCCTTCTTTTGCCCAAAGACATTCAAAATAGTATTTTGGTTGCTGTTTGATTTGGTTGTTGTAGCCCATGTTTTGAAATGTCTCTTTTCCTGCCGTTATGCAGGACACCTAGCTTGCCTTCACCTCCAAATGACCAAATGCAGAATGGTATTCTGAAATGCCTCCTTCCGAAGAAACGCAAGACAATGGTGAGTGGAAATATTCCAATGGAGCCGCTTGTCTTTGCCCGCTGGGGACGCACTGGCAGCTTGCTAGGAGCACCAAGGATCATGCCAGACACATAAAAGGAAGCAAATTGCAGCTGCTTTTGGCTCTGTGCTCTGCACTGCTGCTGCCCCCAAGCACAGTCTCGCAACTCCCACTGTCCGGAAACCAGCCAATGGGAGCTGCCTGGGCTGTGCTTGCAGCGCACAAAGGGTCCCCCTCAAAGGGGCACATAGTATGCAGAGAGCACATGGCCTCTGCAACCAGCTGCTTTGAATGGCGTGCAGAGTGTGGCAAGCAGGGGGCGTGCCTGAGACTCTCGCTGGGCTGCTGGCTGGGAGCTGCCTAAGATAAGCACCTCCTGGCCAGAGCCTAGCAACCTCCCCGCAACTCTCTGCTCCCCCCCTGCACCCGTGCCCCAGGTGACAATACAAACCCTCTGCATCCATACCCCCACACAGACCCTGCACCCCAATTCCCTGCCCCAGGTCACAACCCCTTCTCAGACCCTGCACCCCATCCTACACTCCTCCTCCAGGTCAGAATCCTCCTGCATCCATACCCCCTCACAGACCCTGCACCCCAAACCACTGCCCCAGGCCACAACCCCCTCCTTCACCCAAACTCCTTCCCAGGCCCCAGAGTCCCTCCTGCACCCCAATCCCATACCCCAAGCTTGCTTCTGCACCTACTGTCCACCCCAGACCCTGCACTTCCTCCATTAATATCATGGAAGAGTGTGACCCTTGACCACTTACCAAATACTTGCATCAAAAGTTATTGCCCACACTTGCCATAAAGGCCACAGGTCTCAGCCTTCAATGCTTCAATCTCTGTCCTTTCAAGTCAAGGAACAATAATGCAGGCTGAAGGCTTTCAATAATCAACTGCAGCTTTTTGATGGGAGATGGGAGAGAGGGGGGAATTAACAATTGTGCTTTAATTCTCTTCTCTTGGCTGCAGTTTTGTGAGTACACCCGCAACATGGCCAATGACCAAAGCCAGCATTTGGCCGACGCCGTAAACAAAATTAGACCTGACATCACATGCTATGTAATCACGAGCTAAAGGGCTACTTAAAAGAACAGCAGTTCCTTCAAAAGTGGCAGTCTTACTGAGGAAAATAAACCTTAACCTGCTTGTAGACGTGTGCCCCATTCACAGAGATCAAACTCCGGAAACACCATTACTGTTGATAACTAGAGATGAAAGAGTTACACGTTGTTTCTTTAAAAAAACCCAAAACCCCATTGTGTGATTGTGGTGACGCTCTGGGATCCGACACATAGTACAGGAACTCTCAGTGCAAACTGCACTGCTTTGTCCTACAACCGGGAACTCATTCGAGCCCTTTCTTCGCAACACAATGTGTTTTTCAAGGCTCAGTACATTGGAATCACAGTGCTCCACCAGAACAATTTCCCCACTTCTTCCTGAGGTTGGAGGGTCATTTAAAGCATCGCATTTATTTGGCATTCTGAGATGTTAACACTTTAGAAAGATTCCAGACATGAGGAATTTGAATCTGACAATCAGAACTCCAACGATCCCGCAGTAAGGGTACGTCTAGACTACATGGCTCCATTGACGGAGCCATGGAGATTAGTTTATTCGACAAAGAGTCTAGATGGTGTTTGTTCCTGGTAGGAGTGCAGGGGACTGGACTCAATGACCTTTTGAGGTCCCTTCCAGTTCAACTAGTCTTTGGATATGACCACCTGTAGCTGAGAGAGATTTTTTTTCCTGGCACCTTCTCTTTCTGGCGTTTAACTGTCCCTTGAGGTCCTGCACTGATCCATCTGTGCTGGTTCAAGAAAGGCTTCTGATTATTCTAATCCCAGTTAGAAAATGCGAGGCACAAAAGGATTCACAGGCATGATCTCGGCTTTTCTTTCAGGCCTTTCAGTTTTCTCTTGGGGGTCGTTTGTCCACATGGCCTGCATATGCATCTGGGCAGGCGATCCTACAGAATCGGAAACCCTGTTGCAGTCCAGAGGGCAGAAGGTAAGACTAGCACTATGACTAGTGCTAGGAAAAACGGCAGCGTACAGCCCTTGGTCTGGCCCCAAGGTTCCAGGGTAGTAAGAAGTGGTCTCATATAGAACAAAATCACCACCAGCATGCTTCAGCTGCATCACTGGGAACTGGGGTGCTGGGCAGTTCTGCCCTGCGGCTTGGGGGGGACAGTTTGTTTAAGTCACATGCAGGGCTTAATGGAAACCCAAAACTCGTTCTTAACCCGAAAATGGCCTTTGGGGTCTGTTGATGCTTTGTGCCACATCACGCTGGGCCCACCAGCCACCAAGGTGCTGTGATGCTCTCCTAACGAAAAGTCCAGGGTTTAACATGTAACGGTTGTTAATTAGCCCAATGCAGCATGTGTGGCCGAGGGAAGCAGAAAAAGGCAGCCCTGTCTAGAGGCCACAGTGAGCTCTGGGGTCCCTGGGCAGGGAGCTGGGATTTTCTCTGAGTCAGCTGAAACTTATCAATTGGCATTTGTCAGCTCCTGAGACACAGCACCCTCAGCCTGGTTGGCTGTGCTGGAAAGGGAACCGAGGGGGGGCACGTCCTGTAGGTGGCTGAAGAATCCTGATGTCAGCCTGTTGGGATTAGCCCTGCGCCCACGGGCACTGCCTTTACCCAGCCCCCTTCTCCAGGAGTAGCCCCGCGCCCACGGGCACTGCCTTTACCCAGCCCCCTTCTCCAGGAGTAGCCCTGCACCCACGGGCACTGCCTTTACCCGGCCCCCTTCTCCAGGAGTAGACCTGCGCCCACGGGCACTGCCTTTACCCGGCCCCCTTCTCCAGGAGTAGCCCTGCGCCCACGGGCACTGCCTTTACCCAGCCCCCTTCTCCAGGAGTAGCCCTGCACCCACGGGCACTGCCTTTACCCAGCCCCCTTCTCCAGGAGTAGCCCTGCACCCACGGGCACTGCCTTTACCCGGCCCCCTTCTCCAGGAGTAGCCCTGCACCCACGGGCACTGCCTTTACCCAGCCCCCTTCTCCAGGAGTAGCCCTGCACCCACGGGCACTGCCTTTACCCGGCCCCCTTCTCCAGGAGTAGCCCTGCGCCCACGGGCACTGCCTTTACCCAGCCCCCTTCTCCAGGATTAGCCCTGCGCCCACGGGCACTGCCTTTACCCGGCCCCCTTCTCCAGGAGTAGCCCTGCGCCCACGGGCACTGCCTTTACCCAGCCCCCTTCTCCAGGAGTAGCCCTGCGCCCACGGGCACTGCCTTTACCGGCCCCCTTCTCCAGGAGTAGCCCTGCGCCCACGGGCACTGCCTTTACCGGCCCCCTTCTCCAGGAGTAGCCCTGCGCCCAAGGGCACTGCCTTTACCCGGCCCCCTTCTCCAGGAGTAGCCCTGCGCCCACGGACACTGCCTTTACCCGGCCCCCTTCTCCAGGAGTAGCCCTGCGCCCACGGGCACTGCCTTTACCCGGCCCCCTTCTCCAGGAGTAGCCCTGCGCCCACGGGCACTGCCTTTACCCGGCCCCCTTCTCCAGGAGTAGCCCTGCGCCCACGGGCACTGCCTTTACCCGGCCCCCTTCTCCAGGAGTAGCCCTGCGCCCACGGGCACTGCCTTTACCCGGCCCCCTTCTCCAGGAGTAGCCCTGCGCCCACGGGCACTGCCTTTACCCAGCCCCCTTCTCCAGGAGTAGCCCTGCGCCCACGGGCACTGCCTTTACCCAGCCCCCTTCTCCAGGAGTAGCCCTGCGCCCACGGGCACTGCCTTTACCCAGCCCCCTTCTCCAGGAGTAGCCCTGCGCCCACGGGCACTGCCTTTACCCAGCCCCCTTCTCCAGGAGTAGCCCTGCGCCCACGGGCACTGCCTTTACCCAGCCCCCTTCTCCAGGAGTAGCCCTGCGCCCACGGGCACTGCCTTTACCCAGCCCCCTTCTCCAGGAGTAGCCCTGCACCCACGGGCACTGCCTTTACCCGGCCCCCTTCTCCAGGAGTAGCCCTGCGCCCACGGGCACTGCCTTTACCCAGCCCCCTTCTCCAGGATTAGCCCTGCGCCCACGGGCACTGCCTTTACCCGGCCCCCTTCTCCAGGAGTAGCCCTGCGCCCACGGGCACTGCCTTTACCCAGCCCCCTTCTCCAGGAGTAGCCCTGCGCCCACGGGCACTGCCTTTACCGGCCCCCTTCTCCAGGAGTAGCCCTGCGCCCACGGGCACTGCCTTTACCGGCCCCCTTCTCCAGGAGTAGCCCTGCGCCCAAGGGCACTGCCTTTACCCGGCCCCCTTCTCCAGGAGTAGCCCTGCGCCCACGGACACTGCCTTTACCCGGCCCCCTTCTCCAGGAGTAGCCCTGCGCCCACGGGCACTGCCTTTACCCGGCCCCCTTCTCCAGGAGTAGCCCTGCGCCCACGGGCACTGCCTTTACCCGGCCCCCTTCTCCAGGAGTAGCCCTGCGCCCACGGGCACTGCCTTTACCCGGCCCCCTTCTCCAGGAGTAGCCCTGCGCCCACGGGCACTGCCTTTACCCGGCCCCCTTCTCCAGGAGTAGCCCTGCGCCCACGGGCACTGCCTTTACCCAGCCCCCTTCTCCAGGAGTAGCCCTGCGCCCACGGGCACTGCCTTTACCCAGCCCCCTTCTCCAGGAGTAGCCCTGCGCCCACGGGCACTGCCTTTACCCAGCCCCCTTCTCCAGGAGTAGCCCTGCGCCCACGGGCACTGCCTTTACCCAGCCCCCTTCTCCAGGAGTAGCCCTGCGCCCACGGGCACTGCCTTTACCCAGCCCCCTTCTCCAGGAGTAGCCCTGCACCCACGGGCACTGCCTTTACCCAGCCCCCTTCTCCAGGAGTAGCCCTGCGCCCACGGGCACTGCCTTTACCCAGCCCCCTTCTCCAGGAGTAGCCCTGCGCCCACGGGCACTGCCTTTACCCAGCCCCCTTCTCCAGGAGTAGCCCTGCGCCCACGGGCACTGCCTTTACCCAGCCCCCTTCTCCAGGAGTAGCCCTGCGCCCACGGGCACTGCCTTTACCCGGCCCCCTTCTCCAGGAGTAGCCCTGCGCCCACGGGCACTGCCTTTACCGGCCCCCTTCTCCAGGAGTAGCCCTGCGCCCACGGGCACTGCCTTTACCGGCCCCCTTCTCCAGGAGTAGCCCTGCGCCCACGGGCACTGCCTTTACCCGGCCCCCTTCTCCAGGAGTAGCCCTGCGCCCACGGGCACTGCCTTTACCCAGCCCCCTTCTCCAGGAGTAGCCCTGCGCCCACGGGCACTGCCTTTACCCAGCCCCCTTCTCCAGGAGTAGCCCTGCGCCCACGGGCACTGCCTTTACCCAGCCCCCTTCTCCAGGAGTAGCCCTGCGCCCACGGGCACTGCCTTTACCCGGCCCCCTTCTCCAGGAGTAGCCCTGCGCCCACGGGCACTGCCTTTACCCGGCCCCCTTCTCCAGGAGTAGCCCTGCGCCCACGGGCACTGTCTTTGGCAGCAGTGGTGGGAGGAGAGAGAACCCTCGAGCTCACTGATTGTAAACCACAGATGTGCTAAGGGGGGATATGATAGAGGTCTATAAAATCATGAGTGGTGTGGAGAGGGTGAATAAAGAAAAGTTATTTATTAGTTCCCATAATAGAAGAACTAGAGGACACCAAATGAAATTAATGGGGAGCAGGTTTAAAACTAATAAAAGAAAGTTCTTCTTCACACAGCGTGTAGTCAACCTGTGGAACTCCTTGCCAGAGGAGGCTGTGAAGGCTAGGACTAGAACAGAGTTTAAAGAGAAGCTAGATAATTTCATGGAGGTTAGGTCCATAAAAGGCTATTAGCCAGGGGGTAGGAATAGTGCCCCTGGCCTCTGTTTGTCAGAGGCTGGAGAGAGATGGCAGGAGACAAATCGCTTGATCATTGTCTTCTGTCCACCCCCTCTGGGGCACCTGGCGCTGGCCACTGTGGGCAGACAGGATACTGGGCTAGATGGACCTTTGGGCTGACCCAGTCTGGCCGTTCTGCTGTTATGTTTGTACGTGCTAGAACATTGCCCCTCATTCCCTGTCTATCTGCAGCAACAAACAGGCCTCTCTGACCATTGCAAAGCCACGCTACCTGGAGGAGCTGGAGTCCTACCTCAGGAAGGAGCTGCAGTCTCTGGACCTGACGAATGAGAACGCTCAGGAACTGAAGCTCCAGGTCGGAGGGAAGGGAGAGCCGGGTGCACAGAGCAGGCTGGGATGTGGTTTTCAACTGGCCATTGCGAGGGTCCTTACAAGAAAAGCAGGTGGCAAGAGAAGAGCCTTTGGCCTGTGCGGAATGAGAACCGGCTTTGCTTGGCACGCGGGAGCAGGGGGCCGAAAGGAGTTTCACTGGGCTCGGATAATACTTAGCACCTCCGAGGGGTCCCCCCATTTCTGGACCCCTATCATTTCCCCCCTGCTTTTGGAAACACAAGTGGGCCCCATGGGGAAAGGCAGCTGCTGCCATTCCTACCTCTGGCCTTGGTGCACTGCCCTTCCGTACCGTGACCCACATGACCAGGTCCCACATCTGACCAGCACTCCATGCTCCTCAGCCAGGGATCCAAGCATGCAGCTCACAGGCTGGATCTCATGCCAGACTGGGCGGGGCCAGCGAGCACCCTCCTCCTGCTGAGCCCCTTTGTGTAGCCTTGTGACAATGCCCTCCATGGGTCGGGTGGGGAAGGCTTCTTCCTTCTCTCTTCCATGCTCAGCCCTGCCTCCGCTTGCTTCAGGCACCTGCAGATCAGACCGCCCCAGGTTCCGGGCAGCGGCTCTTGCTCTGCTCTCCCCACTCACACACTGCGGGCATGTCGAGACAGAGTGAAATCCCCAAAGGGCCCCAAGAGAGGGGGGAGGGGAAGGGTCGGGTGGATGGTCGTGGAGAGGACCAAAGAGGTAATGGAGGGCGGGAAGGAGGGTTCCGAAATGAGAATGTCCTTACGTAAACCCCCCAACTGCCTCAGTAAAGGGGTGTCCTCTGCACCTAAGGAGGCCAGGAAGCCCTTCCTAGTGCATGGTATTCCAGCCCAAGGGAACTGCCACTTCCCACCAAAGTTGGACTGTGCCGTGCTGAGCACTGTTCGCACACACAGGGAGAGACAGCCCCTGCCCCGCAGCGCTGGTATCTAGACAGACAACACTGACAAAGGGCCAAAGCCATTTCTCTCCCTGAGGCACGTCTACCCTTAGAAAGAACTGACTTTGAAATAACATCGAAAGAGCATGTCCACAGTCCGGGGAAGCCTTGAAATCCATCAGAGGCAGGCTCCGTTAATGTGCACACGCTATCTCGACGTAGAGCCCCAGAAAGGACAGGGGAGTAATTAGTTCGAATTACTCTGGGCAGTCGCGATTTTGAAATCGCAGTGGCGGGTGCGTCCACATTAACTATTTTGAAATAAGCGTTCTTCCCCAAGGAAAGCAGGACAGCCCCTCATTTAGAAATAACAGGCTTGGTAGTGAGCACAAGCCGGTTGTTCTTTCGAAATAAGGGGGGGCTATTTCAAAATCACTCCCTGGTGTAGACCAGGGCTGATGGTCTAGTTAGGATTTGGCTCTTTCACTGCCCCCAAGGTTCAATTCCCAGTCAGGAACACAAGCACTGAAGAAAGATATTCAGGCTCTTTGGAGGCCTGCCCCACGGTGATCAGAGTCCAGCATGCACTAGAGGTGTGAGGAACTCAATGACCCTGCCAGCAGACCGTTTCTTAGTGAAAATGAAATGAACAGAGGAAAACAGGAGTGGTTCATGACAGATCCATCCACAGGAACATAGTCCTTTTACACGGATCTGTTCCTGCCGTAGGCTGTTCTGCTTGGCAGTAAGTGTCTGAGTTAAACAAGGAAAGTTACCGAAAAGACCAGATTGTTTAGTTTCATTCCCAGGTCTAGCTCTGTAGGGGCTTGGAATTTGGTGTCCAGTTTGACTCCTGTACCAGCCTTTGCATGGATCTCTAGCCCAGACACCACATGCGAGGGATTTGGAGGTACTGGCAATAAACATCTTATAATCATCATGAAATCTACGGGCAACCCTCGATCAGTCACAGCTGGCTCCTATTCTGCAAGTAACTTACCTGCCAAGACGACAGGCTACAGCAGACCACCCAGAGCAAACTTGCTCACCTCAAAACCTGAGGTCCTGTCCGCGCTGCTCAGACACGAAAGCTCCCAGGGCGTTTTTCATGAGCAAGGATTAGGTGTGGGACCCTTGGCCAGAATTTCCCATTCCTATCTGTCATCTGCCACCCCAGAGGGTGTTGCATTTCAGGGGCAAAGCAGAAACCATAGTTGTGGGACTTACTTTGGGAACCTGTTCTCGATATGTATCTGATGTCATTCTGTTTATTTTGGTGAGACTTAGCAGCATTTTTGAAAGGATGTTGACAGGTACGTCATAAGCTGTGCAGTCATTCAGGCTGCGTCTAGACTGCAGCTCTATTTTGGGATACCAGAGGTATCTCAAAATAGCTACTCCATGTCTTTTGAGCGTGCCAGTTATTTTGAAATATAACGGACACCTTATTCCGATGTCCTTGTAAACCTCATTCCACAAGGAGTAAGGGACGTTTTGGAATAGCAATTGATTTCGAAATAAGTGCTGCATAGACAGTGCCAAATTTTGAATTGATCAAAATAAGATGTGCAATCGGCATAGCTTAATTTGTGTATCTTATTTCGACCGATGGTGCAGTGTAGACACACCCCCAGCGAGCAAGAGCGTTTTCCTCTCCAGCTAGCCCAAAGCTCTGCATAAGAAATTCAGAGTCCTTCATAGTGCTCCCTTCTCTTTCTTCTCTTAGCCCTACAGAGAGATCTTTGAGTTCTTCATAGAGGATTTCAAAACCTACAAGCCCTTGCTGTCTGCCATAAAGAACGAGTATGAAGTTACATTGGGTAAGATCTGCTTGGTGGGGAGTAACAATTCTAGACAAGTGGCCCTACCCGGTAGGTTAGCTGTATTGGGTAGTTACAGGATGAGCAATAGGGTCAGGCTTCAATGCCAAAATATTGTCAGGCCTGCTGCAAGGTGTGGGAAAGGGGGCAGTTGCCCCAAAGTCCGGCCATTCAAAGGAGCCTGGGGCTCCCAGCTGCTGTGTCTGCTACTGTGGCAGGGACAGCAGCTGGAGCCCCCGGCCCTGTAAATCTCTGCTGGAGCGCTGTGCGTGGCTCCAAGGGCTGGGGGGCGGACATGGCTGTCCCTGAACATAAGCAATGGGCTCTTGCCAACGACCTCTTGGAGAGCCCGTCAGTCTAGTCATCAGTGGGGTCTGGAGAATTTCAGCCCGTCCAGCTCCAGATTGGGCACACGCCAGGCAGCCGCCGTGGCTCCAGGATGGCTTTCTTGGTGGCGTGGGCCGACATCTTCCACCACGTGGCTCCCATTGCACTGGAAACCAGGGCTGGGATCACACCTCCAGCAGGGCAGACAGAGGCTCAATGGGCAGCTTCCAGGCAGCTCCTCTGTCCATCGCGCGTGTGCGCTTTCTAAACACCTGCCGATGGACCGCAACAGCCACTGCCCCGTTGTCAGATGCCCAAAGCCCCATCCATTGACAGGGTGTCCTGGAGGTGAGCTATTCTACGTCCTGGCCTGCCGCCGGGGGGCTGGTAATTCTAAAGGGACAGGGCTGCCTTTAGAACCCCCACCAGAGCGCCACGTGGGATGCTCCAGAGCCCCTTGCTGAATGCTCCGGCTGGCTCGGAGGGCCAGCAGGGGCCTGGCCCAGTCCATGCGGATGGCACTGGCTGCTCCAGCCCTGCCCCTTCTGGCTGAGGGCCGACCCTTTCCGGGAGTATAGAGCCAAGCCCACCCCAAACACAGTGCCCAGGGGCCTGGCCATCCGGTCAGCTCCCTTGCCCATTACTATTCCCCTGAGCAATGATAACGCTGAAAGGTTTAGAAAACAGAAGCTAGGAGGGAAGGCTGAAGGAACTGGCCTTGTGTAGTTCGGGAAGGAGAATTCTGAGAGGGGACATGAGAGCGGTTTTCAGGTATCCGAAAGGGTGTCACAAAGAAGAGGGGGAAAAATTATTCTCTTTGGCCTCTGAGGATAGGACAAGCAGCAATGGGCTGAAACTGCAGCAAGGGAGGTTTAGGTTGGACATTAGGAAAAACTTCCTGCCTGGCAGGGTGGTTAAATACTGGAATAAGGTGCCCAGGGAGGTTGTGGAATCTCCATTGCTGGAGATATTTAAGAGCAGGTTAGACAGACACCTGTCAGGGATGGGCTAGAGCAGTGTTTCTCAACCAGGGTACGAGTACCCTTAGGGGTACTGGAGAGAAGTCTGGGGGATACGTCAACACAACTGAAATTTGGAGAAAACTGAATTTGTTTAAAATTTTACAGCACTTTATCATTTTTGTACTTTTCACACCCAAAAATTTAATCACCCAGCTATGATTAAGTTGTTTAAACAAATGTGTTGCAATGGTAGAAAAAAAAATGTGTGTGTCTGAAAACTGAAGGTAGTGGGGATACTTAACGTTTTTTAAAGGGGTACTTCATGAAAAAGGTTGAGAAACACTGGTCTGGACGGTGCTTGGTCCTGCTTGACCTCGCAAGGGCCCTTCCAGTTCTAGGATTCTGATTCTATGCACCAGCTGATCCCTAAAGTGCTTTCTTTGTGCAGCAGAATCCTGGACGGTGGCAGCAGGCTGATAACTGGGGAGAGAAGTCAGTTTTAAATACCAACCGCAAACACAAAGACACTTTTCCCTTGAGCACATTGATCACCCCAATCTAGTGGTGCATGAGCTCCCTCTGCGGTCTGGTTTCCATGCCCCTCTCAGGCCAAACTGTGTTGCTTCTTAAGCATCTATTAGCCACTTGGTTTATTTTACGCTTCCATATAAGTTCGGGTGCAACATTCCCTATAGAGTCTGGGGGAACCCAGCTTCCTGTGTTCATAGTCCAACTATTTTTGGAAGCCAAGTTTTCTCGGGGCAGACTCACCTCTGCAGCGCCTCCTGCTGGCTGCTCCAGGGAATTAGCCCTTTCTCAGCAGGGCGCCTCCTTCTGGCTGGCGTCTCCCCATCCTCACTCCACGCTCCTGTTCTAGACCCACATCGCTCCCCGAAATCGTGTTCTTGTCAGGACACTCCCCTCCAGCAATGATCTCTCATCCCCCTTCCGGGGGTGTTGTATCAGCAGTCCTTAGTCTCTACTACCACTGTGGCCAGCTGTGGCTTCCAAGCCGCACCCCTCTGTCACAGGGGCAAGCCACAGTCTGTATGGGCCATGCCTTGGTGGTGTGGCCTGATGCAAGGGGAAGAACCCAGGCCTGCCCACTACTCTGGGTCCTGTCTGACCCAGAGACCCTCCTCTACTCCCCTTCACGGCCTCTTGCTCCTGGCCCACTTCCCCTGCGACCCTTTGCAGCCTCCTGGCCCTTGTAGCAAGGCCGCAGCCCGGCAGGGATCAGGCAGGAGCCTCCCTCTCTAGCCCCCACTGATCCTACCCCACACTGCTCTATTGAAGGTTCATGTCCAGGAACTAGGCCCTGCACCTTCCCTAATCAGGGCCCAACTAGCTCTGGCTGCTGAGCAGCCCCTTATATACAGGGCTGCCCCAGCAAGCTACACCCTGATTGGCTACTAACAACTTCTCCTTCATTGGCTGGGGCTCTGCACCAGCTCCCTCCAGCCTGCATCAACCCCTTCCAGCCACAAACGAATACACTGGTCTGGCTGGAGAACCTAGCCGCCGTGGCAAGAAATGGACTTGGAAGCATTAAGCATAAAACCAGGAATGGAGCAGGGGTTGAGTTGCGTTGCAGCTTGGAGATCTGTGTTGTGAGGAGCTACCCACTCCTGCCTGTTCAAGTTTACTCCCTGTCTCAGGCCTCGGAGAACCACCCTCCTTTCAACTACAGAGGGCGGGGGGGGGGAGGCTTGTGAGTCACCTGGGGCAATCTGGAGGGGGCAAAGAGAAGTGAGGTGGGTAGGAGGGAGGAGCAGCCCCGAAAGAGAAGGAAGGGAACTCGTGGTTGGGAATGCCCAAGTGTCCCTGGCACCCACTTGAGTACGGCTCTAGAGGCAGGGATCTCCACTGGGCGTGGGGTGGAGAATTCCAGCTGGCTGGCTGTGGTTGTGGGTGAGTGAGGAACCACCAGCTGACTGCCATTCCCGACTCTGTCCTACGCTGCCATTCCACCCTGGAGAGCTGCTACTGTGAAATTTGGGGGGTGCTGGGCACATCTGAAGAAAATCAGGGGTGCTCACAAACTGAAAACCCGAGATCCGTCTTGCAGTTAGTGTTTGGCACCAATATAAACAGCAGAGAGTTAAAATCCACGACCCACGGGATGCTGTAGGGAGCCAGAAGTCCAAAGAAATTCCATCCCTCAGCAGGTGGAGGCAAAAATGGCCGGTTCTGTCCCAGGTTCCAGCCTTGAAAACTCATCCTTAGGTTGCCTCTTCTGCCCAATTCTTCAACATGGTTGAGTCCTTAATAACGAGAGCCTGGCCCTTCCGCCTTTAGATCACCTGAGGCAGAAGGTCCGCTCGCTGGAGTCCCTGAAGGGCATGCTGGTGTCTGTGTCCGAGGAGTGCACCCAGCAGATCGTGGCTCTCCAGGAGGAGGAGAAGGCGGAAATCACGGCGCTGAAGAAGGAGAAACTGTACTTGTTGAAGCAAATTGACAAGATGGAGGAGGAGAAGGGCTCCCTGCAGACCCAGGTAGAACAGGACAGCGATCAGCCATAAGTTTCTCTCCACAGCCTTCTGCAGCTAGTCCGGGACAGCCCGATCCAGCTGCCCTGAATCAGCGGCAGCTTTGCCATTGATGGCAGTGGGAGCAGCCCATAGGTGCAGGGAGGTCAGGTTTTGTACCCAGCTTCCCTGTGCCCAGTTGGCAATCCCAAGCTGGAGCCCCAGTGGTGGAAAATGGGACCCTGAGAGACCGGGGAGTGGCAAAGCTAGTGGGGCCAGGAAGATCCTGGAGGCCTGGTGAGCCCCCATGGGAGCCCCCTAGAGTCTAGGACCCTCAGTCCCAGGGCTGGCGAAGCCAGTGGCAGCATCTCGGCGTGGGAACTAGTCGGGTGGGCCCCCCGGGTTTTTCACCCTGCTTCTCCACCCCAACTGCACCCAGGGATTTCCCACTACTGGCCCACCACTGGCTTCACCAGCCCCATGAAAATTCTGCTTCATTGAACCTGGCAGAGCCTCCTGGCTAACATCTCCAGCCATTCCGTCTGCACCGAGCATGCTCCAGCCCCACTGCGCTTCCTCCCCTGCAGCTCGTCCACACTGAGCATGGTTCCTGCAGCCACAGAGCCAGGACTCCTGACGTTGCAGCTGCAGCCATGCGTTGGCCTAGGGCAGGGCTACTCAACACGTGGCCCGCAGGGCGCTTTGGGTTAGCCGGGGGATCCTTTGAGCATGGCCTCCATGGGGAACACGCTCCGTAACGGCGAGTCAATAGAATGGGCTGTTGCCACGCGTTTTACTAGTTCAGTTCCTGGGCTGTCGTTGCTCATTCAAAGAGCTGTCGGATGGGTGGAAATGCGGTAACTGTTGCTTTTTATTAATATCAGCAGAGCTGACTTAAATGGGGCCTGTGTGTTGTGCAGTCCTGCCTTAAGCTTTGTGTTTATGCCCGTCCGTGGGAAAGAAGCTATTTGCATATATTTGCATGGATATTTGCACATATATGCAACCACATGTAAGTTGTGGCCCTTGACATGTGCTGTGGGTGTCCCTGTGGCCCCCAGGGCTTCCAAAGTGGAGTAGCCCTTGCCTAGGAAGGCAGGGGTTACACAAAGGCATGTGTGGGAGGCGCGGTTCCCTTTAAATGCAAAGGTCAAGGCCCCTCCTCTCCGTGGGTCGCAGCTCCCCCCTCCGCGGCTCCTTGGCTTGGGCACGGAAACCTCGCTCCCGCGTCAGTCAGGTTAGCTGCTGGGGCAGGGCACTCTGGCTCCTGGTGCCCACCACGGGCCCCGGGCCCAGCTCCTCCCTGACTGGTGCGAATGGTTCTGTGCACGGTGCTGAGCAGAGCCTCCTGCCAGCAGATCAGGCTCTCCACTGTTCACGTGGGGCACCGGAGAAGCTGCAGAAAGTCACGTCTGGGAGTGGGAGCCGGAGGCAGATTCCGTGCCAGGCCTCTCAGAGGTCCAGGTGGTGAGGGGTGGGGGGTAAAGGTGGCTTTACGCTGCCTTTGTATTGTGACAGTGCGTCGGGGAACCCCCACCCTGCACCCCCATCCGCAGCCAGACGGGACTCTCAGCCGGCCGGGAGAGTAGAAGGGTTATTGGTGCTCGGGGACACAGCGCAGCGTGGGAGCGGTGGGAGCTCAGACACCAAGAGCAGACAGCCTTATCCCTCTGGGAGGCCCTGAACCCCCTTCCTGCTCCCAGTCGCCTCTCGTCTTCCCCCAGCCAAGACTCACCCACACTCCCCCACAACTGGTCACTCTGCCCCCAGGCCGCCCCGCCCCTTGCTTTGTTCAGATTCCTCCACCTAGCCCAGGTGTCAGGCCAGCTGGACCATGGCCTAGGTACCTCCCCTCAGCCCCCCCCCCCCCCCCCGATCCCCCGCTGGGCACTACACACAGACACACACAGTCTCTGCAGACCAGCACAGGGCAGTCGGGATCACACCCAGCACAACACGGCAACCAGTGAACGCAAAACCAGGGTGGATCCAGGGCCACAAGAGTGGACAGCCCCTCCCCCCCCGCACGTCAAATGTATGTGTACGGTATTACAACCCCCAGAGTGCAAAAGGTTGCTAGTGAGGGGCTGAGTCAATTCCTCCGTCACCCGTGGATTCCTTGTCAGGGCTGAGAAGTGTCCACGGGGCAGCCATGTTCGCCGGTGGCACCTGATGGACTAACATCTGTATTCGGGCATCAGCTTTCATGGGCTGGACCCCCCTGCATCCGACAGGAGGCCCGGCCCACGCGACTGTTCCCCAGAGCAGTGAGTCTGTCAGGCGCCACCGGCCGCTTCCTTGTCACCGACGGGGCGTGCGGGAGGCTCCTGGCCCCGCGGCAGGCGGCGCAGGGGCTGAGGTCTGCGGTGAGCCCCGCTCTGTCGCCCGCAGGTGCATCAGCTGCGGAAGAGCGTGGCCAAGGAGTACGTGCGCTACGCCAACGAGAGTGATGCGCGCAGGCTGCTCCTCGCGGACCTGAACGACCTGCGCAACCAGCAGCTGGAAATGTCGCTTCGCCAAGTGCAAGGCAGGGAGCCCGGCCCCCGGCCCCGGGACAGAGCCCTCGCACGCACTGCTGGACGGCCCGGTGCCCCCCCACTTCGTGGTCCGGGGCCAGGCCCTGCAGGCTGCTGTGCCCCTAGCGCCTTGGCCCACAAGTCACTGGTGCTCCCAGATCTTGACACAACTGCTCTGTGTTTGTGCCAGCCGCGTTACTTGCCAGGGGTTCTTTGGGGGGCTGGTCCCTGCAACGCACCCTCTGGCGTGGACATGAGGGTTCAGACCCACAGGGAGCACAGCCCCGCCAGCTCCATCCCTCCCCAAGTCCAGGACTTTGACCGGGGGCAGGAGGGGCCGCAAAGATAACGTCCTCCAAGAACAGCAGGGGTGGGGGAGTGTCCTTCCTCCTCCTTTCGAGGCGCTGCCTGGGGTATCGAACGGTTGGGTCCAGTAGCAGCCCGAGGCACCAGCTTGCATCACTCCCTACAGCTGATCTTCTCCTAAGCAAACTAGGGAAACGGGACCTAGAGCAGGGGAGGGCAAAAGGGCCTCCACGGGCCGCATCCGGCCTGCCGAGTGGATTGATCCGGCCCACGGAGGCCCTGCCGCTCCCCCGCCCGCAGGCCAATGAAGGCCTGGGGGCGGGGTGAAGTGCACGAAGTTTCCTCAGCCCTGCCAGGAGCCCGTGGCGCTTAGAAGTGCCACATGCTCCTCGGAGGGCGGGATTAGACTGAGCGCTCCCCCGCCCCCAAGCCCTGATTGGCCTGGGGGCAGAAGGGGAAGCATGTGAAGTCTCCTCCCACTGCCAGGGCATGGGTGCCTAGGGGACACCTGGGGGGAGGCAAAGGTGCTCCCCCATCCCCAGACCAATCATAGTCCGTGGGTGGGAAAGCAGGGAAGTATCCTGGCCCCGCCCCTTCCGCTTGAGGTCCCGCCCCTTCCAGGGTGGCCAGGGGCCACTTGAAAAATTTCTGAAGTGGCCCCTGGCAAAAAATGATTGTCCACCCCCGCCCTAGAGGAGGCTTCTGTAAAGTGGGTGCCCAACGGATTGGAAACCGGTCCCTGCACGTTCGCAGTCCAGCTGCAAGGGCAGATCGAGTGGGGCCCCCCCACTGCCGAGCCTCCCAAATTCTGGCGTCCAGCCCCCTCCTTCCTCTGCATACGCGCCTCTTTTAGGGGGCAGTTCACCCCCCCGCCGGTCTGCCCTCCCAGGTCCACGTTTGCTTCTCCTGCAGCTCCTGGTTTCTTCCACCCCCTCCCAGACAGGGCGCTGCCCAGCACAGAGGCTCCATTCAGCCCTTGTTGCTCACAGGAGGGGAGGGGGGAAGGGTTGGAGCTGTTGGGCTCTTTGGTTCCCTCTTCCCATCACCCCCGTCCTGTGAGAGCAGTGTCTGCTCCTGGAGAAAGGGGAGACTTCTGCCTGCCCCCGCAGCAACCCTGCCTAGGTTCTCCTCCCCAGGAGACAGGGAGAGCAGCCAGTTCTGCTAGAGCAGGGGCAGGCAAAATACAGCCTGGATCCGGCTGCCACTGTCCTGCAGGAGCCTCGGGCAGGCTTCCTGCCTGCCGCGCACCCACCTGCTGCTCAAAGCAGCCAGCTGCGAGGTCCGGGCACGTCTCTGTGTGCTGTGTGCCCCCACTCTGCCTGCACTGCAAATACTACACTGGCGGCTCCCATTGGCCAGAAACAGCCCAATAGGAGCTGCGAGATTGTGCCAGGGGCAGGGCAGGGCACAAACCCTCCCTCCCAGGTGCACATGGCACAGAGACACACAGGGCCCCTGCAGCCAGCTGCTTTGAGCGGTGTGCGGGCAGGTGCTGGGCCACAGGACGGATCCGACAGTCTGGCAAGTTGGATTGCTGTATTTCACCCACCCTGCTCTAGAAGAATTGGCAGGAACTGGGAACATGGGGCCTGCACTTCAGAACCTCTGGGGGCTGTAACAACACTCGTGATGTCACCTTGAGAACATGCCTCCAGAGAGCTGGGCTTGTGGTCGTGACCCTCCTTTTGACTGTGCGTCGCCGCCTGTTGTTTAAAGATGTCTCGGGCGAAGACGTGGTCAAGTTAACGCTGGCGCTGAAGATAGCTCGGCAGGACCTCACAAAAGCCCAGGTGGAGCTGAACACCATGAGGGCAGATTACGGAGACGTTGTTCCCAGGAGAGACTACGAGTCGCAGGAGAAAAAATATATGGATCTGCTTGAGAAGGTGACCGGGGGCTGTCGTACTTGCTCTCACGCTGTCCCACGCAATCCCAGCCTGTGTCTTGGGGTGCAGGCGGAGATGTAAACTGTGCCAATCCAGAGCATGCTGAGACCGACCCTAGCTTGTCCCATTGCGCCCGGGTCCAGTCTGTAGTGGGGATATCACCCACCTCCCGGGGGTGCTTACCCTTAACCAGTGAGGGGCGGCGACCTGGCCTGGCCCCAGCAGCCCCCATTCACGGCAGGCAGCCAGCAGCAGCTCCCCATCCGCGCCACTCTGCAGGGGGCTGCTCCAAGCCTTGCTGGGCCCACCACACCACAGGCAGGGGGCCCCTGCAGCCCGGACGGGCCCCCCACCCACAGAACCCGTTAAGCAGTGAACCACTTCAACCAACATTGAACCAGTTAACTGCTTAAGCGGGATTTCACCTGACTTCCGGCCAGGTGATTGGGTGGGGCCAGGCTTTGCCCAGGAGGGCTCCTGGAGGGGCTCTTACCCCACGGCCCTCCCCGTAGCTCTCGGCTGGCTGAAAGCAGCACTCAGCCGGCAGCGGTCCATGGCTGCCTGGCGATAAGAACCCAGTTCCTGTATTTGCCAGTGAGATGAAATGGGTTCCTACCCCTCTGCAGCCCCAGGGTCGCTGTGCTGCAAGCTGACTGAGGATGTGCCCCCAAGGTGGGGTGAGGACTGGAATGACCCGGGCTGCAGGTAGCCTGCTTGTTGGTTGTTTCCCTGCTTTTCAGAGCACATGGGTGAGCTCCTGGCTTGCAGTGCCCACTCCCTAGAGCAGCCCCAGTTCTCCCAGCAAACCCATGGATCAGTTCACAACCCCCCGGGGTGTAGAGGAGAGAATGGGGGGCGGGGGTTTGGCTCCGAGTGATGGACCAGAAGAAGGTTGCTGCTAGAGGTCCGGTGTGGGGGCGCCCAAAGTTGCTGCTTGAGGGCTGCCCGAAGTTGCGTTAAGGGCAAACGGCAAAAAAAGAGATATCGTGCATGTTTGCCCCTTCCCTCTGGTGGGTTAAGGGGGCCTGGCAGGTTTCTGATGCTTTTCGGCCTGCTAGTTACATTAGGAACAACAGGCCTTACACATCTTTTTTTGCTGGAGCGAAGGCTCTTGGCCTTCATTTATAAGGAAAAAGGTGGTGAACCTTTCACAAAGAGAACTTTTCTCCCAAGTGGTTATAAGGTGTTTTAGTTATAGATAAACTGCCCAAACAGTCAGAAACAATGAGGGGATGAATGAAAGTCCCTTTCCCTCCCCGTCAGGGTGTGGGTTTCAGCCATAAGCCTGCTAGTACTTCCATCCTTCAGAAGGAATGACAGACAAACAGATTTCTCAGGTAACGAACAGATGCACGTCAAGCTCTCTTACACTGGCTCAAGAGTGTGAGTACCCACCTCACGGCTGATGGTTCAGAAGTCAGGTACATACCCCCAGCTGGCTGTGAGTTCTGTCCTTAGATTTCACCAGCCTATTTTCAAGAGTGAACTCGGGCACAGCCACCGCTGTCCCATGCAGTTCCTCAGATCTGTGCCCCACGTCAGTTACACCGTAGATCTCATGGCATAGACAAGACGGGTAGCCTATTCCATAATCAACTAGATGCACAGTTAGTTTCCGGAAAAGGAAATAAGATTTATTACAAGGTTACAGCTGGTAACCACACACCCCAATGAACAACAATCTTACGTTTCTAAGGTAACAGAACAATAAGCGAGTTCTGTAGGTCCTTTAGGGCTAAGCAGCTAGGGAACTTTTGCTTATGTCTGGTAATCCTGGTTCCCGAGTCCAGGTAGCCTAAAGATACAGTTTCTCCATCTTAGGGCTTTTTATTCCCTTCCCCGCTTCTGCTTTGAGCAGCAAACTCAGCTGAGGGAGGAATTCACTTGCAAGACTCCTCTTCATGCAGTGGGAGGAGAGCATAAAAAGTCTTAGGTCTTCTTTCTCCTCCAAATGGGGAGGATGAGCCTTCCTTGTTGGGCAGGACGTAAGAAGGCCCGCTTGTCACGCTCCTTAGCGCTGTGACTCACCCCCAATGCAAGCGCTGCAGCGTTCCCGTATCGTACGGGATGCAGGTGTTATAAGGCGAGATGAATGCAGCAACTCCCAAGCATTCAGTACGGTGTAAACGCTACACTCACTCAGAATTCCAACAGCTAGTCTATCAATAGTAGCACCCAGGGGAGCCAAGGTGAGGTACAGATCCAGCTCAGCTGGGGCCTGGAGACCTTGGCATGAGCTAGTGTCCGGTCTGCCACTGCCACACTGCCCCCAGAACCTTTTTCTTAAAGAGCCAAAGCCCAGCCAGGCCCCTATTTACTTCATTCAACCAGCCATTTACAGAAATTCTTTGCCATTCCTCTGCCCAGAGCTGCACTTATCATAGAATCATAGAACACTAGGAGTCATCGAATCCAGTCCCCTGCCCTCAAGGCAGGACCCAGCACCGTCTAGACCATCCCTGGCAGGTGTCTGTCCAACCTGCTCTGAAATATCTCCAGGGATGGAGACTCCACGACCTCCCCAGGCACCTGAGAGGGGACATAGTAGCTCCCCATCCGCGCAGGAGCTTTCAGAGGTGACAACGCGTATGACACTTGGTGGCCAGGCTGCGCCTCCGTTGTAAAGATGAGCAGCCACACTCCAGACCAGGGGTGGGGACCAGATCCACCGCCAAGGCTCCTGCACCTACCCTCCCTCCTACCCACACCCGTTTTCCAGCAGCCTCCTCCCCCACACAGAGCCCCTCATTTTTGACCCCACCCCAGAGCCTGGAGGGCCCACAAACTCTACTAGCCTGGGCCCCCAGCTCTGGGGTGTGAGGGAATGTGGGGAGGGTCTTCCTGCTTCGCAGACAGACGCCACGTCCGTGACTTTTTTTGTTGTTGCTTCTCATTGTGTGTGGCCCCCGACTGTTTTTCTGTGGGTCAGCGGCCCCTGACCCAAAACCTGTTCCCCGCCCCTGCTCTAGAAGGCTGAGGACTACCCTGCGCTCAGCCACCTCAGGTGTAAATGTCAGTCTGAAAAGGGACTGAATAACCGAGCAACATGACCTACAAGGAGACTGAGGGGTTGGGTTTGTTTAGTCTGCAGAAGAGCAGAGTGAGGGGGGATTTGAGAGCAGCCTGCAACTTCCTGGAGCGGGGTTCCACAGAGGCTGGAGAGAGGCTGTTCTCAGTGGGGGCAGATGGCAGAACAAGGAGCAATGGGCTCAAGTTGCAGTGGGGCAGGTCTAGGTTGGATATTAGGAAAAAACGATTTCCCTAGGCGGGTGGGGAAGCGCTGGGCTGGGTTCCCTAGGGAGAGGTGGAATCTCCATCCCTAGAGGTGTTTAAGTCCCGGCTGGACAAAGTCCTGGCTGGGTTGATTGAGCCGGGTTGGTCCTGCCTTGGGCGGGGGCTGGACTCGATGACCCCTGAGGTCTCTTCCAGCTCTATGGCGTTCAGAGCCTCTCTCTGCCCGCTCTCCCCCGTTAGCTGGAGGTCCTGCAGAAGGACTTTGAGGCCCTCCAGAAGGAGTACAGCGTGCTCCTGGAGATCCACCGGGAGGCTGTGGAGGAGCGAGACCACTTCTTCAACGAACTCCAGGAAGTCCAGCACAGCTCCACGCCCCGGCCGGACTGGGCGAAATGTGCAGGTACCAGGCTCTCGGGGTGGGAGGCTTTGGACGTCCCTTCTCGGAGGGCTGAGGGGCGTTCCATCTGCTAACTTCCAGACGGGGTGGAAGCCCCCTTTCCTGCGGGTTCCATGGGGGAGGTAGGGCTGGCAGCTGGAGGGGCTCGCGGGCACCCGACTGCCGGACGTGCTCTCCTGCCTGCAGCTCAGTGTGTTTCTGCCTGGCAGAGGTGATTGCGGGGGGCCCCGAGCGGTGGAGCTCCCTGCAGGAGGGGAAGAGCAGTGACCAGCTGGTGGCCGTGCTTCTGGAGGAGATCGGCGCAGGCGTGCTGAAGGAGAAGGACACGTTCCCAGCGCTGGTAGGGCGCTTCCTTGGCGGCTTTGCCTTGTCACGAGGGCTCTAGGAGACAGAGCCAAGCGGGGCAGAGCCTTTCCCAGTCAGAATGCCCCGGCTGGACTATCGATACTCAGAGATCAGACTAATCGTTCGCTGGACGCCATCAGCCATGGACAACCAGTTGCCAGGCTGCTTGGAGAATCAATCTCCAGGTTGAGATTTGCCAGCAGCGATCGCAAGTGCCAAGTTCTGAGTCAGGAAATGCTGCCCAGGCGTCCAGGCGAGGGGTGTCTTCCCCCACTGCTTGTGCCCTGTGACAGCCACACTTGGACCGGGGTCCTCCCTTGTCCCCAGACTACAGGCGACAAGGGCCTGGTAGAAAGATCTTCCTGCTGTTGCCTCCCTAGCGAACAGGCAGCTCAGTTGTGAGCATTGTGGCCAGTCACATTGTACTGAGCAGTTGATCTGTCCCAGGTGGAGTCAGACGCCCTTTTGCCTGCCCTGCTCACAACCCGTCTCTTCCTCAGTTTTCCCCGGGAGCTTTAGTGGTTTTACCCTCTACTTCCCAGCGGGAGGATGTGGCCCCATTTTTGTTGTGCTAAGCCCGGGTCCCTCACCCTCTTTGTGGCTAAGGCCGAGCAGAACACGGCCCATGGTGAGCAATGCCCGGCGCTCTCCTCAGCCCACCTGTCAGAGGTCAGGGAAATAGCTCTCCCCAGTACATAGACACGGACGGGAGGGATACACAGCCTGTGTGCGTCACTCGCATGGCCTGTGTCCGCAGAACAGCACCGCCCTGGGAAACACGCACAGAAGTCGTGGCAGCGGCTGTGGGGGGGCAACGGGCTTGGGACGGGAGACCCAAGAAAAGTCATTTGCAAGGGGCAGTCAGGAGAGGGGCCCTGGGCTGACTCCAGCTGACTCAGGTCAGAGACTCACAATCCCAGGGCTGGAAGAGACCTCAGGAGCCATCAAGTCCAGCCCGCTGCCCAAGGCAGGACCAGCCCAACTAAATCAACCCGGCCAGGGCTTTGTCAAGCAGAGACTTAAACACCTCTAGGGATGGAGATTCCACCCCCGCCCTAGGGAACCCAGCCCAGCGCTTCCCCCCCTCCTAGGGAAATAGTTTGTCCTAACGTCCAACCTAGACCTGCCCCACTGCAACTTGAGCCCATTGCTCCTTGTTCTGCCATCTGCCCCCACTGAGAACAGCCTCTCACCAGCCTCTTTAGAACCCCCCTTCAGGGAGTTGCAGGCTGCTCTCAACCCCCCCCCCCCCACTCTTCTCTCCCGCAGACTAAACAGACCGAAATCCCTCAGCCTCTCCTCGCAGGCCATGTGCTCCAGCCCCCTAAGCATTTTGGTCGCCCTCTGCTGGACCCTCCCCAATGCGCCCACATCCTTTCTGTAGTGGGGGGCCCAGAACTGGACACAACACTCCAGATGTGGCCTCCCCGGGTCCTTCACTGAGGGGAGAGGAAGCTGTCCCAGCTGGCTCCCACCTCGTGAGCCCACCCAGAGACACGGACCTTTTCCATGGCCCTCCAGGCTATGGGCGCAGTGTCCTGGCTCCCTGAGGTGCAGCCCTGTCTGTCTCTGGTGTCTCCAGGGCAAAGGGGACAAGGTCCCGGTGTACCTGAGGTACGAAGGGCAGGTGAAGAACAAGAAGCTGAACAAAAAGGACGTGGTGAACATCCTGAGGGAGATCTGGAAAGAGAAAGTTTCAGCCGATCAGCAGGTTCTGTCCTCTTCTTCCCCTCCCTAAAGCCCACCTGACTCCTTGCTGTCCGCGGCTGTGACACTCCGGCTGGCCGGAAGGGGCTGGGAAGACAGGGCTGCAGGGAAGTCGGGGTTTGTGCCACTTTCTGACCCTGTCGACCGAGGATGCTGCAGGAGAAGGGTGTTTTGCTCTCCTCCAGCCCCCGTTGCCAGGATCTCTGCCAGCTGCTAGCCTAGGGTGTGAGGGGGCTCCTGTAATCAGGACTTCAGCATGGTTGGGCGGTGCCAGGCACATGATCCTAGCTGATAGGAAACAGCGTGCAGCCTGCTAACGAAGCTGAGCACAGCATGACCTTAGGGCAGCTATGAGAGCCTGGGGCGCAGTGGGGAGTCAGGGAACTCTAGCGAGAGAGCGAGAACAGCGCTCTGCATGGTTCTCCAGGCCACTGGTCAGGCCCCTGCAGCTGTTTCTACACTGGGCGGGTTTGGCAACAAAAGTGCTGGCGACAGGCAAAAGTGGATTTGTCAGACTGGATTTTCTGCCTCCCACTGCCGACATTTCCTGGCCACCTTGCTAGCACCCTGTCCACAGACAGAGCAAAGCCTTGTGGGGAAACATCCCACAGGGCAGTGTGGTGGGAAGGCAGAGCTGATCCCTGTGCTCCTTGGGATTCCCCCGTGGCTCTGGGGGCTCGATGTGCTGAGCAATATCCAAGCAGCACAGCCGCCAGGTTCCTAGCAGGGCACAACAGGAGCTGTCCAATGATTTGCTCCTTGTTCCCCAAAGGGAGCAGCTCTCTCAGCTGCCAGACACTTCCCGGAGTGTCTGCAGGGCAGCAGAGATCACAGAACACTGAGCAGAGCCAGCAGGGCAGGCAATGGGGGATGCTGGCGGAAGCCAGTTCTCTGGGCAAAACAAGCAGCAGAGTCCACCCTGGCTCTTTGTCCACAACAAAGGGAGGGGGAAAGACAAAAGTCTCTGGCAGAGCCGGAAGTTTTTTGTCACTAAAACTGGGTGTTTTCCCCGACAAGTCCCATTGCCGTGTAAACACTCTCGCTGTTTTGTTGCCAAAACACAGGTTCTAGCAACAGACCGTGCCAGTGTGGTCTACACCCTTGTCAGCAAGGCTGGGGGTGCTCTGCTCTTAGGGGAGTCCTGCCCATCTCTCCTGGGCCGGAAGGGCAGTGCCCAGAGGTGCTGCCAGAGTATGGGGTGTACAAAGGTGTGGCCCCAACCGGGCCCTCTGTACGGACCTTGGGAGGAGGAGATTTATACCCCTTCCCAACTGATGAGTGTCCATAGGCTAGCTCCTGTTTGGACAGGAAGTGAGGTCCCCCGGCTCTAGGGGGAAGCTGGAGGTACTCTGCTTCCTCCAGCCCGGAGGAGGGTGGCCTGGTCTTCTCTGGCGTTTGGAGCTGAGGAGCAGTTTTGAAGGGACCCCCTAGCCCGGTTTCTGGAGCAGCTGCCTCGTGTTTTGCAGAAAGGGAAGCAATCCAACCTCCCAGAGTTCTTCCTCAGCTACCTCCAGAAGTGTTACGGCGACGCTGCGGCCTTCGACTGGGCTTACACCATCCACGAGACCGTCAAGCTGTACCGGTCAAACGAAGCCATGAGCTTGTTCTACGACATCCTGAGCGGGAAGGTGAGTGGCCCAGGCCCCGTGTGCTCTCCTCCGCTCTCCTGAGTGTGTGAGCGAGGGGCGAGGGGGACCAGGCCTGTGAGGAGCTGAGCAGCCCCCCAGCTCTCGCGGGGAGTGAGGGCGCTCAGCACACTGGAGACCGGGCACTTGTTAGAGGGCCCCTGTTCTTCCCGGAGCACAGCTCCCGCCACGCCCCTCGGTCACCTCCCGCCCTTCCCTCCAGAGCACTGCTCCCGCCACGCCCCTCGGTCACCTCCCGCCCTTCCCTCCAGAGCACTGCTCCCGCCACGCCCCTCGGTCACCTCCCGCCCTTCCCTCCAGAGCACTGCTCCCGCCACGCCCCTCGGTCACCTCCCGCCCTTCCCTCCAGAGCACTGCTCCTGCCACGCCCCTCGGTCACCTCCCGCCCTTCCCTCCAGAACACTGCTCCCGCCACGTCCCCCGCAGTCATCTCCAGCCCCTCCCTCCAGAGCACTGCTCCCGCCACGCCCCCGGTCACCTCCTGCCCTTCCCTCCAGAGCACTGCTCCCGCCACGCCCCCCGGTCACCTCCCGCCCTTCCCTCCAGAGCACTGCTCCCGCCACGCCCCCCGGTCATCTCCAGCCCCTCCCTCCAGAGCACTGCTCCCGCCACGCCCCCGGTCACCTCCTGCCCTTCCCTCCAGAGCACTGTTCCCGCCACGCCCCCCGGTCACCTCCAGCCCTTCCCTCCAGAGCACTGCTCCCGCCACGTCCCCTGCAGTCATCTCCAGCCCCTCCCTCCAGAGCACTGCTCCCGCCACGCCCCCCGGTCACCTCCAGCCCTTCCCTCCAGAGCACTGCTCCCGCCACGCCCCCCGGTCACCTCCCACCCTTCCCTCCAGAGCACTGCTCCCGCCACGCCCCCCGGTCACCTCCAGCCCTTCCCTCCAGAGCACTGCTCCTGCCACGCCCCCCGGTCACCTCCCGCCCTTCCCTCCAGAGCACTGCTCCCGCCACGTCCCCCGCAGTCATCTCCAGCCCCTCCCTCCAGAGCACTGCTCCTGCCACGCCCCCGGTCACCTCCTGCCCTTCCCTCCAGAGCACTGCTCCCGCCACGCCCCCCGGTCACCTCCCGCCCTTCCCTCCAGAGCACTGCTCCCGCCACGCCCCCCGGTCATCTCCAGCCCCTCCCTCCAGAGCACTGCTCCCGCCACGCCCCCGGTCACCTCCTGCCCTTCCCTCCAGAGCACTGTTCCCGCCACGCCCCCCGGTCACCTCCAGCCCTTCCCTCCAGAGCACTGCTCCCGCCACGTCCCCTGCAGTCATCTCCAGCCCCTCCCTCCAGAGCACTGCTCCCGCCACGCCCCCCGGTCACCTCCAGCCCTTCCCTCCAGAGCACTGCTCCCGCCACGCCCCCCGGTCACCTCCCACCCTTCCCTCCAGAGCACTGCTCCCGCCACGCCCCCCGGTCACCTCCAGCCCTTCCCTCCAGAGCACTGCTCCTGCCACGCCCCCCGGTCACCTCCCGCCCTTCCCTCCAGAGCACTGCTCCCGCCACGCCCCCGGTCACCTCCCACCCTTCCCTCCAGAGCACTGCTCCCGCCACGCCCCTCGGTCACCTCCCGCCCTTCCCTCCAGAGCACTGCTCCCACCACGCTCCCGGTCACCTCCCGCCCTTCCCTCCAGAGCACTGCTCCCGCCACGCCCCCCAGTCACCTCCAGCCCTTCCCTCCAGAGCACTGCTCCCGCCACGCCCCTCGGTCACCTCCCGCCCTTCCCTCCAGAGCACTGCTCCCGCCACGCCCCCCGGTCACCTCCAGCCCCTCCCTCCAGAGCACTGCTCCCGCCACGCCCCCCGGTCACCTCCCACCCTTCCCTCCAGAGCACTGCTCCCGCCACGCCCCCCGGTCACCTCCAGCCCTTCCCTCCAGAGCACTGCTCCCGCCATGCCCCTCGGTCACCTCCCACCCTTCCCTCCAGAGCACTGCTCCCGCCACGCCCCCGGTCACCTCCCACCCTTCCCTCCAGAGCACTGCTCCCACCACGCCCCCGGTCACCTCCCGCCCTTCCCTCCAGAGCACTGCTCCCGCCACGCCCCCCAGTCACCTCCAGCCCTTCCCTCCAGAGCACTGCTCCTGCCACGCCCCCCAGTCACCTCCCGCCCTTCCCTCCAGAGCACTGCTCCCGCCACGCCCCCCAGTCACCTCCCGCTCTTCCCTCCAGAGCACTGCTCCCGCCACGCCCCCCAGTCACCTCCCGCCCTTCCCTCCAGAGCACTGCTCCTGCCACGCCCCCCGGTCACCTCCCGCCCGTCCCTCCAGAGCACTGCTCCCGCCACGCCTCCCGGTCACCTCCCGCCCTTCCCTCCAGAGCACTGCTCCCGCCACCCCCCCAGTCACCTCCCGCCCTTCCCTCCAGAGCACTGCTCCCGCCACGCCCCCCAGTCACCTCCAGCCCTTCCCTCCAGAGCACTGCTCCCGCCACGCCCCCCAGTCACCTCCCGCCCTTCCCTCCAGAGCACTGCTCCCGCCACGCCCCCCAGTCACCTCCCGCCCTTCCCTCCAGAGCACTGCTCCTGCCACGCCCCTCGGTCACCTCCCGCCCTTCCCTCCAGAGCACTGCTCCCGCCACGCCCCCCAGTCACCTCCCGCCCTTCCCTCCAGAGCACTGCTCCCGCCACGCCCCTCGGTCACCTCCCGCCCTTCCCTCCAGAGCACTGCTCCCGCCACGTCCCCCAGTCACCTCCCGCCCTTCCCTCCAGAGCACTGCTCCTGCCACGCCCCTCGGTCACCTCCCGCCCTTCCCTCCAGAGCACTGCTCCCGCCACGCCCCCCAGTCACCTCCCGCCCTTCCCTCCAGAGCACTGCTCCCGCCACGCCCCTCGGTCACCTCCCGCCCTTCCCTCCAGAGCACTGCTCCCGCCACGTCCCCCAGTCACCTCCCGCCCTTCCCTCCAGAGCACTGCTCCCGCCACGCCCCTCGGTCACCTCCCGCCCTTCCCTCCAGAGCACTGCTCCCGCCACGTCCCCCGCAGTCATCTCCAGCCCCTCCCTCCAGAGCACTGCTCCCGCCACGCCCCCAGTCATCTCCAGCCCCTCCCTCCAGAGCACTGCTCCCGCCACGCCCCCCAGTCACCTCCCGCCCTTCCCTCCAGAGCACTGCTCCCGCCACCCCCCCAGTCACCTCCCGCCCTTCCCTCCAGAGCACTGCTCCCGCCACGCCCCCCGGTCACCTCCCGCCCTTCCCTCCAGAGCACTGCTCCCGCCACGCCCCCCGGTCACCTCCAGCCCTTCCCTCCAGAGCACTGCTCCCGCCACGCCCCCCAGTCACCTCCCGCCCTTCCCTCCAGAGCACTGCTCCCGCCACGCCCCCGGTCACCTCCCACCCTTCCCTCCAGAGCACTGCTCCCGCCACGCCCCTCGGTCACCTCCCACCCTTCCCTCCAGAGCACTGCTCCCACCACGCTCCCGGTCACCTCCCGCCCTTCCCTCCAGAGCACTGCTCCCGCCACGCCCCCCAGTCACCTCCAGCCCTTCCCTCCAGAGCACTGCTCCCGCCACGCCCCCGGTCACCTCCCACCCTTCCCTCCAGAGCACTGCTCCCGCCACGCCCCCCGGTCACCTCCAGCCCTTCCCTCCAGAGCACTGCTCCTGCCACGCCCCCCGGTCACCTCCCACCCTTCCCTCCAGAGCACTGCTCCCGCCACGCCCCCCGGTCACCTCCAGCCCTTCCCTCCAGAGCACTGCTCCCGCCACGCCCCCGGTCACCTCCCACCCTTCCCTCCAGAGCACTGCTCCCACCACGCCCCCCGGTCACCTCCCGCCCTTCCCTCCAGAGCACTGCTCCCGCCACGCCCCCCAGTCACCTCCAGCCCTTCCCTCCAGAGCACTGCTCCCGCCACGCCCCCCAGTCACCTCCCACCCTTCCCTCCAGAGCACTGCTCCCGCCACGCCCCTCGGTCACCTCCCGCCCTTCCCTCCAGAGCACTGCTCCCACCACGCCCCCCGGTCACCTCCCGCCCTTCCCTCCAGAGCACTGCTCCCGCCACGTCCCCCAGTCACCTCCCGCCCTTCCCTCCAGAGCACTGCTCCCGCCACGCCCCCCAGTCACCTCCCGCCCTTCCCTCCAGAGCACTGCTCCCGCCACGCCCCCCAGTCACCTCCAGCCCTTCCCTCCAGAGCACTGCTCCCGCCACGCCCCCCGGTCACCTCCCGCCCTTCCCTCCAGAGCACTGCTCCCGCCACGCCCCCCGGTCACCTCCCACCCTTCCCTCCAGAGCACTGCTCCCACCACGCCCCCCGGTCACCTCCCGCCCTTCCCTCCAGAGCACTGCTCCCACCACGCCCCCCGGTCACCTCCCGCCCTTCCCTCCAGAGCACTGCTCCCGCCACGCCCCCCGGTCACCTCCAGCCCTTCCCTCCAGAGCACTGCTCCCGCCATGCCCCTCGGTCACCTCCCACCCTTCCCTCCAGAGCACTGCTCCCGCCACGCCCCCGGTCACCTCCCACCCTTCCCTCCAGAGCACTGCTCCCACCACGCCCCCGGTCACCTCCCGCCCTTCCCTCCAGAGCACTGCTCCCGCCACGCCCCCCAGTCACCTCCAGCCCTTCCCTCCAGAGCACTGCTCCTGCCACGCCCCCCAGTCACCTCCCGCCCTTCCCTCCAGAGCACTGCTCCCGCCACGCCCCCCAGTCACCTCCCGCTCTTCCCTCCAGAGCACTGCTCCCGCCACGCCCCCCAGTCACCTCCCGCCCTTCCCTCCAGAGCACTGCTCCTGCCACGCCCCCCGGTCACCTCCCGCCCTTCCCTCCAGAGCACTGCTCCCGCCACGCCTCCCGGTCACCTCCCGCCCTTCCCTCCAGAGCACTGCTCCCGCCACCCCCCCAGTCACCTCCCGCCCTTCCCTCCAGAGCACTGCTCCCGCCACGCCCCCCAGTCACCTCCAGCCCTTCCCTCCAGAGCACTGCTCCCGCCACGCCCCCCAGTCACCTCCCGCCCTTCCCTCCAGAGCACTGCTCCCGCCACGCCCCCCAGTCACCTCCCGCCCTTCCCTCCAGAGCACTGCTCCTGCCACGCCCCTCGGTCACCTCCCGCCCTTCCCTCCAGAGCACTGCTCCCGCCACGCCCCCCAGTCACCTCCCGCCCTTCCCTCCAGAGCACTGCTCCCGCCACGCCCCTCGGTCACCTCCCGCCCTTCCCTCCAGAGCACTGCTCCCGCCACGTCCCCCAGTCACCTCCCGCCCTTCCCTCCAGAGCACTGCTCCTGCCACGCCCCTCGGTCACCTCCCGCCCTTCCCTCCAGAGCACTGCTCCCGCCACGCCCCCCAGTCACCTCCCGCCCTTCCCTCCAGAGCACTGCTCCCGCCACGCCCCTCGGTCACCTCCCGCCCTTCCCTCCAGAGCACTGCTCCCGCCACGTCCCCCAGTCACCTCCCGCCCTTCCCTCCAGAGCACTGCTCCCGCCACGCCCCTCGGTCACCTCCCGCCCTTCCCTCCAGAGCACTGCTCCCGCCACGTCCCCCGCAGTCATCTCCAGCCCCTCCCTCCAGAGCACTGCTCCCGCCACGCCCCCAGTCATCTCCAGCCCCTCCCTCCAGAGCACTGCTCCCGCCACGCCCCCCAGTCACCTCCCGCCCTTCCCTCCAGAGCACTGCTCCCGCCACCCCCCCAGTCACCTCCCGCCCTTCCCTCCAGAGCACTGCTCCCGCCACGCCCCCCGGTCACCTCCCGCCCTTCCCTCCAGAGCACTGCTCCCGCCACGCCCCCCGGTCACCTCCAGCCCTTCCCTCCAGAGCACTGCTCCCGCCACCCCCCCAGTCACCTCCCGCCCTTCCCTCCAGAGCACTGCTCCCGCCACGCCCCCCGGTCACCTCCCGCCCTTCCCTCCAGAGCACTGCTCCCGCCACGCCCCCCGGTCACCTCCCGCCCTTCCCTCCAGAGCACTGCTCCCGCCACGCCCCCCGGTCACCTCCCGCCCTTCCCTCCAGAGCACTGCTCCCGCCACGCCCCCCGGTCACCTCCCGCCCTTCCCTCCAGAGCACTGCTCCCACCACGCTCCCGGTCACCTCCAGCCCGTCCCTCCAGAGCACTGCTCCCGCCACGCCCCCCAGTCACCTCCAGCCCTTCCCTCCAGAGCACTGCTCCCGCCACGCCCCCGGTCACCTCCCACCCTTCCCTCCAGAGCACTGCTCCCGCCACGCCCCCCGGTCACCTCCAGCCCTTCCCTCCAGAGCACTGCTCCTGCCACGCCCCCCGGTCACCTCCCACCCTTCCCTCCAGAGCACTGCTCCCGCCACGCCCCCGGTCACCTCCCACCCTTCCCTCCAGAGCACTGCTCCCACCACGCCCCCGGTCACCTCCCGCCCTTCCCTCCAGAGCACTGCTCCCACCACGCCCCCCGGTCACCTCCCGCCCTTCCCTCCAGAGCACTGCTCCCACCACGCCCCCCGGTCACCTCCCGCCCTTCCCTCCAGAGCACTGCTCCCACCACGCCCCCCGGTCACCTCCCGCCCTTCCCTCCAGAGCACTGCTCCCGCCACGCCCCCCAGTCACCTCCAGCCCTTCCCTCCAGAGCACTGCTCCCGCCACGCCCCCCAGTCACCTCCCGCCCTTCCCTCCAGAGCACTGCTCCCGCCACGCCCCCGGTCACCTCCCGCCCTTCCCTCCAGAGCACTGCTCCCGCCACGCCCCCAGTCACCTCCCGCCCTTCCCTCCAGAGCACTGCTCCCGCCACCCCCCCAGTCACCTCCCGCCCTTCCCTCCAGAGCACTGCTCCCGCCACGCCCCCCGGTCACCTCCCGCCCTTCCCTCCAGAGCACTGCTCCCGCCACGCCCCCCGGTCACCTCCAGCCCTTCCCTCCAGAGCACTGCTCCCGCCACGCCCCCCAGTCACCTCCCGCCCTTCCCTCCAGAGCACTGCTCCCGCCACGCCCCCGGTCACCTCCCACCCTTCCCTCCAGAGCACTGCTCCCGCCACGCCCCTCGGTCACCTCCCGCCCTTCCCTCCAGAGCACTGCTCCCACCACGCTCCCGGTCACCTCCCGCCCTTCCCTCCAGAGCACTGCTCCCGCCACGCCCCCCAGTCACCTCCAGCCCTTCCCTCCAGAGCACTGCTCCCGCCACGCCCCCGGTCACCTCCCACCCTTCCCTCCAGAGCACTGCTCCCGCCACGCCCCCCCAATCACCTCCCACCCTTCCCTCCAGAGCACTGCTCCCACCACGCCCCCGGTCACCTCCCGCCCTTCCCTCCAGAGCACTGCTCCCACCACGCCCCCCGGTCACCTCCCGCCCTTCCCTCCAGAGCACTGCTCCCACCACGCCCCCCGGTCACCTCCCGCCCTTCCCTCCAGAGCACTGCTCCCACCACGCCCCCCGGTCACCTCCCGCCCTTCCCTCCAGAGCACTGCTCCCGCCACGCCCCCCAGTCACCTCCAGCCCTTCCCTCCAGAGCACTGCTCCCGCCACGCCCCCCAGTCACCTCCCGCCCTTCCTTCCAGAGCACTGCTCCCGCCACGCCCCCGGTCACCTCCCGCCCTTCCCTCCAGAGCACTGCTCCCGCCACGCCCCCCAGTCACCTCCCGCCCTTCCCTCCAGAGCACTGCTCCCGCCACGCCCCCCAGTCACCTCCCGCCCTTCCCTCCAGAGCACTGCTCCTGCCACGCCCCCCGGTCACCTCCCGCCCTTCCCTCCAGAGCACTGCTCCCGCCACGCCCCCCAGTCACCTCCAGCCCTTCCCTCCAGAGCACTGCTCCTGCCACGCCCCCCAGTCACCTCCCGCCCTTCCCTCCAGAGCACTGCTCCCGCCACGCCCCCCAGTCACCTCCCGCCCTTCCCTCCAGAGCACTGCTCCCGCCACGCCCCTCGGTCACCTCCCGCCCTTCCCTCCAGAGCACTGCTCCCACCACGCCCCCCGGTCACCTCCCGCCCTTCCCTCCAGAGCACTGCTCCCACCACGCCCCCCAGTCACCTCCCGCCCTTCCCTCCAGAGCACTGCTCCCGCCACGTCCCCCAGTCACCTCCCGCCCTTCCCTCCAGAGCACTGCTCCCGCCACCCCCCCCAGTCACCTCCAGCCCTTCCCTCCAGAGCACTGCTCCCGCCACGCCCCCCAGTCACCTCCCGCCCTTCCCTCCAGAGCACTGCTCCCGCCACGCCCCTCGGTCACCTCCCGCCCTTCCCTCCAGAGCACTGCTCCCACCACGCCCCCCGGTCACCTCCCGCCCTTCCCTCCAGAGCACTGCTCCCACCACGCCCCCCAGTCACCTCCCGCCCTTCCCTCCAGAGCACTGCTCCCGCCACGTCCCCCAGTCACCTCCCGCCCTTCCCTCCAGAGCACTGCTCCCGCCACCCCCCCAGTCACCTCCAGCCCTTCCCTCCAGAGCACTGCTCCCGCCACCCCCCCAGTCACCTCCCGCCCTTCCCTCCAGAGCACTGCTCCCGCCACGTCCCCCAGTCACCTCCCGCCCTTCCCTCCAGAGCACTGCTCCCGCCACGCCCCCCAGTCACCTCCCGCCCTTCCCTCCAGAGCACTGCTCCCGCCACGCCCCCCAGTCACCTCCCGCCCTTCCCTCCAGAGCACTGCTCCCGCCACGCCCCCCGGTCACCTCCCGCCCTTCCCTCCAGAGCACTGCTCCCGCCACCCCCCCAGTCACCTCCAGCCCCTTGCTGTGCGGCTCCCAGGTGCAGCGCTGCCTGGGCCGGGCAGCCCAATGAGGCTCATTCCCAGCCTCCCCCGGCTCACTATGCTTCCCCCTGCCTCACCCTGTGCTCCTCCTCCGGCCCCAGTGCCCCCAGCGTGAGGGCTGACCCACACTGGGCTGCTGCCCGGGTTCGGCTGGGGGGGAGGTGGCCGTCAGGCAGGGCCCGCGGGAGTCTGGTCCCTCTGCCCCGTGACTGCCAGTGACGGGGGCGCTTGCTGCTCCCCAGGTGGACGAGGCCCAGTTCCACGGCCAGGCCCAGCTGGTCTGCGCCCTGCAGAAGGAGCTGGCGGCCAGCGACGCCTCCAGCAGCGGGACTGTCACCACGGAGCAGTTCAGGTACGCGGGGCTGCGGCTGGCTGAGCCCCACCCCCACCTGGAGAACCTGCTCGCAGGCCAGCGAGGGCCCTTCCTTCGCCCACTGGGAGCTCCCTTGTGGCTCCAGCTCTTACATCTCCCCCAGTTCCCCCTCCACGGAGCCCAGCGACTCCCTTAAACCGTAGGCTTGTGGGCCTCAGGAGATTCACCAGGCAGAGCGCCGGCGAGACGGGTGCCCCACGCCCCTGCGCCGGCAGGGAACGGGCCAGTCGCAGGGCATGTTGGGATGCCCCGACGGGCAGGTCGAGGGCTCTCTCCTGCGGAGTGAGCTGTGCCCGTGCCAGCAGAGAGCTCTCCTGCTCCAGCCCCACCCCTGGGCACATCCTGCCCTCCGAGAGCCCCGCTCCCCCCCAGAGGCTGCGGCACAGGTTCTGTGTCTGTCTGAGGGCAGAACCCTGCCCCTCTGCTAACAGCTGTGCCAAGGTTCAGGCGTAGAGCAGCCTCGATGCCACGTGGCATGGCCGGCGGTCAGATCCCGTCCAGGGACGGCTTGCCCGGCGCTCAGCCCCTGCGTCTGGAGCCCCCAGGCAACGCCCTCGGGGAGACGGGCTCATGTGCACTTGGGCACAGCTGGGAGCCTGGGCCTTTAGGGAAACAGGCAGCGACTGGGCACAGAGCTCAGCTGAAATCTCTGTGCGCGGGCTCTCATGTGGATTTGTGCCCAGGTGAGCCCCCGTTGTGGGGCCTGGCGTGTGCCAGAGCCCAGCGGCTCCCTAGCCATCCATGCACCAGCCCAGGCCTCTCTACAGAGCCAGGCCGGCTGTCGGCACCCCCTGGAGGCCCAGGTTGCCCCAGAGCTCAGCCCTACGCCGGCTCTTGTGGAAACATGGCCCCCGCGTGGGTGCCTGACAAGGGGCTGAACTTCGGAAGCTCCTGCCCCCATTGCTCCGGGCAGGCTGGGTTCGGGGGTGCAGCTACCAGCAGGCTGCACAGATGGCGGGAGGGCACAGCCATGCTCCGGGGGGGGGGGGTCCGTGCACATGCTACGGCCCCGCCCATCACTGTGTTTGTGGGGTCCCCTCTCTCCCTGCAGCACGGCGCTGAGGGCAGCTTTCCCCTTGAAAAGCAGCGAGCAGCTGCAGGAGCTGCTGGATGCAAGCAGGCCCCAGGCCGGCAGCCCAGAGGAGCTCATCGACTACAGGGCCTTATTCGCCGAGGTAGGTGCAGCTGCCCCTCTCCCTGCCAGCTTCGTTTATCGAGCCAGGGGGCACCCACTGGAAGCCCCCCCGTAGGCTGTGGGCCCAAACGTGCCCCCTGCCCTCTCCTTCGCGCTGGGCTGCCCCGGTCGCTGGCCAGCCTGTCCACGCCCCCAAGAGCAGAATAGGGCAGGAGCCCGGGAGCGCCCCCGTTTCGGAGGAAAGCCAAAGCCTCGGCCAGGCCCAGCCCACTCAGGCCTGCGAGGGGGACGTCAGGCAGCAGCCACGCCGACACGAGGCTCCTGCCGGGGCCCTCACCCAGCTCCGCAGCGCACAGGCGCCAGGGCCACGTGGCGCTGACATGGTAGCGTGCACGTGCCCCAAGCCGCAGGGATCCGTTGCGTGCGGGACCAGCCTGGCCAGCCCGTCCCCGGGTTTGTCTGCAGGGTGGCCCAAGGTGGGTCAGAGGGGCAAGGCGTGAGCAGTGGCTGCTCTCCTGAGCCGTAGGTTAACAGAGTTGTGAGCCGCCCGCAGCTGCCGGACCCCAGGGCGGTGGCTTGCAGCCTTTGTCCACACAGACCCTTCCGAACGGCAGGGGAGCTGCAGCCCCTTTGGAAATCAGAGCGCTGGACCCCCACTGGCCCAGACTTGGGGTGCCACGGGCCTGGGCTCGCGCTCCTGGCGGGGGAGAGGAGTGCCCGTCCGTGAGCGGCTAGCCGGCCGGAGCACCCCATCTCCGCCGGCAGAGGGGGCATGTGCCGCAGCTGCCCCAGGTGCATGCCGTGGCCATGCCCGCCCCCCTGTCCCTTGCAGGACGAGGAGGGCAATGTGGAGCCCTTCGTGGCGAAGCTGAGGAGCCAGTACGCCGGCGAGAGGCAGGAGTACCTGAGAGAGCTGAGGGACCAGCTGGGCCCTGTGCCGTGAGTGGCTCAGTGGGGCAGATCCCACATGGGGTGGGGACAGGGCTGGCTGTGAGCTGGGGCCCTGAGGCAGGCAGGGAACAGGGGCTGGTGGGCACAGCGCTCGGGTAATAGCCCCGGCATGGACAGGGCAGCTCCAGGGCCAGCAGAGCACCAGGCTGAAGCAGTGGGGACAGGGCCAAACGCTTTGGGAGTGCGCTCGGGTGGGCTGATCTGCACAAGGAGCCAGCTAGGAGGGCAGCATTGGGGCTGGCTAGGCCCTGCAGGGCTAGGAGCCAGGGAGGGAAATGAGGGGGAGGGGAGACAGCTCTGCTGAGCAGGCAGGTGGGTGGGACTCTGGGACTGAGCATTTGTGGGGCAGAGGGGAGAGGAGGGGCGGAGGTGCAGGGGAGACCTGGGAGTGGCTGAGCAGGGAGCCTGGGGCAAGGAACCCCGGGGAGGAGGAAGGAAACAGGCGGCCAGAGAAGCTGGAGAAAACAGGGCAGCGGTGGGGCCAGGGGAGAAAAGAGGGTCTGGCGGGCAGGCCACGAGGAGCCAGCCCGGCAGAACGGGGCCTGGCCGAGCACAGAGCCAGGAGATGGGTCGGCCGAGCGAGTTTGGGGCTGGAGGGGGGACAGAGCAGAAGAGCTCTAGCTGAAGGAGGGGGACAGAGCAGGCTGTGCCCACCAGAGAGCACTCCCGGGCTAAGCTGGGCATGGTGCCCAAGTGCCCCCACAGCCCTGGGAAAGCTGCAGGCCCAGCACCCCATGCGCTGCCCACGGGGGCTCGCAGCGCCTGCTGCTCGGTGTCTCCGCAGAAGCAGCCCGGGTCTGTGCTACAGCTCTCCGGCTCCAGCCCTGCCCTCAGCCCTGTGGTAGCCAGAGGGCGACACGCTGGGATCTGGGTTTTTCACCCTGCTCTGGGAATTCCACGCCCACACCTCAAGGATGACTGAGGTTGCAAAGTCAAGCCCTCCAGAGTGAGGCAAGGGCAGAGTTAAGGGGACCCATGCACGCAGCCCCCTTCTGCACCTACATTCTGCTCACATGCTGGCCGGCTGTTTCTTGTCGGGACTTTGCTGGGCTCGCTGTGCCTGCGCCGGGGAGGCATCGGGGCTGCTGGCTGTGGGTCCCCCAGGTCATTTCTTGCAGAGTGGGCAGGGGACTGCAGGACGAGACAGTGGGCTCATGGGGAAGGCAGGCGAATGTTGCCCTGGAGAAATGAAGTCGAATCCCGCCTCTGCCACGTAGCCCCTGGGTGCGACGGGGGCTGATTTCCAGCCCCGCTGAGCACTGCAGCTGCCGTCCAGGGGAGCCGTGCTCAGACCTTGGCAAGTGCCACATAAAGCCAAGTGCTCGGAACAAGCCTCAGGTACCTACGAGTGGACAGTTGACCTTCCGCTGTACCCCAGGGCCCCCCTGGCCCCTCGCCGCCTGGTTGGAAAATCACTGACTGTGAAGCCCTGCCACGAGGCCAGGCCACAGCACTCCCACGAGGGGAGCAAGGACTCTGGCCTCGGAGCAGGGGGAGCGGCTGAAAGCCTGGGGGCCACACGACGAGCAGCACAACAAACCAGAACAGCCGGTCGTGTCTTCCTCCCCGCATCCTGCACGCCAAGCCAGGGGGACATAGCCCAAGCTTTCCAACCACCGGGTCCCTTCTCCAGTAAGCGCAATGGGAGACCTACCTCAGCCCACAGCCCCTTGGCTGGCTTCCTTCCTGCCCTGCTCGCTGCATCCCCCTTCCTCACTCACCTTCGCCAGGCCAGGCCAGGGCGTCGTGGTGCAAGTTCTGGTCTTGGGCCAAGGGGTTGGGAGTGCGGGAAGGGCTCCGGGCATAGTCCAGTGTGGGGGATGGGGGTCCAGGTGCAAGCTGTGGCAAGGCGTGTGGGTGCAGGGGGAGGTTCAGGAAGCAGGCTCTAGCTGGGCACTGTCTGAGACGACTTCTGGGTGGTGGAGCAGTGGGGTTAAGGCAGCTCGCTCCTGCCCTGGCCCTGCCCCACTCCTGAACACAGCTGGCATGGACAGCAATGGCTCCAAGGCCCCATGTGCTGCCCCTCATCTCTAGGCACTGAGCCCCCTACTGGCCACGGTTCCCCATTGTTGACCAATGGGAGCTGCAGGAGCGGTGTCTGCAGGCCAGGCCAGCATGTGCAGTCCCTGCGCTGGCTTTCTCGGGCTGCAGGGACACGCCAGCTGCATCCAGGAGCAGCAGTTCCCACGGGGATAACGACTCCGGCCACGCCAGGGTCGGCACTTTACATTTCACTCCTCCCAATGAAAACAACGAAATGCGCAGACCAGTCAAAACCCCCAAATGCCCCACTTTGCACGCAGGAAAAGGAGTAACAACCCCCCCCCCCCAATGTTGGGTCAGGAGATGAGAGGGAAGGAGAGAGAGAGTCTGAGACACAGAGATTTGCATTGCCAAGCTCCCTCCCTCCCTTCTCTGGGTGAAGATAGGAGTGGGGGGAGGAGGGGCACCCTGACATCAGCCCCCACTCTTCTCCCTCCCACCCCCGGCACAGCAAGCAGGAGGCTCTGGGGGGGCAGCACCAAGGCAGAGGGTGGAGGACAACTGAAGTGCCAGTACTCGAGAGCTTCCTGGCCCACCAGTCAGGATCCCGTCAGAGGCTCTGAGATCGACTGGTGGATCCCGATCGACTGGCTGGTGACCACGGTCACGCTGCAGCCACACACACGCTTGAGAGCTTGACTTTGCAACTCGGGTCTCTTGGGTCAGACACCGCAGCACGCTGCTGGAGACGGGAGGGGATCCCAGGAGGGCATAGGCCCAGGGTCCCACTGCTCTCGTCAGCCCTCAGCGGAGCCCTGGGCTTGCTTTGTGCGCAGGGAGGTGAAAGTGGAGGACCTGAAGGCAGCCTTCTGTGCCATTGACCCTGCGATCGACGAGCTCACGCTGGAGGCCTACCTCTGCCTGGCCTTCCAGGCCACCCGGGAGCAGTGGGACCAGAGCGCCCCGCTGCCTGTGGACGCGGCGATTGAGAGGCTGCTGGCGGGAGACACCAAGCGCATTGGCCCCCTTCCGGAGGAGACCTACTACGCAAGCCTCTCGGAGGAGGGAGAGGCCTAGACTGAGCTGTTCTGGCTCTCCTCTCCCCTCCTGTGCTCAGCTAAATTCTCAGTGTCCACTGCCGGGCGACTGCGGAGTCTGTTCACACGCGGCCTGACAGTAGAACCAGAGGCCAGCGTGGCTGGCAGCAGGCCCGGAAGTGGCCAGTGTAAATAGTTTAATTCCAGTTCCCGGGGGAGCAGGCTTCACGGAGATCCCAGCCTGGGCTGCTCATCCCTCCACACCAGCTGGAACCCTGGGCCTGCGGGTCTGGAGGGAAGGCAAGGCCAGGTTCCCAGAACACCCTGCTCTTGTTTTGCCTGGCACAGCTGCGAAGACCCGCACACCCTCCTTCCAGGCCACAGGGGAGGGGGAGGGGAAGGGGAGGCAGATACTCTGCAGCCGGGAAAATTAGGCCCTGGCTGTTCAAACGGCCCCGCCTGTCCCGCCTCCCTGGTTTGAAGTCGGGGGAGTTGTCACAAGAGCGAGCCTGCTTGAGGGGGGCTTGGGTGCGCGGGGAAGAGACCCTGTGACAGGGCAGGGGCTGAGTGTTACCCGCCCCAGGAACACTGCTGTATTCCCTTGGCAGAGGGGCCGGTAACGTCTCTCCCTTGGGAAGGGGCTTGACAGGACTGTCCCCCCCCTCCCCCCGGGGCTTATCCCGGTCCAGCTGCACAAGGGAAACTGGACAAGTGGCCCCTGAAGGCTCCAGCCCCAAGGGAAAGGGCCAAGCGAGGCTGGTAACTGCTTTGTCCCCCCCCACATTCCCTTAGCCCACTGCTGCTGCGAGCCCGTTCCCAGAGTGGGGGCCGGAGGGGGGGCCTGACACCCGCTTTGCAGCAGCTCAGGGCGCCGGGGACAGAACATGAACATGGGGCCCCATTCCTCCTCCTGACCACAGAGTTTCTGGGCAGGGCAGGGCAGAGCACTCCTGCAGCAGCACGCGGCCGGGCAGGGGACGAGCTGGTCCTATTTACCTGTGGTGGTACCAAGTCTAGGTTGGAAAGAGCTGCTGGATCTTCAGAATGTAAATTTCCTCTCCCCCTCGCCTCCAATTACAACCTGAGCACTTGAACGGTCACTCGGTGCCTGAACTCTTGAGTTCATTTCACCCCCAGGCCCCTGGCTAAGCGCCATGCTGCTATGCAGGACGGCTTCTGGCTGGGGGAGGCAGTGCCAGGCAGGTTCTTGGGGTCAGGGCAGCAGTGCGGAGGAGGATGGGCGCTCAGGCCAGGCGAGTAGGAAAGGCGCAGCCTCTCTACCATCTGAGGGCCTTGGGACACGAGGGGCCGCTGGGGGTGGGAGAAGTTGGAAACCCAATTCCTCAGCTGCACTGGCTGGGCAGCCTGGGGGACCTGCTTGTCTGTGCAGCCAGGGTTAAATGCCAACAAAGAGTGCGCCTAAAGCACCTGGGCAGAGCAGCCAGTCAGCTGCTACGAAAAACAGGAGCTTGGTGCCGGGGCCGGGCCGGACGCGCCGCGCCCCAGCGGGGGCCGGGCGGGGGGCCGGACGCGCCGCGCCCCAGCGGGGGCCGGGCGGGGGGCCGGACGCACCGTGCCCCAGCGGGGGCCGGGCGGGGGGCCGGACGCGCCGCGCCCCAGCGGGGGCCGGGCGGGGGGCCGGACGCGCCGCGCCCCAGCGGGGGCCAGGCTTTCCACAGAACACAGGTGCTGTGAAACGCGCCTTTTATTGCCATTTCCATGTCCGAAGAGAAGGCAGCTCATCCGCACAGGGTGTGACAGGGACCCAGCACAGGCCAGTCGCTCCCCGCTGTCCCGTTAGGAGACCCGTCAGCGCCAGGGGCAGCACTCAGCGCACGGGCACACGCGAAGAACCCGCCTGCGATTCGACCCCCTTTAGGCCAGACCCAAAGTTTCTAACGTCCAACCACCGTGGGGCATCAGGGGCGCCGGGAAGCAGCTTCAGCCAGTCCCTGCAGCAGGCGGCACCCCCTTACTTGCGAGGGATCACCTTATTGCCACTCACGGCCACGGGAATCAGCAGCTTCCGGTGCTCCAGGGGGAGGTGGCGCTCTATCAGCACTCGCAGAGGCATCTTGTCCGTCACCAGCCCTTGTCTTGGGTGGGGAAGGAGAGGGGAAGAGAAAACCAGAGCGTCTGCACCCTGCCCAGATCCGGCCCAGAGCCCCTGGCGCTTGGTCAAAGTGGGCGTTTGATGGGAACTAGCTGCCACGGCCCCCACAGCGGCCTGTACGATGCTAAGGCCAGATGGTCCCCTGCCCATATCTGCAGAACCGGCCTGAGCACTTTGTCCCTCCAGTGGCAGAGGGCAGCACGTGGCTGTCAGCTCCCCCAGGCCGGGGAGGAGATGAACTTTTGTTCTCGGTGAGGAGGCAAGATCCACCCCCGAGCTAGAGCGAAGGAGGTGGGCATCAGACATCACACCACTCACACACAAACAGGACTCCGGCGACAGGCAGGGTTCACACCACTGGCCAGGGACACCCCGTCACCTGATGGGCCCTCAGCTAGCGCACACTGCGCCACAGGGACAGGAACGTCCCATCGAGGAGTCTGATCGATCAAACATCGGTTCGTCCAGAGTTTGTCCCATTTTGGACACGACTGTCACACCCTGCGGAGTCCCTGGAACGGAGTGCGTACGAGGGATGTGCACGAGTAACCAGCTACCCGGTAAGTATCACCCGGATACTTACTGGTGCTTACTGGGTACTGGTTAACTGAGTCTCCAGGAGCAGCCCCCTGCCCGCAGCCCTGCGTGGCCAGGGACCAGAGCCCTGCAGGCTGGGGGGCTGAAGCAGAGAGATCCCACTTAGTTGGTTAACCAGTGAGACCTCACCTAGGCTGTGTCTACACTGGGCCACTTATTCCGGAAAATCAGCCGCTTTTCCAGAATAAGCCGCGAGCTGTCTACACTGGCCCTTGAATTTCCAGTAAAGCACTGACGATCTACTGTAAGAAATCAGCTGCTTTTCCAGAAAAGCTACGCTGCTCCCGCTCGGGCAAAAGTCCTTTTTCTGGAAAACGGTTCCGGAAAAGGGCCAGCGTAGACAGCCCAGTAGTCTTTTCCACAAAAAAGCCCCCCTCGCGAAAATGACGATCGGGGCTTTTTTCCGGAAAAGCGCGTCTACATTGGCCACGGACGCTTTTCTGGAAAAAGGGCTTTTCCGGAAAAGCATCCTGCCAATGTAGACGCTCTTTTTCCGGAAATACTTATAACGGAAAACTGTTCCGTTTTCAGCATTTCCGGAAAATCATGCCAGTGTAGACGTAGCCCTGTTTAACCAGCTGCTGATTAACTGGGATCTTGCATCCCTAGTGTGTGGGGCTAATTCGGGGGGCTTCAGAGCTACCCAGCTGTTGGGCTAGACCAGCGCCTCCGAATCCAGGAAGGGTTCCTCGAGGCCCCCCTGGGCTTTGCGCATGCAAGGCCGTTGCCAGCTGCCAGCAGGGGCGCTCCTAGGCCCAGCATTCGCAGGCTGCCAGGGTGAATGCGAATCGCCAGCGGCCGTTACTGGCCGGGGGCTGTCCAAGCCGCTCGTTGGCAGATTTCAGCCATTTCCCAGCAAGGAGAAGCCTGACGCCCTCATCGAGAAGCGACACGACTGTGCAAAGGTGAAGAACACGCCGAGGGCCTCAGCAATACTACTTGGAAGCAGAGCGATCGGCTGCCCCCAGCTTACGCTGCCGTGGGCCCCCAGAGCAGCGCTGCTGAGGAACAGACCAGCCAGGCTGAGCTGTGGACTCCTGGGCTAGATACGATGGACGAACTGGCTCCTTCCTTCCCTTGCCAATATCTACGGAGCACTGCGCTCACCAGCCAGCTGCCCGGATCCCACCTTCCCTCGGAGATCCGAGGCAGCGGCAGGTGCAGGGGCCCTGGCAACCGCCCTGCCCTCCAGGAAGCGGTTAGCGCCAGGAGTATCTACGGGGAGGCCTGGGGGCTAAGGGCAGGCAGGTTTCACCCCCTGCGGAGCTTTGAACACACTCCCCTGAGCAAACCTGCGTGCGCTTCCCTTCCAGGCGCCCGGCCCAGAGCGAGCCCCCTACCTTCTCATGAGGAGCTCCAGGTCTGCCTCCTCCACAGTCTTCCTCCCCGCGTGGCTGGTGTAAGCCTCCAGGTCCTTGCAGAGCTGCCCGAAGTACACCTCCACGCTGGCCGAGAGAGGGGAGGAGTCAGCCAGACAGGGGCGGGGCAAGCCCCATGGCAGCCAATCACAGCACAGGCACAGGGCCGAGGGGCCCCTCCCACGGGCAGTCGGGGAGCTTGAGCGGTGGGACTGGCAGAGTACACGGCTCTCCCGGGTGTCCTGCACCTCCCAAAGCCCGTCCCGTCCCCACGCCCACGCTCCGCAGCCCGGTGCCTGCCAGCCGAAGGGGCTGGGGAGCCCTCGGCACCGCTACGAGCAAGACAGACCCCAAGTACCACAGAGGCGGCTGGTTTACAAGGAGGTGCCAGGCCCCCACCCAAAGGCCCCTGCACCGCGGCGTGGGGCACTGAGCTCCGCACCAGCCCACGGCTGCGCTAAGAGTTTGCTCCCTCTCGCCCAGGGCCTTCTGCCCCGTTGCCCCTACTCAGCCGCCCCTTCCCATCTCAGCCCGAAAGGGCTACAGCCCGGCGGCCTGGGGCACCCAACGGGGGCTGCTGCGACTCACCACTTCTCAACCACCGTAACAGCCTCTCTGGCCACGGGCACTTTCACAAAGTGGCTGAAGATCTTCTTGATCAGGCTGCTGGGTAACGCGGGCTCTCGCTTCCTCCGGGGGGCCCTCGCTGCTCCCCTGGCAGCCCTCGGAGCCAGGCTCGGCTTGGGGGGCAGCAGCGCACTAGGCAAAGCAAGCAGGCAGGCACGGTGGGCAGAGCAGCAGGGAGCGCCCAGAGGAGTCTGGCGGAGGACCCCCCAGCGAGCCCAGGGAAGGGGCTCTCGGCACGTCCTCAGGCTGCGCTCTCGCGTACGCCCCATCCCTCGGGTAGCCCTGACGGGGTCTGCAGAGACTGGCCCAGCGCCCCCGCGACTCACACAAAGGCACAGAAGTGGTTCTGGGGCCACATCGCCAGTTGGGCCCCCAACTCCACAGCGTGTGGAGCGGGGCTGCTCCGGAGGGAACTCCACCCCCTCGGTCGAGAGCCTCCCCTTTGTGCCAGCTGGGCAAAGCTGGCCAGCACGGAGCGGGTGGGGGCGGCAGGAAGACCAAGGCTCCAAGGGGCTCCGGGCTCCTACCCCACGGCCTCCGGAGTAGCTCGACCATCCCCAGTAAAAGCAAACGGGGCCTTTGGCTCCTGGAGATCCCATCTGACGCCGATCGTAGGGCTCGGGGCGCTCTGACGTGGAGACGGCCTTGGGCTGCTCGGCAGGAAGAGCTTCTCCCCCCTCACCTGGGGCAGAAGCCCAAACCCGACTCCCAGCTGGCTGTCAGCTGGGGAGCCCGGCGCCCCGGAGCCTCAGCGTTCCCGCAGTGGGGGGGGGGGAGGGAGAGGCGGGTTCCCCAGCAATGGCTCCAGTTGCCGGGCACCAGCTTCCCGCTCGCGTGGAGGGCGGGTTCTACGTACCTGGCCGCAGCGGCGGTGCTCAGGGAGCGGGGGGTTGCCGGCAGGGGGAACGGTCTGAACGCCCGAGCACGGACGAAGGCCGGCGTCTTCGTGGAGAGCTCTGAGGAGAGAGCGCGAGCGGGCAGGCGTGAGACGCTCCGCCCTGGAGATCCTGCTGCAAGTGTCCCCCACGGGAGGGAGGGGGGGGGGTGTCCCATTCCCCACCGGCCAGACCACGGTATGCAAGCACCAGGTAGCCGCTTTTCCTCTCGGTAGGCACCCCAGCAGCGACGGCCACGGTCCCACGTAGAGCCTGCTTCCCAGGGGAGCCTCCTCCGGCGCTCTGCAGTGGCCCTGGCTAGCTCTGCTCACCGTGGCATGTGGTCCAGGGCCATTTCCACAGGGGGGAGCTGGCTCTGCCACACTCGTCCCAGGGGACTCCCAACAGCCCAGAGCTACTGCGGTTCCCTGAACCCTGCCCTTGCCCCGCCAGGGAGCAGCCCGGGGATACGTTCTCTCTTGCCCTGGAGGGGCAGAACCAAGCAGCACGGCCTACGTCCACAGAAAGAGCCGCCAGCTGACGCCCGGGTCGGAGAATGGCAACAGAAGCGGGACAGACCAAACCAGCCTTCTGGGGCCTGCCCCATCGGAAGAGGCAGTAGCCACCCGGTGTAGCAGACCCTGGCACCGATCCTCTTCAGAGCTTCCAGCGGCTTCTCCCGCAGCTCGGCGCAGGGAGGAAAAGCGAGGGAAGTGGAGACAGGGCTTCCTGTGAGAGGACGGGCAGGTCCCCTTGCGACCTGCTTTCCTCTGCAGCCTGGGGAAAGCCTGCAGTGGCATGACTGCGGTATCACTGTCATAGAACCACAGACCCTTAGGGCGGGCAGAGCCCTCAGGAGTCGGAGTCCAGCCCCCGCCCAAGGCAGGACCAGCCCAACGCAATCATCCCAGCCAGGGCTGTGTCCAGCCGGGACTGAAACCCCTCTAGGGATGGAGACTCCACCCCTCCCTGGGGAACCCAGCCCAGCACCTCCCCCCGCCTGGGGAAATCGTGTTTCCTACGATCCAACCTCGAATATCTTATCCTGGCCACAAACAGCTACAAACACGCAGCCTGTTGCAGAAACGGGCGCGACTGCCGCCAGCCCTGACAGCCGCCATTGCGAATGGGGACGCGCCCGCACGCTCCACTCAAGAGTCCCTCGGAGAGCGGGGCAGGGCTACAGAGCAGCTAGCCCTGGGCGGGCAGGGAGCCCTGTGCATTTGGGGAGGGGCGGCAGGGCCCGGCGTGGCAAACAGCAGCACTGTGCTAGGCTCCCGAGGGAGGCTCTGTAGGGGTGAGGCTTGGAGCTCGGTCCACACAACCTCCCTGCCTTGGTCTAATGCTCCAGCCCCTCCTGGCAGAGAGCAGGCCCCGGCAGCATGACAGACAGAGCCACGTCAAGGGCAAGCGCACTTGGTGGGGCACCGGGTGAAGCTAGACTGACCGTCCTACACGGCTTCTGCTGCTACGGACGAGCAGCGCTCAGGGAGGGTTTTGGTAGCCTGCCGTCTCACAACCTTCCCCCTCGCCCCTCCGACGGTGCCCTGCTTTCTGGGAGAGGTTTGTGCCCATCGCGCAGGACACCGGGGCTGGTCTCAGGTGGAGAAGCCAGCACGCGGCGCTACGCCTTCTACAAGGCGGCAGATGGGGGCTCCGGAGAGCCCGAGCGACCTAGAGAGGCCTGAGGCAGACGCCTCTCGTGTGTGACGCAGACTCAAAACTGATTCAGGATCATGTCAGGTCACGTCTCTGCCCATCCGCTCCGGGACTGGCGCATCCCTTTCAATAAACCAGCCTACGGCGACGCCTGGGCAGCCTGCCCTGACGTGACAGCACCCGCTTCCCTACCGGTGAGTTGAGTCTCCGTGGGGAGAATTTCCAGCGCTTTGTGCAAGTCGTCTGCTGCCCGGACGCCTGCTCCCTGGCGCGCCCGGCGTGTTGGAGCCTTTCGTTTTTAGCGAGCGCGTGTACCTGGGCGTGCCCTGAGCAACCTCCAGCTCAGACTATCAGCCAGAGCAGAGTTTTTAGACTTTGGGCAAGGACTCAGGGATTTGACAGCTCCAAGCATGGGTTGATCCAGGTAACTCTACCCTGAAGAGTCAGTGATAGTACTAGGAGGAGACAGGCCAATGATCGGGAATGAGGCTTTTCCAAGTCCTTGGCTTAGGCTATTGGGAGATGCTAATAGCACTGAAATATCCCCTTTTCCTTCGCAAGAAATCGCAGTAAGAACATTCCTCACCTGCGAGAGCTGGCTGGATAGTATTCTACTGCCGTATCTAGTGGACAACATAGGGCCTGGGCGGGGGAATTCTTACTCTAACCCTTCCAGAAGCTACTGAGAGTCACCAGGGGCAGCCCCTCGAACTGCCTTGTATCGGCACAAGCGCTTCCTTACCATCGCTCACAGGCTCCTCCGTTTCAGCTTCCTCCTCGGTCATCTCCTCCTCTTCGGAGTCACCCCCCTCTCCTGGTACAGCCCCAGCATCCGGCGCCACCTCCCGTTCTACGGCTTCCTTCAGCGACTTCCTTCCAGACCGCTCAGGGCTCGGAGCGGACGAGGCGCCAGAACGCCTGCTCGAGCTGGGGGTTCTCGCACGGCTGGGGCTCTGGACAGCTAGACAAGGGAGAATAAACAAGTTTCATTCCAAGGGGCCTTTCAGCCACACGTTACCTGGCTCCAGTGGGGCTTGGGTGGTCTCCGAGAACAGGCCTGTCTTCAGCATGTAGAGCCTTGCGTAAGCTGCAGAGCTGCTTGCTAATACTGTAGCTGCTAGATAAGCGGAGGTGCGGGTTTAGGTTACTTGGCCAAGGGTAGAGGGTTGGCGGTTGAACTACTTTGCTGCCCTAGTCACGTCCCGACACCACGGAAAGCGTGGTCAGGATGCTCACCTGGGCTACCTCGCCACTGAATTCTGAAGGAAGAGGGCGTGTGTTTGCTCTGCCTCGCTTTCTGAAGGACAGATGGAGAAGCAGAAAGGAAAGCAGAGGGTTAAGTGGAGATGGGCCTTGGCGCAGCCTAGCAATGCCCACCAGACTTGCTACGGGCACTCGGACGCTAGCAGGGCAGAGCAGAAACTCAGGGCTGATTCCTAGATCCGGTTCAATACCGCACATGGAAGAGCAATTTATGGCTCACTGCTTCAGCTCAATTCTGACGTCAAAGCATCAGAGGCAGGTTTCCGGCTCTGACTTCTGGATCCCATGGTACTGGTGCCAGGAGCTATTTTTAGGAAGTGGGTCTGCAATGCCACTGGGAGTTAGAGATAATTGTCCAATAGGTGCCCCTCTATGCTGGCAAGGAGCGCTCTCACTGTGACCCTGAGCTGACAGACGCAGCTGTCTCCGCGCGGGGGCAGTCAGATATTGCCCCCTTACCAGCTACCCACGGAGATTTCAGTTCTTCAGTGAGCAGCAACAAACTGTAGCAAGAAGCAGCAGGTAGCTCGTTCAGAAACCAGCCAGCAGCCACATTCACATCACAATACCCGGGACCAGCCACAACCCAGTCAAAGCAAGCCACTCCGAACAGCAGGCTGGCCCAGCCAGCACAGTGCAAGAGATGCCGCTTAGAACGGAAGCCAGACCGTCTCGTATCTAACCACTGACCAACAATGCAGCTTCTGAAGCTCCAGGGGGTGGTCGAGTGAATCCGTACGGGATAAACTTAAAAATCAACAGATAGTCTAGAAAGTGCCGCCAGACTAACAAAACATGGCGGTGGGATCATGCGTTTTCGTGGCACAGCCCACTTCTTCAGATGAGCGGAACCATTAAAAACTCCAGTCGTCTGAAGAAGTGGGCTGTGCCACGAAGCGCACGATCCCTTCGACGTGTTTTGTTAGTCTCTAAAGTGCTACCAGCCCATCGGCTGGTTTTTAAGTGTAGAATGCAGCTTCTGCGAGCTAGACACATGCAAGCAGCGAGCGGTTTTCCTCGGATGCACCGCAAAGCAGCCACAAACACACGGATTTTTTTCACCACCGCAGGACATGGAGCTGAGTGGACTTTCGAAAGGAATCCGTTTTCTGAAGCAAGGGAATGAGATGCAGCATGATGGGCAATTGCGGTTAGACATCTGTCGATGGAGAAAGCTTCCTTTCATTGTCTTTCGGAGCGGGCGCTCCAAATTCCACGCAGGGCAACGGGATGCTGTACTACTGGAGCGCCTAGGAAAGCAAGAGCTTCCCAAGCTCCTTTGCTTAAAGCGTCACTGGGCCTCACGATTTCACATCAAACCATCTGCAGTTCCCCACAGACCAATGAAATCCTGGAGAGAAGGATGGTTTGTGGTTGAGGAACCCAACTGGGACTCGCTCCCAGCTCTTCCACAAGCTCCCTAGGTGACTCAGGCAGGACGTTCCATCCGGGCACCTGCCAAGAGAGGAGAGACCTCTCCTTCGCCATTCCCATGGCAAGCTCTTCGAAGCAGGCACGCCTCTCGCTGTAGCTCTGTGTAGAGCTTCCAGCACAAAAGGGCCCTGATCTCAGCTTGGGCCTCTAGGCTCTGCTGAGCTACAAACCACAACACAAAGCTAGGCTCCTAGGTAACGTGGGGAGGCCCAAAGCCAGTATCTCACGGCTCACGCTAGGGCTGGGGGGGAGTCCTTCTCACGGGGAACCTGCCCAACCCCTTCCAGGGACAGGCCTGCGAGCTTAACATTCAGCACTTGGCTAGAGACCAAAAGTCAGCTGACTAGAGAGACCAGACTCATTGCTTATTACCACCCACTAGCAACCACCGCCCCTGCCCCCTTTGCCCCCCATGGCTGGACCATGAAATGTGTGAACTCCTTATGCTGCAGTCTCGTCTGCCTTGTTCCTAGCTGTGGCACGGAGTCGGGCCAGGAACAGGAGGGGTGTCTCGCTCACAGTTAGTTCAATAAGATACATCCTGGGACCAACCCGGACGGCTGCCAGGAGCCAATGTCTGTGCCAATCTGGGGGGCAGTGAGCTGGACCCCCAGACCACCCTTCCCATTGAGAACGCTCCCTACAGGTATGCAGACAAGGTCTCTGGTGAAAGCTGAATCCAGAGCTAGGAACCCAGGGGGGCAAAGTGCTCAGCCCAGAACAGACTCAACAGAGACCAGAGAGGAGTCTGAACTGCAGAGGCGCGGGGCTGCGTTAGAGGTTTTGAATACGCGACAAGCAGCTCTCTGAGCCCTCGCACGTCTGTGCTCCTCACCAGCCTGACCACCCACCGTCAGCTCAGCCAGGAGATAAAACCGACCCTCCCCCCAGTCAGAGATCCCAGCCCTCCGGGGCACACTGCCCCTTCCCCAAAAGCCTGGGCAGCGAGACAGGGCTTGTCTTAAGACAGGGCAGGGCACCATACGGCCCACAGGCTGGATGCGGCCCAGCAGGAGCCTCAGCCAATGGGAGCTGCCTGTTTGCAGGGCAGGCAGCAAACGAAGCCTCGCCGTCCCCTCCCCGCGGCTCTGACCAGCAGCGGGTGCCCTGTGCTGCTCCGAGTGCAGGGGTGGGACAGGCAGGGAGCCGGTCTGAGCAGGCTGCTGGCTGGGAGCCGCCCAGATTCAGTGCCTCCTGGCCAGAGCCTGCCTTTGGCACCCCAACCCTCTGCCCTCCTCTCGCACCCCCACAACCCTGCACCCCAATCCCCTGCCCCAGGTGACAACTCAAAGTCTTTCACCCCAGTCCCAGGTCTCCACCCCCTCCCAGATCCCGCATCCTACTCCCCTGCCCCGGTCACAATACCCTCCTTCACCCAACCTCCTTCCTAGACCCCACAGCCCCCCTCCTGCACTCCAATCCCAACTCTGAACTCCCCTTTGCACCCAACCTCCATCCTGGACCTGGCACCTCCTCCTCGACCACTTTCCAAATTCTTGGAGTGCCCCCCTGTGACGGACCCGGCGGGGTCCGCACTGGCCGCAGGGGAGAGACCCCCCCGGCCCCTGGGAAAGCGGCTGCCGCGAGTGCCGGCAGCCAGCCGAACGGCGCACTGCCAGCACGGACCCGCCGGAGTGGGCGGGCGGGCGCGCGCCACAGGGTGAGGACAGGGGCATGAGCCGCGGGGACGCGCTCGTCCAGGGCGCTGCGATTCGCCTCGTGGGGCGGGGCCGCGGACGCATGGTGGGAGGAGGGGCGTGGGCGGAACGCCGGCGAGGTGGGGCTTACCCCACAGGCGTCATCCACCCATGACCATAAAAGCGGCGGCAGGTCGCCCAGGAGGAGGAAGGTCAGGGAGCAGCCACCCTGGCTTCCAGGGGCGTCAGACCCCTGACAGACCGGGCGACGAGGAAGGACGGAGCAAGCAGCTGGCGACTCGCCTTGGGGCGGACTCGGCGTCTTCAGCGGGCTAAGTGACCCGACACCGGTCCGGCCGTTGGGGCCAGCCGGCGGGGAGTGGAAGGAGCCCGAGGCGGGGCCTTTCTGGCGCCCGTGGGCAGGCGAGGGGCGAGTAGAGGCCCCGCTGGCCGTGGAGAGCGGCACTTGAGCACTGACTCCACTTAGGGCCTCGGGCTGGGACCTGGAGGAGAGGGCGGGCCCGGGTCCCCCACTCCCGACACACCCCGCCCGGAAGCAACCCCCCCCCAAACGACCACCCGCACAGCCGGGGCTGGGGACAACAGTAGCCGCATCCCAGCCCCACGAACATACTGCTCAACCCTCCCCCCCCCTCCTCCCGAGGGTCCGTGGGGGGGGAAGGGACCTAGGACCCAGGAGAAGGTCAAACACCCGGGCTGGACCCCGCTGGGGGTGCCACCCAGAGAGACAAGTGGAAGGGTCCGCTGAACCCCCTCGGCCGCCAAAGGCGAGGGGTGATCGCACCCTATCCCGGCCCCTCGAACCAATCTCGGCGGGGGCCGAACAAACAGCGTCAGGCGGTGGGTCCGCGGAACGCCCCCCCTTCTGCCCCCTGCTTGGGGGAGCGGGGGCGTGAGGCTCGCACCCAGTAAACTCGCCACACCCCCCCAAAGAGATTAACGCCCACCGCTGCTTGGAGACAGGCACCATTTCACACCCACATGCCAGAGAACAGCCTGCTGCCCCCTCTTCCCCAACAGCCTGCACTCATCTCAAGCACGGCACGGTAGCTCAGGGCCAGAGCCGCCTCTGGCCTGGAATTCCTTTCCCACTCGGGGCGTTAGGGATCAAAGCCAACATTTTAAACTCCTTCCCCCCTCCCCCGCCAGAAGCCTGACGCAGAGTCCAGGAAAACCCAGCATGTTGGAGCCATGAGCGTCCCACGCCACTTGAATGTTCAGTGCCACATTCTGAACCCGTTTCGGTTTCCGGGTATACGCTTGCCAGAGGTGCCCTGGGTGAAAGGGAGCAAGGAAACCCACAGGATGCACCCACTGCGGGACACAAAGCCTCAGAACCGGGGAAAACGTGCTGTCCTGCGGAAGCGGTGTAACAAGAGCACCCAGTACAAAATCCCAGCTCATCCCCTCTGACAGAGCAAACCCAAGATAGCCAGCATGCTCAAACAGCGGCAGTGGGCTGAGCTGGAACACGGCCTCACTTACCCTCACTAGCAGCCCCCTCCAGCTCTCCTCCGTCCTGCTCCAGGTCAGCCTCCTCCGCTCTCTCCTCCGCATCTTCCAGTGCCTCGATGGTACGGGACACCATTTTCCTCAGGGAGGTCCCACCGGACAGCACAGCAGACAGGGCGTCCGAACGTCTGCTCAGACTCATGGCGGCAGCTGGCGGCAGAGCACTTGCTCTGTCAAAAGCTGGACAGGCAGAGTTGGGGTTACACAGGGGCAGAACGGGTGTCCCGACGATGTTCCCTGTGGCACTGGGGGCAGGACGAAACGGATCCAGACACCAGTGCAGCGTTTACATGCGCTTCCCTCCCTTTACTCAGAACTGGACCTGGAAAGACCTTTGCAGCTTGGCTTTTCTCAGTCCCTGCTGAAAGAGCCAGAGGGGGCATTGGCTACAGGCTGGCAGCAGCCTTGGATATCAATGCCACGCAACCCCAGTGCCCTCAGGACATGCTCCCGTTCGTCTGCTCTCATGCTCAACCCAGTCCTCTCGCGCCTTCCTCCACACTGCCGGTTTGCCCCAACATCGCCCCTCTCCACCTTCGGTCAGATCCGGCCCCAAGCGGATCCCTTCCACCAAGCTTGCGAGCGAGAACCCTCCAGAGTTAGCCTGGCTTTGGCCCGCTCTCCAGGATGCATTAGGACAACCGGAAGCGCCACAGGGCAGAGCGTCTCTCCATAGCTGTTCTGTACAGCACCGAGCGTACTAGCCGTGGAATACTGACCCGGCCCCCGAGCAGCGTCACATCGCGCCCTCCCGACAGAAGTCAGGAGACAGCGATGCCAGGAGAGTCACGGGGAGGGAGCTAAAATCCTGTTTAATCGGCTCAACATGTCATTTAACGGACTAAAGAGGGAGGCAGCATCCCAGCCGGAGAGCTTCTCCAGCCCCCACTGGTTAATTTTAACCGATACGGCTGGCCCGTGAAGGGGGAGTTAACCGGTTAGCCATTCACACGCTAGTCACAGGGCGCTCTATGTTAACCACGGTCCCATGCGTCTTGCAGGAAGAACTGTGCACAGCTACTCACCGTTGCAGATGCTGACCCTGAGGCAACAAGGCACCAAGGTAACAGGAAAGAGATGCTGGTGGTCACCCCATGTCAGCATCAGCACTACCCCTACCCCAGAGCCCCATGGAGTTGGGGGCACAAAGGGGGCAGTTACCGTCGAACCTGAGGGTTCAAAAGGGCCCGGAGCAACAGCTGCCGCAGTAGCCGCAAGGGATGTTATGTAAACATGTAACCTCGGAGCAGGCACACGCCTCCCTCCTTGCTGGCTCTGATCCAGAGGGGCTGTGTGCGTCCGTGGATTAACCAATACGAGCAGGCTGAAGGGTTCCTTGTTTCAGGGACGATACGCTAACATCCCTAGCAGCAGGCGCAGCGTCCGGAGCCCTGGGTCCTGTAAATCACTGCTAGAGCACCGCGCGGTGCGCTCAGCCAGCATGAAGGACTGGGGGCGGGGGGCGGACGCACTGCGCTCTGGGCAGCACTGAAGGCTGACCGCCCTCGGTCCCACCCCTTGTGCACTTGGCTCCGCCCCTTCCAGGAATGCAGAGCTCCTCCCCCTTGCCCAGGGGCCCTGTCAGTGGAAGCCCATGCCAGCCGTGTTTCCCAACTCTGGGAAAACTTGATCTAGAGAAAGAAGGGGAAGTGGTGACAACTAGAAACCCACAGCTGGCCTGGGCCCGCCGACATCGGCTCGCGGGGCTGAGGGTGACGTGCGGATACATCGCTGTGTGGACTTGCAGGATCGGGCTGGCGTCTAAGCTCTGAAACCGCCCCCCCTTGCAGTGTCCTAGACCCCCAAGCCACAGCCCAGGTAAAACCACCTACACAGCAGCAAAGCAACCCTCCAGCCAGAGCCCCAGGAGCCTGAGCCGGCAGGAACGGGCCAGCCCCGGCATCTCAATGGGGGTGGGAGAACCCGTCTTCCCCCACAGGGAGAGCTTGGCAAACAGCCAGGCGCAGGTGTGATTCATGTGCCCTGCAATGGCCATTCCCGGATCATAGGACAAGCAGCTTCCCCAGCAAGTCCCCGCTCAGCCCCCTCCGGTACTCACAGCCAGCCGCCAGCTCGTCTGCCCCAGGAAGCGGCTCCGAGTAACTGCTCCCTCGGGTACGTTCTCGCTGCTCTGCCCCGAGCAGGCCCCGAGACCCAGCGGCCAGCTGATCAGCGTGCTCAGGATCCTGGGCCAAGTCCTTCCCCTGCCGGCTCTGCGGCGTTCTCTCCTCTGCACCCACATCAAGCACCGGGCCCTCCCCAGCGGCTGCGCTGGAAACCCGGCTCCCTGGCGCTGCCGTTTTGCCTCTCGAGAGCGTTGGGTCTAGAGCCGAGACGCCGGCGTAGCTTTGCTCCCCGCGCTGCGGCTGGGCGAAGAGCTCCGTGTTGCTGAGGATGATTTCAGTATCACTCGCCCCCATGGTCACGCCAATCAGGGACGTTGCCTGCGACTCCACCAGGTAGTTTTGTGCTGGTGAGAAAGGTTTCAAGTCAGTTCAACCCGCGGACTCAGTCAGGGCCCTAGGAAACCATAGCCATTAGCAGGGCAGGCATCCAGAGTCAGCCAGTCAGAATCCTGCCCTGCCTGGATGCCAAACCATAAGCCCGCATAACAATTCAACTCCAGTCAAAAGGACTTCTGCTTTGCCCACAAACCCACAGCCGTCTGGATAAGGGCTGCAGAGCAACGCAGACGTGGTCCTCCAAGCCCTAGGGCCCCCGCCGAACGGCTAGGATGCTGCGTCCTGCCATGAGCTTCTGAAAAGTTCTCCTGGAGCTCCCCAGCTGTCATGGGCCCACGTGAACAGGTCTTTCCTGCCAAGAGCCATTCGGAGACAGAGACTCCAAGTACAACTCCAATTTGTTTCACTAGCCTCGAAAGGGGGGAATGGCCCCCCACCTTATGGGGGCTTTGAGGAGGAACCTCTATGGTGGCGCTGACAGAGTTCAGGGCAATACTGGTCCCTGCTGGGAATTCTGCCAGGGAGACATCAGAGCGAGCCAGGACGTTAAAGAGCCCAGGGAGCGAGACACGTTAGGAAGGACGAGAGAACTCGGTAGCAGCTCAGTGAGGCATCTTAGGCTATGTCTAGGCTACCTCTATTTTCGAAAGAGGATATCGTCTTCCGATCTCACTTTCGAAAGCAGATCTTTTGAAAGTGAAAGTAGTCTGGATGCGATTTTTTTCAAGGGTTTCTTTTTGAAATAGCGTATTTCGAGAAAACAAATGTGGGGTTATTTCAAAAAGAAACCCTTGAGGTTTAAGGGTTATTTCGAAGAAAGGGTTTCTTTTCGAAATAACCCCACATGGACCGCATTTGTTTTCTCGAAATATGGTATTTCGGAAAAGCGGCCGGCCACAATTATGCAAACGAAGCGCGGGAAATTCAAATCCGCGCTTCATTCGCAATTTCGCTTGTCTGCATTTGCATTCCTCTCTCGAAGGAAGAATGCAATGTAGACATACCCTTAAAGGGGGTGGGGGAGTGTCCCCTTCCCCACATACAGGGGCTGCCCTGGCCATCTGGAACAGCCCCAGGCTGTGGGGCTCCACAGGGCTGGAGCAGCCCCCTGCTCGCGACAGGGAGGGAGCTGCTCCGGCCTCCCCGATGAACCTTTCCCATCCCTACCCCAGACTCATATTACGAGGACAGTCTGGGGAGCAGAGGGAGGAATTTAGTAACGAGCTTTTTTTAGAATGTCCTTTGCTTTACTTGGGCACCCTAAAAGCGATGCACCTCCACCTAGCAATATCTGGGACACAAACATTAGGCTCATATCCTGTTTCTTTTCGCTGGAAGGAGGAGAACTAATGAAACAACGATGCCCCAAGAAAGATTTTGAGTCAAGGCCATTTAAAACTCCGGCTTTGTCAGCGCCCACTGAACTTCGAGGACCAGTATCGATTACAGAGAAATAACAGCTGTGCTCGAGGCTCATCGTGCTCCTCCTCCGACAGAGGTACCAAAGCTCCGAGAGCCCTGAAAGGCATCCGACAAAACTAGGGGAGAGCTCAGCCAACAGTCCTGAAACGCCCAAAAGAACAAGCAGGAAAAGGTTGACTGGAACCCTTTCAGGCCCTTTTTCTCCAGCATGAAGCAGCCAGCAGAGAACACGGGCCTGGTTGATTTCTTAAAACCCTGCAGAGTCACCGTTCACGTGACTCCACGAGATCTCCCTCTCGCACCCGGGGCTCTTGCTGAGGACTTCTCACCCTCCCCCCCATTTCTCCAGGAGACCCCAGGTGCTGGGTAGATGACTGCAAGGGCCTGTGTCCCCAGAGGCTCAGTTCCAGCCTGGAGCCAGTGGCTACATTTGGTTTCGTGGGGAGCGGAGACGGAGGGGGGATATATACACCGCACTCCCCAGCGGTGAGGGGGCGCCGTGGGTCCAGGAGGACAGCAGCACAGCCACTGGGCAGGCTCAGTATAGACTCTGGCTATGGGGAGAGGGGACTGATTTCACTCACTACACTTCAATTCCCTCCAGTGCCTTCCTCAGTCCCAGGTCCCTAAGGAGATGCCAAATGGGACACGTGGATTCAGGACCACCTCAGGCTCCGGCATCAGCAGGACGGAGGGACCCTCAGACCTGGGGCACAGAGAGGGAGAAGCAGGCTCCACCGACAGGGGGTCACCGGGGGCTAGGAGGAGGTTTGTGCCCCTCAACTCTAGGATCACTTCCAGGGGAAGTGGCCTGGGAATCCTGAAACCTCCCCCTCTGCTTCTCCACACAGCGCCCCCCTCACCCCAAACAGGAAAACACCCACTGCCTTTCATCTGCAACAAGTGCTGCTCCACGCCGCCTTCGAAAGCCTCCACGTTGACAGCTCTGCGGTTCTTCGGCCTGCGGATTAAGCCTCTCTTTTCAACAGACTCTGGTGGCACCGGGGTAGCAAGAGAGATCTGAAGAGACCTGAAAAAGGAGAGAGAGTAGAACCAACTGCCTCGCACTCCCCTCCCAGATGGCTGCGGCCGCCAGAGAGACAGCTGTGCTGCTTTGACATCCTCAGCCCGGAGAGCGCCCAGAGCTGCGAGGGAATCCCAAGCAGCGCAGGGATCAGCTCTGCTGCCCCACAAGACCGCACTGTGGGATGCGTCCCCACAATGCTTTGCTCTGGCAGAGTGCTAGCAGTGTGGCCACGAAACGTTTGACCGGTTTTCACTTTCAGCGACGTTTGCAGCACTTTCATCTGCAAACTTTGCCAGTGTAGACAGAGCCGAATGTCTACGAAGCCTTAAACACTCACAGACTTTAAGGTCAGAAGGGACCATTATGATCATCTAGTCTGACCCCCTGCACAGTGCAGGCCACAGAATCTCGCCCACCCCTCCTAGAATAATCCTCTCACCTAAATCTCAGATATTGAAGCCTTCAAATAGTTTGAAGACCCCAAGATGCAGAGAATCCTCCAGCTGTGATCTGTGCCCCATGCTACAGAGGAAGGCGAAAAGCCTCCAGGGCCTCTGCCAATCTACCCTGGAGGAAAATTCTTTCCGGACCCCAAATATGGCGATCAGCTAAACTCTGAGCATGTGGGCAAGACTCACCAGCCAGACACCCAGAAAGTTCTCTATAGTAACTCCTATCATCCCTCCATTGACCTATTTCCCACTGATAATGAATGGTCAATTAGTTACCAAGATCATGTTACCTCATCAAACCACCCCCTTCAGAAACCCATCTAGTTGAATCTTGAAGCCAGATAGATCTTTTGCCCTCACTACTTCCCTTGGAAGGCCGTTCCAGAACCTCACTCCTCTAATGGTTAGAAACCTTCGTCTAATCTCAAGTCTAAACTTCCTACTAGCCAGCGTATATCCATTTGTTCTTGTGTCCACATAGGTATTAAGCTTAAATAATTCCTCTCTCTCCCTGGTATTGATCCCTCTAATATATTTAAAGAGAGCAATCATGTCCCCACTCAGCCTTCTTTTGGTTAAGGGAAACAAGCCAAGCTCCCTAACACAATAGGAAATCGTTAAAAAGCAAATAAACTAGTCGGCTCCCTCCTGCAAGGTCCTGAGGAAAGCAGTGAATACTCGCACTCTCTTCATGCCAGGGGCTACCCACACACACAAGGAAAAAGGTTGTCAACTCCTCAGAGCAGTGGCTAAAACAGCACCATACCAAGCAGAGGAGAGGTACACCTCATGAACGTTAAAATCAAGGCCAACCAGACCCCACTGTCCTCAACCTTTCCATCAGTTATCACATCTGCAGCGAGTGATAAGGAGAGGTCTCACGGCAGGAGGGCCTGGCTCGGCTCAAAGGAGGGGCCCAGGCATGAGCAGCAGGGAAGAAAATGCAGAGGTTGTCAGTCAAAGCTCTTCTGAAGACCTCGGACTGGCCCATCCTGCCTGCTCCTCCCAGCTGGAGAAGGTCTGGTGAATCAGAGCTGTTGTAGTCATGCCAATGAAAAGCAGAGGCTTTGTGGTTTAACTCACCTTGTCAGAGCGGTGTTGTCCAGCGTTGGCTGGTCTGGAAAAAGATTGAGGCACATGTTAGCTGAGTATGTCACAACCTGTACAGATATTACACCCGAGCAATTATATTCATGGGAGGGAACCACCTTACACACGCTCCACTCCCCAGGAATGGCTATGCTACAATCCCCCGAGAGCAAAGCCAGAATGTTACTTCTGCTATTTTGTATTTAAGGTGCCATGAATTGAGCAGGGGGCAAAAATCTATTCAGTGTGTTTCCTTAGTTTAAAGAAAATGACATGCAGCAGCTTCAGGGTTCCTATTCTGAACTTCAGTGCTACTTATGAACATAGTAGTGGCTAGTTCTCAGAAAGGCAACAGATTGTTGATGCATAAGACAGCTTCATGCAGGAGAAGCCTCCTCACTCAGTAGTATTACTACTGACCCCATTCATCTATTAGTCACCGTCTATTGGAATATTAGGCGCATCACAAACACTCTCTATGAACCCGTCTCTTCCAGGAGTCTGGGAGTATATTTGCAACCTAAATACACCCCCGTCCCAGGTGAAGTAGTTCCCAAAAGCTGCCCCTTGTCCATGCAACCCCAGGAGAAAGAAGGCCAAGTTGGAGCCCAGCGGTGCTGTCATGGCTTTTGGGAGAGCCATAAAGTGAGAGCTTTTAGATAATATTCTAAGGCATCACCTAATCTGACCTCCTATTTAACCCGGACCACAGCACTTCCCCAAATTGATTCCTGTTTGAACTAGAGCACACTGTATAGAAAGACATCTACTCTTGCTGTACACATCTGCAGTGGTGGAGAATCCAGCACAACTTTTGGTAAGTTGTTCCAATGATTCATTACCCCCGCTGTTAAAAACGGACATGTCAAGTGTGAATTTGTCTAGCTTTGATGTCCAGCAGGCTGTTCCCCCCATAGGTACGTCTAAGCAAGCTGTCTGTTAAATCGTCTCTTTGCGAAGCTGAAATGGAAAATTCCAAATGGAAGAATAGCAACTTGGAAAGCCACCCAGAGAATCACGTGGGGAGCTGCTTGGGGGGAAGCCAGTTACTTGTAACTTGGGTGATTTTAGTCGCTCAGTGATGTTGTTTTTAATCCCCACACGCTGGCTTCCTGGCGCAGAGCTGCCCGGCAGACAAGCTGCTCAGAGCTGACCTACTGCAGCGGGGGAGTTCACGAAAGCTCTTGTGAAGCTCCGTGAAAGCCTGGACTGCAGAGTCAAACCAGGAGTCCCTGCTCTGCCTTACCCAGGGCTCGAGGCAGTCGCTCATCTGCTCCTCGCTCAAACTCAGAGATGCTGAACTTCTTTTTCTTCCGACTCCTGGCCACGTTGCGAAGAGCGGTGCCGTCAGGAACAGAGTCCGGCAGATGCATTTCCAGGCTACCAAAGCAAACAAGCCACAGTTCTAGTGCAGGCCAATGTTCTAGCGTTACCATGCACGCACACTCACCTCCTCCAGACCCGCCTCTGTGCTGCATCAGCAGTAGTAACATGGGCGGGGGGGTGCAATGGGGCATGTGAACAGAGATGGGGAGAAAGCAAGGAAAAGCTGAATTGGGGAGAGGCAGTGGGGTGATGCGGGGGGAGGGGAAAGAAAAGCCCTCTCGTGGTGTTCTTCTCCATCACGAAGAGAAACAGGTGGGTCTGGGCTCCCTTTTCTAAAGCTACTCGGCAAGTCACCTTTAAGGCTGGTTATTTGTCATTGCAAGAGAATTCACAGATGCAGAGACAGAATTCAAACCATCACTGGGTCATTATTTTGAGCAAAACATTCTTTCCTTTGCAGTACCAATTAACGACAGCTCTATGTAAGTGCAGAAGCTGGTCTCTCTCACCAACACAAGTTGGTGCAATAGAAGGTATTACCTCCCAGCCCCCACCTTAAAACCCTAAATCACGTCCCTACACTGGGCAAGCTGTCACCTTTACAAAAGTAAACGGAGGTTAGAAACGTTCCTAAGTAGGTTAGAGCTCATGACTGATTGTGGAGGGAAAACACCCTAAAAGTTACCATATGATTAATCAGCACAGTAAGTCTTCTCAGATGGTGAACAAGAGATAATTTAACATCAGTGTCAAGATACTGTAATCTTGCTACTAGGGAAGTGAATGTGTATCTGGGTACATGGTTACACACACTTCCTGCCCTTCTGCATCAGAGATAGTGGGGGGAGAGAGGAGGGAAATGGGAGCTGATGGGCTCCCCCCAGCCAAATATAAATGAGTAACTGCTGAATTTTTCAAGTTTACACAACTAACATTGTTGGGCCCAGAAAAACAAGGCTTGGTCAACATTATGCTAAAGGAAAGTTAACAAAGGCTAATTTCATAGGCCTCTGAGTATTCTTGACAAGAACCAGAAACGTGGTTCAAACAGAGGCGCACCCTCCATGCTGGCTTAGGTTATAAAAGTAAGATAAGTGACAAATTACATATTTGTACCTACTGTAAGTAGAACGGCTTGCTTTGGGAACTGGTCAGTAACTCCCTGTTTCTGTTCCCCTTCGCTAATCTTACCTCCCTATTTTTGCCCTTTGTTTGTGCCCAACTCCCTTGTCTCCTTGTTCCTGGTACCTGCCTTTTGTGATTGATCAGAAAGTTGCTGATGCATTATGAAGCACTTCTGGCCACAATGAATGGTTGGCCAAGATATGCATAGATATTAAAAGTTTTAGAAAGCGGGGTGAGTGGCCTGGGCGAAGAGCTTATGACGCGACAGAACTGTCTTTATAAGCCTACCTGTTACTAAAATCACGGCTGGTTCTCTTTGGAGACGGGCTGCTCTCTATTGTTGTGTGCACTCTTCAATAAAGAGCTTGTGATTGGACTTTGCTGGTGTTGCCTGTCTCTTTGCGGTCAGACAACGAACTGAGCCGTCTGGGCTAGAGTCCCTGACAACTGCATTTTAACATCCCTACTTGCTATCATACAGATACATCAGAAGCAATGCAGTGTCTAGCTGTTACTTGCTGAAGAGTTCATTTCAGCCTGCAGCTTGGAATCAGAAGCCTATATACATTTATTTTAGGAGAACAGGCAGCAGTTCCTAGAACTGCATCTGTCCAACTCCCCTGCCAATGTTTGTGATTTTGCAATCACATTTTCATTTCTTAAACAGTTTCTTTCCATGCTTTGTGAATCTCCCCACACACTGTGGGAAAAAGAAGAAGTGAATATACAAGAGAAATAATGAAAGTGACAAAACACAAAATGCTGTCAAGGGAGAAAACACGTGTGTATTTATCTACCAGTTCCAATAATCTTAGCTGTTTCTTGTAACAATAAGATGTGAAAAGTTTTCAGACAGAAGCGTGCTAAGAGGAGTGGCTGAAAAAAGGCCTTTTTATTTGTATATAAATAATGAATAAATTACTCTAAAAGTTAGAAGTATAATATTACACCTACTATTAAGAGGAGAAAGCTGGATAAACAGACAGCTAATAGTCTGAACATGTTTTGGCCTTATAGAAGCTAATCAAGGAAAAACACGCAAAATACATAAAAAGGAGGTTTAGGTCACCTGCATTTAAAGCCATCACCTACTGCATGCCATAGTCTGGCACCAAGTGATCTTTTAGAACTCCCTGCCCTTTGGAGGACAAGCAGCTCCTGACTCAATCTGGCCCAAAGCGAACATGCAACATGCAAAGAGGATTTGGGGTTTTTTGGGCCAATCTGTGTGTCAGCTCCTATGGACTCATTCTAGGCCAATTCCCAGACAGAAACCAACTAAGTTATAAGGATGTGAAGAAATCAAGCATGTCAATAAGTTATACCATGCTGGAATGGGACAGCTGCTCTTCTCCTTCATCTTTTCTCCTTTTACTCTAAAGAATCATGTCTCCAGGGATTTAAAGTTAATGTATTAAAGATATTTACACGGATATTTTTGAAGTGTTTATGCAGTACATTGGAACTCTGGCCATTTTAATCAGATCAGATCAAGAAACCCTGGTCCCCCATCACCACCCCGAGCTAGAACTCTGTCCGTAACTTAACAAGTTGACAGGAAACTACTTACCCACTAGAAATTCTCTCCGATGGAGGCTGCGATCCAGACTCTTCAGGTTGTTTGGTCTCATGCACTGGAGGAACTAAAGGTGAAACTTGTGGCTCTGTCAACAAAAAGTACTTTGTTTTCATAAAATAAACTAGTAAGGAGGTGTAATGAGAAGTTCCCCACTCCTTCGTCGGGTTCATTTCTTCCTGTTTCTAAACTAGGAAGAAACATGTATTCAGTTTTAGGATGCCACAGTGGAGGCAGGATAGGAGTAGATGTCATTTGGGTCTCCCCAAGTGAGAGGTGCGCACTCCACGGCAAACTTACAATTAATTTTGCAGCAAGGCTTTCTACTGCTAATTGTATTAGGATTAGTAGTGTTAAAAACTCAGGTAGCAAGTGGCAAACCAATTGGGTGGAGACATAGCTCAGTAGTTTGAGCATTGGCCTACTAAACCCAGGGTTGTGAGTTCAATCCTTGCAGAGGCCATTTGGGGCAAAAATTTGTCAGGGATGATATCTGGTCCTCCTGTGAAGGCAGGGGACTGGACTGGATGACCTTTCAAGGTCCCTGCCTATCTCCTAGAACTGGAAGGGACAATCTCCATTAATTAAACCATCTTCCAGTGCAGCTGACCCACAGTTGGCAGAAGTGGAAGTTTGTAGAAAATTCTAGTGTAGGCTTAAGAGACAAAGGCCACATTTCTATTCATGTTCAATGGGCAAGAACATAACAGGCCAGACTGGCTCAGGCCAAAGGTCCATCTAGCCCAGTGGCCAATGCCAGGTGCCCCTAGAGGAAACAAACAAACAAACAGGGAATCATCAAGTGATCCCTCTCCAGTCGCCCATTTCCAGCCTCTGACAGAGGCTCGGGACGCCATCTTGGCTAATAACCAGGGCTCTACAAAGTATTGAATCGCGAGTAGATTTCAGCTGGGCACCCCATTCATTTGCCATGCAGGCATGCGCATTGTGGGGCTGGCAAGCTGCTGTCGCTGCTGTTCATCAAGCCCTGCTAATAACCATTGATGGACCTATCCTCAATGACCTATGACCTATCCTCCATTAATTTATCTAGCTCTTCTTTGAATCCTGTTAATGTCCTGGTTTTCACACCATCCTAGAAGACAGAACTACTCTGCCATTTTTGCGAAGGTGAAACATATAGGCTGTGTCTAGACTGGCAAGTTTTTCCGCAAAAGCAGCTGCTTTTGCGGAAAAACTTGCCAGCTGTCTACACTGGCCGCTTGAATTTCCGCAAGAACACTGACGATCTCATGTAAGAAATCAGTGCTTCTTGCAGAAATACTATGCTGCTCCCTTTCGGGCAAAAGGGCCAGTGTAGACAGTTCAGATTTGTTTTGCGCAAAAAAGCCCCGATCGCGAAAATGGCCATCGGGGCTTTTTTGCGCAAAATTGCGTCTAGATTGGCACGGACGCTTTTCCGCAAAAAGTGCTTTTGCGGAAAAGCGTCCGTGCCAATCTAGATGCTCTTTTCTGCAAATGCTTTTAACAGAAAACTTTTCCGTTAAAAGAATTTGCGGAAAATCATGCCAGTCTAGATGTAGCCATACTGCCTTGAAAGCGAACATTTCTTGCACAACTCTTGCAGCGGTAATACACGGATAGCTATCTTCTATAGAAATGAATCAAAATGATCTTAATTCCTCTCCCTCCCCACCCCCAACAGAATTATTAAAGAACACAAACCGACTCCCATTCCCCAGATCCTTTAAAAAATTGATTTGCTGCTGTCTGCCTTCCTAGAGGAGGATTTTCAACTTACGGGTCCGGATGATTTTTCTGAGCACCACCCTTGGTGTATCATTATCAAGATCAGGGAGAACAGCTGCTCTCTTCTTCGGCAGAGATGTTGTGTCAGAAATACTTTGCCTCCTTGGCTCAGACAAGCGCTACAGGAGAAATCAAAGATACACAAGCTCTCGTATTCACCAACAAACCTAAATCTCAGAAGCAAAAGTAGTAAGGACATCTCTCCTCATGAAAGACTGGCCAGCTAAATCCTCCAACCACACAATTGTATAAAGTATTTGCTTTAGATAGCTTATCTCTTTAGTTACCCAAAAATGTTGTCCTCAATTTGCTCTTTATCAGTGTTTGCTTTTCACTTTAGGACTGAATGCTGAACAGCTAAACTAGGCAAAAAACTTTGCTCTCCCATCCGTGATGGATTCGAGTACATTGTTCCCCTTAAAGTACGACATAGGGAAGATTCATGAATGTAGGAGTTACTTTATTTTTATTAAGTTCCTGCCTCTCCAGCATTTATTAGTTACTAATTTACAAGAAACATTGTTTCCTTGTGCTCTCCCACGTGTATATCTGTTGTCTCTTGCCTTAGACTATAAACTGTTCAGGTAGGGATGTCCTTGTGATATTTTGCACAGGACCTACCACAAAGAGGCTCTGATTTCAATGTGCTACTGCAGTGGAAATTAGGGATGTGAATGATTAATCAGTAAGCATCACCCTTACCAGGAAAATGCTTACTGGGTGGGACAGGAGCAGCCTATATCTACGATGGGGGCCAGGAGGGAGTGCTCCAGCCCAGTCACAGCAGGGCCACTCTCCAGTCCAAGCAGGCTGGAGTGCCCCCCCCCCCCATCTAAAGTGGTTAGTTAACAGATTAAATGGCATTTTACATACCTAGTGGAAATATTCTTGCTAAGAAGTACAGAATATTTGAGAGGAGACCTGCAGTGCAGTGACTGAAGAACTCCGCTCTTCCCAAAGCAAGTTATGCAATAACAGCATTATTAAATAGCTGAGTTTAAAAGCTGGAAAAAGACAGTATTGCACCATCAGAACTGTGCTATCACATAATGACTCTTGGAAAGAGAAAAACTGCTTAGCTGGTGTGACTGATCAGTCTCCTACTGAAAAATATCTAAAGGGAGCTGAAAACTGTTTCAAATCACCTACCTTCATTTAAACATTGTAACTACTTGTAGTAAAGACCACCCAGTCTACCACCTGAATACTACCTCAGACAAGCAGACAGCCTTGTGTCTCTCAGCTCCAGCGAGAGAACTCAGTTATGCTTCATTGCAGATTCCAAGGCTACAAGGGAGCATTACGATCAAGTCTGATCTGCTGTTTAACACAAGCATAGAACTTCTCTGCATTAATTCCTGCTCTAGCTCAAGCCGATCTTGCAGAAAGAGATCAAATAGTAAAACTATTTCAATAGTGCAGAATCCACCACAATCCTTAGTAAGTTGTTCCACTAATTAAATTACTCTCACAGCTGCACTTTACTTCAAACCAGAATTTGTCTAGCCTTCTTCCAGACGTTGGATCTTATTATGTCTTTGTCTCCTAGACTGAAGAGTGATTCATCATCCAATTTTTGGTTTCAGGGTAGCTATTTAGGTTCAGATTCAGACAAGCCGAAGGTGATATCAAAGCATCAGAGGAGCAAATAGTACCTCTTTCCCCACCGACTGCTGGATCTTCTCTTTCATTTTATGGCGCAGGGCCATTGAGGGAGAGGCTGCACTGGCACCCTGGCTGATTCTGGTAGATCTCCGGGTCCTGGGAGAAGACCTGGTGTGTGGCATGCTGCAAAAAAATGCAATGCCAGTGTCCAGTTAGCAGGGCCACGACAGGGCCGCGATGCTGTGCTACCCTGGAAGCGCTGCCCCAAAGCGGGGGCAGGGAGAGGAGAGTGATGCCATGGGACACAGCCTGGGGGGGAGGTTCTAGGGGTCGGCTCAGCAGTCACTGTCCTCTCCCCTGCTTGAGAACTAGCGGTACCTTCCGCCCCTTCCCGCAGTGTCTCAGCCGGGGGTCAGTCCTCCCCACCCACGGGCACTAGTGGTCTCCTCCGCCCCGCCCTGTGTGATGAGCCTGGGGTCAGTCCCCCCCCACCCACGGGCACTAGTGGTCTCCTCCGCCCCGCCCTGTGTGATGAGCCTGGGGTCAGTCCCCCCCACCCACGGGCACTAGTGGTCTCCTCCGCCCCATCCTGTGTGATGAGCCTGGGGTCAGTCCCCCCCCACCCACGGGCACTAGTGGTCTCCTCCGCCCCACCCTGTGTGACGAGCCTGGGGTCAGTCCCCCCCACCCACGGGCACTAGTGGTCTCCTCCGCCCCACCCTGTGTGACGAGCCTGGGGTCAGTCCCCCCCACCCACGGGCACTAGTGGTCTCCTCCGCCCCACCCTGTGTGACGAGCCTGGGGTCAGTCCCCCCCACCCACGGGCACTAGTGGTCTCCTCCGCCCCACCCTGTGTGACGAGCCTGGGGTCAGTCCCCCCCACCCACGGGCACTAGTGGTCTCCTCTGCCCCCATGACTGGAAACCCCCCCACGGGCACGAGTGCTCTGCTCCGCCCCCATGACTGAACCCCGCCCCCCCAGGGGCACTAGTGGTCTGCTCCGCCCCATGACTGAACCCCGCCCCCCCACGGGCACGAGTGCTCTGCTCCGCCCCCATGACTGAACCCCGCCCCCCCAGGGGCACTAGTGGTCTCCTCCGCCCCACCCCGCTCGCCCGAGCCTGGGGACAGAGGGCCCCCCCCAGGGGCACTAGTGGTCTGCTCCGCCCCCATGACTGAACCCCGCCCCCCCACGGGCACTAGTGGTCTCCTCCGCCCCGCCCCGCGAGACCGAGCCTGGGGACAGAGGGCCCCCCCCGGGGCACTAGTGGTCTGCCCCGCCCCCATGACTGAACCCCGCCCCCCGCGGGCACTAGCGGTCTGCCCCGCCCCCCGTGCCAGAGTCCCGGTCCCGCCGTGGCTGGCCCCGCCGCTCTAGCGATGGCGGCCCCGGTACCTACTTGGCGGCCCCGCGCACCCCGAGAGCTCTGAGTTCGGATCCCCCCGCGCGAACCCAACGCCCAGCACAGGCAGCTCCCGCCGGCCAATTCAAGCCAAACCTCGCGATAATTTGATCCGGTCTACACCCCCCCCCCTGCGCGCTTTGCCTGCTGGGAGTGGTAGTTCTAGCCTCGCCGTAAGGCAGACTTCCCCTAGCTTTTAGCCTGCCCTCCCCCCCACAATGCGACTAGGGACTTGGGAGCAGCTGCCCCAGAGGGACACCTGCCCCCTGCAGACTGAGCGATTAATGTAGCAGTTCCCTTAGGACCAAAGATTAGGCAGAGCAGGGGACTCACTCCCTTTGAGGAGCCTCAGCCTTCTCTGGCTTACCCTCCCTCTCTTGTTTTGCTGGAGTTCCTGTCTGTGGTTTAGATTTCTCCTGTTGTGCCTGGAAGACCCACAACAGCACCACTACTGAAAGGGCTGACATTTCAAGGATTGTGAGATGTACTTTACATCTGTCTACACTGAATTTTAGATTGGTCACTTTGCATGGAGTCCAGCATGGATCACGCAATGTCAGTAAGGATGCAGGAATGCTACTTTGAAAATACATTTATTTTCTTGTAAATAGAATCCATTTGATCAGGGAGAGACAATTACACTCATGCCATTTTTACAAGTTAACTCTGAACAGAAACAAAAGGTATGGAAAAATCCTTGAAGAAGAGAGAGGAAAGTTAGTCCACCGGGATCACTATTTATCCCAACCCAGGCATCTTATGTTAGGAGGACGTAAGGACTGTCCTAGATCCACTGTTTCTCAAAGTTTTGGAAGCTGAGCCTTACTTATGAAAAGTTAAACCAGTTCCTTTGTACTCCTCCTCAGGAACTCCAACAAGTGTTAAATGCCTGCCCAGCTTAAGGTATTTATCTTCCCAGCTGGTCTTTCATTAGCTCCACTTTATATTTGAATATTAATCTTTCCTGTCCTTTGTTATATGCTTTACTGAACAGTGGGGGGAAAAAGTAGTATTCCTGTTGAGTTCTGGGGACTATAACCCAAGCATGGGAATAGGATGCATTGGAAAGGTTATAATAGACGTATAATGTAGTCTGGCCAGGCGAGGGGCATGAAGGCTCAGCTGCCTGCCTAACTCCCACTCAGGAGTGCATAATGAAGTTACAGTACAGAAGTACAGAAGGTACAAGTTGCCTACAAGCCTCTGTGTTCTGTGTGATGGATGTCCAATTGGTTCTAGGGATGTTACATATAATTTAATTTAATAATCATGTAACCGCACCAAATCTTAGCAGTTACACGATTATTGGATGGTCCCCAGGGCAGCCAGTGTGCTCCTGGCCCCACTCCCAGAGAGCCCCCTGCCACCTTGCAGTGCTGCCAGAGCAAGAGGAAGGGGGAGGTAGCTGTGCAAAGCTAGTTCTTGGGGGAGCCAGCACACACACAGAGCTGGCTTAAAAGCTGGCTCCCCATGCCTCTCAGCTCCTGCCTGCCCCCACCCGTCCCATGCTGCTGTCTCTGTAAGAGAGGGAGCCGCATGGGGGAGAGGGGTCAAGGGATTGGTGGTTCTGTGGGAGCAGATATGCGCAGGGAGCCAGCTTGAAAGCTGACTTCCCAGGTGTACTGGCTCCCGCCTGCTCCCCTCACCCTCCAAGCAGCTGCCTGTGGTAGGTGGGACAGGCAGCTATCTGGTGCTTGTGGGGAGCTGGCTTCTACTGGCTCCTGCCTCCACCCCCACTGCTCTCCGATACAGAGGCTTATCCCTTAGTCATTTAAATGACTATATGCTAACATCCCTAATTTGTCCTGGAACACTTATGTATAAATTCTCTTACGACTGCAGGAGCCTCTCCGCTGACAACCTTCACTTGGTCTCAGCATTCACCTACGTCACAAGGGTGTGACATTATCCCCATCTTACCAACGGGAAACTGAGGCACAGAGCGCTTGACTGGTGTGACATCACACAGGGACTCTCTAGCAGACCAGGGACCTGACCCCGGGCCAGCCTCCCTCGGACACCCCCCCCGCACTGGGAGGCCACCCCGGCCGGCGCGGGGCGCAGTGCATTGTGGGACAGGAGGTTGCTGGGCCCAGCCGCGAGGCGCTGTGGCTCTGGCGGTCCCTGTGTACTGGAGGAGCAGAGCATCGCGGGCCGGGCAGCCCCGCCGCGGGACACTGTCCATAGCGGGCTAAGCGCGGTGCATTGTGGGATGGGGTGTCCGGGCGCGGAGTCTGCGCGGTGCACTGTGGGGCGGGCAGCCCCGGCGCGGCGCATTGTGGGGCGGGCAGTCTCGGCGCGCGGGCTGCGAGCGGTGCATTGTGGGACGGGCAGCTCCGGCGCGGTGCACTGTGGGGCGTGCAGTCTCGGCGCGCAGGCCGCGTGCGGTGCATTGTGGGACGGGCAGTCTCGGCGCGCGGGCCGCGAGCGGTGCATTGTGGGGCGGGCAGTCTCGGCGCGCGGGCCGCGAGCGGTGCATTGTGGGGGGGGCAGTCTCGGCGCGCGGGCCGCGAGCGGTGCATTGTGGGGCGGGCAGCCTCGGCGCGGTGCACTGTGGGGCGTGCAGTCTCGGCGCGCGGGCCGCGAGTGGTGCATTGTGGGGCGGGCAGTCTCGGCGCGCGGGCCGCGCGCGGTGCACTGTGGGGCGGGCAGCCTCGGCGCGGTGCACTGTGGGGCGTGCAGTCTCGGCGCGCGGGCCGCGCGCGGTGCACTGTGGGGCGTGCAGTCTCGGCGCGCGGGCCGCGCGCGGTGCACTGTGGGGCGGGCAGTCTCGGCGCGCGGCCCGCGCGCGCTGCACTGTGGGGCGGGTAGTTCCGGTGCGGCGGCGGCGGGCGGCGGGCGGCGGCCTTGGCCTTGTGGGAGCTGTAGTCCGCGGCCGGCCGCGGCGGCGGGGCCATGCCGGGCTTCACGTGCTGCGTGCCGGGCTGCTACAACAACTCGCACCGCGACAAGGCGCTGCACTTCTACACCTTCCCCAAGGACGCGGAGCTGCGGCGCCTCTGGCTGAAGAACGTGTCGCGCGCCGGCGTCAGCGGCTGCTTCAGCACCTTCCAGCCCACCACGGGCCACCGCGTGTGCAGCGAGCACTTCCCCGGCGGCCGCAAGTCCTACCTGGTGCGCGTGCCCACCATCTTCCCGCTGCGCGGCGTCAACGAGCGCAAGGGGGCCCGCGCCCGCCGCGCCCGCCCCGCGCCGCCCGCCGCGCCCGCGCTGCTGCTGGCCCTGCCCGCCGAGCCGCAGCCGGGCCCCGCCCCGCCCGGCGCCGAGGACGTGAAGCCCATCGACCTGACGGTGCAGGTGGAGCTGGGCGGGCCCGAGGCGCCGGCGGCGCGGCTGGCGGGCGAGGAGGGCGAGGGCGGCCCGGCGGACCACTCCTACTCGCTGTCGTCGGGCACCACGGCCGAGGAGCTGCTGCGCAAGCTGAACGAGCAGCGCGACATCATCGCCCTGCTGCAGGTGAAGATGAAGGAGATGAAGGGCAGCATCCGCCGCCTGCGCCTGGCCGAGGCCCAGCTGCGCGAGGAGATCCGCGAGAAGGACCGGCTGCTGCACGCGGCCAGCGCCGGCAACCGCAAGCGCCCCGGCCTCTGAGACCCCCGGGCCCGCCTGCCTTGGGGGGGAACCGGGCCCTGGGCGAGGGGGGTGCTGGCGGCCCCTGCCAGGTCACGCCGGGATAAACTCGTAGGCTGCCCTCCTTCTCCCTTCGTGAACGCCCAGTGGGGAGGGGGCCGCTGGCTGCTCATGGCATTTCCAGCCCCGTGTCCAGGCGGGCGGCCTTGACGCCCTGTTTTGAATGTAGGTGGCAGCCAGTGCCCTCTCAGCGCTGCTGGGCCAGGAGCAGCTGTCCCCGACCGGATTTGCAAAACTTTTCTAGATGGGACCCATGTTACCACTAAGTGGATGTAGGGCAATGACCATCTGTAAACTGAATGAAACTTGGTACAACATTAACTTGGGAAGCAGCCATATTACTCCTCGGCAGAACCGGAATAACGGCGAAGCACGTTTAGAACCAGGACTGGCGCTGTATCCTCCGTGGAAGTGAACAACCGTGTTCTATTTGGCCGCCTTAAGCAAAGACAGGAGGAAAGCTTTCAAAAGCCCTGTCGAGGTGATGCTGTTTCTTCTGTAAATTACTGATGCCATAAGAAACTGCCGTTTCACATGTGAAAGAATCCCTTTAAAGAGTGCTACAGTCTGGTGTTGTCATTGCTTTCTCTGTGCATTACACATGTAGTTGTTACAGATCTACAGATGTTTTGATGCTTCAACACTGGTAAGGATTATTCTGATTTGGTATAGTGACTTCATGCTTGTTGGCATTCAGTGGCTATAGCACCTCTCCTTGGCTTAAACATTTGACGACTCAAACGTAACTAACAGGCCTATTGGGCTTTAAAAGCCTAACTTCTTCACAAACACCTGGGTTGAAATTTTGGCTTAGCTCACAAGTGAAATGAGTTTAGTTTTTGGTGAGTCTACAGATCCTCACTGCTTGCTTGTAATATGCTTGGCACAACCAGTAGTTTTGACTTAGGAGAGTTCTCCGGCTGGAATATCCTGGCACTGCTCCAGGATTGAGGAATGTTATAGGCCATCAGTATGGGATGCTTGCATTGTCTCTGTTTCTAGCCGGTGTTAGTCCCTCCCTTTTCATGGACAATAAAACAAAACTATCAGAAAAATTGTGGGGAAGGAGAGGTGACGGCTTGAGCCTGAGCATCTTCTTCTAGTAGGACACTTTCAGATGATGATTAGAAAGCCAGTGGATATGGAAACTCAGTGTTCCTGGGGATCTGATACATCCAAATGATTCCACCTTGATGCTTCTATTTAGTGCTTTGCATTTGGACAAATGATACGCTTCAGAAAAGAACAGTTCACCACAAGCATGCCCTATAATTACATCAAAAATGCCCAGACTCTATTTCAGCCAAGTTAGTGGGGGGGAGGGGGGAGTAAATGGATTAACTATAGGTTTTGGGGGTTTAAGAGCTTTGTCTTACGTTCTAATTACATGACACTCAAAAGTGGATCAGGCTGCAGATTTTACTACATCTTATACAACTTTGCTAAATATAAAAGCATCTTTAGTTGGGAAACACTGATTCACTTTTTTTGCTAGCCATCTGTGCAGTTCATTTTGTTCCCAGGGCAGGCATTGTTGAGCCTGAAGGGTTCACAGGGGGTTTGGTCCGCAACGGTGTTCAGTGTACAGATGGCTTAGCTAGACTTCAGTAGGTTTAGCTGATACTATGAAGAGTGGGTCAATTCTCTTAACTTGCATATTGACTCTGATGATTGACGAGGAGGCTGCTGGGGACAGCCAGGCCCACAGCCACTGTGGGTCACAGGGCCAGGTGTTGGCAGGGAGCTGACTCTTTGCTCCCGGGAGGGGTGGGGCCTCAGGCAGTCAGCCCTTCGCGCCCCCCCAGCCCTCAGAGCTGCATGGAGCAGCGCTACAGCAGCAATTCAAAGGGCAATTTCAGCCGCTGCTGCAGTTGCCGCAGGGAGCTCTGGGCCCCTTTGAATCTCCGGGCCCTGGGGCAATTGCCTCTTTTGCACCCCCCCCTTGGCAGGCCTGATGCTAGCAATTTATTCATGTATTACAAAACACATACGATTTCATTTTAATTTATTTTTCCAAGCTCACACCCAGCTACCTAGTGTGCATGTCACAGCCACAACAGGTTTTCGTGAGGGAAGGTGGGGCAAACAAGCTCACTATGCTGTATCTGCATTAACTCCTCAGCTCTCACTTGGATAGCTCTACTTCCATTGGGACAATGGGCAGCATACGGTCTCTTTTTCTTGCATATTGTAAATGAGACTCTTCGTGCCTCCTAGCTGCCTGAGAGTGTTCAGAACATGCGCGTGGTAATAGTCATGGTATTTTTCTACCATTATAATGCACTTCAGGACGTTCAGCTCTGTGGAGCGCTGGACTGGTTAACTGCGGGACTGTTCCATTTCTCCAGGTTACACTGAGGTGCTAACATGCCTAATTTTAATAAAGTCTATTTTGTTTTGTTATGTTGCCTAGTTCAGTGCTGTGTCCTGTATGAACGGTGCCCAGAGAGGCTGTCCTTACAGTACCAGATATAATATATGGCGATGTATCTCATAGAGCTGGAAGGGACCTTGAGAGGTCGAGTCCAGTCCCCTCACAGCAGGACCAAGTACCATCCTTGGCAGATTCCTAAATGGTCCTCTCAAGGACTGAACTCACAGCCTTGGGTTTAGTAGGCTAATGCTCAAACCACTGAGCTAGCCCACCACCTAGTTCATAGTTGCGGTGTCCTAGTTTAAACCCAAACTTGGTTTTAATACAAACTGAGGTGACCTTCCAGACATGAGTAGAACTGACTTGCTCAACCTGTTTTAACCCTATGTAATGCACGCTCACCTCAATTAACACCTCGTCTTTGACAGGATGTAGAAGTATTAGTTGTGATGAGACTGCATTACCTAGGTTTACAACAGATGCGGCACAGAGATACTTCTACAGCGTGTCATAGATGAGGTAGCTCAGTGCCTTATACACGAATTCTAACCTCGTAGTACCTTTATGGGAGGAGGCAAGTATCTCTAGAGAGATTAGTGATAGAAATGTAGCCGTGTTAGTCTGGTGTAGCTGACACAAAAAACAGGACTATGTAGCATTTTAAAGACTAATTAGACGGTTTATTAGGTGATGAGCTTTCGTGGGCCAGACCCATTTCCTCAGTTCTTCCACAATTTGATCTGAGAAAGTGGGTCTGGCCCACGAAAGCTCATCACCTAATGAACCATCTTGTTAGTCTTTAAAGTGCTACATAGTCCTGTTTTTTTTTTCTAGAGAGATTGTGAGGAAAGCTTTGGGGACACGTGCCAACTGCAGTCCTGTAGTAGGTTTCTCAAAAATGACTGTATCTAGATCTCTCTAATAATTCTAGGGAGTAGAGGACCTTTTATTTGTCATTCCCACTGTTGCAGCTATGTGGAACCTATATTTTCCAGTTCAGACAAGGTTTCCCCTGCATGCACACCTGCCTTTATGCCTTTGAGTTGCAAATACCCTTTGGCTGTCTACATTGGTGCGATCTTGCGCAAAAGCGGCTGCTTTCGCACCAAAACTTGCTGCCTGTCTACACTGGCCGCGAGTTCTTGCGCAAGTACAGTAACATTCTAATGTATGAAATCAGGGCTTCTTGCGCAAGAACTTTGATGCTCCCGCTCAGGAATAAGCCCTCTTGTGCAACTGTTCTTGCACAAGAGGCTAGTGTAGACAGGCAACATGAATTTCTTGTGCAAGAAAGCTCTATGGTTAAAATGGCCATCAGAACTTTCTTGCGCAAGAGAGCGTCTACACTGGCTTGGGTGCTTTTGCGCAAAAGCACATCTTACGCAAACACACATGCCAGTGTAGACGCTCTCTTCTGGAAGAGTTTTTGCACAAGAACTCTATCACAAAAGAGTTCTTGCGCAAGATCATGCCAGTGTAGACATAGCCTGTGGTTGAGACTTCAAACAGGGCCTCAGCACCACTTCCTGAAGTGCAGAATAGCTGACTTGCTTAGCTGGATTCTGTGTCGGGACTGAGGTTGTTCACACAGCACTGCCTATCACCTCAAAGTGGAGGATGGGTGTGGTCCCGTTTTCTTGGGGGCTGGTTTCAGTACAGGGAGTAGAGGAAGAGCTTTGCACTGGAGAAGGTATGTTCAGTTACCTTCAGTCTCTTAAAATCTGCAGTTAAAATCCAATGCTCAATTTTTGTGGAAGATTTATTGGCAGTAGTATCCACACATTCCTAAACTAGTTCCTTACAATTGTTTGTAAAGGACATTGAAAGTTGCAAAGCCATCTGGTGCTTTCAGATTTTCCTTTGATGTTTATTTCCCTGTAACTGCTCCAAAATGAAGGTAAGTGGCTGATGGTAATGCAGTAACTCTGTAAAGTAGCACCTTAAGGTTGCCTCACTATATTCCTGTCTCAATTCAGTGCAAATAGCCGTTTCCCTTCTAAAAACAAAAAGATATGCAAGCAATGTGGTCATAGGCCCGGGTGCCTCTTGTGTACCTACACTTGTGCTAACAATGAGAGAGGTCCTGGAGGCCAAATTGAGGTGTCTAGGAAAGGGATTCAAGTCCTGGACCTCCAGGGTAGCAGGCTCTGACATGCTTCCAGGTTCTTGGGCAGAACTGCAGTGTCTCACTGCGTGGATGAGACAGTGGTTGTAGGAGGGTGGGATTTAGGGACTCTTTTTTTGGGGAAAGGAGAAGCACAGACAGAAGGATGGGCTCCAACTAAACCAAAACAGAACTCGGTGGCTGGCATGTCACCTTTAAAAGATGACTAAAGAGCAATTTAAAATGAATGGTAAGGGAAACGGAGGAGCAGCCAGTTCAGACACACAGCAATGGGGAGCATTTATTAAAGGGCAGCTGCCCAGACCTCCGTGAAGACAAATGCGAGGCGATGCATTTTGAAGGAACTTCCTTAGCTTTGAGGAGCATCAAGTCTTGCTTAACCCATTTTAGTTTTAAAAACCAAGTATTGTCTCATGCTGAGATTTGCTAGAGAGGGAAGAGAGATGACACCTCACCTCTAATTAGGGATGTTAGATATTGGGTAATTGAATAGTGGTATAACTACATTAATTCTTACATTACTTGACTATTCTGTAGTCCCCAAGAGTGAGGCTAGTGTGCTCTGGCTCCACTCCCAATGGGAGCCAGTTTAAAACCAGGTGGCAGCAGCCCCTGTCCACAAAGGGTTCAAGCTCCCTGCCGGCAGAGGCAGCTGAAGGGGAGGCAGCCATGAAGTAGCATCTGTCCGCAGCGAACCCAGGCTCCCTGCAAAGAGGGGCAGCAGGCGGGAGCCAGTCTGTGCTAGGGATGTTAAATATTGGTTAACTGAATAGTCAGTTAACCTCATGAATTCTTATTGGTTAGTCGACTATTCTATAGTCCCCGGGCAGCCTGTGTCTGGGGGAGAGGTCTGAGCTCCCAGACCAGAACTGAGCCAGGCTGCCTGCTCACCTGGCTCCTAATACACTTTAAATGATGAGCCGCAGCAGGGGTAAGACCAAGACCCAGTGCAAGCTGGGACTGAGCTGGGCTGCTGTCTAGCCTGCTAAAAAATTTACTGGCAAAGGGTTGGGGGAGGGAAATGCATGTAGTCTATAGCATTAACCTATGAGCTTTTGCTTATTGGTTTATTGACTATACTATTACATCCCTAGTCTGTGTGGGGAGCCAGTTTTTAAACCCTGTTCTATTCATTCCCTTTGCAGCAACTCGCACCAGCCACTTTGGCATATAAGGAGTCTGCTGGCACTTTAAAGACTAACCAATTTATCAGGGCATAAGCTTTCATAAGCAGGGCTTGACAAATAATGCAATCTACTCACCTGTGGCGAGTAGATTACAACCCGGAAGAACCAGGTTCGGGCGATCTGCGCATGCGCAGATCTCCGGACAACGTGGCTGGCGAGCGGGGCTCGCCGCGGTTTGGCAAGCCCTGTTCATAAGATACAACTAATTTCCTCAGATCCTTGAAACTACCTCTTATTTCCCCTTAATAGCCAGAAGTTTAATAAGTCAATTTCCATTCTTGTAGAAGTTCCCTTGTTTAACTATCTGTTTGGCATATCCTTTTCTTTTTTTGGCCTTTCTAAGCTTAGGCACCACCATATCTTCCTCTCCAGCCTGGGTTGAATTTTCTTGGAAAAATAGCTACCAGACTTTGCCTCCATATAGCATGGCCATTAAGCAGGTAACAGACTAGTTTCTTTGGGATGCCTGGGTTTCAGGAGGTTGGTGGAAACAGAGCCAACCCAACCTCCACTGAAGTAGCTGATGCCCCCTCCGTTTGGAAGACAGGTGTAAGAAGAGAGTTGAAGTGCAGTTAGGGGCTCCTTGGCCAACAGGAATGGGGAGTTTGTGGCAAATGGAAAAAACAAGGAATTTTCTGGCACCTTTAAGGCTAACAGATTTACTTAAACAACGAATAGTACTGCAACACCTTAAAGACTAACAAAACATGTAGCAGGTAGCCTGAGCTTTCATGGGCACAGCCCACTTCTCCAAATGACTGGATTGTGGTTAGTTTCTGAAGTGCCACGTGACTATTGGCTGTTTTTAAAGTTAGAGGGACATAGCCACCCCTCCAAGGCTGATTGGGGCATACTTTTTTTAAAATGATAAAAGCAAAGTTGTTTTTACCCAAGCAAGTTTATGCCCAAATCGATGTTGGTGTCTAAGGTGCCACTGGCCTTCTATAGTTCAGTGTTTCTCAACCTTTTTTTTTTATAGAGTACCCCTTTAAAAAACTAAGAACCCCCTAGTACCTACAGTTTTCAGACACAACATTTTTTTCTACAGTTGCAACACATTTGTTTAAACAACTTAATCGTAGCCAGGCGGGCGATGACATTTTTGGGTGTAAAAAGTACAAAAAGCAGAAATTCAGTTCTCTCTCCATGTCAGTTGTCCTGAGTCCCCCGACTTCACTGGGTGAGAAGCACTGGGCTAGTTGTTTTTGCAGGCCCAGGCTGGCGGGGCTTGCACTGGGAAGGGGGGAGGAAGAAGGGGCGGCCCGGCTGGGAGGTTCCGCAGGGGAGCAGGAGCCAGACGCGATGCGGGAGGGGGGCCGGGAGCGGAGCCTGCAGGGAGCGTAGCGGCCCAGCAGGGCGGCGCTGCGGCGCTGAGGGCGAGGTCGGCCACACCCCGGCGGGAGGGGGCCGGCTGGAGGGAGCCGCCGCGCCGAGGGCGGAGCTCCGCAGCGCGCTCCCACAGTGCTCTGCGGCTTTAAGGGCGCCGTCGCGGCCTTTCATTCAAGCCGGGCGCTTGAATGGGGAGCGGCGCGCGCGGCACGCCGGGAGCGGGAGTCCTAGCGCGCCGCCTCGGGCCTGCTTATTGGCTGGCGCCGGGACTCGCTTTCCCGGCGTGCCGCGGGGCGGGGCGGGGAAGGCGGCTCAGTGGGCTCAGGCCGCGCTCGGAGGAGCCGCCATAGTGGGAGCCGCGGGTGAGTGAGAGCGGGCCCGGGCTTAGGCGGGTCCCCTGGGGCGGGGGCAGCGGGGCGCGCGCCGGAAGCAGGGGGCGCGTGAGGGGCCGCCCCGCCGCCGGGCTCCTCAGCGGGCTCTAGGGGGGGAGGCCGCCGGCCACAACCGGTGCCCCACGAGCGTGCGACGGGTGAGGGGCCAGAGACCCGGGGGGGCCCGTGGGACGGGGGGGGGAGGGGCAAAAGGGGCCCGAGTCATTGGGTGGCTCATGGGTCGGGGGGGAGGCTGGTGCCCCCAGCAGGGATTGCCTGCCCCCCCCCCCCCACCGGCAAGAGGGGGCGGGGAGTGGAGCAACTTGGCTCTGCATCCTCAGCTGCTGGCTGCATCGTGCGGGGCAGGGGTGGGACTGCTCCCCCCGCGCTCACCAGGGGTAAGTGGAGCTGGGGCAGTGGAGCTGCGTTGCTTTGCTTCTCCCCCCCACCCCCCCATCACTTCTGTTTACTGTAAGGGGCCTGACCTTTGCTGCCAGCGTGGGGCCACTCTTTTGGGGGAAGGGGTATGTCTGGGGCAGAGGGGAGGAGTCATGTGGGGGCAACAACATGGCCTGTGGCCCCCTGAATCCTTCCTAACCCGTTCCCCTTGTGTAATGGGACCAGTCGTGTTTGACATACTTACAAATGATCTGGGGAAGGAGATAAATAGTGAAGCTTGGCAGTTTGTGAATGATACAAAATGTTTCAAGATAGATAGGATCCAAAGCAGACGGCAAAAAGTTACAAAGGGAATGCCTAAAATTAGGTGATCAGGCAAGATAATAGGAGATGAAATTCAATGTTGATAAATGCGCTTTGGGTTACATTAACCCAAGTATACATATCTAAAGATGGGATCTAGGTTAGCTTTTATCACTCAAGAAACCTGTTCTGGAATCCTTATAGATAGTTTTCAAAAAACATCTGTTCAGTGTGCAGCAGCAGTCCATCAAAAAGAAAACACACCCCACCTCCACACGCTAACAACTTCAAGAAATATTAGGCCAGGGATCATTAAGATGACAAGACACACCATGAAATAAACCCATGATATGCGCACTTCTTGAATACCATGTGCATTTCTGGTCACCCCATCTCCTAGAAATATCTAGGGCAAATGATTAGGGGTGTGCAATAGCTTTCCTGTGCAGAGGGACTGTACAGTTTGGAAAAGAGATGACTGAGAATGAGGTATGACAAAGGACATCCATATTCACTGTCTCCATACCACTCATATTTGTAAGAGTTGTTTACCTTTTCACTTCATACAAGATCCAGGGGATCAACAAACCTAGGGAGTTATTTTTTCATGCAGTATGTAGTCAACTTGTGAAACTTGTTGCCAGTGCACGTTGTGAACACCAGGTATATAAATGGATTCAGAAAAGAATTAGATAAGATTTTGGAGGGTAGATCCATCAATTGCTGATACTGTAGACAAGATGTTCAGGGAGGAAATGCAATGTCCTGATCTAAAGCTCTGCTGGCTAACATGTTGTCACTCAATCAGCTGCCCCGTTCTGTTTATACCCTCCGAAACATCTGGCAGCAGCCCCTGACAGAAGACAGGGTAGTGGACTAGATGGACTGTTAGTTTGACCCAGTATGGTTATTCTTGTGTTTTTAAAATAATAAACCCTTTTGCCAGTGTCTGAGCTGGTACCACATCCTGATCTGCACTGTCTGTTTCTAAACGACTTGTTGGTGACATTTTTTTGACTACTTTTTAGAAAACAAAATTTGTGTGCTGATAACAGACTGTCGTAATTGTCTAAAAATATCTGTCACTTTAAGGTGCGTTAACCTGTTTTATCGCTTGCTCTTCCCCACAGTTCAGTTCTAGCCACAAGCCTTCCAGGTAACTAGTAAAATGGATTTTAAAAATGACCATACAAAACAGGTCGGTTTTGGAATTTAAAACCTTTGTGATTTTTAAAAATCTTATTTCAAAACATAAATCAAATTCTGGTACTCAGAGCTATTGTTATTTAAATACTCTTCCTATTAGAAAGCATTGCATTGAGATTTCTGGAATCCTTTCTGTCCAGGGATGCTTACTGCTTTAAATGGAGTCTGTCCTGTCCTTGTAACTAGTCCGCTGTATGTACAGTTCTGCAGAGAGCTGCTGTTTGAAATCACAATAATTCATTATCCCTCTTGAGCTGCCTTTAATCATTCCGTCTCTACTATTCCCGGTGCGGTGCATTTCCATTTCTGTCTGTCTGAAAGGTGGAGTGGTGGATTGAGCCTGGAGTTGGAAAGGAGATGAAATCCTGAGTACTGATTCCATCAGTGTCACTGATTTGTAAGATCGTGGGCAAGTAACTTTCTGTATCTATTTTCTCTGTAAAATGGGAACAAGGTTTGCATTCAGGCCTGCCGATAGGGGAGGACAAAGCAGGTAACTGCCCTGGAGCCCCGTGATTTAAAAGGGCCTGTGGTTCCCAGCCCACTACTGCTTGACTGGACCCCTGGGCCCTTTAAACTGCCACTGGAGCTGCAAGTGGATTGCTATAGGTCAGTGTTTTTTAAACTGTGCCACAAGACAGCAGGAGGTGTACCCTGGCCTCTCTTAACTCCCCCCTACCCCCAGCGGAGACGGAAGCTCTCAGTTGGGACAACATGCGCGGCAATTATAGGGGCCGTTACCATGGTGGGTTTTTTTTCCCCAACAACTTTCCCCCGGTGTTCTGCATTTAAAAAAAAAAATTGTTTGGTGTTCCGTGGTCCTAAAAAGTTTAAGAAACACTGCTATAGGTAGCACTAAGGTCTGGATATATGGAGGGGGGAGGCTTGACTGGCCAGCTCTGCCCCTTCCATCCACTTGATTGCCCCCCCCTCTTTGCACTGTACACCTATGTTGTGAGGAGACAGGTCTACTGTTTTGCAGATGTGAAGTACCAAGTGCCATCAGATCTGTAAATTGAATTGACACGCTTTTTGCGTAATTTCAACTTCAGGGGTGGGCAGTAATTTTGGGGCAGGGAGCATGCCACGATTCTGGCAAGTGGCCAAGAGCTGCACTTTTCTATGGAGGGGATGTGGGTCTGGGATGGAGACTGGGTGCAGAAGGGAGCTTGGGGAAGTAGATTGGGATGCAGAAGGAGGTGTGGGGTATGAGAGGGAATTTGGGTGGGGTGAGGGTTGTGTGACTTGGGGTAGAGGACTAGGGTGCAGGGAGCGGATGCAGGGTCTGAGGGAGAGTTTGGTGCAGGAGAGGACTCTGACCTGGGGGAGGACTATAGGAATGGGTGCAGGGTCTGGGAAGGAGTTGTCACCAGGGATAGAGGTGCAGAGGGTTTGGGTTATGAGCTGGGGCAGGGAGTTGGAGCATGGTGCCAGGTGCAGGCTCTGATTTACCCTAGGCAGCTCCCAGCCAGCAGCCAAATGGGACCGTGTTGCAGACTCCCTGCCTGCTGGGCTCTGCACGCTGCTCAAAGCTGCTGGTTGCTGGGGCCATGTGCATCTCTGTGCAGCGCATCATGGGTGGGGAAGGAGAGGCAAGGCTCCGTGATCTGCAAGCACAGCCCAGCTGGTATCTGGCCAATGACAGCTGTGAGGATTGTGCTGGGGGAGGGGCAGCACAGGGAGCCCTCCCATTCCAGGGGGTGCATACTGTGTAGAGAGACGCAGGCTGGTCGCAGTAGCTAGCTGTTTGCCACGGGGTTCCACTGGGCTCTGAAACATTGGTGGCCCAGAGGCTCGTGGCAGGCTGGATCCAAAGCTTTGGGCCTTATGTTGCCCCTGCCCCTGCTCTACTTGTATGGTTTTTCTTGCGTTACCCATGATGTGTGATGAGTAGCAATCTATTGTTTTGTTGAAAAACAAAAGATGAACCAGAAATTCCTAACCTCTAACCTACGGCTTTCCAGAAGTCCACCAACACTTAGGGCTCATCTACACTGGCCCCTTTTCCGGAAGGGGCATGTTAATTTCAGCTATCGTAGTAGGGAAATCCGCGGGGGATTTAAATATCCCCCGCGGCATTTAAATAAAAATGTCCGCCGCTTTTTTCCGGCTTTTAGAAAAGCCGGAAAAGAGCGTCTACACTGGCCCCGATCCTCCGGAAAAAGCGCCCTTTTCCGGAGGCTCTTATTCCTACTTTGAAGTAGGAATAAGAGCCTCCGGAAAAGGGCGCTTTTTCCGGAGGATCGGGGCCAGTGTAACGCTCTTTTCCGGCTTTTCTAAAAGCCGGAAAAAAGCGGCGGACATTTTTATTTAAATGCCGCGGGGGATATTTAAATCCCCCGCGGATTTCCCTACTACGATAGCTGAAATTAACATGCCCCTTCCGGAAAAGGGGCCAGTGTAGACGTAGCCTTAAAGTCAAACTTCAAAACTAGTATATGAGCAAGTGCTGGTGGACAAGAGAACTCTGCAGATTCTAGCGAGGCAAGCACTCGCTAGCGCTAAATAGGAACATTGTCTCCCCAAACCAAAGAATTAGATCCGTGAGGGGCAACCTAGGCTAGTGAGTGGGCTGCATGAGTGGCCATCATTCACCTGGGTGGGCTGCAGGATTGTCCTAACCAAGACAGTTGCCTGGGATAGGGTAGTTTTGCTAACACTGCTTGTGTCCTAGAATTTTTGGGCAATGCTTTGGTTGGATGCAGCTTGAGTGCACGGCTTTCACTATGTTGTGTGCAATCAGCATGCACCTCACTTTGCATGCCCTTTAGGTGTGTGTCACTTTTGTAATTCCGGTAGGGAAAAAATTACATGGACAAAACCAGCAGAATCTGGCAACCCCTGTACATGCGCAATAGTAAACAAAATGTCGTGTGGGCCACATGTGGCCTTCCTTGTCACAGGTTGCCCACCGAGGAGGTAAATTCTGGTTCCTTGTTTTATTCTTTCGTAGCCATATTCTCTGTCTCACAGATGAATGATTCAAATGTGAATGCAGATGGCTGTTCATATCTTACAATGTAAGTGTGCATTATGCGGAGAGCTGTCTCGGTACTGGAGATAAAACAAACACGTTAGGAGGAGACTGTAACCATACCTCATTCATGAGTACAAAGCTACCCACAGCTGCCCATAGCAACAGGACCTTCTTCTGTAGGGGCTTAGATGGGAGCCAGCATCCAGAGCCAAGAGAATGAGTTGTTAGGCTTTCTCCTTTACTGTACCTCTGACGGGGGCCATTCCTGTCTGACAATTATGACATGAAGACCAAAATGTTTTCAGATATTGGAGTTGGCAGAGTTTATTTATACATTTTGAAGAAAAGCATCTTCAGAAATAGCTTACCAGCTTTTGGCAGAGCTGTCTCTTTTAAAGCAAGTTTTTCCTTGTACCCTCTTGCTCGCTGCTGAACTGCAAACCTCCATTTCTGGGTGTGCCCTTGAAGATGTAATCTGGATTGGAATCTTATGCAATTGTAAGATCTGAATTGTGAAAAGAGATTAATGGTTTAGCATGTTGGTAGTAGTCAAATATTGCATCAGATCCAGGGTAGCTAACCAGTTTTATCTGAGTCAGTTTTCCCTATTTGTATCCAAGTTGTTCTATGGATGACTAGATTCAGTAGTAGTTCAGTTAAAATAAAATATTAATTGGACCTGCACGTTTGTGGTTCAGAGCTGAGCCTGATAATTTAATCACACAGATAATTATCTCTTCCTAAAAAAGAGAATCTGCTGAAAAAAGCCCCTTTAAACGTCCATCAGTGGTAGATGTCTGTCTATTTCTTGGTCGTTAGTAGTCAGGGGACTAGAGAACTATCGTCCACTGCCAGAAACTTGGAGTGGACAGTAGGCATTGGCCATTCCGCTTGTTCCTTCTGAAGCATTTGGCATTGACCACTGTTAGAAGAAAGGATCTGGGGTCAATGGACCACTGGCCTGAGCTGACACGGCCGTTCTTTTGTCCTTTGTAAATCAAGATTTCTTTCTGTTTTCCATAATGGTTGGATTACTGGAGCAGAATGAAGAGAAATCTGCCGGTTAAACTCACTGGAACCCCATTCGCAGTGGAGCCAGCAGCTGCCGGACCTGGGAGAAGGGCGGAGCCCATGGGGTGGAGCAGTGACCCTTCCCTCCCTACCACCCCTCCCTACCACGGCATCCCCTAAAACCGTGGTATCCAACACACTAGCTGCTAGTCACGCGTGGTTATTTGGCCAGTTGAGTGTGGCTTGTGTGCTGTTGCCGTAGCCTCTATAGTAGCTACTGCTTCAGAACTGGTTGGACTCCACAGCCCTAAATGTTTAACCGTGGACCCCACGGAATTTTGATTGGTTACACGGGTAGTGTTTTTCTATATTTTTTTTGCATCCTTATTATAAACTGTGCTTAAGGCTGTGGCTTTCATCTGCATGCAGGATGCTTGCTCAGATCAATATGTGCTGAAACCAGAAGGAAATCACTTGAGTTCACTTAGAGGGTGGACTTCTCTCCGAATTTGTAATTAGGGTTTCTGGTTTTAAATGACAAAACTCAGTAGGTCATATTTCATGTGTATGTCTAACACAAACCATGTTTCACCAGACTAATTTTGATATTTGAAATGTCATAAATTTAACTGTATGCTATTTTATTCTATAGTGTTCTCACTTCTGGACTGCATACAGTTTTATTAGTTAGCACTGAACCCTGCTTACTTGTTTAGGCTAACTCAGTGGTCTCCAAACTTTGGGGCATGGCCTTCCCCCACCAGAGACATGAAGAAATGTTTGGGATGGGGGCAGGGCACGGCAGGGGCTGGTTCTAGCTCCAGAGCAGCTGTAGCCCCCACCCAGCTTTACGCTCATTCCCTCTGCACCCCCCAGGCCAGCTCCACCTATAGCCCCAGTTTGTCTTGCATTCCCAGCTCTGTTTTCTTTTCAATTGTTTCTGAATTTGACATTCCTGAGTAGCATAGCAGGAAAACAATGCTACCACTTATTTTTCTCTCTCCCTCATTTCACTTCATGATCTTGTAAGACTGGTCTGAACTTAAGAAATTGTATTGGCGTAACTTTTAGTAAGTTGTGTGTTTCGTTGGTATGCCAGTGAAGGTCCGAGTGTAGACTGTGGTTACACCACTCTAGCTTATTTTGTTTCACTAAACTAGAATAAGTTGTCTTTGTACAATTCTGTCCACCCTGAGTGGGGGTGCCACTTAAAGCAGCAAATCTTGTGTAGTTAGGGCCTAAGTTTCCTGCTACTTTACTACTGGTCTTATTTGTGTTCATCTTGGAGCTCTGTGCCTGTTGGATTTGTATAGCAGAAATGAGGCAAAAGCAGCTGAGCATGTGGGGGTGGGGGGCGGTCAGGATCATGCAAGATAAGAGAATTGGGGGCAAACCCCTCAGATTTGGGGAATTCAGAGCAAGGCAACATCTGGCATAGGGATGTAAAATCCCGTTTAATTGGTTAACTGCTGCAGACAGAGGCTGTTCTGGATTGGCCGAAGCAGCCCTGTGACAGAGGCTATGCCAAGCCAGCCAGAGCAGCCTCTGTCCCTGGTGGGCCCGGTGGGGCTGGAGCAGCCCTCTGCCCGCTGTAGACAGGGAGCTGCTCCAGCCCCCACCAATTAACCGGAACTGGTGAGCATCACCCACTAAGGTTAACCTTTCACACCCCTACTCTGGCAGGTACTGGTGTGATATTTGGGTAGTCCAGTTACTGCTACGTTAAATTACCCAAGTCCTCACCCGCAGAGGTTGCAGTATATTTAGCTGAGGCTGGGTGAATGGTCATATCATGGACAGAAATAAGATCAGGTCATCTTGAACTAGGGCCAAATGTAGAGTTGCTGACTGAGTGTACATACACCCTCATGTTTTCTTTTTTTTCCTAGTGTGATCTGAGAAGAAAGCTGCTTGCTCTGGTACAAGCAGTGAACTTCATTATCTGTTACCATCTTGTTGTATTTGCATGTTCTTACATGGCACAGAAATTCTCCGAATGGTCCTTTCTGGCCATAAAATCTATTCTGATAATCTGATCTCCTGTACGGGTTGTAGTGTTTTACCCAGTCACTCCTGCATCAAGCTCATAATGGCTGAGCTGAGTGTGATATGTGTGTGGATTTGTGGCATATATCTGTGTGTGTGATTGGATAGTTCTGTTCCTCGGGAAGGGAGGTCAATGTTCCAGGGCTCTGATTTTCCTCTCGACTGCCCTGCTGCCACCAGTGGCTCTGCTTTTCCCACCAGTGGCTCTGCACTCTCCCCCTGGAGAAACTCTGGCTCTGCCTCCTGGAGCTAAGGGCTTTTCATGGTGACTCTGCTGTTGCCCCACCCTTCCAGCTGCTCTGATGGATGCCGAGTTAACTCCTCGTGACCAAGGGCTCCATGCTCCACCCCATGGCTCTGCTGCCTCCTGGGGTCTGCTCTCTCGGCCTCTTAGTCTGGATGCGCTCTTGGTCCCAGACTATCCCGTGACTGCTCCCAGTGGGTCAGCCCAATGATACTGGACTACGGAACTCTGGATTATGGAGTCTCAACCTCTACTTGAAAGTTAAGTAAAATATATCATTGCAACAACCTGCTGCTTCTGGGATAGTACGTACCTTGGATTTCTCCTGTTCTGGGAGGAGTTATTCTCCAGAACAAATTCCTTTTGTTCTTGTCATAAATACTTTCCTTTTATTCTCTTCACTTTTAAGAATAAAATATTTCAAAGATTGGAGTTAAAGAGTGGAGGTGGGGAATGGAGCAGTCCCTGTCTGTGGTGGGCCCCCCGGGGCTGGAGCAGCCCCCTACCCATGTGAAAATATACAGAGTAAATTTCTTACGTTCTCAAGCAACATTTTTCTTATTCTACCCATCTGTAAATTTTGAGCATTATTGTTGGAAATATTTGTGTCTCTGTGTGTGAAATTGATCTTTACTTACCAATAAAAATAGAATCCTTCCAAGCCTACGTACCCTATATCAAGTATTTTGTGGGGTCTAAATGTGTTCTCTTAGTTTGTAAGGTGAAGGAAGAATGTGACACACTTCCATCATTTCTTGAAGTTGACAAATCTCAGGTCTTCACAGTCAAATGTTAGCTCCACCTTTGCTCTAGCATTGTTGAAGGTCCTTGAAAATGATTTATATATATTTTTTTAAGTGAGATGCTACATAGTCTTGTGGCTGTGTCTTGGCGAAAATGAGCAGGTAGCCAAATCCTTGCCACGGAGAGGTAAGTTTCTAAACTGCTTAGCTTCTGATGATCATATGTGGGGGAAAAGCATCTAAGAAGGCTTTCTGTATGCCTCCATCAGGACTGTGGCTAGCAGCTCGTATCTACATAGTCTTCTAATGTGTGCGGTTTATTTGGCAGCCATGTGGCAGTCTGTACGCCAAAATGTTCATGTGGTTTATTTGCCAGCAAGCCATAAGTAAAAATTGTCACTCACTGATTTCTCTATCAAGCCTGCTAACTTGTGGCTGAAGTTGGGCGTATCCTGTGTAGCTGATACAGAGGCAGCAGGGCTGGGGGAGGGGGGGGAAAGGGAGGCAGCTTGGTGGAATCAAGTGCTCATGGGGAGCTGTCTCTCAAGATAGCTCCCCATAAGCACTGTCTCCTGCCTGTCCCTCACGCTGTTGCCTCTGTTGGAGGCACTTCACGGGCACTGGCTCCTGCCTCCCCCACCCACCTCTGATACAGAGGCAGCAAGGGGTATGTATGTGTGTAGTCATTTGGATTAACTGATGAGCCCAGGCTTATTGCTTAATCGTTTAAACAATTATACGCTAACATCCCTAGTCCATAGGTCAGGTGTTTCAGTGATTCCATACACTCCCTTTAAAATATGCATCTTATTTTATTCTGAGCTTGTCTCACTGTATTTCATTGTCTTTGCTAGATTAGAGAGCATGCAAGTATCAGAAATCTCCCGGTGTACTTTTATACTAAGATCAAATCGTCTCTTCACCTTTTGGACAAACAAAATGGATGGTGGGTCTACACTTTCTTGCTGTAAGGCAGGTTTTCCAGACCTCAGATAATTCTTGTACCATTCTTCTGAATCCTTGCTAATTCTTCATTCAGTCCATTTTTTGGCTTCCCCTTCCTAAGGAAGTGCTTAATTCTCTTTCCTCCCAGTGTTGCCATTTTTGAAAGTGCTTTAGAAAAAAGGCTTTTTGGAAAGAGCGTCCAGACTGCCTGGGTGCTCTTTTTTGAAAAAGTGGCTTGCTTTTTCAAAAGAAGTGGTTGTAGTCTAGATGCTCTCTTTCAAAAGAGACTTTTTCAAAAGATTCCTTTTGAAAAAGCCTCTTTTGAAAAAAGCCTGTAGTCTAGACATAGCCAGAGTGTTGTGTTGTGTTGTGTTGTTGTTATTTTTAATAGAATAGAGGGTTTCCCAGGCCCATAGAAAGGCCTAAAAAGTCAGAGGTGGTGTACCAGCAGGCAATCCTTAGAACTTCTGGGATGTTGTTTTTGTTGGACTGATGTGCTGATAAGGTTCCAGTTAGTACTGTTCTTCAAATGATTTGCTTAATAAGTATTTGTGCATAATAGAAAGTTCCTTTATTCTTAAAGAATGTTTGCTTTGGGCAATATATTGAAAACCTGAAATAGTCCTTTCCTAGTTGCAGTGTTTATATCTGTGGTTATTCTGGTGACATGAATCAGTTCCATAAACAGAACTCTGTAGCTGGTTGAGGAAATGGTGCCATCTAACTTTCTAGGACTAACTCTCTGTTCATCACTTGTGGTATTGCTCCTGAGCAGTTTTCCAGGCTGCAGAAGTGGCTTTTTCGAGAGCAGTACTTGGAGTATTTCATTTTAGGCTGCTTGATTCAGAGGAGGCCAATGAAGAAATAAAGGACTAACTAAAATTCTGCTCTGACAACATTTTGCTTCATTTGGCTTTGGTGACTGTCTTTGATTCTGCACTTGGGCAAGTTTTGCTGTTGACTGTCTCTGGATTCAATCTAAATGTTCAACTATTCCGCTCTTCTGGGATCTAGTATTCATTAATAATTGATGTTAAGTGCCTCCACATTGTTTAAATCTAATTGCTAGCCTGGCTTAGTATTTCAGGCAATATTGTAGGATTTTTTTTTATTGCTGAAGGGTTTCTCTAGCATAGTCTGAAAAGAAAAAAATGACCATTAAATATTCTGAGGTCCTCTACATTTCCTGCAGGAATGAGACGGTAGAGTCTATTTTTTGTCTGTGCTTTGATATGCAGATGAAACAGTATTACTGGTCAGAATGTACAAATTGGTCTCTCCTCAAACCCCAAAGATCCCTCGTAGGCTAGCTCAAACTCTTGCAGGTTCTGGAATTACCTGTATGTAGGAGAATATTTACTTGCTTCTTTCCCAAACCCGAAGAAAAGTTCTGTGTAGCTTGTACAGGTTGAACCTCTCTAGTCCAGAACTCTCTGGTCCGGAAACATGTCATCCAGAATGATGTTAGTCGGATGTCCACTTTTCAAGGGTGTGTCCAAGTTTCCCGTGGTCCCATAAAGCTTGTCTGCAGCCGCCAGGCCTGGCTCTCAGTGTTCTGTACTGTTGTTTAGCTCTAATTTACCTCTAAATGTCATCTAATAGCCCATTAAGCAAGTGTCGGTGATGCTGCTAGACAATATTGACCTCCTATGGTCCAGAACATTCTCTTGTACAGAACCGGTTGGGTCCTGAGGGTGCCAGACTAGAGAGGTTCAACCTGTGCCTTCCACCAACAGAAGTTGGTCCAATAAAAGAGATTACCTCACCCGCCTTGTCTTTTTTTTCCAAGTGACAAGTCTGAATACAATGGTAGTCATGCAGCCTGAACAGAAAGAAGGGGTCAGTGTGTAGAATGAGTAGAATGTAAGAGGCTGGTTTCTAGAACCAAAGTATGGTAAATGAGTAGATGTAAATCCCCCAGATTTGAGTGATACTGGAGGAAAGACTGCTCCAAGAGCTCAGGGTAACATCTTTATTTAGCCTGACCCTTTCTTTGCTGTAATCTACCACTTCTCTCCAGGAAGAGAACGTACCACAGTTAGCCTGACATCCTAGAAATGTTATTTATAGGTACTGTGCTGCAGGACAGTTAAAATATGCCAACTCCCCCCTCCCCTCCTGTCCCACACTGGTGTAAGCAAGGTTTTGTAGAGCTGGCATGGCCTCCTCACAGAGAATGCTCTGCTAGCAGCTGCTGCTTTGACATGGCTGGGCAGTTGGAAATGAAGAAGGCGGGGAAGTCCCGAGCCATGTAGGGTTGTACAGGTTAAATGCAAACCCTTCCACTTCACTCGGAGCCAAATGGATGTTCCTTGGCTCCCTGAGAGGGACTATCGAGAAGTGGGCTGCTGTATTTTACAGTGCCTGCCGTTTCTGGATAGATTAACAGGGTAACCCTGAGCAGATTGCTGTGGTTTAGTCTTGAGTGTAAAAGTTTGGATAATGTGAGGAAGGTAGAAAGAAATGGTCTCTGGGCTTGGCTGTGATGAGGATGGGGGAGCTGCATCCCGCAGCAGCCAGAGATCAAATAATACCCCTAGATGGTAGAGTCCAGAAACTAATGGCTGAGACCCTCAAAAGGACAGAGAATCTTTATCACTTCTTTCTTCCCCCTCTCTTCGCCCGATGGAGTATTGGCCACCGATTCCTCAGCCATGCTCCATGCTCCTGAATGTTAGGTGAGATGTTGCACAGAGCTGGCAGGACTGCATGGAAGAAGCAGCTGGGTGCTGGCATTTTGAAAACACTACTGCTTATGCCTGTGCCCTAGCCCTTCTAGGGTCTCCATGTGATTGTTAACCCGAAGAGCACCACAGAAGAGACTCCTCAGGTCAGAGCAAGTAACCCCCAAACCTGTCTTGGGGTGTTTCGACATCCCTGCCAGCGGTGAGTGCTTTTCTCGCTGTATTTGGCCTTCATCTGGGAGAGACCTACATCCAAAGCACGATCTCTGGCACACATTACTCCCTATATCCTCCAGAGTGCCAGTGAGGGATAATGACCTAACTAAAGTAGGCCGACCAAGTGTTTGTCTCCTCTGGTTAGCTCTCTGCACCCACAGAAGCAGGCAGCTCTGACTGAATCTACTCCGTTCTAGGCCCAAAGTCATGAAAATTCATCACCACAGAAGAGCTTGCGTTGAGCATTGAACAGAGACCACTCAAATGAACCGTTTAACCTAGTTATAAGGACAGTTTAGAGGATAATGCGGTTATAAGACACACGGCAAAGATTTTTCATGAACAAGTCATGCCAAACCAACCTATTTTCTGTCTTTGGCAGGTTACTGGCCTAGTGGGTGGGGGGGGAAGCAAAGCTGTGGTGTATCCTGATTTTAGTAAGGCTTTTGAGGCACTCCCTTGTGACATTCTCATAAGCAAACTAGGGAAATACAGGCTACTTGACAGTAAAGTGGTTGAAAGACGGTACTCAAATCTGGCTTGCTGTCAGACTGAGAAGGCGCATCTAGTAGTGTTTCAGACTAAGGGTTGCCACCAAGTCCTGGGTGGTGGAATATCAGGTGCTGGGGCTCGTTGCTGCAGGGGGATCAGGTGAGCGGTGGAGGCACTAAGGCAGCTCCCTGCCTGTCCTAGCACTGTAGACTGTGCTGTGCCCCAGAAGCAGCCGACAGCAGGCCCGGATCCTAGGAGGGGTGGGGGGATGCGCACAGGGCTCTGTGCACTCGCACTGCCCCTGCCCCTAGCATTAGCTCTGCACTTCCACTGGCTGGGAGCCTGCTGCCGGCTGCTTCTGGGGGCAGTAGGGTCTGTGGTGCCTGGAGAAGCAGGAAGCTGCCTTAGCCCCCTTGCTACACCACTGACTGAGAGCTGTTCAAAGTAAGCCCTTCCTGATGCCCGCTCCCCAAAGCTGGAGCCTCCTCCTTTGCCCGAAGCTCTCCTCCTCAGTCCCACCCCATAGCCCATGCTCTAGTCAAATTATGTTGGGTCGTAATTTTCTTCAACAATTTTCTTCAAAATTTTTTTGAAAACCACTGTAGTAGGGGCTTGCTGGGATCTGACCTGGGTCCAGTACCACTCAGTGTTCTCACTGCAGCATGGAGAATGGAGTGGAGATGAACATTTGTAAAGATCACCAAATGAGGTGGGCTCGCATGCTCTGTGGACAACGTGATTCGAATTCAAACTGACCTTGAGAAATTGGAGACTTTTTGTCTGAAATCAACAAATTTAGTACACAGTAGTGAGGCTTTATGTACACACGCACTTGGGTTGGCAATACTTTTGCTGGTTAGAGGTGTGAAGAAACATACCTGTGACCAATGTAAGTTTCTCCAACAAGTGCTGGTGTGGACAGCACTGAGAGCATCTCCTGCTGACATAGAGACACAGCTACAGCTGTAAGGTCCCTAGCATAGACCCAGCCTTACAAAATTGGGAATATGTGGCCAGCTGGTAGTACTGCTGAGGAGGTTCTGGGTGTTACAGTGGGTTGCAAATTGAACATCAGGGTAATGCAGATGTGAAAAAAGCTAATATTATTCTGAGGTGTATGAACAATAATGTATTACGTAATATACAGGAGGACAGTGCCCTTCTCTGCTTGGAACTGATGAGGCTGCCACTGGAGTAGCATCCAGTTAAGGCTTTAGGAAAGATGTGGGCAAATTGAAGAGAGTCTGGAGGAAAGCAACAAGTATTAAAAGGCTTAGAAAACTTGGCCTGCAAGGAAAGGTTAAGCGTATATTTGGTCTTGAGAGAGACTGAGAAGGGGACCTGATAAGTCTTCAAATACATTGACGACTGATCATTTGTTTTCCACGTCCACTAAAGGTAGGACAAAAAGTGATGGGCTTAATCTTCGGCAAGGGAGATTTAGATTAGATACTAGGAAAAAAATATTCCAACTGCAATAGACTTGTGAGGGAGATGATGGAATCACCATCATTAGAGATTTTAAAGAACAGGTTGGATAAACCTGTCAGGGATGGCTTAGGTTTACTTGCTCCTGCTTCAGGACAGGACTTGATGACCTGGTAAGGTCCCTTTCAGCACTACATTTCTATGATTTTTATGACCCATTCACCAATTTCATCATCTTTTTGTGTGTGTATTTTTGTGCATCTGAAGCTGGTCAGATATTAGCACAGAATGTAAAACATTTTACATTTAATAGAGAATGTATCGGATACAATACGCTGTTCAGTCTCAACCATAGTGACAGCACCTTCTCCCTAGTACAGGCTGCAGGGACTGTCCCATTTGAAGCCTAGATTGAAAACACACCATTTCCGTTCCTTTTGGGCTGAGACTTTCCTGCCAAGCCTTTTGTAAATCTTCAAGAGCAGCGGCCTCCATCTAGGCGTGCATTCGGAAAGTAGGGGTTACAAGTTTCTTAGCTAAGAGCAAACAGAGATTGCAGCAGTGTTTTGCAAATGGCTTGCCCTTAAATTGATACTGCTGGACGTGTGAGGTCTGAGAGAAGAGTTCATTTAGAAATTGCCAGTGTTCAGATAAGCTAATCTTTTTAGCTGCAGCTGCAGACGGTGTTGGCGGATGGGTGCCAGTGCATCTCTTAATGTTCATACCTGCTACTAGCTTTGCACTGGAATGATTGTAAACAGGCAGCTGTGGGTTTCTTTGCATATCTTACAAATTGCTGCAGGCTTAGACCTCTGACTGTTCATGTGGCAGGTCCCACTCTGCTTTGTCCCTTACTCCTGGGAGTATGCACTGTCAGGGCAGTGAGTGGGAGCCAGCCCCAAAATGTCCCCACAGCTTCCTGGGGATCCCTTATTCCTGCCTTCTGGGTGCAACATGGGAAGGGATAAGGGATCCTCGGGGACTGCTGGAGCAGACTGCACCCCGAGCGTAGGGATCCACTTCACTGCTCCGCAGCTGGCCGCAGGCGGGAGGGGGGAGGGATAGAGAATAAGACCGAGACTATCTTATTGTCGCTATACAAATCCATGGGACGCCCACATTTTGAATCCTGCATGCAGATGTGGTCGCCTGATCTCAAAAATGGTATCTTGGCATTGGAAACTTCAGAGAAGAGCAACAAAAATGATGAGGGATCTGGAACAGCTGCCATATGAGGAGAAATTAATAAGGCTGGGACTCTTCAGCTTGGAAGAGACAACTAAGGAGATACGACAGAGGTCTATCCAAATCCTGGCTGGTGCAGAGACACTGAATAAAGCAGTGTTATTTACTCCTTTCCATAACACAAGAACTAGGGGTCACCCAATGAAATGAATAGGGAGCAGATTTCAAACAAACATAAGGAAGTATTTCTTCATACAACACACTGTCAACCTGTGGAACTCCTTGCCAGAGTTCCTGTGAAGGCCAGGACTTTAACAGAATTCAACAAGAGAACCAGGTCAATTCTTGAAGGTTAGGTTGTTAGCCAGGATAGGTAGGAATGGTCCCCATGGCCTCTGTTTAGAAAGCTGGGAATGGGTGACAGGGAGGGATCACTGGATGACCTTTCTGGGGCTCCTGTCAGAAAGCAGGGCACTGGGTTACAAGGACCTTTGATCTGACCCTGTATAGCTGTTCTTATGTAGGGGTCAGACCAGGAGATTGGGGGAGCAGGTGAAGAGGGGCTTGGAGGAGGTGATAGGTAATGGAGTCAGGGCAGAGGTGTAGGGTGTATGAGTCAGGGCAGGAAGCTGGGAGGTGTGTGGCTGGTCTCCGGGTGGGCCGGGGGCAACTTGAGGCTGGGCTGGTCAGTTGGCAGCTGCCCCTCCCCCTCCAACCCGGGGCTTGAGCACTTGCTGCCCCCCTGTGGTCATTCTGGCATATAATGGTCTTTCTGACTTTCTTTTTACAGTCACTGGCTCTGGCTGAGGATTCAGAATGGGAGACAAGCCTATTTGGGAGCAGATTGGATCCAGTTTTGTACAACATTACTACCAGTTATTTGATACAGACAGGACCCATTTAGGATCCATATATGTAAGTACCCAGTGAAGCGGGGGTGGGGAGGTGGGTTCTCATAACCCTTATCAGATTCCATTGACGATTTATCTTAAACTTTCACCCTGGAGGAGCTGATTTCTCTCTTCTTCCCCCCCCCCCAATCCAAAAAGTTGGTCATCTCAGTCCCACTTCCTGGATAATTTATTCCTGGTCCCTCTCACTTCTAGCTCTTCTTAGCTTTGCCTGCATCTTCCAGACAGCTGCGCTCATAACACCTGCTGGGGGTTGGTTGTGATGGCACCATATGATGCAGCCTCTGTGTAAAAGCCACATGCTTGTCCTACTTAGAGGAGTAAATTGAATTAGGTAAATTTGAGAACTTGAGGATGGAGCTGGACTAAAATGAGGTTCAGTGTCTATACACCCCAGACTGTGCTGGGAGCAGGACAGGAGCTGGGTTTTTTTGTTGTTGTTGTGGGAAAGGTAAAGGAGCACTTCATGACCTCAGGACAATCCTTCAACCAGCATTATGCCTGAATGTCCTAGTCATGTTAATTTTCCACTCAAGCACAGAATGGGGTCATGTCCGAGGTCTAGCAACTCCACTCTCTTGCCTTCCATGACTCCCTTTGCCCATAACCTGGGGTCAGGGGAGCTCCCTGTATACCAGGTGTGAATAGTGGCATAAGGATTAAACTTCCTCACATCCAGGCTTTCCATTCCCGCTGTGGGCTTTCCTTCTCTGGGGTGTCCAGGAAGCAAGCTCAGTCCTGGGATGAGATGGAGTTTTCAGCCTGTGGTTCTCGGACTTGCTGCCCTATTTCTCTTCACAGCACAAGAGTTTACGATTTTGCTCCTGACTTGCTCCAAGTTGGTTTTTTTTGGCATTCCGAAATTAAAACTCTCGGGAGCTGTCTAGGACCCATCTCCGCCATAGCCTCTCCTCAGCCAAAGTGCTAGCAGAGTGGAGAAAGCTTCTGAAATAACAGTGGCAGTAAGACTCTATTAGAACGGTCATACTGGGTCAGACCAAAGGTTCATCTAGCCCATTATCCTGTCTTCCGACAGAACATTTCATCAACTGATCCATTCTGTCACCCATGCCCAGATTCTTGACAGATTGGGGACACCATGCCTGGCTAGTAGCCATTGATGGACCTGAATTTATCTAGCTCTCTTTTTGAATCCTGTTTCAATACTGGACTTCGACATCCTCTGGCAAGAGTTCCACAGGTGGTGTGCTGTGAGAGGAAATACTTCCTATTTGTTTTAAACCTGCTACTTATTAATTTCATTTGATGACCTGTAGTTCTTGTGTTATGGAAAGGAGTAAATAACACTTCTTTATTCACTGTCTCCACACCAGCCAGGATCCGCTAGACCTTTGTCGTATCTCCCTGAATCGTTTCTTCCAAGCTGAAAAGTCTTAGTCTTATTAATTTCTCCTCACATGGCAGCCGTTCCAAACCGCCAATCATTTTTCAGCTCTTTTGTGAACTTATTCCAATGCTAAGAGATCTCTTTTGAGATGTGACCGCCTCTGCATGCAATGTTCAAGATGTGGGTGTACCATGGTTTTACCTCTGTCATCTTATCAGTCCTTTTCTTAATGATTCCTAACATTGTTTGCCTTTTTGACTGTTACTGCACACTGAGTGCATGTTTTCAGAGAATTGTCCTCGGTGACTCCAAGATCTCCCTCTTGAGTAGTTAGAGCTAAATTAATCCCCATCGTTGTATGCCAATAGTGGGGATTGTTTTCCAATGGGCATTACTGTGCACTTATCAATGTTCAATTTATCTGCCACTTTGCCCCATCACCTAGTTTTGTGATATCTACATTCTGGTGCTTCTCTTCCAACCCTACATTAGTGGAAGCCTCTTCACCCAGCATCAAGACCTAGGCTGCAGCTTCCTCCTGCAAGTAGGCCAGAGTGGCTACTTCAGAGTGGGCCCAGGGAAGGAAACGGGCACTCAAAGCCCTACGAATAACCCCTCAATGAGCAGTACCTGTCCCATGTCCTTCACAAAGCGGGTATCGGCAGGCATGGTGGATTTCCCAGTTCCTAGAAGATGCATCTGTTTTTTCAGAGGATGCACGAGAGTCTTTCCTGGCTACCACCGCTTCTTGCTCTGCGCCCTACTTCAGCTACTAGATCCATTATCTCCAGAGATTCCCTACCACAGCCACTTCTGTGGTGACCCAGACAGGGGTAAGTCAGCCTTCTTTATATGGTTACAGATGGTGTCTGAAAGGGACAGAGCTTCTTCAGCAATTACATCTTCCTTATGGATACCTACAGAACATGGGCCCTCGGTTGCCCAACATTTACTCTTGGTCCTTTCTCCACAAGCAGGGATGAGTGAAATCTTCAGTAGCCAACAGCTTGTTGTCTTGAGATCTCCTCAGCTGGGCTCAGCACTTTGAGGGTTGCTCAGCAGCTCCACCGCCAGCTCAGTGCAGCCAAGGCATGCACTGCTTGTGACAGATCCTCACATGTCCTCTGACAAAAGAAGTACCGAGCCCAAATATCTCCTCAGGAAATATGCAGAGCCCTCAGACCATGCCAAGAAAGCCAGGCTCTTCCCTTTCTCCGGACACGCAGCAAAGACCAGAGTCGGTCTGCCCTGTGAGCACCATAGTGACAGGGGTGTGAAAAAAGTAAACTGAGGCTGTGGTCATACAGGAACCCAAATGAAGGAGATGGTATTCTGAACTCTGTGCTGACTCTCAGAGTGGCAGGAATCTGCAGCTAGAAGGGGCCTCCCTCTGCTTCTGGACTGATGAAAGGTCTAGAGAACATGAGCTACGAGGGAAGGCTGAAAGAATTGGGCTTGTTTAGTTTGGAAAAGAGAAGACTGAGAAGGGACATGAGAGCGGGTTTCAGGTATCTAAAAGGGTGTCATAAGGAGGAGGGAGAGAACTTGTTCTTCCTGGCCTCTGAGGATAGAACAAGAAGCAATGGGCTTAAACTGCAGCAAGGGAGGTTTAGGTTGGACATTAGGAAAAAGTTCCTGCCTGTCAGGGTGGTCAAACACTGGAATAAATTGCCCAGGGAGGTTGTGGAATCCCCATCTCTGGAGATATTTAAGAGTAGGTTAGATAAATGTCTATCAGGGATGGTCTAGACAGTACTGGGTCCTGCCATGAGGGCAGGGGACTGGACTCGATCTCTCAAGATCCCCTCCAGTTCTAGTATTCTATGATGGCTTGAGGTTTGGTTCACACGCAGCCACTTGGCTCCTTTTGTCAGTGTGCGGGTAGGTTTAAAAAGAATTCACTTCACTTGTGGACAAAGTGCGCACTATAAAGATTTCACACTACAGAGAATCCACCATTGAAACGTCCAAGCGATCCAGGCCCCATGCTGCAAAGGAAGGGGAGCCACCCCACAATCTCTGCCAGTCTGACCTTGTCAAAGCTAATTCCCCACTCTGGCATGATGAATGCAGAAGTGGGGGCCCACAAAAGCAGCCCCAAAACCTTATCATTCCAGGCTTTGGTATAAAGCTTCCCCCCACAAAATCTTGAACCTAGATTTTGGGGATAAAAATCTTTGTCCCAGTTTGAAATTCCTAACTGCCACCATCAAGTGCTTTTGAACCCACAAACAAGGGTGGACACTTGAAACCAACCCCAGGGCACCCCAAGCTCTTTTCTCCAAAGAGCTTGAAAGACAGAGGAAAAACAAACTGCACTCTGTGGCTGCTATCCTCTAGTCAGAGGCATGTAGATCCCATAGACAGATTTTCCAGGACACAGAACTGAACCAATACCAGGTTAATAAAAAAGAAAGAACTTTTATCATCAAAACAATACTCTTGTTGCAAGCATAATGACTAGATTAATATACTCATGGGGGCTCCCATGGGCCAAAACTTAGCGGTCACAAATGCACCACATGCCATTGTAGGCAGTTGTGTCCTATGCCCCCAGCAACTTTATCAAGCTCAGGTTTTAAGTCAGTTGGGTTTGTGTCCCCCACTGCTCCCCTTGGAAGGTCGTGACCATGCTGAACTCCTTTGGTTAGAAACGGCAAGCCTGTGTTGTAGTAACATGGTGGGGACTGGGCTAGGGAATGTCCAGGTACCTTAAAGCACTCCGTTGTCTGGGTGGTGCAGTGATTGCCTGTTGAGTGGCTAGTGTGGTGTTGGCCATGTTTTAAAAGAACAATAAGAGAGGATCTTATTTGAGCATAAGCCCTCTGAGGCCAGTGAGAGCTGCTTGGTGTCACCCGGGGTGGGGGTGGGGGCAGAGGGCTCTGCACTCTCCTCCCCGCTTCCCCTCCCCAGCCGCAGCCAGAGGGGATTCTCAGCCGGCAGGTAGAATGGAAGGTTTATTAGTCGACAGGGACACGGCATAGAACAGACAGGTTAGCGCAGAGAACAGGAGCAGTCGGTACAATCGGTCTTTGGGAGAGGGGAGCCCAGAGCCAGGACCCAGGCTCTTTCCCTGCACCCCAAGCCAGCACAGATTCACTCGCTCCCAGCAGCCTCCCCAGCCGGGTTCCTCTTCTGACCTTTATCCATCTTCATGGATAAAGATGGATCCCAGGCTTAGGTGACACAGGGCATCTGCCATTGCGTATATGTGGGCAGCTATCTCACCCACCTTTCCCATCCCCGTCTCGGTATTGCTGCAGTGGCCGGGGATACTGAGGCACTTATACGGGAGTTGTTATAGGATAGTAGAACTCACACACAGCATCACAAGGTGAATAAAATCCCCTCTCTCCTAAGTCCCAAGTGACAGCTCAGCCAGGTACAGGACATGTTTTAAATTCCAGTGGATATTGCCCATCTTGGTTCTGTGAAAGCAGTTTGTCACAGCAATTATGACACTGAAGGGAACGGACAGGAGTTTTGCTAACTTAAACATGAGTGACTAGAATAAGCTGCCTGGAAGCAACAAGTTGGTGTCCTATACTGTGGGAGAGCACAGCAGGTCAGATAAAATCATTATTTTGGAAGAGTTACATCTGTCTACTTGATGTAAGTTACTTTTCATTTCAGTCTGAAATGGCGGAAGTGGCTATTCTACATGTCTCTGTAGAATTGGACTTCACACAGAATTTTCTTACCCATTAACCTCTCTAGTGAAATCTAACTGGTTACCCAGTACCTCAGCAGCAGCCTGGGACTGCCACTTCAAGCCTTGTGTGGGCCAGAGAAGACCCTGCCCGTGGTGGAGGGGACACTCCAGCCTGCCCCTGGTTAATCGGTTTGCTGTTAACCAGTTAACTAATTAAATGGGATTTTACATCCCTAGATTTCACACTTAATGTTCATCTGCACCAAAATAGCCTACCCCCGGGTCCTCTTTCTCCTCTTTTGTTTTGAGAAACAGCACAGACTAGAACACGCAATTGACAAGATGCTGGTGCTGTGCTTCTAAAGCAAAACTACCTTCTGATGAACTGGAAGTCAGAAAGGTTGACATGCTGCTCCGCTAGGGTTTGCTGTGACTAGCTGCCTCCTAGAGTAAGTGTTTGAAGAGAAAGCGGAGGTTTTAGTAACTGAGCATGTGAGCGTCCAGATAGAATCATAGAAATGGGATGCTGAAATGGAACATTGAGAGAACATCAAGTCCAGCTCCCTGTACTGTGGAGGTAGGACCAAGTAAACATACCTAATGAAGTCTCACTTGCTACAGAATAAGCCCATTACTACTACTACTACTACCTTCAGTGAAGATGGAGAAGGATTGATCAGTAACAATTAACATGTGAAGGCTGTCATCAGGTTCCCCCTGGTCTACTTTTTAAGACTACACTGGCCCAGGTTTTTTTTAACCTTTCCTTAGGGCTCAGGTTGCCTCTCATCATTTTTGTTGTTCTTCTCTGGACTCTGTCCAGCTTATCCACATCTTTCCTAAAGTGTGGTGCTTATCATAGACTCCAGCTAAGGCTTTACCAATGCTGAACAGAGTAGGACATGGACTTCCTGGGTCTTCTATATGACGCTCCTGTGAATAGACCCAGAATATTAGCCTTTTCTTGCAATTGCATCACATTGTTGGCTATATTCAGTTTGTGCTCCATTATCATCCCCAGAGCCTCTTCAGCTGGTGTCACGCATGTTTACAAGGAACCTACTATGTACTGTGATTGAGGCACAAGTTCACTCGCACAACAAGAATTGATCTCTTGCCTCATTCACGTTCATCTGAGTGTTTGATTTCAGCCGCTAGTGATAATCAAAAGGTGTGCATGGGCAGGGCTCGCCAAGCAGCGACGAGCCTCGCATGCACTGACCACGTTGCGTGGCTGCGCCGGGCTAAAATCTACTCACCGCGGGCGAGTACATTATGTTCATTGTCGAGCCCTGTGCATGGGAATAAGTGCCATATGGCCAGTCTTGTGGTAGCCAGTGTGGCTAAGATGAGGAAACCTCTGCCAATAACATGCTAAATTTATTGTCAAGAGACTTTGAAGGCAAGACTATCAGCTCATGTTGGCTATGCAGTGTTTATCATAGCTCCTGAAGTAAGGTGGAGTACGTCTGCAAAGTGGCCGGTCAATGAAAGTCTGCTCACATTAGAGAGAGATGTTGACTCTGCCCGAAGTTAACAAATACTCGTGTGAAGGCGGTGATGGGGTATTGCATTAGGTGTACCAGTCGCCATAGCACTCAGTTCTGTAGCAAAGAATTCATGGTCAGTTGCTGGAAGACTGAATAAATGTACTGACTACCGTGGTGATGCATGTTCGGAAACCATTATGATGATGCATTAATGCCATGTCGCTTGGTAAAATATGGTTGATCCCAGCATGAGCAATTGGCACTTGATGGGTTTCTACCGACAGTAACTGCTGTAGCAGGCTACTGTTGTGTGTGTTTCAGAAAATACTTTCTCCAGTTAAATACTGTAAAATAAACAGCTGTGCAGAGATGGAAATCTCAAGTAAAGAGCCTGGCTGAAAACAAAGAAGACATTGAAAGCGGAATTGCAACAGTTAACAGCTCTAGCTTCCTCTTGTGTTGAATTACCTGTTTTCATCACACAGCTTAGTGCAATCAAATATTTGCTGGAGAACAGACGGGTCTTCAAAACTGACTTTCCCTCTTTCCTCATTGAGCATTTACATTCTGAAAGCCTTAACAGCACCCTGAGCCCATTTGAATAATGGGACTCTCCTGTAACTAAATTATGGTTTTCAGATCCCGGATTGTAATTTTGTGTCCCAGGTTGTGTTATGAAGTTCATAATGATAAATCTGTGTGTGGGCGTGTTCACAACATTTTCACAAATTTGAACTTCATTTTGAAATGCTAAACAAGTTTTCTCTGTTAAAATGACAAGCTTTTTATGGAGACGTGGATTTTATACCAGTATGAATTTATAAGATGTTTTGAATAAATAAATACAGTTGTTGTTGTTCTTTTGCCTATACTAGTTTCTTGTGGTCTTTAGATAAGACATCTTAATGACTCTGAACACTGCTTTAAAAACTGCACTTATAAATCAGTTGATTATAAACATAAAAATTGCAGTAGTGCAAATTTTCCAAGTTGGGTGAGACTTTGTAAAGCTCTATTAAATAAAAAATTGTATAATAAAAAAAAAACCTTTTAGGGGTGTGTGGGGGGGGGGGGGGGGGGGGGGAACCAACAGCTTTTAGGCGTGTGTGTGTGTGAGATTTTAATGCTCCATGGTTCAGAGAATCTAGCTTCGTGGCTATGTCTGTATTACTGCTTAGATTGGTGTAACTTACGTCACTCAGGCTACGTCAACACTGCGGCAGTTTGTCACGAGGAAATGCAAATGGAGTGCTCATTTTCAAATCTCATTTGTCGGAAAAATCCCATTTTGCGCAAGATCCTGTAAGCCTCATTTTTTGAGGAATAAAGATCTTGCACAAAACGGGGGTTTTCCGCCAAATAGCCCCGTCTACACAGGGCTTTCTATCGCAAAAACCTCTTCCGCAGTAAGGATCAGAAGAGAATATGCAAATGAGTGCAAGATTTGCATTTCCTCTTCCGACAAACTGCCGCAGTGTAGCTTCAGCTTCGGTATGCGACTAAGCCACCCTCTGAGCAATGTAAATTACAAAGACCTATGCACCTGATGCAGCGTGCTAGGGGGAGGGAGAAGTTCTCCTGCTGACATAGCTACTGCTGTTCGCTGGGGGTGGTACTCGTGGTAAGCAGCTTTAGTGGACCACAGATAGGACAGACTCTCACGGTCTAGAAGGGCTTGGGGTGGAAGCTGCTTGAATCACTTGAAAGTCAGACTGGATAAAGTATTAGAATGATTCTCTTGAAAGGTTTCTGACATTCCTGATAGAAGTCTATTTCTAATTTCTAGGTTTCAGTAAATAATTGTACCAGATTTGTTACCATAAATTCTTCACGCTCTCCATCTGTTCTGGATGTGTCTGATGTCCTTTACTTCTCTTCCTGGCCTCCTTTAGTTTCCAGAAAATACACCACCTGCTCTGACACAATTCAAGCAGCTTTTTTGACCGATCTAGTCCGATGGTGAAGTGTCATCATTACATAATCCCACAGATCACCAGGAAAAAACAATGACCACTTCCATTGCTCTGTCTGCATGTGTTTTTCCCCCTCTCTTTTAGGTAACTAATTTCCTTACCTTGTACCCTTGGCAGCCGGTCATAACTTCTGCCCTTGTTAGCAGCACTGCCAATTCATTGAGCTAGCTACAGGAGACAGTGCGAGTGTGTAATTGAGAACCATGCAAACAGTGACATGCCTCGCTTTTCCTAGGGAAGCTGAGTGTAGCTAACCTGAGCGCTGATCAGTGTGCATGCATAGCATTGATAGGTCTTCCCTTGCGGGCGTTATTGCAAAGGAATAGTTGATTTACTTTCCCAAGCAGGCAGTGACCACATTTGTTTTGACTGTTTCAGATTGATGCATCATGCCTCACGTGGGAAGGGCAGCAATGCCAGGGCAAAGCCGCCATAGTTGAAAAACTCTCTGTAAGTTTGTGCAATGGTTGGTCGGTTTGTTCAATGAAATGTTTTGGGAAGCAGCTTTAAAGATCTTAAATTGTTTTGTTTCTCACATCAGAGCAGAATCGAGCCGTGTTTCTTAAACTGTGTTCTGTGGCACACCGGTGTGCCGCGAGGTATTGGAGGTGTGCTGCGGAGAACAGAGTTCAAAATAGCTGCCCTTAAAAGGGCAGGTGACCGTTTTTCTCAATAACTCCCCCCCCCCCTTCCCCCACACACACACACCTTTATTTTCCCCTTTTTCCTCAACAAAAAATCCTTGGTATTCCTCATTTAAAAAAAAAAAAAAATTGGTGTTCCTCCGTCATAAAAAGTTTAAGAAACACTGGTCAAGGGGGACCCCTTCCAGCCCAGGAAAAGGCTGAGACAACCCCACTCCGCCTCCACCCATATAGTCTCTCCCCTCCCCCAACCAAGCTGGCCTTGGGAATTAGCGGATCCCTCCCCCCCAACTTCCACCCTGCACTCACTGGCAGCAGCAGGGTAAGCAGAGCAAGGCAGTCCCAGCTGCTTTGCTTCCCTAGCCACATCCCCCTGCTTCCTGCTAGGAAGTGAAGGGCAGTCCTGCCCCCTTCCCTGGAGCAGCATGGCTGGGAGAGCAAAGCAACTGGGGATGCCTTGCTCTGTTTCCCCTGCCACTGGCCCTCTCCTGCAGGTCAACCCTCCTCCACCAGCTGCTGGCTGGCCCTCCCGCCCACAGCGTAGGGAGGGAACGTGATTTCTCATGCCCCACCACCACGTGCATCACCGGTAACATGAAACACTTCTGAAAACGCTGTCAGATGTGACTGAGCGCCTAAAGTTTGAAACTGGGTTTTAGACTCCTGAGTCACTTAGAAGCTTTAGAAAAAGTCCCCTCACAGTTTGTGTAGGAAACCTTTCCCCTTCTGTCAGTTTCTGGAGTTCATTTACTCCAGCAAATAGTGCTTTGAAACCCCCAAAGTCCCAATTTTTCACTGCACAGAACAGGCTGTTAATTCTCTCTATAAGCTCTTAATTTCTGTTTTGCAAAGTGGCTCATGCAATTAATTTAGCACAGGCCTGGCCTAGAAGTGCACAAGCTCCAGTTCGAGAGAGAGAGGGTGTTGCACAGTCCTGCTGCTGTGGGCCCCTCTCTACTCCACAACTCTCCAGACAACTCTCCAACCTGATTCTTGAAGAAACATCCTTCCTTCTAGACAAGCAGTCTTTGGTTGTTGACCTCCTACGAAGGAGTTGGGAACACACATAAAGGATGTCTGTACTTCTGTGTACAGGGAAGAGAGATGGGGAAGGCAGTAGGAATGCAAATGGGTAACCAGTTACCCGGTAAGCATCACCCTTACCGGGTAGTCAGTTAAATGGCACAGGGATTGGGGTCCAGGTCTGCTTCAGCTGGGCTGGAGAATTCCCACACCGGGGATCCCATTTTATCAGTTAACTGATTAAATGGGATTTTCCTTTCCTAGAAGGCAGCCTGGTTTTAAGCGTTCGGAGTTCCTGCATTAAAATTCCTTCTCCCAAAGCTTATCTGAACAGGACCTATCATTTGTCTGCATCTGTGGGAATCCATGCTTGAATGAGTCTGTTCTGAACAGTGGAAGCTTGAGGCTTTCCGATGTCTGGGATTTGGGGTTTTTCCCAGTGGGTTGCTCTAGAAGAGCTAGTCTTTTGGAAGACCAGAGGAACTTCAGTAGGAATTGGAGGTAACCACTCCTGCTTCAGCCCAAATCTCTCACCTGACATGGCGTTGCCATGTGATGGCTGAAAGCGGTGTTTTATATACGGTTCCTCTGGAGTTCTGTCTTGGATTCATGTTAACTTGAATTGAAGAACAAGTCCAGGCTGTCACTGCAGCGGGACTGTGAGGGTAGATGCTAAGTCTGACTTCCATTTTGGGAAAGGCTTTATGGAGTATTTGTTTATCTGCAGAATGAACTGTGTTCTTTAGAAGAAAGTCTTCAGAAAAACACATGTACCAAATTGCCTGCATCTTGCTCTGACACTGATAATGTAAACTTACAGCTACTTCCAATAGAGTTCAGCATATTACCCCACTGCATTTAACTGACATCCTGCATGAAGCGTGTACTGTACAATACACTGCGAGGGGAACGCTTGCTGTCTGCTCACCCTGCACTTTTCCTTCCCCTTGTAGAGCCTTCCTTTTCAAAAAATACAGCACAGCATCACATCACAAGACCACCAGCCCACGCCGGACAGTTGTATACTCAGTATGGTTGTGGGCCAGCTTAAGGTAAGACGCTGCTTTCCTTGACAGGGAAATAAATTCTAATGCCGTAACGTTTGCTTCAGGATACTGAATCATCGGGGGGGGGGGTTGGGTTATAAAGCAGCTTACGTACCTTGGAGGCCCCCGTTAACGCCTTTATTGGGGCGTCATGCTTCTGGTGTAAACGTTTCCAAGAGAAACCACTTGCCACTCTAAATTAAAGTCCTTGGTATAACCCCGGCCCCATAGCAACGACATTTGAAGCATCACTTTGGTTTGGCCTTGCGACGTACAGGTCGAACCTCTCTAGTCCGGCAACATCCATGGTTAGACAGATGGCCTTTTATCATGGGTGTGGCCGAGTGTCCCACAAAGCTTATTTACAACCATCAGTCCTGGCTCTCAGGGGTCTGTGCTGTTACTTAGCTCTAAGTTACTCCTCAATGTCTTCTGAGAGCCCAGGAGGCAGTGGGGGTGTTGGTAATGCTGCTAGACAATATTGACCTCCTGTGGTCGGGCAGATGCTCTGGTTTGGCACTGGTCAGGCCCCAAGGGTGCCGGACTAGAGTCAGCCTGTACTGCATTTCTCTTTCACACGGAGATCATAGCTGCAGTGAAAGTCTTAACTGATACTATTTCTGTTTAATGGCAGCTCGGTTCAGAATCCTTTGGGAAGGTGTAAATGTGGTTGCCTTGCTAACAGTTTAGCAAGTGAGGACTCTGATGCCTCCGCCTGCTGTCTGGTACAGCAAGGACAGTCCCCTAGTCCTGCAATAGCTGACGGTGCTTGTCGTGGGACCTTGGTATTCCACTTCTGGGCAGGCAGCTGGGTTCGCGTTCACCGCAGTCGGGGAAGGGTAGGGCTGACGGTACCACACTTAGGTCGAATCCCCAGGCATTGATTTGTGTTATTGCAATACTGTTCTGCCTCTTCCTGGCCAAAACCACTTCAGGGGCGGTAATATCCTCTGAGTGAGCTCATGGTATCTAGCACTGAAGGGGTCTCACCATTTGAAGCTACTCCTGATTATTTTTGCCTATCCGGCTTCAGTTTGTCTGTGACACAGTGTGTACGTTGGCACCTCTTGCTGTGCTGCTGAATTCAGTCAACTTCACTTTGGTCCTCTGCCTTTCTGCGGGGAGAGCTGTGCTTTCAGATGCCCGAAGATCATAGATCGAAGAGGTTTGCTGAGGGTGTAAAATCCTGTGTCAGTTGTTAACCTTTAAACCTATAGTTTAACTGGTTAACTGACCATGGTGTGGTAGACTCAGCTGGGCTGGAGCAGCCCCCCTGCCCGCAGCATGGTGGGCCCAGCCAGGCTGGAGTATACCTCATGGCGTGGCCCAGAGGGCCCAGCTGGGCTAGAGCAGCCCTTTGCCCGTAGCATGCTGCAAGCAGAGGTCCGCTCCAGCAGGGCTGAGCGCCAGTTCATCAGATAGCCCGGGAAGGCAATGCTTACCAGTTAACTGGTTCAGCCTTTACATCCCGAGATCTGCTGGGTTTCTTGTTGAGAACAGACGCTGTCTTGGCCGTGAGGCAACAACTTAAACTCAGCAAGCCAGGCCTTGTCCTTTCCTGGGAAATCTTAATACCGCATTAGCCCTCAGCGAGGCACGCCAGCAGCAAGTTGGCCCGCTGAGTGCGACAGGATCTCAGACCCATCCGGCTTTATGGCTAGCGTGCCGTCAGCGTTTACTCCTTCAGGGGGCTCTGTCAACAGGGTGGTGGTGTTATCTGGCTGCTGGCAGAATCTGGGATAGACCAAAGAGTCAGGCTGATGGGTCCCCTCTGCTCATGTTTAGTGAGGCGGGGAGGGCAGCGATTCGTGTAGACCTGCCCTTAGCTTCTGCAGCTTGGTTCCATGGAGCAGCGCCGGGAGCGTGCCATCTCAACAATGAGCTTAACCCCGGTGAAGAAAACAGCAGAATGAGCAGTCAGGCACCTGGCTGCAGCAAATAACTATTCCAGGCAAAAATGCTGAATTGCCTCTTGCTTTATTTTATTGGGAGGGGATGCTACAGTTGACAATTTCAGTATCTTTGCATGGGGTCTTGGTTGGGGTGACATGGGGCTATTCATCTCGGAGGCACTTGAGGGCTCTCTGCCGTCTCCAGCAGATGAAGCTGCAGTGGTTAGACCAGTTGGATTTTCTCTGTAACCATAAGGGGTTGGCATTCTGTTTCAAAAGCATCACAAGTCTGCAGTTGGGTGTATTTGGACCCCTGTGGCTTGTGGGGTCCTGTCCTTAACCTCCTTAAGGCTCTGTGAACTATTAAGAGTTCTGCAGTAGGATGGACCTGGCTATGGACAATGCAGTCCCGGGACTGATAGCACACAGTGCTCTTCCACGCTATAGATCCTAGCCATCTTGCACTTTTTATCCTTGACTTGCCCAGTGATACCGAAGTATTGCAAGGATGACGGGACCGTGCATGTGGTTATTTAACAGGCATACACTGCCTACTTGGACAAAGCATTTGCCAGCTCGGTCACCATGTGCTGGTTAGTGCATCAAATCCTTATTGTAGTGGTTAGCAAAGGTTCTGCCCCCTCCTCCGTTTCTGTTCATGGTGGGTGCAGAAACAGGAGGCCAACAGCTTAGTCTCCAGACTTGGGCTCCTACATTGAAATGCGTTTGGTTTAGCGTTTTGAGGCCCAGGTTGGCACTGAAGCAGTTGGACCCGATGTCTGCATAGACACAGAGACTGCTCGCCTTTGCTGCTGCCTTCTGTGTGCAGTGTCTCCCCTTGCCCCTGCTTAGCATGAAGGGAAATGGAGTTGTCGATAACGCCAATCTTACTACAAAAGCAGTAACTAAGCCAGAGGATTGGCAGCATACAGTTACTTAGATCAAAGCATAGAACACTAGAACTGGAAGGGACTTCGAGAGGTCGAGTCCAGTCCCCTGCACTCACGGCAGGACCCAGTACTGCCTAGACCATCCCTGACAGGTGTCTGTCTAACCTGCTCTTCAATATCTCCAGTGATGGAGATTCCACAACCTCCCTAGGCAATTTATTCCAGTATTTAACCCCCTGACAGGCAGGAAGCTTTTCCTAATGTCCAACCTAAACCTCCCTTGCTGCAAGCCCTGCTTCTTGTCCTATCCTCAGAGGCCAAGGAGAACAAGTTTTCTCCCTCTTCCTTGTGACACGCTTTTAGATACCTGAAAACCGCTATCATGTCCCCTCTCTGTCTTCTCCTTTCTAAACTAAACAGGCCCAATTCTTTCAGTCTTCCCTCACAGGTCATGTTTTCTAGGCCTTTAATCATTCTTGTTGCTCTTCTCTGGACCTTCTCCAATTTCTCCACATCTTTCCTGAAATGTGGTGCCCAAAACTGGACACAGTACTCCAATTGAGGCCTAATCAGCGCAGAGTGGAGCAGAAGAATGACTTCTAATCTCTAACTTTTGGAGGGCAATTTATAACGAAGGGAAGGGGGGGGGAAGGTAATTGTAGCAATAATTTAATCTGGGGAAATGAGCTTCTCCCTCAAAATCTCATGGTACTATATTTTTGGTAGTCTCTGTGGTGCTACAGGACTGTTCCTTGTGCTGTCAGTTGTAGTGCCGGTGCTAATGAGGCTAATGGAGTGGGCTAGAAGTGTCCCATATTCAGTCTTTGATGTAAATGAGATGTTAAATGCAGAGAAGGCTGGCTTGCTTCCATGTAACAGCTCATTTTGCACACACACCCCTCCCCAATCCTTTTCTGTTCTAAATTCTGGATTCCTGTTTCCACTCCAGCTTCCAGCTCATCTGAGGAAGTAGGTTTTGCCCGCGAAAGCTCATGATACTGTATATATTTTTGTTGGTCTCTAAGGTGCCACAGGACTACTTGTTTCTAAAGTTAGAGATGAACACGGCAGCCCCTCTGAGGCTTCTGAATGACAACTAACTCCTATGCAGCACTGATGCGTGGATCTCGAAGCATTCTACCAAGAGAGAAAGTATCTCTCTCCACTTTAAGGAGGGAGAAATGGGAAGCACAGAAGGGAAATGACTTTGCTAAATTCATAAAATAGATCAGCAGCAAAGCCGGGAAACAGACCAGTTCTGGCCCCTCATCTGGGACACCAACTTTGCACAGGACCACGTTGCCAAATAACTAAGGGTGCATCTAGATGGCACCCTTCTGTCAGAATAAGCTATGCACTTTGCGCTACACAAATTGCGCTACGCAAATTGCGTTGTTTATTCCGAGTCTAAGTCGAAAGAGCTTATTTTGAAATTTCAAAGTAAGACACTATTCCAACAAATCCCTTAACCCTCGTGGGTGACAGGGAGGCAGGAAATAGCAGGCGCTTTTAAAGAAGCAGTGTTGATCTTTCAGGGTACTTCCAGTATCCTGAAAGAGCAACGCAGTCTAGACGTACCCTAAAAGTGTCATGGAGACTCGTTGCAAAAATGTCCAAAGCCATTGTTGGGTTTTGTTCTTGTTGCTTTGTGCAGACATTGCTAGTGAGCGTCCCAGAGAGCATTAGAGCAGTCTGAAGGAAGCACGAAGCATTTGAAATGTCATGAAGGGCAAAAGGAAAGGTGTCTGCTGTATGCTGACTCAAAGCAGACCCACTTGCTGTGGGTTTTGGATGGGCTTTTCAGGTGTTCCAAGTGACCTCAATGGGACTTACGTGTTTAACTTGCTTAAGCAATCTTCCAATGCTCATCCTTCAGCCCACAAACCTCCATCTTGTTTAACACGGGTTCTCCTCCGTGTGCTTTAGAAAAGTCGTAAGGTGTTTCACTTGCTGCCCATGTGCTTCTGAGGCTGGCTCCTTTAATGGACCTCCCCTCGCATGGCGCTCTCGTTGAAAGTGTTCTGGGAGGAGGCTGGACTAGCACAGCGTTCTGTAAGAATGCTTTTTACTTCTCATTCTCAAGGGACTGTGTGCTGGTGTGAGAATTGTGTGCTCTGTCACACAGCGGTTTCACTTGCATTGGCAGAAACCTTCTTAAGCAGATATTAAATCAGCCTCTCAAAACTTACCTTGGGAGTGGAGGTGGTAAAATCCCCCTCCCCCTTTAAATATGATCACGTTGGTCAGCATGAGCACACAGATTTTTAGCTGGGATAGTATTTTGCCATTACTTGATATCTGGAATTAGTATGGGAAAGACCAATGAAATCCTTCCATTTATCCTGATTTTGTGTCTACCACTTCTTGCTGCTTCTGCCAGTGTTTGAGGCCCAAAGGTTCTCCCTGAATCAGCCATATCCAGCAATGACAATAGCACCCTGTGCTCTTGGAAGGTGTTTGTCTAGTTATGTGTTTTTTCTCCTGCTCAGGCAGACGATGACCAAGTTCTAGGCTTCCACCAAACCTTTTTGTTGAAAAGTTTTCAAGGTGCCTGGGTATGCACCAATGAAGTCTTCAGGCTAGCCCTCCACAACGTGTAACCTCTGCCCTCTCTCCATCTCTGGTGGTCTTCACCCTCCTTCCTGAGTAAGGCATGCTCTCTGCTTGCTCTCACACCTTGTTTGGTCTTGTAGTGTCTGAGCAGCATGGCTGTGGCTTGTGCGTTTTCAAACCAATAGGACCAGTCTGTGATTCTCCAAGGCGGTGTGGTTTGGAAGCGATTGCTGTAGAGTTAATTTAGAATAACTAATTCTGAACGTGTCGTGTCCAAGGGGGTGTGGAACAGTTCCGATTTGGACAAAGGAGTGTGCCGTTTGTCGCTTGGGGAACCGGGGGTGCTTGTGATGCATGGTGAACATGTGGAGCATTGTTTGAAACGCTCCAGATGAGACGTCCCGAAAATCTGAAAGAATCTGTGACCTGACGACTGTTCTAGCACTTTTGTGGGTAAAACGTGTGTCAGTCAGGAGTGTGGAAAAAAATACTCCTGATCGTCAGTTTCACCAATCAAAGTGCTGGTGTGCACAGTGGGAGACTGGTACTGCTGCTCGTTGGGGGTGATGTAATTATGGTGATGGGAGAACTCTGCTGCTGGCAGAGAGAGGCTATGCAGGGGAGCCAGTGGCGCGGCAGCAGGAGGATAGCGGTGCCAGTCTGAGGTGTAGACCTAACCTAACTCTCCCCATGGGATGGTATCCGAGGTACTCCAGAACGGTTGGGTGCCAGAGCTAAGATATATAAAATAGGCTTGGTGGCCAAAACCAAAGGAGAATGTCTGTGTGCCTACAGAAGTGTAACAGGCAAGAGGGCTGAATTGGAAGGTCTGGCAGTGGAAATGAATGGCATTGCTGGAACATGGTTGGTTTCTAAAAATCAGTGGGAGACACTGATACCAAGTGTTCAGTCGATTTTTAGAGAGGCAAATGCCGAGTCTTAGGAATATGCTAGCAGAGCTATGTAGTACAGGCCTCTGGGTCAGGAGAAAAGCCTGAGTGCTAAGGCAGCAAAAAATCCAGGAAAGCAGTAATAAGGGGTGACTTCATTCTATAAACTGACCAAAAAGTTAAAAATCTTTGGAACCGTTAGGAAAGGGATCTATCTGATGGAAAATATCATCATGCTACTGTCTAAATCCGTAGTACACCAAAATCTGGAATAGCGCATGCAGTGCCGGTCTCCCCATCTTATTTATATATGGAAAAGCAACCGAGAAGGGCAACAAACTGATCAGAGGCGTGGAACGACTTCCAGATGAGATTTGAAAAGACTGAGGCCATTCGTTCAGCTTTGAAAAGACATGACTAAAATCCTGACTGCTGTGGAGTAAATAACATGTCCTTATTGTTCACAAAATACATAGAGATTCTCAGGGACACTTGACATCCCATTCGCTATTCCAGGACATCCCATCGCAACTACAGCAATTGCTTACGTGGAAAAGTAAAATGTCAAAGGTACTTCATGTATTTAGCTTTTCTTAATGTAGACTAGCAGCTGGAAACAGAGAAGAATTAGTGCTATGCACCCAGACAGCTCTGCATGGTCCACCCTCTGGAACCTCCCCAAATCATCGTGGGCCTCCATGCTTAGACCTCGTTAGTGCTGCTGGCTTTCATGCAAACTCCCTTCTGAGGATTAGCCCCACCATGGCATTATTTCTCAAACTAACGTCTTACCATATTGGGGTTTATTTTAACATAATTGACTGCTTCCTTGACCTTCATAAGACTTGTTCCCATTTCACCACACGACTATTTCAGTTTGTCGCTGGGCTGTTCTTTCGGGGCCGGGATAAACAACTCCTGACACCACCAGTTTGTGTGAGTGCAGTTGCATCTTTATCTGTAAGGGTGTGTCTCGACTACAGGGTTTTGGTGACAAAAGTGGACTTTTGTTGACAAAACTATACCTGCGTCTACACTGCCGCCGAGTTCTGTTGACATAACGTCAACAGAACTTGGCAGTTTTGTCAACGGCAGCAAACCTCATTCTACGAGGAATAACGCCTTTTGTCGACAGAGTTCTCTCAACAGAAGGCGTTATTGCATCCACACTGTCCTTTGCGTCTACACTGTCATGTCAACAAAGCAGCTTGCTTTGTCGACAGAACTGGCTGTAGTCTAGACGCTCTTTGTCAACAGAAGCTTTGTCGACCGTATCTGTCGACAAAACTTCTGTTGACAAAAGCCTGTAGTCTAGACGGACCCTAGGAGTCAAGTGGTGCTGGACAATAATAAAATCTGTGCTAAATCTCCACTAAATCTGAGAGAAAAATCTGCTGTCAGTAAGCTGCGTGTGTAAATCCTACATCACTGAATTATGGGTTGAACATCTAAGAAGAGAATTCTGGATATATTCAAGCTGAATGGGATTGTTGAGAGGTGTAAGCATGACATCACTGTTGGCATCAGCTGCTGAATCTTGTTTCCAAGCGTGTTTGAATGTATTTGGCATAGTGAAGAGCTTTTAAAACTTTTTTTCCCCCCTCTCTCCATAGGCTGATGAAGATCCTATCATTGGATTCCACCAGATATTTCTATTAAAGAACATCAATGATGCCTGGGTTTGCACCAATGACATGTTCAGGCTAGCACTGCACAACTTCAGCTGAGCTGGTACCCCCAAGGCACCTGTGCTTTCTCTTTCTCCTGCCCTTTACCGATATATTCACACTCACAGAACATTCCAAATATCATACACAAACCTGCAACATCGCAGCGAGTGCGCAAGATCCATGACCTGCCCTTCTGCCAAGTTTACGTTGTGTCACTAGATGAGTTTCTTGTGCATGATGTTTGGAAGTTAGACTTAGCTGCATTTGACAAGAGAAGTGTGTGTTGTATCAGCATGCCTCGGAAAGAGTCCATAATGCAAAAGGTTGTGTCTTTATGTACTGACAAGTTGCTCTAGTAACCCAAAGAAACGAGAGGAAAGAACAGCAGCCTGTACAGCCCAGATACTGATTTGTTTCAGATGTCTCAATGCTACATTATACAATAATAAAACCATAAGATTTTCTTAACCGTTTAAATTGTTTTAATGACTTGGGTGATAAGTGCGTAACCATACAGTCTTAAGCCAGTTCTTTGGTTCTCCTGTGTCAACCGGGCTAGGCAAACATTTAGAATCTTGAAAGCCCACTAAATGCTTTAGTTCTAACCAATGTTCCTTCTAATTTTTTCCACCCATGTACAGAATAGTATTTTCTATGTGCACCAAGGCATGTACAGATGTGCACCACCACTAGACCCACATGGTGCCAACTGTGGGCACGCTGCTGATCACTTGGGTGGCGTTTGAATCTCTCCTGGGCAGATGTTCCCTGGAAGCAGAGCAGATAGTGCTCTGCTTACAGGGAACACTGGTTTTAACTGTTCACTCCCATTATGTCTCTTGCAACTGACAACTGGTCCAAATATTCCTTGGCCATAAGTCTCTTCCTTGCTCCTTCCTTCAGCAGCCAAATGTGGAGGCTTGTGGCTCATATTTTCCTGTATTAAATTAGACTTGAGTGGTTTAAGCTTTTTCTTAGTCTTCATTTTATGCAGAAACACAGAGGCGGGGATGCACCCAGTTGACAATCACGGCAATATGTATGAAGTTACCTTCTGTCATAATACTTGCTAGTGTGTCAACCATCACTGAGTCCTTCCAGCTAAAAATGCCAGCTGAGTTTCCTCTGGGGCATGTAACCCCAGCTATCTGCATGGCCTGTAGAGCTATGGGTTGTGTGCTTGTCTCTAAATTCCCACTCTAGCTCCATTCAGCCTCTGAACTTCCCCTGTGGTTTGAATTGGGTATGGGCTTCAAACTCTGTTGTAAACCAGCATGTAGTGTTCTTGTTGCTATGCCTTCAGCTGCCCACAGCCATCCCAGAGGTGGCAGCATTTCTGTGGCGAAGGGATCCCTGTACATGTTGAGTCCTTCTAGATTTTCATAGGAAACAAGGTGCCACGTTAACTAGATTGCATCAGTCACGTTGCTTACTACTGGCTAGCCTGTTGGGGCCAGATTTTCACAAGTGCGCAGAACTCAGGTGTTCCCATTGAGACACGGACAGGCTTCCAAGCTCTCTTGAAAATATGGCCACTCATTTTGGTTCCTAAATGGGAGGAGTTCTCTCCTGAAAACAGGCGCTCTCGCTGGCATGCTCACTGCAGTGTCTTAATTCCTCATACTATTTAGCGCTCTAACTTGCTGGTCACCTCAATTGTTAATGGGTAACAAGGAATAGGAAATTAACAGCATGCTACTCCTATTACTGCTTCTCTGCCGTAGGAAGAGCATCACAATGTGCTGTTAATTCCATAGGAGGATTAGTCCTTAGCTGAAAGTCCCTTTTGTACAAAAGGGCCTTCATGGTCAGGGACTACTGTCATCAAACTATTGCTTTTTGATCTCAGGATGGGAATCCCTCTTTTCTGCTATTAGACCCTAGATCTATCTTCTTCCAGTCCATTCTTGAATTAAAAGGCTGGCTGTAACGGAGTTAACTCTCCCTAATCAAATCTGTTCTGCTGAAAGATCCTGCCTCTAAACCCAGACATCCCTTGGTCTCTGCATCCAACTCTGTAACTTGCTCTTGCAAGCGAGCTACCTAAGTACTAGGCTCAAGGAGTGATGCTTCCAATCAGCTGCTTAACTTCTGACGTAGCAATAAGTATCTTCCCCCAGGTTGATCAGCTCTCGGTCCCTATCTGGCAAAAAAATGCAGGCCAGTTCCACTCGGTGCTATTCCAATGTCAACTGTTGCACAGATGCTCTTGTGCTGCTGCCTGCATCTCATAGCAAGTGTTGGAGTGACTTCTGAAACAGCCCCCTATGCATGTAGGGGGACTGCTTGGAGGGAGGAGAGGGGACGTTGCTGCCCCCTCTAAACAATTCTAGGTGGGGAGGATGCATTCTACAAACCCAAGTTTTTCATTCCAGAGAGTGTCTTGTCCTGCCTGCCCTGAGTGAGACTTTTGGGATCCTCCCAGGGTACCATGCTTGGTTGGAACATCATGTTGGCCTTAATATTAGCAGTGTTAATAGCCATATCAAAAAGATGCCTTAAGAAAATTCCCAAATATGATGCTTGCAGACAACCCACCTCATCCTTATGAATGATTGCATGTTGACTAGAGGATGGAAAAAGGGAAAAACATGTTCCTTGCTCCTAAGAAGGGAATAACTGGCTTCTGTTTACACTAAGATGTGTTTTGAACATCTGCCTCCGCTCCTGGCGTAACTGGCTTTAGAGTCTTGCAACCCTGTCCCTTGGTGGCAAATATGTAGTGCAGTTGTAGCTACCTCGGATAGCTCTCTGGCATTGTCTTAACAGCAAATGATAGATTCTAACCCTAACTCAAATTGGAAGGGGAGAATTTCTAAGCTAGCCTGCACCATGGACTTGAAAACATCAGTCTGCAAAAGCAGTTGGCTGTGACTGCCTCGCCCTGTCATGCCAAAGCTGCTCTCTCGGGAATGGGCTGGAAGACTGTTGTGCTGCTTCCCACTGAAATAGGGTGACCTGTTTACCTCTTGATACTCTACCTTTGCTCCAGATGTGACCCTTCTTGGACTACCTCTGGGTCTCCATCCACTGGAGATAAATATGAAAATGTGCCATAGCCGTTAGCGGGTTTAGCAGCAGAAAATGGAAAAAACAGCCCTGCTTCGGTGGTTGAATGATAGTTTACCCAGTGCTTCAAGGCAGGACTTCTGTGTATTTATGGACGACAACATGTCTTAAACTGACCCGCAAGGCTACGGCGCTCTCCAAGTCAGCTGTGTGGAATAAGATGATACATTCAGTGTAACTGTACTGTACGATGATGGCTTGTTCTGATTGTACCTGTGACCAGTGTGTTAATAAAGATTTTTCACAAACATTGTTTGCTTGGGCTCAAGCCAAGCACATGCAGACTAGATCAGGGCTGGCTGGGTCCTAATAATGGAAAAATTAGGAAGTTGGGGAGGGGGGAAGAGTACAGAATAGCTCAGCTTAATTAAAGCACTCCTGCCCTTGGGTGTGAAATAGCTCATCCCACCCACTTGGCTGCTAAGCAGAAAACAGGCCTCCGGGACTCGGACTAAACCAGTGCCCTGCTCGCAAGGGGGGCGGGCCTGAATGTCTGTCCTGTCCCCACAAGCTGAGTTTATGGGGCTACTGTGCTTTGCCTGCCCTGCAGGGGAGTTGAACAAAGATCTCAGGCCTACCTAAGTGTATTAGGTGACATCTCCTAAATCCTAGTGGTGACAGCCAGCTGCTTTCAGCCAGCAGTGCATGACAGGCCGTTCCGTTATTCCTCTCAGCTGCCAGCTTTCACAGGCTGCCTTCACACTGATGGGGCGGATGCGTGGGGGCGGGGTGTCTTGAATCGGATCATTTGACGGTTCTGCAGCCATGGACTCACATCCCATCTCCTGTTGGTCCCGAAAGAGTGGCCCGAAGGGAGGGCGCGTTCCGTGTGACGGTGCAGCCGAAGTGCAAGGCCCAAGCCTGGAATGTGGCTATAACCCTGCTGCTGGATGAAGGGCACTGTGGGGTCCCGTCCCAGGCAGGGGAGGAACTGCCTGGATTTGACTGTGACCCAAGGAAAGCTTCTCGTTGGGGTGAAACAGCATCTCTAGGGATCACGCGCAAGGGGAAGATCAAAGTCTTGGGATTCACCGCAGCGTTAAAAAGCAGCTCAGATCTCTCAACGTGCCATTGGCAGGTCCCCCCAAACACGTCACCTCCGTTTCTCCTTGTTTGTACATCTCTGCGCCACAATCCGTAAGTGTCAGTCTACCGCCACCCTTTACCTGCGGGGGGGGGGCTCAAACTCATGGCCTGTGCGATTGCGCAACACGAGGACTCCCAGTGGGCCTGTTGCCAGCCCCAAGCCTGTCACTCCTCTCCCCCCTCCATAGCACCCTGTCCCCAGAGCATGTGGCTTTGGGAGGGACCCAGCGTCATGCAGTGGCAGCAATCATGCCCCCCCCCTCCCCTGCAACTTCCCTGGGGGGCAGGAGCTGCAGGTTGGGGGAAGAGGGTGGGACAATGGCAGGAAGGGGTGGGGCTCAGGGCTGATAAGACAGGTCCCCTGGGAGGGCTGAGCTGATTGCACAATCACTCCAGCTGGGATGGGGAGTTGGAGACCCCGGCTTTATTCCCCCATCCCCCCACCTGTTGCAATGGGCGCTGAGAAACTCAGTGTAAATAATAGGCTTTCTCCTGCGCGGGCACATCAAACCCCTCCACACCAGGCTCTTGTCATGAATTTCAGGCCGTTTACTCCGTCGCCAGATCCCCCAGCTGGGAGTTCAAAGGAAGAACGCTCACTCGGGTATCCGTGAGCCAGCCGGCAGCAGGAAAGGAAGCCTTGCGCTGTTGATGCCTTCTCTGTTGCCCAGCTGGAAAGCGATGCAAGTGCTGCCTGCATGCAGCCGAGACCCTGCCTGCCCAGTTCAAGAAGGAGGGGGGCCTGTCTGCGTCTGAATGTAGCTTTTGTACGGGCAGGGGCAATAATTCTGGAAGAGGGGCCACTTCACAAATTTCGGAAGTGGCTGTGGGCTGCCCCGGAAGGGGAGGGCCGTCAGGCGGAAGGAGTGAAGTTGAGAATTACCCTGCTGGGTGCGGTGACCTTATTTTCTGAACCAGCTGCAGCTAGGGAGAACAGTTTAATTGAAATTATGAAATAGATTACCTACTTAATAACCACTGAAGGTGCTAACAGCTCCCTGAGTGGTATCCTTCCTGTTTTAGGAATCTGTCTGTTGACTTGGATTTTTTTATCTGCTTTGGTTTAAGTACCCATTCTCCAGATTTTTAATGATGCTCTGTTTCCCACTCCCCTCCCTTTTTCTTTCTCTCTCCTCTCCTCTCCTCTCCCCTTCCCCTCTCCTATTTATTTTGAGTTTTCATATCCCCAATTCATAACTCTGGTCATCTGAAGAAGTGGGCTGTGCCCACAAAAGCTCATGATCCCATCTACATATTTCATTAGTCTATAAAGTGCTACCAGTGTGTTTAACTTTCTCCTGTTAATCAAACTTTGTTTTAAATAAAGTAAAATGTTATGTCCAACGCAACAGGTTTCAATGTTTTCTTTATGGGAGAGGTGAGGAACCCTTTTTGGGCCTGGGGTTACTGACCTCCCCTCCAAAAAATCTGGGCTTCCCATAGACCAGATTTACTGTTCTGGAGTTAGTGGATTTTATGGACCTCCTTAGGCTCTGGGATAGGGACAAGAATGAGGAGTACAGTGCGTGAGACAGGGCTGCCAGCGAGTGAGGTAGGAATGGGGTGCAGGATCTGGGTGGGAACAAGGGTGCAGAAGCGGGCTGGGAGTAGGGTGTGTGTGGCCAGGAGGAAGGAGCAGGGACAAGGGAGGGGATTGGAGCAAGTTGGGGGTTCTAGATCTTGGGGAGGGGTTCTAGATCTTGGGATGGGGAAGTGATGGGATTGGGGTGGGGGGTCTGGACATGAGGAAGAACCTTACCTGGCTTTGTGCCCCCTTGCAACAATGGCTGCCGCCATGCGATCCAGGGATAGCCCCAAGGCACACAGCCTGGGGCCAGCCTCTGGGGCCAATGGGCACAGGCTGCCCCAGAGGTGCTGCAGCCCGGGGCAGGTCCTGGAGGCACCACAGACAAGAGGCCGCCCCAGAGGCACTGCTACCATGGCCATGTGGCTTGGGGCCAGCCCCAGAGGCACTGCAGCCACATGGCCCCAGGCCACTCCAGAGGTGCCACAGTCTGGGACTGGCCCCAGAGATGCTACTACCATGGCGATCGTGCCAGCCCTGGAGATGCCGCTACTGTGGTCAGGCGGTCGGGGGCCGGCCCTGGAGGTGCTGCCATGGCCGGGTGTCTCCAGCCTCTGGGGATAGCTCCAGACCACATGGCCATGGTAGTGGTGCCTCCGGGGCCGGCCCTGTTACGGAGCCTCAGCCCCAGGCTCTGTCCAGTGCTTCCACTTTGAAATGAACAAGAGCCCCCGCGGGGGACATTTCAAAGGCGGAATGTGGCAGTTCTCGACTAATCAAATAGTCAATGGAAATCCTATCGACACTTTGATTAGTTAATTAATCGAAATTTAGCATCCCTAGTACATACCAGGTCAGCGCCCAGACTACTGTACTAGGCAACATAATATAGGAAGGAGATGGGCAGCCCTCAGTGGAAAAAGAACAGGATAACTATTTAGAAAAGCTAGACATACACAAATCCAGGGGGCTGGATTTAATGCATCCATGGGTGCTGAGGAAGTTGGCAGATGTTTCCAAAGGCTCTGCAAGGACTTGTGGCGATCAAAGGAGGTCCCGGGTGCTTGGAAAAAGGCATATGTGGTGCCCATCTTTTAAAAAGGGAAGAAGGACAATCCAGGGAACTACAGACTGCCCGGTCAGCCTCATGTCAATCCCTGGAAAAATCATGGAAGGGATTCTCAAAGAATCCATGTTGAAGCACTTGGAAGAGGGGAAAGTGACCGGGAATAGTCAGCATGGATTCACCAAGACCAAGTCATACCTGACCAATCTGATTGCATTCTATGACAAGGTACCTGGCTCTATGGACAGGGGGAAGTCAGTGGATGTGATAGACCTCGACTTTAGCAAAGCTTTTAAAACAGTCTCCCACAATATTCTTGCCAGCAAGTTAAGGAAGTCTGGATTGGATAAATGGACTGTAAGGTGGAGAGAATGCTGACTTGATGTCTGGCTGGAAGTCGGTTTCTAGCAGAGTGCCCCAAGGATCCATTCTAGGGCTGGTTTTGTTCAACATCTTTATTAATAACCTGGATGAGGGGATGGATCACACCCTCAGCAAGTTTGCAGATGACCCTAAGCTAAGGGGAGAGGTAGATACATTGGAGGGCTGGGACAGGGTCCAGAGTGACCGAGACAAAGTGAAGGATTGGGTCAAAAGAAATCTGATGAGGTTCAACAAGGACAAGTGCGAAGTCCTGCACTTGGGACGGAAGAATCCCAAGCATTGTTACAGGCTGGGGACCGACTGGCTAAGTAGCAGTTCAGCAGAAAAGGACCTGGGGATTGCAGTGGATGAGAAGCTGGATATGAGTCAATAGTGTGCCCTTGTAGCCAAGAAGGCTAATGGCATATTAGGCTGCATTAGGAGGAGCATTGCCAGCAGATCTAGGCAAGTGATTATTCCCCTTTATTCAGCACTGGTGAGGCTACAACTGGAGTATTGCATCTAGTTCTGGGCCCCCCATTACATAAAGGATGTGGACACATTGGGGAGAGTCCAGCGGAGAGCAACCAATATAAGTAGGGGGGCTACGAGGCGAGGCTGAGGGATCTGGGCTTGTTTAGTCTGCAGAAGCAGAGAGTGAGGGGGGATTTGGTAGCCTTCGGCTCCCTGAAGGGGGATTCTAAAGGGGATGGAGAGAGGCTGTTCTCAGTGGGGGCAGATGGCAGAACAAGGAGCAATGGGCTCAAGTTGCAGTGGGAGAGGTCTAGGTTGGATATTAGGAAAAACTATTTCCCTAGGAGGGTGGAGAAGCGCTGGGATGGGTTCCCTAGGGAGGGGGTGGAATCTCCATCCCTAGAGGTTGTCCCAGCTTGACAGAGCCCTGGCTGGGATGATTTAGTTGGGGTTGGTCCTGCTTTGGGCAAGGGACTGGGCTCGATTTTTCTCTTTCAACCCTGTGAGTTGATGATTCAGAGCCAGGAGAGGCAGGAAGCTGACTTAGCACCCCTGCTGCACCGCTGACCGGGAGCCGCTCAAGGTAAGCCCCTCCTGCCCCAGCCCAATACCCCAAAGCCAGAGCCCCCTCTTACTCTCCACAGTTGAGTTGCGGGCATCAATAATTTTCTTCGACTGGGTCATGAGAAAAAAAGTTTGAAAATCACTGAACTAGTTGCTCCCTGACCAGCGAAATCAAGACAAGATGGGACTGCAGCGGAGAAATTCTCATGGTTAAGTCAAGGTAGAAACCAGGGAGGAAACCCTGGGACTTTTCTCCCTAGTTCTGCCAAAGCCTGTGCGTATGTCTGCAGTGCACTAAGAGCTGTGGCTGGCCCGGGGCAGCAGACTCAGGGTTTTGTGCTGTAGGGCTGTTGCACAGCAATGTGGACAGTTGGGTTTGGGTTGGAGCCCAGCTTTTGAGTCCCCGGGGGGTGGGGAGGGTACCAGAGTGCAGACTCCACTTGAAGCCTGTGGGGCTACACTGCAATCTTATGGCCCCAGCCTGAGTCAGATGGCCTAGGTCCCCATGTGCCCTAGATGCATGAGTGGCCCTTCAGAAGCAAGGAGAGGACCCAACATTCTCTTTGACATGGTACCAGAATTTCCCCAAGGGGCTTAGGTGCTGCCGCTGCTGGTCTTGAAAGACCCCTGAGCTGGATGGGCCAAGGCCCGTCCAGGCAGGTGCTGCTTTCGCAGTGCAAGGCCCAGTGCAGAGATTTGGATTAACACGAGTGAGCTGCAGATCACGTCTCCACGGGGGCAGTACAGCAGCTGCCTCCAGGTGGGAGCCTGGATGCAACATCTCTCCCAGGAGCAGTGCGCTAGGAGCCCCAGCACGGCACCTGCACAGGAGGGAAACGAGGCAAGAGCTTGTCCCCGCGACTCCCAATAGCTTCACCCCGCAACAATACCTTCAACCCCTCTTCTCCCAAGGTCGTCTGCACCCGTAACAGCCCCCTACCCTGCCCTGTGTAATGGCACCCCCAGAACAGCCCCCCATTAATGGGACCCCCACCCCATAACAGTCCCTCACCTACCATATCAATACCCCTGCCCCGTAGCAACAGCCCCCGTCTGACAACACCCCACCCCAAACAATACCCCCTGCCCCGTAGCAACAGCCCCCGTCTGACAACACCCCACCCCAAACAATACCCCCTGCCCCACAGCAACAGCCCGCCCAGCACCTGCGGGCCGCGCCCCTCCCACATGGCGCTCGGGGGGGGGGGGTCTCGCCCCCGGCCCTGGCTCGGCCGGAACGCGGCTGCCCGGGGCTGGTTTCCGCGGGGGCCGGCGGCGGCCGGACCGGAAGCGGAAGTGGAGTCGGCGGGCCGGGCTCGGGAGCGGGGCGGCGGAGCGGGAAGCGGGCCCATGGCCTCCGCCAGCATCGACATCGAGGACGCGACCCAGCACCTGCGGGACATCCTCAAGCTGGACCGGCCGGCGGGTGAGGGCGCGCCCGGCCCCGCCCCGCCGGCGCCCCCCCCTCCCTCCCCGCCTCCGTGCGCGCGCGCCGGGGGCGGGGCTGCCGCAGGGGCCGAGGCGGGAGCTCGCTCCCCTCTGGGAGACGGGAGCGCGCCGGGACCCCCCCCCCCGGGCTCGGCCTCGTGCGGGGAGACCCTGGATCTCCCGCCTAGCCCCCCCCCCGCCCCCGCGTGTCCCCCCCCGTCCGGCCCGCCCCCCCCCGCCACCGTCCAGTCCTGCCGGCCCCCCCCCCGCCACTGTCCACTCCTGACAGGCCCCCCCCCCCCCTCCCACCGCCCCCCCCCCCGCCACCGTCCAGTCCTTCCAGTTCTGCCCCCCCCCCGCCACCCACTGTCCACTCCCTCCCCCGGGCTCCGCCCCCCCCCCCCCTCCCAGCCCCCCCCCCACCACTGTCCACCCCCCCCCCCCCCTGCCAGGCCCCCCCCCCGCCACCGTCCAGTCCTGCCAGGCCCGTTCCCATTGCGGGCAGGTTACATTTTCAGACACCTTTGTGCTTCTCCCCACATCACCACCTGGGGGGGGTGCTCCCTTTGAACACCCCATTCAGCGACCTCATTATCCTGCCGTCAAATTTCTCCTTGACTCTCAGCAGGGAACTTGGTGACTGCAAGGCTGCTGGAGTGCAGAGAGCCTTGCTTGTCTCATGGTTTTCCTTGTACCTCCTCCCCCTCCCCTCCCCCGTCTGTATTATACCGCTGTTCTCTCTCATTTTATATGGCATTTGTAAGCTCCTCGGGGCGGGGGTTGTTTCGTCGTTCTGTGCCTACCACAGTGAGGGATCCTGATGCATGCAGTGAAGGCTTCTAGGTGCTACAGTAATACAAATGAGATCACAATAATTAATAAGATCTTAACTGTACATCTGCACCTGCTGCACCTCCAAAGCCCCAGCCATTTCCAGCTAAACTCTGCCTAGCCATGCTACGGCAGCCACACGCCTCTCTGGGAAACAGTTCCAACGTTTGGGTAGTACTCGGTATCGTGGCGTCTGGGACAGGAGCACCCTTGGATTCCTGGCCTGCGCTGCTCCACTCCTGGGCTGGGCACCGTGTGCTTAGACTCTGACTCCATCCCAGCATATTGGGTGCCGTCTTGATCCATACAGAGCCAGGGTTTCTGTGGGCCTTGGCGCCAGACTGAAATCAAGGTTGCCCTCAGTCTGCCTCCCTGCAGCCCCGGGAGCCCTGTTCACCTACTGGGGTGGGCCGCAGCGAGGCGAAGCGTGTGTGTGTGTTGCGCTTGCCATGGGGTGTGGGAGGCCCAGTGAAGCTTCCTTTGTGCAACTGAGATGCTCACGTCGGAGCCCTGTCGGAGCGGAGCTCCTCGCGGTCCCAATGTGGCTCTTTGATAGCTTTGCGTTATGCAGGTGCAGATGTGGCTGCCCATGCGAGTGACTCTGCATCCTGTGGGGTTTCTAAAAGGTGTGAATGTTAAAATCAGCGAGGGACGGTTCCCAAACGCCTGATCCGGCGTAATCTCATCAGGTTTCTAGCCTCTCCAGCTACGTTCTCTCCTCAGTCTCTGGTTGGGTATGTAAGTGAAGAGCGCTGGTTTGGCAAAGGGTTGTATCGGCTTCTGTTTTCTAATAGTCAGCTGCCAGCCAGGGCCTTCGAGCGACTGCGGGCGTCGTCTGATGTGCTCATCTAATTCCCGCACCATTTTAGGAAGATGGTAGTAGGCACGTGGGGGTGGGCTGACTGCACAGTCAACCCTGCTGGATTCGCTGTCTGTACAACGCTTCTGTTTAGTGGTGTAGAGCTGACCATTAGTGTCCCTGACGTGCAAAAGCTTCCGATTGTCCAAGTAATCTGGAAACAACTGCCCTCCTGGTTTGTACAGGGAGGCCTTCTGTTTCAGCTTTCCTGGTATGAGCCAAAGGATGCTTATTAATCTCCACCTGTGGGCTGTAGGAGTAGGGATGGTAACTATCGGTTAATTGAATAGTCAAGTAACCTCATGAATTCTTATCAGCTACTGGACTATTCTGTAGTATCCGGGGGCGGGGCTGGCAGCCAGTGCACTCTGGTCCCGCTCCTGAAGAGCCCCCTGCCACTCTATACTGCTGCCTCTGTATCAGAGGCAGTGGTGCGGGGTGCCAGGCTGGAGCTGGTCCTCAAGGGAAGCCAGTCTAAAAACCAGCTCCCCTCACGGACCAGCTGCCTGTCGCCCCGAGCTGCTGCCTCTGACACAGAGGCAGCAGCACAGGATGGCAGTGGCCCCTGTCCAGGAGGGAGCTGAGCTCAGCACAAGCCGGAACTGAATGGGTCTGCTGCCCACCTGGCTCCTAGTACACTTTAAATGCAGAGCCGCAGCAGGCGTAGGTCCCAGACCCGTTGCAAGGGAGGACTGAGCCGGCTGCTGGCCAGCCTGCTAAAAAATTTACTGGCGGGGGGTGGGGGATGCGTGTAGTCTATAGTTAATCAGTTAATCAACAGCACTATTACATCCCTATTTCTTTGCTGTAGTAAGAGGGCAGGTGGGGGTTGTCGGGAGAGGAAGGGTGAGCAAGGGACTATCGGTAGAGCCTTGTATGGATTCAAAATTTGTATCCACGTCTGTATCCTCAAAGGTGAGCCGTGGATAGTCGCAGATTTGCAGGGCTCTGACTGTAGAGGTCAGATGAAGGTTGGCTTGAGCTTCTTAACGGACTTCACTAGCTTATTTGTTTTTCCTCCTCACCCCGCTGTTCCAGTTGTTTGAGAGTTTTTCTTACTACAGGCAGTCCCCAGGTTACGTACAAGATAGGGACTATAGGTTTGTTCTTAAGTTGAATTTGTATGTAAGTCGGAACTGGCTCCAGATTCAGCCGCTGCTGCTGAAACTGACCAGGGGCTGACTACAGGAAGCTGGAGGCAGAATTGCTCTGCCCCCAGCTTCCTGGAATCAGCCACTGATCAGTTTCAACAGCGGCTGAATCTTGAGCCTGGGACAGAACAGCTGAGCTGCCAGGTAGGTCCCTGCAGGACCAACCCAGCAGCACCCCAGCTGCTCTACCCCAGGGTCCACAACAAAAGCCTGGTCTGCTGGGGGGGGGGGGGCACTAGCTGCGCCCCCCCCACCTCCCAGCAGACCAGGGAGACGGGGAGCAAAGCCGCAGCGGTGGCGGGGTGCTGCGCCTCTGAGGCTTTGCCAGAGCAAAGCCTCAGAGGCGCAGGACCCCTCCGCCTCCCCGGCTTTGCTCCAGGTGTCCCTGGTCTGCTGGAGACGGTCCCCAACAGACCAGGGGCACCCGGAGCAGCTTTTCTCGCCCCGGAGGTCGAGGTGGCGGGACCGCTGCGCTCTGGGCGGTCCCGCTGCCTGCGAGCTCTGGGGCGAGAGAGCCCCGTTCGTAAGTGCGGATCCGACGTAAGTCGGGGACTGCCTGTAGTCTAATTATTTGGCTGGATTCGTAACCTAAAGAAACTCTGCATTAGAGCTGCCATTTGACTGAAGATCGTCCCGTGTTCTGGGACGGGGAGTGTTTGCTCTTCCGATCCAAAAGCAATCGTTCGCAGCTGTCTCCATAGATTGTTTTCTGGGCAGTATCAGCATAGACCGGCACTGCTCCATCAACAGCTCAGATGTCACCCGTTTCTAACCTCAGGTTCTCAGCTGGGTTGTCTGAGCTGGCTACTCTCTCTCTCTAGGTATCCAAGTCTCTTAACTCCCTCTCATCCAGATAGGAAAGCTGGTCCTGCCACAAGTCTCATTTTCTCCTTAAAGGGGGGAGCAAATAATCCCTCTGTGAAATCTGCCCCTGCCTGTTAGGTTCCTACTTCCCTGCTGGGGGTTGTGTTGAGTGATCAGTTTCTTTTCTCTGGGGAAGCGTTGCTTCCATGTGTTCTGTGCCACTGGCCAGGGTGAGGCTTTTTTACCTCTTCTAATATAGGTTGAATGTTTCTAGTCCGACACCTTCAGGACCTGACCGGTGCCGAACTAGAGAGTTTGCTGAACCATGGGAGGTCAGTATGGTCTAGCAGCGTTGCCAACGCTTCTCGGAGCCCAGCAAGCAGGGGAAGACATTTAAGGGTAAATTCGAGCTAAATAACAGCCCAGAACCCTGCGAGCCAGGACCGGTGGCTGTAAACAAACTTTATTTGACTGTGGGGAATCTTGGCCACACCCATGCTAAGTAGACATCTGGCTAAAATCCTGCCGGATCACGGATGTTGCCGGTCTAGAATGGACTCATGCTTGGAAAGGAACAGACAGGGCCCAGCTCTGCCCTACAGACCAGCGTAGAAGTGTGATCCTTAACTGGACAGCTATGCTGGCAGGAGCCCCTCATGGAGACGCAGTTACTGGCTCTTGTGAGGAGATGGGTTGTTTCCTTCCTCTGAGTAGTTTTCCAGCCCCAGTGCGTAGCACAATTTTACTGGGGAGCTGTGTCCACGTTAGGGATGCTTGGCCAGTGTAGGATCCTGCTATTCTGACGCCCCTCAAGTGTTCCTAGGCTAGACATACCCTGCGTTTAAACAACCGCTTCTTGTAGCTTAGGGGACTTGGCAGCTTCTGGTGGGAGTCCACCAGATCTTTGTTCATGGGCTGTGCTTGTCTATCTGATCTCTGAGGGTCTCCATACCCTCTCAGGCTCACTCCTCTTCTCACACCCCCTTTCCTCTCCCTTGTTGCTCTTTCCCGAAGCTCTTCTACATCTCAATGCCGGCTGCTGGACTAGAAGTTGCTGGTCAGAATTGCTTCCTGAGTAATGGGTTGTGAGGAACCCTTGCATGTTCGAATTGGCTGCTCCGTGGCCCGGAACGATTCCTTTGCCACGCTGACCTCTGCCCTTTCCTTCTTTGCACTCCTGGGAGGGAGTGGAGAAAGGGCAGCTTTGCACTCCCACAGGTCGCTCACGGGTGCAGAGCTACATCCGCCCGGCTGCTCTTCTCTAGGGATCCTCATGCAGCCTGAGCAAGGCAAGTCTTCCCCACCCTCCTGCCAAAGGCAGCTCGCCCTGTAGCTACCGGAACGGGTGCTAGGTGGCCGGGCTTTCCACATCCGCAGGCTTCCTTGCACTCTGTCCCGAGGGGGAGGGCGGTGGCCTCCCAGCCCAGTGTGGGGAGCCAAAGCCGGCGCAGAATTGGGAAGTTGTGTGGAACTTGGAGGGCGAGTAACCACTGGGCCCGTCTTAACGAGGTAGAGGTGGCAAACGGTGGCAGTCACATGGTTGCAGCCGGTCTCGATTAGGGAGGTCAAATCCCGTTGAATTAGTTCACCCGTTCAACGTTAAGTTTCACTGGTTGACTGATTAAATGGGGGTAAGTGGGGGCGCCCCCACGGTCGGGCTGGAGCGGCCTGCAGGCGAAGGCTGCTGTGGCCCGGCTGCTTCCGACCCGTGGCCTTTAAGGGAGATGCTTACCGGGTAATCAGTTGCCCGTTCCCATGCCTAGTCTCGGCGCTGGAGGCATTGCCTGTGCAGCAGAGAGTAACGGGAGTTTAAAGAACTAGACGGACCAGGATGGAATGGGCTAGTGTTATTGCTTGAGCCTCCAGACGCTTTTCGATCCTCATCAGGGCGGAGGCGAACTTGCGGGAAGGGGAGCAGGAAGCGTCGCTGCTTGAGAGATTCCTTCCGCTCATAGCGGTCTGAGGAGCTCCAGCGATGGGCTAGGTCAGCGCTGGGAAGGGGATCTCTACTGCCGGGAAGAGCTGTCCTGTCCTAGCTTTGTACTTGGGTTTTCCCCAGTGCTAGTTACAAGTTACTGTCTCCCCTTTGCCTTTGTGGTGATGGGCTCTCAGGTTCTCACAGCTCCATTGATTGTCGTTCCTTCCTCTTGCTCTGTCAGCCCTGTCCAATCTCAGTCCTTCGGCCAATTGGACGCTTTGTGAGGGGCTCTTCCCGGAAGCTGCCGCCTGGTCTTTGGGAGAGGCCTCCAGGACAGCAGTGCTGTCTCGTCTCCCCATCTCCCAGCCTACCTTGGCAGCCTCTTGCCTGACGCGTGCCCGCTGCTGCCAGCGGTGCCAGCGTGTTCAGCCTTCGCGAGAGAACCGGGTAGCATTCCTCCCGCTCCTTCCCCAAGCCACTGCCGGCGAGAAGCAGCACACCAGCCCGTCACCCTCTTTCAGAGAGCTGCCTCAACGTGAGCCTCTATATCACACAAAGCGGTGGTCCCTTGCCGGGGCAGCAGGAACCGTCCTGGGCGAGGAGGTGAGACGAACGCCCAGCGTGTGATCGGAGTCTTTCCTTTCTTTGCAAGATGGGGGTGAATGCCCGTCTCTCCTTGAAGCCACGGGGAAGGGCGTAGTAATTCAGGATAATGCTCGTTCCTGGTGATGTGGTTGCTAGAGTGACGCTGCCTCCCTCCCCATGCACACACGAGTCCCCAGGAGCTGGGTATACTCAGCTACCCACGGAGCTAAACGTGACCCTCTACTCTGAGGTGCTGTGGTAGGTCTCTGTGCCAGCCGGCCACGGCCCCCATTGCTGTATGCTGCTCTGCCTGCTTGCATGTGAACCTCCACTACCTCTGGGCAGAGAGAGAGCAGAGACTTTCCCTCCTTTGAAGCCTCCCTTGCCACAGCAAGGTCCTTTCCTGAAGGCACAGCTAGGAAGGGCAGAGTAAAACCAGCTAGGACTGCGTCCGTTTCATGTTGCTGCTGGGGCAGCTGTAGTCGCTGCAGTCCTCCCCCTGCTAGGAGTGCAGTCCGTTCTGTGGGCAGGGCGAACGTCGCTGCCGTCTGCTCTCCGGAAGGCCGGTTACTGTCGCAGGTCTGTTTCTGGGCTGTGAACCGTGCAGCCTCTGCTCTAGCGTCTCTGTCCAAACATGCATTCTTCCCAATGAATCTCAGTTACTTCTTCAGGTGGCCGCGTGAGCTGCTGTCCCTGATGCAGTTAACCGCCCCGTTTGGTCGCTGGGACGCTGGTCTTGCTTCCCGAGGCCCTGCCGTTGGTGGCTGGCGTTGCGTTTGAGCTCAGTGCGCTCTCCGGCGCGGCGACAGCAGAGCCGTAACCTGTGGGTGCAGGAGCAGCCATTTCACAACAAGCCCCTTGCAGCAGCTGTTGCCAGGGCAACAATAACCCAGGTTTCAGTTTTCTGGTCCAGTGAAAATGTCACGCAGCTGTAATAAAGCAAAGAAAGTTTTGCTGAGGCGAGCGGCTGTCAGGTGTCGCGGCACGGGGCCGCGTGGCTTGGGGGCTCGTTCATTTCCGCTGGGGATGGCTACCCCATAGCCCTAGCACTGCGGTGTGGAAACGCGTCTGGCCGCAAAGTGGGGCGGGGTTCCCCCGATTGAAAGGCAGCGTGTTCCAGGCCAGGCTTCCACAGCGAGAGCCGAGGACGGGCCTAGCCTCAAAGCGGCGCTCCTGCTCGGAGCAGAGGAAAGTTTGCACCAAGGGTGAACGTGATCCTTCCGTGCCTGGCTAGCGTGGGGGTTGCATAGGTACGTGGAGGCCAACAGCTGCTTGTCTTGCCACTTGCACAGGGGTTTAGCTGCTGTAGATGCAACAGCGTCTGTAGTTCTCTGCACATACAGGACCAGGCGCGAGGAACCGTTTTTGTGTTGGGGGCCACACACAAGTGCGAAGCAAAAAAACCAACCAAATAAACCCTCACTGATGTGGTCCCTGATGAGGAGGAGACAGACACTTCCCCCATTCTCACACATCAGAGCCTAGCAGGGCCTAGGCTAGTAGATTCTGTGTGCCGTCCTGCAGGGATGGGGGCTGGATCGTCAGCAAGGGCTCCCCAATGCTGGGGTGGGAGCCCCGAGCGTTGGGGGCCGGATCCAGGCAAGCCGGGGGCCTCATTCGGCCCCCAGGCCATAGGTTCCCCACCCCTGTAGTAGATGCTCGGGATGTTAAAATGCATGTCATTAAGTAATCTCAGCGGTTACACATGAGGCGGCACCATCAATTCCCCTGGAGATGGTGCACAAAGGGAGACAACTTTTAAGCTGGCTTCCCACGTGTACTGGCTCCTGCCTGCCGCCCCGGGCTGCTCCCTCTAATACAGAGGCAGCAGTGGCAGGCGGCTCCCTGGGACCTGGTGTCCCTGGGAGCTGACTTTTAAGCCAGCTTCCTGCGTGTACAGGGAGCCTGTAACCGTGAACGTTTGCCGAGCTTCATCGGTTAACCGGTTACACTGTTACTTTCACATACCTACCGGACGCACGGCTGCATTCCCACGGTACTTGACGAGCTCTCTCGGTTTCACGAGGCGTCGGTGCCTAGCCGCTCGAGAGGAATGCGGTAGCTGGGATCCGCCGGCTCAGGCTGCCTGCGGAATCGGGAGTTTCCCACCCGTTAGTTCCTCGTGTCGTTTGGGAAGGCTTGTTCTGCAGCCATAACGACTGGCGTTCGGTGTGGCACTGGATGGCTGGAGATGGCTGCGTTTGGCCCACAGGGCACGGCTGCGTTGGGCCTTCGGTACCCTGAGTTGGAGGGGCTTCTTGGGCATGTTCATCGGCTTCTCCTTTGGGTTTCCTGAGACTTATCCTGATGGGAGAACAGGCAAAGGGCCTCTCCGCAGGGGGGTGCAGGTCGTTCCCCTGCCCAGGCAGCGCACCCCAGCTGGTCAGGCATTGGCGCCCCGAGGCAGGGCATTGCACGCCGCTGTGGGGCGCTTCTGGGATTAAACTTCGCCCGGGTTGTTTTCCCGTAGGTGCAGTGAATGAAAGCCCACGGCCACCCAGCTCGTACAACGGGGACTTGAACGGGCTGCTGGTGCCGGACCCCACCGCAGCTGGAGATGGCACGCCCCTGGCTAAACCCGTGCTCCGAACCGTGCCCCTGGGAGCCCTGCAGGAGAAGCAAGTCATGTAAGTGGAGCCTGGGGAGGACTGAGGAGCTGCGTCCCCCCGCCGCTTACAGTATTAGCTCTGAATGCCTCCCACTCGGTCTCCAGGGACCGTGCCGCAGAAGAGCAGGTCGAGTGACGACCTGACCCGCCACTAATTAGGTGTGTCTGTGAGGCAGCCGGGCACGATGCAGAGTGGAGCCCAGGGGATTCCCCTTTCGCGCCTCGCCGGGAGCGACATCCGAGCCGCTCCAGCAGTGCTCCTGGGAGCAGCCCGGTACCCCGCCTCCTCGGCCCGGCCTGGCCTGGGGCTTTTCTTCGGCATGTTGCTTGTTTCTGAGCTGTTGCTGGGGGAATTGCCTAGCAGCGGGGCTCGCTGCCCGGGCGAGGCGCGGGGTTGGCCTTGGGCCAGCGGCCGCGCGGAGGTATTTGGAGCGTGGCGCAGAGTCAATCTGTCCTCTGAAACAGGAGGGGGGTAGCGGGGCGAGGAGAGAGCTCCCCGGGGACTCGAGGCGGAGCCAGCCAGGCCTCTATGCTCGAGTCTGCCAAAGAGCCGCCCTCTCGGGGACTGATCTGCTGCGTGGCCCCTGGAAGATGCCCCGAAGCGGGTCTGAGTCCTGCACTGAAAAGGCTAGTGGCAATCCCGCGCCGGGGTTCCCCGCCCTGTGTCCCAGAGAGGCCGGGGGTGTGATTCGAGCTCTTTCTTTCCCTTAAAAGCTGCCTCTCCGGAGACGACAGCTCCACCTGCATGGTGATCTCGGCAAAAGATGTGGAGATTGTGGCCAGCAGTGACTCGAGCATCACCAGTAAGGCCAGAGGGAGCAACAAGGTAAAGGGGAGCGTGTCTGACCCAGGTACCCCGTCCTCGCGGGATCTGTGCAGCCCCCGTGGCACGGCCCAGTCCCGCCCTCCCACCTCCCCTGCTGGCCAGTGGAATGTAGCAGCTGTGGGCGGGCCCGGAGGCAGAGGCGCCTCTTGGGTAGCTAGGGCCGAGCTGGGCAGCAACATCTGCTGAAAGCAGAGCACTACTGTGTGTGTCGGCGGCCGCTTGTCTCGCTGCCGGTCCGTCGGGGCTTTTCCAGAGCCCGTGGCGTCCTGTGAGCTGCAGTGACGGAGCCGGCAGAGCAGGAGTAGGCGGGTCCCCTTCGCCCCCCTGCGTGGAACTGGCCAGGCAATCTCTCTTGGTCCCTCGCGGTTCCTTACTTCGCACCTCACCCCAGGGACCGCATGCTGCCCGAACACCCTTCCCTCTCGCTTTTACACGGGATCCCCGGTTCGGCATCCTGCCACCGAAGAACAGCTCTGGCAGTCGCTGCGGTGTAATTGACATTCCTCCCCGCAGGACAGGGGCTTTTCAGCACCTTTGCGGGAAGTCTCTTCCTACACTCAGGGCTGCGGTGCCCCTGCTCGCTCCCAAACGCCCCCGCTGCCGGCCGGAGCCTCCCCTGGCTCCTTGGGTCAGTGGCTGTAGCACAGTGATGTCTGTCTCCTTCCCTGTGCTTCAGGTTCTCTTTGCTGCTTTCCTTCATCCAGGTGAAAATCCAGCCAGTAGCCCGGTATGACTGGGAGCAGAAATACTACTACGGCAACCTGATCGCCGTGTCCAACTCCTACCTGGCGTACGCCATCAGAGGTGAGGCCGGTGTCTGCTGCTGTGCACGTGTGATCCGTACCGTGGATTTCGCTGCTTACCGGGATGCCTTTTTGCCCAGCGCTAGGTGTGACGCTCCCGGTTTCTCGTTCTCCCGGCCAGGGCGGCGTTGTGAGTCGGACAACCTTGGGAGTAGGGCAGTGGTCTCCAACCTTTTTCAGCACGAGATCACTTTTTGAATTAAGTGCAATCCAAGGTCTACCCCAAACCCAAATCCCCTGGCTCCGCCTCTTTCATGCCTCTTCTCCCAGGACCCGCCCCTGCTGACTCCATCCTTCCTCCCTCCCCCGTCCTCCCTCCCTTTCACCAGGCTGGGGCAGAGAGTTGGGGCACAGGCTCTAGTCTTGGGGATTTGGAGTGTGAGAGGGGCGCTGAGCTGAGCCGGGGGCAGAGGTTTGGGTGCTGGAGGGGGCTCAGGCTCTGTAAGGGAGTTTGGGTCTTGGGAGCTCAGGGCGAGGATGGGGCATGGGGTGCAGAAGGGGGTTCATGACTGGGGCAGGGGATCGGAGCTGGCTCCAGCTGGACACTGCTCACCTCAGGTGAGTGGGGGTAAGGCAGGCTCACCCCTGACCTGGGCCTGCACCACTCTCAAAAGCAGCCAGCAAACTCCCTCCCAAATGCTGTTGTACCCCCCTCTGCTCTGTGAAGACAGGATACAGGGTGGGAGGAGGCATCCTGACATCAGCGCCCTCCTTTCCCTGCCCTGCCCAGCAAGCAGTAGGCTCCCAGGGAGGGGCAGCTGAAGCGCTGGCACTTGACAGACTTTTGGCCAAACCAGGCAGGATCCCCTGTCAGAGGCTCCAGGATGGTCCCGTAGATCCCGATCGACTGGTTGGTCAGCACTAGAGTAGGGACGGGGCTGGAGCGGCACGAACAGGTGGATTGACACGCTAAGAGTCGGATGGAGCCCCAGGGGCAGGAGGAGCCGAGGAGTTAGAAGGGTGAGACCTGGAGGAGCCGAGCAGTGAGGGGCGGCTAGGAGGTTGCGCTAGGATTAGCTCTGTCCTTAAGTCCAGACGCCGGCCCAGGAAAAGGGGGGCCGCGCCCTGTGGGAGGGGGGCAGTGAAACCCCAAGATCCGGGAAAGCTCGGGCACGGTGTAGGGAGTTGCAGTCTTCCAGGCCAGCACGAAGGGGTCTGTGTATGTGAGTTAGTCACTGCAGACGCTGCTCCTGGTTGCTCTGGATGTGGGGCTGCCTGAAATTGAACGGAGTCGATAAGCCGGGCCAGAGCCGGGAGCTATAGAGACCTGTGATGGCACATCGGGGAGCCCCCCGACCCTGCACCCCGTCCGCAGCCAGATGTGACTCTCGGTCCCGCCGTAGAATAGAAGGTTGATTTGCTTCTCGGAGATACAGCGCAGACTCAGCACTGTCATAGGAGCCAGGGTAGAGCCTTAGTTCTCTTGGGGGGAAGGGCTTCACAGGCCCCTGAACCCCCCCTCCCTCCGGTCTGGACTCTAGTCTGCTTCCTTCACGCCTCCCTCTGCCCAGCCTGCCCCAACCCCCAGCAGCTCATCCCTCAGACCCCAGGTGGCTACACCCCTTGCTTTGTGTCAGGTTCCACCACCTAGCTCAGGTGTCAGGCGGCTGGGCCGTGCCTACATGCCTTCCCTCAGGGCCCATCCCCTGCTGGACCCTGCAGACAGACACACACACACAGTCCCTGCAGACCAGCATAGGCCAGTAGGGTCACACAGCAACCAGTGACTGCCCAACCAGAGTGGATGCAGGGCCACAAGAGTGAACCGCACACCCGCTACGTCACAAGACCTGACTCCATCCCGCTGGAAGGTGGCTGCTTCTCCAGGGTAACTCTGTAAACAGCCTGGGTAAGCACAGACACTCCCCGAGACAGAGAGGGGCCCAGACACGGGATGAGCAGATGTGCTTCAATTAAGAGCTATTCTGACATTAAAGAAAAACACGCGAAGGAACAGGCTCGCCCCCGAACAGCACTGTGTGCGCCTGGCGGGCCAGGCTGGGGCCGGGGGGAAACCAGAAGGTAGCGGCTGAGCCCGGAGGAAAGAGCCGTGCCGGGTGGTGACGTCTCTCCTTTGTGTTCTCGGCAGGTGCCAACAACGGCTCCGCCATGGTGCGGGTGCTGAGCATCAGCACTGCCGAACGGACCTTGCTGAAAGGCTTCACGGGCGGCGTGGCAGACCTGGCTTTCGCCCACCTCAACTCCAACCAGCTGGCCTGCCTGGACGAGGCCGGCAGCCTCTTTGTCTGGCACCTGGCCATGGACAACGGGAAAATCCAGTATCTTATCGAGTAGTATTTGGGAGGCAGCAGCAGAGCCTGGCTCGGTTTCAGGGCCTTTCCACCCCCGCTTTTTATCTGGTTTCCCTCCCTGTTTATCTCCTGTTTCCCTTAGAGTTTGTCAGCCACGGGGCCTGAGTCGATTTGCTCATCCTGTGAAGGATCATGTGATGGTGGCCAGCCAGTCAGCTCGCAGCTGCACTGATGTATTTATTGAGTAGGGATCACAGAAAATGATCAGTTACAATTCAAACCTTAACGTTAGATACCTTGGAGTAATGGATGCGGGCGGATGCTGGGATCTCGGTGCAGGCTGAAGTCTTTCTGGGTTTTCTCCCCCATTGGCTGAACTATGAGATTTGACACCTTTTAGTACCTCCCAGTCTTGTGCCTAATTAGAGCTAATTTCTCAGGGTTCCCGGGAAGCACATTACTTTATACATCGGGATCACAATTTCCCCTCTCCTGGGGATGAGTACAGCTCCTTCAAAATTACTGGTGTGGCCCATGGCATTTGTAATTATTTACATTCTATGTGGGGGTGTATGAATTGGATCCCTCTGTGTGTTTGGGATGGACTTTATCCATCTCTTGCCATTGTTTTTTCAAGTCATAGCCCAGTGCTGGCTGGAATAATAAAACCCAAAGCCAGCTCCACTTCCAACCCTACAAACCCAAAGAAGTTTCTCTGAGGTGCCCCGATATGTTTCTCTGCCTTGCCTATCTGTCCATTCCTGTAGGTGGAAAATAAGTGAAACTTACAAGGATCTAAGGCTACATCTACACTGGCATGATCTTGCGCAAGAACTCTTCTAGAAGAGAGCGTCTACACTGGTATGTGCGTTTGCGCTAGAGATGTGCTTTTGCGCAAGAGCGTCCGTGCCAGTGTAGACGCTCTCTTGTGCAAGAAAGAGCCGATGGCCATTTTAACCAGAGGGCTTTCTTGCGCGAGAAATTCTTGTTTCCTGTCTACACTGGCCTCTTGTGCAAGAGGGCTTATTCCTGAGCGGGAGCATCATCGTTCTTGCGCAAGAAGCCCTGACTTCACACATTAAAACATCAGTTTACTTGTGCAAGAACTTGCGGCCAGTGTAGACAGGCAGCAAGTTTTTGCGCCAAAGCAGCCGCTTTGGTGCAACATCGCCCCAATGTAGACACAGCCTAAATGTCTCTTGTAAATGTCACCATCTTGCCCCTGGAGGTAATCTGACCTGCCTCCCACATCAAGCTCCTTGCAACTTGTCTCTGTGGCTAGTCATTCAGAACTCAAAAGCAGTGCAAGTGTTAGACACGACCAGGATCCGCTGTGCGTGGATTGCGTTTGAGCTCCAGCGTGTCTTCCTTAACGTGCTGATTAGAGAGGAGATCTTGGTGAACATAAAACGCCCCGAGAGCACCCCCCTGAACAACTTCCGGAGAATCATCTGGTGCCCCTTCATCCCAGATGAGAATGAGGAGAGCGGCGAAGAGGCCAGCCAGACGTTGGCACTGCTGCACGAGGACAGGGTAAGGAGCCTCACTTGAAACATTATCCCCTATTGTAGTCCCAGGAGAGATTGTAATCTGTGTTCCCTGTAAGCTGAGCACTGGGACGGCTGCCCAGGGGAGAATCACGTGCCACCCAGCTGGTTAGCTGAGCGCCCACACCATGTATTCCTGTTGGTGGTGCACATGTGTTGGTGCATAGGACGTGTATCCCACCCACGGATGGAAAAAATGTCGAGGGAACATTGATTGTAACCCTCCTTTGGGGGATCCAAAAGAAGGAACGGTCCCGTGATGATTATGGTCTAGGCGGAATAGCAGACTCCTCCCTCGCTAATGAACCGAGGCTGGCGTAGGAGGGAGGGTGCTGTAGGTATGCAGCGAGGGGTGTTGGTAGTCCTGTGTGCCTCGTCCTCTTTCCATTCACAGTGGGGAGCACAAATCAGGGGGCTTTCCGCTGGATTCTGCCCTTTCTCTCGCTTGGATTGCAGTAGGCAGAGGCTCTTGCTGACGCAACCTGCAGAGCTCATGGGGCAATGCTAGAAAAATGCCATCTTCTCTGTTCCTTTCCTAACGGTTCCGAACCTTGTTTGCTTTTCCGACGGTCTTGGCGCATTGAGCAGATGTTTTCAGAGTGCTATTCCCAGTCTCTCTCTGGAGTGGGAGCAGACAAGTCAGAGCCCTCGTTCTACAGGTCCAGTTCTATGTGTCATGTTTGTGGAGAATTTCATCTGTCCTGCGGTTGCCCAGTCTTCCAGTTTGGTGAGATCCCTTTGTGACTCTTGGCAATCTGCTTTGGACTTGCCTCTCTTGAGTAATATTGTATCATTTGCAGACTTGGCCACCTCACAGTTGTACCCCTTTTTCCAGATTCTTTAGACGTACGTTGAACTGCACCGGACCCAATACAGACCCCTGGGGAACCCTGCGATTTACCTCTCTCCCTTGTGAAAACTGGCCATTTCTATTTCCCCTTTTTCTGTCTTTTATCTGGTCCCTGAGAGGACCTTCCCGCTGACCCCAGGTCAGCTGACTTTGCTCAAGAGCCTTTCATAGAATACTAGGACCAGAAGGGACCTCGAGAGGTCATCGAGTCCAGTCCCTTGCCCTCATGGCAGGACCCAGTACTGGCTAGACCATCCCTGATAGACATTTATCTAACCTACTCTTAAATATCTCCAGAGATGGGGATTCCACAACCTCCCTGGGCAATTTATTCCAGTGTTTAACTACCCTGACAGGAACTTTTTCCTAATATCCAGCCTAAACCTCCCTTGCTGCAGTTTAAGCCCATTGCTTCTTGTTCTATCCTCAGAGGCCAAGATGAACAAGTTTTCTCCCTCCTCCTTGTGACACCCTTTTAGATACCTGAAAACTGCTCTCATGTCCCCCCTCAGTCTTCTCTTTTCCAAACTAAACAAACCCAAATTCTTTCAGTCTTCCTTCATAGGTCATGTTCTCTAGACCTTTCATCATTCTTGTTGCTCTTCTCTGGACCCTCCAATTTCTCCACATCTTTCTTGAAATGTGGTGCCCAGAACTGGACACAATCCTCCAACTGAGGCCTAACCAGCGCAGAGTAGAGCGGAAGAATGGCTTCTCGTGTCTTGCTCACAACACTCCTGTTAATGCAGCCCAGAATCATGTTTGGTTCTTTGGTGAGGGACCTTGTCAAAGGCTTTTTGAAAGTCCAGGTACACTAGATCCACTGGATCCCCCTTGTTTGCTAGAAAGGAGCCTTAGACTGAACCGTCTGGTACAGAGGGTTCAAACTTCACAGTGGATCACAATTTATGAGAATCCGTTTTGTGTGACTCCCATGAGTCCATCACAGGGTCCTCCGGCCACCTCTGCTTCCCACTGGGATAGAATTACTGCAGCTGCAGGGGAAAGCATCTCAGGAAATGCATAGAGTATTGTAGTGAATGGAAACAGAACTCTAGCTCTACGTGACCAGCCAGCTCTCCATGGGCCGCAGCTGAAGCAGGTATTGTGATCAAATGGGAGACATTCCGTGGGTTGTTATGTTACTGAGGTTTGAATGAAATACACGTTCGCTGTCTAAAGTGCCATCGTCCCAGATCTGTCATGGGTGTTTCTCCCATCACCGTGGTGCCTAGGTGCCAATGGGAAATGCCTACGTGCAGCTGCCTGCTTAGTAACTCCAGGGAGATGCTAAGAATAATGTTCAGCCGAGTTGCATCATCTCTTCTAGAAGGCTTCTGACAGCCGCGCGTGAACATGGTTATGTGCTGCTCCCCCAGCGCCCACAGTCTCACTTGGAAGGGTGGCGAATGAAATGCTGCGTCAAAATGTAGGTTCTGGGTCTGAGGGCTACTCGCCGGAGCGGACATAAAAATCTTGTCCGCACAAACTTTTCGTTGGCAGCAAGCTGGGGTGTGACTGTCCTGCACGGTTCCGGTGCCACTAACTGTCCCTGTGTCCCCTGCTAACGAGGGTCTGGGTCTCTTGCAGACAGGACTAGGCTAAAGGGCACTAATTGACTGTTAGTGCGCACGCGGAAGGGCCCCCGGGGCGCTACGTCGGCAGCAGGCTGGCGCGTGGCACGTTTGCACCTCAGCTTGCTGCAAACGAAACGTCTGTGTAGAGCAGCCCTCGGAGTGAGTTCCTTGGATAGGAGTCGCATCGCCTTCGGAATGGTAGAATCCTAGAACCGGAAGGGACCTCGAGAGTCATCGAGTCCGGTCCCCTGCCCTCACCGCAGGACCAAGCACCGTCTAGACCAGGGTTTCCCGGTCTATGGGTCGGGACCCAAATATGAGTCGCCATTCCATTTCAAAAGGGTCGCCAGGTGTCTCCCCAGGTGGCTCTGCCCTTCCCCTCCCCCCGTTTTTGAATTGCCGCGAGTCACCAAGTCTTCCCGAATTGTCAAAATGGGTCCCCATGTGGAAAAGGTTGGGAACTGCTGCTCTAGACCATCCCTGACAGGTGCATCCAACCTGCTCTTCGATATCTCCAAGGACGGAGATTCCACAACCCCCCAGGCAACTTACTCCAGTGCTTAACCCCCCGACAGGCCGAAGTTTTTCCTAGTGTCCGACCCAAACCTCCCTTGCTGATATTTAAGCCCGTTGCTTCTTGTCCTGTCGTCAGAGGCCAAGGGGAACAATCTTTCTCTCTCCTCCTTGTGACTCCCTTTTAGATACCTGAAAACAGCTCTCATGTCCCCTCTTGATCTTCTCTTTTCCAAGCTTAAACAAGTCCTGTTCTTTCAGTCTTCGCTTGTAGCTCATGTTCTCTAGACCTTTCATCCTTTGTGTTGCTCTTCTCTGGACCTTCTCCAATGCCTCCACATCTTTCCTGGAACGTGAATAGAGTCTCCTCTGTGCTGCTAGGTAGAGTCCTACCAGCCATGCTCCGCAATGATGCAGTGGAGGGAGTGACATGCGCAGGTGGCACAAAACGGGAAGAAGCTGGGAACAAGGAATATGGTGGAGAACTAATCTAGGGCTGGAGCTACAGGCGGATGTAACTGTGGGACACAAGCGGGCGGGGATGCAGCTAATGCACATCCCTTTGGAGGGATTCCTCTGGAAAGCAGCCACGCCAGACGATGCTTACGATGTGGCTGAGAGCAGCAAGCACAGCCCGGATCTGTAACGCGGTAGGGCGTTGAAAAAGTTGACGTGGCTTTAGGTTGTACGCCCCGAGGCACCCGGCCACTGTCCCCCGACACAGCGAAACCCTTGGCGCTTGGCAAGGAAGGGGTGTGACTGCCGAGCAAGGAGAGTAAGCGACCCGTGGAGTATAAGAACAGCAGGATGCAATGAAGGGGGGGAGAGAGGCTTTGTATCTGGAGAACCGACAGAAAGAGGTGGGAGTCCACCCCTTCGGGTGCTCCTAGTGGTATCTACCGACGGGGGTAGCTGGTAGGCTGGGTGGGATGGATTAGGTCACTTTTCTCTGGTTCTGGGCTTTGGCCTCCCCCTTTTCCACTTACTCTGCGGAAGTCACGGCCACCACCGTGCTGAGTCCCCCTCGCTACGCTCTCCAGGCGGTTGGGCTGCAAATCTGGCTTCCAGAGCGGGGCCTGGTCTAGCTGATCTCCAGGGTCTTCAGTCACCGGCCGAGCTGGACGCCTGCTTCTGGGGCTTCGCCCTGCCCAGACGCTGAGGCGCGATGTGCCGGCGGGGCCCTCGGCAAGCGGGGCGGCTTCAGTCTGGTCTTGACGGGCCCCCGCCGGCGTCAGGGCCGAGGGCATCCCACCACCAAGGGGCACCTGTGCTGAGGATTGCCCCCTTGCTTTGTACGCACTTCAGAGCCCAGCTGTTGGGCCTGGCTGACGCTCCCCAGGCAGGATACGGAACCAGACGGGGGATCCCTGGCCCGAGGCCGTAGGGGCTGCTGCGTGTGGCTGGGGGCCTCGTTGCTGTGTCTGAGAGCTGCTCTGTGTTGGCGTAACACTGATGGGACGTCGCGTGGGGACCGGGGCTGCCCGGGCAGCGGGACTAGAGGGTGCCTGAGGGCTGTCGCAGGGTGAGAAGGAGCCAGCGGGGGGTCAGTCCAGGCCTGCAGGTATGCACTCACCTCCCCTTGTTCTCCTCCAGGCAGAGGTGTGGGATCTGGATATTATCCGAGCCAACAACAGTTCCTGGCCGGTGGAGGTGACCAATGTCAAAGAGGGCTTCATTGTGGTGAAAGGCCACAGCACGGTAAGAACCTTACAGGCAGGTGGGGCACCGGCCGCGTCTGTTTCGGTCTCTGGTGCATCTCAAACCCGTAGCTCCCTGGACTCGCGGTTCGAAAGGGTCGGACTGTTACCCAGCCCAGTGACGATGCCGCCCTGCTGCTGACGGTGGCTTAACGTTGAAGGAAGGTCTCATCCGTCTGTTGTCGGTCTGACACTCTTGCCGTGTGTAATCCTACAGTCACCCGGCTTAGTGACCTCAGAGGCCAGTGGGCTGCGCCCGGGCCCGTAGCTCCTTATGGCCGTGGGTCCTCGGAAGCCAGTGGGGCTGGTAAGACCGAGCACTTCCCCAAGACCGACACCCGCTGAGCCGTTCGTCGTGGGGAGGCCGGGCGCTCGCTCTCCGGTCAGGCTTGTCTGCGAGTCACCGAACTCGCCCAACAGCGTTCCGTGGCTCGGCCGTGTCCAGGGGATGGGATTGTCTTGCGGTCTCTGTGCATGGGCGTTGTAGGCAGGTAGGAGATGGACGGGGAGCCGGCATCTCCACGTGACCCTGCGTTTGGTTACAGACAAGAGGGCTTAAAAGCAAAGCAGCCACAAGCCACCTGTGTCGGCCCCTAGAGGCGGCCACTGCTGGAGACAGTCAAAGGGCAAATTACGTACCCAGCCCGACGGCCTCTGTGGAGCCTGTGTGTGGATCTCTGTGGCTGCCTTAGAGGTGTGGGGATTACCAGGGCGACCCTCGCCGTGGGCAAAGGCATTCGCGCCCTGTGCCTTTTGTCTTCTCAACAGCAGCATCTCTTGTGGCGCTCTCGCCTCCGTCACCCCGCAGACAGTGCGGGACGGGAGAGGGGAGCACGTCCTTGTCGGAGAAGTCCTGGCTCGCCGTGTTAGCGGGAGCTGCAAAAACGAGGCGGCGTGGGCACCTGAAAGGCCGACGGGTTTAGTTGGGCATCAGCTTCCGTGGCTAAAACCCGCCTTGCCAGGTTTGCTCGCCGATCAGAGGGCTGCCCAAGAGGCGTGGTACCCACTGCCAAGGGATCCTCCTCTGCCGGCCCTTCAGGTCGCGTTATTGGGTGTGACGGCGCATTGGGGGGCCCTGCACCCCCATCCGCAGCCAGGCAGGACTCTGAGTCGGCCGGCAGAGTAGAAGGTTTATTGGTGCTCGGGGACACAGCGCAGCGTGGGAGTGGTGGGAGCTCAGACACCGAGAGCAGACAGCCTTATCCCTCTGGGGGGGCCCTGAACCCCCTTCCTGCTCCCAGTCGCCTCTCTTCCCCCAGCCGAGACTCACCCACACTCCCCCACAACCGGTCACTCTGCCCCCAGGCCGCCCCGCCCCTTGCTTTGTTCAGATTCCTCCACCTAGCCCAGGTGTCAGGCCGGCTGGACCATGGCCTAGGTACCTCCCCTCAGCCCTCCCCTCCCCCCCCCGATACCCTGCTGGGCACTACACACAGACACACACAGTCTCTGCAGACCAGCACAGGGCAGTCGGGATCACACCCAGCACAACACGGCAACTAGTGAATGCAAAACCAGGGTGGATCCAGGGCCACAAGAGTGGACAGCTCCCCCCCCCCCACACACACACCACGTTGGGTCCCTTAGATCTCTCTTCTAGTGCGTGACCTTCCCTGCCATCTGCTGGCCAGCCCCAGCCGGCTCCGTGGGGGTACGTGGAAACGGCATGGAACCGGATCTGGCTAGTCCCACTGCGGCTGCATCTTCCTCAGTTTCCCCAGATGAGGCAGTGACCCTCTCTCTGCCTGGCTCCGAGGGAGGCACTGGCGCCAGATGCCGTGTGAAGACACGGAGGAGCCTCCGCCTGGATTGCTGGACGTCTGCCAGTCCTGGGCTCCGGTCGAGCAGCCCTCCCGGTTCACGAGCTCATCGTGGAGGCGGCACGCTTCTCCTGCTGGGCCGCTCTGCTTCGCTCCGTCGCGGCGGAGACAGCGCCTGGCCTCTGTTTCTCTGGCAGCACCGAAAGATCCAGGTGGCCCCGCGTGGGACAGGGCTCCGGCAGCTCGACTGCCTCCGGAGAGTGATCTTCTCTGCTTCTCTCCGATTTAGAGCCGCCAACGCGCAGGCCCTTCTAGCTAACTGGGGCTTGGCTCGTGGCTGGATTTTGAGGAGATGCTCCCTCGGGAAGACAGAGCTCAGTTCCAGTCCTTAATTGAGGAAGGCAGATTTGCAGCCGGCACCCTCGCCGGGCTGCAGAAAGAGCATCCAGAGAGGTGGCTACAGCCGTGGTCCCGAGGCAGGATTCCTAGCTACGGAGCTCAGGTTTCCCTGGAGAGGCGCACGGTACCCTTGGATACAGTGAGCCTGTTCCAGGGTAAGATGGCTGGTTCCCTCTAGTCGTCGGAGGACTCGAGGGTAGTGATTGGCTCTCTGGGGGTGTCTGCCCCTGCTCGGAAGAGGGGGCGTCCCAGAGCAAAGCCACCCCAGCAGTTTTGCTCCCCGTGCGCCCAGGAATCGCCAGCCAACCAGAGGGTTCGAAGGCTCAGGTACGCTAGGCCTGCAGCATCTACTGCCACCGCCCACTTGGAGCCACACCCAGGGGGTTCTTTTGATGGGACTGTTGAGGCCCGCGTCCCTCGATCGGGGTGCCGCATCGTCCTGCCCCTCTGGTTTTTGGAGGCTGCCTTTTCCAATTTGCCCACCCTACCCGGCTTTAACAACAGACGGGGGTGCTGGAAAGGATTCATTACCGTCCTCGGATTGCGTTTGTCAGCCCTTCCTAGCCCAGTGCCAGGGACCACGCTCTCAAGGACATCCTCTCAAGGTGGCCTCTCTCCTCCGCGAGGGAGCCACAGGAGGAGTTCCTCCTTAGCTGAATGTTACAGACCGTAGCACCTCCTCCACCATTGCCGAAACCGCCTCTGTGCCGACTACCGACAACGGTCCACCACTTATTTCTAGAGTCCAGTGGGCTCTCTTCTAGGATACCTACCTGCCTTTAGGACCGTGGTTCTCAAACGCCAAGTGCCAGACAGCCGTGGCCCATGTGACGTCAGAACACACCGGGGGGGGGGGGTGGCTAGCTCAGTGGTTTGAGCATTGGCCTGCTGAACCCAGGGTTGTGAGTTCAATCCTTCAGGGAGCCATTTAGGATCTGGGGCAAAATCTGTCAGGGATGGTACTTGGCCCTGCTGTGAAGGCAGGGGGCTGGACTCGATGACCCTTCAAGGTCCCTTCCAGTTCTAGGAGCTAGGCAATCTCCATTCATTTATTTAGAACCACCCAGGCAGTCTGACTATGGTGTGGATACGGCCCACGTGACAAACATGGGCCACAGAGGCGCTCCCTAATGAGAAATAGGCTTGGAAGCACTGCCTCCCGACGTCAGGTCTCTGCTAGTTCCCTGCCGGTGCCGTTCGGCGCAGTCGGTGCTTTTCATCCCCCTACCGAGAACCGCGCTGTCTTGACTCGCTCCACGATGACTTAGGTCGTTCCTGCCGCTGGCGAAGTGCAGGCCCCCGGGAACACCCGCCTGGTTCTTGCCGCTCTCAGCCAACGTCCCTTGCGCCACGCAGGCCGTCCCCTCTTCTTGGCGAAAGGTGCCTCCCGCCACAGCAGCCGGAAGGGTCCGTGAGCTGGCAGACCCACCATCGGCATCTTCGGCCTCAGCCCCCCAGCCAGAATTCCCCCACGTTTCACAGGACTCGAGCTGTCGGCTCGCTGAAGTGTGCACCGGCCTTTAGTCTGCACAGAACAAAAGCACGTAGACACCTAGACCCTCGGTTACTGCTGCGGAGAGATCAAGGCCCCGCGCTCTCTGTGCGGACCCCGAAAGGTCTCTCCGGCTGCGTTATCCTTTGCTACCAGCACCTCACGGTCCCGTCCCTCGGCCCATGCCCCCAGAACATCAGCCACCTCTGCAGTGGCCCTGCAGGACACGCCTCTACTCCAGACAGATAGGGAAGACCAGGATGCTTTGGCACCTCTACAGATCCCGCTGTGGGGACAGCAGCGCGCCAGCCGTCCCTTCGGGGTCCTCGCCCCCACCGCCTGTTCGACTGCCGCTTGCTCCTCCATCCCGCGTGGCATACGCAGAGGGACCAGCCCTCCCAGAAGAAGTGGTGGTTGGTTTTGTCACTGTTTGGTGGTTGTCTGAGGCCCGCTGCCCGCCCTCCGTCCCCTCTGGGGCAGACCAGAACCGGCTTTGAGGCGGGAGAGAGAACCGGACAGGCCCTTTACACCCTCAGCTCAGAGCACGAGAACTGCACAGAGGCAGGCCAACGGACGCTGCTTCCTACCCATCTCTGGACTCGGGCCTGGTGCATCTCAACACATGGCCAGTTACAGGTGTGTTTTCAGTGTCCGTACTCCAGGGCCGTTTTTGTAGCAGGTGAGCCGTCCCCTTTGGCTGGGTGTGTCCTTGCTTTATGGAGCCTGCGGACGCTGTTTTCGTTGGCAGTTTCCAGCCGGCTAAGGGGAGCGCACGCTGCGTGGCATGCAGCCTTCGGCAGGATTGGAACGGCAGACGGTTTCACGTTCCGACCGCGCAGTTCCAGAACGTGCGTGTTTCTAGCCACGTCGCTCCTAGCGCACGCGGGAACCAGAGCGGGTGCTGGGGCGGAGACATTACTGACTGTAGACGTGGAAATCAAATGAAACGTGCTCTTCGTACGAATGTCTAGACCTCACCTACCTGCACCAACCCGGCAAGTTTAACTAGCTGCATGTTAATTAACTGGGGGGGAACCATGTTTTGTTGTTTCGTTAATAGGGAGCTAATCAGCTCGTTGCTTTCACTCCCCGGCACATCGTTAGCCCCGGGAGCCTCCCGCTTTCTGCATCCTGAGGAAACATGGGATAACTGGCTTGCTTTCCTGTCCCCCATTTAGTGCCTCAGCGAGGGAGCTCTCTCTCCGGACGGGACGGTCTTGGCCACAGCCAGCCACGACGGCTACGTCAAATTCTGGCAGATCTACATAGAGGGGCAAGACGAGCCACGGTAACGGAAGAAGCAGAAAAGAAGGGAGGGGGGCTGGGACAGAGACGTTCACCCTTGGGGGTGCCTTGTCCGATTCCTTCTTGCAGCAGGAGGGAGACCCTGGGGGCAACTGTCCCGGGCGCATCTTACTGCAGAGCGTTGCGGAAGTGCTGAGCTGGGTCGGGTGTGCTTGGTACTTCCAAAAATGAGGAAGGGAGGAATCCGTTTGGTGCTGGGCACAGTTCACTGGTTCTCCCTGGAGAAGGAAGCTCTGCCCATATACTGGACGGGGCCGTGGCGGGGCGGGGGGCGGGAGGGGCTGCACAGGGCCTTAGCAGAGAGGTGGCCATGGCAGGGAGGAGGGCCCTACACGGGGCTGTGGCGGGAGGGGGCTGCACGGGGCCGTGGCAGAGAGGCAGCCGTGGCAGGGGGGGGCCCTTGCACGGGGCCGTGGCAGAGAGGCAGCCATGGCAGAGGGGGGGGCCCTTGCACGGGGCCGTGGCAGAGAGGCAGCCGTGGCGGAGGGGGGGCCCTTGCACGGGGCCGTGGCAGAGAGGCAGCCGTGGCAGAGGGGGGGGCCCTTGCACGGGGCCGTGGCAGAGAGGCAGCCATGGCAGAGGGGGGGGCCCTTGCACGGGGCCGTGGCAGAGAGGCAGCCATGGCAGAGGGGGGGGCCCTTGCACGGGGCCGTGGCAGAGAGGCAGCCATGGCAGAGGGGGGGGCCCTTGCACGGGGCCGTGGCAGAGAGGCAGCCGTGGCGGAGGGGGGGGCCTTGCACGGGGCCGTGGCGGAGGGGGGGGCCTTGCACGGGGCCGTGGCGGAGGGAACTTCCACATGCTTTTCCCGTGGCCATAGAGAGCTGAGGGGGTTCTAGCAGCTCCGTGCGGGCGTCCCTCCCTGTGGTACTTTCGAGGACACAGTCGCTGCTCCGTGGGCCGCCGGACTGGTCCCACGCAAGCCAGGCAGCGGCCGTTGGGGGTACCTCTTGGTCAGGCTGATTACTGGGGCCTGGTCCCGCGCTGTTGCAGGGCCCTTGTGTTTCTGCTGGGCTGGGTGTACGTGTCACCTCCTGTCTGGGTCTCTCCTAGGTGCCTGCACGAATGGAAGCCCCACGAGGGCAGGCCGCTCTCCTGCCTGCTTTTCTGCGATAACCACAAGAAACAAGACCCGGAGTAAGTCCCGGTGCCGGCCTGGGAGCTGCAGGGCGGAGCCGGCCCCCAGCTCTGCGGCTTTGAGACCAGAGCCTTGCAATCGCGTTGCGTGTGCACACACCGTGCTCCGCCAAGTGGCCAGCTGTGGCGTAGGCACAGGGGTGCAACGCCCCCCACTTCTGACCCAGGCCTGCCCACCGTCTCCCCAGCCGGCCTGGTGATCTTGCCAAGGAGCAGGATCCAGGACTTGCCCGGTTCTGCCCTTCCAGTGCACCAGCCGCAGGGAGAATCCCCCATGGCCACCCCTGGCTCCCCCGCACAGGTGGGGCAAGCCCCTAATCCCACTCCCCAGCTGTGATGCTGGAGGTGGGGAGAGGTGGCCCTCATGGCTCCTGCCCCCTCTCCCTGTCCTTGCCCACCCACCCTAAATCGGGGCCCACCCAGGGGTGCTAGTGTCCCTACACCGCTGGCAGACAGTGCCTGTAGGCAGAGAGTGGTCTCCGACCTGCTCCCCAGGGCTGTGCAGCGTTGTGGCGGGGGTACTCACCAATACAAGTGCTGCTAGGTTGGACCACACGCTCGCGTCCGCTTCCCCTGGCTCCTACGTCTGACCCTTTCTGACATGGGCTGGGGTCCTGCTGCTTCCCTGGAGAGCCGGGCCTCCGAAGGCGTGCCCCGTTCTAGCCTGCCCGGGGAGCGTGGGACGTACCAGGCCAAGTTTGGCTGTAGGCCGCCTCGGCGCTGCGTGCGGGAGGGGCCCCGCGCTCTGCCAGCTTTCCTTCCCGTCTGTCGGGCCTGCAGGGTTCCTTTCTGGAGATTTCTCATCACGGGAGCGGATCAGAACCGGGAGCTGAAGATGTGGTGCACCGTGTCCTGGACCTGCCTGCAAACTATCCGGTGGGTGGTGGTACCCCAGGGCCTGCCGCTGAGAGGGGGGGTTTGTCCGAGCTGAGTTCGCAGACCCGTTAGGATCCTCGTCGCTGTGTCTGCTTAGCGCTGCGGGGGCCAGCCACCGCCGAGAGCGGCTGTCGGTCTGGGCGATTGGGGTCCCGGGGGACGCGAGAGCCAGCTTGGGAGTCTCCCTCCCAGCCGAGCGCGGTCTGATTACCCTGCGCTGTGCCCAGCTGCTCTCCGGGCACGCGATCCCGGCATTCCTCCTCCGACCGACCTGGCGCCCTCATGCCAGAGGGGTTCACAGCTCTCGCTTGTGTGTCTTCTCTCCCGCTGCGGAACCCAGCTTCTCCCCTGACATCTTCAGCTCCATGAGTGTCCCCCCCAGCCTGAAAGCCTGCCTGGACCTCTCCGCCGAATACCTGATCCTCAGCGACGTGCAGAGAAAAGTAGGTGGCTCCCGCCGGCTGGGCTGGGGGGATCGGGTCTCCTGGGCACTCGTCCGGGCTGGCCGCGCCCCCTGCGCAAAAGGGCCACGTTGGCCCGAGCCGTTTCACGCTCAGGTGGGAAGTGGTACCGGGTCTGCGGGCGCTGACCGCAGGAGGCTAGGTGGAGGCTCGGGGATGCTGCTGAGAGTCACGGAAAAAGCTCTCGTTTGCAAAGGCAGCCGGCCCCCGAGAGCTGGAATGGTCTGGCCGAGAGCCAAGGGGCTCAGACCCGCTTTTGCTCCAGCGTTAGCCCCTCCTCCCGATCTCTGTCAGGGCAGGGCCCCGCACACAGCGGCTTGTGTTCAAACGGCAGCGGGCGGTGGCAGGGGGAGTGATCTTGGTCTCACGCCCAGGGTTTTTCATGGGGGGCGTGTGCTAATCACCACAGTGTCCGTGCTCTCCCCCTGCCAGCTGACGAGGTAGCAGCCAGGGTAGCCTAGGCCGGAACGGAGCGCACAGCAGAGATGTCATCGTGTGACCGTTTCAACGGGTACTCGATAAGCAGGTTACCGTGATGGTTACGGGCCGCTCCCGGCCCCTGCACTGTATCAGAACCTGCAGCCGGCTCCTTGGGAGCGTGGTGAGAACCGGCTTAAAAGCTGGCTCATTGTGTGCACCGGCTCCCCAGGAGCCAGCTGCTGCCCTGCGCCGTGGGCTCCGAAGTATAAAGCTTTTATAACCCTTGGGCCGCCTGGCTTTAGAAAGCTTCTACTGCAGAGCCGCAGCACGTAACCGCAGAGATTTTCAGCAGTTACATGGTTACCCAATTATCCGCTTTTTCACCACATCCTCTGGCAAGGAGTTCCACAGGTTGTGCGCTGTGTGAAGCAAAACTTCCTTTTGTTTGTTTTAACCTTGCTACCTCGTCATTTCATTGGGTGACCCCTCGTTCTTGTATTGTGGGACTAAATAAATAACTTTTCCTGACTCTCTTTCCTCACCTGTCATGATTTTATAGACCTCTGTCCTATCCCCCGGGCCAGGCTGTGCTGAGGGGGGGAGGAGGGGAGACGGCATCGGGCTGCCCGATTTCTGGCTAGCCCATGAAATTGCGGCTTATGCTGGGCTCCAGCCCGGCTACCCTGGGCGAGGATAGCAGGCCCGGGGGCGGGCGGCTCGTTCTGCTGAGGGCTGCAGGGGCGAGGCGAGGAGGCTGAGTTCGCAGGGCGGGATTGAAGTGTCTTTTTTTTAAAGCCAATAAAACTGTTCATTTGTCGCTAGCCGGAGGAGTCGGCGGGTGCTGCCTCGGCAGCTGGTAGAAACGGTCCTCTCCTTCCAGGTCCTGTACGTGATGGAGCTGATGCAGAACCAGGAGGAGGGCAGAGCTTACTTCAGCTCCATCTCGGAGTTCCTCCTCACCCACCCGGTGCTGAGCTTCGGCATCCAGGCGGTGAGCCGCTGCCGGCTGCGGCACACGGAGGTCCTGCCGGCGGAGGAGGAAAGCGACAGCCTGAGCACTGGTGAGCAGCCGGGGCAGCTGGCCCTTGCTTCCTGCCAGCCGGCGCTGCCTTGCCTGTCCAGGGGGCTGCTGGCGAGACCCAGCCGGACTCGGAGAGGGCGAGTCGGGCAGCCCGGCTCCGAAGGGAGGACGATGGACTCGGGCGCTGGGCTTAGGATGGCTGCGTAACTGCTGCCGGGACCCCTCCGTTTCGCCCTCGGGGCAGCGGAGAGGCCGTTCCCCTGGCAGCTGTGTGGGGTCAGCCCCATGGCACGAGCCAGCTGGATTAACGCTGGGGCAGAGTCAGAACGGGGGCGAGGGGCTCGGATCCGACCACGCCCGAGACCCTGCCCCCCCGACCGTGCCGGGCCCCGGGCTCAGCCCACGCTGTGTTCCTTGTCTGTTCCAGAAGGCGCCCAGGGGGCTGGGGCTGTGGAATCGGCCGCGGGGGTGCTCATCAAGCTGTTCTGCGTCCACACCAAGTGAGTACGCGGCGGGCGCGCTGGCCGGCTGGCCCTCAGGGTCGCGGGGGGCGGCAGCGCCCGCTGGCCCCGCCTGGAACCTGCCTGCGGGCGGCTCCGCGCCCCAGGCTGCGCTAACCCCGCGGGCCGGCTCCTTCCAGGGCCCTGCAGGACGTGCAGATCCGCTTCCAGCCGCTGCACAGCCCGGACCTGGCCGCGCCGCTCCCGGCCCACGGCACCCACGAGGATTTCGGTGAGTCCCCGCGCCCGGGGCTGCTGGCTGGAGCCCGCTGGCGGCCCTCGGCTGAGCTCCGGACACCTGGCGCCCTGGGGCAAGGTGAGCAGGGCCGTGCCCACGTTCCCAGGAGCAGCGCGGCGCCTGGGCCCCCGTGGCAGCGGCACGGCACAGCTGGGCTCTGGATTGCCCTGGATCCGTTTACTCACACGCCTCCCCCAGGCCCTGTCGGGGTCAGCAGCAGCCTCTTGGCCGGGGGGGCGGGAGCTGTTCCCAGCAGAAGGGGCAGGAGTGAGGCAGGGGGAACGTGGCCTGTTGCTCCTCTTCCCTCCTTCCCTGTGGCTAGAAGCAGCCACTGCCCGCCCAGTGGGGAGAGGCTGCGAACCCTCCGCACTGCTGCTTGTCCCCTGGCTCCAGCACAGGCAGCAAGGGGTTAAGCACCAGGGAACCTGCCCTCAGGAGGTCTGGCTACCCCAGCAGAGAGGGGGCTCAGCAGGGACGGTGCCTGGGGGCAGGACCTAGGGTGGGTGGAGGTGCAGAGGGGGCTCAGTGCCCTGCCTGGGGACCAGTAGGGTCTGTGCAAACCAGCTGGAAATCGCGTCCTCCTGCCACTCCCGAGCGCAGCTGAGGCCAGCGCCGTGCAGGGGCTATGACACATGCGGGGCTGGGCTCCTGGCCGGGTTGCTGGGGGCCAGCCCAGCCGGAGGCAGTGGGGGCAGGAAGGAGCCAGGCGCTTGGTCCGACCAGGGGCTGGTTCACCCCACGGGCCCCGGAGCAGGTCCCTGGAGCAGTGAGGCTGGGGGTGGGGAGGGTAGCACCTGCTGGCTAGGAACTGCCTGGCAGCAGGGGGCAGCTGTCCCCGCACGCAGCAGCTTTGCCCCACCCCCAGTCTGGCCCGCTCACCCCCCAGATCTGGGTCAATTTGCCCATTTGTGGGGGCAGCACTCCTGTGCCGGCGTAACCCCCCAGCCCTGTCTGCCTCCTTCAGAGGGACTTTCTGGCCCTCTCTCGGCAGCCTTTGCAGACCCCCTGGCTGACCTGGGCGCGGACGGGCTGGGCTCGGAGAAGGGCTCGGTGCACGGCTCCCAGCCAGACTTGCGGCGCATCGTGGACCTGCCTGTGCCCGTCGATTTCCTCGCCCTCGCCAACGACGCCAAGCCCAAGCTGATGACCCCGGATGCCTTCATGACCCCGAGTACATCCCTTCAGCAGGTAGCCGGTGGGGGGGCAGTGAGGAGTGCGGGGGGACGGCGCTCGCGTCCAGCGGATCCAGGGTACAAGGCAGAGGCCGTGCCCAGGGCTCTGAGGCAGCTGGCGTACAGAAGGGCCACCTGGAAACCCCAGCTCTTGGGCCAAAGAGCCTGGCTCCTCGAGGTTTCCTGCCTGGGTTCCCTGGGGGGGGCTGCCGCAAGCGGGCTTCCGGTGCAGCAAGGAGGGGCCGGGAGTTGCTCGGGGACAGAGCCCCCCGCCTCAGGGCACTGCTCTGTGTCTGCGCTAGGTGGCCGGGCTGCCAGGCAGCAGCGTGAGTTCCCTCACCTCCGTCACAGCCCTGAGCAGCGCGTCCGTCAGCGACCCCGCCGTGCCCAGGTAAGCCGAGCCGGAGCGGCCGGAGCACATCGGGCCCCGGAGCTCAGTTACCGGGTGTCTGAGACCTCTGGGGCCCATCTCCGCCTCCAGGCCGCCTGAAGACCTGGCTCTGAGCCCAAAGATCCAGCTGGACGCCAGCCTCACGCTGAGCAGCAGTAGCAGCAGCCTCCAGACGAGTCCTAGGAACCACGCCATCCTCCTCCCGGGACTCCCTGACAAGCTGGCCCCGAAGGCTCCCCTCCCGGTGAGGCCCCGGCGCCCAACGTCCCCTCTCGCTTTGCCCCGGGGGAGCTCCCCTTCCTGTCCGTGCTCCTGCCGGCTGCAGTGCACAGCGGGCCCAGGTCAGCTGGCAGCCCGGGTTCCTGGCCAGGCCGGCCCAGGGTCGCAGCTCCACCGGCTGGGCACCTGGGCAGGCACAGAGCAAGATGGCCTCTCCGTGGAAGCCGCGCAGCTTGGCTTTGAAAATGGGGGCTTCTCTAGTACAGGGTCACTCCTCCGGTTCCATCGTTGGCTTCACGCGGTCTCCCCAGCTAGGAGACCTTGTGGCCGAGGGGGGGAGCCCAGGGAGCTGCCAGACGCTGTGCCCAGGCCCGGATTGCGTTCCCCTGAAATCTGAGTGGCGCGGCAGAATCTGCTGCTGCGGGAAAGAGCCCGCAACTGATCCCAGCCAGCGGCACACAGGGAAGCAGAACGTAGCCTCCACGGGGTCAGTTCTGGAGCTGCTAGGTGCCCTTGGGGACCATCGCTCTGACTCTTCAGCGGGGCCCAGGGAGCCGGGCGTGCTGGCCCTGGAACCGTCCTGCCTTTTCGGTGAGAGAAATCGTAGACCCGGTCCTGCAGGCAGCTGTGGGGGGAGTCACGTGCAGCTGGTTAGGTGCTGGAGTGTTTGCAAGCCCTGACTCGGCCCAGGACGCCGGGGGGCAGGAGGGTCTGGAGAGGCAAAGGCGGGCCCGGCTCCTGTGGGAAGGCACAGGGGGGCATTTCTGCCGCTCCCCGAGGCTGCCCGCCCTGGGTCCGTGCGGCGTCCCGCTGACCGTCGGCTGGTGTCTGTCACTCAGGTCCCCCCGGCCAATCCGCCCCTGGCTCTGGAGCGGCAGGACGCGGAGCCGCTCGCCGTCGCCCAGGCCTCCCCCACCCGCGAGCGCTCCCCGGACGTCATCTCCTCGGCCTCCACGGCCCTGTCGCAGGACATCCCGGAGATCGCCTCGGAGACCCTGCCGCGCGGCTTTGCCGCCCCCCCGGCCGAGGGGCTGGAGCCCAGCCCCCACGCCGACAGCATGGCCTCGGCCGCCTCGGCCCTGCACTTGCTGTCACCGCGCAGCCGGCCCGGCCCCGAGCACAGCCCGCACGCCCTGGACATGGCCTCCGCCGAGGTGGACCGGCTGACCGCGCCTTCCCTCCTGGAGACAGCCTTAACTCAGGAAAACGCCTCTGCTGGCAGCGGCATGGGCCAGCCCTGGCCGGCGGCCCCCGACATCACCAGGGAGACCAGGAACAGCATGGCCAACAGGTAACCGGCGCTGCCTTGCTGGGGACGTTGGGAGGTGGGTGAGGGCCAGGCCCTCCTTTCGGAGCCCCGACGTGCAGGTCTCCCCCGTACCCTGACTCGGCAGGCTCAGCTCACTCTCCCCAGTCCTTGGCCAGCTTCACCCGTCCTCTGCCACCGCTTGGGGCATCTCTCGCCCGCCCGAAAGGGGCTCAGCACTTGGACCTGGCTCCACCTGCCGGCCCTGCGTGCTCGCCCTGGGCGGGAGCTCCGGGCTAGCGGCCAGGTTCCGCCCCCGGCAAGCCCTGTGCAGCCCGGCTCGGTGCGCGTGATGGACGGGGCTGGCGGTGCGGAGGAGCAGCAGCGACCGACGCCAGGCGAGATGCTGGGATGGGTGCCCGGGATGCAGCAGGTCCGAGGGAGCTCTGCCCCAGCAGAGGCGCACGTAGAGGTGGCCTGAGACACACCGGCTAGATCCTGCCTTTGGCAGAGACCAGAGCTGTCCCTGGAGTCGCAGGCGGCACCGGCATCCTTCTGCCCCGGCCGCTCCGCGGCATTGCCAGCCCCCGCTGCCCTGGGGCGGGGGAATCCATGGCGGTTGTTGAGCCTGGGGGTCCACGCTGCTCCTCTGCCCCACGCTTCAGCTCTCTGGATCCAGGGAGCGAGTTCAGAAAGACCTCGCCAGGGGCTGGTTCTCGGGGGCCTGGCTGGGGGCCTGGCTGGGCAACAATTTTTGAGGGGGGGGGGCCGCTCCGAGAATTTGGTAAGTGGTCGTGGGCTGCACTTTGCTATGATATGAATGGAGAGGGTACAGGAGGCAGGGACTGGGGTGAAGGGAACGGGGGGGAGTATGGGTGCAGGAGAGGATTCTGACCTGGGAGGGAGCTGTGCCGGGGGGTGCAGATGGTTTGGGTTGTGCCCTGGGGCAGGGAGCGGGGGGGAGGGATGCCAGGTGCAGGCTCTGGCCAAGCGGCACTTAGCTAGGCACCTTCTGGCCAGCAGGACCCTGGGGCAGGCCCCCTGCCTGCTGTGCTCCCACACGCTGATTAAAGCAGCCGGCTGCCGGGGCCAGCACGTGCGTGTCTCTGCCATGCTCTGAAGGGGGTCTCCACATGCTGCACTGCTAGCACAGCCCAGGCAGCTCCCATTGGCCGGTTTCCAGCCAATGGGAGCTGCCAGGAGCGTGCTGGAGGCGGGGCAGTGTGCAGAGACCCTCCCACACGGCGCAGGCGCACTGGTCCTAGCAGCGTGTGGGGAGCAGCTGGCAGGGAGTCCCGCCAGGCGGCTGCAGGACATTGGCGGCCCAGAGCATCATGGAGGGCTGGATCCAGCCTGGGGGGCTCTTTTGCTGCCCCTGCTTTAGGCCTGGTGACTGCTCCCGCTGCCGCCCTGTGCCCGGGGCTCTGAAATACTCTCCCGGGCAGGCTGGGCGGTGCCGGAGTCTGGGGGAGGGCAGTGTGGGGCTCCTGCCTGCTGCTTCCTGTTCGCGGGGGGTTAGAAACGGCCCCGCCAGATCCGCTCCCTCCTCGACAGGCCCGTGTGATCATAGCCAAACACACACCCCCCCTCACGCCCGTAAGGCCAGGTCCCGGCCGCCTGACCCCACTGCTTCTGGGGAGCCCCGGCAATGTGGGCTCAGGGCTCGGAGCCCGCCCCCGCACGGGCAGCAGAACCAGGCCAGGAGAGGGCGTCATGCTGGCGTGGGCCTTGTCCCCAGCCCCAGGGACGACGTTGACGAGAAGCACAAGGGCGCGGCCTATCACAGGCACAGCTACCACGTGCTGCAGCACGACAGCCAGGACGCCAGCGCAGAGCAAAGGTAGGTCAGCCGGGACGCCGGTCACGCAGCGCGCACGAGGGAGGCGGCCCTGTCCTGACGGCTTGGGCGGCTCGCAGGGTCCCGGCGCTCGCAGGCTGCTCAGGGGACCACGGGCCGTGCGTGACTGTCTGGCGGGCCCGTCCAGTGCAGCCCAGCCCTTGGATTTAAAGCAGGGTTGCTCAGGAGTTACCCTGGAGAGCTGCCCTCCCCACCAGGGCCTGTCCTCCTTGCTGAATTTCCACGGCCGTCAATGGGAGAACAGCAGCCCGAGGCCTGGCAGGGTCGGCCGCTGTCGGTGGGGAGTTGAGTTACTGCCCAGACTCCCATGTGGTTCTCGCCGGGTTCCGGCATCTTGGGCCTCAGCGGGAGAGGGGTGGCGTGGCTGGGCTCTGTCCCCCGACTCGGCGAATTCCCCCTAGGGAGCGGTCCAGGAGATCTGCACAGCCTGGGGCAGAGACTACAGGTCCCATCATGCAGTGCTTCATCTCGAGCTGAGCACCTTCGTTGCTTGGATCAAAGTGGAGCACTTCATGCCAGGCCCTGCAGCCGCCTGCGGATTGGCCGGCTGTAGGGCAGGGTGGCTGTAGGGATGTGCCAGGTGAACCGGTCACCGGATCCCATGTAGTCACTTAACCGGTGAGTCGACCTCCAGTGTCTCTGGGATTTCCCATCCCACCTCCCCCTGCTCTTCCCCCGCAGCGACCACGATGACGAAGTTGCGAGTTTGGCTTCGGCAGCGGGCGGGTTCAGTGCCAAAGCGTCTGCGCAGAGGCTGCCGGTGAAGGACTGGAAAGCCAAGGTGTCCCCCCGGGCGTCCCCCAAGCTCAAACGGAAGGGCAAGAGAGAGGACGGGTAGGCTGAGCTCCCGGGGCGGGCCGCTGGGCGACGGGGCTGCACGGCCACAAGGGACCAGTTATAAATGGGGCTTTGGAAGAACTTGGGGCGGGGCCAGGCTCCTTCTGATGAGACGGGGGGGCTTGATGGGGGCTAATTTGGCTACGACAAATCAGGAAAGAGATCTTGGCGTTATCGTGGACAGTTCTCTGAAAACTTCCACACACTGTGCAGTGGCGGCCAAAAAGGCAAATAGGATGCTAGGAATTATTAAGAAAAGGGTAGAAAATAAGACCCAGAATATCTTACTGCCCCTGTATAAAACTATGGTACGCCCACATCTTGAATACCATGTATAGATGTGGTCTCCTCACCACAAAAAAGATATTTTGGCCTTGGAAAGGGTTCAGAAAAGGGCAACTACAATGATTAGGGGTTTGGAACGGGTCCCATATGAGGAGAGGTTAAAGCGACTGGGACTTTTCAGTTTAGAAAAGAGGAGACTGAGGGGGGGATATGATAGAGGTCTATAAAATCATGAGTGGTGTGGAGAGGGCTGCTAAAGAAAAGTTATTTATTAGTTCCCATAATAGAAGAACTAGAGGACACCAAATGAAGTTAATGGGGAGCAGGTTTAAAACTAATAAGCAAAAGTTCTTCACACAGCGTGTAGTCAACCTGTGGAACTCCTCGCCAGAGGAGGCTGTGAGGGCTAGGACTAGAACAGAGTTTAAAGAGAAGCTGGATAATTTCATGGAGGTTAGGTCCATAAAAGGCTACTAGCCAGGGGATAAAATGGTGTCCTTGGCCTCTGTTTGTCAGAGGCTGGAGAGGGATGGCAGGAGACAAATCGCTTGATCATTGTCTTCGGTCCACCCTCTGTGGGGCACCTGGTGCTGGCCACTGTCGGCAGACAGGATACTGGGCTAGATGGACCTTTGGTCTGACCCAATACGGCCGTTCTTAAGTACTCCCGTGTTGCTCCATGACAGAGCCGTCCCCCCCCCCCCCCCCCTCCGGGAAGGCGCTTTTCACTTGTGTGCAGCCTCTGACTGATTTTTCTGTGGCTCAGCACCCCCCTCCCGTTCCCGATCCAAAACGGTTCCCTGGGCCTGCACTGCTGCACGCCTCCCTCCTGTCAGGTTTGGCTCCCTGCAGGCTTGGGGTCTCCCGCTTCACCGTGTTTTCTGTGTCGCCGTGTCTGACAGCAGAGCAGCCTGACACGCGCTGTCTCCCTCCGAACTTCAAAACGTGCCCCTGACTCTCCTTTACAAACAGCCAAGAAAACTGCCCTCTTCATGCTTGGGCAGGCGACCTCTGGGGAGTGGTGGCTGCTGGCAGCGTCGGCCCCCGGATTCACTCCAGGCCAGACAGCCGAGGGTGCCTTGGTCGGCTTGACCCTCCAGGGAGCTCACCAGCCCTCAGGCCATCGATCCAGCCCCTCTTGAGGCGCCGTGGGGGGGTCCTGTCAGTCTCCCTGGGGTTGGCATTGCTGCAGTCGGGGTTCCACGGGACCCCGGCACCCTCCTGGGGGTCTCAGCTGGAAGGGGACAAGTGCAGGGATGGAGGGAGGGTTCAGGGGAATAGAAGCCCCCCCTCCCCCCAGCTCGGTCAGTGGTGGTGAAAAGTCTCTGCTCCCGGGCCGAGTGCAAGTCTCACGCTTACGGCAACTCTTCTTTTACTTCCAGGGACGCGACCCAGTCCCCGAGATCGTGCGATCACCAGGTTAGTGGGAGCGCGGCCGTCGGGACCGGACGCTCCATCCCCTGCGTGCGTATCAGCCAGAGGGCTGGCGGCCTCGCCCCTCCCGCGGCCGTGGCAGAGCCCGGGGCCTGTGGGCGTGACCCTCTGAGCGCTCCTGCTGCTGCAGGGGATGGCTGGGGATCACGCAGGGCCGGCCTTACCTTGAGGCGCACTGAGGCGGCCGCCTCAGGTGCCAGACTGGGGGCGCCCCTAGGACCCAGAGTGTAGACAGTTGTCTGCTGCTGGTGCATGCGTAGGGAGCAGAGCAGGAAGGAGGCAGAATCGAGACCTTTTGGCCCACGCGAGGGGGCAGGGCGGCGTCATTTGAGCGCCCCGCCTCAGGTGCCAGAATGTTGCAGGCCGGCCCTGGCCCCATGAGGGACCGAGCAGCGCCGGTTAACTGGGCGTTTAGTCCCCCTCTCCCTGGCAAGGGGCTCTGCTTTCCTCGGCTGTGGGCAGCTGCCTGGCTCCAGCAGGAGGGGACCAGGCCCTGGCTTTGGGGAGCAGAAGATTTGGAGTTTGCCTGGGAGGGGGGCAGGGTCCGCTCCCGGTCACCCCAAACTCTTAGATCGGGGAGTTGCCAGGAGGGGACCCGGGGTGTGTTGCCATCTCCTCCAGGGGGAAGGCCCAGCCTGTTGCAGGGCGGGGGGGACTCAGCTGCTTGGCTTCCACGTGGCCTAGGAGCCCTGGTTACGAGGCGAGCTGGCCCTGGGTTCCCAAGCAGGGGGCTCGACCTCTGCTGCCCCCCGTCTCATGGCAGGGGTAGGGGTCGGCCGTCCCATGTGCCTGCCCTGTGCGCGCAGGGGCCGGCCGCGTGCCAGGAGGAGCTGATGTCCCTGCTGCGGAGCCAGCAGAGGGAGCTGACGGAGCTGAGGCAGAACCAGCTGGAGCTCATGCAGAGGCTCACGGACCACCTGGACGCCGTGCAGAGCTCCCTCATGGGCCACATGGAGCGAGTCATCGATTCGCAGCAGGAGCAGGAGCGTATCCTTCCGGGCAAGCCCGCCCCGGGGCCGGCCTTCTCCCCATGGCCCCAGCGGCCTGCTCCCACCGCTGCCCCCGACTCGCTGCTCCACGGCCGGGGTGGCAGGGGGGCTGCAGTGGGGGGTCCCAGGCCAGGGATAGCGAGGGGGTGCTGAGGGCCAGCCTGCATGGTGCCTGGCTCTAGTCGCTGCTCTTGGTCCCCTGTGGCGAGCAGCCGGCACGGTAGTTCTCCACGTCCCGGAGCCGGCCAGTGCCTCGGAAGCCGGCTGGGCGGGAGCCGTCTGGTGAGGCCCGTCCTGGGCGGGGGTGGGAGGGGCTCCGCCGCCGGCCGTTGCTCCTTAGCGTGTGGCGCCAGAGCGGAGGCTGGACCGGGCGCTGACCGAAGGGCAGCAGCGCCACGGGCAGCTCCAGGAGCACCTGTCGCAGCAGCTCTCCCAGTCCCTCTCCGCAGCCGCCTGCACCCGCCTGGAGAGGACGGTGCGCGAGGAGCTGAAGAAGACGGTGCCGCCATGTACGTGCTGCTGCCGGGTGCCGTGTGCGGCCTGGGCGCGGGGAAGCTGCCTGCCGGGGTGCGGCGTGCGGAGGGGCCGTGACGGGCTCTAGAGGGGTCTTGTGCCACGGCTGCCCCCGGGTGCTGAGAAAAGGAGAAACGCCCCCCACGTTCCCCTCACGCCAGCGCCTAGCAGGGCCCGGGCGGGGAGATTTGGGGTGCTCCAGCCGGGTGGGATGGGGAGCTGGAGCACCAGCGCGGGATCCCCAAGCCTCAGGGGCCAGACCCAGGCAAGCCGCCCCCAGGCCATGAAGAAAAAGCCCGAGTACCCCGAGAAGCCGCGTCACCTCCCCCCGTGTGTCGTGCCAGGCATTTCCAAGAGCCTGGACCCGGTTACGGCCCAGCTCAGCAACACGATCGCCGCCAAGCTCACGGCCGTGGAGGGGACGCTGAAGGAGAGCGTCACCAAGCTAGTGAAATCCAAGGTACTGCCCCGCCCGCCCCGCCCGCGTGGGGGGGGCCAGCCGAGTCCCCGTGGCGGGAGGGTTGCGCAGCCGGGCTCCTGCCGGTCTCTCCCGCTCGCTCTGCCTAGTCTGGGACGCCCTGCCTCGGCCTGCGCCCTCACTAGCCCCGTTTCTGGCCGGGGGGAGCCGTGTTCGGTCCCGGCGTGTCCGAACGCTCGGCAGGGCCGTCGCCTCTGCGGGGAGCTGAAACCAGGCCCCTGGCACGCCGAGTCCAGAAGAGCCCCAGCGAGTCGCCCCCAGGTCGGCAAATCCCGCTCCTGCATTTCACCCCCAAGCCTGGGGGTACCGGAGACGGGCGGCCTCTTTGCTGGCCCCCCCGGCTGCCTCTGGGCCGAGCAGGGTGCCAGCGAGCCGCAGGGGAGAAAGGCGTGGGGTGTCTCCCTGCCCCCTCCGCCCCGTCGCTCAGATCTAGCCGGGGGAGCTGCTCCGTCCGCTCTCGCTGACCAGGAATAGCGCGCACCCGGAGCCCCGTGACTCGGAACCGGGCGGGGGCTGGGCCCCGGCTCCTTCCCCTCCGGCCTCCCTGGCTTCCTGCTCAGCGGGAGCTAATGGGTTAAGGGGGAGGGGCCTCACCTTGCCCCACCAGTGCGTCGCGTTCGCCCCCGGGGCCGATGGCCGGGGATCCGCTGCTTCCGCCTGGCAAACGGGCGGGGCTAGGGGCCGTGACTCCGCCCCCGGCACGCAGAGGGGAAGTGCTGACCGCGGGCTCTCGCCAGAACCTGACGGACGCCATGGCGAGGGCGGCCGCGGATGCCCTGCAGGCGCCCATCCAGTCGGCCTACCGGGATGCCTTCCAGAGCGTCGTGCTGCCCGCCTTTGAGAAGAGCTGCCAGTCCATGTTCCAGCAGATCAACGACACCTTCAAGCAGGGGACGCAGGAATGTGAGTCCTGTCCGCACCTGCCCGGCCTTGCTCCCTCCCGCTGCATCCTGGCAGGGGAAACTGAGGCAGAGTTGGGGGAGGGGTGAAGAGCTCGGGTTAGATTGTGGGTGCTCCTGGGCTGTGACCATGGGCCCGGCGCTAGTTCTGCCGGTGGCGCAGCCCCACTGCAGCAGCAGGGCAGGGCCATCTCCACCCTGTGTCCATGAGTGGCCAGCCCTGGACGCTGCCCGGGGGCTCTCCCTGTGTGTGTCCGTCCCCCAAAGAGCCTCTCCCTCCTGGCCCCAGCCTAGGACGTGTTCCCAGCGCCCTTTGCCCCTGCCCCGACGGCGCAGCCCAGCAACGCCCATTGAGTTTGCTCATCTGCCAGACACACGGCAGGGCAGGAGGCTCCAGCTCGCAAGGCCCCCTCCCCCCCCCATCGCTGGGCCCCGGGTGCGGGGGCTGCCGGCAGGAGCGCGGCCCCTGAGGCCCCCCGGCTCTTGCAGATATCCAGCAGCTGGAGGCTCACTTGAAGAACAAGAAGGCGCGAGACCAGGAGGCCCGCGACTCCCTGCTGAGCCAGCTCCGGCAGCTGATCAGCGCCTTCCAGAACAGCACGGACCAGCTGGCCTCCACCATCACGGCCAGCGTGCACACCGAGGTGCAGCACCAGCTGCACGTCCTCGTGGGCAAGTAAGCGGGGGCCTGGGCTGGGCTGGGCTGGGCTGGGCTGGGCGTGCAGCGGGGCGGCCGCCGGTCGGACGTGGCTGCAGCTGGCCAGAGATTCGCCCTTTGTGCCCGTCAGGAGCTAGGGCAGACGGGCCCGCCCCTCCGAGAGCGCCCACTCCATCGCTCGGTCGCCTGTCCACAGGGAGAGTGAGCAGGGACACGGCTCCCCTGCATCTCGCGGGCGGCCCCCGGTGCATGGAGCGTTGGGCACTCGCCCCGCTGAGCGTGCAGGGTTGGGGTTTCTCCGGCCCTGCACCAGCTACCTTCAGACACCAAGCGCCCGGAGGAGAACCAGGCCTTGGGAATGGCTCAGCACTGGACGGGACCTGCCCGGGAGGGCTCTGCCGCGTTCCCAGGGCCCGGCACCGATTTGGTCCAGGGCCAGCGTCTGCCTGGGGGCCCGTGTGCCCGGAAGCGCCGGGGCTGATAGCCGGAGGCCTGGCTCAGCCCGGGCAAGCGAGAGCAGCTCCGTCCGGTTCTCTTCCCAGCATGCAGGACTCGATGCTGGCCCAGGTGCAGCGGGTCATCAAGGGCGAGGTGAGCCTGGCCATGAAGGAGCAGCAAGCGGCCGTCACCTCCAGCATCGTGCAGGCCATGCGCTCGGCAGCCGGCACGCCCATCCCCGCCGCCCACCTGGACTACCAGGCGCAGCAGGCCCACGTCCTCCAGCTGCTGCAGCAGGGCCGCCTCAACCAGGCCTTCCAGCAGGTACGTGCGTGGGCGTGAGGCCCCCAGGAGCGTCCCCTGGCTCTGCCCCCTGGTCTCAGCAGCTGGCCTTTGCCGCGGGTCCCCAGGGCGGGGCAGGGGGGCAGCCGCTCTGGCGCTGCAGCGCGGGGGCAGGGAAGTGCTAGAGCCCTGGTGGTGCTGGGCATGACAGTAATTGCCGTCTGGAAAGGCAGGTCGCTGACTCTGCCGCGGAGCCAGCAGGGGGCGGTGACAGGACAGGCCTGCAGCACCCCCTGCAGGGGGTAGACACCTGCCTGTTCCCTCCTGCCAGTGCCAGGCCCCGTCGCTCTGGCAGATGCAGGGCGGTTCTGGGGGCACAGGGCCTGGGGCACGGATGGGGCAGGCAGGCACCAGGCAAGCTCCCCGCCCGGTGGCCCTTGCCACGAGGAACCCAGCGAGACGCCCAGCTCTGGGGCGGAGGGAGCCGAGCTGGCCCTGGGCTGCGCCCGTGTCCCTCAGCCCCCCTCTGCCCTCAGGCCTCCCCAAAGCCACGTGTCTCCTAGGCGCTCACCGCCGCGGACCTGAACCTGGTGCTGTACGTCTGTGAGACGGTGGACCCCCAGCAGGTCTTCGGCCAGCACCCCTGCCCGCTGTCCCAGCCCGTCCTCCTCTCACTCATCCAGCAGCTCTCCTCCGACCTGGGCACCCACACGGAGCTGAAACTGAAGTGAGTGTCGCGCCGGAGCTCCTGCCCCCGCCAAGGGAGCCCCCGCGGGTGCCAGGGGCTGCTGAGTTGGGCCAGGTGCCGCCGGGGTGTCTGTGCCGTCACCTGGGCACTGCAAGGCAGCCGTTCGGGCGCATCCGTGGACTGTGGGGTGTCCCTGGCACTGAATCCACTAATGAACAGGACCGCCAGGGCAGCTGGCCGGGGCTGCTTCTGTGCCTTCACGCGGGCCCCGTCCAGTGCCTGGGGGACGTGCTCGGGGCGGCGGGCGTTCCGCGGTGAAACCGTCGTGTAGCACCGATGTCCGTCGGCGTCCCGCGTAGCCTGAAGCGGGGTGGGAACGGACGCGCCCGCCTGCCTGCAGCCCCCTCGGCTGCGCAGCGCCCTGGCTTCCCTCGCCGCCGCGAGGCAGGGCGGGAGATGCAGCTCTCGACGAGGACGGCAGCGATCCGGGAGCGGGTCCCAAGAATGCCGAGCACGCGGCCTGTGAAAGGAAAGGGCTTGAGGGCAGCCGAAATGCCTGGAAAGGCAAACTCCCTCGGCCTTGACAGGGACTTGCCTTCAGTTCCCCTAGCTGGCTCTTTTGGAGGGCGCAGGACGTTGCTGTCCGGGTCCGGGCGCGTGAACCAGAACAAGGCAGCGGGGCTATCTGCCGTCGCCCATCGCTCCCGGCGCGGTGCTTGAGGTCACGATAAATCTCCCGGGAAAACCGCCACGAAATCCCTCCTGTGCTTTGTAGAGCAGCCGGCACCTGAGGGACCCCGGCGGTCCAGCCTGAGAGCCTGAGCCGCCAGGCTGCCCCGTCCCTGCTGAGGAGCCAATCGGGAGCTGGCTCCCCGGGCCGGGGCAGGGGCGGCGCGGGGGTCGTAACCTTCCTTTGTCCCCTCAGTTACCTGGAGGAGGCCGTGATGCACCTGGACCACAGCGACCCCATCACCCGCGACCACATGGGCTCCGTCATGAACCAGGTGCGGCAGAAGCTCTTCCAGTTCCTGCAGGCGGAGCCCCAGAACAGCCTGAGCAAGCCGGCCCGCCGCCTCATGATCATGCTGCAGGGGCTGGTGTCCCCCAGCCTGCCCTGACGGCGCCCGGGGAGCCCGCCCCACGCGCTAGCTGTTACTAACCCCGTGCGGCTTGTGCTCCGAGCCCGGGCCGGGCAAGTCTGCCAGCCAATAAGTGTGTGGGGTGTCAAGGCAGACCCGCCCGTCGCGCCCACTAACGCCAGCTCTGTAGAGCCCCGAATAATCACTCCCTGCTCACTCGGCTTCTTTTCAGCAGCGGCCTCTCGGCGCCCGTCCCTGAGTCACCGCCCCCTGCTCTCAGCCCTCGCGCCCTCCCCGCTTAGGTGGGCACTTGGGGGCGGGCCCGGTCGGAGGCTGACTCCCCAGTGCCGGGGGTGGGTGGAGAGATCTGTTAGTCCCACAGTGGCACTGGTCTAGCAGCCAGGGCCCTGGCTAGTGCCCCATGCAGGGCGGGTGAGGGCCAGCAGGGGGCAGTGCGTGCATGTCTCCGGCAGCGGCTTGGAGCCGGGTTGTTCAGGGAGCCCCCCTGGGCTGTTGACGGGGTGTCCCGGAGCCAGGCCAGGGTCCGACGTTTCCTTCAGTTCCGATTTTACACCCGGTTTTTTTTTGTTTTTTTTTTTCTTTTTAATCTACGATTTGAATCTTTTTTTGGAATAACATTAAGAAAGTTCAATAAATGACTTTTGGAGAAAACCGAGCGGCCGGCCCTGCCTCTGTTCTCGCCCCCGGGTGGGGGCAGGGACTCCAGGGGGAGCTGCCGGGAGACGGGGTGGGAGCTCGTGGCTACAATGCAGGGAGGGGGCCCAGGACTCCTGGGTACCCTGCCTTGCTGGTGAGCTGGTTTAGACCTGCCTGATCCGCCACTAGCGCGAGGGGGCCGAGATTGCTGCTGGCTACGTGCTCTGGAAGCTGCGTCTCACGCACACTTGCCGTCAGCCTAGTGGTGTCTACACTAGGGGTGTTAATGGTTAACCAGCAGGGGCATGCCAGCCCGGCTGGAGCAGCCCCCGGCTGTGGGGGTGGGGTGCCCCAGCCTGGACGCTGCTCCCCCCCGTTTAATCAGCTAACCAGTTAAACTTTAACGTTTAACTCAGGGGTGGGCAAGTCCGTGTCCACACGCCAGATCTGGCCCGTGGCTGCCCCACCACGCCCCTCCCCCCGGCCAATCGAAACCTGGAGCTGGGGGAATGCGCAAAGTCTCGTCCCCCGCCCGGGGCGTGCAGGGCTTAGAGGGAACCACTGGCTGTTCAAACCAGCTGGCGGGTCTCTAGGCGCTGCATGACCCGGCGGGGCGGGGACGACGTTCCTCCCCCACCCCCAGGCCAGTCAGAGTCTGTGGGTGGGGGAGCAACCACGTCTCCTGACCCCGCCCCTTCTGCACCAGTCCCCGCCCACAGCCACTTCTGACATGTAAGTGCCTCCCCCTTCAAAAATGAGTGCCCACCCCCGGTTTAACAGGTTACCCAATTAAGCAGGATTTGACATCTCTAGCAATCCCCACGCTGGGGATTAGGTCTTAGCAGCTGCTCCGAGGTGCGGATTTTTCACCCCCCTGCGCGCTAGAGCTGGGCACCCGGGCCTAAGTGATAGGGCAGGGGACAGCTGTGTCCTCGACCCTGCCATGGCTCCAACGCACGCCCAGCCAGCTGCAGGGGCGGGATCCCTGGCTGGCAAGACCCCAGCGGCCTGCCAGGGTTGCTTGCAGCTCTAGGAGGCTTGGCCAGCGTGTGGCCGCTAAACCCAACCTCCGCTCGGCTGCCCTTCCCGACCGAGACACAGGCCCCGAACCGGCGACGCTGCGTAGGCCCTGCAAGCGGGAGGACCCTGGGGCCCCTGCAGCCGTGCACAGAGCCAGCTGCCCCCCGGCCTCCCTCGCAGCGCAAACCTCTGCCATGTGCAGGCTGCGGGGAGTGAGGTCGCGGGCAGGGGTCAGCGCTTAACACAACGGCAATCAGCCAGGGGCAGGCCGGCAGAGCGGTCCAGCTGCTCCGGGGCAGCCTCGCGGGGCGGGGGCTCTCGCGGCTCAATGAATCAGAAAGGCTTTGGGATTAAAATACTGCGCATGGAAACCTCTGGCTCACAGCTGGCTGCCGTCACCCAACGCACCCAGAGCCCGCGCGGTGACTTTCCACTGCCTGGGGCCGCATGGCCTGGCCGGGGCCTCCGCCCCCACCTGCTTCCCTACGGGCCAGCGGATCGAAAGCCCCCAGCAGCCGGGAACACCTGGGTTATGCTCCCCTTCCAGCCAGTTGGCCCGCCTTGGAGTTACAGGCTGTTCCCACGGCTCCGGTCCCTACAATAACCCCCACCTGCCTTTGCCCGTCTGCCTGGCCTGGTTTCTCTCTCCCCTCCCCCCCATGGCGTTTGCACAGTCTGTCCCTTAATCTCTTCCTGGCTGTTGCCCTCCGATCCTTTCATCCACTTTTATCCACCGTTCCTTCCTTCGTGGAGGACTCTCCAATGGGTCTTTCCCTTTCGGAAGGGAGAGCGTGCCTATGCGGGTATCTTTTCCAGGCTCTGGGCCTCTCCTGTTCAAATCCCGCCCAAGTGGGCACGTTCAGCTGGTAGCATTCCTGCTAGTGGAGTTCCCTTACCAGAGCGATATGAGCCAACTTCTTTGCTGAGTTTCTCCAAACTTGTGCTTTGTTTGCAAATGTATTCAGCCGAGGGGAGGGACTGGCATGACCCTCAGCTGCCTTTGCTAAACACAGCAGATGGCAGCAGGTTAGGCTAACACAAACTACAGCAGCAGGAACATGGGGCCTTGATATAGGCAGACAGAAAAGTACCAGCTGCAGCATTTTACTCCCAAGAAGCGGGAGATGTTCACAAAGTCACACGGATGGACGTGCTGGCCTCACGTTTCCGCAGCTTTTTCCTGATCATCCAGGCTACGTCTACACTCCTGCGCAAGAGCGCGTCCACACCTCAAAGCCCATCGCAAAAGCCATGTGCTTTTGCACAAAAGAGCGTCCACACTGCATGGACTTGTGCTTTTTCCCATTGGGGTTCCTTGCACAAGAAACCCCTCTGGAGCATCCACACTTGCCTTTTTGCACAAGGACTCTTGTGCAAAAGGGAGTTATGCCTCGTAAAAGGAGGTTTACCTACGGCGGAAAAAGCCCTCTGTTCTGCCGTTTTACTCATGATGATTTTCTTGCACAAAAGCGTATTTGAGGTGTGAATACTCTGTGGGTTTTTGCGCAAAAACCTTGCCGTGTCCCCAAAGTATAAAGTTTTGCACTTCCAAAAGTATCCCACTACAGAGGCATAAATAGACCTTGAGATGTGTTTGCTTGCTTTGAAACCTACAAAAGCTCAAGAAGAGGCAGGTGGTGGTAGGCCCGTAAATCTGCATCGTGAAAAGGACTGGGTTTTGCTTGGAGTGAAATCTTTGGTTATGACTGCACAATTTTCACTGCACAATGAGGCTGTGTCTACACTCGCAGCCAGAAGGAGCTGTCTACACTGCCCCTTGTGCAACAGAAACCCTCTTGCGCAATGCCATTCTTCCTGAAAAGTAATCGGTGTCACGGCATTACGCAAGAGGGTTTTTGTTGCGCAGGAAGGGGGCCATGTAGACAGCTCCTCCTGGTGCAAGAGCCTCTTCTGCAAAAAAAAAAAAAAAAGGCAGCTCATTAGGTATGCAAATGAGGCACAGTGGTATTCCACGCTTAGCCTCATTTGCATATTTCTGGCACAAGAAGCCGGGAGTGTAGACATAGCCTAAGGAGCTGGAGAAAAGCTTTCTGGAACTTAGCAGTTCAGGACCAAAGCTGCTAGGGTTTTAACCCCTGCATGACTAGACTGTGTGGAAGCCGGAGCCCTGGACAAAACTGGATCCCGACTGCTGCTGGGGGAGTCGGTCTGCTTGATGGGGAGAAGGGGAGCATTAAGAGGCTTGGCACGTCTCTTCTGCTGTTTAACTGTTAGTTGCTGCTATAGACATGTACCTGTGGAAGCAAATTTACTGTGGGATAAAGGCTCCTTTACAGAAACAAGCTTCCATTAACCTGTAAAGGGCCGTGTTAACCCAAGGGGGAGGAAAGAGACACAAACTGGGCCATGTGACCGTGTTAGTAACGCACTGGAGAAACCTCACCCTGGCTGCGTGTTTCAGTGTAAAAAAAAAAATCAGCTGTGAAAAAGTTAACCATGTTGACATGTACATGGCCATCCTTAGGTTTCAGAGTTAACACCCATTTAAAAGGCAGGAGCACGTTTCACCCCTTTTTTCAGTCTGTCTGCACATGCTGCCTTGATTTCCTTTCCTGTGTGACATCCACACCCTGATGCTTCGTGTTTTGTTAGTGAAAAGTGTTGGGAGCACAGTGTGGTCGCAGGTTGTACTGACTCTGCTCAGCCCACCTCCTAATGCGGCAGGAGCAGGTTCTGTTCTCTTGGAAGCGCTTCCTGTCTCCGGCAATGGCTGTGCACCTGGGAGAGGAAACCCAGCTCTCCTGCAGGCTGAGCCCAAAGTGGGCTGCACAGCCAAAGCGCCCACCTGGGCACCGAGCTGGCGGCCAGGTCAGGTTGGCAGGGAAGGGTTAGGTCTGGGCAGGGGCCGGCTAGTGGCAACAGCAGGAGCTTAGTGCAACACCTGCCTCCCTCTCAGGCCACACAGTGACTGGGGGCACGTTGCAGCCCTGAGGCCTCAGTTTCTCCAGCTGTAAAATGGGCTCAGTGCATGAGGCAATCACCCGCCTGGCTGAGGTGCAGCTCTGCCCTGAGCTGGCTCCCGCCCCTACCCCCACCGGCCACCAGGAACCAAGCCCGCCCCGGGAGCTGCGGGAAGACCCCTGGGGCTGGGCGGGGCCGGGGGGCGGGGCGATGGGCCGGCGGGGGCGGGGCCCCGGCTCGCCCAGGAGCCAGCCGGCTGCACCTGTGGCCGGGCGCTCAGTGGTGGCTGCGGGCTGCTCGGAGCCGGGCGCGGGGCGACGGCACCATGGGCGGCGGCCGGACCCTGCCCGCTGGGCTGGCGGCGGCTGCTGCTGCTGCTGCGGCTGCACGTGGGTGAGTCCCCGGCCGGCGGGGGGGGGCGCAGCGGGGACCCCTCGCCGGGGGCGCAGGCTGGGGCGCGGGGAGCCCGGGGGCGCAGGCTGGGGCGCGGGGGGCGCAGGCTGGGGCGCGGGGGGCGCGGGCTGGGGGCGCGGGGGGCGCGGGGGCCCGGGGGCGCGGGGGGCGCGGGGGGCGCAGGCTGGGGTCCGGGGGGCCCGGGGGGCGCGGGCTGGGGCCGGGGGGCCCGGGGGGCGCGGGCTGGGGCCCGGGGGGCGCGGGCTGCGGGCCAGGGGGGGCTCCCCGCACGGAGGCTGCGAGCTGGGAACTTGCTTCGCTCCTGTCTCCACCTCGCCGCTTGGCTCCGCTGCGTCGCCCCGGGCTCTGCGCCTGGCTCTGCCCGGAGACGCCGGGGCTTGTCGGCGAGACTCTGCCCCCCGCTCCGTCGCCGCGGGGTCCGGGGGGGTCTCCTAGCAGGGGCTGTGTGTGTCCGGATCGCGCTCCGGGCCGGGTGCCCGCACTGTCCAGCGGGGTTTCAGAGCCACGGGGGCTTCTTGGGGCGCTCGGCGCTGAACCCGCCCCCCCTTGTGCTCGGCGCTGCGCCCCGGGGCGACAGGGACCTGGCTCCTGCCCCCCCCCCCCCGCGCTTCCAGGCTGATGAGCCAACCAAGTGGCTGGGGAGGGGGTCCTGAGACTGCCCCTATCCCAGTCAACCCCCCCTTCCCTTCTGCTGCCTTCCCAGGCGAAACAGGCAGAATTGACGGCAGGTTCCCGGGGCCCCTGGGACTGTCTGTTATCCCACCCAGCTCAGGTGAACTTTCCAGCTGACGGGGTCAGAGTTGGGTCCCATGGAATTCCCTCCCCCGGCCTCCAACATCCCGGACCGGCCCAGCCTGGCTCCTTGGAGGCCTTTGCCCAGCCACTGGCTGAGGGCTGGCTCTGCCCTTGGGCCTTGAAAACCGAAGAGCTTTTCTCCCCAAGGGGGCTGGGGCTGGGTGGGAACCGGCCGTTGACCAGAGCAAGGCGCCCCGCGCAGAGGGATGGAAAATTCCCGCCTGTGCTCACTGAGCCTGGCTGGTCTTCCTTGGTGCCTCTGACGGCTGCCGACTTCTCCAGGGACCGCCGGGGCTGTCCGGTGTGAGATGTCCCACTTCCTTCCGCTGGGTGCCCCGGCTTCTCCCCGTTCTTTCTTGTTTCTTTCAAGGCTTCCTCTATCCTACCATCTAAGGCCCAGGGGCCACAGATGCGGCCCCTGGCTTGCCTGGATCTGGCCCCGGAGGCACAGGGCTCCCCTCTCAGTATTGGGGAGCCCATGCTGGCCATCCAGACCCCCTCCACGGGGCTGGAGCACACCAAATCTACTAGCCTGGGCCTCTCCGGAAGCTCTGGTGTGCCAGGGGAATGCGGGGGAGCGTCTTTTTCGTCTCGGTCAGGGGCTGCATCAGAGAGGAGTTTGGGTTTGTTTTTTCTCTCGTGTGTGTGTGTGTGTGTGGGGCCCCCAACACAAGAAAGCCCCCCCCAGTGTATCCACAGGGGAGCAGAAGGGCCCACACTGCCTTCCCAGATCCCTCTGACCCCCATGGCCCGTCTCCGGTTCCTAGAGGCGGCTCGTGGGAAACGTGGCTCTAAAAGGCCAGAGTTAGTTAGTGGAGGCTCCCTTTGTGGTCTGCCAAGTGTGGCCCAGGAAGGAGTCGATTGCCCCCTGGCCCGGGCGCTCTGCCCGCTTTGAGAGGGGCGCCAGGCTCTGTTTTGCCCCCTCGATGGGGCTGCGTTAATGCAGGGGGCTGGAGGCTGCAGGTCTCATCTGCGGGAAGATTGCTTTGGTAAGTAGATCTTATTACGGGTGGATTATTTGTTGAGGTTCTTATTCCTGGTAAGCATATTAAACATACAAACCAAACTGCTGCGTTGTCAGGCAGCCGTTCCTGGCCAGAGACAGGGAGGAGGGCTGGATTATGGGACAGGGGGAGTCCTGAGCGGCTTCTCCTACCCTGGCACGCTGGTTGCTTTCTCTGCTGGACTGGAGGACATCTCTGCAAGGTTCCTGATGGGGATGTCCCAGAGCTGCAGACGGAGGCAAACGGCACGTCGTCATTCATTCGCCACCGGCCACGTGGGCTGGACCGTCCCTCGTGCGCGGGGAGGGCCCCCAGATCCCCAACCCACAAACACAAATTAATCTCTGGCTAGACCACCGCCTGCTCGCTGATTTCTATGGCATTTCTGCCTCTGCTGGAAGTGGTGGTATTCGGGTTCCTTTGTGTGTCAATTTCTCCCTCCCTGCCAGTCCTGGGAGCCAGGGTAGCGGACTGGAGTCGCTGGCTTATTAGCGTCATTTTGATCAGGTTGGTGTTTCTGGAAACCAAGTGGGCTGAGTCTCCCGCTTGGAATGTTCAAATCAGCAGCAGGATCACGTGGGAAAAGGGAAAGAAAATGATTGTAAGTGGTTATGGATCAACATCTGAACAGGCAAAGCGTTTTGGTGCCTGCTGCAGACCCGCCGTACCACCCTAGGGAACAGGCTGACTGGCTCCTTACGCATCTATCGACAATGCAGGAAAAGCTGCCGAGTGATCGGGGACCACTTCAATGTGAGTGACGCACTCTGGAGGTCTCCTGCTGCCAGACCTAAAATATCCTCAGAATTTCTAAATACTGGAGATGACAGTTTTGTACTCAACAAAATGTTACCTCCCGCATAGGGGAATTCTCTATCAGACCCCATCTCGGCAGAGAAAGAGAAACTGATCACAGAGCTAAACATTAATGAGAGCTTAGGTACACGCAATCATGCCTTGATCACATTTATAATGCACCAACAGAATGATGTCCAGCTGCTATATATATATATATATATATATAAATATATATATACACACACACACACACACTTGGGGCTTTAAAAGGGTCCGTTTACAGGGCTGGAAACACTTTGAGTCAAATCAGCTGAGAGGAAGAGTTTAATCAGGACAAAAAATGTGAATGATAATTGGGAATGGTTTAAGAACACTTTATTAGAGGCTAAGGAAACCACAATCAAGGAATAAGGCTGCATTGGTTAAAGTGACAGATTTAGAGGCGAAGTCAAGACCGTCATGATAAATTTAAAAAAATCACATGTAACAAATGCAAGAACAGGGAAGTTGTTGTTAATGAATGTCAGAAGCTAGGAACTGTGCCCTTTTGCTTCCCTTATCAATGGTCTACAAAGAGAAATAATCTGTGCCCAAGAAGGAGAATCATCATCAAATAGGTGTATTTGTAGGGGTGCGGTTCCACAGAGATGGTTCTGGGCCTTATGCTATTTAAAATGTTTATTAATGATCTGGGAGAAACCATATAATTAGCACTGATAAAATGTGCCGGTGACACACGAATTCAGAAGTGGTAAGTGATGAAGGAGATGGGTTGCTGATACAGAGAGCGCTCCCTCTATGCGGCTTAACAAACAGAAGGGTAAGGAGGGCCGGGATCCCAGTTTATAATAGGGATGTCAAATCCTGTTTAAAAAGTGAACTGGTTAAACATTAGGGTTAACCTGGATCCCATGAGTGGAGGGCTGCTCCGGCCCGGCCCGGCCTGCTGCAGGCTCCTCTGGCCAGGCCTGGCTGAGCCCACCATGCCACGGGAAGGGAGCTGGTTGAGCTGGGTCCGCTGCAGGGGAGGGAGCTTTAGTCTGACTGGGCTGCCGATTAACCTCTTACCCGGTACCCGTACCGAGCGATGCTTACCGGGTAACTGCTCACTCTCTCCATCCCTCGTTGGTAAGCACCTGCTCGGGGCGCTCAGATTTAACCCTGGCCTCTTCAGCCTGGCAGAGGAGCCAGCCACATTCAGCCTGGCAATGAGGGGTGAACGGTGAGTGTAATGAACCCTTCCTGGGGTCCTGCTGGATTCTCCCGCAGGGACCGTTCTGCAATCCAGAGGGGCTGTTTCTCGGTAGGGGCAGGTCTCCGGCCTGTGTTGGGCAGGTCATACGAGGTGATCCTAGTGGTCCCATCTCACCTTGGATGCCTCTCCGGGAACCGCCCTCAGCTCCCTCACGTGGTGTTCTCTGGTAGCCTGGCCCGAGTGTGAGTTATGTGAAAGGCAGACCTGACATCTCCTGGTCGCGTTCCCTAGGCATGTGGTCACTCTCCCCACCCCCCCTCGTGCCCGCCTCGTGCAAGGCGTGATTTCCCCACCCCCCCTCGTGCCCGCCTCGTGCAAGGCGTGATTTCCCCACCCCCCCTCGTGCCCGCCTCGTGCAAGGCGTGATTTCCCCACCCCTCCTCGTGCCCGCCTCGTGCAAGGCGTGATTTCCCCACCCCTCCTCGTGCCCGCCTCGTGCAAGGCGTGATTTCCCCACCCCTCCTCGTGCCCGCCTCGTGCAAGGCGTGATTTCCCCACCCCTCCTCGTGCCCGCCTCGTGCAAGGCGTGATTTCCCCACCCCCCCTCGTGCCCGCCTCGTGCAAGGCGTGATTTCCCCACCCCCCCTCGTGCCCGCCTCGTGCAAGGCGTGATTTCCCCACCCCCCCTCGTGCCTGCCTCGTGCAAGGCGTGATTTCCCCACCCCCCTCGTGCCCTCCTCGTGCAAGGCGTGATTTCCAGAGAGCATACGCTCTCCCGAGCTTTCCCAGAGACTTGGGGCCGACTAGCTGGACTGAGGAGAGAATTCCCCCTGGGCAGGGGGAGGCAGCCTCTTCAAGAGCCAAGCTTCCCTCCCCCGCCCCCCACAAGCCACCCGCCACTGCAGGAGCAGGTCTCCAGCCTCCCCCCAGCCCCAGATCGTGGGGGGGGCACGTGGCTGGAGCAGGGGGCGGAGCGTGGGCGGGGCCACCCTTGGTGGTTGCGGAAGGCACCGCGTTCCCCTGCCTGGTACCCACCGCTGTGGAATTCACCTTCCCGGGGGCGAGGCCCGAGCGGCTTTGCTCTGCGGCGTCCCCTTCCCGGGCCAGGGTGGCGCCAGGCACGAGTTGCCCCAAGAGGGGCGGGGGAGGGGGAGCGTCTAGCGTGCAGCCTGGGTCGTTTTGCACGCCCGGGAATGGTGGGGCACAAGGGAGCACCCCGGCAGCCCCCGGCTTGCTGAGGAGGGGCTTTCGTGGGCTGACAGCATAGGGGTCCCTCGCCAGGCGGGGGGCAGGAGCAGAGGAGGTGCAGATGCCCAGTCCTAGGGCCAGGCTGCCTTGGCGGGAGGCTTAACCAGCATGACGCCCCCTCATCCCCGGGCTTGACAGCAGCATGGAACCGTCCAGGCCTGTCCCTCGCTCGGGCCCTGCTGGGTCCTCCGCCCTGCTCTGGTGCCCTGTGCCCCCGGCACCCTGGATCTCTCAGGCCTGGCCCGAGGGTGCCTGGTGCCCCGGGCAGCAATAAACAAATAACATGAGTTTGGAGCCAGTGTGTGGTCTCCTCTCCCCCCCCTCCCCCCACCATGCCCCTGGGAGCAGGTTTCTGGCTCTGTGCTCAATCACCCAGCACGTGGCTTTGCTTGGGAGGAGAGAACAGCAGGATTCCTGGCTCACAGCAAATGGGGACAGGGTAGGGCTGTTGGGATGAGGGGCTGGCTAGCCCCCAGGAGAGCAGGGGCCAGGGGAAGCAGCTGGTGAAGTTTGCAGGGGGACTCTTTGGTTTCATGGCTGGCTTGTCCATCTTGCTCTCAGACTGCTTGGATCTCAACAGCTCAGCCTGTGCCTTGCTGCAGGGCATCAAGCACCCCCCTCCTTCCCCGCCTCAGGGACCCTGCTTAGGATTGGGAGCTTTTTCGGAATCCCATTCCCTGGGCACTCTCAATCTGTTTTTTTCCCCCCGGAACCTGGAGCAGACTTTCACTGTGGAAAGGTCGGCCCCTCGCCCCTTCCTGATTCTCCCCCCCCCAAAGGACTGCCCTGACCCCCTTTCCTCTTCTGATCTCCCCCTCCAGTCCCCAGCTCCATTCCTCTCCCCCTCAACCTCCCATCAGGTTCACTGAAACTTTCTCCAACCCGGGAGAACAATGAGGTTTCAGTGAAAGAGAGAGATGCACACTGGTTGTTCCCCCTCCAGTAACAATTATTTACACTGGGCCTGATAGTAAAGAAAAGTGTTTTTACAAAGGACAAACAGTCGGATTTCAGTGGTTGCAAGTTAAAACAGGCAGAGCAAAGAAAGTTACTACGTTAAAATGAAAAGAAAATGCATCGCTAGTGCTAATCCGCTAAAAAAAAAAGTATTGAATGCAAATTCTTACCGTTATGGGCTGTTCTTATTCTAGGCATAATCTTCAGGTCAGAAACTCTTTTATGCTGACCACCTGGGTCTCCAATCCTTTGTATTCTTTCAGGGTTTTCCAGACAAGCCCAAGACAAGGGGGCTGATAGCTTCCCCTTGCTTAAATAGCCTTTTCCCTAGGACAGGAATCTTGTTCTATATTCTTCCTTCCATGGAAAAATACCAGGGTCAAAATGGAATACCTGTACCAGGCAGTATGGGCACGTCTCTTACTAGTGAACTAATCCAATCACCTTTGGACTTACAGGACAAACAAGTCTGCTGAAAAGTCATTAAGTTGATCACGTAGGGTATGTCTACACTACAATGTTAGTTCGAAGTAACGGACGTTAGTTCGAACTAACTTTAATAGCCGCTACACTAGCGCTCCGCTAGTTCGAATTTGAATTGAACTAGCGGAGTGCTTAGTTCGAACTAGGAAAACCTCATTTTACGAGGATTAAGCCTAGTTCGAACTTACTAGTTCGAATTAAGGGCTGTGTAGCCCCTTAATTCGAACTAGTGGGAGGCTAGCCCTCCCCAGGTTTCCCTGGTGGCCACTCTGGCCAACACCAGGGAAACTCTATGTCCCCCTCCCGGCCCCGGACCCCTTAAAGGGGCACGAGCTGGCTACGGTGCCCGTGTCAGGTGCAAGCCTGCCAGCACCCAGCCAGCAGACCCTGCACCTGGTACGGCACAGAGCCACCCACCCGATGTCCCCCAGCCCACCCCCTCTTCCCGGGACCAGGCTGGCGGCTCCCGGGAGCTTGCCCTGGACCGCAAGAGGCGGGCACCTTCCTGGGCTAGTGCGGATATCGTGGACCTCGTCCACGATCTCCACACTAGGCACAGGAAAGTGGCCGTCTAGGGCAGAAGAGCTGCCAGCCTGGCCACCCAGGAGCAGGTGTGCATGAAAATCAAGGGGGTTCACTGAGACCCTCGACCCTGAGCCCTGAGCTTACAATGGCCGTCCTGGGTCAGACCAAAGGTCCATCTAGCCCAGTAGCCTGTCTGCCGACAGCGGCCAACCCTAGGGACCCTGGAGGGGATGGACCGAAGACAGTGACCAAGCCATTTGTCTCGTGCCATCCCTCTCCAGCCTTCCACAAACTTTGGGCAGGGACACCACTCCTACCCCCTGGCTAAGACCACTCCATGGACCCAACCTCCATGACTTGATCTCACTTCCCTTTAAACTCTGTTCTAGTTGTAGCCTTCACAGCCTCCTGCAGCAAGGAGTTCCACAGGTTAACTCTTTGCTTTGTGAAGAACAACTTTCTGTTGTTAGTTTGAAGCCTGCTACCCATTCCTTTCCTTTGGTGTCCTCTAGTCCTTCTTTATGGGAACTCATGAAGAACTTTTCTGAATGCACCCTCTCCACCCAACCCCTGCTTTTAGAGACCTCTATCCTGTCCCCGCTCCATCTCCTCTTTTCTAAGCTGAACAGTCCCAGTCTCTTTAGCCTCTCTTCATATGGGACCTGTTCCCAACCCCTGATCATGTTAGTTGCCCTCCCCTCTCCCAGCCTTTCTCTTCCCCTCTCCCACCTCCTTTTCCCAGTCTCCCCCAGTTTTGTTCAATAAAGACAGAGTCAATGTTGGAAGAAACGTTATCTTTATTTTGTACATCAATAAGAAGGGGGGCTAGGGAAGGGTAAGTGGAAGGAGGTGAGGGAGGAATGGGGTACGAGCCCCCGATGCGGAGGACTGGGCTGGCTCTGCGGGCTTCTGGGGGTGGAAGCTCTCCTGCAGCCCCCCAATTGCTCCCTCTCCCCAGATGGCAGCCTGCGGCAAGTGCAGCCGGGCTGATGGCCGAGTGGTGTGATGTGCCCAGTGTGGGTACTCCGGGCACTCCAAGCCAGAACTTCTTTGCAAGCGGGGCACCCCTGAGAACTGTCTGTCCGGGGTGGGGGTCGGGACCCTTTAAGCGCAGCCCTCGGCTAGCCTGAGACAGCATCTCCATGCTCTAAGTCCTCCTCTGATGCCCTGCCGGCACTGCTTCCGGCCATCCTTAACCCCGGTTCAGGGTCCACTCAATGTGGACATGCTAGTTCGAATTAGCAAAACGCTAATTCGAACTAGTTTTTCGTTCTAGACGCGTTAGTTCGAATTAGCTTAGTTCGAATTAACTAATTCGAACTAAGTTAGTTCGAATTAGCGCTGTAGTGTAGACATACCCCAAGTCATTAAGGCGAGGGGGGGGATAATGGCTCTCATTAGCACATTTCAAACTCTAAACAGTCTGCTATTTCTAATTTCTCACACAAGAAGGATACATGCACCAACATAGGATGTTCTGATTTGTAATATTAAAATGGATCAGTTACGTGAGGTGTTTTGGCCAAAGCACCTCCAAGTTACGAGCCAATTGTCATAAAGTGTGAGGGGAAAGCGTCACACCTGCTGCATCAGTGATCTGCCCTCTTAATTATTTACCCTCAGTGTTTGTCTTCTCTACAAATGTTCAGTGTTTTCATGTTTCCTTCCGAGTCTCTTTTTTTTTTTTTTTTTTTTATAATGTTAAATAGCACCAGGACGAGAACCAATCTCTGTTGGATGCCACTAGTGTAACACCCTCTCGAGGGTGATTCCCCATTTACCGTTATACGTTGGGGCCTATCAGTCAGCCAGATTTAATCAATTTAACGTGGGCCATGTTAATTTTAGATCTATTTTTTCAAATCAAAATTCCACGCAGTATCAACTCAAATGCCTTGTGTAAATGTATTCAATCCGCACTATTGTCTTTATCGAAGCAACTTGTATTGTCACGACAAAAAACTAGCAAGTGAATTTAGCAGGACTTATTTTCCGAAACCCATGTTGATTGGCATCAATTACATTAGCTTCCTTTAATTGTTTATTAATTGAGTCCCGTATCAGTCGCTCCATTCTCTGGACCAGGATCGATGTTGAGAGGCCTGTTACTTCCTGGCCATTCTAATATCAGCACAGAAGTCTCTTGCTTTCAGCTGTCTGGGTCAACATCACCCTCGGGTTTTGTGTGGCCTGCTGATGGAGAAGCCCCGATGCAGATGGAGAAAGTCTTCCTGATAAGTCCAGCAAGTATCTTTGGGAGGCTGTGGCATCCATCACCCACCTCTTTTGCAGTCGGCCAAGCATAAGGCTGGTTTCTCACCGGGGAAACAAGCTGTCCTACAGTGCATTGTGAGGGGAACTGCACATGGTGACGTCCGATACGCCTCAAGACGCACTTTAGGACAGCCGGGTGTTGTTTTCCCAGTGAGATTTAAGCAGAGTTGCTGAGCCCCTCACCCCCGGATGCCCACACCTCAAAGGTTTGCTCCTTTCTTGCGTTCCTTTCGCCGTCTGAGCAGACGGTAAAAGCTTCCGGGCCACGATGTTCTCTGCATTCCGGACTGGCATCGTCAGGCGCTTTCAGCTGCAGACTCGCCAGCGTTAAGTGGGTAGGTATTGTTCTCCGCGTGGGATGCATCGCTCTGGCTGCGCAGCTTCCGCCAGCCCTTGTGCATGAGCGACCACGGCGATGCTTTGAGTTGGCTTCTCATTTTGCCTCCGGGTTCTCGCAGGATCTATTAGTCAGTCCACGGCGGCCAGGAGGGCCGAGGGCTTGAGGCTTTTCTCCGTCGTGCTCTTTGTGTGCGACTTCGAAGGCTGCTTTTAGAATAAAAGGCTCCGACCTTGTTATCCGGTTGAAATCTTTTGTTTTCGGCCTGGATAGAGCAGCCACCAATGGATCTCCCCGTACGGGGGTGAAAAGTTCACATTTCATCTCCCGAACATCTAATTTTAGCAGATTGGGGAGAGCATGGCTCCTTTCGCGCCTGCTACCTGCTACCTCCTGCTGGCGAATCTATTTTGCATTCTAGAAATGACGCTACCATTGGCTCGGTCTGTTCGGTCCCCTTATTTCCTCTGTTCCCTTCGACTTCGGCCAGGCCGAGGCGGATGCATTCGCTGGTAACGCTAAATGCTGCTTGCTTATTTGGGTACAACAGTCCCGCTGACTGTGTTTAGGAGGAAATAGCTCCCTGGTGAACCTGGAGTTACTGTCCAGCCAGGTTTGTGGCGACCTTATGCATGATTGGTCCTTCCTGCCTTCTGCATCTGAACAAACCAAACCCCTTTTTGGGGTCCACAGATCCACTCTTCCCTCCCTCACTTTTCAACAGCCAAGTGATTTCCTGCACTTGCCTCTCTTGCCAATGGAGCAATGTTCCCTCTAATCTTTTTCCTTCTGGTGCGGAATAATTTTTTGTGTGGGGATGTGCACCACCAGTAGACACACAAACCCAGCTGTGGGCACTCTGCTAGTCAGCAGGGTGGTGTGTGACTCTTTCCAGAGCAGCCGCACAAGCTCCCAGCTTACAGGGAACCCTGCCGGCAAGGGCCCAGGTGAGACGTGGAGCTTTGCCATGCGACGCCAAAGAGGAGTCTCTGCCCTGCCGCCATTTCTAGGTCTGTCTGGGAATTCCCTGTGGCCCTGTCCCCCTCCGGTCTCCCCGAGAGAGGAGTGGTGCGTTCCATTCGGCTGGCACGCGCCTGGGAGACGAGCCTCCCCGGGCAGCGGCCCCTTTTGCATCCTGGGTGGGTGCGGGGGGAGGAGGGGCAGGGCTTGCAGGCTTGGCCCGGGGGCTTTGGTCAGGGCTGGGATGACTCTGGGCAGGCCCGGCACAGCTCTGCCTGTGGGTTCTTCTGGGTTCCTTGTCCCAGCTGGTTGAGTGGCGAGGCCTTGGAGTGATCCTCCATCCCCATGGGACAGATTCACACCAAACCCGCAGGGGGGGCGTTGCGGGGCTCCCCGGCGTAGCCTGGCACCGGGCAGGCCTGGACTAACTCAGCCGCGGGGGGCTCAGGACGGCCCCAGGGGGTGGCTGTGGGCCTGGGAGGTCGTTACAGCTCTTCGGACAGAAGGACAAAAGCAGGGGAGGCACATGGAGATCGAGGATCCAGGTGTCCAGGGCTCCAGTAGGTACCAGCCACTCCCCGACTTGCCCTGCTCCGATCACAGCCCCTCCCTGCACCTTGGCCCGGCTGCTCCGTACCCACGGCCGTCCTGGGGTGACGGCCGCTCGTTCCCGTCGGCCTCTGGCAGCTCTGCCTCCGTGTCCCCCTGGAGAAAACGAACCGCGTCTCCCTGCGGGGGCCTCCTGGCCCGCTTCGGTCTCGGCCTGGCGCGCGAAGGGCAGTGCGGCTGGGTCGGGGCTGCCCGCCGGGCCCCGGGGCAGCAGTAGGAGGCGCTGTTCTGCAGGGCGAGGGGGGTCTCGGCTCTGTCCACGGGCACTTCAGAGGGCAGCGTGAATCGGTGTCCGGCCGCGGGATGCGAGTTTGTGTCGTCAAGCGAGTGGGTGTAACTCGGAGGTTTTCCACCGTGACTTGCGGGGCTGGTGGGCTCTGCCCCGAGGCGGCGGCGGCGGTGGCTGGTTCCCATTCTGCCAAGCCCCCTCGGGGACCCCGAGGACAAAGCGGGCACCATCTCGCTGGCCCTGGCTGCACCGCGGGGAAAAGTCGCGTGTGGGTGGAAACGCCGAGGCGCTCTGCAGCCCCTCCCCCGCCACACTGGGGTTTGCGCACTGCCCAGGGGGTCCTGGTGGGGGTGATGTCGGGTTTCTGGGGGGCTGACTGCTGGCACCCACCTCGGCCGGGGGGAGGGCCCGCGGCACCCGTCCTGTCTGAACGGTGCCGGCCCCAGCCCTGCTCCTGGGGGGTGCATTGGGAGGGGGGGTTCTGTGTGGGGGTCTCTGCCCCGCTGCCCCCAGCCACCGGGGGCAGAGGGGAGCCTGCCGGGGTGCCCATGCAGAGCAGGTGCTGTGTCATCGCCGGATCCCCGGAGGCTGCTGATGCAAGGCCCTGTTTACAGGCTGCCGGCGCCCCGGGGGGGTTGCGGCAACGCGCCAGCGCAGCCGGGGAAGCGCCTCTGTGCAAGCTGCCAGCTCAGCCAGGCAAGGGAGTGCGGGCAAGTGGTTACAGCACAGGCGTGGGATTCGGGAGCGCTGGTGGCCCCTGGCAAGCTGCCAGCCTGGCACCCCCCCCCCACCTGCATGTTCACTCCTGGGCCCTGGCAGGTTGCAGCCTGTTCCCAGAGCTGCTGCTGATGCATCTGGGTGGAAGGCAGGGCTGGCTGCATCCCCCAGCTACCACTCTGCTTTCTGCCCCTGCATCATCCGGGTTCCCCTGGGCTCTGGGACCCCAGCCTGGCTGCTCCCCCCCGCCCCGTGCCCTGCCCGAGGGGGGCTACTGATGCGTTTGATCCTCCTGAATCGGCTGCCCCCTGGCTGGCCCAGACCTCTGCAGAGCGCGGGGCAGGGGGGCCCCACGCCAGGGCTGCCTGCTCGCTGTCTAGACCTCTGGCTCGGAGACTCCTTCCACGTTCCCCACGCTGCGACCTGGCGGTGGGCACGGCCAACGCAGGAGCCCCATCCCCGACGGACATCACCAGGAAATCGGCTCCCCCCTCCCACACCGGTGGTTCTACCTCCTTGTCTCTAGGACGGGGGCGGGGCACGGGCCAGATCTGGTTCGCTCCCTAGTGGGCCAGCACCGCTGTATTTACCCGCGTCTACGCAAGTACTGGCAATTGCAGCTCCCATTGGCCATGGATCGCCATTCCCGGCCAATGGGAGCTGCAGGAAGTGGTGTCCCGGTCTATGCTGCTTCCTGCGGCTCCAATTGGCTGGGAAAGTTGGCCGGTGGCCAATGGTAGCAGTGATCGCCCGTACCTGTGGAGGTGAAGGTAACTATAACCGGGCGGCCCACCAGGGGCCGTTTTATCGCCCGCTCCTACTCCAGGATGTTTAACGTGGCTTCTGTTTGCTTCCTTGTAACGGGGGCTGCTTGCTCCCTGTCTGTCGTTCTGAGGGAAACAAAATGCAAGTTGAGCAGCACCTGCTGCCTCTTGCCCATTTTATTGCTCCCTTAGTCTGAGCCTCATGCAAAGTTTCTGTCTTTCAAACGCTTTTTTGTGCCACGAGCGGTTTTCCTGTTACATGTTTGTCAACGCAATGCTAACCCTGACACGCACAAGCAGTTGTGACCCTGCGCCCCCTACGCTTGCACTTTCCCCAAAACTCTGATGGATTTTAAGAACATAAGAACGGCCGTCCTGGGTCAGCCCAAAGGTCCATCTAGCCCAGTAGCCTGTCTGCCGACAGTGGCCAGCACCAGGTGCCCCAGAGACGGTGGGCCGAAGACAATGATCAAGCAATTTGTCTCCTACCATCCCTCTCCAGCCTCTGACAAACAGAGGCCAGGGACACCATTCCTACCCCCTGGCTAATAGCCTGGACCTAACCTCCATGAAATTATCTAGCTTCTCTTTAAACTCTGTTATAGTTCTAGCCTTCACAGCCTCCTCTGGCAAGGAGTTCCACAGGTTGACTACGTGCTGTGTGAAGAAGAACTTTCTTTTATTAGTTTTAAACCTGCTACCCATTAACTTCATTTGGTGTCCTCTAGTTCTTCTATTATGGGAACTAATAAATAACTTTTTTTTTTTTTGATCTGAGGAAGTGGGTCTGGCCCACGAAAGCTCATCATCTAATAAACCATCTTGTTAGTCTTTAAAGTGCTACATTGTCCTGCATTTTGCTTCGGTCACCAAATGAAATTAATAGGGAGCAGGTTTAAAAGAAACCAAAGGCAGTGTTCACACAGCACACAGTCAACCTGTGGAACTCCTTGCCAGAGGATGTTGTGAAGATCAGGACTTGAACAGGGGTCATAAAAGAACATATAAATACATGGGGGATAGATCCATCCATGGCTATTGGCAGGGATGGTATCCCTGGCCTCTGTTTGTCAGAAGCTGGGAATGGGCGACGGGACGGATCACACAAGGATTCCCTGTTGTGTTCCCTCCCTCTAGGGCACCTGGCATTGGCTGCTGTGGCCACACAGGGCACTTGGCTTGAGGGCCCTTCAGCTTTGAATTTCAGCTGCCGTTTTGTTGCCTGGTCAGTGGGATCCCTCTGCAACTCGCTGCCCAAAGTGCTTTGCTTTGGGGTCAGTGGAGGGCAGTGCCCATCCCGGCCATGCAGCCACCTCTGGGGAGGAAGTAACGGCCACACCCCAGGGGACAGCGGGTCGCAGTGAGCCAGCGTGGGAGGGGTCGGCGGACTAGCGGCTGTCCCATGGGCGACGTCCCTTCTACAAACGCACGGTTCAGCGGGGGATCCGCCCTGCCCCCCGAGGCTGGATGCACGCAGGCGTAGCGGGGGATGGGGGCCGAGGGCAGTGGGGAGAAGCCCCAGGGTGGGGCCTGGGGGCGCTGGCCGGGCTGCAGGCCAACCCCGCGTGGGCTGAGCGCCGAGGGGGATAACTGGTGACTCTCTCGTCCCCTCCACAGCTGCGGCCAAGGACCCGGTGGGCGCGGCCGGGAGGAGATGTGACACCATCTACAAGGGCTTTGCCGAATGCCTCATCAGCCTGGGAGACAGCATGGCCCGGAGCGTCCAGACGCCGGCGGAGGACAGTGGGCAGGAGGGGCAGGAGCTGGACACCATCTGCAGGTGAGAGGGGCAGCGCCCGGCAGCTGCCCCCCAGACAGTGGGGTCGAGGGCGGAGGGAGGGAGCCCGGGCGGGTGGGAATGGGGGCAGGTTCCCAGCCTGGCTCCCGGGGTGGGTCCCCTCTGCCGTGGGGGAGGGGCGGCAGGGGTTTGGGGTGCGGGAGTCCAGTGCCGGGGAGCCGGCTGGCCTGGGCATGGTGGAGGAGTCAAGGGGGCCTGAGCGTCGCAGGGCCTGTCTCGTCCCGCTTGTCGGCCGGGCCCGGGGGCTCGCCGTGGGCACGGGGCTCTTGGCACAGGCTCTGGAAGACCAGACTGGCGCGGGGCAGGGAGGGACGAGCTGAGGGTGACACAGGGCCAGGCTGGCGAAGGCTGGGGCGGGGCAGGGCCGGGTTGGCTATGGGTAGGGTGGGGCTGGCTGGGGTGGGCGTGGCCAGGCTGTCCTGTGGGCGGAGAGCAGAAGGCCAGGGGCGGAAGTGAGGTTTTTCCTGTCCCTCCCCCCTCTTCACAGCCTTAATTACGCCTGTCGCGCTCACCCCTGGCCCTGCCCCTTTCCCTTTATGGGCACTTTCCGGTTCAGAAGGTCCTGAGTCTGGGGGCTTCGGTTCCACCTCTGTACCCCGGGGAAGGGAGGGGAAAAGAGGCTGGAGATTGGCCAATGTCACCTTTTCGTGGGTTCTGAGTGTTTCTTGCCTCTCCCGACGGGTTGCTTGACTCAGGCAAATATACAGACCTAAATGCTGTATTACCATCATGTGTGAGGAGCCAGGCTGGCTATGGGGTGGGGCAGAGTTAAGGTGATTATGGGTGGTCAAGGGCTGGGTGGGCTGTGGGTGAGCCAGGCTGGCTATGGGGTGGGGCAGAGTTAAGGTGATTATGGGTGGTCAAGGGCTGGGTGGGCTGTGGGTGAGCCAGGCTGGCTATGGGGTGGGGCAGAGTTAAGGTGATTATGCCTTGGCTGGGGCTGGGCTGGGCAGGCCAGGCTGGCTAAGGGTTGGGTGGATCGGGGCTGGGTTGGCTATGGGCATGGGGCGGAGTGGCTGTAGGGCGGTGGAACACACAGCGTACAAGGCCTGATAACCACAGACCCCTCCAGCCCTCGTCTCTGACTCTCCCCTCCGCCCGGCCCAGATCCTGGGACGACTTTCACAGCTGCGCCAGCGGGGTCCTGTCCAGCTGCCCGGAGGAAGCTGCTGCCATCTGGGAGTCGCTGCGCCAGGAGTCCAGGAAGATCCAGTTCCAAGGGAACCTGCACGACCTGTGCAGCGCGCGGACCAGGCCGCCTGGCAGCGTGCGGGGCCCGGCCGCCGACGAGTCGAAGCAGGCGACGCTGCGGGGCTCTGCCGGGCTCCCCCGCACCAGCCCGCTGGCCCTGCTGCCGCTGCTGGCACTCACGGCGCTGCTGGCGCCCTTCGCATAGCGGGGGGCTCTGTCCGGTCACCCAGCAGACTCTCGCCAAGAGACCAGGACTGGGCTGAAGAGCCAGCGTGCCTGGCAGCCCCGGCCTCCCTCCAGCCAGCGGGGGCTGTGGGGCAGCCGGAGCCTGGCTTCCCCTTGGAGCCCTTGGGCCCTGCATTTCTACCAGCAGCTCTGTGGGTGCTCAGGGGGACCCGGACCACAATCCCTGAGCCCCTCCCCCGCCGCCCTGGGGGACCCGAGCCTGGGAACGTTCCCCCCAGAGCCCTGCGGCTCCTTCCCCTGGGCCCAGCCCTGCCCTCTGCCGCAGGCTCTGCACCAGGCCTCGCCGTGGGCGCCTACGTGGGGCAGGCCTGGCCCCTCCCAGCGCCGGGTGCCAGCCTCTCCCGCTCTCCAGCTGGGCCACACCCATGGACAGCAGGGGCCAGGCCCACCCACGGGGGGGCAGCTGGAGTCCTGGGCCCTTGAAATGGCCGCCAGAGCGCGTGGGGCAGGGCTGGTCGGGGGAGGCTGGCCCCCAATCCCACCCTTTCCACCTAAGGTCCTGCCTGGAGCTACCCCCACCTTGGAGAGGCAATTCTCGATTTAGTCCTGAGTGGAGCGCAGGATCAGGTCCAGGATATAACCGTTACGGGACCGCTTGGGAATAGTGACCATAATATAATAACATTCAACATTCCTGTGGTGGGAAGAACACCTCAGCAGTCCAGCACCCTGGCATTTAATTTGAAAAAGGGGAATTACACAAAAATGAGGAGGTTAGTTAAACAGAAATTAAAAGGCACAGTGACTAGAGCCAAATCCCTGAAAGCTGCATGGAAACTTTTTAAAGACGCCATAATAGAGGCCCAACTTAAATGTATACCCCAAATTAAAAAACATAGCAAGAGACCTAAAAAAGAGTCACCGTGGCTTAACCACCATGTAAAAGAAGCAGTGAGGGACAAAAAGGTATCTTTTAAGAAGTGGAAGTCCAATCCTAGTGAGATAAATAGAAAGGAACATAAACACTGTCAAATCAAGTGTAAACATGTAATAAGAAAAGCAAAAAAAGATTTTGAGGAACAGCTAGCCAAAAACTCAAAAAGAAATAACAAAATGTTTTTAAGTACATTAGGAGCAGGAAGCCTGCTAAAAAACCTGTGGGTCCCCTAGATGATCGAGCTATAAAAGGAGCAATCAAGGATGATAAAGCCATTGCGGAGAAACTAAATGATTTCTTTGCTTCAGTCTTCACGGCTGAGGATGTTGGGGAGATTCCTGAATCTGCACCGTCCTTTGTGGGTGATGAATCTGAGGAACTGTCCTGGATTGAAGTGTCATTAGAGGAGGTTTTGGAACAAATAGAAAAACTTAATGTTAACAAATCTCCGGGACCGGATGGCATTCATCCAAGGGTTCTAAAAGAACTCAAATGGGAAACTGCTGAGCTATTATCTGTGGTTTGTAACCTATCCTTTAAATTGGCTTCCGTACCTAATGACTGGAAGGTAGCCAATGTGACACCAATATTTAAAAAGGGCTCTAGAGGCGATCCTGGCAATTACAGACCGGTAAGTCTAACTTCAGTACCGGGCAAATTAGTCGAAACAATAGTAAAGAATAAAATTGTGAAGCATGTAGAAGAACATAATTTGTTGGACAAAAGTCAACATGGTTTCTGTAAAGGGAAATCCTGTCTTACCAATCTGTTAGAGTTCTTTGAAGGGGTTAACAAACATGCGGACAAGGGGGATCCAGTAGATATAGTATACTTGGATTTTCAGAAAGCCTTTGACAAGGTCCCTCACCAAAGGCTCTTGTATAAATTACATGGCCATGGGATAAGAGGGAAGGTCCTTTCTTGGATTGAGAACTGGTTAAAAGACAGGAAACAAAGGGTAGGAATAAATGGTAGATTTTCAGATTGGAGAGGGGTAACTAGTGGTGTCCCCCAAGGGTCAGTCCTGGGACCAATCCTTTTCAACTTATTCATAAATGATCTGGAGAAAGGGGTAAGCAGTGAGGTAGTAAAGTTTGCAGATGATACCAAACTGTTTAGGACAGTCAAGACAGAAGCAGACTGTGAGGGACTCCAAGAAGATCTCACCAAACTGAGTGATTGGGCAACAAAATGGCAAATGAAATTTAATGTGGATAAGTGTAAAGTAATGCACATCGGGAAAAATAACCCCAACTATACGTACAGTATGATGGGGGCTAATTTGGCTACGACAAATGAGGAAAGAGATCTTGGAGTTATCGTGGACAGTTCTCTGAAAACTTCCACACAGTGTGCAGCGGTGGTCAAAAAGGCAAATAGGATGCTAGGAATTATTAGGAAAGGGATAGAAAATAAGACCCAGAATATCTTACTGCCCCTGTATAAAACTATGGTACGCCCACATCTTGAATACTGTGTACAGATGTGGTCTCCTCACCTCAAAAAAGATATTTTGGCCTTGGAAAGGGTTCAGAAAAGGGCAACTAAAATGATTAGGGGTTTGGAACGGGTCCCATATGAGGAGAGGTTAAAGCGACTGGGACTTTTCAGTTTAGAAAAGAGGAGACTGAGGGGGGATATGATAGAGGTCTATAAAATCATGAGTGGTGTGGAGAGGTAGGATAAAGAAAAGTTATTTATTAGTTCCCGTAATAGAAGAACTAGAGGACACCAAATGAAATTAATGGGGAGCAGGTTTAAAACTAATAAAAGAAAGTTCTTCTTCACACAGCGTGTAGTCAACCTGTGGAACTCCTTGCCAGAGGAGGCTGTGAAGGCTAGGACTAGAACAGAGTTTAAAGAGAAGCTGGATAATTTCATGGAGGTTAGGTCCATAAAAGGCTATTAGCCAGGGGATAAAATGGTGTCCTTGGCCTCTGTTTGTCAGAGGCTGGAGAGGGATGGCAGGAGACAAATCGCTTGAACATTGTCTTCGGTCCACCCCCTCTGGGGCACCTGGTGCTGGCCACTGTCGGCAGACAGGATACTGGGCTAGATGGACCTTTGGTCTGACCCAGTATGGCCGTTCTTATGTTCTTGCCCAGGGGCTGGCAAAGTCTCTCGGCTGCCCTGGCAGGGCATGTGGGCCCAGTGTAGGCGCTTGCATATGGCCATTGGGCGCTGCCTTGGCCGTGGGCGCAGCCTGGCTGGGGACCTGCCCACCCCCTCTAGGCTGGTACCCAAGCAGCCCCCCGGCTATGGGCGCTCCCCCCCCCCCCCGCCTGCGCCCCACGGGCCTAAAGCACCCGCCCTCCCCTTGAATCACCACCAGCAGCGGGCGGGGCTGGTTTTTGCCTGCCCCACAGATGGTCTTTGGTCGGTGTTACCGGGCGCGGCGTGACCAGCCCCTGCGCGCTGGGTCGGCCTGTCCCTGGAGGCTGCGCCTGCGTCTCTGCCGGGAGCCGTTCAGATGTATCTATATTTCTATTAAAAGGCACTTTTGCAGTTCTCCCAGGTCTCTCCCGCGGTGGCGTGTGTGGGGCTGGCGCTTGCCTCCGGCTGCCTGGCCCTAGGCTGTTCGGTTGGGAACCGGGCCGTCTGGTATTTGAGCTCTCTGGTCGGGAAACGCATTGAGAGAATACCGGCCATTTTTCTAATTATCACGCGGATCCGTCCGTAGTCGCGCACTGCCTGGCTGGCCGACACGCTCCCGCGGCGGGACCCTCCCTGCACACGTGTGTCGCCCAGCCAGGCAGTGCGCGACTACGCAGTAGAGCGGAGGGGGCGGGGCGGAATCACTGGGGCAGGACTCGCCTGTGCGCCCACCGGGACCGGCCAGTTCCCCCCCCCCACTTCCTCCCTGAACCCCTCCCAGGCAGCCCTGCTTCCTGCTGGCTTGTTCCTGCCCCCCCCCCCCCCCCCCCCCCGATTTCTCCCAGCCAGCCCCGACTACCTCCTGGCCAGGCCTGCTCCATGCCAGCCAGTCCCCCCCCCCCCCCCTCCACCCATCCAGCCCTGCTTCCCTCCCAGCTCGTCTCTCCCTTCCCCGCTCCCCCCCCCCCCCCCCCCTGGATCTGAGATCAAGTGTGTCGGGTATTTTTTTGACACCATCTGCTAACCCTGTAGGCGGGTGGACAGGCTCACCTCCTCAGGGCTGGGGCGGGTGGCCGATGCTGGGGACGCTAGGAAGGGGTTGGGGTGGGGTTGAGGGCAGGGTGGGGCTCACCTGTTGGCGAGCTGGCCTGGCTTGGACGGTGGAAGGAGCAGTCCACCCCGCTTAGCTGGAAGGGGGATGGTGACGGGGGAGCCAGCCTGGCTCGGGCTGTGGGGTGGCCCAGCTGGTCTGTTGGGGGCCTTGGGCCTAGCGAAGACGCTGGTTTGGGGGCACGGCGGTGTCAGAATGGGGTGCTGTTGCAGGGTTGATCAGGCCGCACAACAGACCACTAAACCGGCTTTACAGAACGACGAATGTGAGGCGACTAAATCTACCTTCCGCACACTTTATCAGCACTGCAGGAGCAAGCTAGAGCTAGTTCAGGAGAAAGCAATTTTAAAAAAGCATGAAAAGGCAGGTTAAAAGCAATGTTTAAATTAACCAGTTAACACTCGAACTCTTAACCCAATTTAACACACACTCCTAGTCCCACGCACCCCTCGCCCTCGCGGGCCGGCTCGTCCCACGCCCCCCTCGCCCTCGCGGGCCGGCTCGTCCCGCCCTCCACTCGCCCTCGCGGGCTGGCTCGTCCCGCCCCCCACTTGCCCTCGCGGGCCGGCTCATCCCACGCACCCCTCGCCCTCGTGGGCCGGCTCGTCCCGCCCCCCACTCGCCCTCGCGGGCCGGCTCGTCCCACGCACCCCTCGCCCTCGCGGGCCGGCTCGTCCCACCCCCCACTCGCCCTCGTGGGCTGGTAACGGTTAATTTGGTTGAGGCGAGAGTCCGATGTGCACGTTGCCCCAAAATGCTGAATCGATGGACTCCCACTCGTGGGGCACAATGGGCTGGTCTCTCCCCTTGGCAAGGGGGGCACTTGGGAGCGAGCGTGGACCACCCTGCTTACAGCACCCAGTTCTGCTCGCCTAGCCACCAGCAGCAAGCAACAGAGCGTCCTGGGTCGAGTTCGTCCCTCGCTGCCTCTTCCTTGGGAACTTTGCCTCCTTTGTGCAGTTTGCTGCTCTCCGCGCACACGGTCTCTTTCTCGAAGTGCTGAACAAGCCCATGATCCAGCGGGCCCTGACTCGGCCCCTAGCACGGCCTCCCTTCGGCTCGCTCACTGTTAATTCACTTGTGCCATCCGTTCACACTCCCCGGGATTGGTGACAGTGGGGCTGGGGAAGCGCTGGTGAATGGGTGCTGCCTTCTCTCTTCCTGGGCTGGGGGCAGGGCCCCCCCCCCCCACCCTGGGGCTCCTGGAGGAAGCTCTGGGCAGCCCTGACCCCACTAAGCCGAGGAGAGAAGTTCTGGGGGCACATCTAAACCCAGGCCTGGCAGCTTTGTGTGCCTCAGGGAAGCGCATCCCGGCGTGGGGCTGGCCCTGGCCTTCGGCCTCCTGCTTCCAACGCTGGGGGCCGGTCTCCCCTTGTGTGGGCCGGGTCACCGAGCGCCTGCATCACCGGGCCTGCCCCATCCCCAGCCACAGGGACCTCTCAGTCGGCATCTGGTGTAGAACAGGCTGGTCAGCACAGGAGCCAGGACCAGCGAGCACCGTCCAACTTGGGGAGAGGGGCCCAGAGTCAGCGTCCTGCCCCTCGGCCCCCCCAAGACTCACTCTCACCCCCAAAGCCCTTCTCCCCCTGCAGTCAGCTCCACCCCCAACCTTTGTCCAGCTGCCCGGGCAGAAGGTGCCACCTGGTCACACTCCTCCCAAGCCCAGGTGACACAGCATCCGCCATGGTGTCCGTGCGGGAGGCTGTCGCCCCCAAATGCCCATCCCCATCTCGGGACTGGTGCAGTGCCCAGGGAAACTGAGGCACACATGGGGTTACTGCAGGGCAGCAGAGACCATATGCAGCCCCACAGCAAACTCAATCCACACTTGGGCCCGTGGCCAGCGCCCGCCCTGAACACCAGCTCCGCCGGGCCTGCGCCAGCTGCCCCACTGGCTCTGGAGCCGTGACCTCCAACAGGCGCACGCTGTCGGCCAGCGCCCTCCTTCCCAGCCCCCACGCACCATGGGGCGGCCCAGCGCTGGCAGCGGCCGGGGGTAGGCGGGAGGAAAGGAAGGCGCTCTGGGGCCCTGCTACGCTGGGGCTGGCTCGGGCCCTGCTGAAAGGAAAGGCGCCCCCCCTCCATCTGGGAACCCCCCACCGGTGCCCATGGTGCCTCCGGCCTCTGGAAAGCAGCCCGCGGTGCTAGTGGGCAGGGGTGGGTGTGCTGCTGCTACAAGGCCCTGCCGGGAGCCCTGAGGCAGGGCCGGTGCCTGGAGCCGGACGCTCTCTGTGCCCCCTTGCTGCTGCCTGCGCGCCCCCTTTGCTCTCCTGCAGCCTTAGCTGTCTGAGGGGTGCTTGCCCTGGCAGGCAGGGCAGGGGGTCCGCGACTGGGCCGAGGAGGAGGGGGGGGGGTCAGGGCCTGCCCTGCGTCTCCCTGTGGGCCTGCGGAGCGAGGTCGCCGCTCCAGCCCCCTCTCCGTGGCTGCTTGGCCTGCGGGTGCCCCTGCCTGGCGCGCTCTGGCCCGGGGGGCTGGGGTTTCTGGCTGCCTGGGGCGGGCTATCGTGTGCTGGGGCAGGGCTGGGGGGATCTCCGGCCCCGAGTGAGTCGCGGGGGGGCTGGCTAGAAGCCGTTTGGGGGGCAGTGTGGAGCGATGGCTCATGGGGCGGCGCCTAACCCCGCCAGCTGCAGGGACCCCACATAGGCCAGCGCCTGGCTGCTGGGTTCTCCCCCCGCCCCTGGCAGCTTGGCTCCCCATTCAGGCTCAGTCCCGGCAGGGTGTGAAGTCCCTCGCCCTGGGGCGCTGGAGCACGGCCAGGGGGCAGGGAAAGCCGGCCAGCCCTCCCTCGCCTGGCTGGGCACGTGGTGGCAGCCAGGGCTCTGTGATTTCCCCTTCACGGGTATTAAGGGCTTTGCCTGGATTTAGGCTCCGCTTTCCCGGCCTGTAATGTAATTAATCTGCCTTCTCCGTAACTGGCGCCTGAGCCCTCAACACGCCCCCCCCCCGCCTCCGGAGCTGCCAATTAGCCCCCGGGGCCAGGGCTGCCCCGGCCCGCCCGGCACCATCTGCGCGGACACTCCCAGCCCCACTTGTACCCAGAGAGAGCCTGGCGTGGGGGGCAGCCGACCCCAGGGGGGCACAGGCCTCCACGCCCGGTCGCCTGGGGAACGCCAGCTGGGAAGAGAGGGCGGCAGGCCTGTTCTCTGCCGCGGTCGGTGCCTCTCCCCTGAGGGGGATGGTGGGGCCGTGCTCCCCCAGCCTGGCCCCCCGTCTCAGTGCCCTGTCTCTGAGTGCACCCGTGGGTGCCTGCTCCACGGTGCCACCCTCCTGTTAGCAGCCAGGCTGGGTCCCTGCTCTCCCCCCCCAGCCCGGCCAGCGAGCAGGAACTCCCCCGGCTCCCCTCCTCCCGACCCCCATGGGCAGGTGGGCACCGGGTCTGTCTGGGGCCTCTGCACGGCAAGGCCTCGCCGGTCCTGCTCCCGGCGTCCCCAGCCCCCGGCTGCGCGAGGCCGGGCCCCATCGCGTGCCGCTCAGACCCGGCCCGGAGCCCCAGGGGCCATGAGCTCAGCATTTCCCCTTCGGAGCCGCGCAAACAAGAGCTGGCGGCTCCCTGGGGCCCATGCCCAAGGGCCGCTGCTGTTTCCATCTCGTAACCTGCTCGCGGCTCAAGATAGCAGCCGGCGTGGCGGCCCAGGGGGGCGGCCATAGCTCCCAGGCCGGGCCAGTTACTCCGTGTAAGCTGGTTTCACTGAGGGAAGACACACACACATGCTGCTCCCCCCAATTTGTTATTGTAGGGTCTCTCAGGAAGGCTGGGAGGGGCACACCGGTTTGTTATTGTAGGGTCTCTCAGGAAGGCTGGGAGGGGCACACTGGTTTGTTATTGTAGGGTCTCTCAGGAAGGCTGGGAGGGGCACACCGGTTTGTTATTGTAGGGTCTCCCAGGAAGGCTGGGCTGGGCGCACCGGTTTGTTATTGTAGGGTCTCTCAGGAAGGCTGGGAGGGGCACACCGGTTTGTTATTGTAGGGTCTCCCAGGAAGGCTGGGCTGGGCTGGGCGCACCGGTTTGTTATTGTAGGGTCTCTCAGGAAGGCTGGGAGGGGCACACCGGTTTGTTATTGTAGGGTCTCTCAGGAAGGCTGGGAGGGGCACACCGGTTTGTTATTGTAGGGTCTCCCAGGAAGGCTGGGCTGGGCTGGGCGCACCGGTTTGTTATTGTAGGGTCTCCCAGGAAGGCTGGGAGGGGCGCACCCTGGCCCGCCCTGTTCGTACGGTTGCTCCTGGACTCCCCAGCTGCTTGCTCCATAGGGCGCTCATCAGGCCTGCACGCTTTGCGCTGGCCCCCGGCACCGTCCTGCAGGAGGCTGGGGCCCCGGGGCGAGGCTGGGTCCGTGCAGACAGGGGCACCGGTTGCCAGCATGGCCAGAAGCTACGAGAGCTGTGGCTGGGATCTTGGGGCGCTCCCCCTGCCTATGGGCTGGTTCCAGCCCCCATTTCCTGGTCCCCTGATCCCCGGTGCCCCAGGGCTCCCTGGCTGGGGGGGACTCTTCCCTCTTTTGACTCTGCCCGGGAGGGGGAAGGGGGTGGGAGAGGTGAAACTCCCCTTTCTGCCCAGCCCCCTGCTGCCCAACCCACGGACCTGGCACTCCAGGTGGGCAGGGGGCTCCACCCCACTGTTCCGCTCCCCCGCCCCCTGGGGCAGGCCCTGTCCGCCGCCAGCAGGCCCCACTGCCGGGTGCGTAATCTGCCGCGTCCTGCAGTTACAGCAGCTGGCACTGCTGTGGTTAAGGATGAATTAGGGCCGGCTCCCGCCGGGCTGGGCTAAGAGGATCAGCGGCCAGCGAGCTGCCCAGCCCTGCCTGCCTGTGGTGGTTTAGCTGGGCCCCAGCAAGGCTGGAACGAGCAGGGGCTGGCTCAGCAGGGCGAGCTACGATATGGACCCACGGATGATCACGACAGGGAGCCACCGTGGCCAGGTCTCCGGCGCCACAAGGAAAGGGGGACAAGGTTTGGGGCAAACCCCCTGCCGGCAACCCCCGCCCCTCCGTGCCTCTCCGGCACCACCTGCTGGAGGAGCTTTATAAATACCGATGACTGGGGTGTGTCAGAATCACTGTCCCCAAGTTACAGAAGGGGAAACTGAGGCACAGCACAGGGAAATGACTGATCCCATGTCAGGACTAGATCCCAAGAGAGCAGGCCCTTGCTCTAACCCAGGGGCAGGCAAAATACGGCCCGTGGGCCAGATTCATCCTGAAAAGGCTTTGGATCTGGCCTGCAGCCCCAGGCCACTCCAAGCTGTTGTCTGAGGGGCAGATTTGTTCATCCCCATACTAGCTGAGTGCCTCTTCTGGCCATCAGTATGAGGGAGTGCCACGAAAGATATTACTTCGCCCAGGTCACCCAATCCTGGGTGTCTCTTTGCAGATGCGTGACTTGCCCAAGGTCCCACCAGAAGTCAGTGGCAGAGGCGGGGTCTGATCTCAGGTCTCCTTCAGCAGTGCCTTAACCCTTGGACCACTCTTCTCTCTGGCTGACCCTCCACCATAAGCAGAGAGACACCTCATCATGAGCACCACAGTAGCTGTGCTGGTCCCTAGCGGCCTGGGCTCAGAGGGTGACTGGGTTCGGAAGAACATTCCTGGCTCTCATGGCTGTGGATCACCACCCCCACCCCCGAAAACCAGCTCTGACTGTGACCTACTGGCTCAGAATCCAGACAACAAAGAACCAGAACCCAACGGGTAGGATCTGGGGGCCCTGCTCCTGGTTTCTGAATGCTTGTGGGAGGCAATGCCGCACCTCCGTGAGCAGCCCTCCCCACGCCCTGCAGCATGGTGCTCCTTACACTCCCAGCAGCGGGGCCACATCCCTCAGCATCCTGCTGTCCTGAGCCTAATGTTGTAAGAAGCCTGGACAGTGAGACAGGGTATTCTGTGCCCTGGGACTCAATCAGTGTTCCCTCTAATCGTTTCCATCCATGTGTGGAATAATTTTGTTCTGTGCACCGAGGCATGTGTGAATGTGCACCACCAGTAGAAACACAACCTAGCTGTGCTCTGCTCATCAGCTGGGCAGCTCTGGAATCTCGCCTGAGCGGCTGAACAAGCACCCAGCTTCCAGGGCAAACTGGACTCAACTCCCCTCGTTCCATTGTAAAAAGAAGCCTACGCCGTATGCGGGTGTGAAATAATTTTGAAATAACGGGCTTCTTACGCCGGCTCCTGGAACCCTCATTTCACGAGGAGTAAGGGTAGACAGCACCGCAAGCCGAGTTAAGATAATTCGACTTCAGCTGAAGTTGCGTAGCTTAATTCGACTTTAGCCCGCTGTGTAGATGCACCTTAATGGTATTTTGAAATAAATAAGCGGTATTTTAGATGTCAAATTCTTCTGGACAAGAAGCAGGACTTCCTGTGTCTGGACAGGAAACAGCACATTTAGAGGGGACGCTAACGATTATTATTCCTTCCACTTCCTGCTGTGTAGACAGCGCCACAAACTGAGTTAAGCTACTTCGACTTCAGCTACTCAACTGACACAGCTGAAGTTGCGTAGCTTAATTTGACTATAGCCCGCTGTGTAGACGCACCTTAACGGTATTTTGAAATAAATAAGCGGTATTTTAGACAGCAAATTCTTCAGACAACGGGCGGGACTTCCTGCATCTGGACAGGAAACAGCACATTCAGAGGGGACGCTAACGATTATTTATGGCAGTCCTGACTTCCTGTGCAGTGTGCAGCATTTAGACACCATGCCCAAGCTGGCATGTGTGGGAAAAGCCAGGGCCCTGGAGGACGCGCAGAGCAATTAATTTGATTCTGCCCTTCCCTCCAAGCCAGCAGGTTTCAAAGGGATTTGATCGGGGGACACTGTTGTATAAGTCCAAGTGCTGCTCCTGCCATGGGAAAAGAAGATGAGGGTTATGATGGCGTGCGCTAGGTACCGCTGAGACTGGTTCGCTGTTCAAGAGCCAGTTTTTCTAGGCACTCTATGTCACATTATTGGATTTTAAGGGGAGCAGCTGCACCCATGCGGGGGTATTTGCCCCAAAAGTCTGTACAAAGGGGGTCATGTGAGGTGTCACATGAAAGCTTCTGTTCTACTGATTCTGTATAGGCTATTCATGTACGTGTATAATATCTGTATGTGGAGTTAGAAATATGGACTCTGTGGTGATGCTGGAAGGTTCATTGTCTGAGGCAGAGCAACGGGCAAAGAACATTCAGCCAGTGGCTGTGCTAATTAGCAGAGCTCCAGAGACAATAGATCTTGAAGTGCCAGAGACACACCTGAGGAATGTGTAGATAGCTGAAGCCAGCCAGAATAATGGTTGCTGACTTGGGATGCAAAGATAGGTCAATGAACCACATGATCTGCAGTAACTTGCTCAGGCCAGGAAGATGCTAGAGGAGGTATATATAAGTGCCATGTGGCACCCTCCATCATGGTCTTTAGTTTTACTCCTGATCCCAGATGCAGGGAAAGAACCGTGGACCCATCCTGACATAGGATGTACACCAGAGACTTTTAAGATAGCAGTTTATAACATCTCTGCTGCAAGACTGCATCGAGAACTGGGAGTTTCGATGCATGTAATGTAGGATGCTTTAACAACCTTACTCTCATGCTTTTCTTTCTTTTAGTAATAAACCTTTAGATGGTAGATTCTGAAGGATTGGCCCAGCGTGATTTGTGGGTAAGATCCAGAGTGTAAATTGATCGGGACCTGTGGCTGGTTTTTTGGGACCGGAAGAACCCATTCGGGGTAGGTGAGATTGGGGTCTGTAACCCCTCACCTGTGGGCAGGCCCGGGGCTGATTGGGGCACAGCGAGAGCTGGGGTGCCAGAGGCGTTTTGCTCGTGAGGCTTCTGGCTGGCCAGATTGGAAGCTGAAGCGCCGTGTGACTGGTTTGTGGCCTTTTGGGGAAGGTGTCCAGTCAAGGGCTGTAAGGAGCCCTGAGTTTGAGCAATTCGCCCTGAGCGGACGCCCTCAGCCGTGCCCAGATCCGGCCCCTTCAGTCACACTCTAAAATTCACCCGTTTACTTGGATTTTCTTTAACTTTGCTGAGCCTCATGGGAATCTGGGCTAGAGTTAGTGGCCCGAATGTGAGGTTATTTGCACAAAGATTTCCTGAGATCCAGCCACAGGCCCCTTTCAAATCACCGGACAAAAATGTGAGGATTCTTACAAGGATTTTGTATGACATATTCGGGGAGAGGGTGGGGGGAATCAAACTGTCGTCCTGAGTCTTCCAGCCTGAGACCACCGCTCAGATTTGACCTCGGGTTGTGGCGGATACCTGCTGTCTCAGGGGAAGCTGGGTTTGAAAAGTTATTCCGGGTAAAAACTGGCTCGACAGTGTGGCTTGAGCTAAGTGACCAGGCTGGAAAAAATAACGGGCCTACATGCAGCTGGGTAGAGGCCATGTTTCAAGACAGAGAGTTTGCCGACCAGCTGCTCTTAGAAGAAGTTGGGGGCTGAAGAGGACAAACTGCAGCCCTAGGAGTTACCTGGCTGGTATGAGCTCACACCGTGTGCTTGGTGGTGCTCGGAGACAGTGAGTTGTGCATATTCTTTGCTCTCTGCTAGTAGGGGCTCCACCTGGGAGTCTGGCTCTGACAGCCAAGTTTCTGGTCTAGAAGTTGCTATTTCGAGGTGCCTCAAAGGTCACTGGTGGTCTCACGTGTTTCTTCAAAAGTGTTGGTGGGGGAAGTGGGATGAGCCAGGATAAGTTGCAAGGCAGCAATGGGCTGGGGAAAAGCCAGTGCAGGGCAGACACAGAGGTGTGTTTCCTGCTCTCCAGTGCCCTACCTCCCCCACCCTGGCCCCACACAGGCCTTTCTCCTTCAATCTGCCCCATGCAGCCTGGCCTCCTCCCCAGAATAGGTGGGTAAGCATCCTCTCTGCCTTGAGCACACAGCATGTGGAACCAGCCGTGGGTTCGCCGCTGCCAGGCCTGGGTATCTCCAGGAGGCTCTGAGCATGGCAAAAGCCTCTCTCGCCGGTTACGAAACCCTAGCGACCTACTTTACGCCCGCTGCATTTGTCCTTAATGCCTCGAAATGGCTGCTCTCCAGACTTTGCCCATCAAGGCAAATTAATTGGAGTCGATCCTAATTTGCTCTCTGCTGTTCCTCGGGCAGAAGATTAAATGCTTGGCAGACATTATCCCCCTCCGCTCTTTTCTAAGGCCCAAACCCGAATTTCATGTATGTACAGACACACAACGCACCCACGCGGCTCGCGCCCCCCGGAGCTGGGACGGGCGCGTTAAGCGGGGCTGATGCAGCGGGTCCATTTTTGTAATGGCGGCGGGAAAGCAGGGGCGGGTCTCTTGTTGGGAGGCTGAAAAGCAGGTGGCGAGACTGTTCTACGCAGCTGGGGGACAGAGGCGGCCACCCACAGAGCCGGGATGTGAGGCCCAAGCCGGCACCACCCTCCTCTCTTAGGTTGTCACATCTTGAATCCTTCTTCTGTTGGTGCAGGATTTCCTGCTGCCGGGCTGGGAGCCCCCACATCCTCCTCCTGGCAGGGACAGCTGAAGCAGGGGTGGGGCAGGTTTCCTTTGGCCCCCACCCCGTGATTCACCCCTACCCGGAGGGACCTTCGGGGGGACCAGACTTTGGGGCCAGGCCCCTCCTCGTCGGATCACTGCGGTGAGGCCCTGCAGTAGCCAGGTGTGCCGGGATGGACTGCAGGGTACCACAGCACAGCACTGGGTGCAAAGATCGGCACCTGCTGGGAGACAACGAGGCTTCACACTCGCCCCCGAGGGATTTCAGGGGACGCTGCGAGGGGCAGGACAGTAACCCCACGCCCACGGGCGGCGAGTAATGGCGGCAAGGGAAGGCTCAGCCTTCCCTAAGGTGCTTACATGCCCTGGTCGCCAGGGAAGGCTGGGGCTGTGGCAAGATAGCCTGGCTGCGAGGTGGCCAGGAAGGATTGAGCAGGAGTGGGCGGGGCTTGGCTCCAGGGGCGGGGGAAGTTGCGGAAGGGGCAGGGCCTCATGCAGAATGGGTGGGGCTTTGGGCAGACGGGGCGGGGCTGTGGTTTGCCTTCACCCGCCACGCATGCCCACTCCGGCGTCAGGAGGCAAAGCAAAAAGCGGCGGGGTCATCACCAACCTGGCAAGCACTGGCAGGGGGTTAGGGAGACAAATGGCGCCACAACCTTTTGGTAATTGCCTGAACCACCAAGGGCTCCGCTCAGCTCTGCGGTGATGCGCCCGCTCAAGGTCACCGCCTGCACCAGCTGGAAGGCAGAACTCTCCCCAGTGTGTTTCCTGCCCGTCTCTGCCTCGCTGCGCTGGCACGCATGGGCTCTCCCGCCCCGGGGGCCTGTGTGCTGGGAGAGCCCTCGGCAGGGCCGGTACCCGCATGTCTGGGCAGCAATGGCTCCGGCCCCACGGCGGATGGAGAGATGACTTTTCGCAGCTGCCCTGGCAGACGGCACTGTGGTGACGCAGCGCCGAGACCCATCAGGGATCTCGGCTGTGCTGGGAAAGGGTGCCTAAACCCCCGCGGCGCCACACGTGGGCACGGAGCAGTGGCTCCAGACTTGCCTCCCTCCCAGGCCCCCAGCGACACCGTTCTAAGCTGGGCTTCTGGATCCGCTCCCGCGTGGGCCTGCGTCCCACTGGATTGCTTTGTTAAGCAGCTTTAATTGACCGCGACGCCCTCCTGCTAGGCCGCCCTCCGCTGGTGCAGGCGGTGACCTTGAGCGGGCGCATCACCAGGCTGTTTCCCGCGTTTTCTGTCTGCCAGCCGCTGGTGGCCCACCCCCGCAGCTCACTCTTGCGGCCCACGGAGACGAAGCAGGGGCCACGCCTGCAGCCCACTCACTAGTCTTGGTTGCCCATCGCTGAGCTAGATCGGGGTGGGCAATCATTTTCGCAGGGCAGCTACTTCATGGATTTTGGCACATGGTCATGGGCTGGCTCCACCCCCTTGAAAGGGGCGGGGCCGGGCTGGAAGGGGCGGGGATGAGGACCAGCCTCCCTCCTCCGAGTTGTCGGGCGGGAGGCTTTGAATTAAACACACAGCAAAGGGCTTGTGGCTCCCCGCCCTGCCGCTAACCCGCTGCCTGGCAGGCACCCCCAGTTTGCTGCGGCTATTTAAAGGGCTCCTGGTTGTGGTGCTACCTCAGGAGCAAACAGCCACAGCAACCCCAGGCAGCCGCCCGGCTACGCAGTAACGACGGGGCTGGGAGCTGGGAGCGCTTTACATAGCAGCAATTGAAAAGGCTCGCAGCTCTGGACCCCGTGGGCTGGATCAATGTGTCAGGCAGGCCGGAGCCGGCCCCAGGGCCGAATCTTGCCCAGCCCTGGTCCAGATGGTCAATGCCACAAGAGGGGCTTACCGCCATCTCCTCCTCATTCCAGCTTTAAGCACAGGGCCAGAATGGAGGCTGCCAGAGAACAGAAGGGGGGGGGGGGGAGGGAATAATTCCTTAAACCTTTGCGCACAGCGAGCTGGGAAGGGCTTGGACGTCACACAGAAAGCAGGCGATGCACACCGTGCATTTGTAACAGAGACACTTTAATATCTGCAGCCTCGGTGTGAGGTGCTGAACTGATTGGCTCAGTGCTGAGCGATCGCGGCTAGAGCTTTCTACCTGCCAGGAAATCGTCCTTTTATTCTGCACGGGATGTCAAATATTACAGGGAACATTGGGCAGGGTTGACTCCTGCATAGATCCCAAGACTGGAGGTGCTACACTTGAAGGAATATAGGGCATAAGTAGGCAAACTGCCCAAGGGATGATAAAATGAGGATTACCTGGGACAGACGAGCTACTCACCCTGGCTGTGTCTAGACTGGCAAGTTTTTCCACAAAATCATCTGCTTTTGCGGAAAAACTTGCCAGCTGTCTACACTGGCTGCTTGAATTTCCGCAAGAACACTGACGATCTCATGTAAGATCATCAGTGTTCTTGCGGAAATACTGTGCTGCTCCTGTTCGGGCAAAAGCCCTCTTGCGCAAATGATTTGCGCAAGAGGGCCAGTGTAGACAGCTCAGGTTTGTTTTGCGCAAAAAAGCCCCGATGTCTAAAATGGCAATCGGGGCTTTTTTACGCAAAAGGGCGTTACGGACGCTTTTCCACGAAAAGTGCTTTTGCAGAAAAGCGTCCATGCCAATCTAGATGCTCTTTTCCAAAAATACTTTTAATGGAAAACTTTTCCGTTAAAAGCATTTCCGGAAAATCATGCCAGTGTAGACGTAACCCCTCTGTCCAACAAAGACAACAGCCTGTGGCTCAGAAGTCCAGAAAGGCCCGGGCCACTTCCAGCTTTCGAGGCCCCCTAGCCACAATAAGAATAAAAAGGACCACTCATGAAGATAAAAGAAGGCATAAAAAAAAAAAAGAGCGTGATTCATAATTTGAATTATTTAAATTTAACAAATGCGTTTCTAGCCTTTTTCTGTGCAAATGCACTAATTCTTGAGGAAAACTCTAGCCAAAAAATTAACACGTGTCTAAATTTGAAGCCCTCTTTGAGGGCCAAATGTCCCTCCTGTGCCTCCTCCTCCCTGTGACTGGCAGGGCACACTGCCAGTTTCTCTGTGGCACAGGGTGTGCTGGCACACTGATCCCACTACAGACACCAATATGCTCTCTGCAGGCACCGAACAGTAGGGGGGAAAGGGGTCTTTGATGGGCAGACACTGCTGGGGTGAAGAGATTCTAGGACAGAGAGATCCCTGGTCAAACTCCAGCAAATGCTGGAAGGACATGAAGCCCGGGTTAAGGGTACAAATGTGATGCCATTTGCCCTGCCTCAGACTCCTGAGCAGCTCCAGGGAGGCTGGTATCCGGGAGAACCTCAGCTCTCGGTTTTGACTGTATCACTTTCAGATGAAATCCAGCCCCCATGGCAGACGTGAGTGACACCGCCTCGGGTGTAACTTCCCCAGCGCCGGAACTACAGCAGCAAGCTCCTGGCCAGCCTTCGCTGGGGAAGCAGAGGTAGAGCTCAGCCCCATGGTAGCCCTTGCTGAGCATGGGGAGACACAGGCAGGGAAGGGGGGTCTGCCAAACCTGGTTTCCGGGGCGAGAGATGACCCAGAGAAGGGTGGAGAGCTGGAAGGTGGTTGCTGGTAATAGTCACCTGGTCAGAGTGTGGCCATGGGGGTTCTCTTAACCAGGAGACCCACCTTGGGGTGAGGCAACACGTTGACCCCAGAAATGGGCTCCAGGCACACACACAGCTCTGGGATGGACACAGCTCCAGAGGGGGAGGGCCCCATTAGTGTGCAAGGGCCAGAGAACAGTTCTTGCGCAAGAAGCCTGCAGTGTAGACGTAGCCTGAGAGTCTTCAGGACTATTTTCCAGGGCACCTGTTCCATGCCTAGCACAATGGGGCCTCACCCTTGACAGGCCTTTGAGCACCACCGCAGGATAAATAATACAGTGAGGAGACACTGCAGCGGATCTTCTCAGAAGTGTGTGGTTTGAATCCCAGGGAAGATAAGTTGGCTCCTCTTCTAGAAGGCACCGGTGCTTCCCTTTTTGTGTACTGGCACCTAGAGATGGCCATGACAGGGGGCTGTAAGGCTAATAGATAAACAAACAACAATTATCAGCCCGGATCTGAAGCCCTTCCTCTGAGTCTGTTCATTTGCTCCACCCAAATGTTCCCTGGGTCTCACTGTCTCATCGAGAGGCTGAGAGAATGTGCACAGACCATAATGGGATTGGACAGATCCCTAAGCCAGGCCTTGGGGATGTAACCCAGTGGGTGGGTACATTGGAGGTCGGTTTATATACACGTTATCCATGCATTTTGCTTCATGGCTAGTAACCGCAACCCTCTTTCTTAGATGCATATGTTCCTCAGAGGGCACGTCTACACAGCACAGTTAGGCTGTGTCTACATTGGCATGATTTTGCGCAGAAAACCATACTGACTGTCTACACTGGCGGGGAGTTCTTGCGCAAGTAAACTGATGTTCTACTGTGTGAAATCAGGGCTTCTTGCGCAAGAACGATGATGCTCCCGCTCAGGAATAAGCCCTCTTGCGCAAGAGGCCAGTGTAGACAGGCAACATGAACTTCTCGCGCAAGAGAGCCCGCTGGTTAAAACGGCCATGGGCACTTTCTTGCGCAAGAGAGCGTCCACGCTGGCTCGGATGCTCTCGCCAAATGTAAGGGGACTGTTACCCCTTACTAAAACTCTGTGGGAGTTTTTTGGTTTACCAGCTTCAGAAGGGGAAGGGTTCATGAGACTGACAGACCCCAGAGACAATGGAAAGCAGTCAACACTCCAGCTCAGCCTGACTGACAGGTTGTAAGTGGGGATTGTTCTGGCTCTGTCTCTGAACAAACAAGCTGTGTGCAGAAGAGGTCCTGCAAAGACAGAGAGCTGAAAGAGGAGTACAAGAAGAAGTCCTGCAGCGACAGAACCAGACACAGACAGGCCAAGCAGTGCAGACCCTGTGTTGAGCAGCAGACTGGCAGTGCTCAGAAAGCCAAAAGGAACAGAGAAGCAACACAAGGAGCTGGAACTGGCCAAGCAGCACAGCCTGCAGCTGGATGTGGTGAGCTACTGGGACCTGCAAAGTGTGGGGAAAGGCTCTGGACTGGGAGAGGGGTCTGGCCACTTAGAGACTGAGGCTGTGTGGTCACTGCCAGAGCAAGCGTGTCCAGCCTGCAGCCCCTTGCAGCACATCCAGGGCTTCTAAGGAAGAGACTGTGAACTGTCCTTACACTCTGCAGACTGCTGTGTTGATGTCCCCGTGCCACAGAGCAGGGCTGTGTGTTCTCATTTAACCATTCTCATTGTTTCTTATTCTATTCTCTTTAATCAGTTGATGTTTAATAAATTGTATTTGCTTTGAACCTTATGAAGTGATCCCTGGGCCAAGAAGGCCTGCAGTGTAAAGAGAGCACCTCGGAGTGGGGACACCCTAACTCCTGCCCCTAGTGACTACAAGGTCGGGGATTAAGCCCCAGGAAACCTGGGCCCTGCCTTGTTGGGGTTTCAAGGGCTCTGCTACTCCGGAGAGTGGAGGGGGAGCCCTCAGGATCAGGGGAGCCGTGGGGTAAAGGAGGTGGGAGCGGGGACTCAGATCCTTTCGCTGGTTCATTTCACCGGGGTGTATAGAAGCCAGGAAAGTTCCCCACAAGAGCGGGACCGTTCCCCCGCTTACACAAAGGCCCTTGCCAGTGTAGAGCGGCCGTTGTCCCGAAATAACCCGGCCGCTCCCCCGACTCCGGCAGCCGGGTCTCAGCGGCCGGGGCGGGGGGGGGGGGGGGGGCAGTGGGAGGTGAGCGCTCGACAGCTCCAGTGGCCGCGCTCCTTCGGCGCCAGAGAACGGGGCGCCCGGCCTGGCCCCCGTCGCGCTCCCCGAGCCCCGGCCACACCCGGCCTCGGGAGCCGGCCCAGCCATGCGCGGGGCGGAGCAGGCTGGAGGGTGTCGGGGGGGGGGGGGCAATCAGGCCAGAGTGGGGGTGTGAGGGCGGGGGGGGCTCGGAGGGAGACCCGGGGTCAGAGCCGTGGGGAGGCGACGTTTCAGGGGTGGCCCAGAGGGGGGGGGGGGGCGGAGGTCGGGCTGAGGACGCGCCGGTTTCCATGGCAGCCGGGCTGACCTTTCCCCTCTGCCCCCTGCCCCTCCCGGGGTCCGACCCTCCGCCAATCGCAGGGCGGGTCCTGGCGCGCGGTGGTGACGTCACAACGCGGCGCCGGGCCGCAGCCCCCCAGCCTGGGCCGGAACCGCCGCCGCCGCCGCGGGCTGAGGTGAGTGCGGGGCCCGAGGGCCCCCCCCCCCCCCCCCCGCATCCACCTGCCGCGGGAGCGCGCGGGGCTCGTACCCGCCCCCCGCTTCCCCAGGGCGGGGGCCTCCCCCCTCGGAGCGGCCTCGCTGGGCCCGGCGGGGCTGCTGCCTGGCTGCGAGCGGGCCCGCGAGCCCCCCGCTGGCGCAGGGCAGAGCGCGGCCCTGGGCTGCCCCCCCCCCCAGGCCGCACGCGGGAGGCGCGGCGGAAAAGCTGCCGGTGGCCGCTCCATCGCCCGGGGGGGGGGGCCGCCGCGTCCCATGTTCTGCGCGGCTGGGAGCGCTGGCCCCGGCTCCCTCGGATTCGTGACTCGCGTGGGGCGGAGGCGAGGGACGAGCCCCCTCTCGCCGCCGTTCCGTGCCGGAGCAGTGCGCCGTGGGCTCGGCTTTACACCGTGCGGGGTGTCCGTGGGAGAGCTGCGAACCCAGACCGCTCCGAACAGTGCTTAGGGCTGCTGTGCCCAAGTGGAATGGGTTTGCTGGGTGCTCCTGCAAGTATCAGTGCGTCCTTCATTTGCCTTGGGCACCACCTCCTTCTGCCCACTTCTCTGGAGGCTTTTAAGAAGTTCCTTCTCTTTCGGATGTGGGAAGAAACCCCCCCGCCCTTTTTTAGTTATAAGCCATTTTTTATAATCACTCATGTACAGTTAGCCCTGATAGAGAAAACAAGGATAGATATGCCCTAGTATGGGAGAATTTAAAATAAACACCAGCACTGTTGGCTAACACAGCTATCTCCTAGTTCAATGGTGCTTGGCCCAACACAGTTCAGTACATTTTATTCAGGACATGAAAGAAAATTAAAATCATACTGATGAATTATGAAAGTGATGCAAGGACTGGCGAGATGGTATATGACAAGGACCTGTTAGTCACAGCACTTCTCTAAATGCAATCAAATATGTATTAATCCAGCTAAATGCACATTCCTGCACTTAGGAACAAAGAATGGAGGCCATACTTCCAGGAAAGGGAACGATTTCTGAAGTGCGTTAACTCTGCAATGGATTTGGAGTATTGCTGGAGTTACGTAGTTGATTGTGAACTCGCAGCTTGATGCTGCGGTAAAAAGACAACTAGTAGTCCTCTAGTATCTTGGAGACTAACTTCTATATGGTATGAGCTTTCATGGGCAAAACCCACTTCCTCAGATGAGTGGAGGAAAAAAGGAAGTGGGTTTTGCCCACGAAAGCTCATGATACTGTATATATATTTTTGTTAGTCTGTAAGGTGCTACAGGATTACCTTTTTTTTTTTTTTTTAAAGTTACAGACTAACATGGCTACCCCACTGAGACTTTTAAATGTTGTAAAAAGAGTAAATGTTCCCCTTTGGAAACAGTGAGGGTTACCTCTTTATATTGCATACTGTGTTCAGTTGTAGTGCCCACACTTGAAAGGCATACTGAAAAGCTGGAATGAGTTCAGAGAGCAGTCAAATTATCTCAGGTCTGGAAAATCTAGCTTACAATGAGAGCCTTAAACAGATTGAATCTTCAATAACTTAGGGTGCTCCCAGGCAGCTCGATCTATATAAATGCTGACACAAGGAGAACCTGTGATGTTGCGGACCCTTTAATGTAACAGACACTGGCATAATAAAATCTGATGGCTATATGGTGATGTTAGAGGAAAAGCTCAGTAGAAATAAGACACAACTTCTTAACAGGGAAAATAACAATTAATTGGAACAGCTTCCCAAGGGAAATGTTAAATTCATCATTACTTGAATTCTTTAAATCAAGATGGGATGTCTTTCTAAAAGATAATGCTATAGTTAACCACAAGTTATTCAGCTCAGTAGTGTTCACTTACATCGGAGGGATGAAAGATTTCGTCCATGGCAGGAGATACTGGGTGAAATTGCTCAGATGAGGAGTGCAGGGTAAATTGTCACAATTGTCCTCTCTGGCTTTAATTAGCGGAGTCTGTTTAGTTAGTTTTACCACACCTATTGTGGTATCTGGCCAACCCACATGTTCTTGGGTTTCCCTTACCAGCGCCGTGATCCATGGACTTTTCAGGCAGAAACATCATCTTTCTTATTTGCTTTTAGCTAATAGATGTCTGTTATATTTTCCAAGCCCTACGTGGGGTTCTACACAGAACTATTTAGTCAACATCTGTCCTGTTCAGTCTAGTCAAGTTTACTATTCTGACAATAGCACTCCAGTGTATGGACATCTGTGACTGATTGTAAACATGCCAGACAAGCAGAGCAACTTGTCAAGATCAGGCGCTGTCTCTGATGTCCCACTTCCAGCATATGCTGCACAACTGCAGACACTATGTAGCTTGAAAGCTGAATGTTTCCCACTGGGAAGTCACAGAAAGAGGGCAAGGGCATACAGAACATAGAAGCACTTCCGCAGTAAAAGAAAAACAGTAACAAGGAGTGAACAGCCCTCATTTTACCCTTGTGTTTTCAGATTGCATAGAATTTAGTGAGTTGTCCCAGGTGTGTAGATTTATGCCTAAGTCTTACATACTTTGGGTCTCATCTACCTTAGGTTTATGCATTTTTTAGGCAGGAGCATGGCTTACTTCATAAAGCACCGTGTACATTTATGGTGTGTTAGAGGTAGTGACTAGTAAATGCCAGCCCTGGGCAGCAAAATGACCACTGAGATTGTATACCTAGCAGAATTATCCAGGAGTGAGAGATTTCTACAGAGGTGTTTCTCGTCTTACCTGCTCAACAGCACCAAGACTTGCAGCTGAACTTCTATGATGAAAAGGTGATCCTTTGCTGAGCTACTGTTTGTATGCATAAAAAAAGACCCTGATATTTCAAACTTTTGTATCAGTGTATCCTGAAAAGTCTGCGTGAATTTAAATTGCTTCACTTTATTTGAAGATATCTATGTTTTCATTTATGTGACTGAAAACCTGTCATTGTATTCTCAGTGTGGTTATTCAGTTGTCTCAGGGTTTCTTATCTTCTAGAGCGCTCACAAATAACTTATTAATCAGTCAGGTTTGGCTTCTGAGAAGCTGAGGACTTTTAATTAATGGAAGTTGAGTCCTCCGTATGTAGGCCACAAGATCTTATGAGAGCTACTTATCTGAGGAAAGCAGAGTGTAACTTTTATAGCATAAAACGACTAGCAGCTCATACTAATTACAACTGTGGCTAAAACATGCAGCTACCACCAGAACTGTGTGAATCTACTGAATGTGTTTCCCCCTGCTCAAGGCACACTTCTTGCCTGAATTATCTAATGCAATAGTTTCTTGTTCCTCTGGTCTGTATGCAATATAATATTCCCCAGCATTGTACACTACGGCACACAAGCAGTGGAGCTTGATCCTTGATTAATCTTTCTGACTAGGGCAGGGATATAGTCCCTCCCTCTTCTGGGTTTTTCTCTGGATTGAACTGTGGCATTGAAACCTGCATCTAATGAGTTTTGATGCACCTGGCTGTCCCTCATATACTTTACAGGGATACTGGCCAGAAGACATTTTAAAAAATCCGCACCAAGCTGCTAATTTCTGAGGTGATATAACTTTCTTTCATGTTGCACATTGGATTTCTTTTCACCTGTTAGGCTGTTTTACTTCTGGGCACTTCTCTCAGAATGGTCAGTGAAACTTAAGAGGTCAGTGTCACTTTTTCTTTAGCTAGTTTCCTTTTACAATCTTATGCTGTAGAGTATGGCCTGTGTCATTGACATTCCAGTATCACCAGGGAAAGGTTAGTTTAGAAGAGGTTTAGCTTAGAAGAGGTTTTTTTTTTAACTGATATTTTAAAAAGTCTCTTAAACCGTAGCTTTTCTAAGCCTTTTGTTTCTAAACTACTAATGTCCTTTTAAAATGTTCCTCTTTCTACCCATAATTCCTTTCTGAGTGAGGCCTGACCGGGGCTCTCTTCATGCCAGTTGTGTTCCATAATTGGCTAGAGTTTTCAGTGGGTGATGGTAGGAGTTGTGATCATGCATAGAGGCAGACTGCTTTCCCATAGTCCCCTGTGCCTGCTCAGGCACCCGACACCAGACTTGAAGCCAGAATAGTAATTTAAAATGGTCAGGCTAATTGCCAAAATGGGTGTAGGCAGCATCTTCAACCCCTAGCCAGCCATCTTGTTGTAATTTGCAAATGCCATAAAGTCTTGCTGAAGTGCAGCAGATTTCGCTGGCAATGTGGGGAATGAAAACTGCATTCCCCTGGGAATGGGAGCAGTTTCTGTTCCAACATAATGACTTCCACATCACTTCAACAATAAGTAAACCTTTGCCATGCTCCTGTGAAAAGGAAAAGGGATACTTCATTCTTGAGAACTCAAAACCCATCTGATCGGAGTCAAGCTCTAGTGGAATTGGAAATCCCATGGCAGGTCTTAATACTTTCCTGGGGCAGGGAGAAGGTCTGTTCCCTTCCCCCACCCCCTCCGCACATCCAATCCGTTTTAGCTGCTGACTTTACAGACCGTTCCAGTAGGTGTTTGGAATAGCATTTAAACTACTCTTCAAACCCAGTTTTCAGAGCACTGTGTCGACTCTTTACTGTTGGATGACTCTTGCAGACTGGCACAGTAGCAGAGATGAGGTTTGAACGAGAGCTGATTCGTTGATCTCCCTTCCAAGCACAGTTTGTTTCTTAAAACTCTAGTGTATCCTGCTCTGCTCTTTATGATGAGTCTTCCTGGGATCTGGTGCTTTGAGGAGCAAAGGTTACATCTCACTTTATTTTAATTTAGTTGGTGAAATTAGCACGTCAGAAAACACTGGCTGATAGTGGCTGGGCTCAGACTCTGCAAGATTCTCTCTGCCATTGCATCTCAGTCCTGACTTGCCATTCCATCGTGGGGTTACTCGTGTACCACAATCGTGGGCTACAGTGGTTGCTACTTTTCTAGTCCTACCCTCTTCTTTGCCCCACAGCTCTGTCAGTGCGCATCAGAGGTGGCTTATATCACACCATACAGTTCCAGTTCTGGGCTTACCATATGCAACCTGGCTAATCCTCTTTAAGCCTGAACTGCAGTTTTTGCCGTCCTGGATGTTTGTAGATCACAAACTGTCAAACTATGCAGTAATTCTGTGCTTTGCAAATTGGGATTAGGATGAGCAATTGCCTAACTCCTTGTGACTACAGTTGGAGTCTCTGGAAATGTGAATTCTGGTTAATTTCTTGAGCCCTTTTTATGTTCTTTCACTGAGATGGGATGGCTGATTGCCGGGCGAATGTTGGCATAGGACAGTTTGCTTTTCTTGTCAGAAATTATTCCAGCAGCTGCCTGAAATGCAATCATCAATGGCTTTGTAAATGTGGGTTTCAGTGAGTCACTGCAGAAACTACAAGAAGTACATGGGCCTACTGTCTCCCATGCTGTTTGTGACAGGGCAGCAGAAATATCTGCCTACTTCTGAAAATGTCAATACACTATTTCAAACCATTAATCCTACACCAGACTTGGAGGTAGGATAGGAGGGAGGTGCAGTTCTGATAAAGTGAATACTTAGTTTTAATTTGCAGCAGACTTGAAAGCACATGCATAGCGATTGCTTTGAATGGAACTCTGTCAGGAGAATTTATTTAACAGTAAATCTATTCCCCCATTGGGAGCAGGATCAATGTGTAGACATAAAGTTATACACAATTATGGATTTAATTTGAAATCGGTTCTTCCCTTGCCTCTCTGACAAGACTTATGCTAGGGATTCTCTGTTTCCTTTGTAAGAGCACTTAAACCAGAGAATTTTCCTACCATCTCTGCTGTGCATTTGCTGATATAACAGGGCAAATACAGAAATAGTTGGAGAGCCTACTCTTTGGATTTGTTTTAACACGTACATTATATATTTGCATCTGCGTAGCTAATTTGTTACTGATCTTTTATATTAATTTTTTTCCCAAAGGCTCTTCAGGTCACCTTTAAAGGTAACTTACAAAAGGGAAAAAGGAAATTTACAAGATTCTGATCACATTAGTACCTGGAAGAATCTTCGGAGGAGGGGGAGTACTGTTCTATTTTAGTGGAATTACGACGTCACACTGTTCAAAGAAGTGAAATGTGATAGAACAGGGAATAGATTTTAAAACTTGATACACAAATATCTGTTTGACAATTAGGGGTATGCATAATATTGCGGGTACAGAGAGGTCTTCCGGGGGTACGTCAACTCATCATGATATTTACGTAGTTTCACAGCAGGTACATAACAAGAACTAGTGAAATGAGTACTAGGGAAGTTAAAATGTGTTTAACTGTGTAACTGCTGGAAATTTCAGCGGTTACATGTGTGGTGGCAGCTGGCTCCCCAGGAGCTGGCATGCCCAGGTAGCCGGCTTTTAAACTCGCGTCCCGTGTGTACCAACTCCCACCTGCTGCCTTGTGCTGCTGCCTCTATCATAGGCAGCAGGCAGCTTCCTGGGAGCCAATGCACGCCGGAAGCCTGCATGTAACCGTGAAGGTTAACCGATGAGCCTAGGCTCATCAACTAACCGTGTATGTGGTTACATTTTCACATCCCTCGTAAGTACAAACTAAAATTTCATAGAGATGATGCGTTTATATTGCTCTCTATGCTGAAATGTAAGCACAATATTGATATTCCAACTGATTTATTTTATAGTATAGGGTTAAAATGAGAAAGTAAGAGAATTTTCAGTAATAGGGCTGTGACGCTTTTGTGTCTATATGTCTGATTTTACAAGCAAATAGTTTGAGTGTGGTGAAACTGGTACTCAAGATACAACTCACACTCCTGAAAGGGATACAGTAGCCTGGGAAGGCTGGGAGCCACTTTATTAGAAGGCAGGTTGAGGAAGCACCCTGTCCATTTCTCTGGGCCCATCAAGGAATTCTCCCCTCCACACAGAAGGGAAGGTTTGACATACCAGAAAAAAGCAAAACAGAAGCAGAGCTTTCCATTTGAGGTGATGGTAGAGATCTCTCAGGCCTATTCTGAATATCACAAAACAGGGCATACACTCATTGTGCTCTTGTTTTCTCATCTACTCAGCCACATTCACAGATTCATCATTCACAGGACAATAAGACTGCACAATTGGGTCTGCCCTGCGCAGGCAATGTTAATGGAATTGTGTTAAAGGTCTGGTTATGTTCATTGAAACGTCATCTTTCACATTTGCAGGAAACCTGTTCAGAATTCCTTTCCACTCAGTGAGCTAGTCAGAAATCAGCTGGAAGGAGACACCCTTTTCTCTTTCCTTGTGTGCCTAGTGCATTGAGAAGTGGCTTAGGTCTTTTAAAAATAGCATTTTGTGAGAAGCCCACTCCTGCAGATATGGTGTAGAGGACACACCTTGTGAACTAGGGATGTAAAATCACATTTCATCAGTTAACCAGTTAAACATTATATTTAGCTGGTTAACTGTTTAAACAGGGGCGGGCAGGAGGCTGCCCCAGCCCGGCTGGGCCTCTGGTTACCTGTACCTGGTAAGCGTCACCCAGTAAGGTTGATGGTTAATCAGTAAGCATTCACATCCCTATTGTGAACAGCAACTCATTGTGCCAGTTGGGTGCAGCTGGAATCCTACACACAACCACCCACCAGCATTTGTAGATTAGAGACGAGTGATGGGAGTGACCGAGCGCTCCACGGAAAACCTGTGTCATTGGCTCTGTCTTCTAAAACAGCTTCCCCAGTGCTCAAAAATTGGAGTGCAGCGTAATGAGGAATAGGTCAGTGATCTGTTAGGAGGAGGAGCGCATGGGTTTTCCAGAGGGGTCATACTAGGCATGGTACTATTCAGTCTGCTCGTTAAAACCTTGGAGGTTGAAGCAGTCCATGCACTTATCAGATTAAAGGATGGTACAAAGTGAAAGGGTTCACAAATGCCTGGGATGATAGGGACAGACTGCACTGCCTTGGGTAAATGAGTGAAGTGGGCTGAAAGGAATCCCATGAGATCCTACCAAGGGAAGTAGGCGGGGTGGTGGTGGTACAGAAGGGATAATCAAAAGTGCTATTGTAGAATAGGGGCAGGGCAGGATTAACTCTTCTTGGGGCCTGGGGTTATAGGATTTTGTGTCGCCTGCTAGGCTGTGGGGTGAGGCCAAAAATAAGGGGTTTAGCGTATGAGAGAGTGCTGTGGGTTGAGGCAGGAAGTAGATGCAAGAGGGGATGAGGAATCCAATTGAGGGTGCAGACTTTAAGGTAGGGTTGGGGATGAGGCATTTGGGGTACAAGAGGGGACTCCCAGTTGGGGTCAATGGGTTTGGAATGCAGGAGCAGGCTCAGGGCAGGAGTTTGGGGTTGGGGTGCAGGGTCTGGACAGGAGTTAGGGTGTGGGAAGGGGTGTTCAAGTGGGGCAGCTCCCGTTTGGTGGCAGGGGAAATTGGTGGCTCCACATGGCTCTGCTCTCCTCCAGGCACAGTCCCCGTCAGCTCCCATTGGCTGCAGTTCCCAGCCAATGGGAGCTGTGAGGGTGGAGCCTTTAGGCAAGTGCAGTGCAGGAAAAGAGCTTCCCAGCACTTGTGGTGATGCAGCTCCAACCTGGGAAGAAACAGCAGCATGTGGAGCTGCACCTCCCCACTCCCCTCCAAGAAGTATTGGCCCAGAACTAGAAATGTAAATAGTCTTTTAAAAATGTAACTGCTAAAAATCCTAGCAACTATACACACCGCGGGCTCTGCAATATAAAGCTTAAATAAAGCATTTTGGAGAGAATTCAGAGGACAGAAGCTAAAGTGATCAAAGATTTGGAAAATAAGAGCTGTGGGAATGTTCAAGGGGTCTTGGTACTGAGAAGAGATAAGCGAGAGGAGACAGAGACGTACTGGTAGAGTGATGTTATATATGGAGGGCAGGTATCTGCTATCACTAGCTTGTGAGAACAGAATGCAAAGTAACAGACTGAAGATACGTTTTCCCAGTTAAATGCAAGGAAAACGTTTAGGAAGAGCAAGTTTCCAAGGGAGGTACGTAATCAGAGACTGGAGGTTACAAATGCCCTGAAAGTAGGGTGAGGGGTTTACAAAAGCCTAATGTTAGCAAGAGAGGGAGGATACCTTCCGTTGTTGTTGTTTGCAGTGTTGCAGCCAAGCTGGTCCCAGGCTGTTAGAGAGGCCCAGTGCATGAGGTGATTCCCTTTATTCTGCAGGTCTGAAGAAGAGCTGTATATAGCTGGAAAGCAGTTTGAGATCCTACCTTAACCCACCTTGCCTCTCTTAAGAGGGTACCCTCCTGTCATGGACACAGCTCAGGCCTACCATGATGCAGGGCAATGGACTAGACCAGTGTTTCTCAACCTTTTTTTTTTTTTTTTTTTTTTTATAAAGTACCCCTTTAAAAAAATAAGTTCCCCCACTACCTACAGTTTTCAGACACACACGATTTTTTTCTACCATTGCAACACATTTGTTTAAACAACTTAGTCGTAGCCAAGTGGGCGATGAAATTTTTGGGTGTAAAAGTACAAAAATAATAAAGTGCTGTAAAACTGAAAACAAAAATTCAGTTTTCTCCAAATGTCAGTTGTGTTGACGTATCCCCCAGACTTCTCTTGAGTACCCCAAGGGTATTCGTACCACTGGTTGAGGAACATTGGACTAGCTGACCCATGTAGGAATCTGCTAACCCCAGTTGGGGTCTCTTCTAGGGCCTACTTTGGTCTGCTAGTATGTTTAAAGTATAACAGTAATGTGCACACAGTGATATTACCATGTTAACTAAAGCGTGGCTAACCCATCTCTTTTGCTAGCATGGTCTGCACCCCTCATCTGCTGTGGCATCTTGAGCCAGGAGTCCTGTGGAGGATGACTGATGTTCTACATCTTCCTACTTCATCCCTCTCTTCTCTGTTTTTTGAAAGGTTCAAATGTGGGAGTTGTCCCAGATGTGGCTGCTGCTGCTCTCGCCGTGGGAGAATGCCTTGGTGGGTGATTAGCACCATTCAGTGATGGGCTGTGGGACAAGCAAAGTGCTTCCCGAGCCCCCCACGGACGTTCAGTTGGATCTGGTTAAAAAGGTTGAGCCGTACATCGGTCATCAAAATGACGTGTACAAGCACTTCATCAAGGAGGATGCTGTCAAAGCCGGCTCCCCCTCGCCTCCGCGTCACACCTATCCCTACTCCAGTGGCCACCCACCGAACTACGCCGAGCAGCCTGAGCCCCGCAAGAACAAGGTGGCAAAGTACCGGGCCAAGTTCGACCCCAGGGTGACAGCCAAGTATGATATCAAAGCCCTGATTGGCCGTGGCAGCTTTAGTCGTGTGGTACGGGTAGAGCATAAGGCTACCAAGCAGCCCTTTGCAATCAAGATGATAGAGACCAAGTACCGGGAAGGGAGGGAGGTGTGCGAATCCGAGCTGTGTGTTCTGCGCCGTGTGCGGCACACCAACATCATCCAGCTCATTGAGGTCTTTGAGACGCAGGAGCGAGTCTACATGGTGATGGAGCTGGCCACCGGAGGGGAACTGTTTGATCGAATCATTGCCAAAGGCTCCTTTACTGAGCGAGATGCTACCCGAGTGCTGCAGATGGTGTTGGATGGGGTGAAGTACTTACATACCCTGGGCATCACGCACCGGGACTTAAAACCAGAGAACTTGCTGTATTACCACCCGGGGACGGACTCTAAGATCATGATCACGGACTTTGGGCTGGCAAGCGCTCGGAAGAAAGGAGACGACTGCTTAATGAAAACCACCTGTGGGACACCGGAGTATATTGCCCCAGAAATCTTGGTCAGGAAACCCTACACCAATTCTGTGGACATGTGGGCACTGGGGGTGATCTCGTACATCCTCCTGAGTGGAACGATGCCCTTTGAGGATGACAACCGAACCCGCTTGTACCGGCAGATCCTGAAAGGAAAGTACAGCTACTCAGGGGAGGTGAGTGTGGTAACAGTCACGCAAAGGGGGTCATGCAAAGGGGTCTCCAGACACAGTGTTTTATTCTAACACGGGGACCATGAGTGTTGTGATGGGAACCCTGTGATCATAGGCAGTGCTACCTGGCTGTCTTGAAAGGGGTTTCTTGGCGCTTTTGCTGCATTCAGTAAGTGGTCCATAAGGTGACTTCTGTAACAGGCTCAGGTCAGATTTCGGTGCCACAACTGTGTGAGTTGTTCTGGATTTGCCTTGGTTGATTCAAGGCTGGGAATCTTACATAAGTTAGCTCAGTTCTAGTTGCTTTTAGGAATTGGTGGAGTTCTGCAAAACTGGCCCATTAAAAATTCCTCCTGTCCTGCAGGTAGTGTTCTCTCCCAGTTAGCTTTTATCCCACTGAGAACAATGAGTTCTTTTTCAAAACAAAGCAGCCTCCCCCATAACCACCCTGACTGGTACGATGTTTTTCCTAATGTCCAACCTAAACCTCTTCTTCTGCAATTTAAGCCCATTGCTTCTTGACCTTTCCTCAGTAGGGATGTGAATGACTAGTCGACGATCCGACAAGCAAATGCTTATTGCATAGTCGACAGGCTAGTCGACTAGTTGCTTCCCCCTGCTCCCTCCTTGCTGCCTCTGTCAGAAAGCGGCAGCAAGGGTGGGGGGAAGAAGAGGGGGTTCTTCAAAGCGACAGCACCACATGGAGCTCATTCGTGTTGAAACAATGTTCCTGGATTATCCTGAACACTCTGTATCATGGAAAGCTTCTGTATGTAGCTCCACCGTGATTTTTTGTTTTTGCTTGTTGGGAGCCGGGCCAGGGAGGGGTGGAGGTTTTTTTAATTAATTGATTGATGCTTCTCACTTGTGTGTAGCCCCTGGCGGAATGTTCTGTGGGTCATTGGCCCCAGACTGAAATACGTTCCCCACACCTGCTCTAGCTCCTGTTGGATACACGTACAGAAGCTTTCCCAAGATACAGCATGTTCACAGTCATCTCGGCATAATGGCGTCATGTCAGCCAGAACCCACAGACGCCCCTTGTCCCAGCGTTATAGGGGGATGAGGGCACCCAGCTATGGAGGCATCCCTGTTTGGAAGTACTCAGGAAGAAAGCAATAATTCATCAGAGACTGCGGTAATAGCGTAACTTTGTGAAGAGGAGCTGAGTGGGAAAGGAAACAGGAGCTAACGCATGACTAAGACTTTCTGAAGCAGGCAGTTGTGGCATGACAGGAAAATAACAATGTCTGAAAAACATCATCATCTCAATTGTTCTGGCATTTTTAGAAATGCGAGAGGGGGTGTTGGCATTTCTGTGATGGATGGAGTGAGTCTCCTAATGGGTAACTCAAATTCAAAAATCTTTTGGGCACTTTCAGAATACTTATGTGGGCACATAAGTCACTCTCCCTAAGGAGGCTTCAGAAGGTATAAGCATGTGTAAAACAGGCCCATGCCAAAAATAACCTTTTATCCTGTCAAGCTATGATCTTCCTAAACTGGCCTGCACCAGCCCTACCACCTGATGCTGCGGTCTGGTCAGATCTTGCCAAGATGGGTGCGAATTTGCACGGGCACCTCCAAGGATGCACTGATGGGACAGTCACTGGTAAGTGGTACTTTTCCTTCTGAGCCACACTACGGAACCATCTTCCAGAATGGAGGATGGCACTGTGCTTTGAGGGGTACCACGTTTCAGATGAGACCGAAAACCAAGAGTCTGGCTTTTGGTGGTCATCTGAGATCCTCTGACACTTTGTCTAAAGTAGAGAGATTCACTCTGTGTCCTGGCATATTTGAAGCACGTTATTATAGCCATCCTGCCGAGAGCGACACGTCTAGGGGAGTAGTCCGTGACTACTTTGTGATTGGGGGTGGGGGGTTGTTCATGAATGCTTTGCCCCCTTGCTGTGTGAGGGTATGTGGTACGCATCAATCAGTAGCCTGTCTGTTGCCCAGCTGGCTTCCTTGTGGAGCCAATGAAAGTGAAAGGTACAAAACTAAACACGTCTTTGTCCCTGAAGTCCAGATAGATCAACTCTAATGCTGCTGTATATTGGTACTGATGTATCAGTGTGCTGCCCAGTGCAAGAGAATGATAGCTGGGTGGAGGGAGAGTGGGCCAAATGTTCAGTGGAGACTGGCAGGTTTCTGAAAGCTCCCTGGATTCGTTCCAAGCCTCAGGCATCCTCGGGGGAGGTGAATGCTCCCGTTTTCCTGGTGTCCTTAGAGAATTGCTTTTCTTTTCCTTTCCTCCTGGAGTAAGGAGGACAAATCTCAGAAATGGGCCTGCTGGTGCCAGTCTCCCAGGGAAGGGACTGGAGCCCCGTTGCTTGTTACATTTAAAGCAAGACAGGACAAAAGGGCTGAGGATCTACTGTAGGGAGCAATCTGCCATAGGCAGAGAATGCAGGGGTGGACTAAACAGGAGCAACCTCATTTTTTTTCTCAAGTCTAACTGCGAGACTGTGAAATGAGGGTGCATTTACCTCAGGGGCAACTCTGGAGAGAGATCTGTACGGTTGTTTGCCAGAGGTTTACAGCTGGAACTGTAACGGAAGGAGAGTTGTCAGTGGTAAGGGATGTTTGGGGGAGAGGAAGGAACTCTATCCTAATCTCAGTCCAGTCAGGGAGGATGAAAATTCATTATTTAAAAAAATATGAATTTTTCTGATTTTTGAATTGGATTTTTAAAAAACATATAAATGAAGTTTTAGGTTTACTTTAAACATGAAATTATGACAGCCTAAGCTAAGGCATCTTTTTATAGTCCATCAGAATAAATGGATTTAAGAAAATATCAAGCAGTACATACATGCTGCCAAGTCTTAAAGTTGCATCTCTGAACTGGTGGAAATTGCTGGCTGAGCATCTAGAATCAGAATTTGTTGATAGCGGGAGTTTCTTCTGCAGGTGCTGAGAGAATATTTTCTTAATTTCAGTTTATTCTAATAGTTCAGTTGAATGGCTAGTTGAATGACTAGTTCAATCAAAGATAAGACACTAATTGTAATTGAAAAAGCAGAACAACTGTTTACTGGTTGATGAATAAACAACACGTGAGAGGAAGAGATCTACTAGTTTGAAAAACTTCAAGGAGACGAAAAATCAGTTCAATAACTATAGATAATGCTTCCTTTATTTAATAAATCAACACATTTTAAACTCAATCGTATTTTGGTAAACTCTTTGGTACTCTCTCTTTTCTTATGTATCAGCACACTTATTTATTTTTAAAATGCTGCTTTTTGTGCATTTTAACTGCATTAAATTTCTATCCAAATAGAGATTGACAAAATCAAAAGTTAAAGTCCTCATCTGTCAAGAAATGCCTCATTTACTATTTTATAGCAATAGTATAGGTGTCCCTGCTATACGTCACCCCAGTATACATCCATTTCGCACTAAAGTCACTGATGTTTGTAAAGGACCTGATGCATTATAAGTCCTCCCATTCCCTGCTCTTAAGTCATGCAAAAAACCTCCACAGCTTGTGCAAATGAAAGTCAGCTGCTGGAAAAAAATTCTCTGCTTTAAGTTGTTTCACTAGAAGTCCAAGTTTTTTGGTACGTATCTTGGACTTTAGGTTGGCCATTAGGAAAAACTTCCTACTTGTCAGGGTGGTTAAACACTGGAATAAATTGTCTAGGGAGGTTAGGAATCTCCATCTCTAGAAATATTTAAGAGCAGGTTAGATAGACATCTATCAGGGATGTGGTCTAGACAGTGCTTGGTCCTGCCATGAGGGCAGGAGACTGGATTCGATGTCCCCTCAAGATCGCTTCCAGTTCTAGTGTTCTATGAGTCTAGGCCTTATAGAGAGGACAGCCTGTTCAAAATGTAAAAATTAAATATCTGAATAAATGTAAGATAAGCTATATAATTTCTTAAATGTGTATAGTTACAGCATATCTTTCAAGTGAGCAAAAAGTTGCACCAAATTTAGTATCTAAGCTATATTTTGTTGCAAATGATGTTTTAATAGTCACCAGCCAATGAGAATCAACTTTGCTTTAAACAAAAAAATAAAGTACAAATGCAAAACAGGATTAAATTCAGTAATTTAAATCAAGGTTTCTTGCTTACTGATTTAAATCTGCTGGTTTAGATCAGTTGGATTTAAAATCAATCCACCCTGATGGCAGTTGAATTTTGATCACTGTGGCTAACGCCTGGGCTTGGTGAGAATGAAGAAAGGTTGAGGCCCATTTTCTGAGATGTAGTTGTGCTGAGATCCCAGCCAGAGAACACAGAGCTGTGTGAAGAGAGGAATAAAAGCCTGCATGCATGCTGGCCTATGAAGTATTTCCATTTTCTTGACAAGAAATGATCTGACACCCAGCTAATGTGGCTGTTGTCTGAGAGAGCGCTACTTACCGGTGGAGCTCTGTTTCTGAAGCCAGGGGTCTGTTTGAAGAGGCTATTAGCAGATCAATAGTAGAGGTATCCCATAATAGCTCATTCAGGTACTACTGACATCACTGCTCTAATTATCGCTCCAGTCTCCTTTGACAGCTCCTAAACGGTTGGGAGTGATGGGAAGAGGAAGGCGTGGAGTTGAGAGAGGCCTTGGGAAAAGTAACTTGGCAAGTGTCTCTAAGTAAGAGCTGCTGAGCCCATTAAAGTGCTATTGGTGCTGGTTGCCTATTAAACACTCAGCTTGCCTCCTTTTGCATCGCTGGGTTGGTCTCGCTGACTCACTGGAAGACCTGTGAAGTATTCCAGGGGCCACGAGGATCTCTGTGTGGAGTAAAGAACAGGCAGTTTGTTACAGGGCTAGAATTCCATCCAGGGTTTCTGTGATAATGATCTAAACCAGGAGAGCGAGATGAAATCGAGTCTATGCCATTCCAGTTGTGGCCTTTTATTATTAGGGGTGTAAGAAAGTACCTGTTTTAATGGTTAACCAATAAGCATGAGCTTGTCAGTGTCCGTAATGATTACATGCTGATTCCCAGCCGTGCTCCTGGGGAGCTGGCTGCCACCCTGCCCTGCTGGCTCTGTATCAGTGCGGGGTGGCAGCCAGCCCCCTGGGAGTGGGGCCAGAAGCTGGGAGCTGGTGCACTAACTAGTAAGCTGGCTCCCAGCAAGCACTGGCTCTGGCTGCTGGCTCTGCTCCCAGGGAGCCGGCTGCACTGCGGTCTCTGCAGTATAAGCTTTATATTGCAGAGCCCACAGCACGGAACTGCTTAACCACTAAGATTTTTAATAGTTAAATTATTAATTGTTTTTTAACATCCCATTTATGATGTACAGACCTTCCCAGTAGTGTTCAACCACCTAGGACGCAGAGCCTAGGACACAGAGGCTACGTCTACATTGGCATGATCTTGCGCAACTACTCTTTTAACACAAGAGTTCTTGCGTTAAAGTATTTGCACAAGAGAGCGTCTACACTGGCATGTGCCTTTGCGCAAGAGCATCCGTGCCAGTGTAGACATTTTCTTGCACAAGAAATTCATGTTGCCTGTCTACACTGGCCTCTTGCGCAAGAATAGTTGCACCAGAGGGCTTATTCCAGAGCGGGAGCATCATAGTTCTTGTGCAAGAAGCACTGATTTCACACATTAAAATGTCAGTGTTCTTGCCCAAGAACCACCTGCCAATGTAGACAGGCAGCATGTTTTTGCGCAAAAGCGGCCGCTTTGGCGCAAGATTGCGCCAGTGTAGACACAGCCAGAGTGAGAAGGAACAGGTCATCTACTGGGTAGACTAGGACCTGGGAGTAGGACTCCTGGCTCTGTTGACTGTCAGTGAGATATTGGGCAAACGCTTATCTGCTGTTTGCCTCAGTTTCCACACCTATCAATTATTTTACATTTAGCCCTATTAAAATGTATATTTTTTGCTTGTACCCATTTTGCCAATGGATCCAGATCTCTCAAGATCAGTCACCTGTTCTCTTCATTATTTACCATTTCCCCAATTTTGGGGTCATCTGGAAGTTTTACCAGGTTCTTTTGTATTTTTCCCATGAATTACAACATTGACTAGTGCTGGGCCAATAGCCAGTTCCTAAAGGACTCCACTAGAAACACTGGATGATGATTCTTCACTTATAATTACATTTTGACACCTGTCAGTTAGCTTTCAGTCATTTGATAGGGGCCATATTAATTTTATATCTGTCTAGTGTTTAAATCAATGTCATCTGGTACCAAGTCAAATGCCTTACTGAAGTCTAAATAAGGTTTTTGGATAACTATACATTTTATCAGCTACATGTGTCATTTCATCAAAAAAAGAGATCCAGGTAGTTTGGTAGGACTGAGAAGCAGCAATCTACCTTGTGGGCGCTCTGGGTTTGTCTAGACTACAGGGTTTATTTGAAAAAAAGTGGCCTTTTTTCAAAAAAACTTCCTCTGCGTCTAGACTGCTGCCGCGTGCTTTTGAAAGTAAATTGAAAGGACGCGGCAGTTTTTTCAACCACAGAAAACCTCCTTTTATGAGGAAGAACGCTTTTTTTCGAGAGTGCTCTTTTGAAAAAAGGCGCTATGTGATGCAAACTGTGCTTTTTCGAAAGAGAGCATCCAGACTGCCTGGGTGCTCTCTTTCGAAAAAGCGGCTTGCTTTTTCGAAAGTACTGGTTGTAGTCTAGACGCGCTTTTTCGAAGAGGCTTTTTCTAAAGTATCTTTTGAAAAAGCCTCTTTCGAAAGAGGCTTGCAGCCTAGACGTAGCCTCAGGTTTAATTTTTTTAGATGTATTTAAAAACAACAATACAACACCCCTTTCCAGCATTCCCACAGGACAGAGAGAGACTCCAAACTTCTCGCATTCCCAACTCTGGGGAGCATATTTGCATAGCTCAGTGACACTGGTCTCTAATGAGGGTCTAACAGTGGAGGCCTTAGAAAAGCTGGTACAAATGCAGGCAACACACACAGGCTGCTTGGGGCTTGAAAGTTTTCTGTAGGCCATACAATTGGAGTTTAATTTCCTCTTTGTTCCGTAGTTGTGTTCCGGGTGGGCGGAAGAGAGTTCTCGAGGGGGAAGATGAGTCGAGTCTGACGTTACACATCTCTGAAGGAAAAACTGATGGTGTGAATTGCACTGCATTAGGGAGTTTTGCCCTTCACTCTCCCTGTGACTCATTCATACAGTTTGGAACATGAGCATTGGGCCCTCCAGTTAGCTTGCCTGGCTCACTCATTGCACCCGAAGCATTGGGGTGATGGCTTCCTCCTGTCAGAACCCTCCCTGCAGGCCTGCTTCTCTCTCCTTTTGTTGGTATGGTTTGGGACCTTGCTTGCTTGGTACTCAGGCTGGGTCTGCAAGGGAGGAGGGTCCCAGAGCACACGTCCCCAAGCCTGAGTTTCTACACTGCAGTCGAGCAGTCTTGTAACCCCAAGAGCCTGCGTCTGCCGGTACAGGCTAGCTGCGATGCCTAGCTGCAGTGTAGATGTCCCCGAGCCTTGTTCTCAAAACACTTCTTGGGCTATCTTTGGCTTGCTTCATAGGGCCAGCAAGCTGGCTGTCCTATGCCTTCTGGCTGTCGTGAGTGGGCCTTAGTGTTCCCGGTGCTCCTTGCATTTGTGTGTAGGCATCTAAGTTGTTTAGCAAATCCCCCTCCTTTGGCTCCTGTGCTCCTATTGCAGTTCTCCCCTCCCAAAACCAGTCCTTGCCCATGTGGCACTCTGGTGGGTTGCTGCTGCTCAGAAAACTTTTCCATGCTTGTCCTGCTGGTTTTAGCACTAGAGATGTAATAGTGTAGTTGATTAACTGACTTATCGGTTAATGCTATAGACTACACGCATTCCCCTTGTCCCCTCGCCAGTAAATTGTTTAGCAGGCTGGCCAGCAGCCCGGCTCAGTCCTGGCTCGTGCTGGGTCCAGGACCTACGCCCGCTGCAGTTCTGCATTTAAAGTGCATTGCCAGCCAGGCAGGTCAGCCTAGCTCAGGTTTGGCTTGTGCCAGGTCTGGGAGCTCAGCCCTCCCCTCCCCAGAAAGGCTACTGCCACCCTGCACTGCTGCCTCTGTATCAGAGGCAGCAGCACGTGGTAACAGGCGACCTGTTGGCGAGGGGAGCTGGTTTTTAAACTGGCTTCCCTCATGGACCGGCTCCCGCCTGGCACCCTGCACCGCTGCCTCTGATATAGAGCAGTGGCATGGAGTGGGTGGGGGCTTCCGGGGAGTGAGGCCGGAGGACAGTAGCTGCCAGTCCCGCCCTGGGGACTATAGCCTAGTCGAGTAACTGGTAAGAATTCACAAGGTTAATCGACTATTCAATTAACCGATATTTAACATTCCTATTCAGCACCCCTCTCATTGCATCCCTCCAGTGACATTCCCTGCTCTCTGTGCCTTCACTTTCAAGGTCCTTCGCGAACTGTCCTCCCCCGCGCGCTAGCTAGTTACTCCATGATGCCACAGCCAGCCTCTGTTGCCCTCGTTAAATTTTCAAACAAGCGCCTTTGTCATTTCTGCCCCTCACCCTTGGGAGGAGGATCTTCCAAACGACCTCGTTACCCTCCTTTGCTGTGATGCCTTCAGAGCACCTGCCAAAGGTGTTTAGGCCAGTAGTGTGCTAAGAACCCTGCTTATCATGCAGACCAATTCAGCCTCTTTGTACTCAGTACAGCTGAGCATCCCCCGTGTCTTGTTTTATATGTAGATCATAAATTCTTTGGGGGGCAAGAAGAATCTTTTTTTTTTTTTTTTCTGGTGGCACAGCACCTATTCCAAGAGGGTATTGGTTCACGAGTAGGGCTCCTAGGCCCTATAATAGAAATAATTATACAGGCTAGAGGTGCAATCCTCAATAGAGGCAACCTTTGGCATAAGGCATCAAATATTTATTTCAGTGTCTGATTGGATGCTTCTGTCCCTTTCTGTCCTTTTTTTGTTGTAGGAATGTCCACAGATTGGTCCTCACTCGGAATACGTTCAACTTTTGCCCTGTGTCTTGGTAGCTGTGTCATCTGGAGCCAGAATAGATGCTTCGCTGTAGCCGACTGCACTAGGGAATCTGAAGCAACGTCTGCTTGTTGCTTCCAAGCTAAATACAGGAGCTGGTTGGGGAGCAGCTGTTGGCTCAGATTGTCTGGGCGTAGCAGAGGGCTTCTCTTTCCTGCCATTAGTAACATTTTGGCTTCTGCCTCTCGAGCTGTGGAAGCGCCCAGCTCCCATTCGACTGGGTCGACGAACCTTTTGCTAGAAGGGAGACTTTTTTTTCCCAAGCAGGGCTAAAATTTTTCACCCCTCAAAAATTAGGACTAACGTAATACAGTGAAGGCAGCAAGACCAGGGCAGCCGAGAAGAAACCACCTTTGTACATCACCCCCTGATTAGAATGAACTTCTGGGCCTCTGGCCCGCTCCGTTAGCCTCCAGCTATTCATACAGAAAGATTGCTCTATGCGAACCGCCTTAGCCGCTGCAAGCGCTCGTCCATAGATTGTAATTAAGGCTCAGCGATGTGCAGAAACGCACAGGTGGTTCTAAAACTCCCAGGCAAACTTTTTGTGAGAGTAAGAAATACTGTTTTTAAATATGTGAATCTCTGCTCCTGGCAAAGGAGAAGTCGCTGTACAGACTTTTGTGCTTGTATATTTCAGGCAGTCATGAAAACGTAGCGGTTTTAATAAAGCAGCGCGAGGCTCGGTAAGGCAGGAAGTGAACCAAGGGCTCTCCTCTGAAGAGGCACGGTGCTCTTTGGAGAGCTGGAACATTCACTAGGACTAAAATAGGCCTCTTGCAGCCTGGCGTGGAACACCAAGGTCAGCCTGACAAAGTGTGCTCAGGTGCTCTTGAAACTTCTTCTAGCTTCTGCTTTCTCTGTTCTCTTAATGAACTCACTTCCATGGAGGTAGTGCAGGTGAATTCAGGTTGTTCTGTGCACGCTGGCTAGCTGAAATGCATGGCCAGTTCTCGCCCACTGAAGGGACTGCCATCTCAGCCTCCCCTTGTAAGGCATCTCATTCACTCATTACAAACTCAGAAAATCCTGTAGCCTCTTGCCAGGTGTATATTGTGACCAGGGGCCTACGTTGTTGTGGAACGTTGCAGAAAACATGGTGTATGTAAAGAAAGAAAGAAATCTCTCCTGCGTCAGTCAACGGCTATCTACGCAGGCTTATAACCCACGCATGCATTTGAAAATCAATTCCCCTTTACTCGCCGCTGCTAGTGGCGTTCAAGAGGCTTTCCTCTGAAAGAACTGCTACATCATAAGCACCTATTTTGGCATGTCTTCTCTCTCCCCTCCGCTCACTTCAGAAGGTGCTTGTGCTGTGTCCAGTTCTGGAAAGATGAGCTGAGAATCCTGCAGTTGGTAGCTGGCAGAGTAAGTGAAATAGGAATTGATCTTCCTGTGTTCCATTGTATAAATGCATCTCTCCTGTTAATGCACTTACTGCCTGGTGCAGACATAGAGGCTTAAAAATGTGTTTTAGGTTGTTTGAGCTCCCAGTGAAGTGGGAAGGGACGAACTCAATCGAGTCCACTCTCCTTCACGCGCTTTCACTTATTTTTGGTCTGCGGACCGGACAAATGTGCTCCTATCCTAGGTGTCTTCTGAGGTGTGTGTTGCAGCTGAACCCCAATGATGCGGGGCCATCTCATGCTATTTTGAAGACCACTCTTAGTCTGTCTACATGTGCTGGTAGATTTCTTCCCCTGTATTTAGCAAGCAACTGAGTGAGGATAAAAATATTTGTATGCAGCATCTTTCTTTCCAAGTCCTTTGACACAAACATTAACACAGCTGGCCACATAGTTGAATGTTGCACTTCAACATTGGTACAGATTCTTAAGAGTAAGGTGATACCACACACATGGCATTCATGCTGGCAGTTTGGAGGCAGGCTGCAAGTGCGGTGTAGATTACTTTTGATTTTGCTGGTGGCCAGAGAGCTGGCCAGGTGTCAGCTTCCTGGAGACTCGACCATGATGTTCCTTGGGAGATCCCTCCGGATCTGCAGGAAGCTTTGCTGTCTCTGGGCCGGTCCTAGGTTTCTGCTGTGATGTTACATTTTGTCCAAGAGAGAGAGATTTTCTGGCTGCTTCTCAGTTAATTTATCTGCTTGCAGGGTGGGTATTTCTTATTGACACCTCACACACGTTCCACAGGTTACATACATATTCATGAACAATATGGTTTCTAGGTAAGTAACCTATAAATTGAACTGACGTACTGAAAGGATCTAATGTGAATACTATGGGTTAACATACCGAAGGCATGATACAGAGCTTAACATAAATTGTAACTGAGGAGTAGGGTCAAGGGAAAAAGGGAAAGCAGAGGAGTATGTCCAGTCAGCTAGATGCGAGGGGAGGCGGGGTGTGTGTGACTGGTTACAGTAACAACTACAGATGCAAAGTAGGGTGGCCCTGAAGGAGGCTGGAGGACCAACAGCTGGGCATTTTAGCTGCTTTTTGCGAGAACAATTGAGCTTGAGGGAAGCTTACGGTACAGGACATCATTGTTTGATGGTTGGGGGAGGGTAGGAGACATAACTGAGCGGGAAGCGCTGGGGCTTGACCTAATGCTATAATGCGCAGCATTACGTTTTCAGTTCTGCAGCTCAGGGCCCTGTCCAATCTTGTTAGCGGCTGAGTAATACTAGTGAATGAGGGATCAAGGGGCATTGTCAAGGTAAAAACAAACCCCAAACACATTAACCTCTGCCCTGCTCTTGTTATGCCCTGCATTATTAGTTTCAATCCTTTGTTGTTAATTTTTGGGGTGGGGGCTGACTCCCTTTTGTTGTTGGCTGGCTCCCTTCTGGTTCTCTTGTCCTGGAAGCAGAATTTGGCTCTGGAAAAAACCAGCTTTTCTTAACTAGTGGTTCTCGGGCTTATTTGAGTGGCACCCTTTCTTTGTGGCTAGAGCCCCTTATTCTGTGCTCCCCCCAGTACTGCCCCCTAGCTCTAAGGGCAGAGCAGAGCGCCAAGTGCCCCGTTCTGGAGGCAGCCCGGTGCCGGCAGCAGCACCGAGGTAAGGGTGGCAGTGTGAGCAGTGATCCTCAGGTTTCACAGCAGACTTAGCGCCCATCGCCACCATTACTTCTGCCTGGCTGCAGCCACCCTGGGCTGGCAGCTGAAGCCGTGCTGCTCCCAGTGAGTGGGGAATGGGAGGGGGGCAGCGCAGACAGCACCCGCCTGGGCTGCCTCCCAGTGACGGACTGGGGAATGAGGGGAAGAGAGCCCGAGCCTGGGTGGCAGAGCACCAGCTGTCTCCTCAGTTCCCCCCTCCCAGGTGTGCACGGCCCTTCTGCGTGAGCCCAGCCACCAAGTGCTAGAACTTTTTTTTTTTTTTTTTTTTTTAAGGGGCAGTGAAACATGTGACTGTGCCCCACCAGTAGGAAGTAAAATCCTAGCTGTGTCCCAGAGCAGCCTGTGGGCCGCCTGGCCAGATAACACAGGCTGGAAAATTCTACCCAGTGACTCCTGCCTTGAGCCCTTTAGTATCAAGTAGCTACGGTCTTCCTACGTCTTGCTCAGCAGTTGGGGCTTGGATTGCAGAGGGGTTATCACCGGGGCATCAGAGGGAACAGCTCCCCTGTAAATGGGTTATGGATTCTGCTGAAACCTGAGACTCTGCCGAGCAGCGCGATCAGCACTGATTGGTGAAGCGGGAGTTGTGCAGACGTCTGCGGTAAGGTGTAGGCATCCCGCTGTTGGGCGCAAGCGGCCCTGCTGTTACTGCTGCATCCGTCCCCCGCTCCTGTGGTTGTGAGCCTGACTATGTGTCTGTAGCTTGGGAAGTTCCATCAGCCTCCTCTGCCCCACCCGCTGCGTGTCCCCTCTAGTCCAGTGCATTTCGAATGAGTCGCTTCAGAGCGTCAGTCTGTAGCAGCACTAAGCCTCCCTAAGAACGAGCGGAGAGGGAAAGAGTTTGCCCATTTCGTACCATTGTCTCTTCTCTCTGTCTGGAGAACAAAAGGAGGTTAGATTAGCCCAGAGTGGGGCCCCTTTTAGGATGGGCTATATGTTCCTTCACCATCGAACGCCTGGCAGCAGTGCCTAAAGCTATGATCATCCATCCCTTTGTACTGAAGAGGGATGTGAATGGGTAACTGTTTACCTGGGAGCAGCAGCTGGGGGCAGCGGGGAGACGGCCTCCATCTCCTAGCTTGCACGGATTGGGAGCCAGCAGCCACCCCCTGGCTGCTGCTTCCAGGCCTGTGTGAGACTGCCCACTCCCAACCTGTGTGGGCTGGGAGCCAGAAGCCCAGTGTGGGGGTGGAGCTGCCCCTGCCCGCAGTGCAGGGGCTACTCCGGCCCAGCCCTGGCAAGGGGGGGGCATACTTCAGCCCACTAGGTGGAAGTGGCCCCCCTCGTCCCCGTTTAATCAGTTAACCAGTTAAACTTAACATTTAACCAGTTAACTAGTTAAACAGGATTTTACTTCCCTAGTTTCCAGTTGCTGGCAACTTTGCCAAACGTCAACAGCTCTGGAAAATGTTTTCCGTGCTTGCTCCCTGCCTAAGGCTGGTTTTGAAAGTTTCAGCAAAAGGGTTCGGCATGAACAAGGTTTGGAAAGAAGTTAGGTTCTCCCCCTCCTTGCTGGGAAGAGCTCTGCCACCTCCAGCGTTTGGAAGTCTGGCTGAGGGCTAGTCAGGGAAGTGCCTTTTGTTGTCTCCATGAAAATCCACCCAGATGTGACTCTGCTGTAAGCTTCAGGAAATCGCCGTTTGCACGGAAGTGATGGGGGGTGGGGGATCAAGAGTAAGAGGCTGACCGGCCCATCTACAGAACCTTTCAACAGTGCTTCAGCTGTGCAAATGCCTCTTGGTTTTCTTTCATTGTACAAATGGGGGAACCAAGGCCTCCCAGCACATCCATGCTAGCATGCAGAGCAGAACCCAGGGCCCCCACCTAGTGCACGCGGCTGTAACTACTAGCCTAGACCACGCTTCCCCTGGGTGGTAGGATGTAAGCGACTCATCAGCTAGTTGACTATCCCATAAGCAAATGCTTATCGGATAGTCGATGCACTCGTCAACTAGTCACTTCCTCCTTCCTCCCCCCACTTACTGCCTCTATCAGAAAGAGGCAGCAAGGGAGGGAGGGAAAAGGAGGTGGTGCTGGGGGGAGCCGGCTTAAAAGCCAGTTCCCCCCAGCTCCGTGGGAGAGGGCAGGGGCGCAGTGGCCTTGTTCCACCTTTGAAATGTACGAGCGGCCCTGCTGGGGTATAGCAACAGCTGGGTGGGCTCTTGCTACGTTTCAAAGCAGAAGAACCCTTATTGACTAATCCAATTCCATCGACTAGTCAATTAGTTGATTGATCTAATTTTGACACCCCTACTGGGCGGGTTGCGCAGCATTACTGAGTGGTGGGACCTGAGTCTGCCCAGCTGACGCGGAGGAGCACTTGTTAGGGCTTTGCCCTGGCCTCTCCCTTGGTTCTTGTCGTGCAGACTAAGCAAGCAAGCACATCCATAGCTGTCCGGAGCAGAGCTTGTCCCCGTCCCCCACCTTTCTTAGCAGCCATCAGCATATGTGCCCTTGGCCCCAGCCCTTTCGACTTCAGGTCATGTTCTGTTTTGGGTGGTTGTGAGTCTGGGGGTTTTGGTCCCACCTCTTCTGTACCCCATGGGCGGGAGGAGGTGTTGAGATTTTCTGCCAGGCTCTTCTTTGCTTTGGCTTTTAGAGTTCCCTATGCCTGCCTCCTCTCTTCCCTCTTGCCCCTCACCATTGGTTGCTTGTACTTGCCTTGAGTTGAGGCAGTCTTCAGAGGAGCACTCCTCTATTAAACCTCTGCCACAGCCGGCAGTATGTCAACATTCTTCCTTTTCTCTGCTCCTTGTGCTCTAAGAGCCGTCTGGTTAGGCAGACGCAGTGCAACGTGTCTCTGTGCTGTGTTCACAGATATGGGGGTGTCTGTAAAAGTATCAAAAGTCAACCCCAAAAATTCTATCCCAGGCTAGGAGACAGGCCTACATACTAAGAGCATCAGAGGCGGCAGCGCTGGGCGGGAGGCAGGCGGGAGCTTAAAAGCCGTCTCCCGGCATGTAGCCGTGTAACTGCTGGAAAATTCACTGCTGGTTACACGTTTACTTGAATAAGCAAGTGTTAACATCCCTAGTGCTTGCACCTCGAGTCCCCTAGGGCCGGCCGCAACCTGTGCCGTCTTTGTAAACATTCATCTGCACTAAGTCCTAAGCAGTGCGGCGGGTGGTCGCTGCAGCGCAGTCAGGGCGTGCTGCGGGGGGGGCTGGTCTGTCGAGCAGCCATGTGTGATTCTAGCCGAGAGCTTCTGGGCTTGCGGGAGGAGAGGCTGCTGCCTGTTCTCATTTGAACGAGCTGGGTTATGGGAGTTCACAGCACCAGATGGCCGCACGTACTTAGTGCTGTGGATTAGTACAGGGCTGTTGTACCCCTTTCATCCGCCCTTTCTCCTGCCTCCTCCAATGGCCAATGAGTGCTCGGGAATGCGCGCTGGGCTGAGTTGCGTGTGTGGCAGTGTGGCGTTCGGAAACACGTTGTTCCAGCCCCTTTGAACTGTTCTGTGCCGATGGCTCCTTTCGGGCTGCTGCGGGCTACGTAATGCGCAGGGCTGAAGCACCAGCCTTTTGTCACTGGACCCCTAGGCGCTGGCCTTGTTTGGGTCACCGCACGCCAGGCTGCGGGGGCTCTGTTAACCAGCTGGGTGTTTGTCAAGAGGACTAACCAAGCGCACCATGTCAGAGCTGGCCGTTTCTGTGCTGGGGATGGCAGGGCTCCAGCTCCGGAGGTGGGGAGAGGCCTGGATAAGTGAGTGTGTGGCAAGAGTCTAGCGGGAAGTAGCAGAGGGTTCTGGGGGGCAGGGTTGAAGTGCACTGGAAGGCAGGATCGGGGCAGCAGGGGTGCTATGGGGCAAGGTTACCATGCACTGGAAGGCAGGATCGGGGCAGCAGCTAACTTCCCTCTGAGCTGCACAGCTATGTAGCAGCCTATTAAGGCCTGCGCAGGGGTTCAGGGCTCCAGCAGGGAGAGTTGCCTCTCCCCAAGCCTCAAAGTTGCAGAGTCCAGAGGAGAGGCACCTCTGCCCACTGGCCCCAAGCCAGGGCTGCCACAACAAGGGGAGGGGCGCGTCTTCCTGGCCCCCGCCCAGCCTAGCCCAGACTTGCCCCAGCTGGAGCTGTGGGCCATGGAGAGGCATCTGTCGTGTGGCCCTGAGCTGCTCCTGTGTGAGAGGGCTGGGTAGGGGTGGGTTGTCCTCTCTGCCAGGGTCAGCCAGCGCCCCAAACCCTTGCTCCCCAGCTCCACCTGAGAGCCTCACCTTGCACCCCAAACCTCAGCCTTGAGCCCTCTCCTGCACCACAAACCATCCGGAGCCCTCACCCTCTGCCCCCACCCTGAGCCTCCTCCCATTCCCCAGACCCTCGGCCCCATCCCCACCACACTGCCCATGGGTGGAATGATTTTTGTTATGTGCACTGATGTGGAGGCAATGTATCCCCTCCATATGAGCGCACTTAACAAAAGTCATTCCGCACACGCACATAAACACTTAGAGGGAACACCGGGCAGCAGAAATGAGACTTTGAAAACAATTCAGCTGTGAAAAGCTGGTTTCTTTCTGCTCTTTCTTTGGGGCAGCGATTTGAGGCCTAGAAGAGGAACTTTGGCCTTGGTATGGTTTTATAGGGCCTGGGCTAGCTAGAGAAAATGGAGTAGGGAGCACGTTAAGTGTATTGATTTTGCAAGGGCCCATGCGTGTCCTCTACAGATCAGTTGCTGAGCACATTTTTCACATTAAAATCCTCTTTGGAAGGTAAATGTAAAATGGGCATTCATGTCGAGAATCCCTCCGCGCCCTTTCTCGCCAGTGGCGTGTCTTATCGGTGCAGAAAATATTCATACTGCTCTTTACCTGTTTTGGAGAGTCAGTGCCAATCCAGCCAATGTGAGCCCGAACAGTCCTATCCATGGATGAGCCTTTTGCAGATCCATCTCCCTGTACCTCAGATCTTCTGGAAGACACAGGAGAGGTAAAAATACACCTGTGGGCAGAATGTGGCTGCAAAATCTTTATTACTAAGGATGACGCACAAGATGCAAAGTGGCCAGCGTGAGGTCTGACCCCAGGCTGGATTAATTTTGCAGGGCTGGCAGTTAGTTTTTAAAGGGGGGGGTGTCCTTTGTAATTAGAGCCCATTTGATCTGGAGTCTTTAGGAGATAATACGCCTGCAACCTAACAGGGCCCGTTTTAGAGTCACAGTTCAGAGCACAAACCGCCGTTTATAATGCCACTCCCCCTTTTTTGTGCGTTGTATCTTTGGCCCGGAAGATGCCAAACTAAATGAAATAGCGTGTGTTGTGTGGTTGTTTTGCCCCTCGTTTCACCCTGAGGAAGGTTCACCTCCAAACAGCGAGCGTCCACACAGCTTTAAAAGCTCCATTCCTGAAGCTGGTTAAAAATGTTTTACAAACCTGAATATAATTCAGCCGTTTTAAAAACTGTTGTGAAAGTTTTCTAGTTGGTTGTTTGTCACTTAGTTGCTGGGTGTAAACTCTCCCTGTCGTGTCCCACCCATTAGTGCTAGACTAGTGGGTAAAAGTGACCTGGACTAGAAATTGACCAGCCTGAAAACACAGCCACAGACAGCACAAAATGCAGCAACTAATCTTTATCACAACTTGGTTGCCATGAACATATCACACAGCACGCCTGTGGAGTAATGTTCAAGGTCTCTGCCCTGGCATATAAATCCCTCCCGGGCATTGGTCCTCGCTACCTGTCAGCTCCTCTCTCTCCATGACCATGGTCTTTCACAGCACTTTTTTGTGGGGTGTGTAATTTAGTGAGAGGCCTCAGGTATTGTGGTGGTGAGTGGCAAGTAAATATCTACATACAGTGGTCTGTGGTTGGGCAAATGCAGATCAACATTTTATTTTGCAAATGCGAAAGCTGCCAAGAGGCTGCCTTGGCAGTCCCCAGCGGCCGGGTATGTGTTAGCTCTGGCTTTGGTTTGGATTGAAAGAGGAGGGCTGTTGAAGCCAGGGAAAAGTGAACATGAGCGTTCTCTTTGAACGACGCTGTGATCAGCACATCTGCTGGAGGTGAAGCATTGGCTTGAATTTGGGACGTGCAGGGACACAGTGAGGACTGCAGGGCACAAGATAATTATGGCTAGGCTGTGGGGAGGAGGAGGACTCTGAAGATGCTCTGACTGAAAATGAGAGACAAGTTAGAGAAAAGCAAGCTACAATGACCAGCCTATTCTCAGCCTTGGCAAAAGGGGTTTAAAATCTTTCCTGCTTGCTGTGTTGTTTTTCACAATGGAAGGCCACATTGAATAAAGCCCTCCTCAGCCTTTGAGCTGGTTTTAAAAAGCCTCTGAGTGAATGAAATACATGTAGACTGACATTCCTCTGTGGCAGGGCAGCAAGCCAGGCCTGTGTGCATTAGTGTCTCTTGAGGCACTCTGGAGATTGAAAGCACAAAGCAATGCACCTGACAAGTGCCCACGCTGGCCTGGCTTTTTGCTATAATCTAACACAAGGAAGCCTGTGTATGTTGTGTGCGCGCAGGTGCGTGTGTACATCCAAAAATGTACTTGACTTGCCACACAAAGGGAACTTGTCCGTCTTTTCACAAGAGTGAATGAAAGAAGCCGCAATGAAGCCAAACCACAATGTTTTGTCCAGCTCTTTTTTGTGGCTGGGACAGCAAAATAGCCACCCGAACTGGCTTTTAGTAATACGCTAAGCGTGGGTCTAGTTTCTCACTGAACGCAGAAATGTAAGTGCTTTGTTCGGTGTGAGCAGGGTAGTGTAGCTTCCCGCAAGGTACAGCGTGTGAATACTGAATGACTGAATAAATAACATTGTAAATATGGAATTTGCTGTGGATTTTCATCACAACCTGTCCGTTCAAGTGCAGTTTAAAATGAAAAAACGTGAATGGACTTTTCGTTCTCTGATCTTGCTACCGTGGCTGGGTAATGCTATTCTGGCTTTCCGTGTTAGGGCTCAGAAGTGCATTCAACTGCAGCAAGTGGAATAGGTGACAAGTCTGACCTCCCTGCACTGTGCACCAAGGCTGGTGGATTCGGTGACACCATCTCCCCCTTCCCCAAACGGGGAGCCCAGTTCCACTGCACTATGGTCCCATCGGTGTCTCACGAGCCATTTGCAAACGAGCTTGCCTCTAGCTGTGACAGCCGCTTCCTGGCGCTCTCTGCGGTTAGGACGCTGGGAGCAGATGGCTCCTGTGCCAGAGTTCAGTGTGGCTAGGAAGGGGCAGCCAGTGTTCCCGGGGGAGATGCTCTTGAGCTCCAGGTTCAGGGGCTTTCCAGCGTCAGTGAAAGCCATGCAGCTTGGGCAGAGGAGCCAGACATGAGTGTATGTAAGGCGGGGGAAGGCTCTGCCTTCCCAAACTGCCAGGCATATTCCCGCCCACACTCCTCCCCCAGAGCCCCTGCTCTAGGCCTTCTTGGGCAGTGTTGCTGCCCCCAACCCCCGCCCTCCTGGTGCTTCGGGACTGGAGAAGCCGGACCACGTGGTGCAGCACGCCCTGCCTCCTCCCTCCCCTGGTGTTCGAGAGGCCGGGGTGGTGTCAGCTCGACAGGGCGGGGCGGTGCGGTGCGCCGCAATGCGCCTTCCACCGGGGCTGGAGATGCTGTGGCGAGCACCACCCACTCCCCTTCCCTCCCTGTGGTTGGAAGGGGGGACCATGCGCATGGCACACTGCCCTGCCTCCCAGGGGCAGGGCCTAGCAGAAGGGGCAGGGCCGGAGGTGGGGTTCCCCCCAAGCTCTGCCTTCAGACCTCCCATGGAGCCATGCCTGGCCTGGCAGGCTCAGGTCAGAGTTCAGTATTCAATAGTCTTCCCCGTCCTGGAACACAGGCGTCTTTGTGCTGGAGTTGGGAAGGGAGAGATGGACTTGCTGGACCCCTTTACACACCCACAGCCTCACCTGCTAGCTCCCCTTCCACAGCAGAAGCCTCTCTGCTGCTTCCATACCTTGGAAGATCAACACTGCTGTGATCAATCTTCTGAGTTCAATTTAGCTGGTCTAGTAAAGACCCACTAAATCAAACTCAGAGGGCGCCCCCATTGGTGCCAGTATTCCTGCTCCTCATGAGGAGTGAGGGAAGTCGATGAAAGTGTTTGCTCCCATTGGCCTCCTGCTATGGAGACTGCACAGAAACGCGAATTAAGGTACATCTACTCCAGCTACCTTATTAACATCTCTTAACTCGACTTTCCTGCACAGTGAAGACATGGCCTAAGCAGAGGGCAGTGGAACAGCTGTTGACTCGGAGAGAATTGCTGCTAACAGTCCTTGGATTCTGCCGAGGCTCTGCTCAGAAAGGACTGGCCTTGCCTTTCTTTGCAGAACAGGGTGAAAAGTCCTGTTCTGATTTGGGGACCAAAAGAATAGAGTGCAATGTGCAGCGAACATGTAACTGCCAAAATAATGCCCTGAACTCAATTTTGGGGGGTGATGGAGAGGGTTTTGGGTAGTAAAAGACTAATGTGGAGACCTCTTTGATTTTTGCAGCTGAGTTTAGTGATCGCAGGCATGAAGGATTAATAGCAATACCTTGAGTCTGGTAGAGCAGGGATGAGATTGAGTGTTATGCAGGTTTTCCCATAGTTCCGCCATGGCTCTTTAATCCTGATTTGCAGGACACCAGGGTCTCCTTTGATCAGTCCTGATATTTTGCCAGCTGCTGTGGTACTTGTGTGAAATGAACAAACTTCTCAAGGGACTAGAGTCTAGTGAAAATACTAAACTCCTCTCACTCGTGGCCTCAGCAGTGTATATTCTTTCTTTCTTTCTTTCCAAAGAGAGGAGTTTAATTAAATACAATCAAAGATACGTACAATACAGCAGGTGAAATCTCCAGCAGCATAAACAGATCAATAAACTGATTTGTATTTGCTGACCAGAAGAGATTTCTAATTACAAGTGCTCTGTGCTCCCTGTTGCTGATGGAAGTAGAATAATTGGAAGGATAAGAAATCCAATTCACTTTTGTTTGGAGTTTGTTTTTGTTTAGTTTAATTCAACTGAGCTGGTCAAACAGGCTGTTCTGTTGTAGCTGAGCTTGGCTACTTCGTCGTCTCAGTTCCTTATCGCAAGAGGGAGGTTGTTATTGCAGATTTCTTCAGTTAGATAGTTCATCTTCTGAAATGACACGAAAAATGTCCCCACTTATGTATGTTTGGCTTTTAGAATGTTCTTCTGGGACACGTCCTGCGACCACTCTCTGCAGTGAGCAAATGCCTCCTCTTAATTTCAATAAGTCATTGGGGTTTGAACCTGTCTTAGATCAGCTCTTGAATCATCCCAGGTGATATGTCCATGTGACTGTTAACAACAGGGATGTGAACTGGTAAGTGGGAGCTGCCCTCTGCCCATGGCCCATGCCAGGGAGGGGGCACCTTGTGTACTTACTTTTCAGAAAGCCTTTGACTTGACTGTATCCCCTGGGTCCCCCTTGTTCACAGGCTTGCTGACCCTCTCAAAGAATTGTAGCAGATTGATGTGGCATGATTTCTCTTCGCAAAACCCATGTTGCCTCTTTCCCAGCAAATTGTGTTCATCTGTGTTTTGGACAATATTCTTCTTTGCTGTAGTTTCGACCATTTTACATAGTACGGCAGTCAGGCTTACTGGGCAGAGATAAAGCTAATCGCAGCTACAGATGGGCCATGTGATGATAGACGGTCTCCCGTAGGTCACGCAGGAAGTCTGACAGAGCAGGGAATTGAATTGAAGTATCCACTCTCCAGGCTACCGTACCATCCTTAGCCCTCTGGTGATTGCTTCTGGCCTCAAACTCTGTTAGTTTCCCTGGTTAGCAGTAATCTGATGGCTTTGCATCTCTGGGCATGTCTAGACTGCATTGCTATTTCAGGATACCGGAAGTATCCTGAAATAACAGTGCTGCATCCGAGGAACATGTCCGCTATTTCCAAAATGTTTTTTAAATAACCAGACACCCTCTTTCGCCATCCCTGTAAACCTCATTCTGCAAGGAATAAGGAATGGCTCAAAAAAGCAGTTTATTTTGAAATTGGGCGCCCTGTAGATGTGCCAAATTTCAAAATAGCCTCTTTCGAAATTAAGTGGGAAAAAGATGCGCAATTTGTGTAGTGCACATTGTGTATCTCTTTTCGATTTTAGAGTGCAGTCTAGAGGTAGCCTCTCGTGCAAGGGAGAGAGGATTGCTTTTGGCAGAGAGAGATGGCAGACCTGTAGTGTTTCAGGACATTTAAAATCTTTTTTTGGCCATTTTGTCCAAGAAAGAAAATTCTGCCGGACTGAGTGCAGTGTGAGGCCTCTGTATCTTAAAACAGATGAGTTCTTCTTTCCTGTCCAAGGAGAGAGAAACAAAAGACAAAGCTTACTGATCATCTAGTAGACGTCACATTTACTTTTATTGTTTAACTTTTATGTATTGACACCAAATAATTACATGTCTGTTCATTGGCCTACTTATGATGATGGTATCCTTATCTAGCTTGTTTCTTTTCTACAATGTAAGAACGGCCATATTGGGTCCAGACCAAAAGTCCATCTAGCCCAGGACCCTGTCTGCTGGCAGTGGCCAATACCAGATGCCCCAGAGGGAGGGGTCACAACAGGTAATCATCACGTGATCCATCTCCTGTTGTCCATTTCCAGACAAACAGAGACGAGGGACACCATGCCTACCCATCCTGGCTAATAGCCACTGATGGACCTAACCTCCATGAATCTGTCTAGCTCTTTTTAAAACCCTGTTAAAGTCCTAGTCTTCACAATATCCTCTGGCAAGGGGTTCCACAGGTTGACAGCATGCTGAGTGAAGAAAAACTTCCTTTTTTTTTTTTTTTTTTTTTGAACTCACATGCTAGGATCCAGCCAGGTATTTTCTTGAATGCTGCTGTGTATTTATTTATCATGTAGAGTGTTTAAAATACTACAGTGATAGAAGTGACAAAAATCTGACACACAGACAAAATCTGCCATCACATGGACGGAATCCACAGATCTCAGTTTTATCCCATATCATGCACCTGCTAGCCTGCCATCCCCACCTTATTTCTGCTATTTACTTCTGCTCAGATTTTCCCCATCTCCACTAGGGATGTGAAGGACTAGTCGACTAGTCCCTTCCCCTCCCCTCTTGCTTCCTCTTTCTGATAGAGGAGAGGGTCCCCAGGCTGCATGCAGCATTTCAAAGCGGCAGTGCCACGTGGAGCCTGGGATCAGCTGGGGACTTCCCCGCTGCCCCTGAGCTCCATGCAGAGCTTCTGCATTTGAAGTGTAGCAACAGACCTAGGGCCGTTGCTACACTTCAAAGGCGGAGGCTCCCTATCGACTAATCGAATAGTCAATGCAAAGTGCATCGACTTTTCGATTAGTCCGTCGCTATTTAACATCCTTAATCTCCTCCACTGTCTGTACCCATAACCTCACAGCACACAAGGAATTTTCAAAATGGTTCATTTTTTGCTGTTACCGTATTGTCAGACATACAAACATGACTTCGCAGTGTAAATCACTGCAGACGTGAGTAGCTGCATGTTTTTGCACTGCGGTCCTCTTGCATGGCAGTACTTTTGTGTGTTCCTGGGAAGGGAGGGGTACAGAGTTATTGGTTGAGTTACAGCCTTTTTTTCTTTCAAATTGCAGTGTTTTCCCTAAATTACCGCTATGACTTACAGAAATTCCTCGTGCTTACAACACCAGCTGTTGCCTTGAACACATTCTTTGGAACGTGTGTGTGATTAGTCTGCTAATTTGAGTTAACCGGGGACACATTTTGTCATTTAGACACAGTCAACCCCAGTGATTTATTCAGATGAGAGAGAGCCTGGAGCCTTGTCTGGCTTATGCATGCAGGGGAACAAGACCAGGTCTCAGCTGAGGTCCTGCCTTGGCTTTGGGTGTGATGCGGAGGGCAGCCCCGGCTCACTAGCTCTGCTCCTCGGGGGAGTGCGCATGGGCAAGAGAGCGATTGTGACTCTAGGCGAGGGGATGTCCTTGTGGAGCAGACTAGGCTGTATTAGACTAGGTGCCCTCTTTTTTGGGGTGCTGTGCTTAACGGTGCAGTCTTGTCACTAGTGTTCACATGGGGTTGGGTGCTGGCACGGAGCGGCACTCGACACAGAAAGCAAGCTTTGCGTGGGGAGTTGAGTCATGTCCCTGTGGGAGCTGTCCAAGGCGCTCTGAGTGACCTGAGAGGCGGCGTGTCATTCACACACATTCAAACTGTAGTCACTTACTCAAAGTAACAGGCATTTGCGTGACCGGCACTGAGGGGGCCTTGGGTGAGATCAGAAGAGTTTAGTGTTAAAAAATGAACAAATGTTTGTAATTTTGTAACTGTCATTTGAGAAGGCGGCATCTGAAAATGCACAGAAAGGAAATAAGTCACGCACGTCAGTCGGGGCACAAGAAAGTGCGAGTAACCTGCCTCAGCCGTGCATTGCACTGTGTGCACTGTGTGTGCGTGTGAGAGAGCGTGCCACCGGAGGCTGTATGAATACCCCCTCGGCAGCGACGTGTATCAGCCTGTGCTGGGATGCCTCAGGGCTGTGGCTGAAAAGCAGAGTGAGTTCTGGGAACGTGCGCTGGCCAATGGTTTTGCTGAACTCTGAATGGCATTTAGATTAGTCCCCGTGCTTACCTGTCTGTGTCCAGGGAGGCCTGCTTTCGGCCTGTGGCCAATACTAGTTTAATCAGCAAACACAATCTGTTTTGTGCCGCCCCTAAAGGAATTTCAGGTGGAAGCAGCAGTGGTTTATAAAGTCTAGGCCTTGTGATCAGGGAATAGAAACAATTATGCAGCTCTTGGTAGCTACTCACACGGTTTGCATCCTGAATGCCACATTTCTAAGCGCAGACAGACACTTGCCAGGGATTGTTTTTAACAACGCAGAGGCTGAAATTCGGTCAGATCAATGATTTATCCCCCAAACTGAAAAATGAACAAGCTTCTAAAAATCACGCACTGCCAGTGGGCAGGGAAGAGGGTAAATTCGCAGGTGCCACTGCGCACAACAGCGCATTGAGCTGACCCTGCTGACGCACATGCGATGAGTGGGAGGTGAATTTCAGGGGAGCTGGGACTCTGAGTGTTCAGAAATGGGGGAGGCTTTACGCTGATGCGGTTGGCAGTTTGGCGCCCCAGAGCAGGCAGCCGTGTGGCAGAGGAGGACTCAGTAAGGCCAGGGAGGTTTGAAATATGTTTTAAAGAAATCGCACCCCTCCAGACACCCTACTGAAAGGGTTGTGACCCCTGCCAGCCTCGAGCACTAGCCTGGGATGGAAAGCTAAAAGGTCACGCCCTTCGCTAGCCCCGTGCTTATTCGCAACAGTTGAGAACCAGGCCTAGGTGTTTAGTTAAGGCCCAATGGCCTGCAGAGTTGAGAATCTGGTAGGCGAGTTCCGAGCTGGCAGAGGAGGTCGGGTGGTGATTGACAGTAGCCCATTGGCAGTTAGTTATAAATGAGGGACTTGAAGTAAGGATGTTAAGGACTAGTCGACTGTCCAATAAGCAAATGTTTATCGGATAGTCAGTCGACTAGTTGATTCTCCCCGCACACACACACACTCTATTTATCAGATAGAGGCAGCAAACGGGGTGGGGGGGAAAGAGGAGATACTTCAAAGGAGCAGCACCGCACAGCTGATCCCAGGATCAGGTGTGCAGCGCTGCCCCTTTGAAGCACTGCCATGGCATTTCAAAGGGGCAGCACTGCCTGGAGCCTGGGGTCAGCTCTGTGTGTTTCAAAGCAGCAGCACTACGTGGAGCCCAGGGCCAGCTGGACTCCCCAGCTGATCCTGGGCTCCGACCAGCGTTTCTGAGGAACCTGGGACCTGCTGGGGAAATGCTGTGCGGAACCTGGGGTTAGCAGTCCCCAGCTGAGCCTGGGCTCCGTGTGGTATTTCAAATCGGCAGAGCAGCATGGAGCCTGGGTTCCACGGGGGGCTCTGAGTCCCCCACTGATCCCAGGCTCCATGCTGGCATTTCTCATACATTTCAGAACTGGCACTCACATGCAGCCTGGAGTCAGCGGGACTGTACGTGGAGTTCAGCATTCCTCATTGGAGACGTACAAGAGCCCCAGCGGGGGCCCAGTGGGGCTCTTGTACGTTTCCAAGGAGGAATGCGGTAGTGCCCGTCGAGCAGTGGATGGAAATTCCACTCGACTAGTCAGTTAATCGTTAGTTAACATCCCTAACTTGAAGCTGGATGAGTGTGGGGCTGTGGGAGGAGGGAAGTGTCTGGACATGCCTGCACGTGAAACCAGTCTTAGCGTGGCAGGGCGTGGCTGCCCTCCCGGGGCGGGAAGGGTGGTGCTTGTCTAACAGAATCCCGGGACTAGTGTGGTTTCATCCTTGCCCTTCCCTTTTTCAGCCCTGGCCCAGCGTGTCCAATCTGGCCAAGGACTTCATTGACCGGCTGCTCACGGTGGATCCCGGCGACCGCATGACAGCGCTTCAGGCCTTGAAGCACCCCTGGGTAGTCAGCATGGCAGCCTCCTCGTCCATGAAGAACCTGCACCGCTCCATCTCGCAGAACCTCCTCAAGAGGGCCTCCTCGCGCTGCCAGAGCACCAAGTCGGCCCAGTCCACCCGCTCCAGCCGCTCCACCAAGTCCACCAAGTCGCGGCGGGTGCGGGAGCGGGAGCTGCGGGAGCTCAACCTGCGCTACCAGCAGCAGTGCAATGGCTGAGAGCTCCGCAGGGGCTGGGTTGCCAGCTGTCATCCCAGGTGCGCGGGGACCCCCAGGCTCCTCCGGCGGGAGCGGCCCTCCGTGTGCACGAGGCTCAGGGGAAATGGAACCCTTGTCCCCCCACCGGGCACCCCTCCCTCGGCTGGGCGGCGTTTCGGAGCCCGCTACAGGAAGCGGGGCAGCGAAGGCCGCCTTGGTGCTCGTTCCGGCCCAGAGCGAAGGTCAAAGTTCAGAGCCTCCGCTCCTCAGCAAATCAGGGAGCCGTGTGAAGAGAAGAGCCCCCTCCCCGGCCCAGGGGTTTGGCTGCCTGTAGCTATTTATTGATCCCAGGGTGTCAAGTCCCTGGATAGGCATGGACAGTATTTGTGATGGGCTCCATGAAGTCATGCCATTGATGCTGGTGGGCGTCGCATGCGCACAGCCACGGTTGGAGTCTTCAGGGAGGGGCAGGAAGCAGAGAGGTTCCCCCTGAGAGCCTGGTGACTGGTCGCGTCCCAGGTGACGCGTGCTGTTGCCGGATTGGTGGGCAAACTGGAAGCTAGACTGAGCTCCTTGTGCCCTGGCTGAGGGCTCCTAACCCTGAGGAGGGGAGGGTCCTGCAGGAGCTACACTTTTTGCAGGACACCTAAAAAGGGCTTTCCTAAAGCAAGCCCCTGCCCCCGAGCTGCCACTCAGGAGGGTCCCCCCAGTCTTGAGAAGTGAAGGCTTGTGAGCCAGGGCAGAGTGGGGGAGGGGGGAATTGGGCACAAAGGGAGGGTCTGCAGAGGCCAGTTGAGATGTCTTTTGAGGCAGGCAGCACAAGGACAGCCGGAAGCAGAGGTTGGTGATGGCAGGTGCCCTGTGGTCTGGGTGACCTCAGAGGCCAGCTGGCATTCCTTTTCACCCCTGGCTTTGAATTTCTGGGTTCTGCACCCTAGTGTTGCGCCATGGACCCAACAGAGACAGGTGGTTCCAACAGTGCCACGTTACCGGGTCAAAACTGTGACTGCCCCAGCTAATATGCACTTGCCTCCTATTCAGCCATCTCCAGGCCTGCTGTTGGGATAGCAGCCGGAGCTTCAGGGCAGGTTGTGGCATGGACAAGGGAGTGGGGCGGGGTGGGGGGGGGGGTCATGTCACTACAGAAACTCCCTGTCCGCACTGGGAGTGGAGCTTTTCCTACCAGACACTCAACCTGGAGCATCAACCTCGGGAAGCACTGCTCCGTTGGTCACTTCGATCCAGAGAGGAAAACAAGGAGCTAAGGCAGAATCTTTCCTGTGGCTAGGAGGCGCTAGACCCCTGATTGCCACTTCCTGACCCACAAGCCCTTTCAAAGGCCTTCTCCCCCTGCTGTAGGGCAAGTGAAGCTTCAGGCCAGGTCTTCACTCGATTGATCTTCCAGAGTTCGATTTAGTGGGTCTAGTAAAGACCCGCTAAGTCAAACTCAGAGGGTGCACCCATCCGCAGCCGGTACTCCTGCTCTTGCGAGGAGTAAGGGAAGCTGACAGGAGTTTTTGCTCCCATCGGCCTCCCGCTGCGGGGATGGTAGGAAAACTCAAATCAAGGTCTGTCGATTCCAGCTATGTAATTAACGTAGCTGGAGTTGTGTATCTTGATTGGACTTTCCCCTTTAGTGTAGACCTGGCCTCAGAAAAGGCCAGATTGGCGCCTGCTGAGTTCTGGTCTGGCCCAATGTGTTCCTGGCTGGAACAGAGCCTGCAGGAACACGTGTCTCGCCCAGGAGGCTCTTCCTTCCGGGTCGGCAGCATTGCTCCTCAAAGCACTGCAGCCGTCGCAGGCTGTGTCATCCGGAAAGGTCCCGGGTGACGTCCCTCCTGGAAGATGTAGGGCTTAATACGTTTTGGGGAACAAAATGCTTTTAGAGAGGTCGTCTCAGCTGGTTCTCGGTGACTCAGTGTCTGGCTCCAGAGGGCTGGCTGGCTTTCAGGTGTGTGTGGCACTGTGTCATGGCGTGACCCAGGCCTGGCCTCTGGACGGGCTGTCATCCTCTCTCACTGGTTTGATTAGAGTCCCTCCGAAGAGATCCCAGCTGATCCCACCCTCCTGGGCTTTGCATGAGCAGAGCTCCCGTTCTGACCGATGCAACCTCGTCTCTTCAGTGGGAAAGCACCGAGGACGCTCGGGTGCACACAGCGGGAGCCATACGGCTCATTGTGCAGGCAGTTGTCTTAGACCTACCATGCTTACGCCCAGACCGCAGCCCTGTGCAAGCCAGAAAGGGAATGGTGGAGCTTTCCTGGGGGGCGAGTCCAAGCTCCTCTTAGAACCTCAGGTAACCTCCTGTCTCTCTGTCTGTGTGTCGCCTTCTCACCCCCCAGGAGAGCCTAGGGCAGGAGTGAAGGCGGGGGGCGGGGTTGTCTCTGGAAATGTGCTGCCATCGCAGATAGTTCTGCTAATGAGGCCGTTTCGTCCGCTCTGCTTTTGGGCAACAGTGCGCATGCCCTCCATCTGCTCTGCCCCTCTCCGCTCGCAGGCCGAGACTCAGGAGTGCAAAAGTGCCCCAGAGGTGGCTTTCCCACGTTAACCTTTGCCCACCTGCCCCACTGGGAGTCCCTGCGTGCATGTACCTTTTTCCCCTCTTAACTGTTGTTCTTGAGACTCGGCCCAGCGAGAGGTTGGGTCACTGGCTGCAGGATTGAATAATCTCGTAAATAACACACTGTTTGTGTATCTGTGCCCATCTTGCTGGTTTGCACTTTCCCCAGACAGACCTCTCCTGCTCAGTATGTGAACATTGTCCTCCCCGGCCGCGTTTAGCAGTGAAATGTGACTGCCGTTAGCATCTCCGAGGGTCTGTCGGGTTAGTCGGTATCTGCAAAACCAGCGAGGAGCCCTGGGGCACCTTAAAGACAAACATTTCCTTGGGCATCAGCTTTGGTGGGTAGAAACCACTTGTTGGAGGTCTAAGTGTTTGTTACTCTCAAAAGCTGGGCATTTTGGAGTGAGAGGGACACCTAGTGGCAAATCTCAGATCGCCTTGCAGAGAGAGAGCTCTTTGCATGCTGTTACCGTTTTTGGTACACAGGTTTTGGTGGAGGTGATGGGAAAGAGGGATGTCTTCAGAGCTGCTGCCCAAGCCAGTGAATAATTCCTGTCTTTAACCAGCACAGCTCCCTTTTTAGTCCCTTGGAAAAACTGCCTGGATGATTTTGCCCAGCCGCCCTGCAGCACATGGGACTGGCGAGGCGGGGGGACGATTCTTGGGCACGTGTGCTTGAACCTTTGGCACCAAAGCTGTGATCTGCTAGTGTGTGCATGCTAGTGAGGAGTCTTTCCCTCTGCCAGTGAGCTCCCTCAGGTGTCTGAGCAGAGTGGTTAGGCCCTCTCGGACAGTGCCCCCTCCCCCCCCAGCCTTTCCCTCTACCCACGAGGCCCGGGTGCGTTCTCCTCCTGTGCGCTCAGTGACGCTTCATTCCTTGAGCGGCAGCATGTACACAGCTGCTCTCTGTGACTGCTCAGCTCCCTGCAGCTGGGAATGAATTTTAGCCACCGGGTTGTTTGAAAATGGCTGGGACTGCTGTGCTATGCATCGTCCTTGGTGCGTGATTGGTCACCTAAGGCACATGCGTTCTTTGCTCCTCCTGGAGGTCGAAGTTGCCGTCTGTGCATGTGGGTATGGGTACTAGCCTGAAGAGCAGCCACTCACCACATACGGGTCTGAAATAATGGTCACGGTCACCAAAGGGACCGGCAGGAAACTGGCTGAGTGGGACGTCAGTTCAGTCTTCTGCTGCCGACCAGTGAGCGCCTGCAGGGAGGCAGCAGAGAGCAAACGGCCTTTGACTGGAAGCGATCGCTGAGTGCCGAGACCCGGTGTGAAACTTTGCACCCTAATGCGTTGTCCTGGGCTAAGGAGCTGCTTTCCACACTATTCACTCCAGCCCCCGGAAATGTCCTGTCAAGAGCTAAGGGAACTACCTGAGGCTGCCTATTGGAACTTAGCAATACTGTGTGAATTGGTCTCTTCTTTCTGACTGGGCGTTAGTTTCAGCTGGCCTGGGCTTGCGGGGGAGCTGGTTCTGACTTCGGAGGAAGCTTTCCGTTGGATCCTGCAGATTTTGGCGCATTCGCAGAAATAACCAAGGGCTTCCAAAGCGAACCGCCAACAGGCTGCATACAGCCGAGGCAACTTTGGATCCTGCTTTTGAATGTACTGGAGTTGGACTTCTCACGGGCCTTTGCCAACCTCCCCCCAAAAACGTTGTGAAGCAAACCACGCAGTCATGGCTGTAAGAGGGAAGGGCCATAGGAGACACAGTGGTGGAACAAATGGTCCCCTCAGTAGCCAGAGGGGAAGGGTGACATCCCACGAGGGTCCGGACCGGGACCGCGCTGGTCACACTCAGAACTAGCTGGAAAAGGGGATGTGCAGGGAAGAGGTGCAATGTGCAGATGATACAAAATGAGTCAAGAAAGGCCCAAGTTATAACAGGGTTCACAAAAGGGCTCTTAGCCAAGATGGGCAGGGACGCAGCCGTGGTCTGTCTCCTGGCCCCTCCCAGTGCAACGCCAAATGGCTACGTGCCAACCCGATGGGAAGGAGACCGTGAAGTATTCCAAAACAAGCTGCTGTCTTCCCTAATGGTCAGAGTTCAGTGGAACCCCAGAGGCCCTCGTAGTGCTGGGAGCTCTGCAAACCCAGGGGAAGGGCTCCCAGGCGGAAGTAGCGAGGCCGTCCTGCTGCTTTGGGTGGGGACTTAGACCCCAGCAACAGGGAAGTTCCTGCAACAGAGGTTTGGGGGCAGTCTGCCTGCTGGTGGCCTGACCTCTGTGGGCAGGGGGGTCTCCAGGCCTCAGTATTTTTGCTATAGTCGTCGTAATGTTGTCTGCTCTGGTAACTTCCCATGGCTGCTTCCTTTGCCAGGCTCCGGCCTGCCCCATGCCCCAGGTCTTGCCTTCAGAGCTGTCGCGTGCACTGCCACCCGGCCTGTTGTAGTGGGGCGAGGCTGAGGCTGGGCAATTCTAGAGTGAGCCGGCACGGTCGGTGACAGAGCCCCCCGAACGCCGGTGGCTGACTGGGGTCGGACGGGGGCTCTGTCTCTCTCATGCCTTCATCAGAATCTAGGCTGCCAGTGGGCGTGAAGTGACGTCGGGTTTCCTGTTTCCGCGGCTGGTGTCTCATCAAGGGGACCCCCATTATTTCCCGACTTCTGAAAAGGGCTTCAGGTCCCCCAGCACGGCTCCTGCCTCTCTGGGGCAGCAGGTGCCACTGCCACGAAAGCTGCCCTTTTGCCTACAGTATTCTGCAGTGGGTGCCACGCTACGGCTGTGGGGCAGACTGCTCCCTGGGGCCAGACTCCGCTCGTGCCAGGAGCAGCTGGCATAGGAAGAGGCTGTGTCACCTCTGCCACGGGGAATTGCCTGCTGCCTCCCTCTGGCCAAATACAGCCATTGTGTGACCTCTGGCTGGAGGATCTGTCCCAGCATCTCGAAAGGCCAGCCAGGCCACCCCAGGACCTCCATTCATTGCCCCTTCAGGGGAGCATCTCCCCCTCCGGTGGCCAGGCTGCCCTCCGTCTTTACAGCAGGGCGGGAAGGTCTGGGACTAGGAACACGTCTGGTCTGGCTCCCAAGTGCCCTCCCAGAGCAGCAGCATCCGTCTGTCTGGGCACAGCTTGACCCCCAGAGCATCTCTGCTCAGTGCCTACCTCCTTATCCAGGATCCTTCGGGCTTCCTGTCAGAACGTAACCCCTCGAGAACCCGCTGCAAACCAACCAGCCCGCGCGGGGGGTGGGGGGAGAGGGGGCGGCGTGTGTGACAGCCTTTGGTAGCTCACGTTCACCCTCTGGGCTGTAAAATCCGTGATATTGTGTGACTGAGGCAGGCGCCAGCTTGGCTTCCTGGGGAGTCGCCCCTTGGAAAGCAGTGCAGAAAGTGAGTCCTGCATGCCTGTTAACGGGGCCGTTGTGGTGTGAGCGTGACCCCCACCCCGGGGCTCTTACACAGCTTCCAACTCTCCTGTCTCTTGAAACACTGCCACAAAGTGCCTGTGCTGTTTGGTGCCTTGTCTCCGATTGGGCAGGGCCTGCGCTGACCTCCTGCCTCCCACCAGGTTCTTTGTCCAAATGTTTCCTTTTCCGGAGAGCTCTGCAGCCCTTCAGGGCTCCCAGGCATGTGTCCGCGAGCCAGACGCCTGCATCACCAAGAACGTGCCATAGGAAAGGCAGTGTCTGGCGGTGCCGAGAACACGGCTGGATCCCGCTGGTGAGCTGCCAGGTACTCTGCCCCTCTCCAGCTGTATTTCCCCCACCTACGCACAACCCCCTCCTCCATCCCAGCCGAGCTGCGGGTGGGGCCCACGTGCAGGCTCCTGTTGGACAGAGCCCGTGCCATGAGCGCGCGTGGAAATGCTGTGACCCTTCCTGCCAAGGTGCCGCTGGGACTGCCTCAGGCCTGGCTCTGGATTTTGTGTCTGGTCCCCTTTGCCACGTTGGCGCTGCTGAAGGTCCTCGCCCCGCTCTGGCTCCGTGCTGTGCGGCTCGCTGGGTCCGGGCCGGTCCTGGGGTTTGCCTTTCGGTTCCCTAAGGAACGGCCTGTGGAGCCCCGGTCGTTAGCCTGCCGTGTTCCAGGAGGGGCTAGGGTTATTTATTTTGTGCATCCCGTCTGTTCAATGTGCACATGTATCCGGTGTATCAATAAACCTCCTGTCCCTGTTCCCTGGCTGGGGCCGCCTCTGCCGGACACGCGGGAGGGGCCTTTTCGGGGCTTAGTTGCTGAATGTATCCGGGGGCTGAGAGCGATGCCCGCCTGCTAGGGATGTAAGCGACTAGTTGACTGGTCCCTTGACTAGTCACTCTCCCCTTGCTTCCTCGGAGCCAGTGCTGGGGGGGAGCCATCTTAAAAGCCAGTTCCCCCCAGCACCATCTCTGGGGAGGGGGTAGTGGGGACCGGGCAGGAGCTGGACCTCAGGTGATTCCCAGCATGCACTTAGTCTGGGATGCACCTAGTCCCTGTTTTTTAAATGTGTCACGAGCCTGCTGGCTGTTAATCCATGTAAAAGGCTGAAGCACAGCCGGAGGGACCCGGCCTGAGCCAGGACAGCTGATTCCCCTCTTGTGCCTGGTCTCTCCCCCTCTCCCCCCTGCCTTTTCAGTGTAGTAAGAGCCAACAGGCTCTTAATCCCTTTAGGAGGCAGAGCCACAGCCGGGATACCTCCTGGGCCAGGAACTGCGGCTCCCCGGCTTATCGACTAGTCGATGGAAAATCCATCAATTAGTTGATTAAATGTAACATCCCTGTTCTCTGCACCCCGTCCCTCTCCCGGACAGCCCCCGTGCGGCCGTGGATCCGGGCACTTCACACCGAGACCTTAAGGAAGCGATGCCTTGTCCCCATTGCGATCATAGTGCTGGCTGTGGTCGGCCTCTCCAGCCGAGTGCTCGCAGGCTCCTGGCAGCGGCGGGGAGTTAGCGAGCGCTGTAAGGGACAGGTGCCTGACAGCTCAGCTGCTCCCGCCGGGGACTGGGCTTACCCTTCAGCCCTTGTGGGGGAGCAGGGGACCCCTCTGAGCGAGCTTGGCCGTGCTGCTCCCTGCCTGAGGGTTTAGCATTTGGCTTTATGGTTACGGAGCAAACCCTTCAACCTCAGCGCTTGCTTGGGCCACACTGTAGCAGGGGTTGTCTGGCCGCGGCCCCCGGGTGTTTTGTGGTGCCCACGCCCCAGTTCTAGCTCTTCCCACTTCTCGCAGGTGTGCCCGACCCATTTCCCAGTGTGCCGGGCTTGGGGCCGCGGCGTGAGCCGGCATCTCCCGGGTGCCATGTGCTACGCCAGCTGCCTCGGCAAGCCCCAGTAGCGGCCGCACGGTCCCGTTTACCAGCCGGCCCTGCAGCCTTGTCACGCAGAGAGGATGGGGTGTTGCACAGACCTGCCCCAGGCAGCCGGCGCTCACATCGGCTGGAAATTGGTTCTATTAGCCGGGGCTGCACTTTGCTGCCTGAGCCATCCCTAGGAAAGGTGGGAACCCGCCGGGGCCGTGCCCCTGGGGCACTGCTGTGTGACCATCCTGCCCGGGGGCAGAGGGTGCTGGGTACATGCCCTGCCCTGGCCAGCTCAGGGCTCTCACAGGGAGCCTGGCCCCTGGCTGTTCTTGGGGCAGAGGCCTGGGATCTGGCGCTGGAAGTGGCAGGTTGGGCTCAGCTGGTGCCCGGAGGACAGGTGGCATGTACCCCCCCCCCACCCTCGGCTGTGTAGGTCATTGTCAGTGTGGGGGAGAGGTGTGACATGGGGCAGACATGGGCACCGTTTTCCCTCCCCCTCCTGCCTGGGAACAAGGCCCCTGTGCAGCCCGCATGGGAGGGGGCTGTTGCCCCTCGGTGCTCCCCTATCCGCAGACTCTCCCCTCTGGCCACAACCCCCAGCCCCTCACTTCCTGCCTGCTCCCTCCATGCCACCCCCAACTTGCACCTGCTCCCCTTGTGACACCCACTGCCCCCAGCCTCATGCCAGCCCTGTCTGCAAAGCCACCTCCCTTGCCAAGTGGGGCTGGATAACCCTAGGGCCTGTGGAAACCAGGGGCTCCCCCACCCCTCCCTGTGTGCATGGGGGGGCAGCTGCCACTTCATCCTGCCTTTTCCCTCCGTCTCCAGTGGGTCCCTGTGAGAACCCTGCCCTGAGGTGCCAGCAGTGACCCCCCTGCCCTGGCCCCCGGGGGGGGGACTCATTTGTGAGACTCAGGTGTGGGGCATGGGCCTCTGTCCCCCACCAGCCCATTGGGTGCTTTGCTTGCCCGGCTACCCTCATCTGCCCTGGGACACGGCCCAAGCCAGCAGGGACTATGGGGCTGGGCCCCTGGGCAAACCCTGCAAGCCAGAGAGCCCCAGCCATGGCAGGACGTGGGCCCTGGCTCTGCCAGCTTCGAAGGGTTAACTGCCCCCAGCACCTGCAGGGTGGGCACCCAGGAGCACAGCCAATGGCCGGGTCCCTGGAGGGGGGCCCTTGGCCTGGGCCGTCCCTGGCCGGTGCTGGGCTGGCGGGGGTAGCTGGGCCCACCTGGCGCGGCGGGGGCAGAGCTGGACACAGCAGCGCTGCAGCAGAATAAGCCCTTTATTCCTGTGCCGGAGCCTGCAGGGGGGAGCCCCAGGACCCGAGCCCAGCCCCCTGAGGCCCCACGCCCCTGGCCCGGCCCGGCGGCTGCTAGTTGGAGGCCACGACGCTGTCGATCCAGGAGCGGAAGACGCTGACGCGGGCATAGATGGCGGGCGTGTTGATGTTGCAGTAGCTGTTCCCCCAGGAGACGATGCCAATCAGGGTCCAGGCCCCCCCCTTCAGGCACACGAGCGGCCCGCCGGAGTCCCCCTGCGAGAGAACGGGGCTGACGCTTGCCGGGCCGGGGCCCTCTCCCAGCGGGCACCCAAGGGTGCTGCATAAGTGGGGGCGAAGGGCTCCCTTCCCCCTCCCACCCAGAAAGCCCTGTGCCCCCTCCGTTCCCCCTGCTGCCCTGTGCCCCGGTCCCTGCTGCGGGGGTGACCCTGCAGGTCCCTACCTGGCAGGAGGATGCGCCGGCCCCTCCCGCGCAGATCATGGAGCTGGTGATGCGGTTGCCCCAGTATTGCTGGCACTGGCTCACCGTGACCAGGGGCAGGGCCACCTGCTGCAGCAAGATCGCCCCTTCGTTCGCTGGGAAACACGCCCAGGTCAGGCCACACGCACAGGCTGACACACACCTGCCCCCGGCCTGGGCTGCCCCCGCTGGGCTCTCTGGGCGCCTCGTGCCCTGGGGGCATTGCACCACGGAGAGCAGGATGTCCCAGTGCCCAGCTGCTGGCAGGCCCTGGCCCGGAGCTTTGGTGCCCGCTGGTTTCGTGGTTCTGCGCTGGCCTGGCACTGGGCACAGCTGGTACCAGGGGATGGGGTAGGCTGTCCAGGGCCTTGCACTGGGTGCTGGGCACAGCCTGTACCGGGGCATGGGGGTAGGCTGCCCAGGGTCTTGCACTGGGTGCTGGGCACAGCCGGTACCGGGGCATGGGGGTAGGCTGCCCAGGGCCTTGCACTGGGTGCTGGGCACAGCCAGTACCGGGGGATGCAGGGAGGCTGCCCAGGGCCCCACATGCCCAGCAGAGCCGGCCGGGCGCTGGTACGTACTGTTGCTGTTGGTGCGCCCCCAGCCGGTGGTGACGCAGGTGAGGCCGGCGGGGAGGGACTCGCTGGCCGTGGCCAGGCAGACGGGGGACACCCAGGGGCCCAGCTGGGCGGGGGAGGAGAGCTTCAGCAGGGTGATGTCATTGTTCATGGTGCTGGGGTTCCAGCTGGGGTGGGTGATCGCCTGAAGAGGGGAGGAAGGAGCAGACCTTAGCAATGGGGGGCAGCTGGTGCCACCCTGCCCTGGGCTAAGCCCCCCCCCCGCAACTCTGCCCATTCCTGCCCTGCCCCACCCCCTGCCCTCCTCTGCCCTGCCCTGTGCCTCTCTGCCCAGCCCTGCCCTGCCCTCCTCTGCCCTGCCCTGTGCCTCTCTGCCCAGCCCAGCCCTGCCCTGCCCCACCCCCTGCCCTCCTCTGCCCTGCCCTGTGCCTCTCTGCCCAGCCCTGCCCCCTGCCCTCCTCTGCCCTGCCCTGTGCCTCTCTGCCCAGCCCTGCCCTGCCCTCCTCTGCCCTGCCCTGTGCCTCTCTGCCCAGCCCAGCCCTGCCCTGCCCCACCCCCTGCCCTCCTCTGCCCTGCCCTGTGCCTCTCTGCCCAGCCCAGCCCTGCCCTGCCCTCCTCTGCCGTGCCCTGTGCCTCTCTGCCCAGCCCAGCCCTGCCCTGCCCTCCTCTGCCGTGCCCTGTGCCTCTCTGCCCAGCCCAGCCCTGCCCTGCCCCACCCCCTTCCCTCCTCTGCCCTGCCCTGTGCCTCTCTGCCCAGCCCAGCCCTGCCCTGCCCCACCCCCTTCCCTCCTCTGCCCTTCCCTGTGCCTCTCTGCCCAGCCCTGCCCCCATGCCCCTCACCCCCTCTTCTCCACCCTGCTCCCCTCCCTCCTCTCTGCACCCTGCCCTGCACCTCTCCCCTCATGGCCTTAGGCACAGAGCTGTGGCTCCTGCCTCCCCCCCCGCCCACTGAGCTCCCTGTGGCTGCCCGGCACCTGCCCCTTGCTGCGGCGCCTGGGGGCCCTTCTGCCTCACTCACCTTGGCGATGGACCTGACCTGGACGGGCTCAGCTCCGGAGTTCCTGTTGTATTCCCCCAGGACCACGAAGTGATACCCAGCCCTGCGAGGGACAGAGCCAGCGGGGCTGGGCATGGGGTGCTGGGCCCACCCGGGCGCCTCCAGTGGGCACCCCCGGCACAGACCCTGCCCGGCAGCACAAGTGTCTCCTCTGAGCGCCAGCGGGGCCCTGCTCCCAGCCAGAGATGGCGCTGGGGAGACTCTGCCGTGCTGGGCTGGGGGGCAACCTCCACCGCCCCCTTCCTTGCAGCAGCCCAGGGGCCCCTGGAGCCCAGCTCCTGCTGACGCTGGCGTTGGGCTCGCAGGTCCTGGGTTGGCACCGCCCCCTGCCCTCCCCTGGGCCATGCCAGGCCCTGGAGAATTCTGCTTTGCCCTGCCCTTTGGCTCTGCGCCCAGCTTCCCCCATGGCCTGGCTGGACTGGGTGCAGGGTAGCCGGGTCTGCCCCGAGACTGGCCCCTTACCTGACTTGGCAGTGGGCAGCAGTCACCACCCAGGTGGGGCTGATCAGGGAGCCGCCGCAGAAGTGGAAGCCGGTGTTGGTCTGCAATGAGATGGGCAGGGGAGCGCGGGAGCCTGGGAGGGACGGAGGGACCCGCCCTGAGCTGTGCCCCATAGTCAGGCCCCGGAGAGCCTGGCTGGCACTGCAGGAAGGCTCGGCCTGGCACGGGCAGCCTCCGCCCTGGGGCCGCCCAGAGCTTCCTGTACGCTGTGCCCTGCTCCCTCTCCTGATCCACAGGCCTCTGGCCCTGCAGCCTCCATTATTCCTCCTCCCTGGCAGTCCCCGGGACCACAGCCCAGTGCCACAGGGCAGGCGGGGGCCACTGGCGGTCCCACTTCAGCCATTGTGGGCTGGGCCCGGCCCAGGGCTGTGGGCTGGCTTGGCACAGGGAACCCGGCTGTACGATCCTAGCCTGCCCATGCTCAGCACCATGGGCACACTCCCCGTCGTGCACCACACACTGGGCACGCTCCCCATCGTGCACCGCACACTGGGCACGCTCCCCGTCGTGCACCGCACACTGGGCACGCTCCCCGTCGTGCACCGCACACTGGGCATGCTCCCCGTCGTGCACCGCACAATGGACACGCTCTCCGTCGTGCACCGCACAATGGGCACGCTCCCCGTCGTGCACCGCACACTGGGCACGCTCCCCGTCGTGCACCGCACACTGGGCACGCTCCCCGTCGTGCACCACACACTGGGCACGCTCCCCGTCGTGCACCGCACACTGGACACGCTCTCCGTCGTGCACCGCACAATGGGCACGCTCCCCGTCGTGCACCACACAATGGGCACGCTCTCCGTCGTGCACCGCACAATGGGCACGCTCCCCGTCGTGCACCGCACAATGGACACGCTCTCCGTCGTGCACCGCACAATGGGCACGCTCCCCGTCGTGCACCGCACAATGGGCACGCTCTCCGTTGTGCACCGCACACTGGGCACGCTCCCCGTCGTGTACCGCACACTGGGCACGCTCTCCGTCGTGCACCGCACACTGGGCACGCTCCCCGTCGTGCACCGCACAATGGGCATGCTAGCCCACTGCTTTCCCTGCAATGGCCTTGGGAGGCCACTTCCCAGGCTCGCATGCTGTGTCTGCACGACCCAAATCCCGCTGGATTTCTTCCAAGGATGCAGCCAGGGGGATGGAAAACCCAGCTGAGCCGGGCGATTCCCCAGCCACAGGCTGCTCCAGCTCCACGGACCCTGGGCAGCGATTTGGATGGCGGAACACGCCGGTGTCACAGCGACCCCCGGCCTGTGCTGACCCCGCAGCAGAGACCCAGAGGTTCCCACCTGTGGACGGCGTCTTATTGCAGCGACGTGTGGGCGCTAACTCCCTGCCCCCCACCCACCTGGGCCGTGTGTTTGAAAACAGCCCCCATCAGAGCCCCACCCCGGCCTGCCCACAAACCCAGGCTCTGGCCCTGCCCTGGGCGGGAGCCCGCGTTACCTGGAGCGACACTTGCCAGGGCCAGGAGCCGGGCACCGCGTCCTCCCCATTGACGATTCTCTGCAAGTTGCCCAAGTTTGGCTGGATGGCGGGGACCCCGCAGCCTGGGGATGGGAAACCAGCCCTGCTCAGCATGCGGGGCGCTCCCGCCACAGCCCCCGAGCACCACGGCCGGGCACAGGCCAGTCCCACCCACGGGGAGTCCCCGGGGGCTGGTCACCCAAGGGTCAAGGCAAGCTGCATGGTGGTCACCGAGAGGTCCAGGTGAGTCACCTGGAGTCTGGGGGAGGATCCATTGAGCTGGCGCTCACCCTGGAGTCTGGGCATGCTGCCTATGGAGCTGGGGGGCACCAAGGGGGCTGGGCACGCTGCCCGTGGGACACCAAGGGGGCTGGGCACGCTGCCCGTGGGGCTGGGGGCACCAAGGGGGCTGGGCACGCTGCCCGTGGGTCACCAAGGGGGCTGGGCACGCTGCCCGTGGGGCTGGGGGGCACCAAGGGGGCTGGGCACGCTGCCTGTGAGTGGTGGGAGTCCTGGCTGGGACCTTTGCCAGTCTCCCCAGCTGGCACTGGTGGCACACCAAGGTGGCTGGTCCCCTGGCAGCTGGCAGGGAGCCCCTCTGGCAGTGTCCGGTCGGGCAGGAGTGCGGCTGTGGGGTGCTGGCACCGGTGCCAAGCTGGGGGCACCCTGCCTGTGTGAGCTGGCGCTGCCCGGGGGCTGCCATGGCAGCAGTACCCAGCCCTGCCGCGGGAGGGAGCCGTCTCCACACAGGCCAGTGGGGCAGGCTGGCGGAGGGCTGGGCTGCACCGGAGGGCTCTACCCCCCCAGAGGCCCGGGACTTGCCCTGCCCGCGGGGGGCACGAGCGCTGTGCCCAGAGGGGCAGTGCTTACCAGAGGCGCAGGCCAGGAGGGCCAGGCAGAGAGCCACGTGCAGGAAAGCCATGCTGGGTCCGTGCTCACAGCTGGGCTGGGCTGCCCGGAGCCAGGCGCTTTATACCAGCTGGGCGCCCGGTGGCCCCCTGCCACGCCCCGAGCAGGCCTTGAGCTGATGGCGACCGGCCACGTTTAGGGGGTGCGGCCAGCTCCCCACAGCTGGTGGCAGGCTGCCCCTTCCCAGCCCCGCCCCCGGCAGCCGCCGCCTCACCTGTGAAGCAAGTTGGTGGCCTCTCGGCCGAGTCCCACATCAGCACCTGGGGCGGATGGACGGGGTCTCCGCAGGCAAGCCCAGAGCAGGGCGAGGGGGGGCTCAGGCCTGGCCCAGCTTTCGGGGGAGCCTGGCCAGCTGCTGCCCTGCCTGGGCCTGGCACTACCACCGAGCTCCGCATGGCCAGTGAGAGCCCTGGGCCCCTGATTTGGGGGCGGGGAGTGGCTCAGAGCGGCCCTGGCCTTGGTCTTGGCCTGCTTGTCTCTGGCTCGTGTCCAGCGCACCTGCAGGGGCCTCACGCCGGCCAGCTGGAGCAGGTGTGGGGGGCGCCTCCTTCCCAGGGGCCGTGTGCTGTCAAGGCCGAAGCAAAATGCTGGAAGGCAAGATAAGGGGCAGCCTGTCGGTAGGGAGGCAGGGTGGGTTCTGCTGTGCCCATGGGCTGGGAGTTCAAGCCCTGCCCCCTTCCAACGTTTCCACGTGCCCCTCGGTATCATTTGACTATTTTCCAAAGTTTGCCCAGGACTTTATTGGTCTCTTTAAAGGGTCGAGGTCTCCCCCAGGTGGCCACTGAGACAGGCCCGAGCTATTAAGAGATGACCAGGGAGCAGGCTTCAACCACAGGTTTGTGGATTGCACAAAACAGCCCCGCACCGCGGAGGTGAGCGAATGTTTTCTTCTTCCCCGGTGAGGAACCAGCTCCGTGCTGCTTGGACGCCGGGGCGCGTTTCTAGGCATAAGCCAGAGCCCCCCGGGTTTAGCCTCCTGGAGACACAGGCGTTCCGCTCCGTCGCCCCGGTGTACGTCCGTTCCGCACTACAGTCGCTGACGCTTGTAGGAACCGAAGCATTGTAAGTCCTCTCTTTCCCCGCTCTTCAGTCATGCAAAAACAACACCCCAATTAGTGCCAATGGAAGTCAGCCGCAGGAAAAACATTCCCCGTGTTCAGTTGTTTCGCTGGCGGGCCACGTATTTTGGACCGTGTCTTGGACTTACAGCAAGGACGGCCTGTACCATGCATGCTTGTTATGGAGACTTCAGTTAGCCTTTGCCCCAGACCCCCTTTGTGTGTGTTACGCCCACATTAGCCTGTTTCCCACTTGACGGCTGTTGCTGTCTGCCTGCCAGGCCGTCACCAGGCACTTGAGCATTAACCGATAAGGGATGGGGGCAGGGGGTGGAGAGGAGTGAGTGGGAGGTGGGGTGTTGGGGAGAAGAGGCGGGGTAGGGACAAGGCCTCAGGGGAAGGGACGGGGTGAGGGTAGAGGGTCATCTCTGCCCCATGGCTTTCACCCTTCCCACGGCACTCAGGGCCAGGGCCAGGCTGCCCAGAGTCTGAGCAGAGCGTGGTACGGCACTGTACAGTCCAGCTGTGTCCCTGTGCTAAGATACTGCTGGATGGGTGGGCACTGTGTTGAGTGGCCTCCTCCCCTTGCCTCAGTTTCCTTTTGGGTAGCCTAAAGGACCCATTTCAGGATTAACTTTAATAGTACCCCTCCTGGGGCCAATGTATTACAAGTCCCTTGTGCAAACAGTCCACCAAAAATCCCAGCTGCTCGTCCACCAGCCTCTAGTCCTTTTTTCACACGGCCCCGTGTCTTCCTCCTCATCTCGCCTCTTCCACCCCCTTCATGGGTGCAACCCCGCTCTTTCCCACAGCCAGTCCCACGGGCTCTGTGATGCTGTCCAGCGGGGAAGGGGTCCATCGACACTAATATGCTCACCACTTTTACAAAGCTATGGTTCATCAGTATGCCTCGCAAGGCATCCCTGGAAAAGTTATAATCCGCTGAGTATTATTGTCTTGTTATAATGTGTGTGTCAGCATTGCGCATGCAGTTATGAAGTGTTGCTGTATGTTTGGGACTCAAACATCTTGTGAACGTGTGAAATACCCACATGTTCGCTTTTCAGGAATAGTGACGGAACTGTAAACAAGAGCTGCCACTTATCATTCCCAGCGCTGCCGCAAACGGCAGGTACGCAGAAGGGGCAAGCAAAAATGTGCAGTTCTTGGGAAGGACTGAGGGCCAAGCCGTGGAGCTGCCTGGCCATCGGTAACAGAGGCAGAATTATTCCAGGAAAAGAGTCACGCTATAAAATGGAAGAAGCAAGCCCACCTCTCTCCTACCCTGTCTGTGGACACGTCTGACAGGGGAAATGTTGACCCAAAGGACTGAGGCCCCCAAACTAGTTGGGTAACCCCGAGAGACGCACAGGAAACTAGCCGATTTCACACCCCTCCATGCATTGTGGGCTTGCAAACTCTTAATTCACCTGTAACGTATTTTACCAGCCTCTCTTCTTCCTATGGATTTTGGGGAGTCTCTAAGGTGCCACAGGACTACTCGTTTTTCCTCCTTATTTCCATTTCCTGCCCTTATTAATGGTGCGGTGTCTTCTCCCTGGCGGTCAGTAGATCACGGATCTCAACGTATTATCAGAAATGTCGATTTCTTCCCATGCAAGTGTCTGTCACCTTCGTTATTTCTATCCCACCCGGGTATTCAGGCCGGTCTGAACCGGTTATTTTGGGTTTTCGAAGGGACCTGACGGTTGCCTTGTCGAGGTGAATGGTCCCGCATAGATGCCCATCGGCGTTGCTGTGCGGGCGGAAGGTCCCAGGGGCATGGCAGCTTTGCCTTAGCTCAACATGTAAGTCCCGTGCGGGAGAGCAAACTGCCCCTAGAAACCCACTGTAACGTCTTACGATAATCATAGAATGAAAGCCATAGGGGGAAATAAATGTCTATCGCTATAGGCCGGCGTCACCGGGCCCCGCCCCCCCCAGCCGCGGCCAGAGGGGACTCAGCCGGCCAGGAGAGCAGAAGGTTTATTAGTCAACAGGGACACGGCGTCGAACAGACTAATCGGCACAGGAGCCAGGAGCAGCCATTACAACCCATCTTGGGGAGCGGGGCCCAGAGCCAAGGGCCCTGCCCCCAAGCCAGTGAGACTCTCACACCCAGCAGCCCGCCCTACCCCCCAGCCTTTGTCCTGCTCTCCGGGGAAAAGGGGTCACCTAGTTACACCCCCTCCCAGGCTCAGGTGACAGAAAGCATCCGCCGTGCCGCCAGCCCTCCTGGGGCTGGGGAGGCTGGGGCTGCGAGCTTCCTGCTCTCCCCATGCTGGGGTGGAGGGGAACTGTGGCCACACGTCTCCTGCTGGGGGGTGGCCTGCCCCTACAGTGTGGGGCCTTGGCTCCCGTAGGGCCTGGATAGCACAGTGGGGCCTCAGGCAGAATGGGTGTGGCCTCAGGCAGAAGGGGCGGGGCATCATACAGAAGGGCAGGGCATCAGGGGAAGGGTGTGGCCTCAGGCAGAAGGGGCGGGGCATCATACAGAAGGGTGGGTCATCAGAGGAAGGGTGTGGCCTCAGGCAGAAGGGGCGGGGCTGGGGACTTGCCTCTCCCAGACCTGGGTTCACCAGCCACTCATGAGCAGAGGCCTAGAGACCGGAAGGGGCAGAGCTGAAGTGCTTAGGGCCACACGTCCAGTGGGGTTCACCCCACCCGAGGTTCCCTAGCCAGGTGATCAGTGGGGCCAGGAAAGCAGGTACCAAGCTGCCAGTCCCTGAGGATCAGGTGCATCAGTATCTCCTCTCTCCAGACTTCCCCTGCCCCGTCTCTGGAGACCAGTCGGTGCCTCACACGGCGTCTGCCCAGGCCCACCCAGGGCCCCTCAGAGCCTGCAGATCCCTCATTCGCAGACACGGGGCAGCGGCGTCCGTGTCTCATGCACACTTGCTCTTGCCAAGGCAGAAGGGCAGGTCCGGAGCTGGGACCAGGATGCTGCTGAAGATGGGCCGGTAGTTTTCGGGCAGGGTCTGCGGATTCTGCGCCATCATTTCCAGCACCACGTTCCGGGCCTCCTTGGAGACGTCACCCCGGAGCTCCAGCACGATGGAGATGTGCTCGTCGCTGTGGGAAGCAGGAAACCAGAGAGAGACAGTGACCCCCCCGCCTCCATTTCTTGCAGAAAGCACAAAGTTCGGCTGCAGGCTGGGGAGGCACGGAAAGTGACATGCCTAGGGATGCACGAGGGGTAAATCCAGCCCTGATTTGGGGGCAGCGGTATTGCCAACCTTATGTTTGGGATGCCTTCCGAACAGGGCAGCTGGGGAGCAGCCGCTGCTGGCCGGGAGCCCAGCTCTGACGGTAGAGCCACCGCCAGCAGCAGCGCAGACGCAGGGAGACGGTCTGGTATCACCACCCTTACTTCTGCACTGCTGCTGGCAGGATGCTGCTTTCAGAGCAGGGCTTCTGGCCAGCAGCTGCTGCTCCCTGGCCGCCCGGCTCTGGAAGCAGCACCGACGTAAGGGTGGAAATACAGTGACCCCTCCTACAATAACCTTGACACCCTCCTCCTGAGCCTCCCTGTTGGGTCAGGACCCACCTGCCTGGTTAGAAACCCTGAAATTGAAGATTTAAATATCTCAGACCGGGACTTTCAAGAGCTTTGAAATGCTCGGATGGTGACATTTACCAAAAGGGACCGTGACTGTGGCAGGACCCCAGCCATACGGCCGCCTGCCTGGGTCGGTGTCATTGGTCCATGCCAGGCTGAGGCGAAGCAACCAGCCAGCAAAGCCACCAAGCGAAGCGCCGGCATTTTTCGCTAAATAATGGGACTTCTTTGGTCTGGGCCGACTTTGAATTCCCGTGTCTGGTCGGTTCCTTTTTCTCCTTTCAGCACTTTGGCTGCTGAGCAGCGGCGAATGAGAGGGGAGTGGAGGAGGGGCTCTTTGGGAAAACTTTCTCTTTTCTCTTTTCTCCTCCGTGTTTGGTTCTCTTCGACTGGGGTTTTTCGAACGGCTGGTTAAGTGAGAGGGCAGCAGAAGGACAGAGAGGGCGGGGTTAGTCCCACAGCTCCGCCCCGCTGGCCATCTGACATTTCTTTATCTCGCTGGACAACATAAAAGAAACCTCTTGGGAAGCCACCAAACAAGGGGCTTTGGCTCTGGGGTGGGTTCAGCAAAGGGGAACCCTTCGGCGGGAGCCAGGGGCCCCTGTGCTGCTCCGACAGGTGAGCTGAGGCTGAGCGGCGGGAGCCAGCCGGCCGCTGCCGTGCCTACGGGCCCTGCCCCCGTGGCTTTCGGGGACGAACAGGCTTGCGAGGAGAGGGTACCTGACGTCGGGGTACTTCGTCACAAATCCCAGCACCTCCAGGCTGAGCAAGGCCGGGTCCTGCAGGCGGATGAGCTCCTGGAGGGCGCATATCACCTCCAGGCTTTGCTCGCTCTCAGCCAGGCCCTGCCGGAAGGAACCAGGCAGCGTCAGGAGCCGGGCCAGACACAAAGCGCCACCCCAGGGAGCCTGTGGGCCTGGCACGCTGGCCTGTGGACAGCACCCACCAGGCCCAGGGGCTCAGTTCAGCGTCCGGCCACCGTGCTTGGGCCACAGGGCGTCCTGGGGGGTGATGTGCTCACGCCCGACCCCTCCGGCCTGAGAACGGAGCGATCCAGCCTCCCGCAGCCAGCATGTGGCTTGGCCTAACGTCCAGGGCACGGGGAGCCAGCCCCTCCCCCCCAGCAACTTGCCGCCCAACGTCGCTTTGGGTGAGCGATAGGAGCCGAGAATCTGCGTCGTGTTTCGCGCCCCCAGGGGCTCTGCCAGGCTGCCAGTCCAGCAGGCGACGGGCTCTTCTGGGGCAGGCCTACCGCCGCTGTTACTTTGGGTATTTCACTAGCCCCTGGAGCCAGGACGTGCGTCTCCCACCTCTAGATCCACAAGGCAAGGGCCCTTCTGGCCACATGGCCACCCACTGGCTGTGACTATGGACCGCCACTGGGGAGGGCAGCGGAGAATTCCCTCGCCCTCCGGGGGGGGAACATTTAAGAACACAAGAGCGGCCAGACGGGGTCAGACCAAAGGTCCATCGAGCCCACAGTGGCCCAGAGGGAGGGAACAAACAAGGAATCAAGTGATTCCTCTCCTGTCAGCCATTCCCAACTTCTGGCAAACAGAGGCCAGGGACATCATCCCTAACAGCCATTGATGGACCTAACCTTCATGAATTCATCTAGTTCTTTTCTGAGCCCTGTTAAAGTCCTGGCCTTCACCACATCCTGTGGCAAGGAGTTCCGCAGGTCGGCTGCGTGCTGCATGAAGAAATAGTGCCTTTACTTTGTTTTAAACCTGCTACCTGCCGTGGCCGCCCGCCCCCCAGCAGCGCCGACCTGCCAGCCTGACCTCGCGCCTCTGGAGGGCAGCTCCCCTCACCAGGTTGTGGAAAAGCTCCCTGAGCTGGGATGCGTCCTGGAGCAGGCGGGCGGAGAGTTGGCTCCGCTCCTCGGCGCTCCGGCACACCATCTTCTTCTCCAGCAGCGCCCGCACGTAGTGACTCATGACCAGGTGCTCGCTCTCGGCCAGCAGGACCTAGGCTCCGGCGGGAGCGGAGAGCGGGTGAGAGGCCAAGCCCTTCGCTGGGGTCACCCGGGGCCACCGCAGCTAGTGGGAGCCAAACCGGAGACGAGCAGGACCAGCATGCTCCATTCTGGGCATTGGCGGGCGCGGACGGAGTGGGGGGAGCGTGACCGGGCCGGGCAGGCGGGAGGGCCAGGCCCCCGGGGCAGTGGAAGGGGCTACGGCTTGGCCAGGCGGCCTATGAAGGGGAGGCGTTAATTTTCAGGGTGATCCCACCAGGGGGCGGAGGGAAGGTGCCGGGCGCCCCCTAGGGGTGGGACTGGTGGTTTCGGGGAATCAATGGGCACCGGGGGCATCTCCTGGCTTCCCCCAACCCTGAGAACCCGACCAAGAGCTGTGGGGAGCTCTATGGAAACTATCCCCACAGAGCAGGTGGGATGGGCCAGGTGCCCAGCCGGGCTCCCCCAGGCACAGGAGTTCGTAGGGGCAGGAGGAACCCAGCCCCAGTGGTAGGAACCCACCTGCCTTGGCCGGGCTAACCCAGATGTTCCCAAACTTCTAGCCTGGCCCCCTTTGAGGATCCCCGTCCCATGTGCGCCGCTCCCCCGCCCCTCACTTCCTGCCCTGTTTCCTCCGAAAGTAGCCCGGAGGTGGGAATGGTCCATGTCAGGGCCCCGCGCCCCCGACAGCCTCGCTGGGCCCCCACGGAGGGGTATGCTCCCGTCTGACCCAACCGCGCTCATCCCTTGGAGGCCAGCTCCTCCCAGAACCCACTAGCCCTGCTCCCGCCCCATCACCGTTCTGGGACTCTTATTCCTGCCCCGCCATCGGGCAGAGAGCCCAGTCCCCTAGGAGCAGCACCGTGCCCCCGGGAGTCCCCAGTGCGCAGGGGGCACACTCAGCACCACGCCCCTTCCCAGGGCACAGCACGCGCCTCCCAGCCCACCCGGCGGGGAGCCAGCCACACCCGCTCCCAGAAGGGGGGGGTGTCGCACGGGCAGCGGGCGGTACAAGGAGAGCTTCTGGGGCAGCCATACCGAGAAGATGGGTTTCTGGGCATGGGAGATGTCGCTCATGTACTTGTCGATCACCCCGCACATGCTGGTCACCAGCTGGTCCCCAGCCAGCCACTTGCGGGACGGCAGCTGCACATACAGGGGCTGAAGCACACAGAGCACCCACGTGGCGTCAGGGACAAGCCCATCCCACGCTGCTGGCTCCCGCTAGTGTCTCAGCAGGGTGCTGGGCAGCAGGGATTTTGAAATCAGCAGGTGGGGAGAACTTACACCCAAGAGTTTTAAAAGAGCTGGCCGAGGCGCCCTCAGTGCTGTGCAGCGTGGTGACCCTCCCCCTGGCCCTAGCCCTGCTGCAGAGCCTGTGTTGGAAGGGGTGGGACTTTTGGCAGCATGGGCAGGGCTGGGTGGCGGGGGCTCAGAGTCCACCCAAAGTTGGAAAAAGCTGTTGGAAAAGGGGAAGACTCGCGCTGCTGAGCTAGTGTGTGCACCAGAGCACGGGCGGCAGGGGAGGGGATAAAATAATAGAACAGGAGCAGGGTTGTAGGAAGCGAGGAGGAGAAAGACGGCACATTAGACACGTTTCTGCTCAGACGCAGGAGGAAATAAGAGAGCTGTGGGCGTGAGCAGGCACCATTCCAGTCGGGATGCAGAGGGGAATTCAGTCTGCAGCCACACTGGAGAGAGAGTATCCGGGGGAAGACCGGAGAGGAAATGGAACTGGTGAAAGGGGGGGGTGGATCCGGAAGCTGGGCTAGATGCAGACAGATCCTGAAACCAGTAACCCCCCACCCGGAGCCTGAGCAGAGAGCGGGGAACCCCAACTGGTGAACAGCCGCTCGACCGCACCTCCCGGGCAACACGAGGTGCAGAGCCCTCACCTGTGCACAGAGGAGGGTTCCGAGTGGCTGGCCCAGGCCCTGCGCCTTTGGGGCCCCCGCGGTGGCTGCCCCAACCGTCCAAGGGACGGGCCCTTCGGATTACCCAGGGCTGGGAGCCTGGGGCAGCGGCTGGCCCCTCTCGCATTCACTGCACGGGCGGGAGTCAGGCGGAGTGCAGGGGGCGGGAGGGCAGGGAGGAGCAGAGCAGGCTGCCGGGAGGTGAGAAGGGGGGGGCTGACCCCTGCTGCCACCAGGCCAGGCCCCCGCAATCTCCCAAGCCGGTTGCTCGGGGGCGGGGCAAGCAGGAAGGGGTGGGGCCTGGAGTGGAGGCGGGGCCTGTGGCGGGAGAGGTTGCCCTGGGCCCCCGGATGGCCCTGAGAAAGTCTGTAGCTTTTGACGTCAGCGCGGTGTGAAAGGCAGGGCAGGCGGCTTTATACTGCGACATCCAGTTAGCGCCTTTGCTGAAGCCCAAGGAACCAGGGTCAGGGTTGCGGGTGGATGTCCGTTCCCCGCTGGCTCCGTGCGACCGGCTGAGCGCCCGGGCAGGGTGTCCCCCGGCAGGTCTCGGCGTGTTGCCGTTTCTCTGCCTCTCGTCCCAGGGAGCGTGGCCCCGCCCCGCCGGCGTGCCCGTGTTGATTACCGGTGCGTTTGGCGCAGCGGGGACGTGCCAGGGGACCGGCCGAACGCGAAGGCCGGGCCGGTTGTTTAAGGGGTACGCGGGATTGCCTGATGATCGTCCCACGTCAGCGCCAGGCAGGACACCCGGGCAGCGGAGGCAAGAGGCCGCCAATAAAGAACTGGGTGTAGTTAGCCCCAGCCAACACGGGCTGCCGGGCGAGACCCCGGCGAAGCCTCTTGCGAGCGCTGGCTGCGGAGGGGACACGGCTGGCCGACGAGGGCACGCGCGCGCGAGCCTTGCGTGGGCGCTCGTAAGCTCGGCTGGGAGTTCGGTTCAGACAGCCGGGCGGCGCTAAGCCGGCTCGCTCCACGTGAGTGTGGACGGGACACGGCGTGTGGGGGGGGTCTCGGGTCCTGGCCCTGCTATTCCCGCCCCTCTCGGCCGCGCGTACCTGCAGCTCCGCCAGCAGCTCCTCCAGCAGCAGCCGACAGGCCTTCTTCTGGGTCCGGTCCAGCGCCGCCGTCAGGGAGGGGGGGATTCCCGCCGGCTCAGCCGGGGACGCGCCGCCGGGGTGCAGGGTGGGGATGGAAGAGCTAGAAGGAGACAGGCGCTGGGGGGGGGCTGGGGCAGGCAGCCCGGGAGCCTGGGCTCTGGGGGACACTCAGGCCCAGTGCGGGCGACACTCTGGAGAAGGGGGGAAAGGACTGCAGGGGCTCTGAGGAACCAGTCTCAGGGCCTTGGGGTGGGGATTGTGGGGGAGGGGGGGCTGTGCCTGGGGGGAGCAGTGCTGGGGGGTGGGGGAGCAGAGGGGGAGCTGTGCCTAGGGGGGGAGCTGTGCCCGGGGGGGTCATGGTGGAGCAGACGGGAGCCGTGCTGGGGGGAGGTTGTGGGGGAGCCGTGCCGGGGGGAGAGGTTGTGGGGGAGCAGAGGGGAGCTGTGCCGGGGGGGAGGTCGTGGAGGAGCCGTGCCGGGGGGGGAGGTTGTGGGGGAGCCGTGCTGGGGGGAGGTTGTGGGGGAGCCGTGCCGGGGGGGAGGTTGTGGGGGGGCAGAGGGGAGCCGTGCCGGGGGGGGGGAAGGTCGTGGGGGAGCCGTGCTGGGGCGGAGGTTGTGGGGGAGCCGTGCCAGGGGGGAGGTTGTGGGGGAGCCGTGCCGGGGGGGAGGTTGTGGGGGAGCAGAGGGGAGCCGTGCTGGGGGGAGGTTGTGGGGGAGCCGTGCCGGGGGGGAGGTTGTGGGGGAGCAGAGGGGAGCCGTGCTGGGGGGAGGTTGTGGGGGAGCCGTGCCGAGGGGAGGTTGTGGGGGAGCCGAGCTGGGGGGAGGTTGTGGGGGAGCCGTGCTGGGGGGGGAGGTCATGGGGGAGCCGAGCTGGGGGGGGAGGTCGTGGGGGAGCCGTGCCGGGGGGGAGGTTGTGGGGGAGCCGTGCCGGGGGGAGGCTGTGGGGGAGCCGTGCGGGGGGGCTCGAGGGAAGCAGCGGGGGCGAGCAGGGCCCAGGAAGGAGCTGCCGGCCCGGGGCCGGGTTACCTCAGCGCCATGGTGTTGTTGAGCACGGCCAGCAGGTAGGAGACGTAATGCTGGGGCCGGGCCGGGTCCCTCTGGTGCTCCTTGCCACACTCCCCCAGGGCCTCGCGCAGCCTGGGGGGGCATGCGGGGCATGAGGGGCGGCCGAGAGGGCTCCGGCCCTGGAGCTGTCCCCAGGGAGCAGGGTGGGGACAGGGCCCGGCCCCCCGCGGCCACCACTGACCTGAGCAGAAAGGCCTCCAGCTCGCCCAGGGCCATGGCGTGCACCTTCTGCTGCAGGGACTCCGTCACCAGGGACGCCACCCGGATGTTCTCCCCCAGCATCTGGGCAGGCAGAGCCAGGCACAAGGTCACTGCCCTGCCCGCGGGCGGCCCCACGCCCCTCCGGCAGGGCACCGGGCACCCAGCGCCGGGCTACCCCTCCCCCGCGGGCGGCCCCACACCCCTCCGGCAGGGCACCGGGCACCCAGCGCCAGGCTACCCCTCGCCCGCGGGCAGCCCCACACCCCTCCGGCAGGGCACCGGGCACCCAGCGCCGGGCTACCCCTCGCCCGCGGGCGGCCCCACGCCCCTCCGGCAGGGCACCGGGCACCCAGCGCCGGGCTACCCCTCGCCCGCGGGCAGCCCCACACCCCTCCGGCAGGGCACCGGGCACCCAGCGCCGGGCTACCCCTCACCCGCGGGCAGCCCCACACCCCTCCGGCAGGGCACCGGGCACCCAGCGCCGGGCTACCCCTCGCCCGCGGGCAGCCCCACACCCCTCCGGCAGGGCACCGGGCACCCAGCGCCGGGCTACCCCTCACCCGCGGGCAGCCCCACACCCCTCCGGCAGGGCACCGGGCACCCAGCGCCGGGCTACCCCTCGCCCGCGGGCGGCCCCACGCCCCTCCGGCAGGGCACCGGGCACCCAGCGCCAGGCTACCCCTCACCCGCGGGCGGCCCCACGCCCCTCCGGCAGGGCACCGGGCACCCAGCGCCGGGCTACCCCTCGCCCGCGGGCGGCCCCACACCCCTCCGGCAGGGCACCGGGCACCCAGCGCCGGGCTACCCCTCGCCCGCGGGCAGCCCCACGCCCCTCCGGCAGGGCACCGGGCACCCAGCGCCGGGCTACCCCTCACCCGCGGGCAGCCCCACGCCCCTCCGGCAGGGCACCGGGCACCCAGCGCCAGGCTACCCCTCGCCCGCGGGCGGCCCCACACCCCTCCGGCAGGGCACCGGGCACCCAGCGCCGGGCTACCCCTCGCCCGCGGGCGGCCCCATGCCCCTCCGGCAGGGCACCGGGCACCCAGCGCCAGGCTACCCCTCGCCCGCGGGCGGCCCCACGCCCCTCCGGCAGGGCACCGGGCACCCAGCGCCGGGCTACCCCTCACCCGCGGGCAGCCCCACACCCCTCCGGCAGGGCACCGGGCACCCAGCGCCGGGCTACCCCTCACCCGCGGGCAGCCCCACGCCCCTCCGGCAGGGCACCGGGCACCCAGCGCCGGGCTACCCCTCACCCGCGGGCAGCCCCACGCCCCTCCGGCAGGGCACCGGGCACCCAGCGCCGGGCTACCCCTCACCCGCGGGCGGCCCCACACCCCTCCGGCAGGGCACCGGGCACCCAGCGCCAGGCTACCCCTCGCCCGCGGGCGGCCCCACACCCCTCCGGCAGGGCACCGGGCACCCAGCGCCAGGCTACCCCTCACCCGCGGGCAGCCCCACACCCCTCCGGCAGGGCACCCAGCGCCAGGCTACCCCTCGCCCGCGGGCGGCCCCACACCCCTCCGGCAGGGCACCGGGCACCCAGCGCCAGGCTACCCCTCGCCCGCGGGCGGCCCCACGCCCCTCCGGCAGGGCACCGGGCACCCAGCGCCAGGCTACCCCTCGCCCGCGGGCGGCCCCACGCCCCTCCGGCAGGGCACCGGGCACCCAGCGCCAGGCTACCCCTCACCCGCGGGCGGCCCCACGCCCCTCCGGCAGGGCACCGGGCACCCAGCGCCAGGCTACCCCTCGCCCGCGGGCGGCCCCACGCCCCTCCGGCAGGGCACCGGGCACCCAGCGCCGGGCTACCCCTCCCCCGCGGGCGGCCCCACGCCCCTCCGGCAGGGCACCGGGCACCCAGCGCCAGGCTACCCCTCGCCCGCGGGCGGCCCCACGCCCCTCCGGCAGGGCACCGGGCACCCAGCGCCGGGCTACCCCTCCCCCGCGGGCGGCCCCACGCCCCTCCGGCAGGGCACCGGGCACCCAGCGCCGGGCTACCCCTCGCCCGCGGGCAGCCCCACACCCCTCCGGCAGGGCACCGGGCACCCAGCGCCGGGCTACCCCTCGCCCGCGGGCGGCCCCACGCCCCTCCGGCAGGGCACCGGGCACCCAGCGCCAGGCTACCCCTCACCCGCGGGCGGCCCCACACCCCTCCGGCAGGGCACCGGGCACCCAGCGCCAGGCTACCCCTCGCCCGCGGGCGGCCCCACACCCCTCCGGCAGGGCACCGGGCACCCAGCGCCAGGCTACCCCTCGCCCGCGGGCGGCCCCACGCCCCTCCGGCAGGGCACCGGGCACCCAGCGCCGGGCTACCCCTCCCCCGCGGGCGGCCCCACGCCCCTCCGGCAGGGCACCGGGCACCCAGCGCCAGGCTACCCCTCGCCCGCGGGTGGCCCCACACCCCTCCGGCAGGGCACAGGGCACCCAGCGCCGGGCTACCCCTCGCCCGCGGGCGGCCCCACACCCCTCCGGCAGGGCACAGAGCACCCAGCGCCAGGCTACCCCTCCCCCGCGGGCAGCCCCACGCCCCTCCGGCAGGGCACCGGGCACCCAGCGCCAGGCTACCCCTCCCCCGCGGGTGGCCCCACGCCCCTCCGGCAGGGCACCGGGCACCCAGCGCCAGGCTACCCCTCGCCCGCGGGCAGCCCCACACCCCTCCGGCAGGGCACCGGGCACCCAGCGCCGGGCTACCCCTCCCCCGCGGGCGGCCCCACGCCCCTCCGGCAGGGCACCGGGCACCCAGCGCCAGGCTACCCCTCCCCCGCGGGCAGCCCCAAGCCCCTCCGGCAGGGCACCGGGCACCCAGCGCCGGGCTACCCCTCTCCCGCGGGCAGCCCCACACCCCTCCGGCAGGGCACCGGGCACCCAGCGCCAGGCTACCCCTCGCCCGCGGGCGGCCCCACGCCCCTCCGGCAGGGCACCGGGCACCCAGCGCCAGGCTACCCCTCGCCCGCGGGCGGCCCCACACCCCTCCGGCAGGGCACCGGGCACCCAGCGCCAGGCTACCCCTCGCCCGCGGGCAGCCCCACGCCCCTCCGGCAGGGCACCGGGCACCCAGCGCCAGGCTACCCCTCGCCCGCGGGCGGCCCCACGCCCCTCCGGCAGGGCACCGGGCACCCAGCGCCAGGCTACCCCTCGCCCGCGGGCAGCCCCACGCCCCTCCGGCAGGGCACCGGGCACCCAGCGCCGGGCTACCCCTCGCCCGCGGGCGGCCCCACACCCCTCCGGCAGGGCACCGGGCACCCAGCGCCAGGCTACCCCTCGCCCGCGGGCGGCCCCACGCCCCTCCGGCAGGGCACCGGGCACCCAGCGCCAGGCTACCCCTCGCCCGCGGGCAGCCCGCAGGGCAGGGGCCTCGCACTCGGAGACCTCCCCGCCAGGGCAGGAGACCCGCCAGAAGCAACCAGGGACCTGAGGAGCCGGGAGAGCAGCCTCGCCGGCCCAGCAGCGACCGCCGGGGAGGGCCCCAGGCCAGGTGTGACACGGAGCTGGGGTGAGCCCTCTGCGGAGCCACCTCCCGCACGGGGACAGGCGGGTCCTCGGGGGCCCGAGAGCCAGGCCAGGCCAGCGCACGGTGGAGCAGGGCGAGTGTGCATGGGGTGAGGCGCCCCAGGGTGCCAGGGCCCCCAGCGACACGGGCCCCCCAACCAGGGCCCCTCGGCCCCCTCGCAGGGCACCGCCAGCGCCCGCCCTGCCCCCGGCCCGGCCCACCTGCATGACGATGACGGGCAGGGCAGACTGGAAGAAGCCCAAATGATCCATTTCTGGTTCCTCGTCCCGGAACCACTCCTTGACCTCCACCTCCAGCGTGCGCCGCATCCACTCCGCCACGCTGGCCTGCCAGACGGGAGGCCGGGGGGCTGAGGCGGACGCCGGGCAGACGCTGCGAACGCCCCGGCGTGGGCGCCCCACCGCGGAGACGGCCCTGGGGCCCGTGTTGAAAGCCGGCCCGCACTGCGGCTCCCGAAGCGCCCGGGGAGGCTGCAGGCCGGCTGCCCGCTTGCAGCCCGACCAACGGGGCCCACGGCCCTGCAGGGGCCACCCCGCGCCCCGAGCCAAGAACCCGCTGCCAGCGCCGGTCACACCGAGCTGCCGGGCTCTCTGTCTGCTTCCAGGGGGCGGCGAGCCGGGCCTGGCAGCTGCTCAGCCACCTGCCAGGAGGATCACCCAGGGCTCCCGGCCGCGGCAAGCCGGGTGGTGGGCACGGCACAGCACAGCAGCACGGTCTGGGCGCCAGCGCCCGCGCCGCAGAGCAGGGAGGGAGAGAAGCCGTCCTGGCCTGACTCTCAGGCGCCCCCCGCCCCCCACAAATGGGCAACTCCCTCCCCGTGTGGGACGCTCGCCCATGCAGCTCCCCTGCCCCTCACCTTGACTTTCCCCACGTACGCCCGCTCCATCTGGTCCAGCACCTCGGGGGGGAGCAGGGGGCCCAGCGCGGCCACCTGCACCTCGGGGAGAAGGTCGGGGTGACCCATCATTTCCGGGCTGCGGGGAGGAAGGAGGCGAGCCGGTGACTAGCACCCCTGCTCCAGGCGGGCGGACGCCCCCCCCAGCCCGGCACTGACCCGGGGTACACGTGCAGCACCCAGACGAGGAGCAGGAAGAGCTCTTGCTTGTCCAGGTCCCTGCCGGCCACGCCCTGCAGCTGGGCGCAGAGGGCCCGGTGGTACAGGCGGGTGCAGACGCCCACGATGTCGTAGTGGGGCGGGCAGCACTGCGCCATCAGGTCCTTCACCACCCGCAGCTCGGCCAGGATGTCGCGCTGCAGCACGGCCAGGTGCCGGCCCAGCCCCGGCCCCTTCGGGTCCACGGGGTCGGCCTGGAAGTGGTTCGCAGCCACCGTCTCCTCCAGGACCTGGTAGAACCTCTGCCTCCAGGCTCTGGGGCGCCCGGGAGGGAGGAACCGGTGGGCGCGGGGGGCGCCGTCCAGGCCCTCCTCCCGCTCGACGATCCGCACGGCCGCGACAAAGCGAGCCGGGTCCTCCTGCACCAGCTCCACGCCCCGGCCCACGGTGCGCCACAGCTGCTGCGCCAGCGCCTCGCTCAGCTCCGGCAGGCCCCTGAAGAGGGACTCCACCGCTGCCACGGCCGGCTCGCCCAGGGGGCCGTCGCCACCGCCCAGCTGGGCGTAGGTCTTGTCCCGCAGGCGTTCCAGCGCCATGAGCCCGGCGTGGGCCTCCAGGAGCTGCTGGTCATGGAGGAGCTGGAGGGACTGCGCCAGGAGGTCGCGGACTGCGCAGAGAGGAGAGATCAAACCGCCTGGGACCCTCCAGCGCCCGGCTCCCCTCGGTGGGTCCCGCCCTCGGCACGGGCCAGGACCCCGCTGCTGCCTAGCGCCTCCCTTTGGGGGCAGGGATCGAGGGCCCCCTCTGCCCCGTTCAACCCGTGCCCGGCTCCCCCTCATGCCCACAGGGCTGCTGGCCCCTGCTTGGCCGAGGTGCCGGGAATCCCCGGTCCTATGGGGCCGCGAGCCTGCTCCGCCTCTGAAAACCGGGCCGCTCCCAGCTAAAAACGCCGGCCTGGCCAGCTGTGCCCAGAGCCCCAAATCCCTCCCGGGAAACTGCCTGGGAACCTCCTTCTGCGCTGGGCAGCCGCTCCCCCCGCCCAGGGTGGGCACAAGGGAGGCAGCCCCGGAGAGGGGAGAAAGCCTGAGTCCCACGCCCCGGGCTGCAGGGATGTGCTTGGCCACAGGGTGCCGGCTGCTCCCCGCTGTACCCAGGCCTTCCTCGCGGCCCGGGGGCTGTGTGCGTAGACACCCGCGTCTGTCATGGCCCTGGGAAGCCGGGGGGCTGGGGAGGGGCTGGGCCGCGGGGTCCCCTCACCTGAGGAGAGCTGGGGCAGCGCCTGCACCACCGCGGCCAGCTGCGCGTGCTCCGCCGCCACGGCCCGCAGCGGCTCCAGGCTCCGGAAGGCCCCGGCGCTGCCCCGCAGCTGCCACCGCACGGCACCCAGGTCCCGGCGCAGGCTCCGCACGTCGCCGGCCGCCGAGCGCAGCTGCTCCAGCCCCGCGCTCACCCCCTCCAGGTGGGACTGCACCGTCGACTGGGACGCAGGGCGGGCAGGAAGGGTGAGCGCCCTGGCCCCAGAGATGTGGGGCACACCTGCCCCTCCCCCGCCACGCTCCGCCAGCCCTGCCCTGCCCCTCTGACCCCCTGCTCTCCAGCCCCCCCACAGCCCCTGACTCCCCGCAATCTGCCAGGCCCCCCCTGCAGCCCCTGAGCCCCCACAATCTGCCAGGCCCCCCTGCAGCCCCTGACCCCCCACAATCTGCCAGGCCCCCCCGCAGCCCCTGACCCCCCACAATCTGCCAGGCCCCCCCACAGCCCCTGACCCCCGCAATCTGCCAGGCCCCCCTGCAGCCCCTGACCCCCCGCAATCTGCCAGGCCCCCCTGCAGCCCCTGACCCCCCACAATCTGCCAGGCCCCCCCTGCAGCCCCAGGACCGATAACCTGTCCCTCCACTCTCCTCCGCCCAACTTCAGCACGGGGAGGAGGGGGCAAGCTGCCCCCTTGCTCCGCCCCCGGCCCCCTCCTGCGCTGGCTTGTTTGGCCGGAGCACAGACACGTCCCCCTGGCCACGGGACAGCGATGGAGGTGGCTCAGGTCCCACCGCCCACACAGACCCCTCGCTTCCGCCGGCTCCTCCAGACGGGTCCCCCCGGCCCACCCGCCAGGCTGCTCGCCCCGTCTCCGTGCCCCTCGAGCCGGAGCCGCCCGGGAGCGCAGACCAGGGCTTTCCCTGCCCAGCCCCCCAGGGACTGGCTCTGGGCAGGGCAAGAAGCGGCAGGTGCACCCCGGAGATGCCCCGGGCTCGGCCTGCCCGGATCCCACTCGCCCGCCGTGGCAGGGCCCGGGCCCGAAGCCTGCGTTTCCCGCCCCCTGCGCTGGGCGTGAAAGTCACCGATCCCTCCGGCTCCCCCGGGCTCCTGGCCTTCCATTGGCCGGCAGGGGCCCGGCCGGCAAGTCTCCGTGATCAGCCACGTGGGTGGCGTGGCGCAGACGTGGCCTGGCGCAGACGGGCGCTGTGCGTGGGCCAGCGCTGGCGGGGCGGGCGACGTGCCAGCCCCTTTTCTGCAGCCTCCTTCCACAGGGTCCCCCGCTCTGGCGTGGCCCCAGGAACCAGGCCAGGCCCCTGGCTCCCGGGCACAGAGGGGAGCGGGCTGGGTAGGACGATGGCCGGGGGCGAGGCAGGCGGCCCTTCCCCGAGGGCCTACCTTTAGCCGGGACTGGATGGAATTGTTCCGCTGGGCCTCCCGGCTCCGATAGTGCCCCAGGCCCTCCAGCTTGTCCGGCCGGTAAAACACCCCCGAGGCCCATTTCACAGCCGCGCCTCTGGCCAGCTTCTCGGCCTTCTCCGCTTCCGGCCAGCCCTCCTCTAGGGGCAACGGGCTGCATTAAGGGCCCCCCGAGGCAGGAAGAGCCCCCCCCCCCCCGCTGCTTCCCCAGGACGGAGGCAGGAAGCCGGGCTGGACGTCCACACGCCTGCCCGGACATGGGGACGGGGACGGACAGGCAGGCACGCGGGAGGCCCTTAGACAATGCTAGGAAAGAGCAGGAGGCCAGGCGGACGCGCGGTAGGGGACGGGGGTGGGGGGGTGCACCCAGAGCAGGGTTTCCCAGCCTATGGGTCTGGACCCACATACAGGCTCTGCCCTTCTCTCCCCCCGGTTTTGAATTGCCCTGGGTCACCAAGTCTTCCCGAATTGTCAGGACGGGTCCCCACGTGGGAACCGCTGGCCTGGGGGGACAGCCACGCAGCGGCCGACGGACGGACACACAGGGACGGACAGCGTCCTTCGCCCTGACAGCCTGCCTGTGTGCGCAGCCCCACGAGGCGGGGCCTTCCCGGTGCCCCCGAGACCCCGGCACCCAGGTGCCCCGGGCTGCTGAGCCAGGCCTGCGCGCTGGGCCGTGACTCAGCAGGAAAGATTCGGCTGTGGCTGCCAAGGCCTGCAGTGACCAAGCAGGGAAAGCCGCAGAGAACAGCCCGGGGTCGGCCCACCCCTCCCCGCTGGCACGGAGCCTGCTCTCCCCAGGGCGCTGCCACCCCAGCGGGCCGGGGGGTTAACCCCGGGGCCAGGCCGAGGGCTAGCCAGGGCAGGCCCCCCCGGGGCTGGGTTCTGGGCAGGAGGAGAGATGGATTTGTGAGGAAACTGAAGGAGCCGGGTAGCGGGGGGACTGGACGCCGGCTACCACGGTGGGGTGGCCAGGGCCAAGGGGCCGGCGGGAAGGGAGGAGGCGGCTGGCTAGGGAGCAGAGCAGCTTGCCAGCCCAGCGGGGGCTGCGGAATGGCTTCCCCGTCCCGGGACGTTTCACGAGCACTGGCCTCGTGCCCGGACGCAGCCCGGTGGGACCCTGCAGGACGTGGCTGTCTACACCCCCCCGCCCCCATTGCGTCACCCTCTTCAGGGACCCCACGGGCAGGGGAGCCGTGCACCCCCAGGGGGAAGGGATCTCCCCCCATCCCCTCTGCAAGGGCCGGATCCCAGCCAGGGACAATGGGTGAGACCCCCAGACGGGGAGCCAGTGAGCCCAAGCATTGGCTGTCTCTGACCCGGGTCCCCGAGGGCCCCGCCGCCCTCCCTCCAGCTGCGGTTCTCATTACCTCGGGGGCTGCCGGCGTCCTCCTCCCGCTCCGCCGCCAGGCCCATGGCTCCAGCCGCCCTGGGCAGGGTGCAGAGCGCAGGGCTGGGCTGGCGAGAGGAAGCAGAGGCAGCGGTTTCCTTCAGCGATTCCACTCACCGCTCCTCAGGGGCTCATTGTGTTACTGCAGACACACTCAGGATGTCAGAGCCGGGAGGGGGGGCCGAGAAGGGGGAGGCTGCCTGTCACTTTTCACTCTCTGCCAGTGTAAATGGATCTGTGCCCGGCGTGTCCTGCGGGTGCACGGCTGGGTGCCCACGTGGGGGCGTGCCCACGGCGGGTGCATGGCAGCATGGGCTGTGGGCGGGCACGCCCCCCAGGCTTGGGCTGTGTGTACATGGCTGGCGTGCGTTAGCCTGGGTGCACATCTGGGTGCGCAGGGCACTGTGGCTGCCTTTGCACTGGCATGGTTCCCGCCCTGCACCAGGGGCCCCTGCGCACGGATCTGTGGTCTGGGGGGAGGCATCTCTCCCGTTCCCTTACGCCTGCTGCGCGCTGGTGCCATAGGCGGGTGTCTGGCTGCTTGAGCGTGCAGCTGTCTGCGGGTGGCTGCTTCTGTTCATAGCACGCACCCTCTACCATCCCGCTGACGTTCTGGGCATGGGTTTGCCCCACCGGCGGCCTAGCACCCTACCATCCACCCTGAAATAACAAAGACACTAAACACCACAGGCGACCCCAAGGTACCTTTGAGACGGTTTTGCTCTCAGAGTCCAGACTCACCCCCTGCCTGGGCTTTGGTTTTCAGTACAAGCGTCAACTCCGGCTGGGATGCTCCTAGAATTTCTTCCTCAATCGAAACTGCCCAGCCCACAGCCTAGACCAGGGATTCCCAACCTTTTTTGGTCCCCATACCCCTTGGCTACGTCTAGACTGGCATGATTTTCCGCAAATGCTTTTAACGGAAAACTTTTCCGTTAAAAGCATTTTCGGAAAAGCGCGTCTAGATTGGCAAGGACGCTTTTCCGCAAAAGCACTTTTTGTGGAAAAGCATCTGTGCCAATCTAGACGCGCTTTTCCGCAAAAAAGCCCCGATCGTCATTTTCGTGATCAGGGCTTTTTTGCGCAAAACAAAGCTGAGCTGTCTACACTGGCCCTTTCGCGCAAAAGTTTTGCGCAAAAGGACTTTTGCCCGAATGGGAGCAGCACAGTATTTCCACAAGAACACTGACAATCTTACATGAGATCGTTAGTACGTTTACGGAAATTCAAGCGGCCAGTGTAGACAGCTGGCAAGTTTTTCCAGAAAAACGGCTGATTTTCCGGAAAAGCTTGCCAGTCTAGACACATCCCTTGGTTTTTAGTAAACCTTCCCGTACCCCCTATTCAGTATGAAAGGAAATACATTCTAGACTCTAGAATCCACAACTTTTTTCACGAACACGACTACTTTTGGAATATTTCGATTAGGATAATCTAGTTATTTACCAAATATTCCCCGTACCCCCTTGACAAGCTTCTCATACCCCCTGGGGGTACGCATACCCAACGTTGGGAACCCCTGCCCTAGACCCTCTCTCTCCCACCGAACCACTGCCATCTCTTTAGATCCACACCCCCTGCCTCTGGGAGTCAGCTGGAGTCCAGTAGCCTCCCCAGGAATTGAAATTAGGGGGGGGGGTTTGAATTTACAAGGAGGGGCGTGTCAGGGTCGATGAAGGGTGAGACTGTGAGGGTGAAGGTGGGCTGTATGGCACCATAGTTCACAAAACTTGGGGGGGGGGGTTGTTGGGGAAATTCAGGGGGGGTATACACCCCCATGGGGGGGTGTAGGGAAATCCCCGCTGAAGTCATTTAACCCTTTCCTGTCCCCCCCGCTAGCTGAGTCCTGCGTTTAAGGCAATTCTGGAGATTTACGCCGAAGTAAGGATGAGAATCGAAGGTTAGTACCACCCGAAGCAATCCCAGAAACGGAAAGAAGAAAGGCACAGTTCCAAGCCGAAATATCGGACGTACACCTTTCTATTGCAGACATCGGATTTTGAGCGACCCCGCTGAAAGCACGCCATCCCTCCAACACATCCAGCGTTCCTCCGGACCGAAGAGCGCCTGCTAAGATAATTGCTGAACTGTGCATCCGGCGCAGAAACATCTCAGCCGGGCCTTGACGTGCAATATACATTTACAAAATATAAGCCTGGGCGTAGCTCCTAGCTTTGTAGATTTCAGGAGCAGATAGGCCCACCGGGGGGGAGAGGGAGGAGACACTTTTCATGTCCTGCCTGCTTCACACAAGGCCAAAAAAAAGGAACTTGTAATTCCCGTGTTAAGCCCAAGAATTTGTGGCTGTCCCAGGAAGACAATGAGTTCTGATGGAAATGTTTTCAGTGATGGAGAATGCACCATGTGCCTTGGCAGGTACTTTTACTTATCACTGCCCCTCACTGTTGTGTGTCATGGGCCCAGGATGAATTTGTCTAGCTCCACTTCCAGCTACTGGAGTTCATTGTGTCTTTATCTAGAAGACTTACCCGGGTCCAAGACAGGCTGGCTTCTCCTGGGCCAGGGTGGCAGGGTCCATACTGCTGATCAGGGACCGCTGATAGGGGCACTTGCTGCCATGTGTGAGCATAACCCCTCCCTTTCCATTTGCTATGAAACAGTCCCATTCCAGGAACATCCCATTGTCCTGGCACAACCCAACCCGACCTCGCTTTGAGTGATGGTAAAGAGGAAGCTGCCTACCAAATCAGGTGATCCTCGTGTAACCCTCACACCTGCTGGGTGCGGTGCACTATCCCACTTATGGCACTGGGACCAAGTCAAGAGAGACTAATGAGGCTGCTCTACAGCATTACCTGAGAGCCAGCTGCCTTTTAGCTTGTGTGGTAGAGACTCGTGCACTAAGCTCCAGAGGTCCTAGGCTCAATTCCACGTGTCAGCGTTATGCCAGCTCGTACCCGTTAGGAGGATTCTTGAACAAATGGACTCACAGGCAGATGCAAGTTTCTAAAATACATAGGAAGATTAATGAGCCCGTCCTCAGAGATCTCCCTGTGTAAGTGGTGACAGACCATGATCTCATCACTGCCTCATCTTTGTTTTGACAAGATAAATAGACTGAGTGTCATAAGCCTCTCACTATAAGCCTCCTCTCCGGTACCTAATATTCTTGCAGCTTTTCCTGAACCCTTCTTCAAATATGCAGAGCCCTGCGCGGATACAAAATGGCTGTGTCTAGACTGGCCAGTTTTTTTGGAAAATCAGCCGCTTTTCCGGAAAAACTTGCCAGCTGTCTACAGTGGCCGCTTGAATTTCCGCAAAAGCACTGACTTCCTACTGTTTGAAATCAGAGCTTCTTTCGGAAATACTATGCTGCTCCCGTTCAGGCAAAAGTCCCTTTTGCGTAAAGCTTTTGCACAAAAGGGCCAGTGTAGACAGCTCAGATTTGTTTTCTGCAAAAAAGCCCTAATTGAGAAAATGGCGATCGGGGCTTTTTTGCGGAAAAGCGCGTCTAGATTGGCACCGATGCTTTTCTACAAAAAGTGCTTTTGCGGAAAAGCGTCCGTGCCAATCTAGACGCTCTTTTCCGAAAATGCTTTTAACGGAAAACGTTTCTGTTAAAAGCATTTCCGGAAAATCACGCCAATCTAGACGCAGCCGATTTGTATCTGTATCCACAAAAATGAGCTGTGGGTATCCGCAGCTGTGGATGCAGTCACCTGCGGATATAAAGTGGGTATCCACAAATTTGTCAGGCTCTAGAAACATGGGTACCAGAACTGGACACCATATTCCAGCTGTGGTCTGTGTGCGTATGTCCTATGTAATATGAAAGCCAAGAATCGAATTAGTCCTTTCGGCCACAGCATCACCTTGGGAGCTCTTTTGCTTTGGCTGCTCTCCACTATGACTCCCTCTTCTAGCAGCTGATCTGGAGGTATGAACACCAAGAGAGGAGAAACTGCTTTTGTAGTTGGCGAGCCATTCACAGTCTTTGTTTAATCCTAAACTAATGGTGTCAAATTTGCAGATGAACTATGTAGCTCAGCAGTTTCTCTCTGAAGTCTGGTCTTGAAGTTTTTTTTGCTGCAGGATGGCTACCTTTAGTTCTGCTACTGTGTGTCCAGGGAGATTGAAGTGTTCTACAGGTTTTTGTATACTGCCATTCCTAATATCTGATTTGTGTCTGTTTATTCTTTTATGTAGGGACTGTCCAGTTTGGCCGATGTAGATGGCAGAGGGGCATTGCTGGCTCATGATGGCGTATATTACATTGGTAGTGTGACGGGGTGAGGCAACCCCGCACTAGAAGGGGCCCCCCAGCGAGGCAGGGGAAAGCGGCGCGGCTTATCTCGCCGCCGCCGAGGACGCGTCCGGTGGGGTAACCGGGATGCGCCGCTCGGCAGGCGGTCGAGCTGGCGGGACCCTGAGCAACACGGGGGAGGGCGGTGACGGGGTGAGGCAACCCTGCACCGAGGAGGCCCCCCCCCCAGCGGGGCAGAAAGAAACGCCGCGGCTGGACCCGCTGCCGCCGGGGACGCAGGCAGCAGGGCAGCCGGGACACGCCGCCGGGCTGGCGGCTCCAGGGACGCAGCCCGGGACATCGCGGGGGGAAGAACCCCCCCCCGGCAAGGTTAGTGGGGACAACAGGGCAGGAACGGCACCCCACCAGCCTCGGGGCGGGCAGCCTACTTCCTTTGAAGTAGGAATAAGAGCCTCCGGAAAAGGGCACTTTTTCCGGAGGATCGGGGCCAGTCTAGACGCTCTTTTCTGGCTTTTTTAAAAGCCGGAAAAAAACGGTGGACATTTTTATTTAAATGCCGCGGGGGATATTTAAATCCCCCGCGGATTTCCCTACGACGACTAGTGAAATTTACATGCCCCTTCCGGAAAAGGGGCCAGTGTAGACGTAGCCTGCGGCTACGTCTACACTGGCCCCAAATTCCAGAAAAGTGATGCAAAGCAGGTAAGTCAGAATAGGGAAATCCACGGGGGATTTAAATATCCCCTGCGGGATTTAAATAAACATGTCCGCCGCTTTTTTCCGGCTTGGGGAAAAGCCAGAAAAAAGCGTCTAGACTGGCGTGATCCTCCGGAATAAAGCCCTTTTCTGGAGGATCTCTTATTCCTACTTGTGCAATCTGCAAACTTTATCAGCAATGTTTGTGCACTTCCTTCTAAATTCCCAAGTAAAGTACCAAATAGCATTGGGCTGAGAAGTTGATCCCTGAGGTTCTAAAAGGACATGGACTCCATGCATCGAACAAAGTAGTTTTTACCCATGAAAGCTTATGCCCACACATATCATCGTCTGTAAGGTGTCACCGGTCTTGTAGTAGTTTTTGAAACTACAGACTATCACGGCGACCTGTCGGAGGCTTTGTATTTATGTGAGTGCAACACTTAAAATATTATGCATGAAAGGGGAAATGATTCCTAGTTTGTGAATGAAAACTTAATTTGGGAGGTTCTGTATTTTTAAGTTTCGTGTTCTTCAAGAATTTTGGTCAAAGGGAATCAATCAGCTAACCTCCCTGGGCCCAGACTCATCCAAGCGGGTTGACATAAAGGAACCAGTGTTTTTCATGTGGACACGCCAGACTTGCCCCGGGGAGGAAAAAAAGTGAAAACTAAGAGTGGAGCTAGCCAGAAAGCAGTGAAGACGTTTGCTTCCTAAAGGAAGCTTTTATCAGAGTGAACCACGCCCTGGAGTTCAGCTTGTATTTCCAATGCTGGGGCCCGGGGCCAGATCTGCTCCCGGACCAGGAGTGAACATGAGACCAAATCTGAATTCTCTCCACTCATCTGAGGAAGTGGGTTGTACCAGCTACATGTTTTCTTAGTCTTTAAGGTGCTGCTAGACTATTTGTTGTTTTTTAATGTTTGGGTCAGTTAAATTACGGAGATTGGTTTTAGGAAAGCCCTTTAAGAAGGTCTTACAGGTAATTCTGGGGGAACTGGTCTGGAATTCGTCTGAGAAGCAATGTTCCCTCTAATCTTTTCCATCTATGTGCAGAATATTTTTTTCTACATGCACCAAGGCACATGTGAATGTGCACCACCAGCAGAAGCAAAACCTGGCTGTGAATAAACAAACACCCTGGCTCGCCGAGCCCCCCCCCCGCACCCCGAGCCCCCCCGCACTCCGGCTCGCCGAGCCCCCCCCCCCCCCGCACCCCGAGCCCCCCCGCACTCCGGCTCGCCGAGCCCCCCCCCGCACCCCGAGCCCCCCCGCACTCCGGATCGCCGAGCCCCCCCGCACCCCGAGCCCCCCCGCACTCCGGATCGCCGAGCCCCCCCCCGCACCCCGAGCCCCCCCGCACTCCGGATCGCCGAGCCCCCCCCCCGCACCCCGAGCCCCCCCGCACTCCGGCTCGCCGAGCCCCCCCCCCGCACCCCGAGCCCCCCCGCACTCCGGCTCGCCGAGCCCCCCCCCCGCACCCCGAGCCCCCCCGCACTCCGGATCGCCGAGCCCCCCCCCGCACCCCGAGCCCCCCCGCACTCCGGATCGCCGAGCCCCCCCCCCGCACCCCGAGCCCCCCCGCACTCCGGCTCGCCGAGCCCCCCCCCGCACCCCGAGCCCCCCCGCACTCCGGCTCGCCGAGCCCCCCCCCGCACCCCGAGCCCCCCCGCACTCCGGATCGCCGAGCCCCCCCGCACCCCGAGCCCCCCCGCACTCCGGATCGCCGAGCCCCCCCCCCCGCACCCCGAGCCCCCCCCCCGCACCCCGAGCCCCCCCGCACTCCGGCTCGCCGAGCCCCCCCCCCGCACCCCGAGCCCCCCCGCACTCCGGCTCGCCGAGCCCCCCCCCCGCACCCCGAGCCCCCCCGCACTCCGGATCGCCGAGCCCCCCCCCGCACCCCGAGCCCCCCCGCACTCCGGATCGCCGAGCCCCCCCCCCGCACCCCGAGCCCCCCCGCACTCCGGATCGCCGAGCCCCCCCCCCGCACCCCGAGCCCCCCCGCACTCCGGATCGCCGAGCCCCCCCTGCCGCGCCACCGTGGCCGGAGCCCCCGAGGGGCAGGGTCCCCAGGCGCCGTGGGGGCTACGGGCCGGGGGGCCACGGGGCGCAGGTGCCAACTTCCCGGCCGGGACGGCGCTGCCGCGAGTGAGGTCCGGGAAGTTGGCAGCCGGCGCGCGGTGCTCGTCACACACCCCCCGCCCTGCTAGCGGCGCTAGTGGCCGGGCGTGAGGCGGGGCCCCGCCCCCCGGCGCCACGTGACTCCCCGCGCGGGCGGCAGCGGCCCCGCCCCCTGGCTTCCGGCGCGGCTTCCCGGCCTGCCCCGCGGGCGGCGGCGGAAGCGGAAGCGGCGCGCGGGGAGGCAGATGGCGGAGTCCGGGCCGCAGCCCCCGGGGGCCCCGAGCCGGCACGAGAAGAGCCTGGGGCTGCTCACCACCAAGTTCGTGTCGCTGCTGCAGGAGGCCAAGGACGGGGTCCTGGACCTCAAGCTGGTGCGGCCCGGGGGGGTCTCTCCGGGGGGGGGGCGTACGGGGCCTCCCCCCTCTGGCGCCCGCTTTGTGCAGGGCCTGGGCCCGGATGGAGCCTGTGGGGGGGGTCCCTGTCCCGGGGGGCGGTGACACACTGAGGGGAGTCGTCGCCACCCCGGAACAGAGCCAGACCCTGGTCCCGAGGGCCTGCGCGTCTGCTCTGCGCCCCGCTGCAGGGAAACAATCCAGAGTCAACAGCCCCGTCACTGGGAGCATCGTAGCCTGGATCGACCCCAGCGCTGTCGCTCTTCGCAAGTGGCAGCGCTATATTAAGCAGGACACCAGCTTGAAAGGGATGCGTAGGTCGCTGTCAGCACCGTGTGTTGCAGGGGGCCGAGCAGGAAGCCAGCACAGTCTGCGGAGCTCAGGGAAATCACTGCTAAGCAAGTGGGGGTGCGGTTCTCCACTAGCTGAAGTTTCCAAATGATCTTTAGGGTTCTGCCTCCTCCAGTCTGGAGGTGGGGGAGACCTGGCTGCTAGGGGAGGAGAGCAAATCAGATCGTTTCTGGCTGAAGCTCTGCAAATCTGGAGCTTGCATCTGGTCTGTGCCCCAGGTGAATACGCGTTTGCCCACATACGTGGCAACCTGCATGTTTATGCATCACAAAAGCGCACTGCGTAGACTGTCCCCAAAGCTGTCTCACCCCAGCACCTCCGAGATCACTAACGTGTGGTTCATTGCACCCTGATGAGCAGCCTTGTCAGACTCGACAATTTGGGAGATTCAATACGAAAAACGTTTCTTTGAATACACTGAAGCTTGCGGAGGGAGAAGCAGGTGGGTGGCGGGGGCTGCGAGGGGCAGATTGGAGGGGGTTAGGAGGCCACAGGTAAGGCTGTGATATGGGTAGGACGGGGGTAAGTGGGAGTGCAACATTGATCTCGGGTGTATTTGTGGTATCTCAGACCTTGTTCAATGCCCTTCCCTGGTGCTTGGCTGCATCCTGCTTTCCCAGCCTCCTGAGCAGCCTCTGCCCTGGGAGCCGCTGCTTATCATGCCGTGTGTGTGGAGGAATCTCCCTTGGATCCGCAGTGCTGCAGTTGCTGCCTGAGGCATCAGGCCCGGATCCGCATGGGAACCCAGGGCTGGAGGACTGAAAACAGGAGGCTCAAGGAAGCACTTGTGCATCCAGGCATGGCTAGGAGGCAGCAGGACTCTTCTCAAGTGGGTCAGCAGTTTGTGGCTCTAAAGTGGCTTGGTGTGGGGCTTTTTTGGGGGGGGAGAGGGGAGAATGCTGATTTGGCAAAACCAAAACTTTTCACAGAGCCAGTCAGCTTTGAGGAAACTTTTGCCGGGAAGATTTTTCAGAACAGGAATGGGCTCTGAGCTCTGCGAGAGGCACTTCCACCTAGTCTGTAGCATGGTGGTTAGGATGCCAGGTGAATACCCAACCCCCTGGGTTAGGGATGTCCAGTCCTATTTAATTGGTTAACTGGTTAAATGCAGGGGGCAGCTCCCAGGTGTCAGTTAACTGGTACCTGCTTACTGGGCAACCAGCTACCGATTCACATCCCTAGTGGCGAATTGGCATAGGCACTTATCCTTGTCCCTGGCCATTGGAGATCTTTTCTCACAGTATCTCCCTGCCATGTCCAAAGCCGAAACCTAGCTCTTGTCTTCCAGCAGTGCAGCATGCCTCCATGGAGTGATACCCATGTGTGTGTCGCCTCAGCTGTCTGTGTTCCCACTGCTGCTCTTTCTGGCTTCGGGCATGTGCAGGAGGTGACTAAGAGGTTCAGGCTGGGACAGAAAAGCGGTGGGCGTTTGCTCCAAAAGCGGCTGGCAGTTGGGACTCGTGTTTGTCAGCATCATTGAAACAGAGCAGTGGCTTGTGGAGCACAGCTGTGTAGGAAAGTGACCAGGCTTGTGTCTTTTGCAGTATCCAGTGCAGTGTGGCGCTGGGCATATCAGTACAGACATACGATGCATTCACACTGACCCAGCGCCCATGGAATTCACACTTAGGGTTACTTGGGATGGGAACTGGAGTAACTTCCCTTGGCAGGCACCCAGGGGCGCGCTGAGTGTTAAGGTACGGCTGTTCCTGCCAACCAAAGAACAGATCCACCCCTGGAAACTTCTTGTGGGAACCTCAGGCCTGGGGGCTGAATGCAGCCCGCAGCTTGCCTGGATCCAGCCCCTAAGGCTCAGGGCCCCCCGCTTGCATTGGGGACCCGCACTGGTGCTCCAGCCCCCCGCTGTCTCACCACACGGCTGGAGCACAGAAAATCACGGCTGGGCCCCCAGGCTCTGGTGTGCAAGGGAAATGTAGGAAGCATCTTTCTGCTTCCGTCGGGCATCACATCAATGAGGGTTTTTTGTGTGTGGTCCCCGACTGATTTGTCTGTGGGTCAGTGGCCCCCAACCCAAAAAGGTTCCCTGCCCCTGCCCTAGAGCCAAGCCAGCCGAGGAAAGCTGAGGACTTTGGGTAGCATAAGAGCTGCCTCACCACAGCCTTCCTAATCTGCTCCAAAAGAGAATGGAGCTAGGGGCTGAAATACGGAGGACCCTCCCGGGGCATTGTCCCAGAGAGGCGCAGTCCTGGCGGGCTCCAGAGGAGCTGGGGAGGTGGCCGGGCTGGCTCTGGGACAGCAGGGGTTTTAGTGCAATGAGAAGTTGGATTGTGGGGAAGATCAGTGGTAGTTTTGAAGTCCTGGGGAGCAGGGTCCTCTCTGCAGCTTGAGAAGCAGGGGCACAGAGGAGGTGCTGTCGGAAGTATGGGGCTCTGACCCCCGACGGGGAAAATGTGGTGCCCGCGGGAGGCCGGCTGTAGCTGTGAATTTCCGGAGTCAGCCACCCATCTCCATTCGGCAGGCAGCAGACACCTTGGCCGTGCGGCAGAAGCGGCGAATCTACGACATCACAAATGTCCTGGAGGGCATCGGGCTGATTGAGAAGAAATCCAAAAACAGCATCCAGTGGAAGTGAGTGGGGCGTCTGCGCAGCAGGGAGGGCGCTGGGAGAAGGGTGCCTCTCGGGGCAGCGGTCAGTTGCGGCCTTGCCCGCGATCCACTCCCCCTCTGAAACGTCCCGCCCCTGCGGCCGCCGGTGCAGCTCCACCTGCAGCAGAGCCGTGGCTGGCATTTTGTCTGTCAGCCCTGTGCAGAAGGGCTGGGCGTGTTTCTCCAGAGGCTCTTGCTGCAGGGGCTATGACCAGAGCAGATGCCTCCAACCCTTCCCCGGGTGTTGAGAGAGGGAGACTTCTGCCCCCAGTCTGAGGCAGGACTTTCTCCCTCTGTACTGGAAGGGGAGATGGAAGATGTGGGGCCTCTGGCCTGCTGCAGGTTAGGGGAGCGTGAGCGGTTGGGGGCCACAGGGAGCTGGGGAGGTGTGGAAGAGCTGGGTCTCTGTGGACTCCCGCGGCGGGGCCGGCTGCTCATTGCTGTCTGTCCGCGCAGGGGCGTGGGCCCGGGCTGTAACACCCGTGAGATCGCCCACAAACTCATTGAGCTGAAGGCGGAGATAGACGACCTGGAACAGCGGGAGCAGGAGCTGGAGCAGCAGAAGATGTGGGTCCAGCAGAGCATCAAAAACGTGACGGAAGATGTCCAGAACAGCAGATATCCTTTCAGTGCCCTGGCTCCCGGCTCAGTCGCTGATGCTGTCCCTCCCCCTCACGCTCCTGGCGGGTGAGGCCGTTGCCTCTCTCTGGTACTAATGAGCTTCCGTTTGCATGGCACCGTTCTCCTCACATCCCGCAATGCGCTGCACAGCGCTGCACAGCCCTACGCGCAATCGCGTGGTTCTTCCTTGTGCTGTTCGCCTAGCACGGTGGAGTCCTGGACGAGGACTTAGGGCTCCCAGGAGCACGCTCATACAAATAATACTAGCCAGCCCTGAATGCAGCCACCTCTGGGATGGCGCCCAGCAGCTGATTAACAGCGTGCTATAACATGGCCCAGCAGCCTGCGACAGCAAGTGCTGCTGACTCTCCACGTAGCACGGCGGGGGGCTTGGGGTGACACGTGTAATCAGTCTGGAATGTCCCCAGCACCTCTGGGGGCTGTTGCACTTTGAGGAAGGTGTGTTGGGGAGTTTCAAAGCCCCCTTTCTGGCCCCTGGCACCCTGCGTCAGGACGAGCCGGGACAGAAAGGCCTCTCTGTGGCATTAGCGCTACCGTCTCAAGCATGTAGCTGCCCTGGCAGGTTCCCCTCTGAGTGCTAACCCTGCTGCCGTGCAGCCAGCCTGCAGCGCTCTGGTGGCAGGTAGACCCCACCCCTTTTCTCCCCCCCCAAGACCACTTCAGAGGCTCTGGTGCTGGCACTTAGTCTTCTAGGAGTTCCGTTGCCTGCACACAAGGAAAACCTGACGCCAGGTGCTCTTTGAATTCTGCGCCCCTGCAGGAAGGTGCCCCCTTTCTCCTTAACCGCCGGAACGTTAGCCTACGTGACGCACGAAGATATCTGCAAGTGCTTCTCAGGTGAGCTGGCACTGGGTCCCTGGCTGGTCTCCCGGGGCCTGGGGCAGCAGACCCAGCTGGGCGCCCCGTTTCCCAGGAGGGAGAGGGCCGTAGCTCCCAGCTGGCTGTGTCCCACTAGACAATTCTACATCATCCCCCCCCGCCCCCCCAAGATCAGCTGCCCCTAAATTCAAGCTGTGCCCCTGCAGGCAGAGGAATCAGCGGGACCTGGACTGGTCTGTGCGGGGTGTAGACCACAGCAGTCCCTGGCGTGCACTTCTAGAGGGGGGCTGTCTCCTCTGTCCCCGTGTCCTTGGGGCCGTAGTATCCTTCCGTGCAGGCTTTCAGCTTCCCTCCCCAGGCCACCCCTTCCCGGGGAAACCCTTGTAAGCCTTCCCTAGGACCGAGCCCTGCTCTGCTTGCATCTGACTGAGAGGAGCTGACGTCAAGGACTTGGTCTTTGCCTCATTCCTGCAGGCCTTGTAGATCCTCAGCCCCGCATAATCGACACCTCCCCCTTCTGACTGTCTGCTCCCATTTATTCCAGCCCTCCTGCCTGTCCTCTTCCTCAGCGCCCCTTGCATTGTCCTCTCCCCTCTGCCTGTACCCATCGTCCGTCTTGGGCTCCCGCCTTTCTGGGTGGGGCAGGGTTTATGGCACATCCAGGGAAATGGCGCCCTCCAATAACTGGCAGTGGCATGGGAGGAACGAGTGGGACGGGAATAGGCCAAGGTTGGGTGGGAGGCCGCTGAGGTTCGGGAGCCCAAGTCCAAAACTGCTGCTCAGCTGCTTGTCAAAGCAGGTTTACGCCTGAAGCCAAGCCTGGCTCTGCAGCATGTGGGCCTTGCAGCTGGACTCCCTGCTGGGCGGAACCGTCCCGGAGAAAGTCTTGGGGAGCAGATCTGAATGGTCTGGCTGTTTGAAATCGGCCATCCCAGCTTGTCTCCCGGTGGGGTGATCGGATGGTCCCAGCCGGCCTCCGAGGGGAGAGGCCGATCTCCGTGTACCCAGAAAACACCTTGAGGGCACCTGACTCTCCACTCTGCGATCTTTGGAGAGTTAATTTGCTGGAGTTCTTGCATCACAGGCTGAATTCCAGCTTCCATTCCACCGTGCCCCCTTTTCGTAGTACGCCCCTTGCGGGCTGTTTGGCCCGCTCTGAAACGCGAATTGATTTTTGAAAAACTGAATGAAAACAGGTGGAGCGGTTGGAGACGGAGCAGAAGAAATATCACGTGCACTGTGAGACTCTGAGACTCTGTTTTAAAGATGTAGTTGGTGAGGGCACGTCGCTGAAGAGTCCTCATTTTGCAAACCCACCAGATTTGTCACTCCCCTTTTACAAGCCCAGTTGCTTTGCGCCAGGGAGTTTGCAAGAACTGTGATTTTAAAAGTTTACCCTCTCGCTGGCCTTCCTCCCTTATCACTTTTGGGGTTTGCCTCCCTGTTTTTCTTAACTCCTGTGAAGTTAAAGGCAAAACACTGATTTGTGCCATGGAAAGTCGGGAATGTCTGTTGCCCCTAGGGCTTTAGGTACTGTACTTCTAGTTTTGGTTTCTGTGGTAAGTGTAAACCCGCCTGGCGTCAGTGCAAGCCAGAACCTATGGGGGATGCACAGGGCAGCCAAAGTAGCACTGCTGCAGCCGTTAGCTAGTCCGTGTGTTGACTTGTTTGCACCTCTTTGCAAAGGGAGGTGTTAAAAGCGTCTGCAAGGCGGTGGCATTCCCGGCTCGGGCCCTGGCCAGCGTCAGTAACAAGCACCAGCTTTGGCCTGCACTTGACCGTTGCTAGGGCCACTTCCTGCAGGCCGCCCTGTCCTTGCCCCTAGCCTCCTTTCCCTCGGCAGACACTCACACCCTCTTGGGCTTGCTGCTGGAGTCCTAGCGCTTGGCACGAGAGCTCTGGACCCCTGGCAAGGTCTTCCGGCCGGAGCCCTACGCCAGCTGCCTGGAGTGCATATCCGTGCTCTCCGTCCCGAAGGAGGGAGGCTTTGGTGGCAGGTCTGCGTTTGTCCTGCGGTCTGCCTGATTTCTGCGCTTCGCTCGCTGCCTGCCTGCCGTGCCGTGAGCGCTTCCTTCCTGGCCCCGGGGCCGGGCGCTGTACCGGGGTTGCTCTGTGGCGTCACAGCGCGCGGTCCGCCCGCAGCGAAGGATCACACTCTCTTTGTGATGTGCTGGGCCCAGGGGTGGCAGGTGAAGGATGGATGGTGATTCCCTTGGGAGCCCCGGCCGGTGGGGTGGGGCTGGTGCTCTCCCGGGAGGGGCTGGTTCAATGACAGCCCCCCCTAGCCCCTGCAGCCAGAACCCTCCCTTGGAATGCCCATCCGTTTGTTTTCACAGGAGACACCCTGCTAGCAATTCGAGCCCCGTCCGGCACCCGGCTAGAGGTTCCCATTCCAGAGGTGGGTGCTGGGTTTGAGCGAGCTGGGGTTCCTGGCAGGTCTAGGCATTGCTTGCTGGGCTGCGGGGGGCAGAGGGTCGTTAGGAGAAGGCAGCCCCATGTGGACCAATGCCCTGAATGGTCTGTGGGCACTTTGCCTCCCGGTTCCCTCAGGGCCTGAACGGACAGAAGAAATACCAGATCCACCTGAAAAGCACCAGCGGCCCCATCGAAGTCCTGCTCGTCAACAAGGATGCTTTGAGCTCCCCCCCTGTGGTGCTCCCCGTCCCTCCCCCGGAAGACCTCATTCAGTGCCAGCCCGTCGCGGCCGCCAAGCCCCCGAGATCACCCGCTGCCCACTTCCCGGAGGCATCCGTGCCCGGCGGTTCTCACCCGTCCACGCCCACCCCGACCAGCACTCAGGACCACAGCCAGGCTGCATCGAAAGCCACAAGCCCAGGTCGGGGAAGGGGGCTGGCTGGGCATGTCTGGGAGCTGGGTGCGAGTACTAGAGCGCTTGAGCGGGTGAACTGCTGCCCATGCCCCCCGCTCGCGGCCAGGCTGGCTGTCCCCTCGTGGCAGAGACCCCGCTGCTCCCCCTACAGGCGTGGGAGGTGGCCGGGGGGCATGAGGACCAGGCCGAAAGCCCGTAGACACGCCTGCGTGTGTTCCCCGGGAGCCTGGCTCAGGTTCGGCATGGAGGGGGCAGAGCAGGCTCCTCCTATATGGGGCTGGGTTGGCCGGTGGCCGCTGCTTCCGGAGCCCCCCTGAGTCCCCTGCCCCCCGTAACAGAATGCAGCGTCTCCGCGGCCGAGCCCAAGAGCAGCGGCGCCTTCGACTCCCTCGGCGCGGTGGCCGCGCCCGCCAGCCAGCCGGCAGGGTTGGACACGCAGCCGCTGCAGTCGTCTGCCTCGCTGGACAGCAACTCCGTCCTGCCCAATCCCTCCGCCTCCTTCCAGCCAATCAAGCCGGAGCCTACAGAGAGTGAGTACGGCTTGGCGTGGGCTGAAATGCTCTTGGCGCCGCCCAGGGAGGGCCAAGCTCTGCGAGGGGCCTCCGTCGACCCTCGCAAGCTAGGAGGGGCCGGAGTTCAGACGGCCGCTTGCCGCTTACACTCTGCGCCCTGCCCCTGCGAGGTCCCTGCCTGGCCCCCGCCTCTCCCGGCTGTGGCTCCCCGAGCATCCCTTCCGCACAGCATGGGCCTGCAGCGAGTCCCTCGGCCCTGGGGGCTTCCAGCCGTTCCCTCGTCCGGTGGGAGGGTTCTCCGGGCGGCCTCCCTCTTCTCCCGCCATTTCATCCCCTCCCCAGCCCCCCTGCTCCAGTATTCACTGCTCCCCTGGGGGGAGCCCAGACGCCCCTTCGCGGTCCTGGGTGGGGAGCGGGGCAGAACCTCTCTGGGAACTTAGCAGCAGCGCTGGCCCACAGCCAGGCACCACAATTCGCCTGGTTCTGTGGAGAAGGGCTGGGGGCTCGTGGTTCCGAGCCCGGCCCCCGACCGCCCTGTGGGGGCTCCGGAGCCAGCGGGTGCACGGAGCCTGGGTGCTGAACAGGCTGAGCTGGAGAAGTTTGCAGGGGGTGGCGCTTAGCAGGCGGAGCAGCCCTGCCGTCGTGCCTGCCGCAGGCTGTGAGGGGGCTGTGGGGAGCCCGGGGCAGGGGGAGTGATGCGGGAGAGCAGGCACGTGGGTGGGGTGAGTCTCCACTTCCCTTGGTGGACCTGGTCAGGAGAGAGACAGGCCATTGCGTGGACCCCTGGTCCTGCCGCTCCCCTTACCCTGGAGTCTGGCCGCCCATTGTGTGGCCGGAGCGGAAGCACGTTCGGTTCCCTGCTCCCCCGCAGGCTGCTGGTGGGGCCCGGAGCCGGTGAGCGCACGGCCTTGCCGTGCTGGGGGTGGCCACACGTGCCTTAGAGAATGCGAGGGGGCCGTGGGGTAGGAGCCTGGCGGCGAGGCCTGTAGATAGGAAGAGCCGTGAGGTGAGGCCTGGAAACTCGCGGGGCCAAGGGAGGGATTCCTGGGGGGGGGGGGGGCGTTGCACCATGACCCCGACGGCTCCACGGACCCCGGCTTCTGAGTTCTTCGCGCGGGGCCGGCCCGGCTGGTGGGCAGGGGCCACTCGCTGAAGCACCAGTGGCCGTGGGGGGAAGCCTCGGGCTGGAAGTCGGGTGGGAGGCGGGTGTCCCGAGGAAGGAAGGACGGAGACGCTGGGACAGGGAGTGGCTGGGGAATGGTCTCCGGAGAGCAGCCTGGTTTGCCGAAGGCCGGGCCGGACGGAGCCCTGGGTGAGCAGAACCCTGTCACCCCCCTAGCCCTGCTCCCGAAGCGGGGACGAGGGGCGGGGGCAGGGGAGGGACCTGTCTCGGCCTCCTGGTTGCGAAGAGAATGTGCCCCAGGTGTAACTGCAGCAGTTTTGTCTCCCAGGGTCTGCAGCCAGCCCCACACCCCAACTCACACCCTGCCCCCCAACCCTCTGCCCCAGCCCTGAGGGAGGGGGCTCCGAGCCCCTTGACCTCGCCCCCCGCCCCTCACTGGTTCTGCGGTGGGTGCCGGGTCCCCTCCACGTTGGTGCGCGTCAGTGAATTCATCCCGCTCAGGGTGGGAAAGGGGGGAGGGGCGCGGGTGGGGCTGCGGGTGGGGCTCGGGGCAGGGGCAGCCGGCTGTGCTGGGGTATTCCAGGCCTTTCGGGGCCCAGGGCCAACCGCTTTGGTTCATTGTCTTCCCAGTGCTGGAGCTTCCCAAAGAACTCGCCGAGATGTTTGATCCCACACGAGGTACGTTGACCCCCGCCCCCTGCTTGCCCTCCTGTGCTCCGGGGAGAAGGGCTCCCTACTGCCTCCCCCTCCACGGCTCCCCTGCCTGCCTGGCCGTGGGCATCTGCCGTCGCCGTGCTCGCGAGATGCTGAGCGACCTCTGCTGCAGGCTTCTGGAACGACAGCTACATGTGCTGGCCCAGGCCTGGACCGAATCTGCCCCTTGGCCCCTATGGACATAAACAATTCCCTCCTGGCTGCCTCGCCACCTGGAATTGGGCCACAAGGCCGCCCCCTGCTGGGAGTGCTCCTCATTGAGTGCACAGGGCCGCTGTGTCCGAATAACCTGGGGGCTGGGGGGTTGTCCTAGGCAGGGCTCTGCTCTCGGCCGTTCCCCACAGCGAAGAGAGGGCCATGGGGTGTGCAGCTGAAACATGGGGACCGAGGGCGAGGAACACGAAGGAGCATGTGGGGAACTCCCAGGCCGGTCTCATGAAAAGCCCTGGGCTAAATCCACACGTCCAGCACCAGTCCCGCTGCCCGAGCTAGTGGTGTGCCAGCTGGGCAGTGGATCCGGCTGTGCTGTGGGGTTAGGGTTACCAGCGGTCGGGCCCCGGCCTGCCCTTCCTCCCCACTGCTGGTAGATAGGTAAGCGAATGCTTGACTGGAAGGGCTGGTATTCCCAGCCCGGCGCCCCCTGCTCTGTGCGGCGTTTTCCACGCTGTGGAGAGGCAATGCCCCGACCCTGCAAGGGAAGGTAGATGGTAGCAGAGGGCGGGGTGGGTTTAACCGACAGTAGCAGGGGGCTGCCGGTGAGAGTCCGTGGGACACTCTTCAAAACGGCTGCTTGTGCGGGGTTAAAGCCTGAAATGCAGTGAGGACAGGAACCAGAGAGCAAGAACCCTTCCCACCCGTGTGCCTCGGCGCTGGGACGGGCCCGGGCTGGCGTGGAAGGCTGCATAGCTTGGTGTGCCGGGCAGCCTCGTCTTCATTTCATACCCGTAACTTCCCAGCTCACCTTTTGGGGTTCCAGGGGCTCTGCAGGGCCCGGGTTGCTGCTGCTGGAGGAGACTTGATGCAAATATTGTTTCGTTTCCCCTTTCTTAAGGAAAAGAGGCTCCCACGGGGTTTGGGTTTGCCGGTCTCTCCTCCCCGTGCTGGTTCAGCTGGGGGAGAGGCAGGGCTGCAGCGGCTCTGTGCATACCCTCCTCTGGGGAGCAGTGCCCCACGGAGGTGGCTGTCCTGGAGTATTGATTGTCCTAGGGGCCAGCTGGTAAAATCTCCTTGTAGGTACATGTGAGCACAGCTGAAATCCAGCCCGGTGCGTGTGATGAGGCTGTCTCGGTTCATGAGGAAGGTGTGGTCAGATGGGTGCTTAATTGCTTAGTTTTTATTTTCAATTCCCCCCTCCCACCTCCTCCCTGCAAACCCCACCTCGCATGCGAGCAAAGCCGCTAGTCCTCAGTGAGGATCGCCAACTTGCCGCGTTTGTGGCACAACTTTTGCTGCCGTCTTTTTTTTTTTTTTTTTTAAGAAATCTTTGGAATACGTTGCGGGCGGGGAAAATATGCATGACTGGTACTGGGCCAGTTGGGGGCGCTGTCCCAGGGCGGATACTCAGCCTACAGCTTGTCACGCTGAAGCAGTGCAGGAGTCTTAAAGGGGGCTTTGGCCCACTTTCCCCTGCTGATCACCCCAGCCCCCTTCGCGCGGAGGAGATGGCTTGAGTCCCGAGTTGCTCTCTGAGCAGAGACGATGAAAGGTCTGGAAGACACGAGCTCCGAGGGACTTGGGCTTTAGTTTGGAAAGGAGAAGACTGAGAGGGGACGTGATGGGGGTTTTCAGGTATCTAAAAGGAGGTGGGAGACACATTGTTCTCCTTGGCATCTGAGGACAGGACAAGCAGCAAGGGGCTTAAACTGCAGCAAGGGAGGTTGAGGTTGGACGTTCGGAAAAACTTCCTGTCAGGGTGGTCAGACACTGGGATAAGTTGCCCAGGGAGGTTGTGAGTCTCCATCGCTGCGAGATTGAAGAGCAGGTTGGACAGACGCCTGTCGGGGATGGTCTGGACGGTGCTTGGTCCTGCTGTGAGGGTGGAGACTGGACTCTCGAGCTCCCTTCCAATTCTAGTATTTGTGGTTCTCCGGAGCTGCCTGTGGTTCCGGTCTGCTCCTTGGCTTTCCTGAGAATAGCCTGCTGTCTCCCCTCTCCCCAGAATGCCTGAACTCCGAGCTGCTGGAAGAGCTGATGTCCTCCGAAGGTGAGTGGCAGAGGTAGCTGCTGCCGAGCAGCCTCTCGTTGGGAGGAGGAGCGAGGCCGAGTCCCCCGTGACCAGGCCGGAGGCTCCAAGCGGTGGGTGCGGGTGCCGTGGTTCCAGGATTTGCAGACACCAGGCCCCTGCTTTTTCCCCCTGCAGTATTTGCTCCCTTGCTCCGCCTCTCCCCGCCCCCTGGAGACCACGACTACATCTACAACCTGGACGAGAGCGAAGGCGTCTGCGACCTCTTCGACGTGCCGATCCCCAACCTCTGACTGCCCGGCACGGGGCCTGGCCTGGGGCACAGACTGGCCGCTGGCTTCGGAACCTGTCGCCGTTTGGATCCCCGTGGTGCGGCAGGGGGCTCTGGGCCGGACTGGAACCGAGAGCTGGACTTGGGGACCAGGCGCCTCCCTCGAGTTACCTCACCCCTCTGCGTCTGTCTCTCCACTGGATCCGAGCCCGAGCCTGCCCCGTACGGCTCTGCCCCTCGGCGCCTCCTCCGCGTGGCAGGCTCTGGCTTTCCTGCCCCCCTCCCGCCCACCGGCACTTTGCATCTTAGGCAGCGGGAGGGTCCGTGCACAAGCCCGGAGGCAGCTCCCCGTGTGCCCCAGCCCCTCTGCTCGGGGCTGCGCTCAGCTGTGAAAACTGCCCCCACGGGCTCTGTTCCAGCCAGACTCCGGCGAGTTCCTTGGACACGTGAAAGGCAATTGGCGGATGCCAGAGTCCTGCCCGCCCCCCTGCAGGCCTGGTGATTGGCAGCCAGGCCTTGTCCGGGAGATCTCTGTGCCAGTTCCCGCCGCTCCTCCCCGCCTGGCACTGGAGCCTGGGGCGGCGCAGGGGCCCTTGGCTAGCACTTTGCCATGGCAGGCGGTGTCTGTGGCCGAAGGAGAGACTTTGGGTGCAGGGGGCTCGTCCCCTGTGCCCGGGGGCCTTGGCTTTCCATGGTGGCAGTGTGCTGCCTGGCGTGCTGTCCCCTCCCCCCCCGCCCGCTGACCTGCCCTGTTGGGGTTTGGCAGCCAGCTCTGAATTTTGGGGTCGGTCTCTGGGTTTGCACTGTGCTCTCAGGCCCCGCCTCCCCCCTCTGGATTTGAGAATCTCTTGGCTTTGCACCTTCCCTGGGCAGCCCGTCGGCCGCTGCTCGCCTGCGTTGGCTGCCCGCAGAGCTGCTGGGCCGGTCTGGAAGTGCTGCCGTCCTCAGCCTGCCGGCTACCCTCTGGCAGCTCTCAGCCGCCTCCACCCGCCGCTTGGCTGCTCCTCTCAGCCCCGGTCCAGCCCCGGTTGGTGCCCGGCGAGAGGGAATGAGGAACAAGCGTTGAAACCCCTCTGGGAGCTGGCAGGGTGAGGGGGCTGCCTTTCCCCAGCAGCCAGGGGCCAGTACTGGGGGGGAGAGGAAGCTCCCAGACTCCAAACCCACCTGTGCCAGTTTCTCCACCTCTTCCCTCTGGCCTGGGCGCTGCTTGGAACGGGGGGGCCTGCGTGTGCTTCAGCCTCGATGCCCGGACCTCTGTGGGGCGAGCGCTGTGCGGCCTGGCCCTGCGTTGCAGGCGGGCAAAGGAACTTGGATGGGTATATAAAGATTATTTTTATACACGTGGCGGCGAAGGGAAGCGGCCTGGAATATCTGTACAGTGTTCTCGGAGTGAATAAACGGAGCCTTTGCAGAGCCTGGCGGAGCTGTGAGCGGGGTCAGCGCAGTCCCCGGCCCTTCCGCCAGCGCAGAGCTGGCCCCCTCGGCTCGCTGGGCCCATGCAGCCAGGCCTTGCCCCTCCGCCAAGCGGGCTGACCTGGGAGCTAGGAGCTGGAGAGGGGCTGGTGCTACTGCGGCTGTCTGGCCGGATTTGGAACGGGGCCCAGGCCAGCTCTGAGCGCACCTACCAGGCATCCGTGTGTGACGGGCCGCGGGGCCACCCGGTACCTAGAGGAAGGCAGCAGGCGCCTACGGATTCTTTACCCTGAACGTGCAGGCAGCAAGTGAATCCAGGCACCGGCGGGGGGGGGCCGGCACACAGGCCCCGAGTGCAGCCCTTTGTGAATCCAGCCCAGCACGTCTCTGATGTGGGGTCGCAGGCACCGACTTCCCCACTGGGCTGGGGGGGGTTGAACCCCCCTCCCCTAGCCTCTGCCCGGCACCTTCCCAAGCCTCTACCTGCCTCTTTCCACCCCTGCCCTGAGTGTGCCCATCCCCGCCCCTCTGCCTCCCTCCTGGAGCCAAACAGCTGATTGGAGGTCTGGGGGAGCACTGGGAGGGAGGGGAGGACTGATCCTTGGGCACAGACACATGATGGGGCGGGGCAGGGCGCCGCAGGAAGCCGACTCGTGTCCAGCTTGGGCAACATCCATTTGCAGGAAGCATTTTTCTTTGTAATGAGAAGAGCTTCCTGGTTTTAAGGTTGCTGGGAATTCAGAGGGGGGGTCAGGGCCCGGCTGGGGTAGGGAGCCACCGGCCAGTTGGCCGTTTGACTCTTTCCTTGAGTGCCGCTGTGGAAACAGGCCCCTTTGCTTCAGGACCAGAGTGCCCAAGCTGGGGCTTAAAAGCTCTGCCCAGTACCCCCGGCTGTCCAGGCCACTATGCTGGGGCCACATGTCAGGGGAACAGGGACTGGGCCGTGCGGGGGGGGGCAGCAGCAACACCATCAGCCCCATTTCTCTCCAGGGGACGCAGGGCCTGGGGGCAGTTCTCCACTTGCGCCCCCCCCCCCCTTCAGCAGTGCTGCGTTAAAAAAGAAACAGGAGCTTTTGGCAATGCCAAACCCTCAGCGCGTCAGAACGATCCCCGAAACGTCGTAAAACACTCCTGGCTCCGACATCAAAGCATGGCTTGGGAGCAGACGGAGTCGCGGAAGGTGACTGGCTCCAATGGTGGCAGCATGGGGATTACTTCTGGAGATCCGGATTTTAACACTGTTTCTGTTACAGGTGTGTGCGGGTGTGAGCAATCCCATTTCTGCAGCTCCAGCGCAGTAGTTTTCAGATGGCACCACCAGGGCCGGCCCGCGACATTTTGGCACCTGAGGTGGGGAGCTCAAATGACCCCTCGCTTGGGGTAAAACTTTGGAAGGTCTCAATTCTGCCTCCTTCCTGTCCTACTCTAGAGCAGAGAGAATGCGTCTGCACCAGCGGCAAACACAGTTGTCTACACGCTGGGTCCTAGCGGCGCCCCCCCCAGTCTGGCACTTCTGCTGTTACCTCCCCACAAAGAATCCGTGTGTAAAAGGGCTGTGCCCAGGCTGAAGCTCACCCCATGGTAAGGCCAGCCAGGGCACAGCCCTTTTAGACACGGATTCTTTGGGGGGAGGTAACAGCAGAAGGGGGAGTACTAACGCACCCCAAAGGCTCCGAACCAAAAGTCCAAGGAAACGAACCCAAAATGTCAGGACTTTCTGGTGCCCCCGCCGGCAGCCTGCACTGGTGTGTCGGTTCCTCTGCCTTGGGGCTGCCTGGCAAGGTTCCCTCCTGCTTTGCCAGCCCTGTGCAGAATAAAGTTTTGGGTGTGCACCGAGGCTTGTGCACCACCTGGGGCAAAATGGGAGCTGTGGCACCGGAGTCTCGGGGGTGGGTGCCCGCGTGTGCACAGCGATGGTGTATTGTGTGGTGTGTGATCTAGTTCGATCGCTAGTAGTAAGGATGCAGCAGTTTGCCTGGGAGAACCTGCCCCACGAGGGCTGGGCTCGCAGGGCCCCGGGAGATTTTCCAAAGGCTCCAGGCGCCTTCACCCGCTGCCAGTGCGGCCCGGAGGCCCCGCAGACCCAGGACTCGATCTCAAAATCACAACTCCCGCACTAGCTATTTGGAAAGACGCGCCGGCCCCTCCCTTCGCGGCGGGGGGGCGCCGCTTGCGCGCTGCGGGCGGGTGTTCGGGAATCGCTCCCAGGCCTCCGCGAGGACCCGGCTCTGCCCCGAGCGGGCTGCGCACAAGCCAAGGCCCCGCGCTGCAGGGTGGCTCGAAGGGAACCGGAGCGGGCCCGGGAGCCCCAGGGAGACGCGTCTCTCTTGCCGGGGGGCGCGGCTGCGGCAGGGGAAGGGCCGGTCCCGGCCCCAGGGCGCGGGGTCCGGCTGCGGAGCGCACGGAGCAGGGCGCAGCCCGCGTCTGGCGGAGCGGGGGGCCCTACCCGGCTCCTGCCCCCGGCCCCGCCCCGGCCCGCCCCGCCCCGAGGGCGGAGACACCCGCCCCGCTGGCTCCCCGCCGTCTCGACCCGGAACTGCAGGCGGCGGCGCCTCCCGGGGACCCCGGGCCGGTGAGCGCAGCGGGACCCCGGCCCCAGGGGACTGGGGGAGGGTGTTCCTCATGGTGGTCCATGGGGCTGTGGCCATGGCCCATGGAGGGGAGGTGGCCCCGGGGGGGGTCAATGGGGCTGGGCGGGTGCCATGGCCCATGGAGGGGAGGTGGCCCCGGGGGGGGGGTCAATGGGGCTGGGCGGGTGCCATGGCCCATGGAGGGGAGGTGGCCCCGCGGTGGCCATGGCACCAGGCACACCAGCTGTGACTTCCCTCCAGCTCCCTGCTCGCGGTGGTCCGCTGTCTGCTCCTCTCCCATGGTGGGTGCAGCTGAGCCAGGTTGTCCTGCTGCCTGCCCAGCGCAGGGCACACATGCTCCGGCAGGCTCCGCCTGGCCCCGTGCCCACGGACGTGCCCAGCCAGGTGTTGGGAGCTCCCAGCCCACGGCACATTCCTGGGCTGCCCAGCCGCTCCCAGCGAGCCAGCTGTGCCAAGACGCTCAGACCCCACCCGAGCCCTAACCCTGCTCATTCCAAATAGCTTGCGAAGAGTGTCCGGCCCCTGCCGCTCTAGGGCCAGCCCCCCGACCCACAGCCTCAGACACGGGCAGAGAGTGCCCATGGGCCCGTCGAGGACACACTTGCCACGTAACCCGGCCAGCCCCGGGACACGCCGAAGCGGGCAACCTGGGCGAAAAGAAGCCCACGTCTGTCGACAGCGCGCCCGGCTGCCCGGCCGCAGCAGCGCGGGACTGGACACGCAGCTGGCGGGCGCGCTGAGGATGCGGGAGGGCTAGAAAAATGAAGAAAGCCCGAACTCTGCGTTCCAGGGGGGTTGTCTGAGCAGCATCTGCCAGCTGGAGCTCAGTCGATTTCCACGCCTGCGTTTCCTACGTGCAGCGTGTCCACGCAGGGACCAAGGACCCACCGGCTGGCCCGGGGGCAGCTGCGTCGGTGCTTTGAGAGGAGCTGAAACCCATGGTCCCTAGGGGCAAGGTGAAGGGCCGAGCCCGGCCGCTAGGAGGAAGCAGACTAAGTGCTCCTGTAGGGCCCAAGGCAGCCGCAGAGGGGCCCCGTTTGCTTTTCGAATGCCCGTTTCTTTTGGGGGTGTCACAAAATATTCCTGCTTCCGGCCTGCAATGTAGAAAGGACCCAGCGACTTTGAGCGCCGCCGCCGCCGAACCTCGCGAGCGGGCCGGGCTGCTTCGCCTCGTGGCGAATTGCGCCAACCGTCTCCTTGCCGGAGATGATTTTTCCCTCCGACACCATCGGAACCCCCCGTGGCGTTGCCGAGCCCCGTTGGACCGTGTCCGGGGTCCTACTTGGCTGTTCCTCTTCCTTCTTTCCCTTCCGGTCTGCCCGCCGCTTTTTCTTTCTCTTGCCTGAAATAGCCTCTTTTCCGGCGGCTGGCTTCAAAGCCGGCTTCCTCTTTCCGCATCCTCTGCCTCGTCCCTTCCCGCGCGCTGCGCTTTCAACCTTCCAGTGTTTTCTCTCGCTCTTGCGCCTCCCTCCAAGCGCTCTGCGTCTCACCCATCAGATCCAACCAGCCTCTCCTACGCCAGAACATGAGCGCGGCCAGGCTGGGTCAGACCAAAGGGAGTGAACAGAACAGGGAATCCTCACGTGATCCCTCCTCTGTGACCCATTTCCAGCCTCTGACAGAGACCAGGGACCCCATTTGTACCCATCCTGGCTAATAGTCATTGATGGACGTAACCTCCATGAATGTATCTAGTTCTTTTTTGAACCCTGTTCTTCACAATGTCCTCTGGCGAGGAGTTCCACAGGTTGATTATTATCCTCTGTGTGAAGAAAAACTGCCTTTTACTTATAACCGGCTACCTAGTAATTTCATTTGGTGACCCCTAGTTCTTATGTTACCAGCTTGGATGTTTTACTGGAACCCTGCTGAGCGGACAACTAACGAGCCACAGGGAAGACAACTCTGGTCAGTTTTTGCTTGGCTGCAGCTTGTGGACTCTTGAGGCACAGCATCCTAGCACTGGAAGGGCCCTTGAGAAGTTGTTGACTCCAGTCCCGTCTTCGCAGCAGGACCGAGCGCCATCACCCCTGACAGGTGTCTGTCTATCCTGCTCTTAAATATCTCCAGTGATGGGGATTCCACACCCCCCCTGACAGACAAGCAGTTGTTCCTAATGTCCAACCTAAACCTCTGTTGCCGTAATTTCAGCTTGTTGCTTCTTGTCTTGTCCTCAGAGACCAAGGCGAACAATTTTTCCTCCTTCCTTGTGACACTTTTTTAGGGGGGGCGGAGCACGGAGAGAAGAGAGAGCCTGTGTTGCAATGTGGCCTACGCCCACAGAAAGGTTTTTCCTGCCAGCATAGGGACTTACTTCTCCAAACAGGGGCACTCAGGGCAGGAGCAGGACTCAAACCCACACTCCCAGGCGCTGGAGGCTGGTGCCTGAGCCATGAGGCCCGTGGGACCATCCCTCCCAGCTGTGTAGTGGAGGGGGTGGTGTTTTCACCTCCCTCCCCCAAGCTCTGTGCCAGCGTCAGTTTTAAGTCTCCCCCAGGCCTGCGCCCGCTGGGCGGGCAGCACCACACAGTGACACGGTTGGCCCAGAGTGTGGGGGGATTCTGGGGGGCGTCCCCTTGGGGGCGGGGTGCTGGCAGGATGGTGCCTGAGCAGTGGCTAAGTGGCTCCCTTCCTCCAGCAGGAGTCAGTGGGGGCGAGGAAGGTCGGGCGCCGGAGAACCGGCACCATGCCGCCCCCCAGCAACGTGGTGAAAATCGCCATCCAAATGATGGGCGCCATCCCGCAGCTCATAGAGCTCAACCAGGTACCCACCCGCCTGCCTGCTGAGAAGCCCAGCTGGTGGAGGCGGAGCCGGGGGCGGAGCCAGCAGGGGCAGGGCAAAGGTGTAGCCAGCAGGGGCGGGGCAAGGGGCGGAGCTGGCAGGGATGGGGCAAGGGGTGATGCCGGCAGGGGCGGGGCAAGGGGCGGAGCTGTCCTGCGGAGGCGGTGCCCGGGGGCCGGTGCGCGGGTCACACCCCATTTCTCCCTGTTTGCAGACCAAGCCCCTGGCTGCGGTTGTGAAGGAGGTTTGTGACGTGTGAGTAACTCTTCCGTCTGTCCCGCTGTCCTCGGCTGTGGTCAAGTCCATCCAGGCAGCTGTGGGGAGCCCTGGCCCTCCACCTGCCCTGGCTGGGGGACTGGGGTTCCCGAAAGCAGCCCCCGGCCTGTGTCCTTGCTCCCTGGGGCACCCCCCCAGTTCAGCTGGAGGACACAGGGCAGCTTTTACCCCAGCACGGGCTTCCAGCCAGACCAGGGGGTGGAGCCTAGGAGAAAGGGGAGGAGCAGGGGGCGGGGCCCATGTGGCAGGGGCGGGGACACCAGGTTTTTTTATTTTGTGCCCAGCCCCCAATAAACTTTAATCCACCTCTGTGGGCGGAGCATCTCTGTGGGCAGGCCCTTTGGGGGCTCCGAGAGGGGGGCGACCCAGCTGTCCCCCCACTGGAGATCCCCGAGCATCGGAGGGCGCAGACCTGACACTCTCTCCTGGGGCTGGGGGTCCGTGGTGCAGGTGGAACCTGGGGAACGCGGCGCACTACGCCCTGCAGCACGTGGACGGGCCGCAGACGTACATCACCGAGTCGGTGAGTGCCTGGCGCTGCCACCGGCCGGCGCCCATCGCCCGGGCCTGACCCGAGTTAGGGTCTTGACCCCGTTTTCATGTCTCTCTCGTCGCAGAACCGGGCGGAGATCAAGAACGGGAGCATCCTCCGGCTGACCACTTCCCCGGTACGCCCTGCCCCGCCCTCCTCGGCCCGCCGCAGCTCGCCCCTTCCCCCCTTTGAGACGGGAGCGGCAGCGTGGCCTTGTGGTGAGAGTCAGAGCTTGGTACGGGTCCGACTCCCTGTCGGTCCCCCCGTGCCTCAGTTTCCCCATGCGGGGATAAGGCTACTGACCGCCCTCCGAACAGCTCCAGGGGGCTGTGCGGCTTGAGTAGCTAGAGTGTGTGAAGGGCCCCCGGGCAGTGGGGCCAAGCAAGATTGGTCTGGTTTCCCACCTTGGGACGTCCCTGCCTCTCCCCATGGGACGGTCCCGGCCCAGGTCTCCCCCTCGCCCTGTTGGGATCCCCAGTCCCCGTGGGATGACCCTGGTCTGTCTCCTTGCTGGCCGGCAGGATCAGGAGGCCGAGAGGCTGCTCGCCGGCATCCGGGGCAACAACCTGGACGTGAAGGCAGACTCCCTGAAGAAGCTGGCCAGCCTCTCCCGAGACATCACCTTCGCCCAGGAGTTCATCAACAGGAACGGCCTGACCCAGCTCTTCCTCATTGTGGAGGAGGGCAGCGAGTGAGTGCCGGCCCCGGCCCCTCCCGCCGGCCAGAGGAGTCCTCGCCTGCTGCGTGCCCCACTTCCCCCGCCCCCTTCTCCTTTGCCCCGCCCCCTTCTCCTTTGCCCCCGCCCCTTGCCTGGCATCACGCACCCCGGGGAGTTCAGGAAACATGGCAGGCAGGAGTGGAACGGCCTCCTCCCGCGTTCCCCCCAGTCAGTCCGTCCGTCCCTCCCCTGGGGAGACCGTTCTCCAGCCCCATCGATCCCCCGGCCAGGAAATCGCCCGCTGCTCCTCCTAGGTTGTTGTGCGCCCGGTTGCTCTAGCCCCCGACTGATCCCTCACCTGGCTCGAGAGTGGCCTGCTGGGATCTCCACTCTGCCCCTCTCTGGCACTGCTTTGCCAGGCCGTCGGATGTGGGTCTTTGGTTTCTTCCTCTCAAGCATGGTCTCAGCTTTTCTTTCAGCCTCAGTGTTTTCCCTGGGCTCCTGCTGCACTTGCCTGTGCCGGAGTCAGACTCCGTTTAGAACATATGCACGAGGCAGCAGAATTCAGGCTGTTGTACCCTAAATATCCTTGACACGTGTATGCTTAACTGTTACAGGGATAACGGGCGTCCTTGACACTTTCCGCGTCTCCAAACTCCTCCTGGGGCTCAGCCAGAGGCTGTTTTCTTACACCAAGTACTCTCTTTTCATTGCTCATCCTCCCTCTCTCTCTCTCTCTCTCTTGCCCTCTCCCTGTTTGTCTGTCTCTCTAGGTGTGTCTCACGTGCCCATCGCTGTTGCGTCTGGGCAGCTCTCTCCCTGCTGCCCTGGCCTTTTGAGCGGCGTTTCTGTGAGGCCCCCCTCTGACCATGTTTGCTGTTCTGTTGCTCCAGTGTAGGGGAGATTCTAGCTCACACCCTGAAGGCCTTCATGGAGCTGATGGAGCACGATTTTGTCTCCTGGGAGACGCTGAGTCCAGCCTTCATCAAGAAAGTAGGTGCCCCTGGGGGTCTTTGCGCAGCCCGACGGTGCCGCCGGGCCCGTGAGCCGCCTCTCTGACCACCCCCCGGGCCTCCACGTTGCAGATAGTGAGGTACGTCAACATCAGTGGCATGGACGCCGCGGTCCAGCAGCTCTCCCTGGCCGTCCTGGAGAACATGGTCCTCGGCAGCCGCCTCCTCTTTGAGCTGGTCAGGCGGGAGGTGACCCTGGACCGGCTCCTCACCCACCTGCAGGTGTACGTACGTCCAGCCCCAGGCGCCCACGGGCCTTGTTCCGCCGGGGATGCTCCGCCCCCGCCCCGCCCCCTCCCCTGAGGCTCCACCCCCACCTCTCCTCTTCCTGCCTTCGCCCTGACCCCTCCCGCCCCCTCGCTCCCCTCCCCCTGCTGCCCTACAGCTGGGGGGTGGCTGGTGGGAAGTGCCAGGGGAGGGGAGTAGCTGATCCCCCAGGGCTGATCCAGCCTCCCCTCTGCTTCCCGTGCCCTGGCCCCCAGGCGCCGCCCCCGCCTGGCCCCTGCAGCTGGGCGGGGGGAGCGGCCTCCGGGCTAGCGACTCGTTTCCTTGCCCCAGGACCAACCAGCAGCTGCAGCTCAGAGCCATGGCCCTGCTCATCGCCCTGCTGCTGCACGCCGGCGACGCCGAGCGCCGGGTGAGCCCCCGGCCTCCCCCAGGCCTGGCCTTGCCCCGGGGCGTCACCCTCCAGGAAGGGCTGTTTGGGCCTGGCCGGGGGGGGGAGGACGGGGCTGCCTGCCCTTGCGGGGGTGGGGCAGCCCATGGGGCTGTCTGTCCTTGTGGGGGCGGGGCGGGGAGGTTTGGGCTGCTGGTCCTTGCTGGGCGGGGCGGGGCGGCCTGTGCGACTGCCAGAGCCTCCTGCCTGGTTCACACCCCCGCCCGGCCCCGCCCGGTGCTTGGATTGGGGGCCAGAGCAGCTGCTGGAAGCCAGCCAGCGGCTAGGGGGACTTGGGGCAGCCCATGCTGGCGGGGGGGGGGAGAGGCGGGGGGGGGGGCTGGGCCGGCCCATGGCGGCAGTGGTGATGGGGGGGTTGGGCCGGCCCATGGCGGCAGTGTGAGGGGGGTTGGGCCGGCCCATGGCGGCAGTGGTGATGGGGGGGTTGGGCCGGCCCATGGCGGCAGTGTGGGGGGGGTTGGGCTGGCCCATGGCGGCAGTGGTGATGGGGGGGGGTTGGGCCGGCCCATGGCGGCAGTGGTGATGGGGGGGTTGGGCCGGCCCATGGCGGCAGTGTGGGGGGGGTTGGGCTGGCCCATGGCGGCAGTGGTGATGGGGGGGGGTTGGGCCGGCCCATGGCGGCAGAGTGGGCAGGGCAGAGTGTGTCTCACCCGCACTCTCCCCTCCCAGGACATGATGGGCTACCTGGGCGAGAAGAACATCCGGCAGTTCATCCACAAGGTGGGTCCGCAGGGAGCCCCTGGCCCTGTGCCCCTCCCCCGCTGTCTGCATCCTCCCGGCCCCCTCCCCACCCGCCACGCCCCTCCCCCGCTGTCTGCATCCTCCCGGCCCCCTCCCCACCCGCCACGCCCCTCCCCCGCTGTCTGCATCCTCCCGGCCCCCTCCCCACCCGCCACGCCCCTCCCCCTCTGTCTGCATCCTCCCGGCCCCCTCCCCACCCGCCACGCCCCTCCCCCGCTGTCTGCATCCTCCCGGCCCCCTCCCCACCCGCCACGCCCCTCCCCCGCTGTCTGCATCCTCCCGGCCCCCTCCCCACCCGCCACGCCCCTCCCCCTCTGTCTGCATCCTCCCGGCCCCCTCCCCACCCGCCACGCCCCTCCCCCGCTGTCTGCATCCTCCCGGCCCCCTCCCCACCCGCCACGCCCCTGCCCCGCTGTCTGCATCCTCCCGGCCCCCTCCCCACCTGCCACGCCCCTCCCCTGTTGTCTGTGCTTGCTGCCTGCCCCCTCCCCACCCGCCACGCCCCTCCCCCTCTGTCTGCATCCTCCCGGCCCCCTCCCCACCTGCCACGCCCCTCCCCTGTTGTCTGTGCTTGCTGCCTGCCCCCTCCCCATCCCCCACGCTCCTCCCCAGCCCTACACTCCTCCCCAGCTGTCTGCATCCTCTCTGCTCCCCTTCCCCTCACCACGCTCCTCCCCCGTCTGCATTTTTCCCCCTCCCCCGCCTGCCACGCCCCTCCCAGGTTGGGGGCTGGAGCTGCGGCGGGGGCCAGTGACAGCCTTGCTCTGGGGTCTCCCCTAGAACATTATCCACGCCTCGGAGCCAATGGGGGACGAGATGGCCCATTACCTCTACGTGCTGCAGTCCATCACCCTCAACTTGCTGGAGCGGCGGATGCGGACCCCCATGGACCTCTACTCCCAGGTCTGCTGGGCTCCTCCCCCACGGGTCTCGCTGTCCCCCTCCCACCTTTCTTGCCCCGCCAGCTCGCCCTCCTTCCCCACTCCCCCCCGCGGCGCGGACCTCTCCTCTCAGCTACTGCCCCCTGCTGCTGGAGCTCGGCACTGCTGGGCTTTGCCCCGGCGCCCAGGGCAGGTAGCAACGAGGAGGGAGGCGGCAGGAAAGCCCGAGAGATGAGAGTTGGCGAAGGGCAATGGAAACGGGGCGGGGTGGGGAACAGCTTCCGTGGGAGGAGAGATGAACAAAAGGGGGACTGTTCTGCTTAGGGAAAAGACGGCACAGAAGGGAACTGGGAGAGGTCTGTCACATCACCCGCGGGGTGGGGAACGGGACTGAGGGAGTGTTGTTTATTCCTTCTCATCCCACACGAACCCGGCGTCCCCCCAATGAAATTACCAGGCAGCAGGTTGGAAGCGTTGCTTCCCACAAGGTAGCCAACCTGTGGAACTCCTTGCCAGGGGATTTTGTGAAAGCCAAAGGTAGAGCTGGGCTCATTTCAGAATTAGCTCAGGATAGGTGGGGTGTCCCAGACTGCCCTGTCTTCTGCATTCCCTCAGGAGCACCTGGCACTGGGATATATGGACCATTGGGCGGCGCTGCCCTAGTATGGCCCTTCTTGTGTCGTGAGGCACTTCTGTCTCTGAGCCAGGAGGCCTGGTCCCTCCCCTGTCTGTGGGTTTATTCAGCGGGGCCCCCCTCCCCTCTCCGCAAAGCTCTGGTGGTTGTTTGCCAGCCAAGGGGGCTGGGGGCCGGGGTGCTGGACGGAGTGGCCCGGGGGCCGTTCCTTTGCCCGGGGGGTGGCCCTGCCGCCTCGCTCGGGCTGCAATGAGGCGTCGGCCCGGCCGGCTCTCCCCACAGGAGCAGCGGGACCTTCTCCAGTCCCTGCGTCACAGCGCCTTCGAGCTGGAGAGCGAGCCGGCGGCCAGCGCCGAGCGCCGGCGCTCCGTGTGCGCCAAGGAGTTCCGCAAGCTGGGCTTCCAGGTGAGCCGCCTTCTCCGTGCAGGCCGGAGCTGAGCGCTGGGCCCGGCTGGCCGGCGGAGGCAGGAGCCTGCCCGTGGCTCCGGCCTGTGCTGCTCAGCCGCACCCGGTGCCTTGCTTCCATCTGTCCGGCGCGGGGCTGCTGAGGGACCTCTTGCCCCAGGCGGGCGGCCCCGCCAGGCCTGGTTCCCAGGAGGAACGGGGGAGCTGGGCCGGAAGCAGGGCATGCTGGGAAAGGGAGCAGGCTAGGAAACTCGCCTTCCTGCCCTGGAGAGACTGGCGGCAGCGCGTGTCCTTCCCCCGGAGCCCTGCCCTCGGCGACGGGGCCTGGCCTGTCCCCTCACCTGCAGGCTCTGGGCCTGGCCCAGCCGACGGTGCCACCGTCTCTTCTCCCCGGGGCCACGCCCCACCGTGGCCTGCCCGCCCTGCCCCTAACACAGGGGGGACCCCCGGGCGGGGGAGAACCCGGGCCTGGCCTCGCACCGCGCCGGACGACAGCCACGGGATCGCCGGGCACTGGGCCAGCCGGGGCCGGCCGAGCCCCTCATTCCGTGGCGAGGTCCCCAGAGCACCGCCGGGTGTGACCGGCCGTCCCTGTGCGGCAGCCCCTGCTTCCCACGGGGGGCGCGAGACGGTCCGTCGCTGCAGCTGTGGCCTCTTGCGTCCTCCCAGAACCCCGGGAACCCCGCCGAGGACCTGCACCGCGCCCCCCCGGGACTGCTGGCCCTGGACGCCATGGTCTACTTCTCCCGCCACTGCCCGAGCGCCTACAGCAGGGTGAGTGCGTTCCCGGAGCCTGGGGCGCTGCCCGGGGCGGGTTTGTCTACACGGGGCGCTGGGCAGGAGTTAATTCCCTTTCCCGTCTCACCCGACCTCAGTCTGGATTCACCAGCCTTGGTTTCTTGCAGCAGCCCCGGCCGTCCTGTCCTAGGGCGGGTTCCTCAGCCCCCGGTAACCTCCCCGGTGCCGTATGTCTGGGCCTGAGGCTGCAGAGGGGGCAGGGCACCCGCCCTGCCTGGCCTTCGCGGGCAACATCTCCCTTCGGTTCCCGTGGGAGCTGGGCTGCGTCAGCGCACGACGCTCCCGAGTTCCAACCCGCCGGCCCCGGGAGCCCCGGGCGGGGGAGAACCCGGGCCTGGCCTGGCACCGCGCCGGACGCGGCGGGCGGCTCCTTTGCTGGGGACCCGGCCCTGAGCCGGCGGGAGCCGAGAGGGGACCCAGCCCATCCCTGTCCTCGCTCGCCCTGCGTGCGCCCCGGCCCGGGGGCGTGTGCGTGGGGGCTGTGACGAGGCCGGTGTCTCTCAGTTTGTCCTTGAGAACAGCAGCCGCGACGATAAACACGAGTGTCCGTTCGCCCGGAGCAGCATCCAGCTCACCCTGGCCCTCTGTGAGATCCTGCACGTGGGGGAGCCATGTGAGTGTCCGGCCCTCGCCTCTCTACTGCAGCCTGGCCAGGGCCCCACGGCGCTCCGCCGGGTCCGGGGAGGGAGCAGTCGAGAGCGGCTGGCCCCACGGCGCCCTGCCGGGTCTGGGGAGGGAGCAGTCGAGAGCGGCTGGCCCCACGGCGCCCCGCCAGGTCCGGGGAGGGAGCAGTCGAGAGCGGCTGGCCCCACGGCACCCTGCCGGGTCTGGGGAGGGAGCAGTCGAGAGCGGCTGGCCCCACGGCGCCCCGCCGGGTCCGGGGAGGGAGCAGTCGAGAGCGGCTGGCCCCATGGCGCCCTGCCGGGTCCGGGGAGGGAGCAGTCGAGAGCGGCTGGCCCCACGGCGCCCTGCCGGGTCTGGGGAGGGAGCAGTCGAGAGCGGCTGGCCCCACGGCGCCCCGCCGGGTCTGGGGAGGGAGCAGTCGAGAGCGGCTGGCCCCACGGCGCCCTGCCGGGTCCGGGGAGGGAGCAGTCGAGAGCAGCTGGCCCCACGGCGCCCTGCCGGGTCTGGGGAGGGAGCAGTCGAGAGCGGCTGGCCCCACGGCACCCTGCCGGGTCTGGGGAGGGAGCAGTCGAGAGCGGCTGGCCCCACGGCGCCCCGCCGGGTCTGGGGAGGGAGCAGTCGAGAGCGGCTGGCCCCACGGCGCCCTGCCGGGTCCGGGGAGGGAGCAGTCGAGAGCGGCTGGCCCCACGGCGCCCTGCCGGGTCTGGGGAGGGAGCAGTCGAGAGCGGCTGGCCCCACGGCACCCTGCCGGGTCTGGGGAGGGAGCAGTCGAGAGCGGCTGGCCCCACGGCACCCTGCCGGGTCTGGGGAGGGAGCAGTCGAGAGCGGCTGGCCCCACGGCGCCCCGCTGGGTTAGGGGAGGGAGCAGTCGAGAGCGGCCGGCCCCACGGCGCCCCGCTGGGTTAGGGGAGGGAGCAGTCGAGAGCGGCCGGCCCCACGGTGCCCCGCCGGGTCCGGGCAGGGAGCAGTCGAGAGCGGCCGGCCCCATGGCGCCTCGCTGGGTTAGGGGAGGGAGCAGTCGAGAGCGGCCAGCCCCACGGCGCCCTGCCGGGTCCAGGGTGGCAGCAGCCATAACCTTGTGGGAGTCCTGGCTCCTGGCTAATATTGCCATTCCTGTGTGGAACAATGTGTTTTCTGTGCACCGAGGTATGTGCACCACCCGTAGAAACAGACCTTCGCGGTGGGTGCTCTGCCACTCTGCTGGGCAGCGCTTGACTCTCCCACGTGGTCACACAAGCGCCCAGCTACCAGGGCCCTGCTCCTGGCTGGACGGGGGCACCTGCGGGTGTCCTGGCCCGTCTCTGCTGGGGTTTTCCATTGTGTTCTCCTTGCTCAGGCTCGGAGACGGCCCAGGCCTTCTACCTCATGTTCTTCGGCCAGGAGCACTTCTTCGAGGAGCTCTTCTGTGTCTGCATCCAGCTGCAGAACAAGACCTGGAAGGAGATGCGCGCCACGCAGGAGGACTTTGACAAGGTGAGCCCGGCGGGGCAGGACACCCACCTCGCTGCCAGGCAGGGGGGTGTCCAGTCCCATGGGGCAGTGGGGCTCTGCAGGGACCTGCACAGCGGGGTGGGGTCCGTGACGGTGCCGGGCGCCCCACGGCGGGTGCGGGGGCCGTGGCGCAGGGCCGGGACGGTGCCGGGCGCCCCACGGCGGGTGCGGGGCCGTGGCGCGGGTCCGTGACGGTGCCGGGCGCCCCACGGCGGGTGCGGGGCCGTGGCGCGGGTCCGTGACGGTGCCGGGTGGCCCACGGCGGGTGCGGGGCCGTGGCGCGGGTCCGTGACGGTGCCGGGCGCCCCACGGCGGGTGTGGGGCTGTGGCGCGGGTCCGTGACGGTGCCGGGCGCCCCACGGCGGGTGCGGAGCCATGGCGCGGGTCCGGGACGGTGCCGGGCGCCCCACGGCGGGTGCGGGGCCGTGGCGCGGGGCCGTGACGGTGCCGGGCGCCCCACGGCGGGTGCGGGGCCGTGGCGCGGGTCCATGACGGTGCCGGGCGCCCCACGGCGGGTGCGGGGCCGTGGCGCGGGTCCATGACGGTGCCGGGCGTCCCACGGCGGGTGCGGGGGCCGTGGCGCGGGTCCGTGATGGTGCCGGGCGCCCCACGGCGGGTGCGGGGCCGTGGCGCGGGTCTGTGACGGTGCCGGGTGGCCCACGGCGGGTGCAGGGGCCGTGGCGCGGGTCCGTGACGGTGCCGGGCGCCCCACGGCGGGTGTGGGGCCGTGGCGCGGGTCCGGGACGGTGCCGGGCGCCCCACGGCGGGTGCGGGGCCGTGGCGCGGGTCCGGGACGGTGCCGGGCGCCCCACGGCGGGTGCGGGGCCGTGGCGCGGGGCCGTGACGGTGCCGGGCGCCCGCAGGTGATGCAGGTGGTCCGGGAGCAGATCACGCGGACTCTGTCCCTCAAACCCACCTCCCTGGAGCTGTTCAAGACCCGGGTGAACGCGCTGAACTACGGCGAGATCCTCAAGCTGCGGCAGACGGAGCGGATGCACCAGGAGGAGATGCTGGCCGCGCCCGTGCTGTGAGTGGGACGGGGACGGGCTCCATGGCGGCCTGCGGGTGGGGGCCACCCTGTGGGTTCGGGGCGCTGGGGCCCTGCTCCGAGCCGGGGGGTGGGTCAGGCCGCCCGCCCCACAGGTGATCCCGTCCGGCGCTCTCCCCAGGGAACTGCGAGAGAAGCTGAAGCCCGAACTCTTGGAGCTGATCCGGCAGCAGCGGCTGCTGCGCCTGTGCGAGGGAACGCTCTTCCGCAAGATCAGCAGCCGCCGCAGGCAGGGTGAGTCGGCTGGGGCCCGGGGAGCTCGGCGTCTGACACACCCACCCGGAGGTGGGCCGAGATGGGAAGGGGCGGAGAAGGCCCTGAAGGCCGATCTCCAAGCTCTGGAGCCCAGAGGGGCAGCCCTGCCCGAGCTCAGGCAGACCGAGGGGCCCGTCCGGGATGCAGCAGTGTGGTCCCAGCCAGTCCAAAGCCCCGTGAGGATGAGGAGGGTGAAAGCCACAGGGGAGGAGCTGCAGTGTGGACACGGCCTCGCACGGGGGCCCCTCCAGAGGATGCCCTGGCGTCCCCTTGCCCGGAGGAGGCCCAGTCTATTGGCAGGGTTGGTCGTTAGAACTGTAGCAAGCGGAGCTTGGGGTGGCCAGGACCACGCAGGGAATATCCCCCTGGGGAAGAAGACGTCTGGGCCAGAGTCTCAGACGGGGCTCCCCACCCAAAAGGGGGCGACAAGACTTACAGAGGGGGGATGAGACCGGTGCTGGGAACCCCGCTCTGAAGGCAGCGCTGCCAGCAGCAGTGCAGAAGGAAGCCTGGGATGGGGGCAGCTGTCGCTTTTTTGGGGGTGGTCACAGCCTGCAATATTTTCAAAGGGGGGGGTCCCACTTTTGGGGAAAGGAGGAGCCTCTATATAAGGCACCGAACCCAGAATCGGGTTGCTGGTGTGTACACCCAGAGGTGGCAAAGGGGTTTTAAACTGGGGGGGGGGGGGAGCCGCCAGGTGCAGAGGACGGAGCCCTATGGGGTGAGCGGAGCGCCCTGACTCCTGCTCCCTTCCTGTCCCAGATAAACTGTGGTACTGCCGCCTGTCCCCCAACCACAAGGTGCTGCACTACGGGGACGTGGAGCAGGGGGTGCACAGCCCCCCCATCGAGAGCCTGCCAGAGAAGAGTACGTGACACCATGTGGGACGTGATCGCAGGAGCCGAGTAACAAATGGGGGAGTGGTGCGTGGGGGGCATCTGTTCCCTAGCACAGAGCTAGGGATGCTCCGGGGCTGAATGGTGGGAAATTCCAAACGGATGCTCTTCCCACAGCAGGTGGTTAACCTGTGGAACTCCTGGCCACAGGAAGCTGCCGAGGCCAAGAGCATAGTGAGATTCCCAGAGAGCACGCCCATGGAGCAGCCAGAGTTGGCATTGTCTATGCCAGCACTCAGCCTGGATGTCCGGCTTGTTGGCTTCAGCTGGTCTCTGTTAGCAAGCAGGGGGAGAGCGGATACCGGGGTTCGGGCACTGCCCTCTGAAGCCGGTGGCTACTGACCGAGACAGGACTCCGGGTAGATGGGCCTTGGCTCCGAGCGGCCTGGCAGTGCCTGGGTGCTGAATAACCCCACACTGGCTGGGTGCCCCCACCCTGCCCAGGACCCAGGGAGCCGCCTTCCCTCCAGTGCTTACCCTGCCAAGAGAGCCGTGCCCAGCCGAGCCGTGTGCGCTGAGCAGCTGCAGGGCTCCCCGGGGGGGAGGGGGCGGGTCTGCAGGGACATGGGCCCGGGGCGTCTCTGGGGAGCAGAGGGCTGGCTAGGGATCATGCTGCCTCTGTCCCCCCAGTTCCCGTGGCGGACGTGAAGGAGCTGCTGGTGGGCAAGGAGTGCCCGCACATGAAGGAGAAGGGCGCCGGGAAACACAACAAGGTCAGCAGCTGGTACCGGCCCGGCCCCCCGCCCCCCTGGATGTGGCTGTGGGCTGGGGGGGGCCAAGCACCCGCAGAGCCGTGGGCAGACGTGTGCTGCCAGGGCAGCCGGCCATTCGGCAGCTGCCCTCTAGATCACCGTGCGCGCCCCACCCCCGTGCCGCCGGCAGCTCAGGGCCCAGCCTGGACCCTGAACGGGCAGCGCATGTGAGCCCAGCACACGGGGATGGAGCCGGGGGCACCCCCGGCCCTTGCCCCCGCCCGGGGATCGGGAGTGCTACCGTGGGCTACACGGCCGTTGCTGGGACATCCCCTTGCTGGCACCGGGCCCCCGCAGCCCGGCCTGGCTTCAGCAGCCGCTGCCTTGGCCCCGCAGGAGGTGGTGGACCTGGCCTTCTCCATTAGCTACGACGTGGAGGACGACTACCTGAACTTCGTCGCGCCCTCGCGCAACGAGGTGAGCCGGGCGTGGGTCCCAGGGTCTAGCTCGGGCACTGCTGGCGGGTGAGCCAGGCTCCCCCAGGGCAAAGCCCGTTGGGGTCTGGGAGACGCGGCTGGGGGGAGGGTCGGCTCATGGCCCAGAGCTTGCTGCTCGGGGTGAGTGGGCAGCCCCCGGGGCGGGTGTTCTGCTCCCCCGCCCGCGGCTGTCTGGGGCTGCGTCCGTCTGTCCAGCCGCACCTTGGGGAGGCAGGCTCAGCAGTTCGCTGCCACCCCGGCGTCCTCGGAGCCTCATGGAGGGAGCCTGGCTGGGGGGCAGCTACATTCCCCGAGCCCCGGGCAGAGGGGATGGGCTGGAACCGACACCCAAGGGTGCAGGATGGGGGGCGCACGGCCGAGATCGGCTGGTGGTGGAGGGAGAAAGGAGGGGCAAGGAGCTGGGAGGTGTGAACGGGGCAGACAGGACGTGACGGGGGGGCAGTGGGGAGCAGGTCGGGGAGGGGAACATGGCGAGCTGGGCCTATGTTGGGAGAGGGGAGTGGCTAGGAGGGGGCATGTTGGGGGCTGGGCAGGGCAGGGTGTGTTGGGGGGATGGGCAGGGAATGTGGGGGGGCACATGTGGGAGGACAGGTGGGGGTGGGGAGCTTGTCAAGGGATGGGCACATGGGAGGAATGGATGGGGAGGGGGATGCGCATAGGGGGCTGGGCAGAGGGAATAGATGGGGGAGAAGAATGCAGTGGGGGGGCATGTGTGGGAGGAGAAAGTGGCAAGGGGGGGCCATGTGTGGGTGTACCCCGAGGCTATGGGGAGCAGGGCTATACCCTGAGGCCGAGGCAGGCGGTGCGGGGCTGTACCCCGAGGCTATGGGGAGCGGGGCTGTACCCCGAGGCTGAGGCGGGCAGTGCGGGGCTGTACCCCAAGGCTATGGGGAGCGGGGCTGTACCCTGAGGCCGAGGCGGGCAGTGCGGGGCTGTACCCCAAGGCTGAGGGGAGCGGGGCTGTACCCCGAGGCCGAGGCGGGTGGCGCGGGGCTGTACCCCGAGGCCAAGGCGGGCGGCGCGGGGCTGTACCCCGGGCCGAGGCAGGCGGGCGGGGCGGGGCTGTACCCCAGGCTGAGGCGGGCGGGGCTGTACCCAAGGCAGGTGGGGCGGGGCTGTATCCCGAGGCTGAGGCGGGCGGGGCGGGGCTCTACCCCAGGCCGAGGCGGGCGGCGCAGGGGCCGGACCCCAGGCCGAGGCGGGCGGGGCGGGGGGCCGGACCCCAGGCCGAGGCGGGCGGGGCGGGGCTGGACCCCGAGCCGAGGCGGGCGGGGCAAGGCTGTACCCCAGGCTGAGGCGGGCAGTGCGGGGCTGTACCCCGAGGCCGAGGCGGGCGGCGCGGGGCTGTACCCCAAGGCTGAGGGGAGCGGGGCTGTACCCCGAGGCTGAGGCGGGCGGGGCTGTACCCCAGGTCGAGGCGGGCGGGGCAAGGCTGTACCCCAGGCCGAGGCGGGCGGCGCGGGGCTGTACCCCAGGCCGAGGCGGGGCTGTACCCCAGGCCGAGGCGGGCGGCGCGGGGCTGTACCCCAGGCCGAGGTGGGCGGGGCAAGGCTGTACCCCAGGCCGAGGTGGGCGGCGCGGGGCTGTACCCCAGGCCGAGGCGGGGCTGTACCCCAGGCCGAGGCGGGCGGCGCGGGGCTGTACCCCAGGCCGAGGCGGGGCTGTACCCCAGGCCGAGGCGGGCGGCGCGGGGCTGTACCCCAGGCCGAGGCGGGGCTGTACCCCAGGCCGAGGCGGGTGGCGCGGGGCTGTACCCCAGGCCGAGGCGGGGCTGTACCCCAGGCCGAGGCGGGCGGCGCGGGCCTGTACCCCAGGCCGAGGCGGGGCGTACCCCGGGCCGAGGCGGGCGGGGCGGGGCTGTACCCCGGGCCGAGGCGGGCGGCGCGGGGCTGTACCCCGGGCCGAGGCGGGGCGGCGCGGGGCTGTACCCCGGGCTGAGGCGGGCGGGGCGGGGCTGTACCCCGGGCCGAGGCGGGCGGGGCGGGGCTGTACCCCGGGCTGAGGCGGGCGGGGCGGGGCTGTACCCCAGGCTGAGGCGGGCTGTGGCTTGCCCCCAGTTCTGCCTGTGGACGGACGGCCTGAACGCGCTGCTGGGCCGGGAGATGCGGAGCGAGCGGACGCAGAAGGAGCTGGACATGCTGCTCTCCATGGAGCTCAAGCTGCGCCTCCTGGACCTGGAGAACGTTCCCATCCCCGACGCCCCGCCCCCCGTGCCCAACCCCCCCAGCAACCTCAGCTTCTGCTACGACTTCAGCCCCCTGGAGCAGTGACCCCCGGGCAGCCCCCTGGCCTGGCCCTGCTCCGGCTTGGGCCCCGTGGACCGAGCGCCAGCAGGGGAAGGAGACCGGCTCCCTCTGGGCTGCCAGCTCCCTCCCCCCCCAGGTCTGCTGTCGCTGCCCAGGGAGCCACTGGGCCCTGGCCACTAGTGACAGGCTCCTGCCCTCCAGGGCAGCCCCCAGCCCTTCCAGCGGGGGCCTGGCCCTCCAGGGCTTCGCCCAGCCCCTCAGCGCTGGGTGCCCGAGAAGGTACGTTCTGTGCTGCCCGCCGCTCCCTGGCTGCTCTGCGGGCACATCGCCGCCTTTCAGCGCCAGCCTGGCCAGGGCGCTGGGCCTCTCCCTCGGGCCCGGCAGCTGCTCGGGCTTAGCCAAGGCTGGGCACGGGGGAGGCAGCTAGAATCTGGGTCCCACCGCAAAGGCTGGGGCCAGCTGTTGCCCTGAGCGGGGCCTGCCAGCTAGGCACCCTGGGCAGGCAGCCTGTGGGGACGGCGGGGAGCAGGGCTGAGCTGGTACCGGCTTGCCCCCCGCATGGCTGCAGCCAACGTGCCTGTGCTGGCCCCTCCCCGTTCTCTGCCCCCAGAGCCGTAACGCTGCACTTACTGTAACCGGCCCCTCCCCGTTCTCTGCCCCCTCGGCCATAATACTGCACTTACTGTAACTGCCCTGCGCCCACGGGTGCCCTGCACTGGATCCCTCCAGCCTGGTGCTTCTACTGAGCACCCTGCCCCCGGCACCAGGCCTCCCCCCCAACTGCACAAAGGGACCTCCTGCCGGTTGTCTTGGCACTGATCTTCGCTGCCCTGCCCGGGGCTGAGAACAGGGCCCCCGGCCCAGCCTTTGGACAATAAACACTCGCACAGAGCACGCGGGCCTGGTCTCTCAAGGGACATGGGGGCTGGTTAGAGGCTTTTATTGGCGCCCAGTGGCCTCTGGGCGTGGCGGCAGCTCAGGGCGGGCTGCGTGGCTGTGTAGGAAGGAGGGGGGAGCCCAGTGGCCTCTGGGCGTGGCGGCAGCGCAGGGCGGGCTGCGTGGCTGCGTAGGAAGGAGGGGGGAGCCCAGTGGCCTCTGGGCGTGGCGGCAGCGCAGGGCGGGCTGCGTGGCTGTGTAGGAAGGAGGGGGAGCCCAGTGGCCTCTGGGCGTGGCGGCAGCTCAGGGCGGGCTGCGTGGCTGTGTAGGAAGGAGGGGGGAGCCCAGTGGCCTCTGGGCGTGGCGGCAGCGCAGGGCGGGCTGCGTGGCTGCGTAGAAAGGAGGGGGGAGCCCAGTGGCCTCTGGGCGTGGCGGCAGCGCAGGGCGGGCTGCGTGGCTGTGTAGGAAGGAGGGGGGAGCCCAGTGGCCTCTGGGCGTGGCGGCAGCGCAGGGCGGGCTGCGTGGCTGTGTAGGAAGGAGGGGGAGCCCAGTGGCCTCTGGGCGTGGCGGCAGCGCAGGGCGGGCTGCGTGGCTGTGTAGGAAGGAGGGGGAGCCCAGTGGCCTCTGGGCGTGGCGGCAGCGCAGGGCGGGCTGCGTGGCTGTGTAGGAAGGAGGGGGGAGCCCAGTGGCCTCTGGGCGTGGCGGCAGCGCAGGGCGGGCTGCGTGGCAGTGTAGGAAGGAGGGGGAGCCCAGTGGCCTCTGGGCGTGGCGGCAGCGCAAGGCGGGCTGCGTGGCTGTGTAGGAAGGAGGGGGAGCCCAGTGGCCTCTGGGCGTGGCGGCAGCGCAAGGCGGGCTGCGTGGCTGTGTAGGAAGGAGGGGGAGCCCAGTGGCCTCTGGGCGTGGCGGCAGCGCAGGGCGGGCTGCGTGGCTGTGTAGGAAGGAGGGGGGAGCCCAGTGGCCTCTGGGCGTGGCGGCAGCGCAGGGCGGGCTGCGTGGCTGTGTAGGAAGGAGGGGGAGCCCAGTGGCCTCTGGGCGTGGCGGCAGCGCAGGGCGGGCTGCGTGGCTGTGTAGGAAGGAGGGGGGAGCCCAGTGGCCTCTGGGCGTGGCGGCAGCGCAGGGCGGGCTGCGTGGCTGTGTAGGAAGGAGGGGGAGCCCAGTGGCCTCTGGGCGTGGCGGCAGCGCAGGGCGGGCTGCGTGGCTGTGTAGGAAGGAGGGGGGAGCCCAGTGGCCTCTGGGCGTGGCGGCAGCGCAGGGCGGGCTGCGTGGCTGTGTAGGAAGGAGGGGGAGCCCAGTGGCCTCTGGGCGTGGCGGCAGCGCAGGGCGGGCTGCGTGGCTGTGTAGGAAGGAGGGGGAGCCCAGCGGAGCCCTGGCAGCGTATCTCAGTGGCGCTGGCCCTGGGGGTGGCCTCACAGGCTGGCAGCACTGCAGTGTTCCCGGCACAGCACGGCAGGCAGATGAGATCCCCTGCGGGGGCAGGAACACAGGCAGGGGGCCAGCGTCTGCCACTGCAGGGGGCCAGTGGGCAGCAAGCCCCCTCCCGGAACGCCAGGGGCAGGCTCGGGCGGGACCCCGAGACAGTCCTGAGAGGGGGGAGGGCGGCCAGCCCCTGAGCTGGGGGTGTCGCCCGCAGGCCACAGCTCTCGCTGCCCACACTGCTGAGGAAGGACGCCCCCATGTCCTTAGCAGGGCTTTCTCCTCCGCTGCCCCGGCCCAGGACGGTGGCCTGGCTGTCAGTGTTTTGGGGCCATGCGCTCAGACGGGACCCCCGCAGGCCCCAGTGAGAGGCGGTCTCCAAGGGCTCCCCGCAGGGACCGGGAGCATGCTGGCTGGGGGAGGGCCCGGCTGCCCTTAGTGTGGGACGCTGGCGCGCTGTGGCCAAGGGGGGCCCAGAGAACGCGAAGCCCTGCCGCAGCCCAAGGGGCCGGTGTCCCGCCAGGGCCAGTGGGACCAGGGGCCCAGGCGCCGCCTGGCGCTCACAGGGTGAAGGAAAGGTCTGCCCCCCCCACAAAGCGCGACTGGACGCCGGGCTGCAGGGGGCTGTGGGCCTGGAAGCACTCGATGTCGGCCATGCTGATCCCGTGGCACATGGACACGTCCAGGCTCTTCAGCTGCCTGCACTCCCTGCCGAGCGCCGCCAGTGTCCTGCAAAGGAGACAGTCAGCGCGCTGCCGCCCCCGGCCGGCACCAGGGCAGGGCCTCGCCGTACTCACCGGCCCGTGAGCTGGCTGCAGCCAGCGAGGGCGAGGTCCTGGAGTCTCCGGAGAGAGCTAGCGGCCGCCGCGAAGCCTGCGTCCGTCAGCCTCCCGCAGTGACTCATGGACAGCTGCTCCAGGCTGGGGCAGCCCCCGGCCACGGCCCCCAGGCTGGCGTCGGTGAGCTCGGGCAGCAAGCCGAGGGACAGGCGCCTCAGGGCCGGGAAGCGGATGACCTAGCGGACACAGGGAGGAGAGGCCATGAGGCAGAGCCCCCCCTGTCCTGGGGCTCATCCCCCCGGCTCCTGGCCCGCCGTGACGCTTCAGAGCACAGGGCTGGGCCGGAGAGGCAAGGTGTCCTCAGCCCGGCTCCCCCAGAGCACGGCCGTCTCCCCTGAATCCCTCCTAACTCGGCACTGTGCCAGAGGAGGGGCGCTCTCTGCAGCTTCGCCCCCCTCCCTCCCGCTGTCTACTCGTCCTCCCCCCGGGGCACATGGAGGCCCAGTCTGGTGCCGAGAGGGGCACCCAGCAGCGAACATGCAACCAGGAGGGTTTCGCTCGCGCCCAGCTGGGCTCCGGGGCCGCAGCAGCCAGACCTGGGTGATGCTGGTGTCGGTTAGCTTGCTGCAGGCCGTGAGGTCCAGCTCCTGCAGCTGCCATAGCGCCGCCAGGGAGGCCCGGGGTTGCTGCGGGGCCTGGGTCCAGGTGGAGTCGCTGCAGGCTGTGGGCTCCGGCTTCAGGTTCTGCAGAGGTGGCAGGGAGGATCCCGTTACCAAAACTCCCACGGCACTTCCGTCCTGCCTCCCTCTGCCAAGCACCAGCGCTGTGCCAGTGGCTCTGGGCCTCCCATCTGCTGCGCTGTGGCAGGGACAACCCCATCCCGGGCCCATTGCACGCCGGCCCCTCGGGGGCGCTCACCTCTCGGGGCTCCTCCACGCCCAGCAGGCCCCCGTCCGTCAGCTCCTTGCACCAGGCCAGCCGCAGGACAGTCAGGCGGGGGAGGTGGGAGGAGACGGCTCGGAGGCTCGCGTCAGTGATGGAGATGCAAGAGGAGAGGTCTAGCGCCCGCAGGGAGCCGCTCAGGGACCGGGCCAGCGAGAGGACAGCGCTGTCCTGGGCAGGAGAAGGAAAGGAGAGAGGCCACTTGGCCGTGCCCAGGAGCTGAGGCTCCATGCAGGAGACCCCGGCTGCTGGCACCGGGGTTGGGTGCAGAACCAGGGCGGCGCCCTGCCCCTCGGCGAGCAGCAAGCGCAGGGAACGTACCGTGAGCAGAGAGCAGAAGGCAAAGCTGAGGGAGGCCAGGGGAGGCCGGCGCTCGGGGGAGGAGCAGGCTTTCACCAGCTCGCGCCCGCTCACTCGGCTGCACTCGGCCACATCCAGGCTCCGCAGGTTCCGCAGCTCAGCCACGCGCAGGAAGGCCCCGTCCGTCAGCCGCGGGAGCTTCCCGAGCCGCAAGCTCCGCAGGGCTGGCAGGCCCGTGGACAGCGCCAGGGCGGCCCGGTCGCACAGCTCTGCGCACCCGGTGAGGTCCAGCGCGGTCAGCTGAGGCTGGTGCGTGCAGAGGAGGCCGACGGCCTCGTCGGAGAGGTCGCCGCAGTGCTGCAGCGTGAGCTCCTGGAGGCGCAGCCCCCCCACACGAACCAGGGATCCCAGAGCCGGCGAGGTGAGGCTGGTGCCGCTCAAGTCCAAGGCCCGGAGGCTGCCAGCCTGCTCCTTCAGGAAGCGCAGGAGGTTGCGGAAGGACAGCAGGGCGGGGGAGCTGTGGGCCCCGCGGGAGGGGTCCCACTCGAAGGCGAGGTGGCAGCGAGCCAGCGACAGCCGGGCCAGGCTCGGGGTGCAGCTCGTCAGCCGGTTGAAGCTGAGATCTGACAGGTGCCGCAGGCCGGCCAGGTCCAGCTCCTGGAGGTGGGTGAGGGCGCGCTGGGCCTGACGCAGGGTCTCGGGCTGGGAAAGCAGCGTCCCGGCCATGAAGAGGCTGTTGCAGCCACTCAGGTCCAGCGAGGAGAGGCGGGGGCAGGCCAGGAGGAGGTGCACGAAGGACGACTCGCTCAGGCTGCTCCCCCGCAGGGACACGCTCCGCAGGTGCGGCCCCAGGTGAGAGGAGACGGCCTGGACCACGTCCCGGGAGACGGCGGAGCTGTCCAGGCTGGCCAGGCGCACGCAGCTCACGGGCCACCTGGCCAGGCGCTCGATGGCAGGCAGGGAGGCCGAGGCGGCGGGGATGTTGTACAGGATGCTCTCCTGGAACCCGACAGGACAGGGGCAGCACTGCCCTGGGGACGGGAGGCAGGACCCCAGGAGAGAGGCCTTGGGAGAAATGCTGGAGACAGGCCCTGAGGCAAGGACAGAGGGGCCAAAGGCCGCCTTCCCCTCCCCCCTGAGCGGGCCAATGAGCATGTGCAGGGAGACCCCAGGAGTGCAGGCCTGTGCAGAGGCAGTGAGGGCAAGGGCCGGATCCAGCCTGCCCCTGGTGTAGCTGACACCCCCATTACCTGACAGGAACAGACGATGGGAGGCTGGTGCCTGGGAAAGCCAGGAGGCTGCCCCAACAGAGCGCTGAGGTTAATGCCTCTCTGCAGCAACCCACCCCCGGGGCAGGTGCCTGGGACCCCCTGGGGAAGGAGGGACAGGCTAGGGGTCTCACGCGGGCCGAGCCAGCGGGGGAACGGAGCTTGGCCTTCTCCCAAGCACTGTCCCACCTCCACCCCGGGACTCTGCACTCAGCATGGCCTGGCCCTGCAGCGCTTCGGGTCGGCTCAGGGAAGAGGGAGCGCTGAGAAGTTCCTTGCAAACCTGCGCCTGGCTGCTGCCCAGGACCGGCTGGCTCGGACACATGCGGGGCCCGGTTCAGGCAGGCTCGTAACTGTTCGGGCAGGGGACTCGGCAGGGCTGTGACCACGGGGACACCGTGCAGCCAGGGCTGCCGGGAGGGCAGGCTTTACCTGCCGCAGGGAGTCCCGGGCTGCAAAGTACCAGGTCCGATTCACCAGCGAGGCCTCCTTCCTGTCGGCAAGGGGCAAGAAGCTGAGGATGTAGGTGATGACCTGGGAAGGGAAAGGAAGAGGCGTGAGGAATGGGTGTTTGGAGAGGACCGTCCCCGCCTGACTTGCTGGCGCTTTGAGGAATGTTCACAACAGCCTTTCTCCCCCCCCTTCACGTAAGGACTCCAGTAAAACAGACGGACGCGTGAGCTTTCCTTGTGAAATCCCTTTGTCTCCTATGCTCTGCTTGGCTGCGATGTCCCATGAACACTGCCCTGGGCTGAGAGCCGGCTAACTCTCCCCCAGTGCCACGCTCTGGGCAGTCCACAGACAGTCACGGCAGGGGAGGGAAGGCAGAGAGGGAGGCTGAGGCCAGGTGTGGAGAAGGGGAGCTGGTCTACCAGTCCCTGGCTCCTTACTGTTTAGTACTTCGGACTCCGATTACAGCAGGGCCCTGCCTTAGCTGCCCTTATCAGCGCCCTTAATGATGCCTCCACGGAGCGTTTCCACAGCCGACGGCGGGAAGCCTGGGGCGCTTTTTAAACTTACACCCCCTCCTGCTCCAAAGGTCTCTAGCGTCCTCAGCCACGTCCCGCAGGCTGCTGAGCCCTGGGCTCCCAGCACGGCCAGGTTAGCTCAGCGCCATCAAAAGGAGACCGCCCGGGTGCTCAGTGCCAAAAGGCGGCATGCAGCCCCTTGCAGGATGGGCCGGTTACTGGGACCAGGGGCATTTGTGCCCTCTGGGTCGGTTGAAATATACAAACGTGCTTCCAGACAGACCTGGCACTCGCTGGGCAATGAGTCCCACCGGCTAGCAGGGCGCTGCGCGTGGTTCAAAAGTGCTTCCTTTTGTTTGGTTTAAAGCAGCTGCCCAGCAATTTCATTGGGTGACCCCTGGGGCCGGCTTCTCCCTGCCCCCCATGCATGGGGTGGCCAGCTCCCGCCCCCTGCAGGACCGGAGGGCTATGTCTACACTGGCGGGTCTTGCGCAAGAACACGTCCACACTGCCATGTCCTTTTGCACAAGAGCGTCCATGGCAGTGTGGATACGCTCTCGTGCAAGAAAGCTCTGATGGCCATTTTAGCCATAGGGCTTTCTTGCACAAGAAACCCCTGCCGCACGTCCACACTGCCCTCTTGCACAAGAGGGCTTACACTTGTTAGAAAAGAGCGTAGCTCTTGTGCAAGAAGCCCTCTCTTCCCACGCTTTACTGTAAAACTTCTTGCGCAAGAGCAGGCGGGCAGTGTGGATGCTCTGTGGAAGAAACCGCCAGTGGAGACCTAGCCGAGCAGTCCTCTGCCTAGGGCTGGCCAGCTGCTCCCAGGTACTGGTTAATCAGTACCAGGCAAGCATCACCTGGTGATGAAAGGAAGTATTGCTTTGGGCAACACACAGTCAACCTGTGGAACTCCTCGCCAGAGGATGTAGTGAAGACCAGGACTGTAAGCGGGTTTATAAAAGAGCTAGATGAATTCATGGAGGACAGGACCATCGATGGCTATTAGCCAGGACGGGCAGGAATGGTGGCCCTGGCTTGTTTGTCCAAGACTGGGAATGGACAGCAGGGAAGGGATCACTTGACGATTCCCTGTTCTGTTCACTCCGAGGCATCTGGAATTGGCCACTGGCAACAGCCAAGATGCTGGGCTAGATGGACCTTTGGTCTGACCCCGTCTGGCTGCTCTTATGTAACCGGTTACCGTTCACGTCCCTACTGTGAGCCGAACTAGAATGAGGCCAAACAAGGTCTATAAATACATGGTGCAAAGATGACACAGGGCAGAGCAAGGCCAGCAAAAGACCCAAGGGGGCTCAGCCTGTGTCCCTCGCTTTCCTCTCACGTTGTCCCCAAAGGGGTTGCGTTAGAAGCCAGAGTGACCACAGCCAAGGGGGACGCGGGGGTTGCATGTGTCTGGAGCTGGATGTTCCTTAACGTAACCAGGCTCTTTGCAAGAAAAAGAAACGTGGACAGGATGCGGCTGCCTGATTTGGAGACCTGGTCGTGGGAAGACGGGGGGAGGGGGGGCTCAGCCACGGGGTCCGAACGGCCTGAGCTAGAAGCAGTAACCTGGTTCTACTCTGACGCAGGTGGGACCCTGTTGGCCAGAGTCCAGCGAGCACAGAGAGGGGCCCGGCTATCACGCGGACATCCCGCTTCCCCAGGATGACAGCAGTTGGCTGTGCACATCAGCGTCCCTGCAAGCACTGCCTGTGGAGTGGTTCTCCTGCAGGCGGCGGCCACAGGCGCATACACATTTGCCCTATAATGTGCGGTCAAGGTGTGATCAGCCCTCAAGGGGCACGGCCCTCTCTCGAGCCACGAGGGAGCAGCCGCGCCAGTGGAGTGGGTCTGCCCCTGGAGGGCAGGGCCCACGGTGGTAAGAGGCCACAGCAACACATTCCAGTAGCCCATTTAGATGACGCAGGCTGGCCCCGACCATCACACTAGGCCCAAGGGAACACAGGGGTGTCCTCATCTGAATCCAGTTCTACTTCTAGGAACTCGTGGGACCTTCCAGACACTGGGGCCCGAGTGGCGCCCCGGGGTCCCCACCCTGCTCCAGCATGAGCAGAGCAAGCAGGTGTTACCTCCACCGGGAGCCTTCGGGACTCCATGCTCCAGGGGCCAGCAGCAACATCTGCCCCTTGGTGGGACCCCAGTACGGACTGCGCCTGCTCAGGGCCAGCTGCTGCCCTCGGTCCGTCCCAGTGAGCGCCTCAGCCCCTGGAGTCCAGACAGAGACAGTCAACACCCGCCCCTCCGCAGTGCTCCCACCGTCCGTCTGCCCCGCTGCCGCACTCCGGGTGTGTGTCTGTCTGCCCCCCTGCCGCACCCTGGGTGTGTGTCTGTCTGTCTGCCCCCCTGCCGCACCCCGGGCGTGTGTCTGTCTGTCTGCCCCGCTGCCGCACCCCGGGTGTGTGTCTGTCTGTCTGCCCCCCTGCCGCACCCCGGGTGTGTGTCTGTCTGCCCCCCTGCCACACCCCGGGTGTGTGTCTGTCCGTCTGCCCCCCTGCTGCACCCCGGGTGTGTGTCTGTCTGTCTGCCCCCCTGCTGCACCCGGGGTGTGTGTCTGTCTGTCTGCCCCCCTGCCGCACCCCGGGTGTGTGTCTGTCTGTCTGCCCCACTGCCGCACCCCGGGTGTGTGTCTGTTTGTCTGTCTGCCCCCCTGCCACACCACGGGTGTGTGTCTGTCTGCCCCGCTGCCGCACCCTGGGTGTGTGTCTGTCTGTCCCCCTGCCGCACCCCGGGTGTGTGTCTGTCTGTCTGCCCCCCTGCCACACCCCGGGTGTGTGTCTGTCTGCCCCCCTGCCGCACCCCGGGTGTGTGTCTGTCTGCCCCCCTGCCGCACCCCGGGTGTGTGTCTGTCTGTCTGCCCCCCTGCTGCACCCCGGGTGTGTGTCTGTCTGTCCGCCCCCCTGCCGCACCCCGGGTGTGTGTCTGTCTGTCTGCCCCCCTGCCGCACCCCGGGTGTGTGTCTGTCTGCCCCCCTGCCGCACCCCGGGTGTGTGTCTGTCTGTCCGTCCCCCTGCCCCACCCCGGGTGTGTGTCTGTCTGCCCCCCTGCTGCACCCCGGGTGTGTGTCTGTCTGTCCGTCCCCCTGCCCCACCCCGGGTGTGTGTCTGTCTGTCCGTCCCCCTGCCCAACCCGGGGTGTGTGTCTGTCTGTCCGTCCCCCTGCCCCACCCCGGGTGTGTGTCTGTCTGTCCGCCCCCCTGCCCCACCCCGGGTGTGTGTCTGTCTGTCCGCCCCCCTGCCCCACCCTGGGTGTGTGTCTGTCTGTCCGCCCCCTGCCCCACCCCGGGTGTGTGTCTGTCTGTCTGCCCCCCTGCCCCACCCCGGGTGTGTGTCTGTCTGTCCGCCCCCCTGCCGCACCCCGGGTGTGTGTCTGTCTGTCCGCCCCCCTGCCGCACCCCGGGTGTGTGTCTGTCTGTCTGCCCCCCTGCCGCACCCCGGGTGTGTGTCTGTCTGTCTGCCCCCCTGCCGCACCCCGGGTGTGTGTCTGTCTGTCTGCCCCCCTGCCGCACCCCGGGTGTGTGTCTGTCTGTCTGTCCCCCTGCCCCACCCCGGGTGTGTGTCTGTCTGTCTGCCCCCCTGCCGCACCCCGGGTGTGTGTCTGTCTGTCCGTCCCCCTGCCGCACCCCGGGTGTGTGTCTGTCTGTCCGCCCCCCTGCCCCACCCCGGGTGTGTGTCTGTCTGTCTGCCCCCCTGCCCCACCCCGGGTGTGTGTCTGTCTGTCTGCCCCCCTGCCGCACCCCGGGTGTGTGTCTGTCTGTCTGTCCCCCTGCCCCACCCCGGGTGTGTGTCTGTCTGTCTGCCCCCCTGCCGCACCCCGGGTGTGTGTCTGTCTGTCTGCCCCCCTGCCGCACCCCGGGTGTGTGTCTGTCTGTCCGCCCCCCTGCCGCACCCCGGGTGTGTGTCTGTTTGTCTGTCTGCCCCCCTGCCGCACCACGGGTGTGTGTCTGTCTGTCCGCCCCCCTGCCGCACCCCGGGTGTGTGTCTGTCTGTCTGTCCCCTGCCCCACCCCGGGTGTGTGTCTGTCTGTCTGTCCCCCTGCCGCACCCCGGGTGTGTGTCTGTCTGTCTGTCCCCCTGCCGCACCCCGGGTGTGTGTCTGTCTGTCTGCCCCCCCTGCCCCACCCCGGGTGTGTGTCTGTCTGTCTGTCCCCCTGCCGCACCCCGGGTGTGTGTCTGTCTGTCTGTCCCCCTGCCGCACCCCGGGTGTGTGTCTGTCTGTCTGCCCCCTGCCGCACCCCGGGTGGGTGTCTGTCTGTCTGTCTGTCTGCCCCCCTGCCGCACCCCGGGTGTGTGTCTGTCTGTCTGTCCCCCTGCCCCACCCCGGGTGTGTGTCTGTCTGTCTGCCCCCTGCCCCACCCCGGGTGTGTGTCTGTCTGTCTGCCCCCCTGCCGCACCCCGGGTGTGTGTCTGTCTGTCTGTCCCCCTGCCCCACCCCGGGTGTGTGTCTGTCTGTCTGCCCCCCTGCCGCACCCCGGGTGTGTGTCTGTCTGTCCGCCCCCCTGCCGCACCCCGGGTGTGTGTCTGTCTGTCCGCCCCCCTGCCGCACCCCGGGTGTGTGTCTGTCTGTCTGCCCCCTGCCGCACCCCGGGTGTAGCAGGCCCCGCGCCCCCACATCTCTACGCCCGCACTTCCGGGTTTACCCTGGCAACGCCGCAGAGGCTGCTGGGAACTGTAGGCCGGCGCGGGGTCAGAACCTCGCCTCTCCGCGCACCACATCCGCTTCCGGTGACGCGGCGCCGGAAGTTGCTCGTGCTGAGTTGGTGTCTCTGCCGCCGGGCGAGCCGCAGCCGTTATGGCGGTGAGGGGGCGCGCGCCGGGGGGGCCGATCCCCCCTCCCCTCCCCCAGCCCCCCCCCGGGCCTGAGCCCCCCCCTCCCTTCCCCCAGCCCCCCCCCCGGGCCTGAGCCCCCCTTCCTTCCCACAGCCCCCCCCCCCGGGCCTGAGCCCCCCCTTCCTTCCCCCAGCCCCTCCCCCCGGCCTGAGCCCCCCTTCCTTCCCCAGCCCCTCCCCCCGGGCCTGAGCCCCCCCTCCCTTTCCCCAGCCCCCCCCCGGGCCCTGAGCCCCCCTTCCTTCCCACAGCCCCCCCCCCCGGGCCTGAGCCCCCCCTTCCTTCCCCCAGCCCCTCCCCCCGGGCCTGAGCCCCCCTCCCTTCCCCCAGCCCCTCCCCCCGGGCCTAAGCCCCCCTCCCTTCCCCCAGCCCCTCCCCCCGGGCCTGAGCCCCCCCCTCCCTTCCCCCAGCCCCTCCCCCCGGGCCTGAGCCCCCCCTCCCTTCCCCCAGCCCCTCCCCCCGGGCCTGAGCCCCCCTCCCTTCCCCCAGCCCCTCCCCCCGGGCCTGAGCCCCCCCTCCCTTCCCCCAGCCCCTCCCCCCGGGCCTGAGCCCCCCTCCCTTCCCCCCAGCCCCTCCCCCCGGGCCTGAGCCCCCCCTCCCCTCCCCCAGTCCCTCCCCCCGGGCCTGAGCCCCCCCCCTTCCCCCAGCCCCTCCCCCCGGGCCTGAGCCCTCCCTTCCCCCAGCCCCTCCCCCCGGGCCTGAGCCCCCCCCTCCCTTCCCCCAGCCCCTCCCCCCGGGCCTGTGCTCCCCCCTCCCTTCCCCCAGCCCCTCCCCCCGGGCCTGAGCCCCCCTCCCTCCCCCCAGCCCCTCCCCCCGGGCCTGAGCCCCCCCTCCCTTCCCCCAGCCCCTCCCCCCGGGCCTGAGCCCCCCCCTCCCTTCCCCCAGCCCCTCCCCCCGGGCCTGTGCTCCCCCCTCCCTCCCCCCAGCCCCTCCCCCCGGGCCTGAGCCCCCCTCCCTCCCCCCAGCCCCTCCCCCCGGGCCTGAGCCCCCCTCCCTCCCCCCAGCCCCTCCCCCCGGGCCTGAGCCCCCCTCCCCTTCCCCCAGCCCCTCCCCCCGGGCCTGAGCCCCCCCTCCCTTCCCCCAGCCCCTCCCCCCGGGCCTGTGCTCCCCCCTCCCTCCCCCCAGCCCCTCCCCCCGGGCCTGAGCCCCCCTCCCTCCCCCCAGCCCCTCCCCCCGGGCCTGAGCCCCCCCTCCCTTCCCCCAGCCCCTCCCCCCGGGCCTGAGCCCCCCTCCCTTCCCCCCTCCTTTCCCCCAGCCCCTCCCCCTGGGCCTGAGCCCCCTTCCCCCCGGACCTGGCCTGAGCCCCCCCTCATGAGCAGGACGGGGGGGGTGTCTCCTGCCCAGCGGGGGGTCCTGGGGCCGCGGCGCGTTCCGCGTGTTGATCCCCGGGGGGCCGGGCCCTGCCCGACACTGCCGAGGCCGCGGGGAAGACACGGCGGTGCCAGAGCCCGCCAGCTCATGGAGCGCCCCCCCCGGCCAGGGGAGCCGATGCTGCTCTGCGGGGTGACTGACACGCGCAGGGGCCGCCCCAGGCCCGGACCGTTGTCAGACGCACACGGCAGTGCCCGGAGTCTGCAGGCCAACGCAGAATAAACGGGAAGGACTCGTCTGCGGGGAGCCCAGCAGGCCAAGCTGGATTCCGGACTGCTGCCAAACACAAGTGGAGAAAGCAGAGGCCATTCCTGTGCCTTTCACAACCCCCCCAGGAAGCTACTATGCCAATGTCTCGGAAACACAACTATACAGCCCAGGCAAAACCCTTCCAGTCCTGCAAGCAAGTTATATGTGTGAGAACTCGCCCAGCACTGGCTGGGTTGCCGAAGGAGCACTCTGAAAAGCATACTCAGTTCCTGGGGTGGCTGCTAACGCTGCGTACCGTTCTATAACAGCGCTGCCTTTGGGCTCCAATGCCTGTGGGCTGGCAGGGCCTCGAGGTGTGAGGAGGGGGAGGGTGTGTGTGCTAACAGCTACGCTCTTTTTCTAGCCAAAGGGGAAGGTGGGAACCAAAGGCAAAAAGCAGATTTTTGAAGAGAACAAGGAGACTCTGAAATTCTACTTGTGGATCATCCTGGGTGCTAATGTGAGTGTGTGAGCCTGTCTCTGTCAGTCTTCCCGGGCCACGAATTCCTGTCTGCAGCTGCTTCCCTCCCAAAGCCACTTCTGTCCCATCCTCTTGTGGGGCCCGATAGCCCTGACTCCTGGTAGGGATGGAAGGGATCCCTTCTCTGGCTGGCCACTCCTTCTCACTTGGCCCCCACGCAGCTTCTGCAGTGGAAGCAGAATGGTTTTCACTTCCAGGAATGGGTTAGTGGGGCAAGCCGACCCAACCCTGGGCTGCCTTCTGGGGGAGGAGAAATGTACAAGTGACAGCGAGTAACCCCGTGTGTTGGCCTATTGTGTACAGTAAAGGCAGTTGTGGCCAGGTTTGAAGGAGCTTAGAACTGGCACTAGGAAAGCAAGGAGCTCTCCACCCTAAACCTGTTACCCCAGTCAGACTGACACTCCTGCTCTGCGGGCTTGTGGCTTGCCTGACTCCATAGGCGCGGGAACTAGGGGAGCAGGGGGAGTGCTGCACTACCTCTGACTCCCAGCTGCCAACCCTACATGCCTGGCTTCCCCTCTGCCGCCCTGCATGCCAGGGGCTCTGCTGCGGGTCCTGTGCCTGGGGTCCCAGCTGCCAGCCCCACACACCAGGGCTTTGCTCCTGGCTTCAGCTGGGACAGGAGATGGACAGCGATAGGGGGGCTGGATTTCAGGATCCCCACTCTTAAAAATGCTCCTGCGCCACTTCCTGGCTTTGGAAACGGTCTGGTTCCAGCCTCAGCTTTCTGACACCACGGAGCTCTCTGGAGCTTTCCTCTCCAGCCTGGCAGGGCAATAGATCTCAGACGCAGGCAAGGTGCAACGGGGGGCGGGAGGGGTGACACACTGTGTCGCAGGCCATTTCTCGTGCTAGCATACTCGGAGAAGGCCCAAAGCTGTCTTGGACCTAATGTGTTCCTTCCCGTCCATTCACTGCCTGACTTCTTTTCCCTTGTCTTCCAGGCCATTTATGGAGTTGTGAACCTGGTGATCTTCTACACAACAGCTTCCTTCTGGACCTGGGTAAGTCCCTGATCTCTGTCCCCCATGCAGGGCAGAGGAAGCAAGGGGGTAGCACCTGGTGGGGTATTTGTTCCATTTTCTCACCCTTCCGCCTGCTTCTCCCTGGGGCTGTGAGGAATCTTTGCTGGGTGTTCAAATTGCAACCCCTACATCTCCTGTTGGGGTTAGCGCGGAGTTTGGCAGTCACTGTTTTGGGCCTGGTGCCCACTCTGAGCGCTCAGGTTGCTCTGAAAGGCAGTACATAAGCCTTGGTTCCCTGAACACGCACGAGATCTGTGTGGGGGGAGGGGATTTTACCCAGCTGACGAGAACTCAGTATGAAGTGGTCTGGGCTCTGCTCCTGTACGTTGGGGCCTTCCAAAAGGGTGGCTTTCACGGCTGACCGCGGCTTGTTGGTTGCAGGGTGCGTGCGTGTTCAGCGTGGCGATCTATGGCGCCAGTTACCGCTCCATGAGCTCCATGGCAAAAGCGTCTTTCGCGGACGATGGCAGCCTGGCTGACGGGGGGATCGACCTCAATATGGAGCAGGGGATGGCAGAGTGAGTGTCCACACCCAGGCGAGTCCAGGTGAGCAGGACCTGCTGCCTGAGTGCATACAAGGGCCCATTTACCCCCGGGCGTGCTGCAAGGCGCAGAGCAGGGGCGGAGCTGAGAGGAGCCATGTCGTGGCAGCAGAATTGCAGTGTTAACTCCAGAGGCTGCAACTGCAGATGGTCAGTTACAGGAAATGGGCTGTGGGCCAGTGAAATTGACCTGTTGCCTTTCCTGTCCCTCTCAGGCACCTGAAGGATGTGATCTTACTGACAGCCATCATCCAAGTGCTCAGCTGCTTCTCCCTCTATGTCTGGTACTTCTGGCTCTTGGTAAGTTGCTGGGGCAGTCCTGGCCTTCTCCCTGCCCTGATTCACAGCCAGCCCTGAACCTCAGCCGGAAGGACCATTGTAAGGGTTGAGCACCAGCCAGAGACCTGCCCCAACGTAATTCCCAGAGCAGAACTTTGTAAAACGCTATCGAGCTTGATTTGCAAAAGGCCAGTGATGGGAGACTGCACCACTGCCCTGGGTAAATGGTTTCAGTGGTGAATTACTCTCCCTTATTTCCACTTCATTTCTTATCCGAGCCTAGAGCCAGCTTTTGGTACATTTCTGGGCCTCCCCCGGCCGTCTCCGGAAGAGAGTGCTGTTCCCCACTGGGATGTGCACTGCGATACTTTACGTGTGGATGGTGACGGGCTGACCTGTGAGCACTTGCTTCACCATGTCTGTGCAGGTGAAACCCCAACTGAACTGAGGAGCAGCTGAGCACTCAGCACCCCCTGAAAATCAAGGCAGATGTCCATCGCAACAGCCCTTCCTGTATTAACCCTCCAGCTGGCTGGTACCGACATAGGTGACCGGTGGGATGGGGTGGCAGAAGCCACTAGTAATAAATGGCTGGCTGTTAGCGGAGCGGCCTGGTGCCTGATCCACGTGTTGGCAGTCTTGCCCGGCAACGGGCTGACTTGAACAAGCATTAAAACGGAGCAGCCCACGTTCTCTCCTGTCTCGCATGGTTCCCTGGCCTGGGGGGCTCTCAAACAGAAGTCAGGGCTCGGCTTAGGCCTCAGGTCTATTTTTAGGCCCTTAGATAAGCGGCGAGCCCCTGCAGCTTTGGCATGTCAAGGTGCACCTCTGCTGGTGCTGTGTCTCTGGTTCTGCTTCTGAGCTCCCGCCCACAGTCAGTGACTCTGCTGCCTCTTGTGCTTTGCAGGCTCCAGGCCGGGCTCTCTATCTCCTGTGGGTGAACGTCCTGGGGCCCTGGCTCACGGCCGACAATTCCGCTGCCGCCCAGGAGCCGAATGAGAAGAAGCAGCGCCGGCAGGAGCGCCGCCAGATGAAGCGCTTCTAGCTCCCCCTGTGGGATGGTTTCGCACTAACCCACCATCTCAACCGTGCTACTTCATCAGGGATGCGATTTAAACCAATCCAAGACCATCGCGGGCTCTGTCTCACCCCCTCCTCCATCCGTTCCAGGGGAAAGGCCTGCAGAGACTTCTCTGGATGGTCTCGGCCGGGGCGCTCCACTAATCGGGGCCTTGCGCGACAAGAGGGAGGATGGTGACGACGGGGTATCTGTAAATAGCTTTTTCAAGCAAGGCTGTTTGTTGGGAACTGCCTTGTTGGAGGAAATATATTAAAGAGGAGAATCTAAGCCAGGGGACTGGTCGCTGCGGTTTGCTTCAGGGTCTGACTGCAGAGAACAGTTCTCCAGAGGTGAGGTCTGGGAAAGGTCGTGCTGCCGAGTGAGTCTGACATGCCCAACAGAGGAAGGCTGCTCAGGGTGGAGCTGGCTACCCACCCTGAACTACCACTGACCTGGCTGGGGCCATTCATAACAACCCCCTCATCTCCGGCCAGGAATTCCTGGGCTTGGCTGACCCCTTCCCTCTGCTTCACCAGCCCCCCAAACACCTCCCACGTCCATGCGAGTGGAAAAGTCTTTATTGGGGAGAGTAAAACCTTTCGTAGGCGTTTCACCAGGCAATGCACAGACCGGGGGGGGGGGGGGGACGGACGCACGAGCACCTGGTGGTTCTGGTGCCACGTGGGCTGTGCACGGTGGGCTGCGCTGCCAGAGGCTCTGCACGGCATGCAGCCTACATCTGATCTCTTTACTTATAGCCCGTTGCCCCCTCTCTCCTTGGAGCAGTCAGTCCTCGCGGAGCGGCTTTCCCGCTGCCCCCGTACGCCAGTGAGGGGTGCGGCATAAGAACCGCCACAGACTAGAACAGACGTGGGGCTCCAGCCTCTTCCGGCTCCGCTTCCCGACACCTGGCTCTACCACGCCCCGCCGCTCCCTCCTCGGGTTTTAACAGGCTCCCGCGCGCCCACCTCTCGCCGCGATTGCTATAGAAGCATTTCTTCTCCCCAGCTTGGACGTGGCTGTTTATCTTCCTTCATCATCCTTCCTTTCCCCAGCGTAGCCCTCCCTCCCCCCCACGCTAGCTGCCCTGCATGCACCTTAGCCGTTACCCCTCCCTCCCTCCCTGCCCTGGCTGCTGCATGCAAGGCCTGCCCTCCTGCAGGAATCCACCCAAAACCAGCTCTCCCTTGGCAGAGCCCGATTCTGAATGGATGGGAGGAAGCTCTGAACCAGCAGCCTCCTCCAGGGGAGGGCAGAGCTGCCGAACAGTCACAACATGAACAATAAATAGACGGACCCCCCTGCCCCCCTCCCCCCGAACGCTTTGGACGGCTGCAGTCAGATGCGCATGTGAGACACCGCCCTCGTGCGGCCTGGGATGCAGGACGCTGCCGCGGGGGCAGGGAGGTCAGGGACCTGCCCACCTGTCAGTCCGGCAGCAGCTGTTCTAGCTCCTCCTCATTCAGCCGGTTGGTGGCCATGATGTGCTCAAGCTGCTTCCGGTACCGCTCCAGGTCCTGCATGAAATGGGGGATTCGCGCCTTCTCCAGCACCCCAAACGGCTTCAGCTGAGTCACATCTTCATAGGAGACCTGGGGAAAGTAAACAGCCGGTTCAGGCTCCCCCCCAACACGGAGCCATGGGGCAGGGCTGCTGGTTCACTGCACCAGGCAAGGCCTTGCACACGTGTGGGCAGATCTGAGAGGCCCCAAGAATGGTCCCTGGATTCCAGAGCCCTGAGCTACATGGTCGCTCCCCAGCCAGGCCGTGACCCACCAGCTCCAGGGTCAGGAGATGCTTCCAGCCGTGGCTCTCGGGTCTGACTGCAGGGCGCGTCACAGCATGAGCTGCCGTCCCCGTGCAACAGGCGCAGGTATCAGGGCCTGCCCGTTTCCCAGTTGGAGCGGAAATTGCTGAGGTGGAGGCAGGCAACGTGTCCTGTCAGCTCAGGCAGGTATCACAGGGCAGAGGCAACTCCCTCCTCTGGCCGGCGCCGTCTCTTGGGCCCCACGGCAGCCTGACACAAGAAGAGCTTGCACCTGGGAAACTCCCTGGTTCCAAAACCCCCTGTGGGCGGTGGAGCGTGTAGCCCCGGAGGCTGTGTGCAGCTTCGGTACTCTAGGAAACCGCCCCAGGCGGGGAGGCAGGCGAGTGAAAGCGACGGTCTCCTTGGGTTCTAGGCACAGTGACTGCCTCGCGGCCACCCCCTGCGGCGATAGCTGGGCCGGGCCCAGGGGCACTAGAGACAAACACGCCTCCAGCACACTATGGCACCAGCACGGCCTCCGAGAGGGTCCTAGCACAGGCCGCACCTTGTGGAGGTTGGGGCTGTGCCACACGGCCGCCCGGCTGGGCAAGGCTGGGCTGTGCTGTGTGGTAGTCCCGGCCCTCCGCTGGGCTTGGGTGGGGCACGGTTGTGAAGGGGCATGGTCTTGGGGAAGGGGTGTGGCTTTGGGCAGAAGGGGCGGGGCTTTGGTAGCCTTCCCCAGCTAAGCCTTCACCCACCGCCCATGTCTTCACAAGACACAGGAAAGTGCTGCGGCAGCGGCCAGAGGCTCAGTGCTCCAGAGCCGGGCCCCGGAGGCCATCTGAGACAGGCCGGGGGGCAGCCAATGCAGCAGAAGAAGCCGTGCTGTGAAAAACGGGGCAGGGGTTCAGCAATACACATTAGCCCCTAGTGGCCAAACCAAGCCACAGACGGCCCCCCAGCGTCGCTCAGGTGAGGTGCCTGTCTTGGGAAACCCCCCTGGGAGCCTGGCTGACGCGTGGGTCTTTGTCACCTCACACCCATGGGACCTCACCTGCACACTCAGGGCCAGGGAGCTAGTGCCGGCTGTGTCTAAAAGTGCTTCTGGTAGGGAGGGGGAGCTTGAGAGGGCCAGCTCCGCCGGGCTGAGACTCAGGGCTGGGATCAGAGGAGCACAGGGGGACCCTGTCTGCTCCAATCTCCGGGCCGTACGAAGCAGGGGAGGGAAGGAACCGACAGAGACGTTTCCAGGTGCAGGAGAGTAAGCAGTGTCTGACACAGCGCCTGGGCAGCGGCAGTTCCAGCGGGTGGGGGGCTGCTGCCGTTCCCCCGCTCCGGAAAACGGCCCTGCGCGGTTGGGTCCGAGGGCCTGTATGCCATGGCTGCGGAGGTGCTCGCCAGACACGGCCGTGCTGGATGCAGAGGGGCCGCAGTTCACTGGCACCTCCCTGCCTGTTTGGCCCGACCAGCTCAGCCGCGCTCTCCCTGGGCCGTGCGCAGAACGCCTTGGATGGGAGGCAGCTCCAGAGGCCAGGCCAGGGGAACAGCTGAGAACTCTGAGCCGCCGCTGTGGAGCGCACGCCTGAGCTAACCAGAGACCCTGACTCAGTCTCCCTGGGCGACAGGTGAAACACTCAGATCAGAGGGAAGAGAGAACCCACGCACACTGAAAGGACGGCGAGGGATCCGCCCCGCCCCGCGCGCTGGAAGGGACGGCGAGGGATCCCACCCGCCCCGTGCGCTGGGAGGGACGGCGAGGGATCTGCACCGCCCCGCGCGCTGGAAGGGACGGCGAGGGATCCCACCCGCCGCGCGCGCTGGAAGGGACGGCGAGGGATCCACCCCGCCCCGCGCGCTGGGAGGGACGGCGAGGGATCCCACCCGCCCCGCGCGCTGGAAGGGACGGCGAGGGATCCCACCCGCCCCGCGCGCTGGGAGGGACGGCGAGGGATCCCACCCGCCCCGCGCGCTGGAAGGGACGGCGAGGGATCCGCCCCGCCCCGCGCGCTGGGAGGGACGGCGAGGGATCCGCCCCGCCCCGCGCGCTGGGAGGGACGGCGAGGGATCCCACCCGCCCCGCGCGCTGGGAGGGACGGCGAGGGATCCCACCCGCCCCGCGCGCTGGAAGGGACGGCGAGGGATCCCACCCGCCCCGCGCGCTGGGAGGGACGGCGAGGGATCCCACCCGCCCCGCGCGCTGGAAGGGACGGCGAGGGATCCCACCCGCCCCGCGCGCTGGGAGGGACGGCGAGGGATCCCACCCGCCCCGCGCGCTGGAAGGGACGGCGAGGGATCCGACCCGCCCCGCGCGCTGGAAGGGACGGCGAGGGATCCGCCCCGCCCCGCGCCCTGGGAGGGACGGCGAGGGATCCCACCCGCCCCGCGCGCTGGAAGGGACGGCGAGAGATCCGACCCGCCCCGCGCGCTGGGAGGGACGGCGAGGGATCCGCACCGCCCCGCGCGCTGGGAGGGACGGCGAGGGATCCCACCCGCCCCGCGCGCTGGGAGGGACGGCGAGGGATCCCACCCGCCCCGCGCGCTGGAAGGGACGGCGAGGGATCCGCCCCGCCCCGCGCGCTGGGAGGGACGGCGAGGGATCCCACCCGCCCCGCGCGCTGGGAGGGACGGCGAGGGATCCCACCCGCCCCGCGCGCTGGGAGGGACGGCGAGGGATCCCACCCGCCCCGCGCGCTGGAAGGGACGGCGAGGGATCCCACCCGCCCCGTGCGCTGGGAGGGACGGCGAGGGATCCCACCCGCCCCGCGCGCTGGAAGGGACGGCGAGGGATCCCACCCGCCCCGCGCGCTGGGAGGGACGGCGAGGGATCCCACCCGCCCCGCGCGCTGGAAGGGACGGCGAGGGATCCCACCCGCCCCGTGCGCTGGGAGGGACGGCGAGGGATCCCACCCGCCCCGCGCGCTGGAAGGGACGGCGAGGGATCCCACCCACCGCGCGCGCTGGAAGGGACGGCGAGGGATCCCACCCGCCCCGCGCGCTGGGAGGGACGGCGAGGGATCCCACCCGCCCCGCGCGCTGGGAGGGACGGCGAGGGATCCGCCCCGCCCCGCGCGCTGGGAGGGACGGCGAGGGATCCCACCCGCCCCGCGCGCTGGGAGGGACGGCGAGGGATCCGACCCGCCCCGCGCGCTGGGAGGGACGGCGAGGGATCCCACCCGCCCCGCGCGCTGGGAGGGACGGCGAGGGATCCCACCCGCCCCGCGCGCTGGAAGGGACGGCGAGGGATCCCACCCGCCCCGCGCGCTGGGAGGGACGGCGAGGGATCCCACCCGCCCCGCGCGCTGGAAGGGACGGCGAGGGATCCCACCCGCCCCGAGCGCTGGAAGGGACGGCGAGGGATCCCACCCGCCCCGCGCGCTGGAAGGGACGGCGAGGGATCCGACCCGCCCCGCGCGCTGGGAGGGACGGCGAGGGATCCCACTCGCCCCGCGCGCTGGAAGGGACGGCGAGGGATCCCACCCGCCCCGCGCGCTAGAAGGGACGGCGAGGGATCCCACCCGCCCCGCGCGCTGGGAGGGACGGCGAGGTATCCCACCCGCCCCGCGCGCTGGAAGGGACGGCGAGGGATCCGACCCGCCCCGCGCGCTGGGAGGGACGGCGAGGGATCCCACCCGCCCCGCGCGCTGGAAGGGACGGCGAGGGATCCCACCCGCCCCGCGCGCTGGGAGGGACGGCGAGGGATCCCACCCGCCCCGCGCGCTGGAAGGGACGGCGAGGGATCCGACCCGCCCCGCGCGCTGGGAGGGGCGGCGAGGGATCCGACCCGCTCCGCGCGCTGGGAGGGACGGCGAGGGATCCGACCCGCCCCGCGCGCTGGGAGGGACGGCGAGGGATCCGACCCGCCCCGCGCGCTGGAAGGGACGGCGAGGGATCCCACCCGCCCCGCGCGCTGGGAGGGACGGCGAGGGATCCCACCCGCCCCGCGCGCTGGGAGGGACGGCGAGGGATCCCACCCGCCCCGCGCGCTGGAAGGGACGGCGAGGGATCCCACCCGCCCCGCGCGCTGGGAGGGACGGCGAGGGATCCCACCCGCCCCGCGCGCTGGAAGGGACGGCGAGGGATCCCACCCGCCCCGCGCGCTGGGAGGGACGGCGAGGTATCCCACCCGCCCCGCGCGCTGGAAGGGACGGCGAGGGATCCGACCCGCCCCGCGCGCTGGGAGGGACGGCGAGGGATCCCACCCGCCCCGCGCGCTGGAAGGGACGGCGAGGGATCCCACCCGCCCCGCGCGCTGGGAGGGACGGCGAGGGATCCCACCCGCCCCGCGCGCTGGAAGGGACGGCGAGGGATCCCACCCGCCCCGCGCGCTGGGAGGGACGGCGAGGGATCCCACCCGCCCCGCGCGCTGGAAGGGACGGCGAGGGATCCCACCCGCCCTGCGCGCTGGAAGTTCCACACGCGCAAGCTGCCACGGGAACCCCTCGCTGTCGCACAAGCACCCACTCGGTGCTCTTTGTACGATGCTCTCGTGTGACTGGCTCAAGAGACTCTCTTGGGAATTCAACTCTCTGTACGGGGAGGACAAAAGAGGGTTTCTCTGCCCCTGACACCCACTGGGACCAGCCAGGAAAGGGGCCGCTTTTCTTACACGCAACACCTGCCTCAGCCCTGACAACTCCCTACACCTAGTCAGGAGCGGCTCCAGGCAGTCTGCCTGCAACTGGCGCCCCAGGCGGAATGCGCGATCGGCGCCCCCGCCTCCATAGCCCTCAATGGCGTGACGTCATCGTTGGCAACTGCCAAGGTTTCCTACAAGCCCCTGCACCTCGTACACCGCTTCCGGGTAGCTGTGCATGAAGGGCTGCTGGTGGGGACTCTGCTGAGGGCTTGGAAGGGCCGAGCTGTCTGCACCTGTAATACTTCAGGGCTACTGTAACTACACTGAAAATGAGGACCTTTGGTATTGAAGAAAGCGAGCCCACCAGGACTGTCGGGTGACAGCCCATTGAAGGGGGCGGGGTTGCCGCTGGCCAATGGCGTAACGCATCGTGCTGTTTGCACTGCACAGCAGCCCAGTCGCTGGCAAAGCGCGGCGCGCCGGCTGGGACAGTAAAACACCATGTGCACTGCCCATGAACCCCGTCCGGCTCCGGGCTCATCCCCACGCTCTGCTTTGGCGTCAGGAAGCCGGTTCCGGCCACCCGAGGCTGTTACCTTGCCCAGTGCTGCCAGCAGCCGGAAGTCGATGGTTTGCCGATGCCGCAGGATGCGGAGAATCCCGTCCAGGTACACCTGGTCCTTGCTGAAACAGCCTGCAAGAGGAAGGGGCATTGTGGGATCCAACACGCAGGCGGCTGCGGGCCTAACTCTCCTCCCTCCCTGCGGCGAGTCAGCGGACGTGTCCGCACCTGGCGCACAGCTCACGGGCCAGACTCACCCTGCCTCTCCCACACAAAGCCTAGTGTAGCCGCAGCGGCACAGCAGTGGAGAGCAGTGGCCCAGGCTACCGCCCAGCCCCCAGGGGTCTGTCGCATGCGGCTCCCGCCTGGAACGCCCTGCTTGACGAGAGCTACCGTATGTCCACCCCAGCTCGGCCAGCACCCCCACTAAGTGTAGACAGCCCGTGGAGTTAGAGCGGGAAATAGCTGGTGTGATGGCAGAAGCAAGTCCAATGGGCTGGGGTCAGTTCCTGGACCAGCTGTCCCCAATCTATGTATGAGCCCAAAAAAGGGGAGGAAAGCGAGGGGAGGGAAGCTGAAGCTCTCTGTAAACACGGGTTCCCTGGGTCAGTCTGCAGGTTAGGGGCTCGGAGAAGCTGGAAGATCTGGATTGCTTTAGATCAGTGGTTCACACCTGTAGTCCAGGGACCCTGGGGCCTCTGCAGACCAGTCTAAGGCTTCCAAGGGGCCCGCACCTCCATTGGAAATGATTTTTGGGGTCCACACATTTTAAAAAGGGTTGAAACCTGCCTTTGGGGCTCTGTGATGTGCTCAGCCGGTCTCTGTGGACAACACAAGTCTGTAAGTACAGTCCAGGTTTTCCCCAGCAGCGTTAGGAAAACAGCCCTCTAAAGCCTACGCCTACAAGTCCCGCTCCCGCCTCTGAACATGTCGCCAAGTCTTCCCATCTGCACCGCGTCGGAGACGCGCCGTATTGCAGGAGGTGGCCATCGGATCTCGACTCGGCGGCAACTTCTGGTTTCTAACGGCGCTGTCCCAGCTTCGTGTGCGCGGTTCTCACAGAGACGGAGGAGGAAACCCGCAGGCTACCAAGGAGCGCTGCCTTAGTTCTTAGACTAGATCTACCCTTGGAGAGGAGATTAGGCCCAGGCCAGACCAGCTGCCCGAAGGCCATTCCTGTCTGAGAGCCTCGGCACCGGCTCACGGCTACACTTGATTTTTGGTGCGTTGTCTGGGTAAGAACAACCGCGAGGACGTCTCCTTGAGCTGGGAGTCACACCCTTGGCTCCCACATGTAGACGCACCCTCAGTAGAGACCCCCAAGCCAATCCCAAACCCCCGAGGGTCGAAGCAGGCTGCTCCCGAAGGCAGAGCGCCCTGACTCACCCCACCTTGCTCTACGCCAGCTCTTTGCCGGGAGGCCTGCATTGCCCGCTTCCAGACGAGCCCCCAGGCCTGCTGGCAGGGCCCCTGGGTTGATTTCAAGTGAGAGCTGGGAATGGGGAGAGTTTTCAGTACACACAAGGGACGCACTAGTACGGGGCTCTTCCAGCTAGTACATAAATGCAGAACCAAAGCCACAGGCTGGAAGTTGAACCTTGATGACGGTGCGTAACCACTGGAAAAGCTGACTTACGAGGGGCGGGGGGGTTCTCCCTCACCTGGAGTCCTTAAACGAAGGCAGGGCAAGCCGCTCACAGGTATTCCAGCGCCTGGCTCCCAGCGCAACCAACGGGAGTCAGGCACCTGTGGGCCGGGGCCCTGGGGGATTTACCAAAGCACCTAGGAGTTTGGCACCCAGCTACCACTGGCGGTTTCCTGAAGGCGCTGGGGCTGCTGTGGGGACCCCAGGTGATGGTCTCCAGCTGCAGGAGGCTCTGCGTGGCCCACGAGCCGCACAGGGCCCTCGGTGGTCCCGGTGGGGGCCTGCCACGGTGCGGAGGGTAGGTGGAAGAGCCTCGGAGGCGCATGCCGGACGGGTGCTCCGTCTGGGATGGCTGGGAGCCGAGATGCTGCCGGAAAAGCCCTGCACGTGCCCGGGGCCGCAGCACAAGGCCAGGCTGAGGCACAGGGAGGGTTGGGGAGCTGTACACGGCGGGCTCCGTAGCCCACCTTCCCCTAGTCGGTGCCTCTGTTGCCCCGCTAGGCAGCCAGTTCCTCCCCGCCAAACGGGGCCTGAGGCCTTAAAGGGGCAGTGTCACCTCAAGATCCCCTCCCCCCGGCCAGGCTCCCTACGGCCTCCCCCTTCCCCGGCCACATGAGCTCAGGGTAGAAAGGAGCCAGACTCCCCCAGCCAGAGCAGGGCCCAGCTGTGGCAGCATCGTGCCCAGCAGCCTTGTAAAGTTCCCCTGCTGGACCCTGCACTGGTGGGTGCCTGCACCATCCTCCTCCAGCCCTGCCCCCGTGCTCACCTCCCTGGGTAGCTGATCCCCAGCCAAACCGCGGTGCCCCACACCCAGCCCTGCCCCACACACACGAGCCCCTCTGTGCTCAGACGAGACAGGCCGGGCGTAGGGCAGGAAAACAAGCGGCCGATGCCTGGGAGCAGACCCCGGGGCTCCCCCACCGCGGCTCCGGGCCTACCTGGCTGCGAGGTGTCCGCCTGGCCTCGCTTGGCCCGCACGCAGTACTCCCACCGCACTCGGGCGTCCTGGACGAAGCGCTCCAGGTGCTGGAAGAGCGCGCTGAAGGACAGGCGGCTGGCCTGGTGCACGGTGTAGTAGAGCAGCGCGGCCCGCCACAGGAAGGGCTGCTTGCGGAAAAGGACGCTGTGCAGGCTGGCCAGGCCTTCTTCGGTGGGGTTAGCGGGCTTCAGGCCGTACCGCTTACGGCCCTGCGCGCTGTGCCATGGCTGGCGGGCGTTGTTCACGCCCCGGATGTAATGGGTGCCTAAAGGCGACGAGAGAGAGAGAGAAATCAGCCAGTGCCCCACGCACCACGCACTGGGACGAAGACATCGGGAATACGGGAGGGAGTCAGTCTCCACAGTGACAGGACACGCAAACCCCCTGACACACACCACAGCTGCCCTTTCAGCAGACACGCGGCTAACAAACGCTTGTCTCTCTTGCCACGCCGGTCCAATAAACGATACCCCCCGTCTCCCTGACCGAACCGCTGCCTTGCTTTCTCCTGCAGGGCTAAGCAGCACAGCAGTTATTAGCTACTGGGGATGGGAGAGGCTAAGCGGTCAGCATCACCCGTAACGAGGGCTGCCCCAGCCCTGCCCGGACAGGGCGCCTCGGGGCGTCCGCAGCAGCCTCTGAACACAGTGACCTGGGCACCCTGGCAGCAGGGGGAGGAGACCTGGCACAGCCCCTGCCTGTGACGCACCCGGGCCTGCCGTGGCCAGGGCTGGGCTACAGCGGCCCTGTCTGCGGTGGGGTTGGCTGGAGCGGCCCCCCTGCCCACTCCCCCTTTCATCGGTTAACCAGCGTGTCGAAGCAGGAAAGCAATGGAACGGGAGCTGACATCCCTACTGGCTGTGCTCTAGGACTCGTGGCAGGGGGCTGGAATAATCCTCCATGAACCCTCTGAAATCTAAACTGTCCCCCCGCCCCCCAGTGCCAGATGGCTTCACCACTGAGTTTCATGCAGTTCAGCAACTCGACATGACCAGCCCTCCCATGGGCCTTGCTCTAGAGCCCCCTGCCCCTGCTCGGACACGGGCTGGCCCTGGCTCCCTTCCAACGTGCGTCTCCTCCTTGCTCATCACGCCTCTCCTGCCCAGCCCTGGAAAAGCACCGCCTGGCTCGGGACCCTTCTGGCGGAAAGCTCTGAGCGGGGCCCAGACCTCGGCTCAGCAGCCTCCTAGCCTGGGAGAGGCTCAGCTCCTCGTGGGGAAATCCCGCCAGGGCCCTGCTAAGACCCCTGCCTTCTTCAGAAAGCAGGAGGACTGACCGCCGCCAGGAAATCGTAGGAAGCCTGTCTGCAGCGCTCCGCTCCTCGTGACCCTGCGACCGTGAAAATCAAGCCAAGCCCCTCGCGCGCCTAGCAAGCCAGCCGTTCCTCTCCGAGACGCCCTGCCAATTCCAGCCACGCCAGCGCAGCGAGCAAAACTACCCTCTCCCAGGCAACCAGCGTGGTTACCGCGGCCTTGCAGCCCGCTAAGGTGGAGGAGGGCCACTGGTGCGGCCTGCTCACCGGCGTAGGTTGCCCATCGCTGTGTAGCTACACAGCCGGCAAAGGCATGTCTTGGGGTTTGGAACGGGTCCCATACGAAGAGAGATTAAAGAGACGGGGACTTTTCAGCTTAGAAAAGAGAAGACTGGGGGGGATAGGACAGAGGTCTATAAAATCCTGAGTGGTGGGGAGAAAGTGAATAAGGAAAAGTGATTTACTTCTTCCCACAATGTAAGAACTAGGGGTCACCCAATGAAATGAAAAGGCAACAGGTTTCAAACAAACCAAAGGAAGTTTTTTCTTTACTCAGTGCACAGTCAACCTGTGGAACTCCTCGCCGGAGGAGGTGGTGAAGGCTAGAACATGAACAGGGTTCAAAAAAGAGCTAGACAGATTCGTGGAGGTTGGGTCCATCGATGGCTGTTAGCCAGGCTGGGTAGGAACGGTGTCCCTGGTCCCTGTTTGTCGGGAGGTGGGTGACAGGGGAGGGACCATGTGAGAATTGCCTGTTGGGTTCCCTCCCTCTGGGGAACCTGGCATTGGCCGCTGTGGGCAGCCAGGATACCGGTCTGACCCAGTCTGGCCGTTCTGATGGTCACCTGTAGTATACTGGCACACCACTAGGTGGCACTGTGCAAATTACCGTAATTATACTAGCCTCCGTCCCCGGAAGGGCACTGAAGGGTTTAACAGTGGACACGGCAGGGGCGTATAATGTAGCAGTGTCGCGAGCCCACCTTGGCACAGATGCATGTGACGGCCTGTGGCAGTGAGGCTTGCGGGGCTAGGGCCAGCTGGGCAGCCGTTCTGTGGACCAGGCAGACCGGCCCCGCTCGCTAGGTAGCCGAAGCCTGGGGGTTTCTATCCCTCCCGAAACACTGCGTCCTTTGCCTGGCCCAACACGAGGGGCTCTGTTGCTAGCTCCTGTGGGGATGACCTTGCTCCCTGGTTCCCTCCCACCTGGGGCAGCGACCGTCCTAGGGCACCTGACTGCCTGGGGGCCTCTGCCTGGAATGGACAAGGACCCCCAGGGGCGGAAGTCGGTTGGAACAGGGAGGCTGGAGAGCAGGGGAGGAAGACGGGGTAACTTTTTGGGTTTCAGCCCTGAGCAGTGAGGGGCTGGGTCCCAGCCTTTCCCGTAACCTGGGTGCGGTGACTGCTCTGCCGCTGTGGCTCCCAGCCCAGCACGCCCCGAGGGTCTGTGCGCAGCCCGGCCCCGGCTCGACGCGCTGAGCCCAGCAGCCTGCCCCCCGGTCTCCTCCGACCTCGGTCACTCGTTGCAGGGTGACCCGAGCACATCCCCACAGTCTGCCCGGCCGTGTCCAGCCCTCTTGGAGAGGGAGTCGGGTACGTCTCTGCCTGGCTCGGCCAGGATGAGAAGCCAAACGGCCTCGTTTGCAGGAGGACACAGGCCCCAGGCAAACGGGGTCGCCAGCACACAGAAGGGAACATTCGTTCTCTAGCGGCCGAGCCACAGACCGGGCGCCAGGCAGTTTTCTCCCCAGTCGGTCCTTGCCCCGCATGGCTGAGCGGACCCTGTGCCGGGGTCACCACTGCTCAGTTCCTGGGTCTCCGCAGGTGTCGGGATAAGTTCTAGTCCCAGATGAACGGCCATTTTGCAATGAAAAAAATGTCCCAGGTGCAAAATTCAGAGCAGTTTTTCGTGGCCCATGTTGGCCTGCTGCCCTGAACAACCTCTGGGGAGTCCCTGGATGGCGCCAACGCCTCGCCCCAGCTCAAAGGGGTGCTGGCATTCAGTCTGGCTGGGCTCTGCAAAGCCTGACCCCCTTTGGTTCCTCCTCCCTCCCCTCGTCGTGCTCCAAGTTCTGGGGGTTACTTCCGGGGGGAGACTCCAGGGGCCTCCAGAGCCAGCGCAAGGGGACAGCCACCGGCTGTGACCTTGCTGCTCCTTTTTAGTCCCTTTCAATAGCAGGAGCAGGGGCTCCCGATGGGTTGCTGCCTGGCCCAACACCCGCCCCGTACCCGCCGCCCGGCTCTGACCTATTTCGTGGCGCAGCATGCCCTCCAGCCAGTACTGCCGGGCTCCGGACAGGTTGATCGCCAGGGTGGGCCGGCTGTTCTCCACCATCATCACGGCTTGGGACAGCAGGTCCTCTGTCAGCTGAACCACCACCTGGGGGCAGACGGAGAACGAGGGTCAGAGGGTGACGCGGCTGTGGGCACCACCGGCAGCCCCGTGAGCTCCTGGCTGATACTGGGCCCTCCCCTGTCAACTTGTCTGGGGACCATTTCGAGACGAAGCTTTGTCACCTGCTCCGTTCGCCCACGGAGCAGGGCGCAGGCATCGGCCCACGGCTCTGAGGGCTGGCAGAGGAACAGACCCAGACTCTGCCGTCTGAACAGGGCCAGGGAAGCCAAACGGCGTTACCTCCTGGGCGGGCCGGAAGGACCCTTGGGTCACTACAGCTCGGTCACTCGGACTCTGCATGGGAACGCTTTCCAGGCGCACGCTGGCCTGCTTCCCCTCGCGCCCTCGGCCTAGTCAGTGCGTGGCTAGAGAGCGTGTTCCAGGCGCTGTCTTTGGGGAGAGCTCTAGGTACCAGCTTATCTGGGGTGGGCGTGACTGGTCTCTTGGGACAGGCAGCATCCTGAGGTGACCGTTTATCATGCAGTCCAGCCTGGGGAGTCTCGGGGGCCGGTCGAAGACGCCCTGGTATAGAGATCCCGGAGCTGCCGTGTGGTCTGGGCTGGGTGAAATCGAACCCACCGCCCGGTAATCGAATGGAGCAGCGCTGCAGGGAGGAAATCCCGCAGAACCCGCCTCTGAGCCATCAGTGGTGCAGCCAGGCCGGGGCAAGGGGGTGGGCCTGGGGCAATGTTGGGGCCACCTCTCCCGCCCTCCAGCTGGCCCAGGGGCAGGAGGGACAGCGAGACTGCCCAGGGCCCCACGGGCACCCCCTGCTGGGGAGCAGGAGCAGGGTGTGGGGATTGTCTTGCGACACCCCCCACTCTGGGTGCTCTGAGCGGGGCAGGACGTGGGGGCCTGCCCCATTCCAACTGGTGCTCCCAGTGGGGTGCTGGGTCAGGGCCTGCCCTGCTCTGGCTGCCCGATGCTCCTAGCGGGCACTGGGGCTCGCCCCGGCTCCAGCCTCCTAGCAGGATCAGGGGCCTACAAGCCCCAACTCCGCTCCCTGGCAGGAACGCCGGGTGATGGAACAGTGCTAGCTCCCAACTCCATTCTCCGGGCCTGGCTGGCACACCGGGCGGAGAGGGGCAAGGCCCTGTGTCCAGGTGGGAGCAGAGCCAGGACTGAGAGGTGAGGGGCTGGGCTGGATCCTGGGTGGGTGAGCCATGGCCCACACAGGCCCGTCCCGGCTACGCCCCTGCTACCTAGAAAGGAGGTGACTCCAATGGAAATTCAGAAGCGTGAAATCCCCGCAAGGAAACCTTTTAAAAACACCGCGCTAGAAACAGACACGATACCCGCAGCCCAAATAAAATAAAAACAAACCCTCCGCCAAGGCTGAACGCCCCAGCAAAAGAAGTTTGTGGCAAAACGACGCCCTTTCCAAACGGGCAGCCAACTCTCCCGGGGGGAGCCAGCAAAGGACACAAACTCTAGCCTGTGCAGCCCACGCAGGAAGTCTACCAAACCCATCCTGGGACCCGGGCACCTGCGGTGCTAACGGAGCACTGCGAGAAGAGCAGGTGGCTGCAGAGAAGCTAAACACATTCTTTGCACCAATCTTCACAGCACAGGGGCCGAGGGAGAGTCCCACGACTGAGCCAGCCTTTTTAGGTAACACGTTAAATCCCCAGGCTCAAATTAAATGAGCTAAGACATAAGGAGCAACAGGAAAACTGCCTACCAACGGGTTAAGCAAGAGGAAGATGCAGGACAGGGTAGGCCCAACGAGGGGAGAAAGAGAGTAGCAGAAAATGAGGACACGGCAGAAGCGCGAACATCACGTGTGTGTTGCGGTTTTTGCCAAAAACGTTAGTAACGACTGGACAGCGAGGTAGGATCTGAGGCTACGTTGGAGAAAGGACACGTTCAGAATTACAGACAAGAGAGCAGTCTTCAAATGGGTAGGGCCTGTCTAGAATACCAAGGAGCTGACGGAGGAGCTAGCTGAACTGGACGCAGATTTTCTTCCAAATCTCAGGGAAGACGGACAAGACTCCAGGGGTCTGGAAGAGGGGAAATATGGTGCCACGCTATAAAAAGGGGAATCAGGGCAACCCAGGGAATTACAGACCAGCCAGCTTAACTTCTGTGTCCGGAAATAATGGAGCAGATAATGGAGCACTCAGTTTGCAAACATCTGGAAGACAATAAGGTGATAAGTAACAGTCAGCATGGATTTGTCCAGAGCAAATCCCATCAAACCAAACTAATAGCTTTCTTTTTCAGAGGGGGAGCCGAGTTAGTCTGTAACTGGAAGAACTTCAAAACCAACACACAATCCTGCAGGATCTACCGGTTTTGTGAGTCTTTAAGGTGCTGCAAGACTGTGTGTTGGTTTTGAAGTTTCTCCAGATTTCTTTCTAACTTACTCACTTTCAGAAAAAGGGTTCTTCCTCGTAGAAAGAGGATTACCAACGCTGGTAAAGCCCCTCTGCTCTTTTGACTTACTCTAGAAAGAATGCGATTGCAGTGTGGACGTAACTCCGGTTTTGTCGGAAAAAGAGCCGTTTTTCCAACAAAACTCTGTAGTGTAGACATACCCTAAGGTGCCACAAGACCGCTCGTTTTTAAAGACACAGGCTAACCCGGCCAGCCCTCTGAGATGGTCCGCATTATAGCCCTGCTGCTGACTCCTGTTTGAGCTGCTTCTAGCTTACATCAGGCTTCACAAACAATAGTAAAATCACCTCCTAAGGCCAGAATTCTCCTGTTCAGAGCCAAGCCTTTTGGTCTTTGTTTTGCAGTGAGGAGGGGAGCTGCAGCCAAAGTCCAAGTGCCCTGGACTTGCAGCGTTATTGCAAACAACTCCCTTCCCTGCTCTGCCGTGCCTCAGTTTCCCACTCTACAAACAGAGTGTGATGACACATCTACAAAATACTCTGGGAGCTGGGAGTGAAGGGTGCTGTGTCCCCAAAGGAGGAAGGGTCATTCAGACTTTGCAGCAACAGGAATGGATTCTGCACAAAGGAGATTCTTTTAATGGGATTCGGTGGCTTTCTCATCTTTAGTGGCCGCAGCGCTTTTGTCGTTTTCAGAACGCTCGTGCCAGGTGACAGAAGCTGCTACAGCTGGTCAACCAGCTTTTGGATTCAAGACTTTTAACCAGTGCTTGTGTCTGGGGTTAAAGCAGAATTTCTCTCCTAGAAAGACTCACAGATTTCCTTCACTCCAAACAGAACACATCGGAGCACAGGAGGGATACGCCACAGCGGGCCGTGAGAGGCGCAGCCACGAAAGAAGTCGTCCTGGAGGACTGTATTTTCCAAGGAAGAGCCTGCCCTAACTTCTGACTTACTGAGGGACAATCTCCACTCACGGATCTATTTGCATTCCACTGCCAACGCTCTGTAACGCTTTCCCGGAGCGGGGTACCCGAATACTTGACTGCGAAGAGCCAAACAGTTTAGTCAAACTCGCCCGCCTACACCTTGGTTCGTGTGGATTATAATATCCCATGAGCCTTCTGCAAAACTGCGTAGAAGATCCAAGAACGACACCCGGCAGGACAGAGCCTGTCTCGGCCTGGGAGCATTCGCGTCAATCACATTTTGAATCTGCGCTTTCTCTCTCATTCCCTGGGCATGCGACAGTCCCAAACCTGCAGCCTCCCCGCCACTCGCCTGCCCCAGGCAGGGACAGCTGTCTGGAGCCTCCCTTCTATTGATACTTCTACCCCTCATGGTCTCCCACTGCCAAATGGCAAAGGGTTCCCTGTTCCGAAACAGAAACTCCTGACAAGCCTTGCAACAGCGTTGCCCCAGCGCACAGCGCTCATGGGGGTCCCCTCGCCAGAATACCATTGACAAAGATGTACAGGTTGAACCTCCCTGGTCCGGCACCATAGGTACCTGACCAAGGAATTTGCCAGATTGGGGGGGGGGTCAATGCACCGGGGTGTCACTTTTCCTCCTGACCACCCCGCTGCTGCATGGGACAACCCCCATGTGGGGGCTCCAACCCCCTGGCTCTGCTGCCACCCAGGGCTCTTTTTCTCTGCGGCTTTGCTGCCACTCGGGAGGGGGGACTCAACCCTCTGCCCAGAAGCCCCATGCCGGAGCTCTGCACAACAGCCCCGCTGCAGCTCAGGACTCCGCACTCCGCCTGCCCTAAGTCTGGCAACGCTCCTGGTCCCATGGGTCACCCCGACGATGCCAGGCCAGGGGTGTTGCCGGACTAGGGAAGCCAGGATGATGGTGTCACCCTGTACCATGTGAGACATTTCGTGTGCATGTGTGATAGCTCAGTGGTTTGAGCATTGGCCTGCTAAACCTGGGGTTGTGAGTTCAATCCTTCAGGGGGCCATTTAAGGAGCAGGGCAAATCTGTCAGGGATGGTACTGGGTCCTCCTGCCATGAGGGCAGAGGGCTGGACTCGATGATCTCTCAAGAGCCCTTCCAGGCCTATGAGATAGGTATAGCTCCATTTGTCACAGGTAAACAAAGAACTGTCAATCTGGGGGGGGGGGGTGAAACAACAAATTTCAAGGCCTATGAGAAGGCAAAAGGGCAACCCTGAAGAAGGAATGGGAGAGTGCGAGTACATTCATGAAAGCAGGACCCCAACCCGCCCTGGGGGTAAGCACGGTGAATGACTCATAGACGAGAGCAGAGGGCTGGTAAGATTAATGTGAGTCTCTAGAAAGCAGGCATGGGTTTTGTTTTACATGCAACCTTTGTTTTCCATTAGCCTGAATAGCGCTGAACTCATTATCTTTACTTAAAAACCTCACGACTGTTCTCAGAATAAACACACTAGAAGATTGACCAGGTGTTGCTCGGGTCCTTAACTCAAATTAGTTTTGTTTTTCTTCATTTAAATCTTTGTTCTGGGGTTGGACTGGGAAGAGAGGACAACCCCGACCCTCTCTCACTGCAGCAGCTTGGGGCCAGGTGAGAAGCATCCGTCCATGGCTGTGGGCACAGCCAAAGGAAGGGTGCATGTCCCTCGGTTGGGAGACAGCCACGCAAAGACAAACTCTGAAATACATAGTATGTAGCTTTCCCTTGCCCCCTGCTGGCCTAACGGGGTTATAGCTGTCCTGGTCCACATCTCTGGCTCCTTGCTGCCCCCCTGTGGTCATTCTGCGGTACAACTGTCCTCCTACCAGACCCCCATCCTTCTTTTCCATTTTATGAGCAACAGTCAAATTCTGGGCACAACCAAACCCCGACCTTGCTTCAGGTTATGAAAGAGGAAGCTGCCTACTCTTACTGGTTAAGAGGAGTTTTTGAACAAACAGACTCACGGAGAGATGGACAGACACACAGTTTCTAAAGTAAATAGCAGATCGTGGCTGTGCGTTGGGTAAGGAAATGAACTAGAGAGGCAAAATTGTTGCGTCGACTAATGGCAATTTATTGGCAACCCCATGCTGAACAAGCAGTGGTCTCACCGACGCTGCAACGGACAGGGAAATGGTAACAATAAAACAGATTCTGCTGAGAAGAACCAACAGAAACCCCCCCGGGGTGCCCCAAAACAGCCGTGTCCAGTGGCGCAGTAGGTCAACTCTGCTCTGTGGATTGCAGGGACGGCTGGCATTGCTGGCACTTCCCGTTACGGTGGCCGGATTTTCCCCTTAAAAATCCCCTCTCCACTGGTTTTACAATGGGGTGATGCTTTTCCAGTTGAAAGTCAAAGCTTGCCAGGGCCACAGTCCTTAGTGAGGAGAGGCGCCTCTCAGTTTTCCACCGAAAATCAACTTCTATTCAGCTGAGCTACACGGGGACAACGATATTTCGCACATGGGCTCCGCCTGCCCCAGGAGTCTGCATGTCACGGCAAAGCAGCGCTGCACAGCACAGCCATGTGGAACGCCAAGTGCTACACAAAACACTGCAAGCCAGCTGCCAGTCAGCGTGCAAGGGTGTACGGGAGACGGGAGAGCTCCACTAGGAGTTTGAGGTGCCAACGGAAGGAAACGGCACTCTGTACGGGTACGTCTACACAGCAACATTACAGTGCATCTACACAGCAAGCAGTTATTTCGAAATAGTGTCGAAATATTGTCAAGCTGGAGGATGTCTTACTCCGACTCCTATAACCCTCATTGTATGAGGAGTAAGGGAAGTCAGAGGAAGAGGGCTCTGTTTCAAAATAAATGCTGTGTAAACACTCCCAATTTCGAAATAAGCTACGCAACTGACGTAACTCGATTTGCATAGCTTAGTTCCAGTTAAGCCCTGCTGTGCAGATGCACCGTAGGAGCACTGTCTTAACCAACAAGATATTTTGAGATGAATTCCAACCCTCGCTTGCTTTCTGACTTCTTGTGGTGGTCTGGTCAAACTGTGAAGATAACAGAACCTTGAGGTTACAAAGTGGAACTCTCAAAAGTTTGGAAACGCCGACGTTAAGGTTGTCCACATAACCTTAACTCTGACCCATGTGTACATGTGCATTGTCTTACTCCAATGCAGCCTTTAATTAACAATCACATATGATTTTTTTCCCCGCCGTGCTGGATTGGTCTTAGGGAATGAGTCTTGTTCCAATCCAAATGTGTGCAAAACTGAAGTAAAACCATTAACGACAATGAACTTCAAATCCGCGCTAGTCTGGCAGCAGAAGCTGCTTCAGGGAGAGCGCCCGCTCACCAGGCTGGGCTGGACTCATAACAGAATAAACGTCATCCACTGCAGAACGAGAGTGAAAACCGGGCCCTGGACCTTGCCGAGAGGAAAGGGCTGGCTTGGCCACACGTCTTGAGGGTGCATCTCGACCTGTATTTCTGCCCTGCTGCGTTATTCAAAACCAGATGTAGCAACTCCCTTCTTACACTGCCCAGGGTTCAACCCCCACTCCGACGCAGTGTCTCAGGACAGCTGGTTAAGCACATGCTTAACGTCAAACATGTGCAACGGGACTTTGTGTGTATCCCAGCATGCTCTCCTGAATGAAAGGATGGTCCCGTAAGAAGAGCAGCATGTTGTCAGACAGGTAAAGACTGCGTGATCACCCTCTGCATGTCGTCACTGCCACCTGTTAGCTGGCTGTCAAACACTCCCCCGGGGGCGAGTGGACAGTTCGGCTGGGGCAGTGTTTCAAAGTGTGCAGGCAAGACGGAGGGCAGTGAGGGTCAGAGCCAGGTGACAATACCTACGCCCAAGGGGGCCGTGTTAAGCGTGCACGTGCAAACATCATGTAGCCATTTCCTGATTGTTAAGGGATTCGCTTTGCAACCTTAATGGCGTGTAACCAAGTTGCCATTCTAGACGATGATGCGGGTCTCCTGCCAGGTCCGTGCGACAGCGAGGAGGTGAGCAACGCAGCACGCTGCTGCCTGGGGCTGAGGTCGAGGTAGGATGGGCCAGAGTGAAGTGGAATGTTCTCCTGCTGCCTATGCAGGGATGTGCTTCTTCACTGGCAGCAGGAGTGCGGCCTTCCAAGGAAACGTGGTGCTTGCGGTGCAGCTGTGGACTCTCCTAGCCTGCATTCCTGCCCAGCTGGCGGCCAGCGCCCCTGCCCAGACATACACCGTATCTGCTCAGTAGGGGGCACTGAACATGACGCTTTCTCATCAGCCTGTGGATCTCCATCGTCAGGCCCTCAACAAATGCACCATCCTCCGCAGGCCTGGTGCAGGGAGGGGCTGGGCCTGGTGCACATCTGCTGTCTTGGCACTCGCAGCTGCCCCTGTTTGAAAGAAACAAGGAGTGTGGGATTTAGGGCACTAAGTCCTGGCAACATGCAGGAGAATGCAAAGCTCCCACCCCACAGAGAACTGCCTGCGGGTGCCTCTGGCGGAACGTGAGCTCACCTCCGGGCCGGTCTCTTTCCCTGCCGAATTCCCAGCCGCTGCTGTTCACACCTTTGCTGGGTCAAAAGGCGCGATACCGCCACAAGCCCCGGGCACGGCTGCAAATCCTGGGTGAGCCCAGGGTGGTTCTGGATGGCTGTGCGGGGAACAAGGAACCAAAGACGGACAACGTAGTAATTCTAACCGTGTCCCACCATCGTGCGGTTACTAGATCCTACGAGGGAAGGGAGCTGCTGGGAGCAACAGCACTAACGGGGAAGGGCTCCGCTCCCTGGGCAGCCCGAAGGGAAAGGGCAGGGCTAAGAAGCAGTTTAATCACCATGGCCCAGCCCTGCGCTGTCCACCTGCCAGAACAGCACGTCGCGGAGCCAAGCTCCACCTGCCGAGAGTCCCCAGCGCGGTGGCCAGGCTTGGAGCAGATGGCATTCGTCTGCACGGGGACAATTACCGCCGTAACTCGGCCGATGGAGTTAAAGCCCTGCAGATAGAGGCAGCGGGGGGGCAGTGCTTCGGAGCGGTAGCGCCGCACAGCTGAGCCAGAGATCAGCTATGCGGTGCTGCTGCTTTGAAACCCCAAGGCAGCGTTTCAAAGGGGCAGCCTCCGCACAGTTGTCTGCAGCTCAGCTGTGCGGCGCTGCCCCTTTAAAACGCTGAAGGGTGGAGCCCGGGGTCAGCTGGGGACTCCCCAGCTAACCGCGGGTTCCGAGCAGCATTTCCCCAGAACCTGGAGTCAGGGGTCACGTCCTTCAGAGACGAGCTGTGCTGCTCCCGCATATTGGAACGTGAATTACGTCTGAAAGGGAACGGTGAGCGCCGCTGAATGGGTTTCCGCCTGCAGTGCTTTCCAGCCCCCTTCCCTCTGAGTCGGAAGCTGCTTCTGTGCGCTCTGATGTCCAGCCCGTTCACGATTAGCTACAGACCCTCCTCCCACAGCAGTCTCCTGCAGCACTGTCACACTGGGATGGTCCTCCAGCACGGTGGCTCACTAGGCCTAGCTAGCAACTGATGTTAACTGCAACCTCACAATGAAACACAGCACCCTGCCATCTCACACTGAGTGGGCCCTGGTGACTCAAGACCCGCTCTGTCTATGGCACGTGTGATACAGACAGTCGCAGCTACACCGGGGCCGGTTCTTGGGCTCAGACAAGCTGTGGGCAGTGCTGAACTCAGAGCGGGGAAGAGACAAAAGCAGCTTTCCGCCAGCTCGGTACGTGATCAATTCCAGGGTTGCTAGCGGGCAGAGTCTGACCCCCGGCACCAGTCAGGGCTGCTCTTATATGTCCTGCTTTGCAACGGCCCCAAAGGGGCTCTTCACCTGATGGCGATTCTGGTGCACAGCCACCTCTAGCCACGCTCGCCTCGCCTCCTGCATGTCTGCCCGGGGTGCCCAGCGGGGCCGAGAGGGCCAATGGGAACCGTGGATGTGTAAACGGGGGAATCTGAAGAAGCAAAAAGGAGATTATTATACTTTTGTGTTTGGCGCCGGTGCGGCCGCTGCCGGAATCCAGGGTTCAATTCTGGTGTCCCTAATTCAAGAAGGTTGAAAAACTAGAGAGGGGGGTCACAAGAAGGATGAAAGGGTAGGGAGCCTTGCCTCACAACAACGGAGACGGGGCTCTGTCCATTTAGAGTGAAGACCAAGGGAGACGAGATTACAGCCTCAGCCCCTACCTGGGAACCAGACATTGGAAAGCAGGCTCGTCAGTCTGCAGACAAAGGGATAACGAGGGTCGGAAGCGGAAGCCAGACAAACCCAGACTAGAAATTAAGACTCAAATGTTTACCAGCGAGAGTAATTGAGCATTGGAACAACTTACTGTGGTTTGGACTGGATTCTCCATCCCTGGAAATATCTGAATTACTGCGAGGTGTTTGATACCAGGAGTTGATTTTGGAATATTTACTGGACTCGGACAGGAATTAGTTTAGGGAACTTCTCTGGCCTGTGTTATGTTGGTCAAGGGAGACAATCAGAGCGATAGCCTTAAAAATCTGTGACCTTCTAGCCTTAAAAATCTGTGACCACTAGGCTAGGGTGTCAGGAGGGAGGGGCACAAAGCAGAGTTAACTACAGCGGCTGAATCCCCGGCAGGCCTTTTAGAGCAGCTTTCTGCTCCCTGCCTCGAATGGCGCTCGAGGTGGGCCAGCGTCAGCCACACTTGGTTACAGCTTTGGCTCCAATATTTAACACAAAGAGGTGCTGTGTAAACCAAGAGAAACGTGTTCCCTTTTACGCCCTTTGCATGCTTCCCTGAGAACTGGGTGTCGTCCACAAAGCGTGAAAACTCCGCTTGGTAGCACTGTGTTTTGGAAGCGGCAGGTCTGATTTATGTAGCCTCACTGCGGATGTCACTTTTACATCAAAACGGCTTGAGTCTTTCCTGTGTCACGCTCCTCGAACGGCTTGTGCTACCGTTACTTACGGTCTTCCTGGCTCTGAGGTGCTCAGACGTGAAAACCACTTTTTCCAGCTGCAGACACCAGAGCCACACAGAGAAGCCCCTTGGGGCTACCCTCGGTGACGCTCCTGCGGCCCAAAATTACACCAGATTTGTCTGCGGTCGCCGTGTGTCACAAACTCACACCTAGCTGGGTGTCTGCACTCACTGCTGGATTCGAAGAACCAGGGGTTCCCAAATTGCTCCCTCCCCATCAATATCTCTGTCTAATTTTGGCTTTGTCGGTAAACATCACCCTTCTGAGTCCAGCTCTTCCTTTCCCCTCTATCCCCACTGATGTTGCGCTAGCAGTCACTGCGGTGAAGATGCTCCGTGACGAGAAGAAGGCAATGATTACCTCTCCCACACAGCCCTCCTTCTGCATGTACTTCCGGATAATCGACCAGATCTGGCACTTGCTCAGCAGTCTCCCACCAGTGGCCACTTCAAAGTTCTCATAAGAGCCGTACTTCTCCAGGACGGCGTGGATGATCCCAGTTGCCTGCCACACACACACACACACACAAAAGAGAGTCAGCCTTTCCCCTAGGCACCCCTTGGATTCAAGGGCAGATCTCCCTTGAAGATTTCTTGATACCTTAAATGACTGATTCTTGGAGCAGCTGGTTTGGGAACCCACAAGGAGAGAGGCTATTCCTGATTTAGTCCTAAGTGGAGCACAGGATCTGGTTCGAGAGTCCAAGAGAACTTCTTGGAACTAGTAATCATAATGTAATAAAATGTAACATCCCTGTGGTAGGAAAAACACCTCAGCAGCCCAGTATCATTTCATTTCAGAAAGGGGAACTACACAAAAATGAGGAAGTCAGTTAAACAGAAATTAAAAGGTCCAGTGACAAAAGTAAATCCTTGCAAGCTGCATGGAAACTCTTCAAAGACACAATAATAGAGACCCAACTTAACTGTATACCCCAAATTAAAAAACGCAGTAAGAGAACCAAAAAAGTGCCACTGTGGCTTAACAACCAAGTAAAAGAAGCAGTGTCAGACAAAAAGACATCTTTTAAAAAGTGGAAGTCAAATCCTAGTGAGGAAAATAGAATGGCGCATAAACTTTGTCATATTAAGTGTAAAATGTAATGAGAAAAGCCAAAAAGGAGTTTGAAGAACAGCTAGGCAGAAACTCAAAAAGTAATAGCAAAATGTTTTTTAAGTACATCAGAAGAAGGACGCTGCTAAACAACCGGTGGGGGCCCTTGGACGATCGAGATGCTAAAGGAGCCCTCAAAGATGATAAAGTCATTGTGGAGAAGCTAAATGAACTCTTTGCTTCAGTCTTCATGGCTGAGGATATTGGGGAGATTCCCAAACCTGAGCCATTCTTTTTAGGTGACAAATCTAAAAGGAACTGTCCCAGATTGAGATGTCATTAGAGGAGGTTTTGGAACAAATAGATAAACTTAACAGTAACATGTCACTGGGACCAGACGGCATTCACCCAAGAGTTCTGAAAGAACTCAAAAGTGAAATTGCGGAACTATTAACTGTGTTTGTAACCTATCCTTTTAATCAGCTTCCGTACCTAATGACTGGAAGATAGCTAACGTGACGCCAATATTTAAAAAGGGCTAGAGGTGATCCTGGCAATTACAGACTGGTAAGTCTAACATCAGTGCTGGGCAAATTAGTTGAAACTCTAGTAAAGAATAAAATTGTCAGACACATAGATGAAAATAATTTGTTGGGGGAAAGTCAACATGGTTTCTGTAAAGGGAAATCATGCCTTACTAATTTGCTAGAGTTCTTTGAGGGGGTCAGCAAACATGCGGACAAAGGGGACCCAGTGGATATAGTGTACTTAGATTTCCAGAAAGCCTTTGACAAGGTCCCTCACCAAAGGTTCTTATTGCCTCTATATAAAAACATGATATGCCCACATCTTGAACACTGCGTACAGATGTGATTGCCTCATCTCCAAAAAGATATACCGGCATTGGAAAAAGTTCAGAAAAGGGCAACAAAAATGATTAGGGGTTTAGAACAGGTCTCATATGAAGAGAGATTAAAAAGACTTGGACTTTTCAGCTTAAAAAAGTGGAGACTAAGTGGGGATAAGACAGAGGTCTATAACATCATGACTGGCGTGGGAAAAGTGATTTACATATTCCCACAATATAAGAACTAGGGGTCACCCAATGAAATGAATAAGCAACAGGTTTAAAACAAACAAAAGGAAGTTTTTTCTTCACACATCACAGTCAACCTGTGGAACTCCTTGCGGGAGGATGTTGTGAAGGCTAGGACTTTAAAAGGGTTCAAAAAGAGCTAGATAGATTCATGGAGGTTAGGTCTATCAATGGCTATGAGCCACAATGGGTAGGAATGGTGTCCCTAGCTTCTGTTTCTCTGGAGGTGGGTGACAGGGGAGGGATTATGTGAGGATTACTTGTTGTGTTCTCTCCCTCTGGGGCATCTGGCATTGGCCACTGTCGGCAGACAGGATATTGGGCTAGATGGACCGTTAGTCTGACCCAGTCTGGCCGTTCTGATGTTCTCTCCCGCCCTACATCTTTTCATGAAAAATTTCCAAATCGCTCAGCTTCATCCTGCATTAGCGTGAAAACAAATGCAACTGCAAATGGAATTTTGTGGCAGGCAATACACAGAGACCCTCCTGATGGGTGGTACCTCCCCTTCCCTTCACAAGAGCATGACTGTTTAGTACCCTTCTGAACTGCTAGGCCTGAACCTTGGCAAAACCAACCTTGTAACAGCACTACCCTTGGAAGGAACAACATCACAGCTTCATAGCACAGACATCATTATTTAGACCCCTTCAAATGCTTCTCAGGTTATTTATGTCCAGTCACCGTCTTACTTTCCTGCTAGTTCCTAATAGCTTCCTGCTCCTCTCCTGAACTCAGTCAACTCATGCACATGGTGAACAATCCAGTCACTCAATATAGCCCTACAGTAAGTATTCAGATGTTGTTATGGGTCAGCCCCACACCCTTCATTGTAGATCTCAGAACACAGACACACACAAACAGCCTCACTACATCCACAGGGGAGATGATTTTGCCCCGGCACAGAGATTGATGGATCAGGTCTATTCACGCAGTGCTGGGGGTTCTGTTCCCAGCGCTGCCATACACTGTGCAAACCGCAGAGCAGCTGATGTTCAGAGTCTAATTTGGTTCCACGTATACGTCTACACTGCGTCGAAGCAAAAACACGCTCCTCTCTGTTTAGGCAGCTAACAAACAGATAGCTTTATTGATCAGTAAAGCAAAGTGAGCCAAACGTGGTCCCAGCAAAGCCGGGCCCAGTAAGGCTGGCTAATACAATCAATCTTAGTATTTTATATCCTTAACCAAACAAGTCTGACGTCAGGGCAAGAAATCAAAGCGAACTTCAAAGAAGAATTACTATCAGCAGAGAAAGAAACAGGTTAAAAGGGAGTTCGAGCTTCAGCTCAAAATAGTTCATTAACACATTCCAACAGCGCATCCCTCTGGCCTCTCCCCACCTCGGTGAAGGCCAGTTCACTCCCTCGTGCAGACACAAGAAACTGAAATGGCTTTTGTTATACAGAATGGCTTCTAGCTAAATATGAAATGGTTTCTACAACTGCAAAATACAACAGGTCTGAGCGCTGGGAGCCACTGACCTCGGTTTGCAAAGCACACACGAGGGGGATCTCCCACCATGCTAGGTCTCAGAGTTTGCTCTCCAGCCCAAGCGGGAACACCCGCATTGAGAAAATAGCCCCTGCAGCACCAGCCCCGTGAGCCCATGTCAGTGCACATGGACCCGAGGAACCCACCAGGGGCCTGATTTCTGGAAAGCGCCGCGTTACCCGCAACTCCAGCTGAAATCAATGGGAACTACAATTGCTCAGTAACTTTGGATGTTCAAATGTGATCATGTGGCTAATCGTATCGCTGGTACAATCTGTATCGACGATACGATTGGCCGATAAGCGCCTCTGCAGAGCCGCCACCGCGGCGGTAGCTCCAGAGGAGCCGACTCAAGCCGGGACGGAGCAGTCCTGGCATGGGCTGGCTCCAGAGCCACCAGCGCTGCGGCTCTGCATTTTGCATGTAGTAAGGACTGCTGGGCTCCCACTACGTTTAAAGGCAGAGGCGCAGCGACCAGCACAAACCGGGACTGCTCCGTCCCAGCTCGCACTGAGTCCTGCAGCCCCTGGCCACTGTGAACGAGGGTTGCTTGGCAGAAACAGCCCCTGTCCTCGGGGGGGCCCAGCTCCCCACTGGAACCCCTGCAGATAGGGGCTGCAGGAGGGGGAGGGGCTGAGGTGAGCACCCTGGAGATGGTGCTGAGGGGAACTGGCTTTTAACCTGGCTCCCCAGAGCACCAGCTCCTGTCCCCGACCTTGCTGCCCCTGAGGCCAGGAGCTAACCTCGCTGCAGCTCCCCTGCTTATCGACTAGTCAATGGGAAATCCATCGACTAGTCGATTAGTTGATTAAATAAAATTAAACATCCCTGACAGGTACTTCTTCTGCTGTTATATAGATCTCTCGGTTTCTGTTTTTTCTACTCCAATTCATCAGAGGAAGTGGGTTTTGCCCAAGAAAGCTCATGATTCTATATATTTTGGTTAGTCTCAAAGGGTATGTCTATACTACAGCACTAATTCGAACTAACTTAGTTCGAACTAGTTAATTCGAACTAAGCTAATTCGAATTAGCGCATCTAGACTTAAAAACTAGTTCGAATTAGCGTTTTGCTAATTCGAACTAGCATGTCCACACTGAGTGGACCCTGAACCGGGGTTAAGGATGGCCAGAAGCAGTGCCGGCAGGGCATCAGATTAGGACTTAGAGCGAGGAGCTGCTGTCTCAGGCTAGCCGAGGGCTGTGCTTAAAGGGACCCAACCCCCACCCCGGACAGGCAGTTCTCATGGGTTCCCCGCTTGCAAAGCAGTCCTGGCTTGGAGTGCCCTGAGTGCCCACACTGGGCACATCGCAGCACTTGGCCATCAGACCGGCTGCACTTGCCACAGGCTGCCATCTGGAGGTCCTGGGTCAATCAAGGGGCTTCAGGAGAGCTTCCATCCCGAGGAGCCCGCAGAGCCAGCCCAGTCCTCCCCATCGGGGGCTCGTACCCCATTCCTCCCTCACCTCCTTCCACTTACCCCTCCCTAGCCCCCCTTCCTGATGTACAAAATAAAGGACACGTGTGTTCAAAAATAGAAACTCTCTTTATTGAACAAAACTCGGGGAGACTGGGAAAAGGAGGTGGGAGAGGGGAAGAGAGAGGGTGGGAGAGGGGAGGGCAACTAAAATGATCAGGGGTTTGGAACAGGTCCCATATGAAGAGAGGCTAAAGAGACTGGGACTTTTCAGCTTAGAAAAGAGGAGACTGAGGGGGGATATGATAGAGGTCTATAAAAGCATGAGCGGTGTGGAGAGGGTGCATAAAGAAAAGTTCTTCATTAGTTCCCATAATAGAAGGACTAAAGGACACCAAATGAAATGAATGGGTAGCAGGCTTCAAACTAACAACAGAAAGTTCTTCTTCACAAAGCAAAGAGTCAACCTGTGGAACTCCTTGCTGCAGGAGGCTGTGAGGGCTAGAACTATAACAGAGTTTAAAGAGAAGTGAGATAAAGTCATGGAGGTTGGGTCCATGGAGTGGTATTAGCCAGGGGGTAGAAATGGTGTCCCTGGCCTGTCTGTGGAAGGCTGGAGATGGATGGCACGAGACAAATGGCTTGGTCATTGTCTTCGGTCCATCCCCTCCAGGGTCCCTAGGGTTGGCCGCTGTTGGCAGACAGGCTACTGGGCTAGATGGACCTTTGGTCTGACCCCGTACAGCCATTCTAAGCTCAGGGCTCAGGGTCGGGGGTCTCAGTGGACCACCTTGATTTTCATGCAAACCTGCTCCTGGGTGGCCAGGCTGGCAGTTCTCCTGCCCTAGACGGCCACTTTCCTGTGCCTAGTGCAGAGGTCGTGGATGAGGTCCACGATGTCTGCACTAGACCAGGCCGGTGCCCGCCTCTTGCGGACCTGGGCAGGCTCCCGGGAGCCGCCAGCCTGGTCCCGGGAAGAGGCGGAGGGCTGGGTGGCAGCGGGTGGCTGGCTCGAGCCGTGCCAGGTGCAGGGGCTGGCTGGGTGCTGGCAGGCTTGCACCTGGCACGGGCACCGTAGCCAGCCCGTGCCCCTTTAAGGGCTCCGGGGCCGGGAGGGGGGCAGAAGAATTTCCCTGGTGGTGCCCAGAGTGGCCACCAGGGAAAGCTGGGGAGGGCTAGCCTCCCACTAGTTCGAATTAAGGGGCTACACAGCCCTTAATTCGAACTAGTTAATTCAAACTAGGCGTTAGTCCTCGTGGAATGAAGTTTACCTAGTTCGAATTAAGCGCTCCGCTAGTTCAAATTAAGTTCGAACTAGCGGTTCGCGTGTGTAGCGCCTATCAAAGTTAATTCGAACTAACGTTTGTTAGTTCGAATTAACTTTGTAGTGTAGACATACCCTAAGGTGCCTCAGGACTACTAGTTGTTTTTAAAGTTACAGACTAACACAGCTACCCCTCTCAGATTTTTTACCAAATAGATCGGTTAGTCTGTATCTACAAAAACAAGGAGTCCCTGAGATACCTTAAAGACAGATCCCTCTGAGAGTTGTCAACATTTCAAGCAATTGCTTCTTGGAATAGCTGGTTTTAGAATAAGAGAGGTGAGGCTATTCTTTAATTAGTCCTAAGCAACACAGAGAACTTAATTTTTCTTGATTCTATCGCAGTGGCAATTATATTATTTAACTATTAGTAAAGTCAACATCCTCAGGGGATGGATCGTAAAAGTTTAGGAAGATGGACTATATCATCCTATTGACTAGCTGTGGCTCTTTTTTGAAGCCAAAAAGAAGGAATTCAAAAACCACGATTTGAGCATGAAAATGACTTCCTTCACCATAACCACAAGAGGCATGCAGCTCTCTCCCTGAAAAGCAGGCACGAGAAGAATAAACAATATGCTTAACTGGTGAAGGTGGAGAGGTTATCTAAGCCGAACAGGTTACTTTCTCACAGTGGAAATCCAGCCCAAGTGAAGCGACGGAAAAAGAGAACATAAATTATAACAGCTAAAATGGAAATTAAGAGGAATAACAGGGATTTTGCAGCAAACATCTAGATACATCAGAACAAGAAATTCTTGAAGTCTATTAGAAACAGAAAGTCTGGCTGACCACCAGAGCTAAATAATGCAATCAGGGGGCTAGAGACATCACAGACAAGATAAATGATTTATTTTGCATCAGTCTTCATCACAGGTGATGTTGGGGAGTTAACTTAATGTGTATTAGTTGAAAAAAATAGGTATCAAAAGAGGAGGTGCTGAAACACATATCAGAGAGCAGCAAGTCACTAGGACCAGACAGTGTTCCTCCAGGAATTTGGAATTTGCTTCAGAGTCACTACCAAAAATATGCAATATCCTAAAAACTAGCAGTTTATACCTAGACACTACATGTGCTACAAACATTATACCTTTTTGGCATTGGAAATGGTTCAGAGAAGGGCAACAAAAATGACGAGGGGTTTGGAACGAGTCCCATGTGAAGGGAGATTAAAAAGACTGGGACTTTTCAGCTTGGAAAAGAGGAGACTAAGAGGGGATAGGATAGAGGTCTATAAAATCATGACTGGTGTGGAACCAGTAAACAAGGAAAGGTTATTTACCTCTTCCCATAACATAGGAACTAGGGGTCACCAAATGAAATTAATAGGTAGCAAGTTTAAAACAAACAAAAGGAAGTTTGTCTTCACAAATCACAGTCAACCTGTGGAACTCCTTGCGAGAGGATGTTGTGAAGACCAGGGCTTTCACAGGATTCAAAAAAGAGCTAGATAGATTCATGGAGGTTAGGTCCATCAATGGCTGTTAGCCAGGCTGGGTAAGAATGGTGTTCCTAGCCTCTGTTTGTCTGTAAATGGGTGAGAGAAGAGTGATCACGTGATGATTACCTGTTGTGCTTACTCCCTCTGGGGCATCTGGCATTGGCCACTGTCAGCAGACAGGATAGTGGGCTGGACGGACCTTTGACTGACCCAGTACGGCCGTTCTTATGTTCTATCTTGAAAAACAGTACTGAAGAAGATCTTATGAATCACAGCTCTGGGAGCCTTATTTCTGTGCAAGGAAAACTGGTTAAAACTGCACTTCCAGAAAATTATAAAGCCGTATAAATAACATATGGTAGGGCTGGCACCGTTTCAGCTGCAAATGACAGTCTGCATCTCGCTAGTCTTACTATTGTTGTGCAGCAACACAATTGTGGAGAAAGGAGCAGTTTACAAGACACAAACAAATTCTGACAAAGCAGCAAATTACATAGCCATGAAGTGAGGGGCAACTGATCATGCTTAAGAACTTGGCAGAGCAACCAAGATTCTTGGGAGTAGGAACAGATGGTCGATTTTCAGTATTGAAAGTGATTACTAGGGTATCTCCAGGCTTTGTACTAGAACAGGTGTTTAATATTTATTTTCTGGACTAATGGGAGAGAGATGAGGTGGCTAACACTGCAGATAGGAAAGGTATATACACGAGTCTAGACTAGAAAATCCAGATTGAACTGGTCATTTAAAATTCAGTCTTACGATGCAAAGTAATGCTCAGTGGATGAAATTGTTTGAATGATTCGTACACTTGACCGGGTTGTAAGCGAATGGCAATCACCCAGGACAGAGACTCGTGTCTGAACGCAAACAGCTCAATCTGCAATAGCAGCCTAAACACGCAAACAAAGGAAATCAAAGGGAAGATCTCACAATGCTATCACATAGATCGACACTTCCTCTCCTGGCATTCTGTGCTTATTCTGGTCGCCCCATCACAAAGGTAGGGAAAGGACTAGAAGCTGAAAAGTTGTCTGTATAAGGAAGATAGAAAAGACTGGGCGCATCAGTTTAGAGAGAAGAGGAACAAGAGGTGTGGTAAAGAGATAACACAATGAGCAGGACACAGATGGTCTCAGCAGTTCCTATTTACTTTCTCACATGATAAAGGGACATGCAAGGAATTTTAAAGGCTATCTATACTCCAGACTTTACAAGGGCACACCTGTGCTGGTGCAGCCGCTTGGTGCCAATGGGAGAGAGCTCTTGCACTGGCACAATTAAACAATCCCCCAGGCGTGACGGTAGCTATGGCGGCTGGAAAGCATCTCCCCCTGACAAAGCGCTGTCCACACCAGCATTTTTGACGGCAAAGCTTATGTCTGTCAGGGGTGTGTTTTTTCACACCCCTGACCAGGGGTGTGTTTTTTCACACCCCGGACCGACAAAAGTTTTGCCAACAAAAGTGCTCAGGCAGACACAGTTAAAGGCAACATATTAAATAAAAAAATGACTTTGGAAAAACCCAGCATGTAGTCAATCTGTGGCACCCACTTCCACAAAAATATGATTGAGGCTAAGAGCTAGTATAAGATTCAAAAGATGATGAGAGGGACACTAACCACTTGGGCTTCATTAAAGATATTAACTGGTTAACGCACTACAATGGAAATTTTCCCCACCTTTGTTATTCGCATTAACACATATATTCTCTGGATTCTGTAATTTCCACCGCAACTCATCTGATGAAGTGGGTTTTACCCACAAAAGCTCATGATATAATACATCCATTAGTCTCTAAGGTGTCACAGGAATCCTTGTTTTTAAAGTTACAGATTAGCACGGCTACTCCTCTGAGACTAAGAATACCCACAGTTAGATCAGGATTAATAATATTTAGGGATCAAACCCATCGTGCTTCAGCCTACAGATCATCCGCTAACTGCTTTGAGTTGGGAAGAAATGTTTCTTGCGTGCAGATTACATAATTGTCTGTTATAGGATTTCTTCCACCTGCTTCCTGTGAAGTACCTCGAACTAGCCACTGTTTGCGACAGGATGGCAGACAAGATGGACTGATCCAGTACTACAATCCCTAAGAAGGAAGAATAGATTTCAGGACTGACTGGCTCCTAGACAGTGACTAAGAGACAGTGCGGGAAGAATTCCGAAGCCACAGCTACCCTCCTTTCACTAGGGCCTGGGAGGCCCTGAACCTTTTGGAGTTTTTACAGGTTACGAGTCATTCCAGGAACTATAGTTTGTAATTACATGTGTGCAACACAGTCACTTCTCTGCTGAATGCTTGCTCTGAAAGAAGCATGAATTCGGTTTCAGCTGCACTGAATATAAACTGTCAAATCCTCGTAAATCCAAGTGGCTGAACATTCTTTGCTCCAACTTATATACTCACTCCCCACGTGTGGTGCAGACCAAGCCTGGGAAATTTAAACCCATCAAGCGAAAGTTTCAGAAAGTCATGAGGAGCCGAACCAGGAGGCTAGGCTGGAAACTGTTCCCCTACCTTAACGAAAGCAGGTCACAACCATCAGCAGCTAGAATACTCACTGAGAAAAAGCGGCAGCGTTGAGGATGCTGCCACCCTGCTCTTAATATCATTCCCAAAAGACCTCAGAAAAAACAATCCCCAAACTGAGTACTTGGCATACAAACGCCAGGAGATGCACTGTTAGGCTACGTCTATACTGCGCTGTTTTGCACAAGAAATATGCAAATGAGGCGAAGCGTGGAATATCGCCGCGCCTCATTTGCTTAATTAATGAGCGGCTCCTTTTTGCACAAAACCCCCCTCTTGCTCAAGAGCCGTTCTTCCTGAAAAAAAGCAGAACGACTCTTGTGCAAAAGGGGGTTTCTGCACAAAAACGAGCTGTGTAGATGGCTCATTTTTGCACAAAAAGCGGCCGCCCATTTATGCAAATGAGGTGCGGCAATAGTCCACGCTTCACCTCATTAGCGTATTTCTTGCACAAAACAGCGCAGTATAGACGAAGCCTTAAGTGTTGCTTCACACACACACACACGACAAGCACATCCCTTCCAGGGATATTAAAATGCAGGTTTTTGGTAAATGTGTAACTGCTGAAATTCTCAGCAGTAACACGTTTACAAGCGGGAGGGTGGGTGGGAAATGTGGCTCCCCATACCGGCTCCCTGTGAGCATCAGCTCCTGCCCAGGCTAGTTGGTTAATTGTTTAAGCGTGCACACTACCACATCCCTACTCCCTTCCTGCTCTTCGGTGGACCATTCATTCTTTTGGGGACTGAGTATATCTGCTTAAACTAGGGATGTTAAAATGCGTGTAATTGAGTAACCGTGTAACCACTAAAAAAATTTCAGCAGTGATGTGGTTACATGCATGGGACGGCATGAATCAGAGGCAGCAGCACAGAGCGCGAGTGCGGGGAGGCAGCTTTCCAGGAGCCGGAGCACACGGGGAGCCGAATTTTAAGCCAGCTCTTCATGCATAACGGGAGCCTGTATCTAACTGTGAACATTAACCAATGAGCCAAGGGTTTAAACTACACAGAAATCATTGTAAGAATCCCCTAATGTATAGTCAGTCTTTAGCAGTGACTGTGCCACTGGAAACAGGAGAAGAGAGAGCTGGTTGTGTGCAGTGTGATCCATCACCCTGTAGCAATCACAACCCGCATCAAGTTAGGAATTCTTATGTGTTACTTGTATTGTCGCAGCTGATAAACAAGGGAACGCAGACAGACACATATCTTGCCACAGCACTCCTGCTGAAGGACTGACTACTGGGACTCCTTGAAACCACCCTCAAACTCTCACCACACAAAAGGCCAGCTTCCTCCAAGACACAATGAATTCCTCCACAAACTCCGCAACATGAACAGCCAGCCTTGCCACCACGGATACCGCTTCCCCACACACTAGCATCCCTCAAAATGACACTGTAGCTCAGTGTTTCTCACCCTGTGGTACGAGTACCTCAGGGGTACTTGAAAGAAGTTGGGGTGGGGGAACGTCAACACAACTGGCATTTGGAAAAAACAGAATTTTGTTTTAAGTTTTACAGCGCTTTATTATTTTTGTACTTTTTACACCCAAAACTTTCATTGCCCGTCCAGCTACAATTAAGTTGTTTAAACAAAGGTGTTACAATGGTAGAAAAAATGTGTGTGTGTCTGAAAACTGTAGGTACTGGGTGTACATATATATATATATATATTTATATATTTTTTTTTAAAAAGGGGTACTTTATTAAAAAAAAAAAGGTTGAGAAACACTGCCATAGCTGCCTGCCTCACATATTTACAAGACAATGGCCAACCCTCCAATATCCATCCCAGATACACGGCTGAACTCATCCGTTTCATCCTCACCCATAACAGTTTTGCAATCTCTTTGTCCAACCCATGCGAACAACCTTCTGTAACCCACTAATCCCTCTTTTGACTGCATCAGTATTAACAGGCCATGCTACCTTGAATGATTCCTTAAAATATGTGCTCACTGCTCATGCTAAGCAAGCTGTTCCACTGTGCTTTTAGCTGGGGAGCTCGGAGTCCCTTTCCCAGCTTTGAAGTGGGGGTCTGAGTGAACTCCAAAGCCCGCTCTCTCACCAACCGAAGCTAATCCGATAAAAGATAACCACCTCACCCAGCTTGTCTCTCTAGTATTCTAGGGCCAACACGGCTACAATTTTTACACGGCTTAATACAAGAGCTTTTCAAATTCCAAATTCAGGTCCTTTTGGGGATTGCGCTGGTTATTATTTGTGGTGCACGCTGAAGGAAGCGCCACAAATTCGAACCTAGCCCAGAACGGACATACCAACTTTCCAACCTACTCCAACTATCCGCAGATTTGAGAGAAGATTCAAAATTGTGCGTTAAACAAAAACATTGCAGCCTTAACTATGGAAGGATTAGCAGTTGCTCCATAAAACAAACTCAAACACAGCGTTAATGTTGTTCAAGGCACTCAAATTCTGAATTTGAGATGTTGGGCTCACACAGTTTCAAAGCCATGTACTTCCTTTTCCCCCATTATTGATTCTAACATACCAACACCTTTTCACAACGTATAATGTGAGGTAACAACAACTATGCATCCCTGTACAAGGGCATTCTGTGACAACACAGAGCCCCACAAGCTTGGAGATGGAAGAGAAGTATCTGAAATACAAAAACGAGGGCATCAGGAGTTATTCTATGGCATAGGCAGGCTTCTTAGTAGAAGCCCTTCAAATGAAGTCAATATTCCAGAAAACCAAAGGATTATTGAACTGGTACAGTATGTGACAGAATCCTGCACGCTAAGGGTATGTCTACACAGCAGCATTATTTTGGCATAACAAACGTTATTCCGAAATAACAGAGAACGTGTCTACACTACAAGCTTTTATTTCGAAATACTGTCGAGCTGGAGGACTTCTTACTCCGAATCCTGTAAGCCTCATTGCACGAGGAGCAAGGGAAGTCGGAGGAAGAGCGTTCTTCTTTCGACTTCCTGCTGTGTAGACAGCACCAAAAGCCGGCTAAGCTATTTAGATTTCAGCTACGTAAGTGACGTGGCTGAAGTTGTGTAGCTTAATTCGACTTTAGCCCTGCTGTGTAGACATACCCTAGGGAATTACTAAGAACATCATATCCTCCCCCTCCAATGCTGGAGGAGCATTATCCCCAGTTCCAGACCTTGCTGTACTTAGGGAAGGCTACCTCCTGGGTGTTGAACCAGCCTGCCTCCTTGCTACATGAGGGAAAAGGGTGATCTCCCTTGGGTACTGACTTATGTGACCTCAGAGCAAGACGACACTCTGGCCTTTTGCTATAAGGTGTGTGCCGTCCCTTAAGGTAAGGAGCCAACCTGCTCCCTGTGCAGGGAGCGTGTGTGAGGGGTGTACAAGAGACTGGAGTTTACCTGGGTAATGAACTGGTCTGATGCATCTCTGTATTTCTCCAGCACAGCGGTGGGGACAGGCTCCTCGTACTCAAACTGCGGGTTGTAAGTGTAACAAGACTGGAAGAACTTCTCTCTCTCCTCATCAACATTCAGTGGCCGCAGGGCCACCAGCAGGCAAGGACTCCTCCTGCTGATCTCCTCAGACTTTGGCCGGGCAATATGAGGTAGGGAAGCTGCACTGCGGATCTGCGCCCGCGCCCGGCCACTACTATTCACAGTAGAGGTGCTCTCACTCCGGCGCATCCAGCTGCAGGGGCTTGAGAAGGAAGAACAGGTTTCCGACTGTCGTCTGATCTCAGACCTCGCTTCTGAGGCCTTGGAGCACTTAAGCTTGGTAAGCATTTTGGGCCTTTGGCCCAGGTGGGCAGGGTCCGAATCTGGAGACGGTGAAGGGGAGAGGTAGGGGTAGAGTCGCAGCCCATTGTGTTCAGAGAACTTCTTCCCGTCGCGCTCACGCTGGGGGCTAGCACTCAGGACACTGCGGTGCCGCTCATACGACTGCGTCCCTGAGTCTAGCACCATTTTTCTTGGTCAAAATCTTTGTCCTCCAAATGAGGCTCTCCGCTTTCATCTCAGCCTTGTACCTACAGACACATACAAGGAGATGCAGGAAAAGCACAAACAACCACAAACAAGAAGTCTCCGAGGCACCAGGATGCTGCAGCTGAGGTGACGCTAGTTAAACAAGAAGAGGAACAAAGTCCAGGAATATATCAGTACCCCTCTTCTTCTAATTTCCCAAGTAGGTTGGCTCTTACCTGCACCTGCAGGTGAACTGCCCTCACCAATATTCAGTAACCCCAGACATGGAGGCGAGCCCAACACAGCCACATCTCTCCAGAAGAGATCAGACGCAAAAGTTCCATGTTATTTACAGCCTCATCTTCCTTTTCACATTCAAAATGTTAGCTTTGGAGCTACAGTTTTCTATGTTTGGTCCGTACCAGGAGGCCATTTTCACGGTAACCACAAGTACATGCAGAGTTTGTGCACCATCCTAGATCCTAAACCAACCTCATTCCATCAGGGCAAACCACAGGGCTTTGCTGTTGTAATTAAATCAGTGCACATACTGCAAAGCGTGAGATATAGGAATGGAGAAAATGTGCTTTTCCTATCGTTAGCCTCCTAACCTTGTATTTCAATATAACTAGGGCTAATTTTGCCCTGACAGAGTTCTCAGTGAGGAACATGGATGAGGTCTGGTTTAAAGGAAAGTTTAAGACTAAACCTAAAGTATTAGGTGCAGCACTCTGCCTTCCTGCAGTGTTAAGACCATGGAGTTAAAGCGAAGTCTGGAAGAGTAGAAGTTACAGTTCCCAGGTTAATGAGAACTGTACCATGGCACGCCATAACATTTTTATTCAGAATGGTGTAGCCATGTTGGTCCCAGGATATTAGCATGACAAGGTAAGTGAGGTAATATCTTTCATTGGACCAACTTCTGCAACTTACTGAGACCAGAAGATGAGTTCTGTGTAAGCTCCAAAGTTTGTCTCTCTCGCCAAGAGAGGGTGATTCAATAAAAGATATTACCTTCCCCCTCCCCTGCTCTCTCTCATTTTTAGCCAGGGATGCAATTCTGCACTCCTATGCAAACAGGCATTCCCCATGCAGTGTTACCTCACCCATATGGTGTTCATGAAGTCACACAAAATTCTTTTCTACAAAATGGTATCCTCCATGCATGTTCAGAGGCCAGAGACAGTCATCCCACAGACACAGCTGGATCTGGGGCATGCAAGGCATGCCTTGAATACACTGACAGCACTCCCCTGGGTCTGTGCGCACCGACAGGGCATTCCCTAGGCTTGTTTCCGTGCATGGGGTGAGACGACACTTGGGGCAGCAAGTGGACCGAGGAAGTTACTGCTGCTTCTTTCACGGAATGGTCCTGCTGTTGCTAATTTTCACCAAGGAAAAGAGTAGCCCCAAGTATGTTGGGGAGCAGAGCCTGTGCTGCTCCAGGGAGCTGATCGGGCATTTGCTGCTAGAGCAGGGTGTGAGGAGGCACTGGGAGATGGGGAAACAGTGGCTTGTGGAGATGCAGGAAACTGTTCAGGTCACAATATCAAACCAGCAAAAGCTAGAATGAAGTTTGCCTCATCAACCTTCCCCCCCCCGCCCGTTTATGATAAGATCTATAACTAACCCATCCCCAATGATTTCTAAGCCCGGCCCTGAGCTGTTCCCATGGGCAGGGCAGGGAGGGGGGCTGTGAGCAGTGATGACAGGAGGTGTTACGGGGGCCAGGGGAGCGGGGCAGGGACATTGCGTGGAGCTACATACGGCACTGGAGAGGCCTTAGAAGATGCTGCAGGGCAGGGGATGCTGCCGAGTGGGCTGTGCGGGGCACTGGGGGGACTGAGGGCAGAGATAACAGGGAGTCCGGCAGGGCAGGGTTAGGGGTCCAGCGGGGGGAGGCCTGGCGGCGAGGGTGCTGGGAGTGCAGCACTGGGGGGCAGGATAAGGGGCCCGGCGGGACAGGCACTGGGGGGGGGGGATTAGAGGGACCGGGGGGGTGCACTGGGGGGGCGGGGCCGGGGTTAGAGGGTCCGGAGGGGGGCCGGGGGCGGGGTTAGAAGGTCCGGAGGGGGGCCCAGGGGGCGGGGTTAGAGGGTCAGGGAGGGGGGCGGGGTTAGAAGGTCCGGGGGGGCCCAGGGGGCGGGGTTAGAGGGTCAGAGAGGGGGGGCCGGGGGGCGGGGTTAGAAGGTCCGGGGGGGGAGGGGGCGGGGGAGGGCCCAGGGGGCGGGGTTAGAAGGTCCGGGGGGGGGTCGGGGGGCAGAGAGGGGGGCGGGGTTAGAAGGTCCGGAGGGGGGCCAGGGGGGCCCAGGGGGCGGGGTTAGAGGGTCCGGAGGGGGGGTCGGGGGGCGGGGTTAGAAGGTCCGGAGGGGGGCCCAGGGGGCGGGGTTAGAGGGTCCGGAGGGGGGGTCGGGGGGCGGGGTTAGAAGGTCCGGAGGGGGGCCCAGGGGGCGGGGGAGGGGGAAGGTCGGGGGGCGGGGTTAGAAGGTCCGGAGGGGGGCCCAGGGGGCGGGGTTAGAAGGTCCGGGGGGGGCAGGGGGCGGGGTTAGAAGGTCCGGAGGGGGGCCCAGGGGGCGGGGTTAGAAGGTCCGGAGGGGGGCCCAGGGGGCGGGGTTAGAAGGTCCGGGGGGGCAGGGGGCGGGGCCCGGGGGAAGGAGGCCTGGTGGGCGGGGCGCTGGGCACAAAGGCCGGTCACGTGCCGGGCCGCGCGGACCCGCCCAGACACAGGAGGCTCCTCCCCGCCCCCAGCTCCGCCCCTCCCGCCAGCGCGCGGCGACCGGGCCAAGCGCCCTCCGCCCTGCCCCGGCCCCGCGTCTCTCACCCCGGCCAGGCCCCGCGCGGCCGCCGCCGCCGCCCGACACGCCGGCCCCGCTCGGCGCGGACAGCCAATGGCGGGCGCCGCTCGCACCCGGGGAGCCAATCGCCGCCGCCGCGCGGGCTGCGCGCCCCGCCCCCTCTGCCCATTGGCCGGGGCCGCGCCCGACGCTCGGCCGGCGAGCACCCCCCCCCCCCGACTCAGCGCGCGTGTCTGGTTCCCCCCCTCCCCCAGCCCGTGCCTGGCCCGATCGGCTCCTGCTGGGGGGGGCTCCGGACCCTGGGGGGGGCTGCGGCCCCGGGCTCGGGGAGGGACCCTGGGTGGGGGGGGTTGGGCTGGGGGGCGGGGGGGGGGGGTGGGGGGGGTTGGGCTGAGTGGGGGGTGGGGCCTGAGGCCCCAGGCTCGGGGAGGGACCCTGGGCGGGGGGGGGGGTTGGGCTGAGTGGGGGGTGGGGCCTGAGGCCCCGGCTCGGGGAGGGACCCTGGGTGGGGGGGGTTGGGCTGAGTGGGGGGTGGGGCCTGAGGGCTCGGGGGGTGGGGCCTGAGGGCCTGGGCCGGGACTGCCTGCCCCCAAGAGTTCCTGAAGAGCTGGCCGAGGCGCCATGGCCCCTCCTGGGGAGTTTCCTGGCACCCGGGGAGGTGCCCAGGGTCAGAGGGAAGCCAGGGGCAATAAATGGGGCACAGGCCTGTGAGTCTGACCTACCCCTGCGTGGTCACGGGGCAGCCGACACGGCCTCCCTTCTCCTCCCGCACAGCCAGGCCATGGGGATCCAGACAACTTCCTGTCCGGGGCAAGGCCCCTGGACCTGAAACCCGCTCTATAGACTGAGGCATAACTGCCCTCCAGCCTGATGCTGTGACCACGGGGCAACTCCTGGACAAGCCTCTCTCTGGTAGCTGAGCCCTCACTGAGCGGAGGGAGACAGGCAGGGAAGGAGGCTGACGAACACGGTCGCCCTGCCCAGGCGTAAGAGACGCCCCAGAGAATGGGAAAGCAGCCCAAATGTAACGGGGACGTAGTCACTGTGTGGTCATGGCCGTGGTGCTTCTCTCAACCAAGAGGCCCTGTATCCCAGCCCATTGAGAGTGTGGGGGAGGGGGAAAGGTGGGGACTCTGTCCTGGAGATGAGGGCTACACGTTAACCCCAGAATAGGAAATGGGCTCCTTCCATGCACATGGACCACTGTGGAGAAATCCCTGTGATATTCTACTTTGTATTAAGAGCTTGTCCTTCTAGATATATCTTTAAGTGTTCTTATAGGATCTCTGTAACATTTCTCCTATAACTTTGTATTAAGATATATAGATCTTGTAAGAAAAAATGTCTTTTGAGCTCTCCCCTTTCCTTGACTGCCCTGTTGAAATGAATGAGGTGTGAATGGAGGATTTGATACGGTCTCGCATGATATTCTTATTGATAAACTAGGCAAATATAACTTAGATAGGGCCACGATAAGGTGGGTGCATAATTGGCTGGATAACTGTAGTCAGAGAGTTGTTGTTAACGGTGCTAAATCCTGCTGGAAAGGGATAACAAGTGGAGTTCCTCAAGGGTCTGTTTTGGGACCCGTACTGTTCAATATCTTCATCAATGGGATAGAGAGTACGCTTATTAAGTTTGCAGATGACACCAAACTGGGTGGGGTTGCAACTTCTTTGGAGGATAGGGACATAATTCAAAATGACCTTAGCAAGTTAGAGAAATGGTCAGAGGTAAACAGGATGAGGTTTAATAAAGAGAAATGCAAAGTGCTCCACTTAGGAAGGAACAATCAGTTCCATACATACAAGATGGGAAGCGACTGTCTAGGAAGGAGCATGGCAGAAAGGGATCTAGGGGTCATAGTGGACCACAAGTTGAATATGAGTCAACAGTGTGATGCTGTTGCAAAAAAAGCAAATATGATTCTAGGTTGTATCAACAGGTGTGTTGTAAGCAAAACTCGTGAAGTCATTCTGCCGCTCTACTCTGCACTAGTTAGGCCTCAGCTGGAGTACTGTGTCCAGTTCTGGGCGCCACATTTCAAGAAAGATGTGGAGAAATTGGAAAGGGTACAGAGAAGAGCGACAAGAATGATTAAAGGTTTAGAGAACATGACCTGTGAAGCCAGGCTTCATGAACTGGGCTTGTTTAGTTTGGAAAAAAGAAGATTAAGGGGGAACATGATAGCGGTTTTCAAATATCTAAAAGGGTGTCACAAGGAGGAAGGAGAAAATTTGTTCCTCTTGGTTTCTGAGGACAGGACAAGGAGTAATGGGCTTAAAGTGCAGCAGGGGAGGTTTAGGTTGGACATTAGGAAAAAATTCCTAACTGTCAGGGTGGTCAAATATCGGAATAAATTGCCAAGGGAGGTGGTGGAATCTCCCTCTCTGGAGATATTTAAGAACAGGTTAGATAGACATCTGTCAGGGATGGTGTAGACGGAGCTTGGTCCTGCCTTGAGGGCGGGGGGCTGGACTCGATGACCTCTCGAGGTCCCTTCCAGTTCTATGATTCTATAAGGTGAGCACCTCCAGCAGCAGTTGCAAGGGTGGAGAAGGTCTGGGAGCCTGATCTAAGACAATACCTGCAAAGTGAGCTCATTAAGAAGACTGGACAGACAGATGCCTTGGGAGTCAAGCAGCAAGTGCCTGCCCTTGGAAGAACTCTCTTTGAAGCAGCATTACGAAAGGCCAGTTGATGACTAATTGGCTGCATGAGAGGGATAAATAGGAGGCATCTTGCAGAGGGACCCTGGGTTTTCGTCTTGTCAATATGGGAGCATCGATCTGGATCGGCAGAAGCCCGGCTCCACCCCCTCCCCCATCTAACTCACCTGGCCAGTGCAGTTAGGGGGAGCAACTTTTGGTAACAACGAGATGGAGTGTGCTTGTGTGTGTGTGTGAGTGCATGAGTGTGATGTATCATATGCATATGATAAGTATTGATTATTCTATGTGTGATCAATAAATGTGGCATGTTGCCTTATCCCTCTGAAAAAGATCCCGAGTACTTTTTTAAGTACAACACCAGGTGTTGAGACGTAATTCCAGAGGGGACCCGCCAATGTGATGAGGAAAAAAAAGTTTGAAAACCACTGGCCTGGAGACCCCAGTAAGGGCGGTGCCTGAGCTTTGTTCAGTTGCCAGTGGCACTGGATTTAGATTCTCTTGGTAGCAAGGCTGGGAGGGGCTCCAACGCCTTCGGAGAGAGAAACACCCCTCTAGCAAAGCGTTCTTCAGCACCAGGGGCAGGCACATCCAGCAGCTAGCAAAGGCCCGGCCCCAGAGGTGGGGTACTCTCCCTCCCCTCCGTCAGCCTCAGGGCCTGGCCCATGCGTTCAGTTCCCCCGCTGCCGAGGGCTCTCCAGCTCCCGGATAGGGAACAGGCATCGTTCCCTCTCAGCTCCGGGAAGCCCCACAAAGGCCCCAGCTTTGCGGAGCTCCATGGTTGCACGCTGCTTGGGGCAAATCCAGCCTGCCTGCTGCAGAGGCCAGCGCAGGGACGCCAGAGGCTCAGCTCAGACTGGGCACAAGCTGGGCTTGCCCTGTGGCTGGAGTGGCCTGGAGGGGGGCGTGGTGCCCTGCCCCCTAGAAATTAATGAGTCTGCAACAGCCTTAGCTTTTAGCTCGTGTAGTAGAGCAGGCATGGGGAATGTTTTTTGGGTTGGGGGGAGGGATAGTACCCCACCTCTGACCCACAGAAAAATCCATCGAGGGCTGCACATAAGTGAGAAGCAAAAAAAACCCCCAAACCACTCACTGATGTGGCCCCCAGGGCCCCAACTAAGCTGAAAGACATATACCCCTCGCACACCAGAGCCGGGGGGGTCCAGCCTAGTAGATTTTGTGTGCTGCAGTGGGGTAGTGGGGTGATTGGAGCACCAGTGTGGGCCCCCCAATGCTAAAGGCCAGCCCCCCTAATGCTGGACTAGATCCAGGCAAGCCGGGGGCTGCATAGGGCCCCCCCGGGCCTGAGGTTCCCCACCCCTGCAGTAGAGGCTCCTACATTAAGTGTCAGAGGACCCCAGTTCCAAGCCGCCTGCCCACGGCTGAGGTCTGTTGCCATTCCGCTAGCTGGCTGGTGGTGGCAGGGTCGTAGTGACACAGAACCCGCGCTGGCATGATGCAATGGCCTGATGCTGGGGTTCATCACTCATCTGCAAGTAACAAGCCTGTAATTAATCACGTCACAAAACCAAAGGCAGCCAGAGCAGAAGACGGGTGCTGCTTTGCCGGATTGAAACCCTAGGCTTTCCAGCCAACTGCGGCTGGAACCAGGGTTCCCTGTAAGCTGAGCACTTGTGCGCCCACTCAGGAGATCATCAAATGCTGCCCAGCTGATTAGCAGAGCATCCACAGCCTTTTGTCTGTTGTTGCTACTGGTGGTGCACATTCACGCATGCCTGAGTGCACATAGAAAAATTTATTCTGTGCATGGATGGCAAAAATCCAGACATGGATAGCAACAATTAGGGGGAACATTAGTTGGAACTGGCCAACCCCCTCTGCCTTCAGTTCATGTTGGGCTTCTTAGCAGCCCTCCGAGCAGAGAGGCTCTTCCTGGCCAGTGTTGGCTCCGGGCTGGGCGGGAAGAGGGACTTTTGCCCATTCCCTCCCTGCTCTTCCCCTCTGTCCTGGACCCTGCCCAGCAGAATCTCGTTGATATAGCTCAGCGTTTGGTTGCTGAAAACCATGTTGAGATGGTCCACGCCGGGCAGCTCCAGGACATGCACTGGCTGCTTCTGCTGGTTCTGCCAGCGGGCGCACAGCTTCATGCTGCGTGTGCTGACCGTGTCGTCCCCATCCCCGTAGATTATGTCCACGGGGTCCTCGAAGGGGAAGTGCTCATCATAGATGTAGGTCTCCGCAGTCGGGAGGCCTGTGCCGTAGAGGCAGTGGGTCTCCACGCCAGGCGGAGGCAGCCCCTTGAGCAGGTCCTTAGTGTCGCTCCACATGTACCAGCCGTCCTCAAAGCTGACGTCGAGGAAGAAGCGCTGGTAGTCCCGGTAGGTGTAGTTGTAGGACGGCGTGGAGATGAAGACGTGCGTTTCGGGCCAGGCCAGGCTGGTGGGGAACATCCAGGGGCTGGTGGTGGCCATGCGCTGTTCCTCCCGCAGCTTGATGTGGGAGACCAGAGGGATGCCCTGGTTATCGCCTGCAATTCACACAGAGACTCAGCAGGAGCAAAACAGACAGACACCCCAAGGGTCCCAAAGCAGCCGGCGTGTGCCCAGATCGCCCGGTGCTGACATGCAGCCACCTCTGGGGGGAGGCAAGGCTGCAGCTCAACAGACGCACTGTAATTCAGGGCAGGAGGCCCAGAGAAGTACTGGGGTACAACTGCAATTTATTGGCTAATCTAAAGGATGGAATTCCCAGGAGCACATGTCTCCGAGCACGGTGGGGTCAAAGAGCGCCCCCTAAAGAGTGCCTGTTCTGGTGCACCACTCTGGGGCGCTGACTCTGTAGGTCACACACACGTTCTCTGCAGCCACCGTCCTTCCGAGCTTGGCCCTGCTCCTGGGAGCCCAGCCAGAGGTGGGGAAGCGGAGGCAGGCTTTTGTGCTGGGGGAGTTTGTCCGCGGGTGCTGCTGGGTGTCCGGCAGGAGGGGAAGGATCCCAAGCCTGCGGTAGGTTTTCTGAGCTGGCTCCACGTGCGTGTGTATGTAGGGGGGCTCTCCCGGGTTTATTGCCAGTCTTGCCATATTTGGGGTGGTTTGGAAAGACATGGGTCCCGGGGCCCTGTGATTATTCCAGCATCCTGGAACCCAGCGTAAGTCGCTGCCGCTCGTGGCTCTGGAGAAAGGCAGGTAAACATGGCTCTTACACAGTCGTAAAAGGTTCAGATGCCAGAAGGCAAAGGAAAAGCACCCCCGACGGATGTTTTCAAAAGCGCATGGTGTTTAAGCTCCTCTCATGACTCTCTGAGGTTGGCCACGCCAGGTAAAGGTTCGGGGGTGGCTCTGAAGGATGGAGAGAGGAGTAGGAAGTGGGTGCTGTGTCTCGGGGTGTTTCTGAGCTTGTGGGGCTAGGGATGGGGGAGGACTAGAGTGGGGTGGTGTAGTGTGTGGAAACAGCTCAGAGATCCTCCCAGTCTTCTACAGCACAAGTCATCAAGCCCCTGCCGGTGCAGCCAGGGGTACGGGAGCTATCGCCGTGCAGTTAGGTCTTTGCGTCCTTGCTGTATCCATGGATTTCATCGTCATCAGAATGGGGCTTCTGAAGGAGCATGGCACACAGGCTGGGCAGGAGGGATAGCTCAGTGGTTTGAGCATTGGCCTGCTAAACCCAGGGTTGTGAGTTCAATCCTTGTGGAGGCCGTTTAGGGATTTGGGGCAAAAATTCATCAGGGATGGTATTTGGTCCTGCTGTGAAGGCAGGGGACTGGACTCTATGACCTTTCAAGGTCCCTTCCAGTTCTAGGAGATAGGCAATCTCCATTTAAAAAAAAAAAAAAAAAAACCTGGTGCACACAGAAACCCCAGCCCTGGAGAGGAGAATGGAGCCAGGTGAGAGAGGGCTGGCCAAAACCCTCCTGACACAATGTGTTCTTTTGCTGGGAAATGTTGATTCCTTCAAATGGGGAATCTTTGCAGGCTGTGGCAAGGCTTTCATCAGGAGGGGCCTCAGCTCACGGCATTGCTGCTGGGAGACACCGCCCCCCGGAGCATCCGGGCCACCAGCGAGGGGTGCACCTGGAGATGGAGGAGACCCAGCCTGCCCTGATGCCAGGTTAGGGAGTCAGTTGCTCCGGCCCAGGGATGACTTATACAAAGTGAAACAGCTTCAGCCTGAGACACCCCCCCCCAGCATAGCCCCTGACTTGCCGATTCGGGCTCGCAGCTAGGAGAAGGGAGAGCTTGGTCCAGGTGTCCCTGAATCTGGCTGAGCAGGGTCAATGATGCTGAGTCTCCTGCATCCCAGGGCATGCCCTGACCACCCGGCAAAGGCCTATGGGGGGGTTGTTCCCCGGAGCTCTAGGAGTGACCTGGGGGCCGTGTGTATGGTGAGCGACGGTGCGAGTCTTGTGACTGCCGTGCCTTTCCTAGGGCTGCCCCTGCCACGCTGAGCAGTCTGCAGCCCCGACCTCCCAGTCCCGCGCGGCGGAGTCACCCCCCATTTCTCCGGCAGAGGAAGGCAGACCCACCCGAGGCCAGGACGCGCATGCACTTGGCGGCGCCGCCCCAGGGGGCCCCCAGGGAGATGAAGCCCGCGATGTAGCGGTCCTTCCAGGCCTGGGGCTGCTGCAGCAGGAAGTAGAGGGTGTGGAGGTTGCCCAGGCTGTGCCCCAGCAGGAAGACCCCTCTCTGGTAGGTGTCGTGCATCTCCTCAATCAGCGCCTTCAGGTTGTGGAAATACTCCTGCTGCTGGTCTGCGGGGAGAGCGGCATGGCGCACGGGCCGGGCAGGACCCCCAGCCCTGGACCCTCCCGGGGAGGGGCAGAAGAGGGTGTTCACGGGGGGGGGTCATCCAGGCCCTCCCATGAGGTCACTCCTCACAGGGGTCCCCCAATCTCATGAGAGGCAGGAGTCTGCCCCCCAGTCACATCTAGGCCAGCAGGGCCCCCTCTGCCCTAAGGGCGTCTCTTTCAGGCTTGCCCGCCCTTATCCCCATCAGGCATGGGCAAAGGGTGAAGGCCCAGCTGGGGAAGGCAAGCTGAAGCCCCGCCCCTTCCCCCCAAAACCACACCCCTTCCCTGAGACCACGCCCTTTCAAGAACCTTCCCCCCAGCCAAGCCCCCCCCCAGCCCTCAAGCCCGACCCTTCCAGGCCAAGCAGCGGGCAGGGCTGCTGCACCGTGGGCAGTGGAGGCAGTTTTGGGAAGGCAATGCCTTCCTGTGCCTACATTCCCCTGGCTGGCTTGGTCTCCCTCCTGGCCCGGGGCTCTCCCTGATGCCTCTGGAGGGGCCCTTCTGCCTCGCCCCCCCCCGGCACCCTTGGCTGAGCTGGCAGCTGGTGCCAACCCTGCACGTACTGGGCCCGATCCTCCAGTCGTAGGGGGCGGCTCGCACCGTCTCGTCTCGCACGTAGCCGTTGTTCACCAGGTTCTGCACGAGGGTGTGGAGGTAGCCTGCACAAGACAGTTCAGTGCAAAGTCTCCGCTGCTCAGGGGGCCCGAGTCCCAAGCAGCCTGTGAAGAGCGTCGAGAGGGTCTCCCGTCTCGCGGTGACTGGGCCCGAGAGCCCTGCCAAGCCGGGAGGCCGGGACCCTTCCCTACCGCTGAGCACCAGCACCCTGGGGAGCCCCGCCTGGACCTAGTGCCTCGCCCTGCGGCCTCACCTGCCAGCTTGCTCTTGTCCAGGTACTCCACGGAGTAGGTCTTGCCAAAGCCGGGCACGCGGACCTGCACCCCGGGGGCGTTGGACACTCTGCCGGTGCTGCGGTTATACACCACTCTGCGGGGACGGGACAGGACAGGACAGGCAGGGCGCTGTGGTTATACACCACTCTGCGGGGACGGGACAGGACAGGACAGGCAGGGCGCTGTGGTTATACACCACTCTGCGGGGACGGGACAGGACAGGACAGGCAGGGCGCTGCGGTTATACACCGCTCTGCGGGGACGGGACAGGACAGGACAGGCAGGACGCTGCGGTTATACACCACTCTGCGGGGACGGGACAGGACAGGACAGGCAGGGCGCTGCGGTTATACACCACTCTGCGGGGACAGGACAGGACAGGACAGGCAGGGTGCTGCGGTTATACACCACTCTGCAGGGACGGGACAGGACAGGACAGGCAGGGCGCTGCGGTTATACACCGCTCTGCAGGGACGGGACAGGACAGGCAGGGCGCTGCGGTTATACACCGCTCTGTGTGGACGGGACGGGACAGGCGGCAGGGCAGGGCACTGCGGTTATACACCGCTCTGTGGGGACGGGACGGGACAGGCGGCAGGGCAGGACTCTGCGGTTATACACCGCTCTGCGGGGACGGGACGGGACAGGCGGCAGGGCAGGACTCTGCGGTTATACACCGCTCTGTGGGGACGGGACGGGACAGGCGGCAGGGCAGGACTCTGCGGTTATACACCGCTCTGTGGGGACGGGACGGGACAGGCGGCAGGGCAGGACTCTGCGGTTATACACCGCTCTGCGGGGACGGGACGGGACAGGCGGCAGGGCAGGGCGCTGCGGTTATACACCGCTCTGCGGGGACGGGACAGGACAGGACAGGCAGGGCGCTGCGGTTATACACCGCTCTGCGGGGACAGGATGGGACAGGCGGCAGGGCAGGGCGCTGCGGTTATACACCGCTCTGCGGGGACGGGACGGGACAGGCGGCAGGGCAGGGCGCTGCGGTTATACACCGCTCTGCGGGGACGGGACAGGCGGCAGGGCAGGGTGCTGCGGTTATACACCGCTCTGCGGGGACGGGACAGGCGGCAGGGCAGGGCGCTGCGGTTATACACCGCTCTGCGGGGATGGGACAGGCGGCAGGGCAGGGCGCTGCGGTTATACACCGCTCTGCGGGGACGGGACAGGCGGCAGGGCAGGGTGCTGCGGTTATACACCGCTCTGCGGGGACGGGACAGGCGGCAGGGCAGGGTGCTGCGGTTATACACCGCTCTGCGGGGACGGGACAGGCGGCAGGGCAGGGTGCTGCGGTTATACACCGCTCTGTGGGGACGGGACAGGCGGCAGGGCAGGGTGCTGCGGTTATACACCGCTCTGCGGGGACGGGACAGGCGGCAGGGCAGGGCACTGCGGTTATACACCGCTCTGCGGGGACGGGACAGGCGGCAGGGCAGGGTGCTGCGGTTATACACCGCTCTGCGGGGACGGGACAGGCGGCAGGGCAGGGTGCTGCGGTTATACACCGCTCTGCGGGGACGGGACAGGCGGCAGGGCAGGGTGCTGCGGTTATACACCGCTCTGCGGGGACGGGACGGGACAGGCGGCAGGGCAGGGCGCTGCGGTTATACACCGCTCTGCGGGGACGGGACGGGACAGGCGGCAGGGCAGATCCATCCCAGTGGGGTGCAAAGGGGAGGCCTCTGGGCGGGGACTGAAATCCAGGCAGCTCTCCCCTCCGTCCCACGTGGGAAAGGGTCCGTCTGTGCAGTGCCCCCGAGGCAGCCGAAGGGCTCCCCTTGTCCTCAGCGGGCCGTGGCCCCCCGGCGCCGGGGCCGGTACCTGGTGTTGTCGATCCAGCAGGCGACGCCCAGCGGCAGGAACATCTGCAGGTTGATCCAGAGGGTGAAGTAGTCCTCGGTCCTGCGGTGGCACATCCAGTTCACCACGTCCGGCTTGTCCAGCTTGGCCTCCAGCTGGTTCCCCAGGCAGCCGGGCACTGCAGGCCCCAGAGACAGAGAGGAAGCCGCGAGCCAGACCCCGGGCCCGGGCCCTGCTGCGTGGGGCATGCAGAGCCGGCGAGCCCCTCCCGCCGGCGGTGTCACCACGGGGCTCCGGGCGGGTGCCTCGCAGGGCTGCGTTCAGATTGGAACGCCCCAGGGAGGCGGGCACGGCGCGGGCTGGGACATCCCAACCAGTAGGCTGGGGGGGGGGGGACGTTTTTAGGTCGGGGGGGGGAAGGGACGTTGTCCCACCGAAAAATTAGTCGGGGTCTGCACAAAAGTGAGAAAAAAACCCTCAAACCACAAACCAAACCACCTCCCTGACGTGGCCCCCAACTGAGGAAAAGGACCCTCCCCATGTTCCCCTGCCGCACCAGAGCCTGGGGGGGCCGGGCTAGTAGATTGTGTGGGCCCCCCCCAGGCTGTGGGGTAGTGTCAGAAATGCAGGGCTCCGTGTGTGGCAGGAGGCTGCCGGGAAGTGGGTTGGGGGGTGCAGGAGCGTGTTGAGGGTTGGTGGGTCTGGGAGGGTGCAGGACCAGGCTGGAGGTGGAGGGTCTGGGCAGGAGGGAGGGAGCTGGCTGGGCTGGAGAGCCAGAGCCTGCTTCCTTATGCTGGGGGGGAGGAGCCTCGGGGGCCGGATCCAGGTGAGGCAGGGGCCGAATTTGGCCCCAGGCCCGGAGGTTCCCCACCCCCGGACGAGGCTGTTCCGGGCAGGGAGCGTGCCGGCAGAGTCCAGCCCCAGGGCACAGCTGCCCAGCGGTTGTGCTGACGGAGCAGTGTAGACACGCAATGCTGGTGTACTAGAGAGTGAGTTCCACAGACGTAGCTCACCCTGGCCCCGGGTGTGAGTCTCTCTGGGCACCAGTGCTGCACTGGGCTGGCCCGCTCGACCCTGGCAGCACTTGGGGGTCCCTTTGAGCCTGGCCGCCTGGCGCCTCAAAGCCCCTTTCGAGGGGCCAGGCATCCCTGGAACAGCAGGCTGCAGGAAAGCGGGCAGCGAAAGTGTGACTGGGCTGCGGCTGGGAGAGCTCTGTGAATGCCATCCCCAGCCTCTCGCCGTGCTCCTGGTCCCGGTGACCCCGGCTCCCTGGCCGCGGGGGAGGCATGACCCTTCCGCACAATGTCACACAGGAACATTAGATAATTATTAAGGGAATTTGTAACTGGGACTCCAAAAGTTATCGCGGCGCCGAGGGCGGCTGGCTGGGCTGCCCGAGGGGGGGATGGGCAGGGAAGCTGACAGGCCGGAAGGCCCCGATCCGGCGTTGGGCCCCCGTGCGCCCCGCCAGTTCAGAGACTCCGCCCTGCGTCTGGCTGCAGGCACGGGTGGTCTGAGGGGGTTTACGGTGCGGGGCACGGGGCCGTCTCCCCACAGCAGAGCAACTCGGGTCAGGAGGCTGCTCTGGCGATGGCGAGAATCCGGCCGCGGTCTCATGAAGGGCTGAGGGCAGTCAGGCCTACTGGTCAGAGCAGGGCACAGGTACCGGGAGGTCAGGCTGAGGCGGCCCAGAGGGGAACCAAGAGTCAGACGTTCGGCAGGTTACCAGGAGGGCGGGCACCAGGTTACAGACAGTGATCGACCTGCGAGGGCGAGGACAAAGCAGGGCCAGGAGCCAGGGAACCGTCCGTGCCTGTGCTAGCACCTCCCCCATACCCCTGGCAAAAATGTAATTACTACGTGGGGCTCCCCCTCCCCGAGTGGGGGTGGGTGGGCTTGGAGCTGGGGGGTTGGGGCGCAGGAGGGGTGTAAGGACTCCGGGTAGGGTGGGAGGCTCAGAGGTGGGGCTGGGGGGTTGGGGCGCAGGAGGGGTGTAAGGGCTCCGGGTAGGGTGGGAGGCTCAGAGGTGGGGCTGAGGGGTTGGGGCACAGGAGGGGTGTAAGGGCTCCGGGTAGGGTGGGATGCTCAGAGGTGGGGCTGGGGGGTTGGGGCGCAGGAGGGGTGTAAGGGCTCCGGGTAGGGTGGGATGCTCAGAGGTGGGGCTGGGGGGTTGGGGCGCAGGAGGGGTGTAAGGGCTCCGGGTAGGGTGGGAGGCTCAGAGGTGGGGCGGAGGGGTTGGGGCGCAGGAGGGGTGTAAGGGCTCCGGTTAGTGTGGGAGGCTCGGAGGTGGGGCTGGGGGGTTGGGGCGCAGGAGGGGTGTAAGGGCTCCGGGTAGTGTGGGAGGCTCAGAGGTGGGGCTGGGGGGTTGGGGCGCAGGAGGGGTGTAAGGGCTCCGGGTAGTGTGGGAGGCTCAGAGGTGGGGCTGGGGGGTTGGGGCGCAGGAGGGGTGTAAGGGCTGTGGGTAAGGTGGGAGGCTCAGAGGTGGGGCTGAGGGGTTGGGGCGCAGGAGGGGTGTAAGGGCTCCGGGTAGGGTGGGATGCTCAGAGGTGGGGCTGGGGGGTTGGGGCGCAGGAGGGGTGTAAGGGCTCCGGTTAGTGTGGGAGGCTCGGAGGTGGGGCGGAGGGGTTGGGGCGCAGGAGGGGTGTAAGGGCTCCGGTTAGTGTGGGAGGCTCGGAGGTGGGGCGGAGGGGTTGGGGCGCAGGAGGGGTGTAAGGGCTCCGGTTAGTGTGGGAGGCTCGGAGGTGGGGCTGGGGGGTTGGGGCGCAGGAGGGGTGTAAGGGCTCCGGTTAGTGTGGGAGGCTCGGAGGTGGGGCGGAGGGGTTGGGGCGCAGGAGGGGTGTAAGGGCTCCGGTTAGTGTGGGAGGCTCGGAGGTGGGGCTGGGGGGTTGGGGTGCAGGAGGGGTGTAAGGGCTCCGGTTAGTGTGGGAGGCTCAGAGGTGGGGCGGAGGGGTTGGGGCGCAGGAGGGGTGTAAGGGCTCCGGGTAGGGTGGGAGGCTCAGAGGTGGGGCTGGGGGGTTGGGACGCAGGAGGGGTGTAAGGGCTCCGGGTAGGGTGGGAGGCTCAGAGGTGGGGCTGAGGGGTTGGGACGCAGGAGGGGTGTAAGGGCTGTGGGTAGGGTGGGAGGCTCAGAGGTGGGGCTGGGGGGTTGGGGCGCAGGAGGGGTGTAAGGGCTCCGGTTAGTGTGGGAGGCTCAGAGGTGGGGCGGAGGGGTTGGGGCGCAGGAGGGGTGTAAGGGCTCCGGTTAGTGTGGGAGGCTCGGAGGTGGGGTTGGGGGGTTGGGGCGCAGGAGGGGTGTAAGGGCTCCGGTTAGTGTGGGAGGCTCAGAGGTGGGGCGGAGGGGTTGGGGCGCAGGAGGGGTGTAAGGTCTCCGGTTAGTGTGGGAGGCTCGGAGGTGGGGTTGGGGGGTTGGGGCACAGGAGGGGTGTAAGGGCTCCGGTTAGTGTGGGAGGCTCGGAGGTGGGGTTGGGGGGTTGGGGCGCAGGAGGGGTGTAAGGGCTCCGGTTAGTGTGGGAGGCTCAGAGGTGGGGCAGAGGGGTTGGGGCGCAGGAGGGGTGTAAGGTCTCCGGTTAGTGTGGGAGGCTCGGAGGTGGGGTTGGGGGGTTGGGGCGCAGGAGGGTGTAAGGGCTCCGGTTAGTGTGGGAGGCTCAGAGGTGGGGCGGAGGGGTTGGGGCGCAGGAGGGGTGTAAGGTCTCCGGTTAGTGTGGGAGGCTCGGAGGTGGGGTTGGGGGGTTGGGGCGCAGGAGGGGTGTAAGGGCTCCGGTTAGTGTGGGAGGCTCGGAGGTGGGGTTGGGAGGTTGGGGCGCAGGAGGGGTGTAAGGGCTCCGGTTAGTGTGGGAGGCTCGGAGGTGGGGTTGGGAGGTTGGGGCGCAGGAGGGGTGTAAGGGCTGTGGGTAGGGTGGGAGGCTCGGAGGTGGGGCTGGGGGGTTGGGGCGCAGGACGGGGCTTTGGGCTGGGGCAGGGCGTTGGGGATGCGGGGGGAGGGCTCCAGGAGGGAGTTTGGGTATCAGAGGACTGCAGGAGGGATTTTGGGGGGTAGGTTGCCATGGTTTCCAGGACGTGACCACCGGGCTCCAGAGGCCCCATGTGCTGCAGGCGTCCCTGCAGCGCCCAACGGTCGCACTTCCCAGCCATGCGAGAACAGGGCCCGGCTTGAGGAAGGCCGTTGGAGGCTTTTCCGGTAGCGCCAGGGCCGGGGGAAGCCGCCGGGCCGGGTCTCCTCTGGGCTGGTGGCCGTGCCCCAGAGGGAGGGGCTCTAACTGGAGCAAGCGCAGGGAAGAGCTCGCAGGATGCCCGGGGCACGCGGGGCCTGTCTCCTGAGAGCAGGCTGGAGGGGCTCCGCCCGGGCAAAGGAAGGCGGAAAGGAGCTGCCTGCGAGTGCAACGACCCAGCAGGTCCCCTCCGCTCAGATATTCTCCCCCCTCCAGCTCCAGCCTCCCTCCGCCCTGGGAGAGCGGGACCCCGCCCCACGGCCCCTCCTGGCCGGGCACGGCCTCTCCGGCGGGCGAGGACCCCACGAGCAGGCCAAGGGACGGAGAAGGGACGTGCTGCTCCCCTGTAAATGCCACTGGTGGGGCCTCACCGGATGCGGGGCTCCGAGCGGAGCCACCAGAGCGATCGGGTCTGGAAAAACCTGCCTGACAGCGAGAGACTCAAAGGTTTCAATCTATCCAAGAGAAGTTTGACCAAAGTGCAGAAGCAGCCACGTGGCCGGGAGAGTTCGAAGGGCTCTTCCATCGAGCCGCCCAAAACTCCACCGGCTGCAAACGGAAACTAGACGTATTCAGGCAGGAAGTTAGGTGGGATTAACCGCTAGACCCCCCCCCCCCCGGCGCTGACTGCAGAGCAGAGTCCCCGTGGGGCCGGCAGGGTGACGTGGCTACAGATGGGCTCACAGGCTGTCCGCGGCTGCAAGGCCCGTTTTTCGTTTGGCCGGCTGTCCTTTTTCCAAGGTGCAGACCAACTCTTCCCGCACCAAGTGCCATCTGACACAACTCCCGGCTCCAGCATGTGCAGCGGTGGCAAGAGCCGGCGCACAAAGTGAGCTTGGATAGCTGCAGAATCCAGCGCCAGGTGTGTGCCCAAAGCGCCGCGACGCTGCCTCGCAGACGCAACGCGCCAAATCGGCATGCATGGCTGTGACCTCAAACCACAGAGCCACGGGTCCCGAGACCCAACACTCTACTGCCGTCTAACAAATAACAGTGTAACCCACCGGCCACGCCTCCACCCGGCAAGCACCCGTTAGCTCACGTGGGGGAGGTCTGCGTCGGGGGGCAAAGGCTGAATTCACGGGGACAGAATAAAAACAAACAGACCCAAGCGCCAAAGGTCTGTATGATCCGCAGCCTGAGAAGGCATCTTTTAAAAGCTTTTCCCGTTAATGCCACTGTAATCTGTCTGTTCTGGTGCAAGATGCGGTTTTGTGCCTCAGTTCCCCATCTGTTCCATGCGGGTAATGGCATCCCTCTCACTGAGGTTCACAGAAGCCTCATAAGCAGTTTGGAGATTGTGGCAAAAGCTGAAGTGACATAGCAGCCATCTTCCGTTGGAAACCATGGGAGGCAGTAACCGTTAGGGGGCACTCTCCCCCAGTAGCCCTCTCTGCTGAGTAAACAAACTTGTCTCACTGCCACTGTTCCCTTTAATCTTTCCCATCCACGTGTGGAATAATTTTATGTGCACTGAGGCATATGAGAATGTGCACCACCAGTAGACACAAAAAAACCTAGCTCTGCTAATCAGCTGGGTGGCATCTGAATCTCACCTGAATGGCCGCACAAGCGCCCAGAGTACGGGGAATGCTGTGCACCCCTCGAAGATGGACCAGTAGAAGATAATTTATCTCACCCACCTTGTCTTTCTCCCTGGGCATGAGCAGCTACAAACCCACAGGGAAATGCTGAGCCTCATGTAAATTGTGTGACGTGGCAGCCATTTTGCATAAAGGAAAATTGAACACAGTGGCTTCCGCGGATCGGAAAGACTTGCTAATCAGTTTGCGAGTTGCCCCATCCGTTTTGCAAGCACCCGGCCATCCCCAGCACAGCGAGAGCGCCGAGGACACGGATGAGAAACCTGCCGCGTGTTAGCGAGGGAAAGTCAGAGAAGGGGAGAGGAGGGAGCCACCATTTCGGGTCCTGTTATGAATTAATATTTTAACTCTTTAGGGCACCAGTGTCGTTCCACGGAAAACGCCGACTGCGCAGAGAACCTGCGCTGTAAACCTGGGGGAGGGGCACGTTCTTCACACAGCCCAGAGATGTACAGAGCGATGCCTGTTTCAAGTGGCCGACGGAGCCGGGGCGTCACGCGTCCGAGGCCCCCCCGGGACTGAAAGGGATCTGGGCCCAGGGGCCAAACGCCTTCCTGGCCAAACTGACTCGGGACTGACTAGGGGAGTCAGGAACAGTGCCGGGGGCGGGGGGCGGTTCCTCTCGGCAGCACCTTGCAATAGCTAAGGACTCCACCCTTCTGAAAGAGCAGCCGGCCCTGGTGAGGAGTGCTGGGGCATGGCGGTGCAGAACGGCGCAGGGCAGGGGAAAAGTGGCGGGGGGCATGCACAGGACCGGCTCCTGGACAGGGACAGGCAAGGGCACAGCTGAGGAAGAGGACAGAGGGGTAAGTGACTGGCAGGGGAGAAGGAAAAACACCAGAAAGAGCCCGCACCAGCTGTCCTGCCCCCACGCTGGGTCCCGGGGCAGAGACCGGCCTGCTGCGTGCCCCGGCTCCCCACCACAGCCCCCCGGGAACGGGGGTGTCTCCCTGCTGCCGGGCCCTTACCGAGTACCACGGGCGGGGTGCTGTTGGAGCGGGCTGCCTCCGGCGTGGCGCTGGGCGGGAAGAGGACGTTGAAGAGCCAGAACTGGGCTGCGGGCCGCGGGAGGAGCAGCAGCACCAGCGCGAGCCGCAGAGCCCTGAAGCCTGCGCACCCCATGGCAGGTCCGGCTGGGCTCCCTCTCAGCAAACAGCCTTTTATCAGCACCAGGCCGGGCCGGGGGAGGAGAGAGCCGCAGAGGGACGGCTGGGAGGGGGAGGGAGAGCCGAGGAGAGTGACCGCAAGGAATCCGGTTCCCGCTGTCTCCTGCTGCAGCCCAGGGCTCTCGGCTCGCTGGAAACCGGCCCTGGGCCTGGCCTCCCGAAAGCAGGGACGCCCAGAAGGAGTGACCCCGTCTCCCCGGGGGCAGGGGAATACGGCCCCTGCAGGCTGGCGGCACTGCAGACCGGGGCCTGCGTTACCCCGGGGCAAGGTGCGGGGTCAACAGGCTCACGCTGGTGTGTCTGCCCCGGGGTCACGTTCCAGGGGCCTCAGCCTGGGGCCTTTCCACATATGTGCCCCACAGAACTACACACACATCCCAAACACCCCCACACTACCCCACACCGTACCCCCGCACCACACCCCCACACACCACACAGACACCCTGTCCACATACCCCACCCCACAAACACCCCCCCCACAACTCTCACAACAGAGCTTTCCCGAGCTCTGTGGGCTGACCCCTGTCTGTTAAATAAAGGGGGGTCTCTTTCATACTAGCAAGGCTTCTGGGGCTTGTTTAGCCCCAGGGGGAGGGGAAACTGAGGCTGGGGCTCAGCTGCAGGAGATCTGCTGGGACTTCCCACCCACTCCCTGGGCCGTGGTTTGTGGCGAGAGACGGGGGTTAGGGGAAGGCTAAAATGCCCCTCACGTGAGTCCCTGGCTTCAGGCACGGCTCCCTCGGAGAGCGTCGTCACTGCAGACTCAGCCTGGGCCCCCGCACCCTGCACAGGGCCCAGCACAACCGAACCCGATCCGGCATGGCGGGGGTAGGTCCCTCCGCCCGGTGGTGCACATGGAACCAGGCGGGATTTTCCCGCAAGGGGGTAAGCCATGGAAGAATTTTGCCTAGCGCTAAGAATGTCGGCTCTCAGGGGTTCCCACAGGGTGCTTTGGGGAACCCCGTGTCTCTGCCCGATGGGTCCAGGGGCTCCCCACAAGAAAATATGACGGGCGGTTGTATGACCCTGGTATTTGTGGTTCAGGCCCTCGTCCTGCGTCGCGAGCTCTTGCCAGCTGGGAGGAGTTCTTGAACAAACAGACTCACAGACGGACGGGCAGGCGGACGCACGTTTCGGAAACACACAAGTCAAGGAAAGGTGCCGAGTGCTTCCGTGGCCCCTGCCGGCCTTCCTTCCCTGGTCGGAGGGAGGGACCCGGTAGACGTGACAGCAGTTCCCCACCCCGGGGGCTCGGAGCCGTGTGGCCGGTGCTAGGACCTGCCTGCTCTATTCCCTGCAGGAAGGCCTGGCCCATCCCCAGCCCAGGGGCCGGTCTGCGCAGTGAGGAGCCGGGCAGGGTTGGGTCTGTGGATGGGCCAGGAGCTGCCCCGCCCTGTGCCGGGGGGGGGGGGGGGGTTGGCTAGATCTCCCAGTGCTGCAAGGCCCGGAGGAGCAGGCCGGGGCCTCATGAGCAGGCCTGTGGGGGCACTGAAGGGTCAGGCACAGGATGGCAAAGGGGGGTGCTGATGCAGGCTCTGGCTTGGCCCCCCCACCGGGATGCGGCCCGGGACAGCCCTGGCTCAGACGGCCCTGCCAGGGCGAGGGAGGAGCAGCTGCCGCCGGTGGTCTTTGGGGCTGAGCCTGGTCACCCGGAGGGAGTGGGGGGAAGCGACGGGAGGGGGGGACTGTGGGCGTTCCATGCGTCTGCCACCACCTGGGATTTGGAACAGCCCCCCCAGCCCTGGCCCCAGACGTGGCCGGGACGTTCCATCCGCGGTGTCAGGCTGAGCGGTGAACCAAGCATCCCCCGGGGGCCCATCTGCCGGACAGCTGCCCTGGGACCCGCACGCAGGAGCCAACGCTCCCAGCAGCCCTGGCCCGGCCTGCCTTTGGGAAGGAGCAGCAGGCCCTGCCCAGGCTCAGAGGGGAAGCCGGCCCCTTCCTAGCTGGCGAAAGAGGCTCTCTCCACAGGGGCTGTGCCCCGGGTGAGGCTGCCCCAGAGGCCGAGGGTGGGGGGGGGGTGTCAATGTGTAAATCGTGCTGCCCTGCCCAGCTGGTCTCAGCTCCTGGAGAAGACACAGGCTCTGCCCTGCTTCCATCCCAGCCCCGCGTCCGGCTCTGCTTAAGCAGTCCTGAGATCCCCCCCGCCCCGCTGGCCTGCCAGATCGGGAATATTCTCCCACCTGAGCCCCTCCCTCAGTGTCCTCCCCCCTCCTGCCCCTTTGAGCCCCAGGCCCGGCCTGTGCCAGACACCTGACCTCAGGTGTTATTACCTGCCAGGTGTGGGAGCCGATCTCGGGGGATGGCGGAGGCCCCAGCCCCCGTACAAAGGACCAGCCAGCCTGGGACAAAACACGAGAAGTCATCCTTCTGCGCTGGTTAGGTCTCGACTGGAGTCTTGTGTCCAGTTCTGGGCACCACATTTCAGGAAAGATGTGGAGAAACTGGAGAGGGTCCAGAGAAGAGCGACAACAACGATGAAAGGTCGAGAGAACATGGGCTAGGAGGGACGGCTGAAAGAACTGGGCTTGTTGAGTTTGGGAAAGAGAAGACGGAGAGGGGACATGAGAGCAGCTTTCAAGTACCTAAAAGGGTGTCACAGGAAGGAGGGAGAAAAATTGTTCTCCTCGACCTCCGAGGACAGGACAAGAAGCAAGGGGCTGAAATTGCAGCAAGGGAGGGTTAGGTTGGACATTAGGGCAAACTTCCTGCCTGTCAGGTGGTGAAACGCTGGAATAAGTTGCCCGGGGAGGTTGTGGGGCCTCCATCCCTGGAGACATTGAAGAGCAGGTTGGACAGACACCTGCCAGGGATGGTCTAGATGGTGTTTGGCCCTGTCGTGAGGGCAGGGGATGGGACTTGATGTCCTCTTGAGGTCCTTTCCGAGTAGGGTTCCCAGATGGTTTCACCAAAAATACTGGACCCCCCCCCCAAAAAAAAAAGCGCTGGGAAAATTTTGTTGAGAAAAAAAAACCCCGAACACCTGGCGACCCTACTTCCGGGTCCAGGGTTCTGTGCCTGGCACGTGAAGGCGTGACACTGGCATGTGTCCCTGTGTGGCCTGCTGCCCGGCAAGGGAGATCCCAAGCGGCACCGTGTCCCCCTGGCACCTCTCCTGGCAACACTGGCTGCAGCAGGGCCGGGGATCACGGCCAGCGGCAAACAGGCTCCTGGAACGAGTTCGTAACGTGTTTGTGCAGCATCTCCAGTTGTGTCCAAAAGGTGGCACCACAACGTAGCAAGGAACTGGGGGGGGGGGGGGGGGTGCGCTCTGGTCCAGTAGGGGGTGTGCGGTGGTCCTGGGCTGGGAGGAGGGGAGGGTGGGATGCAGGCTGATGCAGGGGGCACAGGGGGCCTGGGAGGCTGGGCGGGGGGAGCAGGCTGATGCAGGGGGTATGGGGGGCCTGGGAGGCTGGGCGGGGGGGCCAGGCTGATGCAGGGGGTATGGGGGGCTTGGGCGGGGGGGCATGGGAGGCTGGGCGGGGGGGCCAGGCTGATGCAAGGGGTATGGGGGGCCTGGGCGGGGGGGCATGGGAGGCTGGGCGGGGGGAGCAGGCTGATGCAGGGGGTATGGGGGGCCTGGGCGGGGGGCATGGGAGGCTGGGCGGGGGGGCCAGGCTGATGCAGGGGGTATGGGGGGCCTGGGCGGGGGGCATGGGAGGCTGGGCGGGGGGGCCAGGCTGATGCAGGGGGTATGGGGGGCCTGGGCGGGGGGCCTGGGAGGCTGGGCGGGGGGGCCAGGCTGATGCAGGGGGTATGGGGGGCCTGGGCCGGGGGCATGGGAGGCTGGGCGGGGGGAGCAGGCTGATGCAGGGGGTATGGGGGGCCTGGGCGGGGGGCATGGGAGGCTGGGCGGGGGGGGGCCAGGCTGATGCAGGGGGTATGGGGGGCCTGGGAGGCTGGGCGGGGGGGCCAGGCTGATGCAGGGCATACGAGGGACCCTGGGCTGGGGGGGGGGAGAATTCAATCCATCGTGGCTTTTTGTTTTTTCAATAATTTAACACCCGACCCCCGTGAAACGTGCCCTGCTGTGGCAAGGTGCTGTCCCCCTCCCCCCAGCCCCAGCGTGACCCCACTCCAAGGCCTGTCCTTGGCCTCTCCTGTTCCTGGGGGCCGGACCTCCTTCCCCCCGAGCCAGTCTGACCCTCACTGGGCTGGCTGCTGGAGACAGCGGTCCGGTGCTGCCCCATCCCTTGGGGGTCAAGCCAAACCACCCCCCAACTGGGCTGGGTGGGGCCAGCAGTCCCTCTCCTGTGGGGCTGGCCCCAGCTCTGGGGGAGCTGAGCTCCCCAGCTCCTGGGCCCCCCAGACACATGACCCCCAATTTCCTTTCCCCCAGCACCCGCCTCTGCCCATGTCCCTCCACACAGCTTGGCTGGCCCCCTCCGCCCTGCCCCATAAAGGGACAGAGCCCCCATTGCACTGATCGTGACGCTAAGGGGAACGCCCCGCTTCCCCCCCGCCTGAATCCGGGCCCTACAGCCCTGTAAACGGGGAGTCTCCCCCCACGTCCGGGAAGGGCGCTGGCCCCTGGCACTCGGCCCAGTCGCTTCCTCAGGGGCTGCAATGCTGCGCTGAAGCTCTCTGGATGCGGGTTCTTTGGCAGGGGGGGAGTTCGGTCCCCTGGGAACGGGGCTGAGTGCCCGGCCTGCATGCTGTTTGTGACCACCTCTGCTCCAGGCCTGCTGGGCGCAGGGAAAACAACCAGGTGGCGCACAGACTGTCGCCAGCCTTAGCCTCACCCAAATCTGCTCCAGCAGGGGGTCCACACGGAGCCCCGGCCTGTGCTAGCACTGGGCAGAAGGCGGCAATACAGAAGAGGACCGTAATCCTCGAAAGACATGAACTGGAGGTGGCCTTATGAAGCCAGTCTCCCCTGCCTTTAACGCTGCATTTTTATATCAAAAGCGAAGTCTGGGGCACTTCCCGCCCACTTAATTAGCCTCATTAGCGCCCGTCCTACAGCCAGCAGCTATCTTTGGATAGTTCTGTAACTCGGCGTCTGTTCTTTCTACTCCCGCGGAACATCTGAGGAAGCGGGTTCTGCCCGTGACGCTCCCAAGCCTTCACAATTCTGTGCGTCCCTCACGTGCCACTTGCTTTTAATCCCGCTTGGTTCGCCTTCCCCTACTCAGGCAGCCCCTGAAGGAAACACAGAGGCCGGTTTGAAATCAAGAGCTTCGTTTACTGGACCGACTGGCTTTGCATCCCCATTGGGCCCGATCCATTCAGTGCACAATTCCGGCTTCGGACTCTCTTCACAATTCATTTCTTGCCCGCAAGAAAACAAAGAGATAATAAATAGAAAGCGTCTCAGGACGGGGCGGGGGAGGGACCGGACTAGACTGTACGTGTGTTGGATACGGGGGCGCGCGTGCGTGACATAGATCCCCCGCCCCTTCCGGACCCGGTGAGTCCCCGGACAGGGAGGCTGCAGAGAGAGACACGAGGCCCTGGTCCCCTTTGGCTCTGGGGCGGGGGAGTCGGGGGCGTGGGGAATGCTCCGGCGGCCATGCATGGCTGGAAGCCCTGGCGGGCAGGGGAGGGGATATAGCAATCTCTATTTAAATTCCATTAAAATAGACTATTTTAAAAAATTAGTGCTAATAGTTATAAAACCCCCCCGGGCAGAGCCAGGTGGGCGGGGGCAGCTGGGTGGGTGTCTGGGCACCGGTAGCCGCCTGGTGCGCCCACAGGACCGAGAGGGTGGCCTGGCTTTCAGACACAGAAACGGGGTGTCGGGGGCTGGGCGGCCCTCCTGCTTCTCCAGCCTCGGGCGGCCCCAGGCACCGCACCCTGGCAGGGCACCGGGGGGTGCCCCCACCCGGCTTCCCTCCACACCTTCCTGCCTGGCCCGGGGACGGGGGGGGGGCTGGGTGTGGCGTGGGCACTGCGCCCGCTGCCCCACAGGAGCGGTGACAGAGCCCCCAGCGCAGAGACCGAGGGAAGATGGCTACGTCTGTACCTGCGTGGGGGGGGGGGGGGCTTTCCCAGGATGCTTTGCAGCCTCTCAGCCAGCAGGTGCAAAGGGGTCCTGGGGAAGCCGCAGGTGGGGGGCTGGTTCCTCCCCAGAACCGGCGCACCGGGTTCCGCTGATGGCTCTTTGGCACCTGGCCCAGATCCCGCAGGGGCTGGGGTCCTGGCGGGCGCCTTCCTTGCAGAGGGGCCGGCGGGGGCTGGGCCGGGGGGCTCTCCCGCCTGGCAAGCCTGCTCTGTGGCCGGCCGCGGGAGGCTGCGTGAGGAAGCTCCCTGCACCCTCACAGCAGGGCCCCGGGAGGGAGCGCGGGCGAGACGGGGCCGGGCAGGGTCTCCGAGCCGGGCGCGGGGCCCAGGAGGAGTGCAGGAGGAGGAGAACGGAAGAGGCAGCCTCAGCCCTGCCCCCGGCCCGGGGCCTTGGCCCCCCGCCCCCCAGCAGCCGCGCGGGGCTAGATGACGTGGCAGCAGTTGAACTGTCCCAGCGACAGCAGGTTGTCCTTGGAGCTGGGCCGGATCTTGAAGGCCAGCGCCTTCTCGCACAGCGGGAACTGCAGCAGCCGGTCCCGCAGGTTGGCGCTCTTGCTTTTAGCCGGGTCCAGCTTGATCACGTTGTCGGCCGCCGCCTCGCCGCCGCCGGGGGCGCTGTCCGCGGGGGGCCGGGGGCAGGGGCCCGTCTCCGGGGGCCCGTCCGGTCGCCGGGACTCGTCTTCCGGAGCGGGTGGCCCGCTGGGCATGGCGTGGAGGCTTCCTCTGCCCTGGGCTCCGGAACGCCCAGCAGAGCCTGCCACGGGGCCCTCGCCGGGCCCAGAACACAGGTCCACGCCCCCCCCACGCTGCTCCCCGCCGCCCCCATCCTCCACCGCAGCGGTGTCCTCCTCCGGCCCCGGGCGGCCGTCAGCCTCGCGCCTCTCTGGGCCCTCCCGGAGCTCGGCGGCCCCCTCTTCGGCCGGGCTCCCCCCAGGGAGGGGGTCTGGGGCGCTCCCCCCACTGCTGAGCCGGGCCAGGGCCTCCTGGGCCGCAGCAGGCCTTGCCGCCTCTCGGGGGCGACCCGGCTCGCTCCTGGGACTCGGTGCCCTGCTGAGGGGCGACGGCTGCCCGCTGGTCCCCGGGCCCTGCTCCCAGAAGCCAGGCTTGGCAGCCCCCAGGCTCCTCTCCCCCTTACTGTGGGCCCCGGCGCCGCGGCCGAACAGCAGGGAGACCCTGGAGCTCTGGAAATCGCGCATTTGCTCTTGGTTTAAAGAGGAGCTTCTCCTTCCCACGGCGCTGGCCTTCCCCTCGTCCTCCTCCTCCTCCTCCTCCTCCTCGCAGATCTGCTGCAGGGCCGGGGCGCTCTTGGCGATGGGGGCGTCCGCCAGGGCGGGGCTCAGCAGGGCGCGGACCAGCTGCCCGTTCCCACGCAGGCCGGGGGGCGCGTCGTGGTCCCCCAGGGCAGAGAAGGAAAGGGGCTTGCCCTCTCTTCTCCCGGCATCCTCGGGGGCGGGGGGCCAGGGGCCGGCTGCCGGCCAGTCTGGTGTCTCTGCGAAGGACGAGAGGTCCCGGGCGTCGCCCGCGACGCTGAACGGGCCCGACAGGGCGGCGCTGAAAGAGAGAGGGGCAGGCCCGGGGTCAGGCCCGGGGTGGGAGCTGCCTGCTGGGAGCAGCCCTGGGCCAGGGCACCCAGCGACCCGGGGCCAGCCGCAGCGTGGGGCCGAGCCGGGGCTGGCGGGGGCCGGTCCTGTCCTGGCCACGCAGCAGGAACGTACGGACCCTACAGGCGCTGTCGCGTCGCAGCCCCCCCCACGCCCCGGGCGGGGGCTCAGGGGGAGGGGGGAGGGGCTATATAACCCTCCCTGTAAGAAATCTGAGTGTGGGGTGGGGTGGGGCTCAGGGCAGAGGCTGGTAATGGGGGAAGGAGCAGGAGTCAGGACAGGATCTTGGGTGTGAGGAGCTCAGGGTAGGGAGCTGAGGGCAGGGGGGGGCAGGAGTCAGGGTGGGGGGTGAGGAGGGGCTCGGGGTGAGGGGGGCAGGAGTCAGGGTGGGGGGTGAGGAGGGGCTCAGGGTGAGGGGGGCAGGAGTCAGGGTGGGGGGTGAGGAGGGGCTCAGAGCTGGGGGGGCAGGAGTCAGGGTGGGGGGTGAGGAGGGGCTCAAGCTGGGGGGGCAGGAGTCAGGGTGGGGGGTGAGGAGGGGCTCAGACTGGGGGGGCAGGAGTCAGGGTGGGGGGTGAGGAGGGGCTCAGGCTGAGGCGGGCAGGAGTCAGGGTGGGGGTGAGGAGGGGCTCAGAGCTGGGGGGCAGGAGTCAGGGTGGGAGGTGGGGGGGCTCAGGCTGGGGGGGCAGGAGTCAGGGTGGGGGGTGAGGAGGGGCTCAGGCTGAGGGGGCAGGAGTCAGGGTGGGGGTGAGGAGGGGCTCAGAGCTGGGGGGCAGGAGTCAGGGTGGGAGGTGAGGAGGGGCTCAGAGCTGGGGGGGCAGGAGTCAGGGTGGGGGTGAGGAGGGGCTCAGAGCTGGGGGGGCAGGAGTCAGGGTGGGGGGTGAGGAGGGGCTCAGAGCTGGGGGGACAGGAGTCAGGGTGGGTGTGAGGAGGGGCTCAGGCTGAGGGGGGCAGGAGTCAGGGTGGGGGTGAGGAGGGGCTCAGGCTGAGGGGGGCAGGAGTCAGGGTGGGAGGTGGGGGGGCTCAGGCTGGGGGGGCAGGAGTCAGGGTGGGGGTGAGGAGGGGCTCAGGCTGAGGGGGGCAGGAGTCAGGGTGGGGGGTGAGGAGGGGCTCAGGCTGAGGGGGCAGGAGTCAGGGTGGGAGGTGGGGGGGCTCAGGCTGGGGGGGCAGGAGTCAGGGTGGGGGTGAGGAGGGGCTCAGGCTGAGGGGGGGCAGGAGTCAGGGTAGGGGTGAGGAGGGGCTCAGCGCTGGGGGGGCAGGAGTCAGGGTGGGGGGTGAGGAGGGGCTCAGGCTGGGGGGGCAGGAGTCAGGGTGGGAGGTGGGGGGGCTCAGGCTGGGGGGGCAGGAGTCAGGGTGGGGGTGAGGAGGGGCTCAGAGCTGGGGGGCAGGAGTCAGGGTGGGAGGTGAGGAGGGGCTCAGAGCTGGGGGGGCAGGAGTCAGGGTGGGGGTGAGGAGGGGCTCAGAGCTGGGGGGGCAGGAGTCAGGGTGGGAGGTGAGGAGGGGCTCAGAGCTGGGGGGGCAGGAGTCAGGGTGGGAGGTGAGGAGGGGCTCAGAGCTGGGGGGGCAGGAGTCAGGGTGGGAGGTGAGGAGGGGCTCAGAGCTGGGGGGGCAGGAGTCAGGGTGGGAGGTGAGGAGGGGCTCAGAGCTGGGGGGGCAGGAGTCAGGGTGGGGGTGAGGAGGGGCTCAGAGCTGGGGGGCAGGAGTCAGGGTGGGAGGTGAGGAGGGGCTCAGAGCTGGGGGGGCAGGAGTCAGGGTGGGAGGTGAGGAGGGGCTCAGAGCTGGGGGGGCAGGAGTCAGGGTGGGAGGTGAGGAGGGGCTCAGAGCTGGGGGGGCAGGAGTCAGGGTGGGGGTGAGGAGGGGCTCAGCGCTGGGGGGGGCAGGAGTCAGGGTGGGGGTGAGGAGGGGCTCAGAGCTGGGGGGGCAGGAGTCAGGGTGGGGGTGAGGAGGGGCTCAGGCTGAGGGGGCAGGAGTCAGGGTGGGGGTGAGGAGGGGCTCAGCGCTGGGGGGGCAGGAGTCAGGGTGGGAGGTGAGGAGGGGCTCAGAGCTGGGGGGGCAGGAGTCAGGGTGGGGGTGAGGAGGGGCTCAGAGCTGGGGGGCAGGAGTCAGGGTGGGAGGTGAGGAGGGGCTCAGAGCTGGGGGGGCAGGAGTCAGGGTGGGAGGTGAGGAGGGGCTCAGAGCTGGGGGGGCAGGAGTCAGGGTGGGAGGTGAGGAGGGGCTCAGAGCTGGGGGGGCAGGAGTCAGGGTGGGGGTGAGGAGGGGCTCAGCGCTGGGGGGGGCAGGAGTCAGGGTGGGGGTGAGGAGGGGCTCAGAGCTGGGGGGGCAGGAGTCAGGGTGGGGGTGAGGAGGGGCTCAGGCTGAGGGGGCAGGAGTCAGGGTGGGGGTGAGGAGGGGCTCAGCGCTGGGGGGGCAGGAGTCAGGGTGGGAGGTGAGGAGGGGCTCAGAGCTGGGGGGGCAGGAGTCAGGGTGGGGAGTGAGGAGGGGCTCAGAGCTGGGGGGGCAGGAGTCAGGGTGGGGGTGAGGAGGGGCTCAGGCTGAGGGGGCAGGAGTCAGGGTGGGGGTGAGGAGGGGCTCAGAGCTGGGGGGGCAGGAGTCAGGGTGGGAGGTGAGGAGGGGCTCAGAGCTGGGGGGGCAGGAGTCAGGGTGGGAGGTGAGGAGGGGCTCAGGCTGAGGGGGCAGGAGTCAGGGTGGGGGGTGAGGAGGGGCTCAGGCTGAGGGGGCAGGAGTCAGGGTGGGGGTGAGGAGGGGCTCAGAGCTGGGGGGGCAGGAGTCAGGGTGGGGGTGAGGAGGGGCTCAGAGCTGGGGGGGCAGGAGTCAGGGTGGGAGGTGAGGAGGGGCTCAGAGCTGGGGGGGCAGGAGTCAGGGTGGGGGTGAGGAGGGGCTCAGGCTGAGGGGGCAGGAGTCAGGGTGGGGGGGCTCAGGGCAGGGAGCTGGCGGCATGGGGGGCCCCAGCGCACCGCCCTCCCCCGGCCGGGCGCACCGCCCCACGTCCCCCTGGGCCCAGCCGGCTGGAGCCTGCGGACAGGAGCCCAGGGGATTTGGGCCTCGGCCACGTCCCAGCGGGGCCTGGCCCCCCCATCCCCTCCCAGCGCCGGGCCGGGCCGGACTCACCTGCTCTGCACCTGCTGGGCCAGGTTGTAGACCAGGCTGAGCTGGTGGCTCTGCCGCTCCTGCTTCTCCCGCAGGATGCGCTCGGCCAGCAGGAAGTAGGTGGCCGTGATGTGGTTGTAGCGATCGGCCTCCAGGGCCCTGGGGTGCAAGGCAGAGGTGAGAGACGCCCCCGGCAAAGCCACCCTGCGAGCCCCCCACGCACAGCACCACTGCCCCGGTCTGCAGGGGACCCCGTCCTGTTCCAGACCCTCCCTGCTCCCCCAGTCTGCAGGGAACCCCTGCCCCAGCCCCCTCGCTGCTCCCCCAGTCTGCAGGGAACCCCGTCCTGTTCCAGACCCTCCCTGCTCCCCTGGTCTGCAGGGGACCCCTACCCCAGCCCCCTCTGTGCCCCCCCAGTCAGCAGGGAACCCCCTCTCTGCCCCAGCCCCTTTCCTGCTCCCCCAGTCGGCAGGGAACCCCCTGCCCTGCCCCTTCCCAGCCCCCCCTGCCCCAGCCCCCTTCCTGTTCCCTCAGTCTGCATGGGACCCGCTGTCTGTACCCTCCCTGCTCTTCAGGGAACCCCTTGTCCTGCCCACCCCTTGCTGCTTCCCTGGTCTACAGGGGACCCCTACCCCAGCCCCTCTGTGCCCCCCCAGTCGGCAGGGAACCCCCTCTCTGCCCCAGACCCCTCCCTGCCCCCCCTCTGCAGGAAGTCCCTGGCGCTGCCCTCTCACGTCCCAACGAGCAGCTGCCCCAGAGGGGGGTGCTGCTAGGCTCCTGCCCAGGGTCCCCGTGGGTTGGGGTCAGCGGCCCAGCCCCGCGCCCCCGAGGGCAGGGGAGGCCAGGCCAGGCCCAGGGCGCCCGCCCGGCACTCACTCCTGGATGGCGTCCCGCTCCGCGATGCTGCCGCACGTCATGGCCTGGATGATGATCTCGTGCTCCTCCTCGGACACGCGCTTGTGCGAGGTCAGGGGCAGCAGGCAGCGGCTGGCGGGGGAGGGGTCCACGCCCTGCAGCCAGGGGTGCGCCTCGATCTGCGCCAGGGAGGCCCGCCGCTTGGGGTCCCGCTGCAGCATCCTGCCCACCAGGCTGGCGGAGAGCAGGGAGGCCGAGTCACACGCCAGCCGCGCCCCAGGGAGCCCGGCCCCGGGTTCCCCGCCGGGTAAACACCCCCGGACCCCGCAGCCAGTGTGCCCCGGGAGCCGGGCGCTTGGGCGGCCACTCAGAGATTCAACGCCACCCACCACCCGCCCGCGTCTCGCCGGGGTGCACAGCTCACAGACCTCGGTGCTCTCTGCGCTCTCCCCCGAGCGGCACTGCCCTGGCTAAGGGCCAGGCACCATCGATTGCCCCCTGCCCCCGCGGCTCTGTGATGGGGCAGGCTGGGCCCACGGAGGGGAGGGGAGGGGCGCGTACTCAGAGCACTGCGCGGACACGCGGGGCGGGGCGGGGGAGGGCAGGCCGGGCCCGCGGAGGGGAGGGGAGGGGCGCGTACTCAGAGCACTGCGCGGACACGCGGGGCGGGGCGGGGGAGGGCAGGCTGGGCCCGCGGAGGGGAGGGGAGGGGCGCGTACTCAGAGCACTGCGCGGACACGCGGGGCGGGACGGGGGAGGGCAGGCTGGGCCCACGGAGGGGAGGGGAGGGGCGGGGCGGGGCGGGGGAGGGCAGGCTGGGCCCACAGAGGGGAGGGGAGGGGCGCGTACTCAGAGCACTGCGCGGACACGCGGGGCGGGGCGGGGGAGGGCAGGCTGGGCCCATGGAGGGGAGGGGAGGGGAGGGGCGCGTACTCAGAGTACTGCGCGGACACGCGGGGCGGGACGGGGGAGGGCAGGCTGGGCCCACGGAGGGGAGGGGAGGGGCGGGGCGGGGCGGGGGAGGGCAGGCTGGGCCCACAGAGGGGAGGGGAGGGGCGCGTACTCAGAGCACTGCGCGGACACGCGGGGCGGGACGGGGGAGGGCAGGCTGGGGCCACGGAGGGGAGGGGAGGGGCGGGGCGGGGCGGGGGAGGGCAGGCTGGGCCCACAGAGGGGAGGGGAGGGGCGCGTACTCAGAGCACTGCGCGGACACGCGGGGCGGGGCGGGGGAGGGCAGGCTGGGCCCGCGGAGGGGAGGGGAGGGGCGCGTACTCAGAGCACTGCGCGGACACGCGGGGCGGGGCGGGGGAGGGCAGGCCGGGCCCGCGGAGGGGAGGGGAGGGGAGGGGCGCGTACTCAGAGCACTGCGCGGACACGCGGGGCGGGACGGGGGAGGGCAGGCCGGGCCCGCGGAGGGGAGGGGAGGGGCGCGTACTCAGAGCACTGCGCGGACACGCGGGGCGGGGCGGGGGAGGGCAGGCCGGGCCCGCGGAGGGGAGGGGAGGGGCGCGTACTCAGAGCACTGTGCGGACACGCGGGGCGGGACGGGGGAGGGCAGGCTGGGCCCGCGGAGGGGAGGGGAGGGGCGCGTACTCAGAGCACTGCGCGGACACGCGGGGCGGGGCGGGGGAGGGCAGGCCGGGCCCGCGGAGGGGAGGGGAGGGGCGCGTACTCAGAGCACTGTGCGGACACGCGGGGCGGGGCGGGGCGGGGCGGGGGAGGGCAGGCTGGGCCCGCGGAGGGGAGGGGAGGGGCGCGTACTCAGAGCACTGCGCGGACACGCGGGGCGGGACGGTGTAGCGACAGTCCATGATCATGGTCAGCGTCTCGCTGTCGTTGGCCTCCTGGAAGGGCGGCTGCCCACACACCAGCATGTAGAGGATGACGCCCAAGCTCCAGACGTCTGCAGAGAGAAGGAGACGTGGAGAACTCAGCCCAGCGCCGAGGGGGGGAGCTGCCTGGAGCGTAACCGTCCCCCCCCCCACTTTATGAAACTGCCTCATGCACACAAACATGCATCGCGCCGAGATGCTCTGGACAAAATGCTCCGTCGACACTGCAGCCGTTGTCGGCAGAGCCAATGCAAGTGAAGCGCTCATTAGCATTTCTCGTGCTCTCATTTGCATCATCTCTTCCGATCCGTTTTGCGAAAGAGGTTTTTGCGCAAAACAAACCGCCGCGTAGACGGGCAAAAAACCCTTTCGCATAAGATCCTGGACGCCTGCTTTTTGGAGGAATCAGGGTTCTTGGGCAAAAGGGGTTTTTTGGTACAAAATGGCCCCGTCTACACGGCGTTTTTTGCGCAAAATCCTTTTCCGCAAAACAGATTGGAAGAGACGATGCAAATGAGTTCGTGAGAAATGCCAAAGAGCACTTCCTTTGCATTGTCTCTGCTGACAGAGGGTACGTCTACACCACAGCGCTAACTCGAACTAACTTAGTTCTAATTAGTTAATTCAAACTAAGCTAATTCAAACTAACGGATCCAGACTAAAAAACTAGTTCAACTTAGCGTTTTGCTAATTCGAACTAGCATGTCCACATTAAGTGGACCCAGAACCGGGGTTAAGGATGGCCGGAAGCAGTGCCAGCAGGGCATCAGAGGAGGACTTAGACCGTGGAGCTGCTGCCTCAGGCTAGCTGAGGGCTGCGCTTAAAGGGACCCGACCCCCACCCCGGACAGACAGTTCTCAGGGGTGCCCTGCTTGCAAAGCAGTCCTGGCTTGGAGTGCCCTGAGTGCCCACACTGGGCACATCGCAGCACTCGGCCATCAGACCGGTTGCACCTGCCGCAGGCTGCCATCTGGGAAGAGGGGGCAATTGGGGGGCTGCAGGAGAGCTTCCACCCCGAGAAGTCCGCAGAGCCAGCCCAGTCCTCCCCATCGGGGGCTCGTACCCCATTCCTCCCTCACCTCCTTCCACTTACCCCTCCCTAGCCCCCTTTCCTGATGTACAAAATAAAGAAAACGTGTGGTCAAAAACAGAATCTCTCTTTATTGAACAAAACTCGGGGAGACTGGGAAAAGGAGGTAGGAGAGGGGAAGAGAGAGGGTGGGAGAGGGGAGGGCAACTACAATGATTAGGGGTTTGGAACAGGTCCCATATGAAGAGAGGCTAAACAGACTGGGACTTTTCAGTTTAGACAAGAGGAGACTGAGGGGGGATAGGATAGAGGTCTCTAAAAGCAGGAGTTGGGTGGAGAGGGTGCATCAAGAAAAGTTCTTCATTAGTTCCCATAATAGAAGGACTAGAGGACACCAAAGGAAAGGAATGGGTAGCAGGCTTCAAACTAGTAACAGAAAGTTGTTCTTCACAAAGCAAAGAGTCAACCTGTGGAACTCCTTGCTGCAGGAGGCTGTGAAGACTAGAACTAGAACAGAGTTTAAAGAGAAGTGAGATAAAGTGATGGGTCCATGGAGTGGTATTAGCCAGGTATGAGCCCCCTGACGGGTAGGGGTCTGACCAGCTGATTTTCCACGGAAGGGTGGAACACAGACACAAAGAATTCCGGCCTAAAAAGGGAGGGGATTTAAGATGCAAAGTGTTTCCGTCTTTTGTCTTTGGCTGGCATGGCCCTCCCTGGGGAATGAACCAGAGACCCCCGGGAAAAAGATCTGCCCGGCTTGGGGGTTTAGCTGGGATAAGCCCCGTTTTAAGGTTCGTGGGTACAGAACTGGGAGTGGTAAAACTAGCACTGCATTTTCTGGGAGTTTGAGTTTGCAACCTACTTGGCTCGGCCTGTTCTCACGTATTGCCACTGAAATCTGACTGAATGTATCACCATCAAGCCCAGTGTCAATAACTGTTCCCCAGGGGAGCGATCCTGGTGTACCTCCTGCTTTCATTGTTAAAGGGGGCTTGCCGGAATGGTTTAGTTGGGGTTCTGATCCCAGTGGTTTCCTGGCAGCTGGGCCCAAAACTGCCTTCTCCGGGGGGGGGGGGGTGACTCAGCTCTGTGCCTTGGCTGGGGGAGACCAGGGACCTGGCTGTGAGGAGCCCCAGAGAGCAAGGGGTCAAGTGGCGGTGGCTTTGTCAGCACCCCAGGAAGCACCTCCAAGGGGGCCGTGCCTGGCCCCCGTCACAGACGCTGTTCCTCCCCTGCTCACATCACACACGCAGAGAACAAGCCCAGGGCCAGTGTAACACACACACACACACACACACACACACACACACACAGAACAAGCCCGGTGCTAGTGTAACACTTGGGGCCGTTTCCTGCAGCCTGTTACCACACACAAATACACACACACCCCAAGTCTGGTGCCAACACACACACACACACACAAAGCCCCGTGCTAGTGTAACACCTGGGGCTGTTTCCTGCCGCCTGTCACCAGGAGGAAGCCACAGCTTCCTGCCCTTTGTTGGCAGCCTCTGGCCAAGGTGCTCTGCAGCCCAGCTGGGTGGGGAGGGACCCTGGGGAAAGGGCTGGAGGGCCTGGCAGAACTGGGGAGCGGGGGGCAGTGGGAGGGGGGGGGCAGTGGGAGGGGCCCCTAAGTCGTGCCTTCCCCCGCCCCCGGGCGCAGCAGAGGGGCTGAGCCGTGCTCCAGCGATGACCCGTTATTTAGAGCAGGGGCCGTCTCGCCGGGCGGGGGGGGGGGCGGGTGAAGCCGGCCAGGCCCCGGCGCGAGCAGGGGGGCGAGCCGCATGGGGCAGCCAAGGGGACGGCTGGGGGAGCTGTGGGGCAGCACGGCCTGTGAGGGAGCGTGCCCGGCCCAGCTGGTGAGGCTAAAGGAGCAGGGATTACGGGGCCCTGCTCTCAGGGCTGTAAGCTGCTCAGCGGCCCTGGGAAAGCGGATTGTGGCAGCAGGGGACGAGGCTTGGCAGGAGGGGGCAGCACAGGGGGACGGGGGGAGGCAGCCGCGTCACAGACAGGGCCAGGCCCAGGAGCCCAGGCTCTCGGCGCACGGCTCGGAGGCATCTCTGGCAGCCAGGCTCTGGGCGAGGGCCCGGCCCACACCAAGGCGCCAGGCTGTCCACCCCGCCTGGGAGGGAATAGAGAGGAGGTGGACACACAGGGCCTGCCCTCACTCCAGCCCCTGTTGGGGAACCACCCCACAGGAGCAGAGAGAGAGTGGGAGGGAAGGGACTGTGGGGGGCACCATGGGGCGGGAGGCTCCCTGCCAGTCAGGGAGGAGCTGTGGGGGGCACCATGGGGCGGGAGGCTCTGTGCCAGTCGGGGAGGGGTCATGGGGGGTACCATGGAGCGGGAGGCTCCGTGCCAGTTGGGGAGGGGCCGTGGGGGGTACCATGGGGTGGGAGGCACCGTGCTAGTTAGGGAGGGTCATGGGGGGGTACCGTGGGGCAGGAGGCTCCGTGCCAGTCGGGGAGGGGTCATGGGGGGGCACGAGGCTCCGTGCCAGTCGGGGAGGGGTTGTGGGGGGCACCGTGGGGCGGGAGGCTCCCTGCCAGTCGGGGGAGCAGGGCGGACAGAGCAGTCCAGGTCCCAGAGAGAGGGAGAGCCGGGGCTGGTTCTGTTGTTCCAGGCCTGTCACCCTGGACTCAGTCTCCTCCCTTCAACGTGGCCCCCCCGCCCCCCAGCCTGGCCGCAGCTCAGCCTGCCCCTCTCTCCCAGGAAGGTGCCCGTGCTGGCCCACTAGCATGGACCCCTGCGCCCTCCCCATGGGCAGGGTGCCCGGCCGGCCGACAGACTGTCAGGGCCGTGCTGGGCTGGGCTGGCTGCCGAGCCGGCCTGTGGAACAGGAAAGGCCCTTCCTGCCTCCGCCCGGCACAGAGTGTTCCCAAGCACGTCCCTGCCCCGGCAGCCCCAGGGACCCCTCCAGTGGCCCCCTGCCAGGAGCCCTGCCCCCATCTCCCAGCTCACCCCACCCCTCCGGCCTACAAGGAACGGGGGCCCGGGCGCACCAGGACTCAGGGCCCCCTCCTAGGGGTGCCGACAGGGCTCCCTTCCCCCACAGAGGCAGGGTCCCCCGCCGGACGGCCTTGGAGCGGGGCCGTGTGGACACGGGGGGCTGGAAAGCAGCAGGCCCCATTCCCGTGGGCAGGGCCCCAGAGCAGTCAAGCTGGGAGCTGCCAGCCAGGGGGCGCCCAGGCAGCTACCCCTGCACCCTCATGCCCGGCAGGGAGTTGGGGCGCGGGGCGGAGAGGAGCAGGAGTCAGACAGGGCATGGCCCACGGCGCCAGGCATCATGCCAGGACGGGCACCGCAGCCCTGGCCCTGGCCCCAGCCGCCTCGCTTCAACATGCTCCTCCCCAGCCTCACCGCACCTCCCCCCACAAGGGGCAGCGACACCCTTTCCCAGAATGCCCCGCTCCACCCCCAGCGGCGTGATTCCGGGTGGGGGTGGGACAGCACCCTCCCGGAAACGACATCCCTCATGCTGTGAGGTCACACGTGGGCGGGGCCACCGGGGGGGCGGGGCCACCCCGTTCCAGGATGTGCCCGCAGCTCTGGTATTCCAGGCGCATGGCAGCAGCCTCCCGAGGTCACCCCCTCCTGGCGCCCCAGCTGGGCCCTGTGTAGCTAATGGCCTCAGGGACACGCCGTCACTAGGAGACAGAGATTGTCCTGGGGCCGACCCGGATCCCCTGCTCTGATATCAGCCCAGAGCACCCACTCCAACCCTGCACCGCACACCCGGCTCGGCCCTGGCCGGCGGCCAGAGAACGCACCACCAGTGACGCTCGGGGCTGGGCACGTCACTGAACATGGAGATCCTGGGGCGCAAGAACTGAGCAGAGAGGGTCTCAGAGGCACATGCCCCCTGCCCATCCCCAGGCCTGTGTCCCCTGCTTTGGGAGCCCCCTCCCAGCCAGGCTGCCCCCCACGGCCGCTGGCTTCCCTGCATGGCTTTGCAGCAGGGCAGCGCGGGCTGAGCAGTTGTGAATTCTTCTCTTGGGGGCGACGCTGCTTTTGAAGGACATTAAGGGTTTATTCTGTGAGACTTAGGCCAGGTCAGTCGCAGGAGACAACCCCAAACTAAGGTACACATCTCCAGCTACCCGAATAGCACAGTTGGAGTTGACACACCATGGCACTACCACGGCAGGGGGGTGGGGGTCGATGGGAAAAACTCTCCCATCGACTCCTCTGACAGTTCTCCATCCAGAGGAGTACCAGAGCCGAGGAAAGTGCAATCCGCAGTTGATTTAGTAGGTCTTTACTAGACCCACTCTATCGACCCCTGGGGAATCAATCCCCAGAACGCCGATCTCCTGGGATGTGTAGACAAGGCTGAAGTCAAATGCTTTACTGCAGTCCAATTTGGTTAGATCCACAGAGCTGTACCAACCAAACTGTGATCTCATTAAAAAAAAAAAAATCAGCTTTGTTTGGAAAGGCATTAGTTATGCTGCCATCCTTACGAATTCCATCCCACCTCAGCCTCCGCATGATTTAGCATGGGGTCTACGTCAGGCTAACCGGTTCCGTCGTATCCCAGGTCACCATATTCCCCTTTCTAAACAGCAGCCCAACAGTAGCTTTTCTCCAGGCCTCTGCAACCTCCTCAGTGTTCCAGGGTTTGGTGAGAGCGAACATCAGTGTCTCAGACAGCTTCCTGGCTTTTTATATCTCTAGTTACAAGTCCTCTGCTTGTGCAGATTTAAGGCTTTACTACAGCAGCTGCTGGGAGGCATTCTCCCTGTTACTACTATAACAAAAAGAATTTCATTGCCCCCTGGAGCCATGAATACTTCATCCAGCTTCTTCCCAAGCACACAACACAAATGTTTTCTGAACATTTCTGCTCTATCTGTGTTCTTATTGACAAGTTTATCATCCCCACCTCTTGTTGGACTGAGACCACTGCCATGAATTCTGTTGTCCCGGATATATTAAATACTTCCTTCCTAATTTCTTTAATCTATGCACCATAGATTTTTCATTGATACTTTTAGCTTCCCTTATCAATTGTCTGCATTTCATAAACATTAGTCATGGCATCTAGGGATAGATAATTCTGTTTAATTAGTTAACTGGATAATGGATTAAATGGGGGTGGGCAGAGAGAGGCCGCTCTAACCCAGCTGGGTTTGAGCAGCCCCCTCTGCCAGATGTGGCTGGGTTAGAGCCCCCCCTCCCCTCCAACCTGGCTACTTCCAGCCCCACACATGGCTGGAAGAGGCAGCCCCATGTGGAGGCCTGACAGAGCTGCTCCCTGGGTACCGGGAATCTGGTTAAACATTAACATCCCTAATTGCATCAACTTTCCATATACCATTGCTGCTTCCACCTTTCCTTTGAATCCGTTTTTTTTAAACGGAAGAAACCTTCTTTCATGGGGGTGGAAACATAGTTGTTTAGGCATCTGGTAAAACATTGAACAGCTCCCAATTAGCGTTCATCTTTTGATCCATTTGGTCTCTCCCCCACCCCCGCACAATTTTGCTCCTGATTATTTTCAGTTTGGGGAACCTGGCCATTTTCAGCAGCAAGCACCCACAGTCCTGGAAAGGACTCTAGTCTGCTTGAGCAGGAAAGATAGATTAGACCGTGACGATTTGCACCTAGCCAACAGCTAATTTCTAGGCCAGTGATCAGCTCTGTACCTGTCAGGAGGGGAGATCCAGGACCTAATACTTTTGTGGTCCTGGAAATGATAGCTGATTAATGCCAAGGATGCCCAATTATCATTCACATTTGCATATGTACATTATTTCCTCCCATTCCGGTTTCTGCTCATGATCGCTTCCGTTCTGAGAAGCTGGCCTTTAAAAGAGCCAAGTGTACAAACTCCTGGAATGGGACGACATTCTGTCCACACCTAGCCAACAAAATTAAGCCACGATGGCTTAAACCTAGGCTACCCTCCCATTTAATTCTATGCTCAATTCCCATTGGCCTCTGCCACAGACCCCGCCTTGCGACACATCGTTAATGCGCTGACCCAGTCAACATCCCTGCCCCTTGGAACTGAGCTGTCAGTCACTAGCGCAGGGGGCGGGATCGGAGATTTCCAGACCACGCCTCTTCTGCTCACTCTGCAATTCCCCAGCAAGGTGTATCCAGTGACTTTCAGCATTTGACTCCTCCCGCCAGAGCTGAGTGACACCTCTCCTAGCCAATCGCTAATTCCTTGCTGGTTGCCAGGGTTGCAGTAGCCTTAGGGCTCCGCAGATGCAATGGGATGCTTCCCTCTGACTCAAGGGGGGCTGCGAGGGGACGTCCATGAGATGCTCAGATCCCGGGCTGACTGGAGCCCCATACGCAGTGGGAACAGGCAGCCTGCATGCCCACAGGCACAGAGCACTCGGACTGGCAGGGCCCTCGAGAGGCAGGACCCAGTACCAACTCTAGACCAGTGTTTCTCAACCTTTTTTTTTTTTTATAAAGTACCCCTCTTTAAAAAAAAAAAAAAAAAAAAAAAAAAAAAAAGACAAGTACCCCCAGTATCTGCAGTTTTCAAACACACCATTTTTTTCTACCATTGCAACACATTTGTTTAAACAGCTTAATCGTAGCCGGGCGGGCGATGAAATTTTGGGTTGTGAGTTCAATCCTTGAGGAGGCCATTTAGGGATTTGGGGCAAAAATCTATCAGGGATGGTACTTGGTCCTGCTGTGAAGGCAGGGGGCTGGACTCAATGACCCTTCAAGGTCCCTTCCGGTTCCAGGAGATAGGCAATCTCCATTCATATTATATTATATTAATAAAGCGCTGTAAAACTGAAAACAAAAATTCAGTTTTCTCCAAATTTCAGTTGTGTTCACGTACCCTCCCCCCCCCGACTTCTCTGGAGTACCCGAGGGCCCTCGTACAACTGGATGAGAAACACTGGTCTGTCTAACCTGCTCTTACAGATCTCCAGTGACGGAGATTCCAGAATCTCCCTGGACAATTTATTCCAGTGTTTCACCACCCTGACAAGCAGGAAGTTTTTCCTAATGTCCAACCTAAACCTCCCTTGCTACAGTTTCAGCCCATTACTGCTTGTTCTATCCTCAGTGGCCAAGGAGAACAATTTTTCTCCCTCCTCCTTGTGACACCCTTTTAGATACAGCCACGCCCCGACTTACAAACATACTGACTTCCGACCATCTGTACTTATGACCAACCTCCCATTATCCCCATTATAATATTTTTGAGTTGAGAACCGTGTACGTCAAGTTTTTTGAACAGCGTGGGCAGTGCGTTTAAGGGTATTTCCAACTAACGACTAAATCGAGTTACGACCAGGTGTTCGGAATGTAACCTGCTCGTAAGTTGGGGACTGCCTGTACTTGAAAACCTCTATCATGTCCCCTCTCGGTCTTCTCCTTTCCAAACTCAACAAGCCCAGTTCTTTCAGCCGTCCCTCATCGCTCATGTTCTCTAGACCTTTCACCATTTTTGTTGCTCTTCTCTGGACCTTGCCCAATTTCTCCACATCTTTCCAGAAATGTGGTGCCCAGAACCGGACACAAGCTGGTGGCATCTCTGGCCGCCGATCCCCAGCCCTCAGCAGCCCAAGCAAGCCGGCGGGGCCCAGAAGCAGACGGCCCCGGTCACTTACCTACAGCCGGGGCGTCGTATTCCTCCCCCAGCAGGATCTCAGGGGCCGAGTAGGCCAGGGAGCCGCAGCTCGTGGTGAGCATCTTGCCGGGCTGGAAGCGGTTGCTGAAGCCGAAGTCGGTCAGCTTGACCACGCCCTGCTCCCGGAAGAAGACCACGTTCTCGGGCTTGAGGTCGCGGTGCACCACGTGCAGCTTGTGGCAGTAGGAGATGGCGTGGACGATCTGGGCGAAGTAGTGCTTGGCCCGCCCCTCGGCCAGCCCGCCCTCGTGCCGCATGATGTGGTCAAACATGTCGCCGCCGTCCCCCAGCTCCAGGATGAGGTAGAGCTTGGAGTGGGTGTCGATGACCTCGTAGAGGCGCACCACGTTGGGGTGCTGCACCAGCTTCATGCAGCGCACCTCCTGCAGCAGCTGCCCCGCCGCGCTCACGTCCAGCTTGCTCTTGTCGATCACCTTCACCGCCACCTTCTCCCCCGTGAAGACGTGCCGCGCCAGCTTGACCACGGCGAAATGGCCCTTGCCCAGCGTGCGCTCCAGGTCGTACAGGCCGGCAATCTTCCCTTCGTAGCAGCCCTTGGCCCCGGCCATGGCTGCACTGGAGTGTCACAGCAGGGCAGGCATCGGGGAGGCTGGGAAGAAGAGAAGCTACTGAGCGCAGGAGGCACCAGCTACCCCTCCCCCAGCCCAAACACCACTGAGCGCAGGGGGGCACCAACGGGCGCGCTCAGCTTTTCCATCCACGTGCGGAATAATTTTCTGTATGTGCGCCAAGTCAAGTGCAAATGTGCACCACCAATAGACTCACCAAACCTAGCGGTGGGCTCTCTGCTAATCTGCTCGGCGGCACGTGAGTCTCTCCTGAGTGGTGCACAACCCACAGCTTATAGGGACAGCGCTGGGCACCCCCCCCACCCAAACATCCCACTGAGCACAGAGGGCACCAGGCAACCCCCTCCCAAATAGTCCACTGAGCACAGGGGGAACCCTGATGGGGGAGGAGTTGTGCACCAGGAGCCCCCAGCCCTACATCCATCCATGTGCACAGCTCCCTCCCCACAGCATCTTTGGCCACACTCGCCCAGAGGGAGCCTGGCTCTCACACATGCCCCGTGTGGCTGGCAGGAGCTGTCTAGGGTCATGAGAACAGCCAGACTAGGGCAGCCCAACGGTCCAGCAAGCCCTGTAGCCCAGAGGTCTCCAACCCTTTTGAGCACGGGATCTGGAGTGTGAGGGGGGCTCTGAGCTGCTCTTGGGACAGGCAGTTGGCATGTAGGAGGGGTTCTAGGTGCAGGGTTCTAGGTGCAGGCTCTGGGATGGCGTTTGGATGCAGGGGTGCTCGGGGCTAGGACAAGGGCTTGGGGTGCACGAAGGGTTCATGACTGGGATAGGAGTTGGATGTGGGCTCCAGCTGGGCCCTGCTGATGGCTCCTGGGTGGTGGCCTTCGGCCTGGCCCGCTCCCTAAAGCAGCCGGCAAACTCCCTCCCAAGCCCTGTTGTGCCCCTCACTGCTGTGGAGACGGGACACAGAGTGGGAGGGGGCACCTTGACATCAGCACCCCCCTCTCCTTCCCCTGCCCTGCACAGACAGCAGGAAGCTCCCAGTGGGAGGGGCAGCTCCAGGCCAAAGGGCAGGAGGTGGGCAGCTGAAGCGCTGGCACTTGATGGCCTCTTGGCCAAGCCAGTCAGGATCCCCTGTCAGATGCTCCAAGATCGACCAGTGGATCCCGATCGACTGGTTGGTGACCACTGCTGTAGCCAAAGCCTGCCCCGAAGGAACGATCCGAACAGGTGAGCCAACTATCACGTGGCCCAGCCCCAGCCGTCCACCCCTCGCATCCGGCAGGCCGACACGGTGACTCTGCCTGGCCAGTAGCCACCGCCGGGCCCGCCCGCCACAAACTCAGCGGATTCTCTTTGGAACCCAGTTCTGGTTTTGGCCTTCCCCACATCCCTGGGCAACCAGTCCCGCAGGCCGGCTGGGCACTGAGTGAATGGCCAGGTGACCCCACGCCACTGGCACTGGGCCCCTACCCTGATTGGACCAAGCCAGAGCTCTTGCTCCAGGCTCCCAGGGGTCACACCTCCACTCCCAGAGCCCGGGGCCTCCTCTCCTATAAATCCCCAGCCAGCCCTCTGCACACGTAGCCACGCTCGGCTGGGATTTCCAGCCGCTGCACAGCCTGGCACCCCAGTGGTGGCCCCCGCCTGTCACCTGGAGCTGGCGCCCAATGTAAGGGAGGCACAATGGTGGCTAAGTGCCACTGGGGCAGGGGAGTGTGCAAGGACCCCCCCATCCAGTAACCCGGCATGTTCTTGCTCCAGCTGCAGCCCATGAGGCCAGCACGCTGGCTGGCAGCAGGGGGCCAGTCCGCTCGGTTCCAGCTGCTGGTCGCACCAGTGAGGGTTGGGGGCTTTCAACATGTTCCCCAAACCACCCCAGGCGTTCTCAGGCCCCTCCACCAATGCCCCCCCGCCCTGACCTGCAGCCCCCTTATTCCAGCCCTGCCTGCCCCATGTACGCTCACAGCTCCGCCCTCGCTCCCCGCCGCATGCTGACCTGCAGCCCCCTTGGCAGGCAGGGCAGCGAGGGCTTTTCAGATGCTGGGCTGGGGGCTGGCAGGCCAGGAAGGGCACCCTGGTGCCAGACAGATCAGCAAGGCCTGGGCTGGAGGGAAGGGGGGGGTGTTCACAGGCCCAGGGTCTGTGCTTGGAAGTCCGGTGGTTAGTGGAGGGAGGGGCAGTTGCACCGTACCCTGAGCTCCGGCCCCCCAGCCGTGGTCAGGCACAGCCGGGGGGCCCTGGGAGAGGAAGGGGATTCTGCGCCCGGGGAACGCCGCGCAGGGCGGGCCCGCGGCCTGCGGATGCTAGCACGGCTCCCCAGGCTGGCAGCGTGCCCATGTTTCTCTGGCAGGCTCCCTGTGCGCATGGTGCTGGTACACACCGCACACGCTGCGGGGCGGGGGGGGGGCTTCCTGGCAGCCACCAGCTGATTTCCCACTGCAGCGCCCTGGGCTGCCGCGGCCTCCATCATGCCTGCAGGGCGGCGGGGGTGCAGCACCCTCTGGCAGGATGGGCCCCCAACTATGGGTCAGGGCCGAGTGGGCGGGACTTGGCCAGGAGCCCGGCTAGGAAATGAAGGGCCCTGGGGCCAGCCAGGCAGTGCCAGTGCCCAGCCAGCCCCGCCCCGCTCCGTCCCCCCCCCGGCCAGCAACCCCCACCCCTGCGCTCAGCAGGATCTCAGCCCTGTCAGCCCCCAGAGCCCGCTCCGATCCTGCGCTAGCCCGGCCCCCCCGCCGCTGCGGCCCGGGCCGCGCACCGTCTGCGGGCAGAGGGTCCAGAAACAGCAGCAGCGCAGATCCCCAGGGCCGCGCAACGCAGGGCAGCTGGCGCAGCAGATCTTTGGGGCTGGCTGGGTTGCCTGCAGCACCATCAGGGCAGCACCCCCCCCCCCGCGCCTGCTGCGCGCCCTCGTGCCAACTGCGCGCTCCCCACGGTGCCAATTGCGCGCCCCTTACGGTGCCAGCTGCGCGCGGCCCTAACTGTGCCAGCTGCGACCCCCCCCCCCCCCCCGTGCAAACTGCGCCCTGCCCCCGCGCACAGTGCGCGGCCCTCAAGGTGCCAGCTGCGGGCCGGACACTTGACGCCCCCGCAGCGCCCGGCGGGGCCCGACTTACCCGGCTCCCAGCGGCGGGTCGGGCTGTGCCCGGCGCCGCAGGGCTGGGCAGGGTCCCCGCGGTGACGTCAGGAGCCCAGCGGGCGGGGGGGCGGCTCTTAAAGGGGCCGGCGCGGTGGGGGCTGCAGCGGGCGCTGGGGGTCACTGCGAAGGGGGGGCGCGATCTCCCCTCCCGCTGGCGAGCGGCCGCCTGGGGGGTCACGAGAAACCGCGGCAGCTGCTCCCCCCGCCCGCAGGCTCCGTTTGCAAACCGGGACACGTGGGGCGGCCGCAGTGCAAGCCCCGCCCCCCACAGGCACCTCGGGGGGGCTTCCAGGCGCCTGGGAGTCCGCGCTCGGCTGCCCCAGAGCCTCAGGCACTGGCAGCGCCTCCCGGGACTTCCCGCTCCCAGCCCCACGGCAGGGCCCCTGGCAGGCCGAGACCCGGAGCTGAACCCCCGCTACAGCTTCCCCTCCCCCTGCTGCAGAGCTGGGGGCCTGGGCGCCCCCCGAGGCTGGGATCCAGCCAGGTCTCCGGGCTCACAGCAGGGAGCCTGCCCCCCCCCGTGGGAACATTTAAAAAAGTGGGGGTGCTGAGCCCCCTTACCCCTCCACCGAGGTGGGGAGCAAAGGGGCCAGCAGCAGAGCCCCGGTGCCTGCGGGGAGCAGTGGGGGGTTGGTTATGACTCCCTGAGAAAGAACAGGCCTTGGTAGGGCAGCACTAGGGCAAGGAGACCAGCTGGAATTATCCCACCCCTGTGGGCAGGCCGGCTCGCTGGCAGCAACCCCGGCTGAGCGGCGGGAGGGCGAGAAAGGCCGGGGAGTGACCCTGAATATTGCTCAGCCGGGGCAGGACTCCCAGCGCCCTGGAGAACCCCCCAGGAAGGGGCCTAACGCCGCAGGCGAGCACCCCGCCATGCTCCCCTGCACCGGCCCATGGGAGAGGGAAGGCCACGGGAAGCGCGGGAGAGACTTCAGGAGCCACTGCAGCGACTTCCTGGCGGGTCAGCAGAGCCCTGCTGGTCCCGGAGCCCCTCGCGAGGCGCGCAGTCCCCATCCACCGGGAATGGCGAGGGTTCTCCGCAATACGCAAGTCCCTTCGCGGGCGCAGCATGGCGGGATGGAGCCTGGGAGATACGTCTCCCTGGGGGGGACAGATCCTGGGCTTGCCTCCCCCAGCCCATGGAGCCCCACACTGTCTGTTGGGTCTCTGCACTTCGTAGCCTCACGAGAGCCGAGCAGACACCCCGCCCCGCGCCCCAGCCCGGCTCACGGCAGAGCAGGTGCGGCGCTCAGCGCCAGGGGCCAGTTCCCAAAGGCCTGGGCGAGATCCCTGGCTCGCGGCACGGGGAGCGGAAATCCCCCCATGGCAGGCCTGGGCCCACCCCTCCCATCCTGCAGCACCCGCACCGCCCTCCTGTGCGGCAGCTGAGAACAAGCAAACCACAGTGACAGCAGCCACATCCTGCCGGGAGGCAGCCGCTCAGCGACGATGCTGGCAAGGGGGGGCGGCAGGGTCACACACAGCAGCCTGGCCCTGGCCACCGGTGTCTCCCAGGAACGGCCCAGGAAGTTCCCCCAGGGGGCAGCCGGGCGATTCCCCAAAGCCAGGCCCCATTCCTCTGCTTTCTGGCAAACTCAGGGGTCAGTCTAGCCATCAACACGTTCTGGGGGCAGGGCTGGGGATCAGCCCCCCCCTAGGTACAGACGGAGTGTGGGGCAGGGAGGGGGATCATCCCCCCCAGAGCATACACGGGGGGGGACAGGGAGAGGGATCAGCCCCCCCAGGGCATACACGGGGGGATGGAGCAGGGAGGGGGATCAGTCCCCGAGGGTACAGACAGGGTGTGTGGGGCAGGGAAGGGGATCAGCCCCCCCAGGGCACACACGGGGTGTGGGGCAGGGAGGGGGATCAGCCCCCCCACAGCATACGGGGGGGATGGAGCAGGGAGGGGGATCAGTCCCCGAGGGTACAGACAGGGTGTGTGGGGCAGGGAAGGGGATCGCCTCCCCCCAAGGTGCACATAGGGGATGTGGGGCAGGGAGGGGCAGATGCAACCTGCTGCAGGTCCAGGTCTTGGGGCGCGGCCAGGGCCGGTTCCCCGCTGGCGCTGAGCGGCTGCGCGGGGTCTGACTGGAGAAAGCGAGGCGTCTGTCAGGCAGGCAGGGCTAGTCCTGGGGGTCGGGGACCAGTGCCGCCACCGGGAAGGGGTCTGCGCTCCATGGGGAGCCTGTGTAGGGAGCAGGAAATGGGGCCATGTGGCCCTAGCTGCGGCATTGTGGACCGGGGCAGGACATGGGGCTGCATTCCTGGATCTAGTCCAGTCTAGAAGCTGGATCATGGTAGCCAGGTCTGGGTGCAGTGGCCAGGCTACCTGTTGTGGCCAGCCCCAAACGGCACGGGGGGGTCCGGGCTGCAGGTGCTGATGGGGGGTCCGGTTGTAGCCTGGGTGCCACAGATGCCATCGGGGTAGGTGCCACGATGGCCAAGGTGGGCTCTCAAAGCAGCATGACCTCCATCCTGCCCAGGTTCGGCCTCACCCAGAGTCCGTCTCGGCCAGGCATTTGGGAAGCCAGGCCCTGGTGCTGCAAACTGCCGATGGAAGGGGGGAAGCAGCTGGGTACCATCTACATGCTGCTGCCTCCTCAGCTCCTCCGGATTTCAGCTCCTGGAGTCAGGTGATTGCAGGGGAGAATCTCTACTTGCAATTGGCTTAACGTGAGTTTCTAGCCTTCAGGGGGCAGAAAATAGCTTGGAAGGAACCATCACTCCCATGTAACCCTCCAGGATCTGGAACCAGAAGGCCAATGGAAAAAGCCCCATTTTTATTCTTTTAAAAATTCTCTTAAGTTTTAAACCAGATGTACGGTTTTGGGGGGGGGAGGTCTAACTTGTGCTTGCAGGTTGCAACACTGCTCCCTTAGCAAAGCCAGACACTGCCTCCCTCTCCTTGCCCCACAGCCCCTTTGTGTTTGGGAGAGCTTGTGTGTCTGTCCGTCTGCGTGTCTGTCCATTCCTCTGTGAGTCCATTTGTTCAAGAACTCCTCCTAAATGGGAAGAGCTGGGGCCACCAAATTGGGTAAGCAGCTTCCTCTGATCCTAACTCAAAGCCAGTCCAGGGTTTGGTCGTGCCAGGGCTAATGGGATGTGCCTGGAATGGGACCGGTTCTCATCACATGGAAGGGAGGGGAGTGATAGGAGGGACAGTGACGCTTACGCATGACCACAAGGGGGCAGCAAGCGCTCAGCCCCAGGGAGCAGCCACTGGCTAGGCTGGCCCCAGGGAGAAGCTGTGTGCCCCCCTCTTTCCCGGGCAGAGGATCCCCTTTCGGATCTCTAGGGAAATCCCTTTCTGATTGGCTGTCCTTCCCCATCCCCCCCACTTCCTGAGGAGGAACAGCCAATCAGAGATGCTCTAGGTGCCAGAGGACAGCCTGTGTGGCCGAGTTGGATGGGCAAGCGATGCCGCTCAGAACTCGAGCTGGCTGGGAACTGCTACCCACCCCGATGTCCTGGGGCGGTTCTTGGGCGTGCGGGAGAAGATCTTTCCTGTGCTGCCCCCGCCATGACTTGGAGAGGAGGGACGTCTGGGAAGCCCAACAGAACCAACGGGCTGAAGAACGAGCTGGGGGCATCCGGGAAGGCAGGAGGCCTGCGACGTCCCCACTTTGCCCGGGGCCCGGGGCCCGGCGCATTCCTGCCCCGCCCTGCGGCCCCGGCCCCCCCGGCTCATTAGGGCTGTTTTCCCGTGCCCCAGGCTGCGGCTGTGCTGGGCAGGAGCGGTTCTGGGAAGCCATTAACGCAGTAACGAGGGAGGCGGCCCTGGGCCCGCACTGAAAGCTTTCTAATCTGCGGGAGACACGGCCGTGCGCCGCCCTTCCCCGGCCTCGGTAACGAGCTAAATGAGCCTCCGCCTGCTGTCCCCGGCCGCTTCCAGGAAGAGCGGCCCCGAGAGCGGGGACAGCGCCGGCTTTGTCAACACGGCCTGTTTTCCTGCCCGCCGGGGGAAGGGGAGGGGAGGCGCGGAGCGAGCCCCCGCAGCGACGCTTCCCTGGGGCGTCTGCTCCCAGCGGGGTCTGTCTCCAGGGCTCCTCGCGGGGCCAGCCCGGCCCTCTGCCCCTCTGCCACGGCTCACCAGCCGCTCCCGCACCTGCCCTCTGCCCGCAGCAGCCCCCAGCAGCAGAGCGCCTGGCAGGAGACACAGCGGGGAGGCCCCTGAGTCCTGCCTGCACTGCGACTGGGCGGCTGAGTGCCAGGGCGGGTTGGCACCTTCCCCTACTGCCCCCAGTAACTTCCCACTGGCCTCCCCTTGGGAGCGCTGCTCTTGGGCACCCACTCCAGGCTGTGCTGACTCTCACATCCTTGCACCTGGTGCTTATGTTGCCGCCCGCCCCGGTTTGTGGCTCAGAACGGGAGCAAAACCAAAATCCAAAGAGGCTCCATCCCACTCTCTTGTTTTGGCAGATTTCTTTGCCACCGCAGCTCTGAGCGCGCCTACGGCCAGCCCCAGGTGGCGCCTGGCTCCCCGCCCGCTATGTTCCTCCACCTCCTCCCAAGGAGCATGCCCCGCCATTGGCAAACCCCCAGCCCGTGCACCGAAAGAGGCCGGCTGTAGTCCAGGAAGGAAGGGGGCTGAGAAGGTGGCCTGTAGCCCCTCGCTACACGGCCCCGGGACCGCAAGACTCAAGCCTGGGAAGAAAGCTCTGAGCAGGGGAAGCTCGCGCGGGTGGGACCGGGCGGGGCGTGGGACCGGAGAGCTGACCGGGACACACCTGCGGATGCCCGATTTGTAAGAAATCCAGGATTGCCCGCAAGAGACCTTCAGCCACTCCAGGAAGATGAGCTAGCCTGGGGGGGAGGCTGCCCTGAGGGGAATCTAAAGACCATCTTGCCGGGGCAGGCGGCCGACAGGACGGCGCTGGCCTCTTGGGCCCAGGCTGTGACGCGCTCTCAGATCACGTGGGCTTCCGAAGTCAGCGGGCCGAGGGGTGGGGCATGTCGGTCCCACGATCTCGCCCGGCTAGTCGGTGACGTCGGGGGTGGCGGGAGACCCGCGTCCAAGCCCCCTGCTCTGGGACCCAGCCTGTCCCGCGAGCAAAGGCAGACAGATCGGGGAAGTGACGCACCGGCTGGGAAAACGACGTCGGGTAGGGGCCGTGGTTTTGTGTCCCAGTGGCGGTTCCCCTTCCGCGGGGAGGAGGGGCTGTCTAGCTGGGGTGGCTCCATCTCCAGAGGAGGGGGCCAACCTCCCTGGGGACAAGCTTGCCAGGGCCATCCCGGGGGGGGGGGGGTGATACTAACAAGGAAAGGCGGGATGGAGGGTCCTCCCCCTCTGGCCCTGCATAAGCTGAATTGGGAGGAAGCTCGCCCTGCTTGGAACAGGCAGGGCAGGGAGTCGGGCGGAGAGGGGGCTGCAGGGAGGGAGTTAGTAGCCCCTTCCGGAGGGGTGATGTGTGGGGGCGCTATAGCCGCCCATGCTTATTCCCTGGGGAGCTGAGAGACTGGCCAATCCGGAGGGGGGGGCCTCAAGGAAAGGCAGCAAGATGCCGAAGGAGCTACACGAACCGGAGCTGGAACCCGGAGCAGAGAGTAGGCCCGGGTTCCCCTGCCAGCCACTCGGGCCCAACAACAGGGGGGCAAAGGAGACCCCGGGGTGAGCGATTCTGAGGGGCCTGGGTTCCGGCTGCCATTACAGCTGGAGCTGTGGGCCCTTTAAATGGCTGCCCGGGGCAGTGCAGCGCATTGCAGGGGCTCCGGCGGCGCACTCCGGCCTTCGCTGGGCGGGGCGCGAGCCAGGCGGTGCTGAGGGCCGGCTGCCCCGAGTCCCCATCCTGCCTCTTCCCATCCCCACCCGCCTCGCCCCACTCTTGCTCACCGGGGCTGCCAGCAAGCAAGTGGCTGTGGGGGAACATGGCAGGGGGGCGAGGGGACTGGCTGCTGGTGGGGGCTGCTCATTTTTTTCTGGGGGTGCTCCTGCGCCGAAGCATCCCCAGAGTTGGCACCTGGGCCTGGCACATGGTGGCCTGGCCGAAGGGTCCTGCAGGGACAGAGGAGTCGCAGGCTGAGGGAATGGCAGCTGACAGAGATGCCGGCCCAGCAGAGCTGTAGGCCAGCAGGGGTGCCAGCCTGCAGCAAGCAGAGCGCCCCGTCCCAGAGGGAGAAGAGGAGCAAGAACTGAGAACTCGCTGAGCATGAAACCAGGGTGTAGTTCAGACCAAACTCAGTGGCAGAGCCAAAGGGAACAAAGAGAAGGAATGAGCGGCTGCCCACCGGTGCTAGGAGCCTGGGAACAGACAAGTGGAATTGTCCGTGTAGTAGCATAAATGGGATTTAGTTGGCATTACCAAAACCTTGGCGGGGGAGGGGGTCACTCGATTGGGGCCAGGTGAGAAGTGCCTCTCCATGGCCGCTGCAGCTCCAGCAGGCACAGCCGGGGGAAGAATGCATGTCCCTTTGCTGGAGCTCAGACAGGCAGGCACACCCATAAACTCTCTGAAATGTAGAGTAGACAGCTGTCCCTTTCTCCAGCCCTGCCCCCTGCTGGCCCAGTGTGGTTATAGCTGTCCCAGTCCCCATGTCTGGCTCCTTGCTGCCCCCTGTGGTCGTTCTGCGGTATAACTGTCCCTCCTATCAGACCCCTCCCTTTCTATTTTATGAGCAACAATCAAATTCCAGACACAGCCCATTGTCCGTGCACAACCAAACCCCGATCCTGCTGTAAGTTAGGATCAGAGGAAGTTGGGCCCAAGTTGGTGACATAGCTCTTACCATTTAGGAGTTTTTTAATAAACGGACTCACAGACAGACAGACGCACATTCTAAAATATAGAGTAAGATCAAGCTTCTAGTCCCATTGCAATGATGCTACGGTAGTCTGATGGGATCTAATTTCTATAAATCCACGTCACTCTGTATTCATTATATCACCTACCTTTAGTTCTTTATTCATTGAGTCCCATATCAGCCACTCCATTACCTTCCTCGGGACTTACTGACCTGCAATATTAAGCTTCTAAGCCAGCTCTTTTAAAGCTCTTGGATGCCCATTATATGGATCTGTTGACTCAAATATCTAAATTTAGCAGCTTCTGTTTGACATCCTCCGGAGACACCAGTGGAATGAATGAGTGTTCTCATAACAGTCTGCTGACAAACCACGTCATCTGGTTTTTCCCCCAAAAATGTAGAAAAGAAATATTTATTGGACACGTCTGCCTTTTTCTACATTATTGAGAATTCACCCCTCTTCCATATAATAATGAACCAATACTGCTGTCAGGATTTTTTTGTTCCTAATATACTTATCAAACCCCTCCGCTTTGTCCTTAACTTTGCTGACCGTGGACTTTTCCTTTGCATCCTCCCTTGGTCAATTTTCTACACTTCCTAACTGGTTTCTGTTCATTTGTATCAACTTCCCCTTGCCTCCAGGTTAGTGTTTGAAGCAGCCCAGCCTTCTTCCTCCTTTGTGGGATTGTGGCTTTTGGGGCACCTAGCCAAGTGTACTTAACCCCTCTCAAATGACACTCACAGATTTCTGGTTAAATTCTTCATCACGTCCACGTTGTGCAAACTGAATACAAGTCCCAGCCGGTACCACAGAGCCTCTGGGTGCTCTTACAAGGCCCCATAGCGGACAGCGATTCTGAGCCAAATCAGCAGGGAGGAAGAAATTACCCAGAAAACTGTGAGTGAGAATGGGGGATGGTTTGACTAGATGCCCCAAAAGCCACAAGCCCTCCATCAAGAGAATGGCCCTGCTGGCTTGCTACCTGTTCAAGGGCCTCCTTGTAGCTAGACCATAAAATATCCTCATAAAAAGTCTTGTTGAGCCCTGTTAAAGTCCTGGCCTTCACAACATCATCTGGCAAGGAGTTCCACAAGTTGTGTGCTGTGTGAACATAGCGAGGTGGTTGGTGTCTAGGAGAAAGGTCATTTGACCTCTATATACAACTTTGGTAAGAACAACAAGAGGATGCAGTGTATAGTTTGGGGATCTGCAATGGGGGTTTACAAGGCTGGTGAAAATGAGGGAGAGAGCTGGAAACAATTCCCCAAATCATTTGAGGGCTGGAGAAAATGCCTCCAAGTAAGAGACTTGAAATACAGAGTAAAGTAAAGAGTTGGCTTTTTTTCAGGAGCTAAACTGAAAAATCTGTGAGTGGCGGAAATGGTCTTGATTGGCCCCAAAAATGGAATTTTTCTGTTTTCTTACCAAAATCAGACACTCCCCCCACCCCGTTCCCTGCCCACAATGAATATTGGAAACATCCCTGCACGGTGCTTCCGAAATGAAATTTGCTCAACAACACCAGCACGTGCCTTGGACTTCCTGAAAGTCTGTCGGACCCGAGAGATTTCAGGCTCGATGAATGGACAATTTCCAGCCCTCTCTTCTACAATCCTTGGTCGGTTTCGTGTATGACAATGACGATGGCGAGGTGACTGCTTAAAGTGTATAAATACCTTCTTCCCAGGGAGCAATTGCTGGGTTAGAGACACTTCCCCAGCCTATCGGGGGAGGCAAAAGAAGATCTGGATGAAAGATGCAGCCAAACAAATTCAAATGAAAAAGCAGGCAAAGATGGGGGAGAGTGAGGGCCATGAAGCCTTGGATGAAACCGAACTCTGGTGGCTTCTCTATCTCTTGATGTCGTCAGATCAAGAAAGGATCCCATCTGCAAGACACGCCAGTTGACCATAAGTTATTTGGCTGAGTCCCTGGGGAACTGGCTGAAATTCCCAGGTCTTGGCTAGACATAGGTCGAACTAGAGGACCCAATGGTCTGTGCAGGCCCCAGGCTCTCTGCCTCCAGGAGGCGTGCAAAGTGCGGGGCTGGTGGGCTGGGCCAGAGTACGGCGATGAAGCCCTGCTGGCTTCTGGCGTATGCTTGCACAGCCGGGGAGAAGCACAGCCGGAGATGGGCTGAGAGGTGATGCACGGAGCAGAGCGGGCGAACGGGGGGAGCTGAATGATGTTAAGGGCCACGGCACCAGGCGGAAGGGCACAAATAGAGCTCCCAAGGGGAGGCCGGTAAGGACCGGGCTGGGAAGTTACTGGGGGCAGTAGGGGAAGGTGCCAACCCGCCCTGGCACTCAGCCGCCCGGTCGCAGTGCCGGCAGGACTCAGGGGCCTCCCCGCTGTGTCTCCTGCCAGGCGCTCTGCTGCTGGGGGCTGCTGCGGGCAGAGGGCAGGTGCGGGAGCGGCTGGTGAGCGGTGGCAGAGGGGCAGAGGGCCGGGCTGGCCCCGCAGGGCCCCGCGAGGAGCCCCAGAGATAGACCCCGCTGGGAGCCTCCCCTCCCCTTCCCCCGGCGGGCAGGAAAACAGGCCGTGTTGACAAAGCCGGCGCTGTCCCTGCTCTCGGGGCCGCTCTTCCTGGAAGCGGCCGGGGACAGCAGGCGGAGGCTCATTTAGCTCGTTACCGAGGCCGGGGAAGGGCGGCGCACGGCCGTGTCTCCGGCAGATTAGAAAGCTTTCAGTGCGGGCCCAGGGCCGCCTCCCTCGTTACTGCGTTAATGGCTTCCCAGAACCGCTCCTGCCCAGCACAGCCGCAGCCTGGGGCACGGGAAAACAGCCCTAATGAGCCGGGGGGGCCGGGGCCGCAGGGCGGGGCAGGAATGCGCCGGGCCCCGGGCAAAGTGGGGACGTCGCAGGCCCCCTGCCTTCCTGGATGCCCCCGGCTCGCCCCTTGCCCCAGTGGTGGTCAGGCCCAAGCATGTGGTCTGGGCTCTGCGTCCACAGGCCAGCCAGTGATTCCCGCCCTGGGGGGCTGCGCCCTGCTTCCTGGGGCCATGGCTCGGGCCTGACCGAGGGACTGTGCGCTTGGCTGGCAGGACTTTCCCGTGGTCCCTGCAAGCCTCGACATCTCCTGCCTGTCTCCTGAATGCTGTACCCTGGCAGCAGCACGGCCCCCACCATGAGGAAAGCCCCCACCATGAGGAAACGTTAAAGACTAACAAGATGGCCCACAAAAGCTCATCACCTAATAAACCATCTTGTTAGTCTTTAAAGCGCTACATAGTCCTGTATTTTGCTTCAGCTACCCCAGACTAACTCAGCTACATCTCTATCACTACTCCTCAATCACAAGGCATTTTGCAAGGGTACCAGCTGTGGGCCCCAGCAGGCACCTGTGTGGCGTGGGAGTTAGCCTGGTCCCCCCGTGCTCAGGGTTAGGGTGGCTGTCTTGTGGCTGGTAATCCTGCCCCCACCAGTGTGCCCTGTAAGATGGGCGCCTGTGCGACCCACAGCCAGAAGCATGTTTCTAGGGGTGCGCATTTTCACATGCCCCAGGGTACGGAACAAAATGATTCCAAAGGTCCATTTAGCCCAGCACCCTGTCTTCCGTGGTCAATGCCAGATGCTCCAGAGGGAATGAACAATCATCAAGTGATCCCTCCTCTGTCACCCATTCCCAGCTTCTCACAAACAGAGGCTATCCTGCCCATCCTGATTAATGACCATTGATGGACTTACCCTCCATGAATTGATCTAGCTCCTTTTCGAACCCTGTTACAGTCTTGGACTTCACAACATCCTCTGGCAAGGAGTTCCACAGGTTGACTGTGCACTGTGTGAGGAAATACTGCCTTTGGATTGTTATAAACCTGCTGCCTGTTAATTTCCTTTGGTGACCCCTAATTCTTGTATTGTGGGAACAAGTAAAGAACTTTTCCTTATTCACTTTCTCCGCCCCAGTCATGATTTTAGTCAGGGAAGGGTTCTCAGCTCAGGGCTTCCAAAGGGAGACAAAAAACATGGGGTGTGTTCTGAGACACAGGGGAAGCTGTGGGTTAAAAGTGGCTGGGTTGATCTGCTGCCATATTGGACTGAGGCGTGTTGACTGCTCTGGAAAACTGCTCAGCAAGCCATGCCTTCTGGTCTACTGTGAACAGAGAAGTGTCCTGCCCCAGGGGGTCTGTGTGGTTCTTATAAGCCTCCTTCACCTCTTCTAGGACGTGCTGAACCCAGCTGTGGGGGCGGGGTTGGAGGAGCTGCCGGGTGAAAACTCGGAGGGAACCCCAAATCAGCGAAGGGGCTCTGACCTGGGAGCACGAACCGTGTGACATGGCCAAGCACAGTGGCCTAGGGCCCATGAGCGCCTGCTTTCAGCAAATCTCTCTAACGGCCAGAAGTGGGAGCTAGATGGGGCAGGCTCACCGCAGAGAATCTTTCACCATCTTTGGGATCAGGAAAGAACTTCCCGCGGATCAGCGGGGCAGAGGCCCTGGCCTCGTCTGCCCCCCTCTGCAGCGTGGCGTGAGGGTTGGGCGCTGGTTGGAAAGCAGAGGAAGCGGCGTCCGCGGCACGTGGAGTCTTTCAACCGAGGGGGGAGGGCGTCCGTCGCTTAACCAGAGCCTCGGGGGCTCTCACGGGGTGGGCGTGGGTTGTGTGGCCTGCGATGTGCAGGAGGCCCCAGGCAACCACGACGGTCCCTTCTGACCGCCACGGCTGGAGCGTGTCAGAGGTCTGTGCGCACGGCCCGTTTCCACGGTTCCCGCTGGCTCACCCTGTATTCGTGGGGGCCGGGATCAGGCCTTGGGCGCTGTGCGGGGCCAGGCTCCTGCGGGCCCAGTGTGCCTGTCTGTGCAGGCTTGGTGGCAGGGACACAGCGACACTGTGATTGAATTCGGTGTGGATGGCAGGGAGGGAGCCGGGCCCCCTCTTGGAGCGCGGGAGAGGAGCAGGATCCGATTCTCTCTCCCCCCTGCCTTTCCCCCGCGGGAGAAGTTATGGCCAGGGAGCTCTCTGCGCAGCAGCCCACCTCCCGGGTAGGTTCACACAGTCATGTGGCTGGAGCACTTCATTACGGGAAGCCAATATAAACCCTGCTCCCCTCGCAGAGGGGAAGTCCTGACACAAAGGCGAAGAGTCTCTCCCAGCGAGCCCGGCCGAGCCCGCACGGTAAGCCCCGGGCCGTGTCCAAAGGGCTGGGAGGTGCCAAGTCTAGGGCAGGGGTGGGGAACCTCTTCTGGGTCAGGGGCCATGCAAACGTGAGACGCAACCTCCCCACATTTCCCTTGCACGCCAGCGCCTGGGGGGGCGGGCTAGGAGATTTTGTGGGCGCCCCTGGGCTCGGGGGGGGGCCAAAAGTGAGGCGCTCAGTGTGAGGGAGGGGGCTGCTGGGAGGGAGGGTACAGGAGTGGGTTGGGGGGGGTCTGGGAAGATGGGAGGGTTACGCCTCGGGCCTCGGGGACCAGATCCAGGCAAGCTGGGGGCCGCGTTCGGACCCTGGGCCTTAGGGTCACCCCCTGGTCTAGGGTTTGTAGCGGGTGAGGTTTATGTGTGAAGGACACAGCTTTTAAACCCGCCCCTCCCCGGCCACGCAGCCCTGGCTCCAGGGGACCCGGAGGTGGGCTCAGCCCTGCTGGGAGCCCTTCGACCCTCCTGGGGGCCAGCCCTGTGCATTTTGCTGATGTGCCCACAGGGCCTGATCCAGGAGCTGGGGCCCGTTGTGCCGGTGGTGGCACGGAGACGCCAGGAAAAGCCCGTCCCTGCCCCAGAGCCCCGACCACATGCAACAGGCGACTGAGATGCGCCCACAGGGGGTTGCTCCGTGTCCCCACCCCCCCTGCATCTCCCGGCCTCGCCTGCCAGCCAACCCCCCCTCGCACCCCGAGCCCCCCCAGAACCCCCTGCTGCCAGCACAATGGGGGGGCTGCTGGTGCCCCATTTGCTGCTTTCCACTGTGCTGGGATTGGTCCTGGGTTCCACCCCACGGCTCGTTAGCCAGTTCTCGCCCACGGAACCTCCTGGCTAACGAACGCTGAGCGGGAGCGGTGCCGATTGGCCAGGCGTTCAGTGGGGCTGGTCATCGCCCTTCGCCGGGGGCCCCCGGTGGGGCTGAACTCCCCCGGGGGGCTCTCAGCTGGGAGCCCAGGGGCCCGAGCCGCTGGACCCGGAGTGGAGCCCCGGCACGCGCCTCCTGGGGGGCTGGAGGTTACTGGAGGGGCAGGCCCCGGTCAGGCGCCCTCCTGAGAGCAGGGGCGTTTGCAGGGAACACGGGGCTCCGGGCCGGTCGCAGCCTGGGCCTGACACACGCGCCCCAGGCCGCCAGGTTTGGCTCATCCCCACGCGGTGCAGTTCGGGGCAGGGGCCAGTCGCTCACCGGCCCACAGCCCCGCAGCTGCAGGCCGGCCGGCCGGGGGCACGCCTGAGCCCGGGCTCACACGGGGGCTGTGCTGCCCTGGGTGAGAGAGCACAATTCAACAGCCATGCTTCATGTGGTGCCTCTGCCCTGGCCCTGCCCCAAACCCCTGTCTGCCCTGCCCCACGGCATGCCCCAAATCCTTGTCTGCCCTGCCCCCCCACGGCCTGCCCCAAGCACCTGCCTGCCCTGCCCCCCACAGCCTGCCCCAAACTCCTGCCTGCCCTGCCCCACGGCATGCCCCAAACCCCTGTCTGCCCTGCTCCCCATGGCCTGCCCCAAACCCCTGCCTGCCCTGCCCCCCACGGCATGCCCAAATCCCCGTCTGCCCTGTCCCCCCTTGGCCTGCCCCAAACCACTGCCTGCCCTGTCCCCCACGGCCTGCCCCAAACACCTGCCTGCCCTGCCCCACGGCATGCCCCAAGCCCCCATCTGCCCTGCCCCCCCATGGCCTGCCCCAAACCCCAGCCTGCTCTGCCCCCCACAGCATGCCCCAAATCCCCGTCTGCCCTGCCCCCCACAGCATGCCCCAAACCCCTGCCTGCCCTGCTCCCCACAGCCTGCCCCCTAGGGCCTGCCCACATCTCTGCCCTGCCCCCTAAGTCCATTCCCACGGCATGGAGCAGTCCCGCGCCGGGCCTTGTGCGTTGGCTCCCCTGACTCCGTGCTGAGGCGCACTCGGAGGGGCCTGGTTGTGGGGCGCCAGCCGGCCCCACGCCGCGCGGCGCCCACGTGAGGGCCAGCTCAGAGCCGTGGAGCTGGGGATTGACCTGCGGCGCAGCCAGCCCCCGACCCACCTCCCCTCGCGCAGGTTCCCTGGGGGAGCATGCTGAACATGCTGCTGCTGAGCTGGGGGGTGCTGCAGGGCATCCAGGCCATCCTCAGCACGGACCTCGGCAACAGCCCCCTGCAGGACATGCGCCCCGGCCCGGGGGGGCCCAACAGGCCCAGCTACCTCGGCCTGCTGCAGAAAATCAAGGAGGCGCCCCTGGGGCCCGCAGGTGAGTGCTCCGCACAGGCCTTGTCCCCAGGGCCGGCTCGAGCCAGTCCTGCGCCCCGGGTGGCGGGCGCACGACGCATGCGCAGCTCTGCCCCCGGGCGCGCTGTGCACCTTACAGCTGCAATCAGTGCGCGGCACCCCTTAGAGCTGCCATCTGGCGCCCCCCATAGGTCGGCACCCTGGGCCGCTGCCCGGCTAGCCCCCCCCTAATCCGGCCCTGCTTGCCCCTCTATTCGGCACTGGGGAGGCCACATCTGGAGTGTTGTGTCCAGTTCTGGGCCCCCCACTACAGAAAGGATGTGGATGCATTGGAGAGGGGCCAGCGGAGGGCGACCCAAATGATGAGGAGCCGAAGCACAAGACCTCCGAGGAGAGACTGAGGGAGTTGGGTTTGTTTAGTCTGCAGAAGAGCAGAGTGAGGGGGGATTTGGTAGCAGCCTGCAACTCCCTGAAGGGGGGTTCCAATGAGGCTGGAGAGAGGCTGTTCTCAGTGGGGGCAGATGACAGAACAAGGAGCAATGGGCTCCTGAGGTCTCTTCCAGCCCCCTGCCCAAAGCAACTGCCAAGCTTGGTATCATCTGCAAACTTAATAATCGTCCTCTCTATGCCATCATCGAAATTGTTGATGAAGACACTGAACAGAACCGGTCCCAAAACACCCAGGGAGGGGGTGGAATCTCCATCCCTAGGGGTGTTTAAGTCCTGGCTTGCAAAGCCCTGGCTGGGATGATTGAGTTGGAATTGGTCCTGCTTTGGGCACGGGGCTGGACTCGGTGCCTCCTGGCTCCTGAGGTCTCTGCCAGGTCTATGATTCTATTAGCAGTTCTGCGGAAAAGGACCAGGGGATTCCAGTGGCTGAGAAGCTGGATATGAGTCAGCAGGGCGCCCTTGTAGCCAAGCAGGCTAATGGCATATTAGGTTGCATTAGGAGGAACGTTGCCAGCAGATCCAGGGAAGTGATTATTCCCCTTTATTCGGCTCTGGTAAGGCCACATCTGGGCTGTGTCTACACTGGCACCCTTTTCCGGAAAAGGGATGCTAATGAGACACTTCGGAATTGCAAATGCCGTGGGGGATTTAAATATCCCCTGCGGCATTTGCATGAACATGGCTGCCGCTTTTTTCCGGCTCCGGGCTTTGCTTAAATTCAGGAATAAGGGATGTTCCGGAAAAGGCTTTATTTTCCGAAAGATCCCGTCTAGATTGGCGCTTTTCTCCGGCAAAGCCCCGAGCCGGAAAAAAACGGCAGCCATGTTCATGCAAATGCCGCGGGGGATATTTAAATCCCCCGTGGCATTTGCAATTCCGAAGTGTCTCATTAGCATCCCTTTTCCGGAAAAGGGTGCCAGTGTAGACACAGTCCTGGAGTATTGTGTCCAGTTCTGGGCCCCCCTCTCTAGAAAGGATGTGGACACATTGGAGAGGGTCCAGCGGAGGGCGACCGAAATGATTCGGGGGTTGGAGCGCATGACCTATGAAGAGAGACTGAGGGGTTTGGGTTTGTTTAGTCTGCAGAAGAGCAGAGTGAGGGGGGATTTGAGAGCAGCCTGCAACTCCCTGCAGGGGGTTCCAAAGAGGCTGGAGAGAGGCTGTTCTCAGTGGGGGCAGGTGGCAGAACAAGGAGCAATGGGCTCACGTTGCAGTGGGGGAGGTCTAGGTTGGATAGTAGGAGAAACGATTTCCCTAGGCGGGTGGGAAGCGCTGGGCTGGGTTCCCTAGGGAGGGGGTGGAATCTCCATCCCTAGAGGTGTTTAAGTCTCAGCTTGACCAAGCCCTGGCTGGGCTGATTGAGTCGGGGTTGGTCCTGCTTCGAGCAGGGGTCTGGACTTGATGCCTCCTGAGGTCTCTTCGGGTATGTCTACACTACCACCCTACTTCGAACTAGGGTGGTTAATGTAGGCAACCGGAGTTGCGAATGAAGCCTGGGATTTGAATTTCCCGGGCTTCATTTGCATATAGCCGGGCACCGCCACTTTAAAATGTCCGCTAGTGCGGACTCCGTGCCCGCAGCTACACGCGGCACGGACTAGGTAGTTCGGACTAGGCTTTCTATTCCGAACTACCGGTACTCCTCGAGAATGCACTGCAGGTTCTCCTGTGTGATAAAGACAGACCCCCCTATTCCCCATCCATGGGGGTCTGCAGGAGGTGCTGGGCGGGGATAGAGCGCCCCTTCAGCCCGGCAGGGTCACCCTCTGGGGCTGACTCACAATAACTAAGAGTGGAGCCATGTCAGACCCTCTCCCGTGTTTGGCTCCGTCAAGCCTGAGTTCCCTCCACTGATGAGCTCTTGGAGGTGGGGCTGTCCTATGGGGCTCAGCCTGGGGCACTGCGATAGGCAGGCCCCGCCCGGGGAAGGTGGCGGGCCAATAGGAGATGTTCGCTGGGGAGTTAGGCGCCTCTCAGATGGGTGAGTCCTTTGCATCTCCAGGGCACATCACTGTGACCAGGGGTGGGCAAGAGAGCCTCTGTGGGCCAGATGCGGCCTGCAGACACCCTGCCACTTCTCCCCCCCCCGGCCAATTGAGACTTGGGGCTCGGGGAGCCAGCAAAGTCTCCTCTCCCCACCGGGGGGCATGGCGCCCAGAGGGATTCACCAGCACCGGCAGGGGGGCAAAGACTTCATGTGCTTCCCCTGCCCCCAGCCAATCAGGGTCTATGGGCGGGGGAGCATGGAAGTGTCCTGGCCCCACCCCTCCTGTCTGAGGCCCCACCCCTTCTGTCTGAGGCCACACCCCTTCTGTCTGAGGCCACACCCCTTCTGCTCCCCCATCTAAAATTATTGCCTCCCCCAGTGCCCCTCCACTCTGGACTGTCGAGAAGTGGGTAGGGGGGGCAGAGTGAGGCTCTGACTTCACCAGTCGGCCGCGTCCGTCACCATGTCTGTGCTCCACAGGGATTCGCCCCCGGCCTGGCTTTGACAGGATGGCGGTGGAGCTGCGCGTAGCAGACGAGGACCTCATGCAGGAAGCCAGTGTCCTCGAGCCAGAGGTAACTTCCTGGGACCCCTGGGGGTCGCTCACATCCTCTCCCCGACGAGACGTGTTGTGGGACATGCCACAAATTCCTCAGCCCCCGTGGAGCCTCGGCCTGCGCTTGACCCTGGGGAAGTCGCTTCTTGTGGCACTTTTGTGCTCTCGAAGCTGAGGCTCGCCCTGCGACTTTTCATGGGGGGGGGGGGAGAAAAATTGGGCGCAGCGATCCGGATGCAGTGTGGTCTGCCTGGGTTTGCAGAGAGCCTGAGGCAGGAGGCGAGGGGGGGCTGAACCAGTCCTCTCGCTGGTGTGCTCATCCCCAACGACGACAATTTCAGAGTCAGGCCTGGCCGCTGGTCCACTGCTGATCGTTTCCGTGGGCACATCCAGCAAGCGACTTCCTACGTTCTCCTGGAGCCCCCGGGCCTGATTTCTCTAGTCGGGCCCGGATGCCAACACCCGCAGCTCTCCCATGCCCGGCAGCTGCTGAGCTGGGTGAGGGGCTGGCAGTGCAAGGCTCCGCCACACACTGGCAGCTGGAGTGCGAGGACAGTGCGAAAGACATTGAAATCAGTCGCAAGACAAGCAGTCCCAAGGCTATTGCAGGGGCGGGGCGCTGGCTGCTTCCATGGTGACTGCATGACAAACCTATGACCTGACGCTGTCGCCAAATGTCACCAGAAGCACTTGCTGCTGAGGACGCAGGGCCTGGACTCACCAGGGTTGTGTATTGTTGTGACGGCGCGTTGGGGGTCCCCCGTCTCCTGCACCCCGAAATGGCACAAACAGACTGCACCAGCCGGTGGAATAGAGGAAGTTTATTGCCTCTCCAGGATACAGCACAGCACAGATGTAGTCTGGTCACAGAGCTGGGCTAGGATGCCTCAGGCCCCCTTGAGTTGGGGGGAGACTGGGCCCCTAAACTCCAGCTCCTCTCCCTAGGCTGTCTCCTCCATGCTCACCGACAGCCACACCAACCAACTAACTAACTTCCAGCCCTGCCCCCCAGCCAGGGCAGCATTCCACCTTCCTTTGTTCCTCTCCATGGGGGGTGTCTGGTCACTGGTTTGCATAGTGACTCATCCTGTTTTGCTGGGTCGTGGTACCCACGGCAGCCAGTGGGGGTTCCCCCAGAGCCAGCAGCATAGAAACCAGCCAGGTACCCCCACTACGTCACAATTGTGTAACCCCACCCCCTGAGACATGGGGGCACCCCCTGGCAGAGCAGCTCGCCCTCTGGAAGGGGATAGCATCACTAGGGAATTCTCCTCTCCCACAGACCCAGTTCTGGCATACACCTCTGCAGGGGGCCGACAGACCTGCCAGGCCTCTGGGGAAGGTGGCTCCTCGCTTGCAGAAGGGGCGGGGGCCACATGTGGAAGGGGCGGGGCCTCATGTGGAAGGGGTGGGGCTAAGGCTGCCAGCCCTCAGCGCTGCTCAGCATGCAGCACGCCCCTTCTCCAGCCCTAAGAGCCGCATGGAGCGCATGGCGTGGCACTCTGGCAGTGATTTAAAGGGGCCCGGAGCTTTGGCTGCTGCAGTAGTAGCAGCCAGGAGCCTTGGGCCCCTTTAAATTGCCAGACGCCGCGGCAACTACCCCTTTGCACATGTGTCACGTCCCTTTCTGGGGATGGGCTGGAGCCCAAGTGGCCCCGTAAAGCAATCCCAACTCAGCGCAGGCCCAGCAAAGGCTCGTCCTGCCCCTTCTGCGCAGCACAAACGTTCCGCTCACCAAGTTGACTGAGCCCCTGTTAAGCATCAATACTGCAAAGCTGGGTTCTTTTCATTTGCCTTCTTGTCTTTAAGGTTCTAGGGTTTGCACAGGGAGAAGGACACACACACACACACACACACACACACACACACTCACCTGGGGTACCTGGAGCTACATCCTCCCGGGGCAACACACAGGGGGCACACCGGGTTGCGGGAAAGGGTGCACTCTGCAGAGAGGGGTATGGAGGAGCAGTGGGGGGAGGGGACACAGCAGTGAGAGACAGCAAGAGCGGGGCACATAAAGAACCGGCGGGTGGGCGGCAGAGGCGAAAGTCGGGACACCGGCATGCGGGCTTAAAAGTGGGAGTGTCTCTTTAAAAACCAGACGTTGGCTCCCCCCACATCGGCCTGTATGAACGCCCTGTCTTTCTGCACCCCCTGCAGGTGCTGTCCGCAGCTCTGGAGACCACGGACCGGGAGGAGCGCTCCCCACGCCGGTGCGTCCGCCTGCTGGAATCCTGCCTCGGGCACCAGCTCCCCTGCTGCGACCCGTGTGCTACCTGCTACTGCCGCTTCTTCAATGCCTTTTGCTACTGCAGGAAAATCAACGCCACCTTCCCCTGTGGCAAGAACTAGCTTGGGCGTGTTCCCCGGCGGCTGCCCTCTTTTCTCGCTCCTGGGAGTAGTCCCTGGTTTTCCTTGCGCCCGGGTGCCCTTTGCATCTCCAATAAACCGTCTACGAGTAAATTTGCCTGGTTCAGCTGTTCCATCCAGGCTTTTGCTGGGCCTCTCCCAGAGACACGCTCCGGCAGGAAAGCACCTTACTGAGGTGCCCAGTAGCAAGAAGCACCTTCCTGGGTCTGATTTCTGGAGTCTGGGCAGGAGGGGCAAGGGATTGGGGCACCTACTTGGCACAGCCCCCGGGGGGGGGCGCCCACTTGGCTCCATGCCACTGGACTCACAGGTACCATCCCTTACCACTGCTCCCATTGGCTGCAATTCCTGGCCAATGGGGATGGAGCCTGCAAGCAGCGCAGGGGCGGAGCTTCCCTGCTGCTGTGCCGAGCCACATTCTCCCCCCGACAGCGGAGGAGGCTCGGAGACACTCCATGTTGCTGGAGCCCCAGCGTTGGCTCACCCCAGTGCAGGAGGGGGGGAGCTCTGAGCCTCATGGGCCAGATCAAGACAAGCCGTGACCGGCTTTGGCCCTTGGACTATAAGTTCCCCATCCCCGCAGTGGGCAGCCTCTCCATCCCATCCCTTCCATAAACATATCGAGCTTCCCTCGGAAGGCTCTTCCGGGGCTCTTCTCCTTGGATGTTTGGAAACCTGCATTTCAAGCCTAAACGTGTGGGAGGCCAGTCTAGACCCATTTGTTCTTGTGTCAGCATTGGCGCCGTATTTAAATAACTCCCCCGCCTCCCCGGGGTATTTATCCCTCTGATGTAATTGAAGAGAACAGTCCAATCTGCCTCTGCCTTCCTTGGTTGGGCCAAACAAACTGAGCTCCTCTGGTGTTAGCTTCTCTTTCGTAGGAGCACTTCTCTGCTCTGCTCTGCTCTGTTTGAATTCCCCTGCACTGCACACAGTGGGCCAGAGAAGCACGCCCGGTGCCAACACTTCGCCATCTCTACTGAAAATCCCTCACCTGATGTATCTTAGAGCTACATTAGCGTTCTTCATGGCCACATGGATGGCTCATAGTCACCGTGCGATCAACCAACATACCCAAGTCTGTCTTTCTGTCACTTCCAATTGATACATTCTCAGCTTCTAGCAACAAAATTCTTGCTGTATCAAATGCCTTAGAGAAATCAGAGAGGTTAGATCTGCTGCATTTCCTGTCTAAAAATCAGTCGTCTTCTCAGAAAAGAGCAGGTTGGTCTGTCACGTGCTGTCTTTTGTAAAACCACATTGTATTTTATCCCCGGCACCACTCACCTGGATGTCTGTAACAATAGGCTGAACCTCTCTAGTCCACACCCTTGGGACCTGACTGGTGCTGAACCAACAATTTGCCAAACCATGAGAGGTCAATATGGTCTCGCAGCGTTACCAACACGTCCACTGCTTGCTGGGGTCCTAGAAGACATTGAGGGGTAAATCAGAGCTAAATAACAGCCCAGAACCTGGAGAGCCAGGCCTGGTGGCTGTAAACAAACTTTGTGGGACCATGGGAAACTTGGCCACGCTCACGTTAAGTGGACTTCTGGCTCACTAACATCATGCCAGACCACGGATATTGCTGGATCAGAGAGTACTGGGCTAGAGAGATTCATCATGGACTTTCTCTTTCCAAATTTGTTCCAAGACCTTGCAAACAATTGTAATCAACCTACCAGGCCTGTGATTTCCCAGATAACTTTCTTTCCCCCTTTCTTAAGAATAGGGACAATATTAGCTGCTTTAGATTTAGCCGAGGGTCTATATAACAAATCTACCAACACAGCTCTAATCTTTTCCATCCATGTGTGGATTTATTCTATCCATGCGTGGAATACATTTTTATGTGCACTGAGGCACAAATACTGATGTAGCTACTGTATTCATACACAGACGAAACATGAAAATGAACTGAATGAGTGTTTCTCTCATCCTACTTCCTATGGGTATGTCTACTCTACCACCCTAGTTCGAACTACGGTGGTTAATGTAGGCAACCGGAGTTGCAAATGAAGCCCGGGATTTGAATTTCCCGGGCTTCATTTGCATGTTGCTGGGCGCCGCCATTTTTAAATGTCCGCTAGTTCGGACTCCGTGCCCGCAGCTACACGAGGCACAAACTAGGTAGTTCGGACTAGGCTTCCTATTCCGAACTACCATTACTCCTCGTTCCACTGGTGCTGAACCATGAGGAGTAACGGTAGTTCGGAATAGGAAGCCTAATCTGAACTACCTAGTTCGTGCCGCGTGTAGCCGCGGGCACGGAGTCCGAACTAGTGGACATTTAAAAACGGCGGCGCCCGGCAACATGCAAATGAAGCCCGGGAAATTCAAATCCCAGGCTTCATTTGCAACTCCGGTTGCCTACATTAACCACCCTAGTTCGAACTAGGGTGGTAGTGTAGACATACCCTATGTATGTATGTCACAGGTGGTTAAGAGAGGCCCAGACTAGACTTGAAGGTGCGGAGTGTACTCACAGGGACATAGACCGGGGTCTGGCATGAGGGGAACAAGTCTATTATTAATTCTTATTGTAGCTGGTTGAAGACACTTAGGGAGAGCCATTTTCCACTGAAGAATGCAGCGCTGTTGAAACAGAAATGCTTTGTGAAAGTGTGTCAATCTCACCCAAATTTTAGAGAAAAAATGAGGGGTGTGAAGGAAGGGGAGTTCTCACAATGTTGAAACATCCTCTTTGGATATTTTTGGAACAAAATGTTTTCATTTTTTGTTTGTCGAAGGGCATAGTTTGTCGAAGGGCGTTTCCATCGTCTGCCCAGCTCGGTGAATGGTCAGTCTTGCAGTAGGGCCTTGAGGCTGCCTCCAGGACGGGCGTGCTGTTTTGGTAGGGGCTGTACATGGGGAATGTCATGTTTTTCTTGTGCTTTTTAACGATCCAGCGAGCCGCGCAAAGGGACAGCCACACACAGCACGAGCTGCACACACCTCTATTCATACCGGCGGGAGCAGCACTCACTGGCAATAATGTCCCCCCATAGCTCCCAAAACCTCCTGCTCCTCCCTGCCACCACCCCATCACTGCCAACAACCCCACCCCTCCCAACACTCCCCAACTCTGCTTCGCCACTGCCCCCCCCTCCCACTGCCCCCTGCCAATAGTCCCATCTCTGCCACTACCCCCGCCCCTGGCAACAGCCCCGCCCCAGCCCGGCATTACCCCGCCCCCTGGCAGCAGCCCCGCCCCTAGCAATAGCCCCTCCCCACCCTGCCACTACTCCCGCCCCTGGCAACAGCCCCGCCCCAGCCTGGCATTACCCCGCCCCCTGGCAGCAGCCCCGCCCCTAGCAATAGCCCCTCCCCAGCCTGGCATTACCCCGCCCCCTGGCAGCAGCCCCGCCCCTAGCAATAGCCCCTCCCCACCCTGCCACTACCCCCGCCCCTGGCAACAGCCCCGCCCCAGCCTGGCATTACCCCGCCCCCTGGCAACAGCCCCGCCCCTAGCAATAGCCCCTCCCCACCCTGCCACTACCCCCGCCCCTGGCAACAGCCCTGCCCCAGCCCGGCATTACCCCGCCCCCTGGCAGCAGCCCCGCCCCTAGCAATAGCCCCTCCCCACCCTGCCACTACCCCCGCCCCTGGCAACAGCCCCGCCCCAGCCCGGCATTACCCCGCCCCCTGGCAACAGCCCCGCCCCTACCCAGGCTGCGCCCCTCCCGCCCTTCTCGGCCAATGACGCTCCCCCGACCGGCGCTGGGCGGGGCTCTGCGGGGGCGGCCGCGCGCGGCGCACGCCGGAATATCGCCCGGCCCCGTGACGCCGGGGCTCTGTCACGTGAGCGCCGCGGGTGTCACGTGGCTCGGGCGGCGGGTGCCGAGGCCGGTCGCGAGCGCTCAGCCGGCGCCGCCATGTCGGGCTTCCCCGAGCTCTACTTCAACGTGGACAGCGGCTACCTCGAGGGGCTGGTGCGCGGCTTCAAGGCGGGCGTGCTGCGCCAGGGCGACTACGTCAACCTGGTCCAGTGCGAGAGCCTGGAGGGTGAGCGCCGGGCCCCGCCCCTGGCAACCCCCCGGCCGGGCCCCGCCCCTGGCAACCCCCCCGGCCGGGCCCCGCCCCTGGCAACCCCCCCCTCCGGCCGGGCCCCGCCCCTGGCAACCCCTCCCCCCCCGCCCCGCCCCTGGCAACCCCCCCGGCCCCGCCCCTGGCAACCCCCCCCGGCCCCGCCCCTGGCAACCCCCCCCCCCCCCCGTCCGGGCCCCGCCCCGCCCCTGGCAACCCCCCCTCCGGCCCCGCCCCTGGCAACCCCCCCCCCTCCGGCCGGGCCCCGCCCCGCCAACCCCCCCCCCCCCGGGCCAGGCCTGCTCGCCCCCCCACCGGCCGGACCCGCGCCCCCCTCAGCTGGGCCAGGCCCCTGCCCCTCCCCCTCATTCCCCACCGCCCCGTGTCCGACCTGCCCCCGGCCTGGCCGCTGCCCCCCCCCCCCCAAGCTCCGGGTCCGGCGGGTGGGGGCTGCGGGGTAGGCCGGTTGCCGGGCGGGCCGGGTCCAGCTGCAGCTCTTGGGCAGGGCGCGGGCAGCCAGCGGGCTCCCTCCCCTTGGCGGGGGGGCTGCCCTGGGGCAGGCGGAGTCCGGGCTGAACGCACTAGAGGTGCCTGCGACAGAGGGGCCCCGCTCTTCACCCTGCTCCCGACCCAAGGACCGGGGCGGGGTTTAACGGGGGCCAGAAGAAATACTCCTGTGCCCAGTTACTCCCCGCAGCGATGGAGATGTCTCCTAAAGCTAGCCTGGGCTTTGGGGGTTGGGGTGAATCTGCCTAGTCTAGGCCCAACGGGCTCGCCTGCGGGCAGGCGGCTGTGCTGGAGTTGGGTTGAGTGTCACTTCAATGTGCCATAGCTAATCCTGAGTGAGTACAGAGTAGGGATGCTGGGAGCCGTTTGACAAGGTAACCGTAGAACTGCTAAAAAATCTTAGTGGTGACACGCCATGGGTTGCAGAGCCAGCAGCGAAGCCACCTTCCCGGAGCGGGGCAGAAATGACCAGATAACATTAACTGGTAAGCATCAGCTTATCAGTTAGCTGGTGAATGCACATCGCTGGAGCAGAGTCGGTTATTGCAAGCTGCTTCTCACGTAGACAAGCCCAACTGATAGAAATGAAGAACCACCTTTCTGTGGGAGAGGGTTGTCCCACAGCTGCCTCTGGAGTTGTCAATGTGTGCAAGTGCTCCTCCTCTTGCCAGCTTGGGCACTCTTAGTCCTGATCTCTCAAATCTCTGTCTTTCAGCATTTCACATGCCTCTATCCTGGTTCTCGCGCCTAGTCATTAGGTGTTCTGGGTGTATGCTTGATTGGAACGTTAAGGGGAACAGGAGAACCTTAACTGTGATTTGTTGAGGTTTTAATGGTGCATAACAGTATATCACGTTCTGAATTGTATTTAGCATCCTGAACTACCAATAATGAGGGTTCTTGTATGGGAACTTACTAGCTTTCAGCGGAATCCTGAAAGTTAAGGGTGGAACTCCTTGTCTGAGGATATTGTGCTAAATACATTCATGGTGGTTAGGTCCATCAATGGCTATTAGCCAGGATGGGGAGGGTGGTGTGTCTAGCTTCTGTTTGTCAGAGGCTGGGACTGGATGACAAGGGATGGATCACTTGATTGTCTATGTTCATTCCCTCTGGGGCACCTGTCATGTGGCACTGTCAGAAGACAATGCTGGCCTGCATGGATCTTTGGTTCCACCTGGTATCACTGTTATGTTCTTATGCATGTAAAAAACGCTCTGAGCATGTGAGGTTTTATACAGTGCTAAGCATCTAGCGTTTAACGCAGGAAGCTCTGTGCATGCTTTCTGGGCCACAGGAATCTGTCCTGAAGCGTTTGTTACCTTTTCCTGTAGAGAGAAGTGAAGGGGAGGGGAGATTTACATACTAAAAGGTGCTGGATTCTGGTCCCGGCATGGTGTGCGCATTAATTTTTAATCCTCACTTCCTTCTACACAGTCCCTTGTGAAGCTTGTAGGCATCAAGTCAACTTCATTCACTCTACTTGGGGTGAAGCTGGGGAGGAGGACTCAAATAGAGGAAAGAGTAGGAGAGAGGCGTGCCCCTCCCCTCCGTGTGCAGCAGTCAGGAGTGCTAGGAATGGGTGGGAGAAGGAGAATGTATCTTCCTTGTATTGACCAGTTTGGGTAGTGGGGGGATGGTGTGCTGCAATATTCAGATGCCAAGTGATACAAGACACAGATCCTCTGAACAGGCTCCGGGAGCAGTTCTCTGAAAGGATCCCAGCAGCATTGGAGGGTTGGTGTCTTGTCTGACAGGCATCCTGTCTGGGGTTCACTGTGGAGGGGGGGTGTCAGTATCTCTTGCATTGCTTTTGGCTAGCAGGCCTAGTTCTACACCATGGAGTCTTTAAAATGAGAAGTAGCCATCTTTCTGACACCAAACCCTGCCCTTATTCCAGCTTCTGGCAGAAATTCTACAGCTTGTGTGTCCAGGAAGTCAGACTAGATGACCAAGTGGTTTCTCTGTCCCTAGGGTTTGTGACATTGGGAAGGAAAAGCAGAAGAGAAGAGGCAGATGGTGCAATAAGTGGAACTTTTTGAGTCCTGTTTGTCAAACACAGTCTCTGTTTGACTTGACCAGGGTCTGTTCAGTAATTCACACGGTAGAAGCTCGCTAGGGGTACGTCTAAACTACATGCCTCCGTCGACGGAGGCATGTAGATTAGCGAGATCTGCAGAGGGAAATGAAGCCGCGATTAAAATAATCGCGGCTTCATTTAAATTTAAATGGCTGCCCCGCTCTGCCGATCAGCTGTTTGTCGGCAGATCGTGGCAGTCTGGCCGCGCCGACAAAGAAGCCTTTCTTGATCGGCACAGGTATGCCTCGTGAAACCAGGTTTACCTGTGCCGATCAAGAAAGGCTTCTTTGTCGGCGCGGCGCGTCCAGACTGCCCCGATCTGCCGACAAACAGCTGATCGGCAGAGCGGGGCAGCCATTTAAATTTAAATGAAGCCGCAATTATTTTAATCGCGGCTTCATTTCCCTCTGCCGATCTGGCTAATCTACATGCCTCCGTCGACGGAGGCATGTAGTCTAGACACACCCTAGGAGACCACGCTTTCCGATGGATCTATGATGCAGCAAATGTGGAAGGTGCTTGTCAGATGCGTGTAGCCCTTTGGCAAGAGACCCAACAGTGCCCCAGATGCATTTTTACATCACAGAGGGCCTGGCTTTGGGCAGAATGTGGCAGCATGGGTATTTTTATTCTGGCAAGCAGGCTTTGTCCTCAGGCTAGTAGCGAGTAGGTAGAGTCTTTCCGGCTCTTCCGAACAGCATGATGGATCTTCTGGGCAGATTTCCTTGCTTTCTAAGGAGTTCTCTGGGGCACCCATCACACTACGTGCCTCGTTATGAGAGTTAGGCACTCCTTTTTTCCAGAGTTACTCTTGTATTTCCCTAAGCAACGTCTGTAATCTTGGTTGCAAAGCCTAAGAGCAAGAGGAAAGACCCGGTCTGTGAAAACCAGGGTAACATGTAAGGGCTCCACTGTTCGGGGAAGTGCTTGGTTCAGAAGTCCCATCTTTCTTACTTCCCCCATTAAAGCTTGTGAGAAGGAGAGTGCTGGGATTGGCTGAATGCAGCTCAGGGTTCGAGCTTCCATTTGGTCTGTCTGGTAAACTTGACCCCTCCCTCCCTTAGGACCTTCCGGGTGTCCATTCTTTCTCCTCCTGCCACCTCGAATTGGAGGCGGGTGAGTGGGCGGCTGGTTACTATTTTTCTCTGGCTGCTCTGAGGTGTGTGTTATCCTTCCCTTGGCCAGTGTTTTAAGATATTCCCCATTATCTGTCTCTGGTCGTTGCTTTGCTGAGCAGAGCTATAGCGTGAAACTGATGAGTCTTGTTGGTTTCACTGTAGCCTGCAGCTGCTAGGACTATGGCCGCTTCAAGCTTTGCATAACCTCAGCCAAGGTGTAAGCCCCACAGAGGCATTGGCATGACCTGCAGACATGCGACTATCACTGAATCAATTATACATGGATCACACCGAAACATCTTCACAACTAAGCCTAAAAAACCCTTTTCTAAAAAACTGAAAGCTTTGACTCTGTGGTAGCCGATAACATTTGCCTTGGGAAATTTCCCGTCCGTGGCAGGTGAACTTGCTTTTTTAACCTTCAACAAGAACATGAGAACGGCCACACCGGGTCAGACCAAAGGTCCATCTAGCCCAGTGTCCTGTCTGCTGACAAAGTGGCCAATGCCAGATGCCCCAGAGGGAATGAGCAGAACAGGGAATCATCACGTGATCCCTCCTGTCGCCCATTCCCAGCCTCTGACACACAGGCCAGGGGCACCATCCCTGCCCATCCTGGCTTAAAGCCCTTGATGGACCTGCCCTCCATGAATGTATCTAGTTCAAACAAAGGACCTGTGCTTGTCATTTAGGAAGTTCCAGAGCTGTGGGGAAAAGCGACCATGCTAATATTTAAAAAGCCTAAGTCCTAGAATCCCAGGACTGGAAGGGACCTTGAAGTTATCAAGTCCAGTCCCCTGCCCTCATGGCTGGACCCAGCACCGTCTAGATCATCGCTGACCGGTGTCTGTCCAACCTGCTCTGAAATATCCCCAGCGATGGAGATTCCACAACTTCCCCAGGCAACTTATTCCAGCGTTTAGCCACCCTGACAGGCAGGAAGTTTTTCCTAACGTCCAACCTAAACCTCCCTTGCTGCAATTTCATCCCATTGCTGCTTGTCCTGTCCTCAGAGGTTAGAGAATATTTGTTCTCCCTCCTCCTTGTAAGACTCTTTTAGGTACTCGAAAGCTGCTATCATGTCCCCTCTCAGTCTTCTCTTTCCCAAACTAAACAAACCCAATTCTTTCAGTCTTTCCTCCTAGGTCATTTTTTCTAGCCCTCTAATCCTTTCTGTTGCTCTTATGGACCCTCTCCCATTTCTCTACGTCTTTCCTGAAATGTGGGGCCCAGAATTATCAGCTAATTAACCTGACATCAGTCCAGGACAAAATCGTGGAAAGACTGATGGGAAACAATCAGTCAAGAAATAAAGTCTGGTAGCATAAGTGATAAGGATTTATGAATGTGTCTTACTAGATTAATCTGCTATAGTTCTTTTCTAAGTTTTCAGTTGTGGTGAATAATGGGAACTGTTGATATGATATACTGGGCCTTTACTGTGTCCGACATAGTCGCACACAACAGCCTATTAAAAATTAATGCTCCAAAAATAACATGGCATGTTGAATCATTTAAAACTGTCCAACGGATAGCTCTTAAAATAGGGACTCCCCACCAAAGGGTGTTTCTAGAGGGGTCTCACGGCGGTCTATCTCAGTGCATATCTGTATCGATCCTCTGTGAACTTTACTACAAATGATCTCTTCTTCCCAGGCGAAATAAAGTGGTGGTGGTAATGACGACAAGCCCGTTTAGTTTCATAGCGCCTAAGGCTGAACTCCTCAGATGATCCATTTTGAGCTCTACGCCTCTCGCCCAGTGTTTGTGTGGGGGTAGATGAAGGGACCTGAGTCTTCTGGAGGCTGAGCTCCAGTCACAGGCCGAAGACAGGAGAGACAGAGATGTCAGCCTTCGTGGTATCTGCAATGGCAGGGAACTGATTAGCGAGAGATGTCCATGCTGCAGAAGATGGCAGGGGCCGGCAGTGGGGGAACACAAGGTTCTTCACCCATCAGTTTTGGGGGGAAATGTCTTCCATAGTCTAATTCTGGGGATCAGGTTGAGCCTGGGCAAGACGTGCCAGAGAGATGTTTCTTTCCGCCTCTGCAGCATCTAATCGGTTAACTAATTCAATGGGATTTTACATGCCTAGCCAGTGTCTTAAATCAGAGCTGCAAGTGTTGGGGCCTGCAGGACTTCTGTTCCCTCTGTGGCCCGTGAAGGGAGGAGATGGATGGGGGATTAATACACATTCAGACTAGGGATGTCCTAGCCAGCATGGATTTGTCAAAACCAAAGTGTATCGGTGTTGGTTCACGGTTGTATTGGGAGGCTATATCTAATGGGATTTTGCAAGAGTCTGTTTTGGGTCGGGTACTAGTCACAATTTTTGTTTAACTTGGAATGGAAGGGGTGCTTCTGAGGCTTGTGGTGGACACCAAGCTGGGAGACGTAGCAGACGTGTTAGAGCAGTGTGGCCCAATTTTATTTGGTCATGGAACCCTTTTAAATTTGAAAGAATTTTGCAGAACCCCTAAGAACAGTCTTCTTTATATAGAGCTGAAAAAGTAGACCACAAATAAGCATTATTGTGTATTGTAGATATGTAGATGAATCTATCATAGCCAATTTATATTTGTCAGGGTTACTTTTTAAAATGGAAGAAATCACACGACTATACTGAAGTAAAGTATTCAAGAGCACTGCTTTCATGCTCCCACACAAGCAACTGGTTTGACAGCTGAAGCTTCGACTGTGTCCGAGGCGGTGCTAGTGTATTCGTATTCAGTCATCCATGTGATCCACGCTCCCTGAGAGTGAGTACGGGGATTTACGGTGGACTATCACAGGCGATCGCTGCGTGCACAGCGCTGTGTAGTGACATCATCGTCCCCACTCTGGCGAAGCTGGCATTCCACAGGGACACTTATCGTGGCAAATGGAAATGGTTTTCAATAAAATTCATAAATTCTTAAATATTAATGGTTTTAATCCTACAATGTTGTTGTCATGGAACTTTCTCATGGAACCCTTATTTTCACTTTGAGGAACCCCAGGATTCTGCGGAACGCCGTTTGGGAAACACGGCGTTAGAGGATAGAAAAAGAATTCGAAAGGACCTTGACAAACTGGAAAATTGGCCTGAAGTCAACACCATAAGATTCAGACGCACAAGTGCAAAATTCGACATTCAGAAAAGAGAAACTGAGGCTAGGCAGCACCACATCTGTCGTGCCTGGAGCCTTCTGGCGTTCTGCTCAGTCACAATGTCAGGCGTTCAGAACCGAATGGGTCCTCACCAGGGTAACAGGCTGCCTGATCGGCGGACTCCTTAGTGATGATGGTGTTGGGAGTCAGCGTTAGCGTCAGCTCTCTGCTGTTAGACGATAACAGGAGAAGGGCGACCTATGGTTCCCGCTGCTGGGATTGCATGCTGCCTGCTTCAGAGAGCCTGCTCTCGGGCGTGTGCGCACGGATGTGCGGTTTAATGATCCCATCGTGTTTCTCCAGCCTTCTAAAGGAGCCACTTGACCACTGTTTTCACCTCCAGAGAACTCCCTGCATAGGAAGCCTTCCCGCTCCTTTGATGCAAGATCGACGGAAGGCTGTTTTTAGATCTCTTGGCTAATCTTAGTTTTAGCATCAGACTCCTGGGGCATGCCCTAGGAATGTGAATGAGTAACCTGCTCAGCTGCTCCCAGGTACTGGGGCCGGGAGCCCTGTTGGGGGGAGCAGGAGCTGGCAGCCCTGTGTGCGGGGCAGAGGAGGGGAGACAGGGAGCTGGCAGCTCCACTGGAGCGGTTCCTCCTGGGATCCCGCTTAATCAGTTAACCTGTTAAACTTTGGTTTAATCAGTTAAGTGATGAACCCAGTTTTTACCTCCCTAGCATGCACTCACGGGCTATGTCTAGACTACATAGGTTTCTCGAAAAGTAGCCTTTTTTCAAAAAAACTTCACCTGTGTCTAGACTGCTGTTGCGTTCTTTCGAAATTAAAGCAAAAGAACGTGGCGGTGTTTTTGACAGCAGTAAACCTCATTTTATGCGGAAGAATTCCTTTTTTCAAAAGAGCTCTTTCACATAAAGGTGTTCTTGAATGCAAACGGCTTTTTCGAAAGAGCGTCCAGATTGCTTGGGTGCTCTCTTTTGGAAAAGCGATCTGCTATTTCGAAAGTCTTGTGTGTGTCTAGGCAATCTTTTTTTTGAAAGAGCCTTTTTCGAAAGAGGCTTGTAGTCTAGACGTACCCATGATGGGTGGGTACCATTCCTTGATTTATTTGCTGGATGGAGGGTTGGCTGCCGCTCTGAGAAGAGTTTTATTGGAACCCTGTAAACTTAGACAAGAATTCAAGCATACGCATGAGTCTGCTAGTAACTGCTCTTCCTATGTAGAGCCCTGCAAAGCCTCAGATATCCACTTTATATCCCTGGGGGTCCGTATCCACGGAAGCGTATGCACGTCTCTGCAGCTCGTTTTTGTATCTAGAGCCCTGCAGATTTGTGGCTATCCACTTTACATCCACAAATCAGCTTTGCAGCTGTGGATACCGATTCTGTATCTGCACAGGGCTCTTATCCCTGGCGAGAGCGCGGGGATGTGTGAGTTCTCGTGTCCAGCACAAGGTGGCAGTCGTGTACTACTCATCTGGCTCTGCCCGGCTCTCCTGTGTGCCACGCAGAGCGGAGAGAGGCCATGCCCCTTTGAAGCTTTGCGCTGGATCCAGGCTCCAGAGCTGCTGCCAACCTCCATTGCTTTTACAGGATCCTTTCCTTCAGGGCTACCGAAAGGTGCAGCTTGTAGACTTGCCTGGAGCAGCGATGTGCGATGCTCCTTCTGCCTGCCCAGTGTCTGCCGCTCTGGAACTAAAAACGTTGTTTCGAGTCCTCTGCGAGCGCCGTGCCGCACAGGAAAGACGTTTCTTCGGGAAGAGCATCAGACTTTTGTATCCGCACAGGGCTCTAGTTACAAGCAGCTGCCATTCGTCCCTCTTGTGTGCGTGCTACGGCAGCCTCTCGTGACATGTTCGCTCCTCTCTGCATGGCCTACCCAGCCAACGAGAGCAGGTCTTGCATAAGAGTACAACTTGTCCATGGCAGCTTCTGCCACTTCTGGCCCATAGCTAGCCATGCTCGGGGGGAGGGCAGAGGTACTGCTCTGACCCACATGAAGCTCCAGCCCAAATCCAGGTTCTTGCTCCCCAGACCCTTGATGGGCTAGAGCTGTTCACTCTGTGTCAGAATGGTCTGAGCTGGTGAATTTCCCCAATTTTATTTTTTTGGTTTGTTTTCAGAATTGGCTGAACTGTTTTTTATTAAACTTAATTTCTGGAGGCAGAGGCCAAGCAACCTGTGGAACTCCTTGCCAGGGGATGTCGTGAAGGTGAGGACTTTAACAAAGTTCCAAAAAGAACTCGATACATTGAAGGAGGTTCGGTCTGTCAATAGGTATTAGCTAGGATGGGCAGGGATGTGTCCCTGGCCTCTGTCTGAAGCTGGGAGTTGGTGACGGGCGGGATCACGTGAGGTTTCCCTGTTCTGTTCACTCTCTGGGGCACCTGGCATTTGCTGTTGTGGGCAGACAGCTCCTTGGGCTAGATGGCCAGATGGGGTCTGGCCAAAGGGCCATTCTCGTGTTAAGCACAGGGAACGCTCACTGAAGTTTCAATGTTTGGCAAAGGAATCTGCATCTGTGAAGGCAGGATTAGAACGGCCACACAAGGAACCTAACGAGCAAGGGTCATGGCCCCTACACCCGCTAGTTGTCTGCCCGGGCATCCCCTACATCTACTGCCTTATGGTGGCAGCTGTCGTCAGCTGGGGCGCTCTTGCTGCTGTTCCTGCCTAGATTCTGTAGTCATGCCCTGGAGCCAGGATCCGGTGCACTGGAGGCTTGTCCAGCAACGGGCACTTGGGTTGAGTCTCTCTCCATAGGGGGGACTTCCCCCACTGCTTCCTTTGTGGCTGGGTGGGGCAAGCCCTAGACTGAAGTGCCTGGTGGTGGTGAGCATTCTGAAATGGCCGGGAGCGGGTGCCTGGCCCCTGTGGATGCAGGACCGCACAGGCCTGTCTGAGGCTGCTGGGGCACAGAGTTGGGAGTCGGCAAGCGGCGTTCACCCCCAGCCTTCGAGCAGCCCAAGCACACTCCCGGATTCTGGTTCCTCGCCGAGCCGCCCAGCTGAACTTGATTCCAGGCTTGTTGAACTTGGCTCCTTTCCTCCCAGAAATCCACCCCCGCGCTGTATAATGTTCCCTTCCAGCTGGCTTTGCCGCCCTGCCCTGAGCGCCTCTGAACGCCTCCCTGGGCAAGGCAGAGGGGCGGCGCCTTCCCGTGGAGTGGCTGCCATGCAGAACTTGCCGCTTGACCTCTTTGTCTCGAGGAGGAGTCGACTGCAGCTGGTGCAAATACGCCGCGCCTGCTGGGAGCTGATAGTGCAGCGGTCTCTGTGTACATCCGGGGCCTGGAAGCCACAGCTAATGCCGAGTACATTGCGGGGAGGGGAGGGAAATATCACTCCTGCATGGGCCTGGCAGTTGGGGGGGGGGGGTGCTGTCTCTTCCCGCCCGTGCCCGTGAGCTGGCCCATTTGTGTGATCGGTCACTGGACCGAAGGGGGGGGCAGGTTTTGGACCGGTCCCCGAGGAAAGAAGCAAGTATCTGTGTCTGTTCGGGGATCCTTTGCGTCGAAAGGGGCATCAGCGTATCGCTCAGCAGTGGTAAGGTCTGGTCCCAGCATCATCCAGGCTGGAGCTGGACGGTCCGGTGCGCTGGGCAGGCCCCGGTGTTCCCAGGCCTCGGAGAGGCAGGACGTTCTTGTCCCCGACACCTCCATTTCCCTGGCCTCGTTACTTCCACAGCGGGGAGGCTGGGCAGAGGCAGCCCGCCCTTCCTGGGGACGTGGGGAAGCAGGGGGCTGCCCAAGGTTCCTTAGCGTGTGACTGAGACGGGGGCTCATGAGCAGGCTCAGGCTGGGTGTGTTTGGAGCAGGCTGCTTGTTCTTCGTGTGGGATGGTTCTGGAGATCTCCTGGAACCCTCCTCTGCCTCAGTTCTGCCCAGGAAAGCGCAGGCCAGCTGCCAAGTTGCCCAAAGATGTCGGGGCCCAAGACAATGTTCACTTGGGCTTCTCGCCCAGCCAGCGGGGTTCTTGGGGCAGCTCCGCCAGACTGCGCTCTGGCCTGGGGGGCACTCTGCTGGGGTGTGGGGTAGGGATGTGGAGGTTTAACTAGTTAACCGGTGGGACGGGGCTGCTCCAGCCCCACAGGGGGGCCTGGTGAGCCATTTAAACAAGATTTTGCATCCCTAGTGTGGGGCAGAGGCGGTGGCGGTGGCAAAGCTACCTCTGGCGTCCCGGGTGCTTGTCAGGACAGGGTTGGACTCGGCAGAGCCGGGGGCAGACCGTGTGGGAGGCTGGGCAAAGAGCCTGGAGAAGGGAACTGGGGTAAGCCTCCTGGAAAGTAGCTGTAAGTGGTCAAGGGCTGCGCTTGGGTCTGGTACCGAGGTTGGGTGAAGGAGGGTTGTGATCTGGGGCAGGGCCCAGGAAGGGGGTAGGGTGCAGGAGAGGATTCCGGTCTGAGGGAGGGATGCAGGAGGCGGTGCTGGGTCTGGAAGGGAGCTGTGGCCTGGGGAGGAAGTGGGGGGTGCAGAGGGTTTGGATGGTGACTTGGGTGGAGGGGGGTAGCTAGGGGAGGGAGGGGCTGGGTGCCAGAGACTGGCTGTGCTCAGATGATGCTTACTTAGGTGGCTCCCAGCCAGCAGCCCTGCAGGACCCTGAGGCAGGCTCCCAGCCTGCTGCAGCCCCAACCTGCTTTTTATGGCTGGCTGCTCCCTGTGGCCCTCTGCTCCGGGAGACTTCGTGAGCTGCCCTCGCCCCCACCAAATCTCCGCTCCCATTGGTTGGTTTCCACGAAGCCTCCCATTGCCCGTGGGGCAGAGAGCTGCTTGAAGCAGCAGGTTGCTGTGTGCCTCGGTGCTAGTGGGGCGGCCGGTGGGCCGGATGCGGCCGGTGGGCCGTACCTTGCCACTGTGCGCGACTGCCACTAGTAACCCTGGGAGGGACACATCCATTCAAAGTGGCTTTTAACTCGTTCGGGTTTGGACTCTGCCTGAGGAGCCTCCAGACTCGCCCTTGGTCCACACGTGCCTCTCGGCAAAGCCGAGCTTTCAGCACGGCGGGGCTCTCCGGGAGCCAGGCACGCAGCTTGCAGGCGGTCCCGTGGCATGCCTGGGGGAGCTGGGCAGCCGGCTTGTGCGCTTGCTTGATCAGTGGGATTCTTGCGAGCTGCTCGTGCAGGTTCCGAAAGGCTGAGCTGATGGTCTGTGTGCGCCCGGCTTCTGAAACGGGTTGGTCTGTGCAAGGCACCTCGCAGAGCGAGCAGAAGCCCCTTGTAACTGTATGGAAGTCCCCGGGGAGCCTGAATTCTTCTCCGAGCTCGCTGACAGCAGGCCTGCCACGAACCTGAGAGCAAAGCGCTGCTGGGCAGAGGAGAGCACTTGGTTTTTGGATGCTTTTAGATACATCTCTAAGATTGATAACTGCTTGTCCACTCCAGCAGATCCGCCACGCCCAGGGCTATCTATTGGGGGGGGGGGGTATGAGTGCAAATGTAAAGGCTTCGGGTGGGGGCAGCTGTGTGGGGAGACGTCTCAATTTTGCTTTAGGAGGAGAGGAAAGCCTTGCTTGAGGAAAAGGAGGTCGGGACTCGGAGAAACAGCTGGCCTTGTGGGGTCTGGGAATGCCGTAGGTGTCACCGTTTGCCAGCGTACGGGGAAATGCTCCGATCAAAGCGCAGTTTGCTGGATCGTCACCCGTCCGGAATAGCCCAAGTAAACCCTCCCCTGCCCAACCTGAGTGGTGGTTTCTGCTTTTCAGATCTCAAGCTGCACCTGCAGAGCACGGATTATGGGAACTTCCTGGCCAACGAAGCCTCCCCGCTCACCGTGTCCGTCATCGACGACAAGCTGAAGGACAAGATGGTGGTGGAGTTCCGCCACATGAGGAACCACGCGTACGAGCCACTGGCGAGTTTCCTGGACTTCATCACGTGAGTGCCAGCCGCTCCGCAGCAGACCTTGCTGAGCTTCCTGACTCAGAAGGGCCTTCCTCGCCCGCTGGCCGTAACGGCTGTAGGCTCGCAAGCCTGAGTGAAATTGCCTGGGTCCCCGCCTGGCCGTGCAGTGCGTTGGGTGGGTGTGTACTCGAGGCTTGCGCTCCAAAGGTTCCACAGGTGTCTCCCTTGGCACCACAACTGCCAAGATCTGCTCTAGGACAGGCTGACTCCATTTCCCTCGTGGAAGCTTTCCGTGGGCATTGAGATCTACGGGCTTAATGTAAACCCCAGGGCTGCCACGCTAGTGCGGTCACGTTAACACGCAGCCCTGGGTGGGTGGTTCCGACCCGTTACCTGCAGTAAAACAGTTCTAATTGGGCTGTTCGTTTGCACTAAGGTTAATTGGAGGCAAGTCTGACTCCTTGCAGACCTCTGCGAGTGGTGACGTCCACCTGACCCCCCCTTGTATTCTCTCTCTCTCCTCCCTCCCCCCCCCTCAGTCGTATGGGTCCCCTCCTCGATGCACCTTCCACTTTATCCAGCACTTCCAAAATAGCCCTCCAGGAGCCCTTTGCTGGTGAGTGGGGGGCTGGAGGGGTGGGCCTTTGCCAAGCGATTGGTAAGTTTGGAGAGCAGAGGAGACCGTTCTGATCTGTTCTAAAATCTTTGCAGTTCTCTGCATGGATGTTCAGCTGTTACCTCAAGCTCCAACTGGCACAGAGCTCTCTTATTCCCCCCCCCCCCCCATGCCTCCAATGTCTTAGGACAGTGGTTCCCAAACTTTTCAGCATCACGCCCCCTTTTTGATTTTTGAAAAACCCTCATGCCTTCCACCCTGCCTCCCCCCCCCCCCCAATAGCAGCAAAACTTGAGGGGGGGGAGGGGAAGGAACTGACTGGGACAGCAAAACTTGATTGGGGGGGAGGCTGAGTCGCCTCGTGCCCCCTGGAATTTCTTCCCGCCTTGGGAACCCATGCCTTGGGACAATACAGGCCTGTAACTTGAGTGCCATCTTCGCCTTGATGCGAAGGGGGAGTTCCACACCAATCTCGCTAAATCGTTTTTGGTTTTTTTGTTTTTTCCTGGGTACGGTCTCTAAGATCTCGTCCGTCCTCACAGCTCAGGCTCCTGCCAGGTTCTCACCTTGCCATGTGCTGTACTGCAGGCGTCCTTTTTCTCTGGCTTCTGCAGGCACCCCCTTGCCTGCTCCCATCCATGCAGAATGCTGCTGCAAGGATCGTTTTCTTCTCCCCTTGCTTTGACCACTAGCCCCGTTTGTTTGCATCCGCTCACTGGCTCCTTGATCTCAATTGCATCAAACGCAGGCTGCTTCCCTTCACTTTCAAGGCCCTTCATGGTCCGTGCCTGCCCTCCCTAACGTCCCACCTGTCTTAGACTTGATTGGTTAAGAGGAAGCTGCTTACCAAACTGGGTGGTCCTAGCTCTTACCGTTTAGGAGGAGTTCTGCAACAGACAGATGGATGGACACTCTTTACTAGCAAGGACAGGTTAGACTGGGCATTTGGGAAAACATCCTACCTGTCTGGCTGGTTAAACACGGGAATAAATTGTAGATTAGTGAGACCTTGCCTATTTTAGATGTTAACTAAGGAGTGTGGGCTTACCCCACTAGCCCTCCGTTGTACATTAAAGAAGAAATACAGTCTCTGAAATCACAGAATGGTAGGACTGGAAAAAACTTTTTAAACCAGGATTTTACATCCTAGTCAATGGGCTCAACAGCATGTTGATCCAGTTAACTGGGATCCCGTGCTCCTGTTGACCTCTCGAGGTCCCTTCTAGGGAAGTAAAGGGTTATCTAGTCCAGTCCTCGGCACTCATGACAGGACCCAGCATCATCTAGACCAGGGCTACGCAACACGTGGCCTTTGGGCCGCATGCGGCCCACGGTGAGTTTTGGGCTCAACACGCAGCCTGCGGGTGAGAGCCAAAATAAAAAAGTCGTCAATATAATGGTCTTTGGTTGATAAGTGTTTTAGTAGTTAAATTCCTGGACTGTCATTGCTCATTAAAAGTGCTATCACATGGGTGGAAATCAGGTAACTATTGCATTTTATTAATATCAGCAGAACTGATTTAAGCAGGGCCTGTGTGTTGTGTAGCTTTGCCTTAAGCTTTGTATTCATGCCTGTCAGTGCGAAAGAAGCTATTTGTGTATATATATTTACATGTCTATGCAACCACACTTAAATTGTGGCCCTCAGCATGTGCTGTGAGTATCATTGTGGCCCCAGGGCTTCCAAAATTGAGTAGCCCTGATCTAGATCATCCCTGATGTCTATCTAACCTGCTCTTAAATATCTCCTGTGATGGAAATTCCACAACCTCCCCGGGCAACTTATTCCTGTGTTTAACCAGCCAGCCAAGTAGGAGGCTCAGCCTAAACTGCCCTTGTTGCAATAGCCTATTGCTGCTTGGCTTCTCCTCGGGGGGCTAAGGAGAAGATTTTTCTCCCTCCTCCCTGTCACAACCTTTAAGGTGCTTGAAAACTGCTCTAATATAGGGATGTTAAAGACGAGTTAGCTATCCTTAAATCAGGGGGAAGACCCTATTTGGACACAGACTGGCTAATCTAGTGAGGAGGGCTTTAAACTAGGTTCGACGGGGACAGGTGAGCAAAGCCCACAGGTAAGTGGAGAACATGGGGACCTGGGAGATGGGTCAGAAATGGGAGGTAGCGTGGGCTATAATGGCAGAGAGAAAGGAGGATCAGGGCAAAACTGGGAGGTGTTGGGACAAGGTCAAATCAGTACCTTAGATGCCTATATACAAATGCAAGAAGTATGGGTAATAAGCAGGAAGAACTGGAAGTGCTAATAAATAAGTACAATTATGACATTGTTGGCATCACAAACTTGGTGGGATAATACATGTGATTGGAATGTTTGTATAGAACGGTGCAGCTTGCTCAGGAAGGATAGACAGGGAAAAAGGGAGGAGATGTTGCCTTATATTAAAAATGAACACACTTGGAGTGAGGTGGAGATGGACATAGGAGACGGAAGCGTTGAGAGTCTCTGGGTTAGGCTAAAAGAGATTCAAAACAAGGGTGATGTCATGCTAGGAGTCTATTACATCCCACCTACCCAGGTGGAAAAAGTGGATGAGGCCTTTTTTTTAAACAACTAACAAAATCATCCAAAGCCCAAGATTTGGTGGTGATGGGGGACTTCAACTATCCAGATATTTGTTGGGAAAATAACACAGCGGGGCACAGGCTATCCAATAAGTTCTTGGACTGCATCGGAGACAACTTTGTATTTCAGAAGGTTGAAAAAGCTACCGGGGGGAAGCTGTTCTAGATTTGATCCTAACAAATAGGGAGGAACTGGTTGAGAATTTGAAAGTGGAAGGCAGGTTGGGTGAAAGTGATCATGAAATCCTAGAGTTCACAATTCTAAGGAAGGGTAGAAGGGAGAACAGCAAAATAGAGACAATGGCACTGCATTTCAAGAAGGATGTGGAGAAATTGGAGAGGGTCCAGAGAAGAGCAACAAGAATGATGAAAGGTCTAGAGAACATGACCTATGAAGGAAGGCTGAAAATTGGGTTTGTTTAGTTTAGAAAAGAGAAGATTGAGGGGGGACATGATAGCAGTTTGCAGGTATCTAAAAGCATGTCACGAGGAGGAGGGAGACAACTTGTTCATCTTGGCCTCTGGGGATAGAACAAGAAGCAATGGGCTTAAACTGCAGCAAGGGAGGTTTAGGTTGGACATTAGGAAAAAGTTCCTAACTGTCCAGGTGGTCAAACACTGGAATAAATTGCCCAGGGAGGTTGTGGAATCCCCATCTCTGGAGATATTTAAGAGCAGGTTAGATAAATGTCTATCAGGGATGGTCTAGACAGTATTTGGTCCTGCCATGGGGACAGGGGACTAGACTCGATCTCTCGAGGTCCCTTCCAGTCCTAGTCTTCTATGATTCTGTCGTGTAAGCAAATGCTTATCAGATAGTCAGTCAACTTGTTGATTCTCCTCTCCCTCCCCCCTTGCAGTGCTGCACAGCTGAGCCCGGGTTCAGCTCGCTGTGCAGCGCTGCTGTGTGGGGACTCCCCAGCTGATCCCGGGCTCCAGCGCAGCATTTCTGCGGAACCTGGGATCAGCTTGTTCTTCTCTGGACTTTCTCCAGTTTTGTCTGTCTTGACACATGGTGCCCAGAACTGGACACTAGGTCTCCAATGGAGTCGTATCAGTTGGGAGTAGAGCGGAAGAATGACTTCCCGTGTGTTGCTCACCACGCTCCTGTTAATACAGCCCAGACTGTTTGCCTCTTTTTTGCAGGAGCGTCACATGGCTTCATATGTAGTTTGTGATCCACTCAGCCCCCCCCCAATCCCTTCCTGCAGGACTCCTCCCTTGACCGTCATTTCCATTCTGTACGTGTGCCGCTGATTGTCTCTTCCTGACTCTGCACTTGTCCTGTTGAACGTCACCCTGCTGAGCTCTCCCAGCTTGTGCAGGTGATTGAGTTGGAATCCTCTCCTCCCAAGCACTTGCAACCCCTCCCAGCTGCTGCTGGCCCTGCTATCGCCGGGATGGGGGTACTGCTTTTCCTACGCTGCTCCAGGCATGCGTCATGCTGGGATTCTGCGGATTCAATCGTGGGACATTGGATGCGGGGAGGGCCTGTCTGTTGGGGTTCAGGGAGCTCTGCCTCCGCTTTAGGCATCCACAGCCTTTAGGGGACCACCTGCTGATTTCTGTTGCCTGCCAGCTGAGAATTCAGCATTCCTCTTGCTGCTTCCATTGCATCCAGAACAGGGCGTCCGCGTCGAACACACTTCTTCAGCCCTTTTCTCCTCGGAGGCTTTTCCTGTGTGGTTTGAAGGGTTTGTATTTCCCTCCCCGTTCTCAATGGGCAGTAAGCACTTTCCTTAATCCATCCAACTTTTACCTGGCTTGGTGAGTCTTTCAGCCCCCTTGTTTGTGCTGGGGGTGGAATCTCCATCCCTAGAGGTGTTTAAATCTCGGCTTGACAAAGCCCTGGCTGGGTGATTTAGTTGGGATTGGTCTTGCCCTGGGCAGGGGGCTGGACTTGATGACTCCTGAGGTCTATGATAGTTATACCACAGACTGACCACAGGAGGGCAGCAAGGGACCGGAGATGGTTCCTAGCACAGCCCATTAGGCCAACAGGTGATGTGGTGGAGAAAGTGACCGCTAACTACTCTATATTTCAGAGAGTGTCGTGTGTGTCTTGTCCTCCATTTGGGGGGAAAGACCCACGTGACATGCACCCCCCCATGGCTGTGCCCGCTGCAGAGACCATGGAGAGGCGCTTCTCACCTGGCCAAAGCTGCTGGGGTTGTCCTCTCTCTCTGGGACAGGCTGTGTCCTGAACCCCTCAACCCAGCTCCCCCCCCCAGAGCAATGATTTATGCAAAGAAAAACAAAACGTACTTGCGTTAAGGACCCGAGCAATGCTGGATAAATCTAGTAACCCTTCACATTCTCTTACCCCTTACAGCTGTTTCTGGAAACCGCTTTTTTGTGACACAGGAGTTGTAGATGTTTAGGTACTGCTGTATTCTTACACAATCCCTGACTTATTTATTTTTTAAATTCACTCTTCTGATTAAGCTTTTCTTCCTATGTTTTCTCACTTTTTGTTTGGAAAACTGGCGGTTTTAAAGCACCAAAAGTTAGAGGCCCATGGTAGCTACTTGCAGCACAGCTAGAATTCCAAAACAAGCTTAAAACGGTTAAGTGATTCTAGCTTTTTCTTTTCGCGTGCGGCCATTGGTGTGAAAAACCACACTGTTGGTTTGGTGCCCTTTGAATTGTCTGTACAGGCTTTTGTTTTTCACGCATTTCTGAAAAGAAGTTTTTAAAGCCGGTTCTGTCTGAAACTTGCCTGGGCTGTCAAGATCTTTCGTTGGGACTGCCTTTGAAAAGAATACGGTTTACACGCAACACGGCAGGTGTTTGTGCAGTGGGGCGCGCTGGCAGGCCGTCCGGAAAACAGGATTTGGGAGAATACTCTAGCTGTTAGGACCAGACGCTTGTGAGCTGCAGACCAGCGCTGTGAAACCTGCATCAGCTGCTGTGTCCGTCGGTTGTTTTCCTACGGCAGAGGCAAGTTTGTGTGCAGCCACTGAAGAGCTGTCCTCTGACAGAATGGGATAAGAGATGCCGCAAACTTGAGCCATACAAAATCCCAAGGAAACTAAAGCACAAGCTTGGTTGTGACCTAGGCTGTGTCTGCACTTGCACGTGCGCGACACAACTTCTCTCAGTCACGTGTGCGTACGCCCCCACCCTGTGAACCAGAAGGTTTTGCCGTGGCAAGTGCTCCGCTCATTGGGGGGTGGGCGTATTAAGAGCATTCATACGGGCGGACCAGGCTGTCGACACAGCCTCGTCACTAAAAGCTGCATAATATAAACCTCCCCTTCGATAGGGCTGTACTGCAGTGTATCTGTCGCAAGTCCACAGAGGCAGGGACATGTAGGTAAGCTACCAAATGCCTTGCCCGTGGGGATGCCAGCTTCCCAGCTCTGCTGTAACTAACAGCCCTCTACCAACCTATCCTCTCCTGGCATGACCAACTCCGGTGCCGGACATCCACCTCTTAAGTGCTGGGGGAGAGGAATGCAATGGAGGGGGGCAGAGTTCATAGACTCCTAGATCACGGCCAGGAAGGGTCATTGGATTGTCTGCCCACCTCTCTGCCGCAGGGCAGCGAATTTCACCCACTTATCCCTGTATTGAGTTGGGATGTAGAATCCCAGTTAAGCCGTTACCTGTGCACACCCTTATACTGAGTACAATAAGCTGCATTTGACTTAAGTATCTTCCCAAAAAGCATCCGGTCTGGTTTTGAAGATCTCATGAGATGAAGACTGCACTTGTGGAACTCCTTGCCAGAGGATGTTGTGTTGGCTAGAATGTTCACAGGGTTCAAAAAAGCTACATACATTCGTGGAGGACAGGTCCATCAATACTTATTAGCCAGGATGGGCAGGGTGGGTGTTCCGAGCCTCTCTCTTTTTAAGGGCTGGGAATGGGTGACGGGAGGGGATCACTTGAAGATTTCTTGTTTTGTTCATTCCTTCTGGGGCATCTGGCATTGGCCACTTTGGGCAGACAGGACACTGGGCTAGATGGATCCTTGCTCTGACCAGTGTAGCTGTTCTGATGTTCACTTCCCTTAGTAATTTGTTCCTGGTCTGCCTTATTTCTTATCTGAATGTACCTGGCTTAAGGTTGCAGGGTGCCGGCTGGGGCAGTAACAATGGATGATGGGGATATGCCATAAGATGGCTAAAAATATACACTTACCTGCTTCTGTGAGTGTCTCAGGCTTACTATGTAGCAGCTGGAGCTGCTTCACAGCAGAGTTGTCGTGCAGAGGTGTCGTGTCCCTCTAAGTCTTTTCCATTCATTGGCGGAATAAATTTTGCATGCACCAAAGCATGTGCGGATGTACAGCAGCAGGAGCAACCCATGCTGCCGGCCGGGGGAGCGCTGCTAATCAGCTGGGTGGCACCCGAATCTCTCCTGGGTGGTCACTGCAGCGCACGGCTTGCAGGGAACACGTGTGTGTGTGTGTGTGTGTGTGTGTGTGTGTTTACTGGCTGGGTTTCTGTTGACACAACAAATATAACCAAGTCCTAGTCGCTCGTGCCAAGGTGACCACTGGTTTTCCTCTCGCGATCAGTGTGTCTGTAGCTGTCAGAAGGAGGCTTCCCCATGTTAAGAGAGAACCTTACTACTGTTAGAACCCCCCCAGGGGTTTGTAGGTACGGGAAGTCCCCATTGCCAGTGGCAATGTTAGGTCTCCGGGGCGTGTTCCCGTGACTTGCCACTTCCCTTGAACTCCTTTCTTACCGAAGAGCCTGCCCTGCTACGTTTCCGTCTGAGTCCCCCTGAAGTGAACAGACCTCTCAACACCAGACATCCTCGTTAAATCTGACCTGGTAACCACGGTTCCCTGGGGCCTGTCGGGACCTGCAGGCGTGCGTGTGCCCAGTGCTGGAGCGGGGATACCGCGGTGTCCCTGTGCGGGGAGCGCTGGGCCAGGCCTGGCTGCAGCCCCCAGTGAGGGGCTGGCGGAGTCCCTCGACTAGCCGCTTACACCCCTATAGCTGTTCTGAGACGTGCCCTTTCCCGTTGGGGCTTTGGTTCTCTTCCCCACCCCCGGCAATATGGTGTGTTGTGGTGTCCTCATTAATGCCTATTTTGTCAGTCTTCACTGTGCACATTAAAGACCTCATCCTTCACGGTGCCCTCTCCCCTGCGAGGTGGAGGCCCTGTTCTCCCTGCGTCTAAAGCCCCTGCTCCTTGCTTTTCTGTCTCTCACGAAGTCACTCGCCCTGGGCCGTGCCCTGTCTGCGCTTCGCCTGGTTCAGTCCTGATCTTGCCTGATCCGTCCAGCTCTTGTTTGCACAGACGTTACAGCCTGTTCCCTTGCTCTGTCGTTGGCTTTTATAGTCGCTTGGCCGGGACGTGGCTGCCCTAAAACAAACATCCCTGCGGCGGAAACGTGCTACGGTTGAGTGCGGATGGAGCGTTGCCTTCTCGCCCTGCCTGGCTTTGGTTCCCAACCGGCACCAGCTGGGGATCTTGGCCAGGGCTTGGAGCGTGGATGCTGCTTCCCTCCCGTTGTAGGCAGGCCTGTCTCCTGCTCTTCTCGTGCTACTGGCCGGCTTCCCAGGGAGCAGTCAGTGGTGCAATGCGCCCGGCGCGGGTGGCGCCTTCGCTGGAGGAGCCGTTGGGTGTGACGGGGTAGCCGGTTACCCGGTGTTGCTTACCAGGCAACGATCCCAGGAACAGCCCACTGCCTGCATCCTGCATGGCACCTTGCAAGGGGCTGGGGAAACTGCGCTCTCGGGTTGGGAGCTGTCAGCCCCCTCCCCCTCTTCCCTGCTGACTGCCAGCCCTGGGGGGGGGCAGTAGCAGAGTTAATGGAGCTGCCCTGGCAGGGTGGGAAGGGGGGGCACTCCAGCCCTACAGTCCCCCCACCCATCGCTGTTTTTAATCAGTTAGTTAACTAGTTAAACATTAATTTAATTCATCAGGATTTTCCGTCCCTCGTGCGCACGGGAAGGGTTGGCTTTGGCTGGGGTTTTGTGCTGGGGGGTGTCTCAATGTCCATGCTGTTCTTGGTCGGAGAGGGGCTGCTGGCAGCATGACGCCCTCCCAGCGAAAGCGTGGAGGCGTGGCCCGACGGTGGCTTGTTCCCCAGCGCGACTGGCCCCCCCAGGGAAGCTCGGTCTCTTGCCCAGACCTGTTTGGTGTTGGCGGGCAGTAGGCCCTGTAGTGCCCGAGGAACCGCGATGCCAACGTGTTCCTCCTTTCAGAGCCTTGAGTGCGGCAGGAGACAGGCGGGGAAGTCTGGTTGCTGATTAACCTCCCCGCTAGCCGGGGGGGCTGTGCGTGGGGGGTGTGCTGCACAGCGCGCCGGGGAGCTGCCCCACATCTCCCGTGTGGGGATGCAAAATCCCATTGAATTCGTTAATTGGTTAAACATTAATGTAACCGATTTAAACAGGGAGTGGGGGAGGATCCAGTCTGGCTGCTGCTGGCCCTGAGTGAGCCAGGGGCCTGGTGGGGCTGGAGCAGCCTTCTGTACACGGCAGTGCTCCCTGGGTACCAGTTCCCGGGTGCTGCTTTCCGGCTCCCAGGTGGGCGCGGCGCAGAAGCACTGGGAGTGGGAGCAGTCCCGCTGCAGCAGAGCGCGATGGCGTGATCTTGCAGAGCGACCTGGAGACGTTAAAGCTACTTTGATATCAGTCGCTTTTATTAGCGGGGCAGGTCTAGGCTGGAGAGTGGGACAAACTCTCCCCCTAGGAGGGGGGGAAGCGCTGGGCTGGGTTCCCTGGGGAGGGGGTGGAATCTCCATCCCTAGAGGTGTGAAAGTCTTGGCTTGACACAGCCCTGGCTGGGATAATTGAGGGGGGTTGGCCCTGCTTTGGGCAGGGGGCTGGACTCTTGGATTGTACGTCATCTGTGCTAGTGACATGCTGACCGGTGGGAGGGGGAGCACGCTGGGTGCTTCCTCCCAGCCACTGTCCGGTGAGCATGGCCCCATCCCTTGGCATGTAGCAGCATCTGAGCAGCCCAGCCTGGCTAGCAGAGGTGCCGGGCGCTGGGCTGGCTGTGCCGGGGGAGGCTCTGACCTGGCGGTGGGGGATTGGGCTGCGCCAGGGGTGTGGCGCGCCCTTGGAGGAAGGCGCTGGAAGAGGCGCAGAGATGCCGGAGGCAGAGGAGGTGGCGTGAAGGGCAGCATGTTGGCAGGTGGTGCCCGAGGCTCGTGCCCTAGAAGGAGCAGGCAGGCGCGGAGGGTGGGGTGCAGGCTGAGATGCGGCGCGCTTGGGGATGGAGTTTCGGAGCCCCTCCTGAAGACTGGAAGGTTCGTTTTAGTGCCCACGGGGTAGGGAGCACGCCCACTGTCCATGGGGGAGAGCGCTCGTCCAAGGGGAGACCAGACACTGCCTCGCTCCACAGCCATTCCCAAAAGACCTGAACCAGGGCCCTGAAAGGAGGATGGGTTAGCGTGGGGCTCATCGGTTCTGGTTAACCCGCCTGTCAGTGGTGGGCACGCCGCAGGCTGGGGCTCTCGGGCCAGGCGGGGGGGGGGCGGTTACGACCAGTTGGGACAGCACGTGGCATACTGGGAACTTCCTTGTATCTGGCGTGACCACTGAACTCCTTTCTCTTTTCCTTTTCTTCTCTCCCCTTAGTGAGTGGAGCTCGCTGCCTTTTTCTGCTCCTAGGGAGCAGATTTCTGCCCCCCGAAAACGTTTTTATGCTGTTCTCTGACAGTGTTCTCTGGTAACGCTCCTGCTGGCAATGGCCCTGTGCTAGAACTCCCCTGTGCGCGATGATCGATCGCTTGCTGCAAGGCCTGTGTCTTCCTCATTCTTCTTGGCCTTTTTGGAACAGCTTTCAGACTCGCCAGCCCGAGCTGGCGGTCACAATCCCGGCTCCCCCACCGCCAGCGGGCCGTTCGGCTCAGGGTGTGTACCGTCAGGCCATAGGGCAGCTACGGCAGGTATTAAGTACAGGTGAAGCTGCAAAACGACTTTCTGAATGCAGCAGATATTTACGGAAGGGACTGTAGGCGGTTCTACCTCACCAGGTTCATGGGCAGGTGTCTGTGTGGGCATTAGCCCGACGGAACGTGCTGTCCGGTTTGCTGCTGTGCCTTTTGCACGGCTTTTGTTTGGGGTCGCTCCCAAATAGCCCGTTTGTACCCCGGTTTAGTTGTCTGCTGGGGCTATCATCGGTGGACTCCTCCGCGTGCCACGGCTGCCAGGTTTGCAGCCCTCTGCAGTCGAAGTAGCGGTGCTTGGCCTCCCCTTAGAGGGCCCGTCAGCCCTGCCCTGTGGGGCCTGGCGCTCGCTGGCGGGTTGGGTGCCGGAGCTGTTGGTGCTCCCAAGCTGCCATACGAGCGCGTCCACGTCTGCGGGCAGCTCGGCTCTAAGTCCTGGCAGGCGCGCAGCTGGGTGCGTTTGGGAGCAGGCTGCCCTCTCCTGCTTTCCCAGGCCTGTGCTGAGGTGCTGGGACCGTACACCTGGCGTGCAGCTTGCACAAGTGGGGCGGGCTAGCGGGAGTGGCAGATGGGCATGTGAGGGCCTGCGAGGGATTTTCCTGGAAATCAGGGCGTGCAGCCTGTCTTGGGTTGCACCGGTTGCAAGCAGGCGGTGCAGACTGGCCGTGGCCGCCTCGCCGCTGGTCCTGCCGCACCCGCCCGGGGTTGCTCCGAGTGTTTCAGGGAGGTGGCCTCAACTGGTCTCTGCTTCTCTTGTCGCAGACGAGGTGGGGGCGGCCTCGGCCCTGTCCTGGGGCCCACCGTGGGAAGAGGCTCTGCTCTGGAGAGCCGTGGAGGCGGGAGAGGGGTCGCCCGCGAGCTGGGAGGTGGTTAACGCCTGAGCCCTGTGGCTCCGCCGACCGGGAGCCTTGACATAATGAGCGGAGGCCTCTTTCCGGTTGGTCCCAGCCCCCCCTCCCCCTCCTGGACCTGCCGGCTTCCTTGCAGCCTGCCCCCCAGGACTGGCCTTCGCTCTCCACCTACCTTGCTGGCTGCTCATTCGGGACCCGCCCCCCCCTCCTCCCTGCTCACTGGAGGCCGTCCCTTGGTGCCTGCCTGGTCTCTCTCCCGCGCTCCGGGCGTGCCTGGCTCTCCAGGAGGCCTCTGCCTGGCACCAGTCTCCCTCAGGCTGGGATTTCAGCCTGTCTTGTGTATCTCTGGCTCCTGGCTGCAGCTGGGCTTCCCCGAAGACACACCCCCCAACTACGGCTGTCTCAATTGCCCGCTGTCTCCTGCTCCCCCCCAGCCTGCTCCGTGCATGAGGGGGGCTCCCTGTCCATCTGGACAGCCGCCTCTGCCTTCCAGCTCCTCCCCCAAACCTTCCTGGGACTTCCCGCCACTGTGGGCCCGCACTGAGGGAGGCAGGGTGCTGCAGCGCTGCCTAGTGGCCTGAGCAGGGGCCGGGGCTTGGCGCGCTGGGCTCTCTTCTCCACCCCGCCTGCGTGACTTCAGGCAGCTCGCATTCCCCTCGGTGCCGGGGGCGAGACGCCCTGAGCGCCCAGGTAAAGTGCCCCGAGAGCGGCTGCTACGCACCGTGCAGCAGAACCTCAGAAAGCTACTGGGGCTGTGAGGGTGGCGTGGCGGCTCACTGCGCACGCAGCCCGTCTGTGCTGCCCCTTCCTCCTCCAGCGTGGCCAGCTGCTCTGCCTCATCTGCCAGGGTGGGAGGGGCTGTACAGTGCGGCTGCCGGGCTATGGCCCCTCGCCTCCGCCCCGGGGTGAGTGCTTGGTGGGTTTAGGACAGACGAGCCCCCTCTGACCCTCATCCTGGGACCGGCCTAGCGGCTTCTGCATCGAACCCGGACGCGCTAGAGCAGAGCCCCTGGGAACCTCTGGGAGGGGGAGCACAGTGCCGGCGCTCGAACACAGGGCTTTCCTCTCCTTGGGCTCTGGATGAGGCTGCCCAGTGTGTGCGCCAAGGAAAACAGAATCCTAGGACTGGCAGGGCCCTGGAGGCATCGGGTCCAGTCCCCTGCCCTCCCAGCAGGACCCAGCACCATCTAGACCTCCCCCGACGGGTGTGTCCAGCCTGCTCTTCGGTGTCTCCAGCGATGGAGACCCCACGACCCCCCCGGCCACTGATCCCACTGTTCAACCACCCTGACAGGAAGTTTGCCCCAGAGTCCAGCCAAGTAGCCGCAAGACGCTGGGGTCCGATTTGGCCCGGGGCTGCAGGAAGCCTGCGGCCTCCCCCCAGCACCTGCCCGATGGCAGCAATGCAGCGCCGCCCCGCAGAACCCGCCATGCTGCGGCAGGGCTTTGTCCGGCCGCCGGGGCAGTCTGCCTGGAGGCAGGTGACGCGCGGGTCCCGGTGCCTTGGGAGAGGGGCTGGTGGGAGTGGATCTAAAGTGGGGAGGGCCCATGCTCTATCCCACGGGCTGGGAGACCCGCGAGAGGTGGAAAGAGGGTCCTCTGGCTCGTTGGGGGGTGGCATGCACGTGGTATCTTCCTGGCGAGGCCCCCCTGCCTGGTTCCAGTGGGTAGGGCTCCCTCTACCCCCGCCCTGTGCCATGCGTGTGACCCGCTCCCCTCTCCTGTGCCCTAGGTACAGCTACATGATCGATAACGTCATCCTGCTGATCACCGGCACGCTGCACCAGCGCTCCATCGCTGAGCTGGTGCCCAAGTGCCACCCGCTGGGCAGCTTCGAGCAGATGGAAGCTGTGAACATCGCGCAGACCCCGGCCGAGCTCTACAACGCCATCTTGGTGGACACGCCCCTGGGTGAGCCTCGGGGCCGGGCGCCAACCCGTGTCTCCGCGTGCGGGGCTGCAAACGTCTGGCCCCCGCCCTGGGCAGCGTGGGGTCAGCTGCCGCTTGAGCGGCCTTGTGTGCCCAGGGCGCGGTGAACACGGAGCCCTGCCGCGGGCCGCCCCTCGGCCGCTCTGCGAGCCCGCTGGTGCAGGAACGCAAAGGTCGAACGTCGAGGCTTGTTAAGAAACTCCTTGTCTGGAGTGACCCGCCGGGGGCAGGCCCGACCAGCAAGGAACCTGAAGCCCCTTGAGGGCGTTTTAGAACCTTTACAAAGTTGGCAGCAGAGTTTTCCCGTTCCCATTGGCATGCGGGGCAGTTCTGTCCCCCAAACCCTGCTCTGAGTCCTCGGCCTTCCCTCGGACGGACGCTGTGGGCGCAGGGCAGGCTCCGTGCTGGAAACCAGGCTTTCCTCGGGCCCGTCTGTAGCAGCCAGGTTGCGCTCACGCCAGCGGCGCGTTCTCCCTAGCCCGGGGCTGGACGTGAGAGAGGCCAGCGTTTCACAAAACGTGGGGCGGCCACTGTGGTCTGCGGAGGCAGCTTGTCCACGCCCCACGGCAGAGCGAGTGCTTTAAACTCCTCGCCCCAAAGCCAGCCCGCCGAGAGCAGGCCAGGAGGAGACCCAAACGTTTCTGCCGCATCCAGGAGCTGTCTGAGCGCACAGGCTTCTTGTAGCTGCTCCAGAAAGGACCCGACTCCCCCACAGACTTAGACTCCTGCGAGCAGCCTGGACTTGCCTTAGCTGGCAAAGAAACCGCTGCCCCTGTACGTAGCCAGGGCCAGCGAGGCTGAGAACTAGCTGATGGCAAAATAACTTGCTAAACAAGGAGCCAAGACCTTGGATGACCACGGCCCAGCAGCCACTCCCGCGTAAGGCGTGGGCAGAGGGGGTGGCTCGTCTGCAGCAAAGCCAGAGCATGGCGGGGCATTCCCCCACCCCGCCCCGGGAGCACAGGCCTGGGAAAAGGGAGCTTGCATGCGGGGCAGCCAGGTGGGAGCAGACTGGAAACGTGATCCAGGCTGTCACCGTGGAGGGCGCTGCGGGGGAGGGTTCTCCAGGGCCGGGCTCTCGTGTCCCACGTTACCACGGTGGACACGCACGTCTAGAGTCTGCCTGACTAGGCGGCGCGTCCCTGTCCGGGCACCCAGCGTCCAGGGCGAATACGAAAGGCAAAGGCTTGTCCCTTGCTGAGAAACAAGGCCGGGGAGAGCGTGCGGGTGGGCCAGAGGCATTGAATTCAGCTCTTGCCCTGCTTAAAAAGTGAACACCCTGTCCCCTGCTTTTGGCCTTCCCTCTCCCGTGGGACTGCCTCGGCACTGAAGCCGGCCCGGTCCTGCGGCATTGAGTGGCGCTGCCTTGTGCCTGAGTCTGGCCTTGCAGCGCCAGAAGGGTCAGGAAACGAACTTCCACACGGCCGTCCCTTCCTGCGGGGTGCCTGGGGGGTTCCCTGGCCTCGTGGCATCCTCATAGAAAAGGCTCCACCCCCATCTGGGCACCAGAACGCAGGCCTGGCTATTCAGCACGCAGTGCCCACTCTGGGCACGCCTGGCCATGCAGCCGTCCGTGTCGGGGGAGCTGGCAGGTACCTGCCCTCCTGGGTGCAAAGGTCTGGGGGGCCGGAGGGTGTGTGGGGGAGGGGGCACGGCACCTTCGCTCATGACTCTGTGTCCGTTCCAGCTGCCTTCTTCCAGGATTGCATCTCGGAGCAGGACCTGGACGAAATGAACATCGAGATCATCCGGAACACGCTGTACAAGGTGAGGGCCTGGTGCCCCGGGGGCGGGGCCCGTTTGTCCTCCTGGAGCACTTGCCTGGCTGCCTGCGTCCCCAGCTGGGCCGGGGCGCTGCTAGTGCGTTGGGTGTCGATTGTAAAACGGGCAGTGCCCCCCCAGCCGCCACGCCGTTAGTGACCGAGACCCCTGGGGGCACTGGAGACGGGCTCTGTTACACCCAGCCTGCTAGTGCTGGCTGCTTTCCATCCCGACCGGCTGTGGGGAACCCAGGAGCTGGCAGGGCCCTCGAGAGGCATCGTCCAGTCCCCTGCCCACACGGCAGGACCCAGCACCGTCTAGACCATCCCTGACCAGGGTCTCCCCCGACCTGCTCTTCAATATCTTAGTGGAGGGCAATGGGTCGGCATTGAGGGGCCCTGGCAGAGCTGTGGGGGCAGGCAGGATGATCTGGGCAGAGCTAGAAGGGAATAGGGATGGGGCCGGGGCAGGATCGGGGCCGGCAGAGCTAGAGGGGGATAGGGGTAGGGTCGGGGCCAGCAGGGTGCCCTGGGCAGAGCTAGAGGGGGATAGAGGTGAGGGCGGGGCGGGGCGGGACTGGGCCCGGCAGAGCTGGAGGGCAGAGCTAGAGGTGGGAGTGGGGCAGGATTGGGCCTGGCAGGGCGGCCTGGGCAGAGCTAGCCCCAGCTCTGACCCGCAGGCTCTGGGTCTAGCCTGCACGCTCAGGACGACCTTGCTAATCTGGGATGGGGCAGGCGGGGCTGTCTGCTCTCCTTGTGGGGCTGCCGGGACAAGTCCCCAGCTGACGGGGGAGCCCTGTGGCCGAGGGCTGGTGGGGAAGGGGAGGCCGGTCACGGAAAAACCTCCTGTCCCATCACACGTGAGCCCCGAGCCCAGCCTGTGTGCAGCACACGCGTGCAGGGAGCGTGGGCAGCGTGAAGCTCTCCTGCCTGCGCCGGCCCTTCTGGCCCCTCTCCGAGCCCTTGGCTCTGCCCGGCGTCCGGCCCTGGCTCCTGCAGGGCTCGGTAGGGAGGCGTTGGAATCCGCGCCCTCCCCTGCTTTTCTGAGCACTGTGGCATGTGGGCCAGAGGGCTCTTAGGGGCCCCAGCGACCCCCTTTCCCCAGCCGGGAATGGTTCAGGATGCTGGCAGGGTCTGGCTGGTGCAAATTGTCCTTCTCGTCTGAGGGACTTGGCAACTTCACCCGCCCTCGTGACGCCCTTCACCCCGGCTCGGTCAGTTGTCTCTGAAATTCCTCCCAGCACCTCCCTCCCCAGCTGTAAACCGCGTGGGGCCCAAGTCAGCGTCCCTAGGCCCTGCTCCTCGCAGCCTCCAGGCAGGTTTGGATCCGTGACGTTACTCTGCCTCCTGCCGTGCAGGCGTCTCCTTCCGCACATCACCCGGCAGCTCGCCGAGGCCGTGGCTGCTTTTACGGGATGCCGCCACGTTGCCCTGATGCCTGTGCGAGCACAGGGCCCTTCCCTGGCTGGATGGGCACCACAGCTCCTCTAGACGTGGGGGATTTAATTCAGTAACCCCCCAGGGGGCTGGCTGCTTGCTCTGGGCCCCCTCTCAGCATTCCCCAGGGGCAGAAAGCTCAGGAAGGCTGCAGGCCAGTCTGGCTCATGTTTTCCCTCCACTTGTCTGCCTGGCTCTGCCTCCAGGCTGTGACTAGACTTGGAGCAGGGAGTGGGCGCTGTGAGGAGGCTGGCTAGAAAGCTCCGGGCAGGTAGAGGGGGAGATGTGGGGCGGCGCAGGTCTGAAAGGCAGAGCTGAAGGTGGGGGCCCCAGGGTGAATGGATCTGCCCCCGCCGAGCACCCGTCTCAGTGCACATCCTCCTCCCGCTGCCTTGGTTGAATGCCGGTGGGTTCCTCACTCCCCTGTGCCGGAGCCACAGCTGTGCAGGGCAGCGGCTTCTTCCTGTGTCCTGCCCCCCGTACTGAACGTGCAGGGAGGTGACTCGCCGGCATCATCCCCAGAAGGGTTGCTTTGGCGCTTCCCAGGTCTCATGCGGGAGTGAGAAGCGACAGCCCAGGGTCTCTGTAGGTCGGCCTTCCGCATAGTCCCCCCACCGGGAGGAGGGGCCCACTCACTAGCCCGGGTTGCCCAGTGTCCGTCTACAGCTTGAGCATCAACCCGGCCGCAGATCACCCTGTGGCCGTCAGGCCCTGAGCGGGGGCCGCTTTATGCCCCTAGTGCAGCAGAACTGAACCCGGCGCTGGGGTAGTGGGCTACCAGTCCTGCGGGTGCAGCCCCAGGCTCGGTGTCGCCTGCATCTCCCGTGTCCACGGGGGCCTAGGGCCTTCAGCAGGAAGCGCTGCGCTTTGGAGCAGCCCAGGTTGGAGCAGGCTGTTCCTGGCTAACTGGGGGGGCTAGTCTGAGTCCCCCTCCCCATGCAACCCGCCCCCTGGTTTGATCCACAGGAAGGGGCTGCGGAGAGGAGCTGGCACTGTGTTTTGCAGCTGTCTGGGCAGCCCTTGGATTGGACCCTCCGGCAGTGCGAGAGGCTCTGGCCGCATATGAACAAACCAAATGCAGCTCCTGCCTCCATGGGCGTACGGTTATTGGCGCGGAGGGGCAGCAGCGTGCTGCTGAGTGTCCCTCATGCCCTCGTTTGCTTGGCTTGCTCCCCAGGCGTATCTCGAGTCCTTCTACAAGTTCTGCAAGCTCCTGGGAGGCACCACGGCAGACGCCATGTGTCCCATCTTGGAGGTAGGGCCGCAGGCGGGAGCTCCTGGCGCCGCACCGTACCGCTCGCCACATGCCAGCCAGAGCCGACAGCTGTCCCGACTGCACGTGGGCATGCTGGTCGCTAACGCGCCTCTGTGCCCGTGTGTGTGGCTGGCCTGCTCAGGGCCGCGGGAGACGCCGTCGCTAGCACGGGGAGGCAGGGGAGGTCCTCGCAGCAGGTCCCCCTCCGGCTTCCTCGCCTGCAGAGAGGTTCCTGCTTGGAGAGGAGCCCGCAGGCGGTGCTGGGACAAAGTTACGGAGGAGTTGGAAGCGACTGCTCCGTTCCTGGTAGCCGAGCCCGCCAGTGTTCCCGCTGTGGGTCTCTGCTCATACCCGCCTGGGCGTGCCCTTTGCCAACGGGACTGGTGGCACCCCATGGGCAGAGCTTTCACATGCCCGCCATCTGTGGCTAGCTCCTAGCGCCTGGCATCTCCCCAGCCCGCCTTGTCCGCCATGATCCTCGTGAACACGAGTGGCGGAGCCGGGAGCTGCGTTTGACCCCGGGGCCGTGGCTGTGTGCAGCAAGCGTCTGCCAGGGGCAGTGGGTGGCTCATGAGCTTAATTTCCTGCGGCAGGGAACCAAAGCGCGGCCCGGGGACATGATGCCCAGGTTTTCAGCGCACGTCCCGTGGTTACTGAACATGGATCAGTTCAGCCCTGCTGGCCTCTTTCCTTCACCGCTGGCCGCCTCGTGGTACCAGCCACGTGCCAGCAGCGCCACGGGGCCTGACGTGGGCACTCAGATGCCTTCTGTGTAACAAAGCTGGACTCGCTCTTCGTGGCTGTCCGGGCAGCGGCCGCGGGAGCGCTGAGCGGGCCGAGGCCCAGCTAGCGTGGGCGCTCTGCCCTGATGCCTGTCTCTCTCAGTTCGAAGCGGACAGGAGAGCCTTCATCATCACCATCAACTCCTTTGGCACGGAGCTCTCCAAAGAGGACCGCGCCAAGCTCTTCCCCCACTGTGGGAAGCTCTACCCGGAGGGGCTGGCCCAGCTAGCCAGAGCGGACGACTACGAGCAGGTCAAAACCGTGGCAGACTACTACCCGGTAAGTACCCTGGGGCGTGGTCAGGGAGGGTGGGGCACTGCAGGACCGGGGCTGGGGCAGGAGAGCCCTGGGGCGGATGCCCGGGCCAGACCTCTCGTCCTGTCAGAGGGAGGATGGGGCCGGCGCCGTGCCGCTCACAGGGTGGCACAGGAAGAGCTCGAGTCGTTCAGCAGCCGACTGGGAGCCACACCTGTTGTGTGACGACCCCCCAGCTGCCCTGTCCTAGTCCCCGTGTGAAGGAGCGCAGTGAAATCCATCTGACACTTGGCCGCGTCTCCGCACGGACTAGCCCCGACTCCGCTATCGGTCAGCGCGTACCTGTGCGGACGTGCTCGTTCCAGACTGTGTGTGGGTGGTAGCTCGCCGGTGCTTACGGCAGAGAATCCTGCCCTCCCTTCGGGAGCCGGCCCCGCGCCCCCGCCGGTGCAGGCAGAGCGGGGAAATGGCACTGGGTGCGAGGGTTTGTGCTTAGCTCCTCCCGGCAGCGGGGAAGAGCACTCCGGCCCCCTGACCGCCGCCTCTTGCCGCAGGAGTACAAGCTGCTCTTCGAAGGAGCCGGCAGCAACCCTGGCGACAAAACCCTGGAGGACCGTTTCTTCGAGCACGAGGTGAGTCCTGGCAGCTGCAGTGGAGCTCTGCGGTGGGGAGAGCGGCTCCGACGTTCTGCCCTCCCAGGCTGGCCAGGGGGCTGGGCAGAGCGCTGCCTTATCCCCTAGTCCCCTGCTCCCTGCCACAGTCACATCTAGGGAGCAACAGGGAGGCCTGCCGAGGGCGGGCGCCCTCCTGGGTAAGTGTGTCCCTGTTCTCCCCACACGCCCCTCCCCACTGGCAGCCGATGCCCCAGAAGAACCCTCGCCCCACAGGGCTGTCGGTTACCTGGTTAGCCTGTAGGAGCTGGAGCAGGCAAATACTCCGGCCGGGGGTGTTCTGGGGGCGGCGGGGGCTCCAGGTCCCCCAATAGTTAACCGGTTAAACGGGATTTTACACCCCCATGTCCCAGACACTGGACTGCACGGCGGGCCAGGTGGGAGGGGCTGCCATGGGCTCTGCCCCGGCTGGGGAGCTGGGCTGGAGCTGCTCACGGGGCGCCGCGGTGGGGTGCCCGGGGGCCGGCGGGCGCTGATGCGGGCGCTCTGCTCTCCCAGGTGAAGCTGAACAAGCTGGCGTTCCTCAACCAGTTCCACTTCGGGGTCTTCTACGCCTTTGTCAAGCTGAAGGAGCAGGAGTGTCGCAACATCGTGTGGATCGCCGAGTGCATCGCGCAGCGGCACCGCGCCAAGATCGACAACTACATCCCCATCTTCTAGCTCCCCGGCCTCCTGCTGCCGGCGGAGCCCCCGGAACTGCCCCCCGTGTGTGCCGGACGAGCGAGTCCCGGCTCCGGGCACCGCTCCTCTGGAAGGAGCCGGGCCGCTCTCCCCGGCTGCTGCTGTGCGCGGAGAGGGGCCAGCGCGTCGCGGGAGGGCTCCGGTCTGTGTGGTGTAAGTGTCCCCGTCCTGTCCCAGAGCTGTGTGTGCTTCGCAGAGCCGGTGCCGCGCCCTGCCCCCCCGCTGTAGCCCGAGTCGTAAGGGCCCTTTTCCCAGGCTGGCGCGAGCCGCCGCGCTCCAGCAACCGTCCCTGCGTGAGCCTTGCGCCTCCCTCTGCGTCCCTCACGCCGGGGCTGTGAGCGGGCAGCGCGCAGCCCCTGGGTCCTCCCCCTGGCATGGGGCAGCATTGCCTGCGCGCAGGGCTGGGGGGACCCGGCCAGCCACTACCTCTGCCCTGGCACGAGTCTCGCTCACCCGCCCTCAGCCTGGCCCCGGGCCTCGACTGGAGGTGCCAGCCCGCCTCGCCCCACCGCCTGCCCATGCCTGTGGGGGGCTGTCTGGCCAGGCTGGCTGTCCCTGGAGCCGCCTCCCAGGCCCCTCTGCTCCATGCTCTCCATAGCAACTGCCCGGGCAGGGCCAGGCTCTGCATCCGGAAGCCACTGGAGGGCTCTGTGCTCCCGCTGGGCCGGGCTTCAGGGGAAGCTGCTGAGAGCCAGGCCCCGGGTTGGTGATGATCAGGGCAGGGCACTGCCTGGGCCTGTGGTTGCCCCCAAGAGCCGCCTGCCTGCGGGGACATGGCGGCTGCAGCCCCGAGGCAGGGAGAGGGTGGCCTGAGGGTGGCTGAGCTGTTGCTGCTGCTGTGTGCAGGGGCGCTGGAGGGGGCATGTGGTGCCCTTAGCTCCCCCCCCCGTTTCCCCCCCCCACAGCCCCCTTGACCCATGCTGGGCTCCATGCACTTGTCCACAGCGCATCCTGCTCTTGTCGCTGCAGCCTGGGCACCGAGCAGTTGGTCCCTGGAGTCAGGTTCCCTTGGGGATGTTCCCCCCACCCCTGGTGGAATTGCTGGCATTGCACTGTCCCCACACCAGTGGGGTGGGGGGAAGGGTCCTGTCATGCTCCCAGCTGCGAGGGGGGAGCACAGCCAGCCAGGGGCCGCGGGGCGGGAGCTTCCTGGCCCAAAGCCGCCTGCTGGGCCCTGCTCCTGCCTTGCTTGTTACCGAGCCAGGACCGGTTCCCCCTCCTGTCCGGCCAGGGCTTGGCCTGCGCCCCCAGGCGCCGTGGGCTGGCCCCGGGAGGCTGCAGCAAGGCGAGAGCCGGGCTGCTCCTAGGGGCCGGCTGCTCCGTCCCTCTCTGCAGCCTGATTTGCTGTCGTGGCTCCCCTCCTTGTGACAATAAATATCTGCCTGAAGCACTTGGCTGGTTTCTCGCCTCCTGCAGGGCCGGCCGGTGCCCCCGGCGCCTTCTGTGCAGCCAAGGTCCCTGGCGCTCTGTGGGCACGGTCAGTGCTGCTCTGTGTGCCCTGCTGCCTGGGCGAGCCCTCCCCGGCCGGGCAGCTGGTGGGACTGGGGGAACCTCCTGGGCCCTGAGCCAGGCGGCTGCTTGCGCTGGCGCACGGGCTGAGGCTGCAGGGAGCGCAGCAGGCCCAGGCCCTCTTCCTGGTGGCTCTAGCTGTGTTGCTGCCCGTGTGCCCCTCCCATCAGGTATGCGCTCCCCGACCCTGCATGCTTGTGCTGCAGTGTGTGGGGGGGGGGTCTCCTCTAACCCGGGGTCCCCAGTGCTGGGCTGTGAGATTCCCAGGGACTCGCCCTCATGCGGATTGGCCCGCACACCAGTCCCAGCCTGAGCAGATGACAAGCCTCTTCCTGGGGTGGGGAGAGAAAGGGAGGGGGGCAGAGACAGCCACCCGGCTGGGGTGCAGGGCCTGGGAGCTGGGCAGTTTTGGGCTGGGATGGCTTGGAGAGGAGACTCAGCAGAGTGCTGGGTGCTCAGGGGGGCTGTACACGCTGCCGCCGGGGGCCTAGAGCTGCCAGCCCGACTCCTCATGTCCACGCAGCCCAGCACAGCCGGGATATCCCGGAGACGCGGTGACCCCTCTGTTCCACGGGCTGGTGGAGTCCCGTCTGGCTGCTAGGGGGCAGGATCGGGGAGCTCCCTGACGTGCCGCACAGTGGTGGCAGGAGTGGGATGCACGGCCCTCTCTGGGTGGAGCTTCCAGCAGCAAAGCGTGAGGCGCAGTAGAAGGAAGGGGCCCGCGGAGCCAGGCGTGCTGGAGGCAGAGTGAGGCGATTCCTGGGGCGCTGCAGCCCTCGGGCGGTGAGTCTGTGCCCTGAGGATCGGCGGGGAGATGGCCTGCGCCAGACCTTGCGGGGCTGTGCAGAGAGAGGGGCCTGCCCATGGGGAAAGCAACCACGGCCCAGCAGATTGACAACGACCAGCCCGGGGACTGGGATCCTGTCCCAGCGGGCAGCAGCCAGACACCTGCCAGGTGTGTCAGGCTCAGACCGGAGGGAGGGCTGGAGTCTGCCAGGCAGACACAGTGCCCGCCGGCAGCGGTTTGGCCAGGGCGGGGGCCGGCCCAGCAGAGCTGCAGCGGCTGGGGATCAAGCTGAGGCTAAAGGAACTGGAGCAGCGAGAGCGGCAAGACCGTAGGGAGGAGCCCTAGGAAGGAGAGGCAGAGCAGCGCGAGAAGGCAAGGGGCCCTGCTGCTGCCCTGTGTGCGCCTCCCCCCAGGAACACCCCCCCATCGCCCTGCTCTCCCCTCCCCCCAGGAGCACCCCCCCCATCGCCCTGCTCTCCCCTCCCCCCAGGAACACCCCAGTGGCTGTGCAGGGGTGGGCACAATCAGAGCCATAGCCCTGTACCCACAACCCCCCTCCCCTTGTATCCACAGCGTCCTTCACGCTGGGCCAGGCAACAGCAGGCTGAGCAAGGGAGCGGCCTGCCCCCCCCCACCTCTGCAAACAGACTTCCTGCCCCGGCCACGCAGGCCCAGTCTGGTGCTGGCTGGGGGGCAGCCCGTTCCCTGCCCCCACTCCATTTCCAGCCGCTGCGGGGTGGACACCCCCGTCGTGGCATCTCCGCCTCCCCCCAGCAGAGAGGGCCGAGCGCTCTGGGGCCGAGTTGAAATACAAATAACCGATTTATTGGCAAAGTGGCAATCACGTCATTGACCCAGTGCCGAGAGCCGTGGCCTGTCCGCTCCAGCCCGGCCCCCGCGGGGGGCCACAGGCTGCCTGAGCCACGTGCTCTGGGGCTGGAGCGTGAAGCCATGAGCAGAGCGGCAGGTGGGTCGGGCAGGGAGCCGCCCACTTCCTTGAGCCAGGCAAGATCCAGCTGCGAGCTCCACGCTCCCCTCCCGGAGCTGAGGGAGTGACAGGTACGTGGCCCACTGGGGTGGGGCGGAGCCACGGCTTACGGTGCAGCCGTGGCCCTTTTGGGAGACCCCTCCCCACTCGGCACCAAGGGCGCTCGGGTGCTTTGATCCGTGCCCAGTAGAAGCGCAGCCGCCTCCGTCTCGGCTGGGAGGAAGCAATCTGGCAGCGTGAGCGGGCGGATCCGCCCTGCCCGGCATGTGCCCGCCCTCTGGGTACCTGGCTCGGAGCCTGGGACTCTCAATGAGCCGATTCCGCCACCCTGCCGCTTGATCGCCCAGGCACCTGCTGTCCCCCACCTGCGAGCCAGGCTCACTGGGGCTTGAGGCCGTTGTGGGGCTGGTGCTGCAGGGCCCGGGGCAGCGTTTGGTTGATGAAGAAGGCTTTCAGGCAGAGGTCCCTGACGGCGCGGGGCAGGTAGTGGTGGATGAAGTACATGAGCCAGACGCCCTGCCCCGGGTAGTAGCGCGGGGCCGGGCGGGCCGAGACGAGGGCGTCCGTGATGCTGTTCACCACCAAGCTCAGGTCCTCGTTGGCGAGCTTCATGAACTGCACAAACTGCTTGTGGATCTCGTGGATGTACTCCTCGCCGTAGTCCTGCAGCAGGGCCGCCGGCAGGCTGGCCAGCAGCTGCTCCTTCTTCTCCTGCCAGTAGGCCGGGTTGCAGCTTATACCTGCAAAGAGCCAGAGGGCCGTAAGCCCCAGCGCCCACAGACCCAAGGCACCGGTGCAAACCCAGGGCCGAGGGCTGGACAACCCCCCCTCACTGGGTAACTGCTTAAACAATAAGCAAGGAATGGGGAGCAGGCAACCCCAGCTGGTGCGGCTGAGTTCTGCTCTGCGTGTAGCCAACCCCCCCGGGCTCCCTCTGGGCTGCGCGCTGCAAGGATTTGTGAAGTACTGAGCCGCATCCAGGCTGCCCAGGTCTGCGTTTCCCCGCTGCCGGCAGCACTTCTACCTTCGCTTCCTGCTGTTACACAAGAGCGGTTAAGTCACAGCCCTGCACTGCCAGGGCGAGGCAGCCACCTGGCAAGCCGGGCAGCTGCTGACGCTAACTTGGCAGCAGTCGCTCGGCTCGGCAAGGCGTGACAGCGAAGAGGAGGGCAGCAGGGGACGGCCTCAAAATCTCTGGGGAAAATCATCCCAAAGCTTCAGCCGCCCTGGGAAGCAAAGCGGCTGAGGCTGCACGCGGGAACGGCCCGGCTGGGTCAGACCGCAGGGCCATGGAACCCTAGAACTGGCAGGGCTCTCAAGAGGTTGAGGCCAGTCCCCTGCCCTCACGGCAGGACCAAGCACGGTCTGACCATCCCTGGCAGGCGTCTCCATCCCTGGAGATACTGAGGAGCAGGGTGGACAGACTCCACAACCTCCCCAGGCAACTTCTTCCAGTATTTAATCTTGACAGGCAGGAAGCTTTTCCTAATGTCCAACCTAAACCACCCCTGCTGCAACTTAAGCCCATTGCTGCTTGTCCTGTCCTCCTTGTAACACCCTTTTAGCGGTTTTCAAGTACCTATCAATCCCTCGAGTACGTCGAGACTGCCTGGGTTTTCTGGGATCCCAGAGGTTTGCTCTTCCGCTTTTTCTTCGCAAAAAGATGAGGGCCAAATGGCGGACAAGCAATCTGAAAAAGCTACGCAAATTGCAGAGCGCAATTTGCGTGGCTTTTTCCGAAAAAAGGCCATAGTGAAGACCTAGCATCTGTCGTCTCTCTTCCAAACTAAACAAACCCAATTCTTTCAGTCTTCCTTTGCAGCTCATGTTCTCTCTTTCATCATTTTCGCTGCTCTTCTCTGGACCCTCTCCAATTTCTCCACGTATTTCTTGAAATGTGGTGCCCAGAACTGGACACACTAGTCCAAATGAGGCCTGATCAGCAGAGAGCAGAGCGGAAGAATGACTTCTCACGTTTTGCTCATAACACTCCTGTTGATGCTGCCCAGAATAAAGTTTGGGTTGTAGTTTTTTTGCGTTGTCACATTGCTGACTCATATTTACCTTGTGGTCCACTCTGATTTGTGCTTGTGCACATCCCCCGTCATAAAATACAACACTAGAACTGGGAGCTACCTGGAGAGGCATCGAGTGCAGTCCCCTGTCCTCACGGCAGGACCGAGCGCCATCGACACCATCCCTGACAGGCGTCTGTCCAACCTGCTCTTCAGTCTCCAGCGATGGAGACTTCCCAACCTCCCCGGCAACTTATCCCAGTGTTTCACCACCCTGACCGGCGGGAAGTTTTTCCTAAGGGTACATCTAGACTACATGCCTCTGTCGCCAGAGGAATGTAGATGAGGCTACCAGGCATAGGAAAATGAAGCAGCGATTTAAATAATCGCCGCTTCATTTAAATTTACATGGCTGCCGCGCTGAGCCGATCAGCTGTTTGTCAGCTCAGCGCGATAGTCTGGACGCGCGGGTGTCGACATCTAAGGTATTTGTCGACCACCCAGGGATGCCTCCTGGGATGAGGTTTACCCGGGTGGTCGACAAATGCCTTTGATGTCGACACCCGCGCGTCCAGACTATTGCGCTGAGCCGACAAACAGCTGTTTGTCGGCTCAGCGTGGCAGCCATGTAAATTTAAATCACTGCTTCATTTTCCTATGCCTGGTAGCCTCATCTACATGCCTCTGGCGACAGAGGCATGTAGTCTAGATGTAGCCTAATTTTGGCTGAGGAAAGCTTCCTAGTTCCAGTGAGTGACTTTTTCAGCTCAATGCCCTTGTCTCACCTAAGACTCACATGGCCTGACCTAGGGTTTGAACCCAGGCCTTTCAGATCCTCTGTACCGCGTCAGCCGTAGCAGAGCCGGCTGCAGAAGGAGAGTCTGCCTGTGCTTTGCCAGTGGGTTACCTGTCTCGTTAAGAGCCGGCCCTGGTACACGGTGGGGGCAGATGGCCGGGTCTGGATTAGACCCAGCCTAGCTCAGTTCTTAGCCCTCCCAACAAGGAAGCCAATGAACGGTGGCTCTGGGACGTGAGCCCAGGTTTTCTGAGCTGCTCCTGTCCCCGACCCCTCCAGGGGTGCTGAGTGAAGGCTGGGAAGCGATCTGCACCCACTAACTGCAGTGGGGGGCACAGCGGGGAGGAGAACACAGCGCCCAGCCAGGAAATGCAGGCGCCCTCTTCCCACACGGCCGGTTTTGGGGGGCAGGGCATCACACCCCAGTGAATGTGCCGTGTGCAGTTGTGACAAGCCCCAGGTGGTACCCGCCCTGCCGGCAGCGCTCTCGCTCTTACCGGTTTTGAAGTAGCCGGGGAGGATCACGCTGACTTTGACCCCCCAGGGTTTCAGTTCGTTCCGGAACGTGTCCATGAGGAGGGTCAGGGCAGCTTTGGAGGCCCCGTACGCGGCCAGGCACGGGTACGGCATGTCGCCTGGGGCAGAAGGAAACGCGGCCGCGCCGTTACTGCCAGCACGCCCGGAGGTGCCAGACAGCAGCAGCGGGCGGGTAGCAAGCACAGGGACCGGCCTGTCCTGACCAAGAGAGACGGGGAGGGAACCTGGGCCAGTCACTACGGAGAGCGAGTCCTCGCTCTTCCTGAGCCCCGGGGCACTGGGCACCCCCTGCCCTCTGTCTCCACCCCTACGGCGGGTAGAGACCCCAGGAGCCAGCGAGTCCAGCCCCCTGCCCAAGGCAGGACCAACCCAACTCAATCAGCCCAGCCAGGGCTTTGTACAGCCAGGACTTTCACACCTCTAGGGATGGAGATTCCACCCCCGCCCGCGCCCTAGGGAACCCAGCCCAGCGCTTCCCCCCGCCTAGGGAAATGGTTTTTCCTACTATCCAACCTAGACTCCCCCACTGCAACTTGGGCCCATTGCTCCGTGTTCTGCCCCCACTGAGACCAGCCTGCCTCCTGGCTGCGTTTGCTGCTTCACTTACGCCGATACTGTGGGAATGAGGAGCCAGGTAAAACATATGGCCAGGGGTGGGCCCAATGTCCCCTCTAATTATGTTTTTTACACCCTTGTGTGGAATAAATTTTGTTTTATGCACCAAGGGCACATGCGGATGTGCACCACCAGGAGAAACACATGCTAGCAGCCATGGGTGCTCTGCTAATCAGCTGGGTGGCATCTGAATCTCTCCTGGGTGGGGCAAACTCAGCTTGGCCTCTATGTGCCGGGGCCGGGCGTAAGACAGTGAGACCCTCGCGAGATGCATCAAATCTGCCTCCCAGCCTGAGGTGGATGGGACCTGTAGGCTGCTGTCCAGGCTATTATATGGACGAGCCAAATCCCTGGGTGGGAAGTGGGGGAAATACATGGCCAATTTCAACTTTTTGGAGAAAAAAAAAATCAAAATCCAAAGCATTTGGGCAGAAAGCCAAACTCTTCCCCTTCCAGGGTGCTGCCGCAGGGCCCGGCGAGCCGGTGTGCAGGCAAAGCCCGTGCCTGGTCCTTATGAGCCGGGCTCTCAGGATTGGACTACATCTCCCACAATCCCTCACCCGCTTTTGTGGCTGGGATGGGGCCTCGCTAGTCACATGGCCGTGCTGCTTCCCAGGAGGCAAAGACTGGCAGGGGTGCCTGGCAATCTTCCCGCTAACCTTTCCCATCCTTGTGCGGAATAATGTTACGTGCACCCGGGTGTGCGTGAACGTGCACCTCCAGGAGAAACAACCTAGCGGGGGGCGCTCTGCCAATCAAGGGCGGCACGTGAACCTCTCCCGAGTGGCCGCCCAAGCCCCCAGCTTACAGGGAACACGGGTCTGGCCCACAGAGTACAGATAGCTGGGCTGTGAATTCAGCCATGGCTCTGTGGAGCGGCCCGGTGCAGGAACCATTGCCGGCGGTGTTGCCACTGGAGTTCTGACAGCTGCTGGAGCTGGGAGGCCTGCTGGCTTTGGGAAATACTTGATGAGAATTTAAGCCCGGGACATGGGCAATCAAACGGCAGCTCCCATGAAACTTGGGCCTGCCAGGAGCTGGGCGTGGATGCCGGGGATGGGTTTTGCCTGTTCGGCTCGTTCTCTCTAAAGCCCCCGGCATTGGCCGCTGGCGGAGGACAGGGTGCTGGGCTAGACGGACCATCGGGCCGACCCCGCCTGGCCCGTCTTACGAGGCCCAGCGGCCCCGTTTCTGAATTGGAATAGTTCGGCTTGGGGCAAAGCCCGAAGTCCAGCCCGGGAATGTTCCCCTGAAAGACAGAGCCGGCTCGCGAAAAGCGAAGCCGTTTTCCGTCCCTCTAGCCTCCCCCGCTGCTACCTGCCGGGCTGCTGACGGTCACGATGCGGCCCCGGGCGGCGCGCAGCTGTGGCAGCAGCGCCTTGGTGAGCTCCAGCGTGCCGAAGAAGTTGATGTCCATGCAGGTGCGGAACTTGCAGAGCGGGGAGAGCTCGGCGTCGGCGATGGTGTCGTCAAAGCCCGCGTTGTTCACCAGCCCCCAGAGCCCTGCGGGGCGGGAAGTGGGGGGGTCAGCGGGACCCGGGCGCGGCCCCTGGTGCCTGCCGTCCTCGCCTTGCAGGGGGCTCTCCCGCCGCAGAGAGGGGACCCGCCCCGGCGTGCTCTCCCGGGGCGGGGCCAGAGGCTTGGAGTCCCCCTCCCCACGCCGGCAGCCGGAGGGCGAGGGCAGAGCTAAGCTCAGGGCCAGTAGGGGCCGAACCGCCGACGCGGACCCCTGAGCAGGTCTAGGGATGGCTACAGGGAAAGGGAGACGTTCTGGTTAACTGGGATTGGGGGGCCGCAGACGGGTGGGAGGCTGCTCCAACCCAGCCGCGCTGCCAGTCACCCAGTTACCAGGGAGCGTCGACTGGGAACGGTGCTGCCAACCTGTTCTCATCCCTAGGCCGATCTGAGGGCCCTGGCCTCACGGCAGGACCATCCCGTTTGAACTGCACCAGGCGTGTGCCCCTTGGGCTAAGGGCCCCCCCCATTGCCACGCCACCTACCTGTGCCCACCGTCTGGGGTGCCACAAGCTGCTGGGCTCTCCGGATGTCGTCCGGCTTGGTCAGGTCCATCTGCAGCAGCGTGAGCCGCGGGGAGCAGCTCTGCCGGAGCTCCCTGGCGCCCGCGCCCTGCAGGTCCAGCACGCTGGCGAAGACCGTGAAGCCCAGGGCGTCCAAGTGGCGCGCAGCCTGCTTGCCGAAGCCGGAGTCGCACCCTGGGACGGGACGAGAGGAGGGTCAGCAAGCGCCTGGGGACCTCTGTGGCCACCCACGCCCAGCCTGCCATCCAGGAAACACGGCTGGACTGACAGAGGTACAGACGATGAGAAGCCGTGGCAGCTCTCTCAACACTGCACCCCCTCCCGCCGATGGGCAGTGCTCCCTGTAAGCTGAGCACTTGGCTGGCCACCCAGGGGATTAGTGGCGCACCCACAGCTAGGTTTTTGTTTCTACAGGTGGTGCACATTTGCATGTGTTTTGGTGCACATAAAATTATTCCACACATGGAGGAAAAAGATTAGACGGCGCATTGCCCACAACTAGTGGTCCCTATAAGCTGAGTGTTTGGGAGGCTGCCCACGGAAGAGTTACGTGCCACCCGGGTGATTTGCAGAGTGCCCACAACTGCTAGCATGTGTTTCTAGGGGTGGTGCACACCTACACTTGCCTTGGTGCATGGAACAAAATTAATTCTGCACACAATGAAAAAATTGAGGGAATACTGCCGGTGGGTAGAAAACACACGGGGGCCAGGGTGTGGGGCAGAAAGAAGGCACAGGGACCTAGCTAAGCCACAGCCACGAGTGTGTCCTTATGGGCCTGCTGCTACCACCGTCACTTGCCGCCCCCATTCCCAGCCGGAGCGGGGGTGTGGAAAGGGCACTAAGCCATTGTGCCCACCACCGGGCCCAGAGGGGGACATGTGCCCAGAGCAGCCGCTGGGTCCCTGGCCGGCAGGGCAAATGTGTCACAATCCTGTCACGTGCGCCACGCCAAGGACGGGTACGTCTCGTCCTGCCTGGGTGGCTGGGCTCAGGCCGGCCCGGCGCCGCGCCGGATCCTCAGCGGGAGCTGGGGCCTGAGCGCCACCAGCTGTTCAGCAGCACTGCCCAGTTACTGCAGCCAAGGCGGCGCCATCCGGGCGGAGCCGCTGGACGGCCCAGCTGGGGCAGACTTGGCAGCCGGGTGGTGGTGGGGGGGGGGGGTTAAAGCCACGCACGTGTCCCAGAGCCCCACCGGCGTTCATAGGCCTCAGGGTGGGGGAGAGGGACCCGCTCAGAAGCTGTGTTCCTGAGTAGAGACAAGGCCAGGTTGGCCCTCGAGTCCGATGCCCTCAGGACCCGACCGGGGCCTTGCGATTTGCCGGACCACGGGAGGGCGAAATGGTCTAGTAGCATTCTCCACACGGCCCCGGCGTGCTGGGCCTGTAGGGGCCAATGAGAGCCAAACAACAGCCCCCACCACGGGGAGCCAGGCCTGGGGGGGCGTTCGACAGCCTTTACGAGCCCGCGGGAAACGTGGCCACACCCGTGCTCCGTGGCCCTCGGGCTAACACACGTCGCGCCGGCCCACGGAGGTCGCCGGCCCTTGGGCGTGGGCATCATTTGACTTCTGCGTGGGGAGGGCGGGGCTCAGGCAGGCTCATGCCAGGGCTGGCGAGTGGCCTCCACCTGACTCACCTCAGCGGCCACCCACTCGTCTGGGTTGTGGGGACGCAGCCAATAAACATAGCGCCAAGCAGGGACTTGGCTCAAGAAGTTTGAGAACTGCTCAGGGTGCAGGCAGGGGGGTAGCTAGGGGCTGGGTGCGAGCAGGGGAGTAGCTAGGGGCTGGGTGTGAGCAGGGGAGTAGCTAGGGGCTGGGTGCGAGTAGGGGGGTAGCTAGGGGCTGGGTGCGAGCAGGGGGGTAGCTAGGGGCTGGGTGCGAGCGAGGGGGGGGCTGGGTGCAGGTGGGGTGGGGGTGGGGGGTTCCAAGTGCAGCTCCCAGCTTTGGCCCCCTGGTGGGTGACAGGGCTCAGTGGTCTGGGGTTCAGTGGTGAAGCCCCGGGGGCCCCCGAAAGGGCTTTCAAATCCATCAGCCCCATGGGAGAGCTTTTGGGGCAGGGCACTTGCAGGAACGAGGCTCGGAGCATGAACAAGGCCTCGCTTGCAGCCCCCTTGGGTTTCTCTGGTCATTCTTCCCTTTTGGGCTGTGTGGCACCCCCCACCGCGCCACCCCCCCCCCGCGCACAGCCCCTTGTGTCTGCATTGGGACCCCTGGGAGACCCCGCTCGGCTCCTACTCCAGCTTTGCCACGAGGGGCTGAGACTTGGGCGGTGGCTCCCAGCAGCTGAGCGATCACCCCACGAAGAGGCGTTTCAGCGCTCTCGCCTTCCGTCCGCCAGCTCCCAAGAGCTGTGCTGCTGCCCGCCGGCCGAAGAGCCGTTCCCCGGCAGCCACCCAACCTCCGGCGCGGAGCCTGCGGAGCACGGACGGGCCCGGGGGAGCCATGTCCAAGGCACGTGGGGCTCACGCTACAGGACGACACCCGCGCCACGCCCCAGCCTGCAGCATAAAGCATGACCCCAGCCGTGCAGAGCCGCCCCCGTGGCGCGCACGCCGGCCCCCAGCGGTCCCAGGCCCCTTGCGTCCCCACACGCGCCGGGCGTGTTTTTGGTGCTGCCGCGAGGTACAGGAACGAGAGCCCCGGACACTGGCCTCTCGCCCACGGCCAGGCAGCAGCCAGGCCGCATCTGGCAGAGATGGGCCGAGGCCTTCGCTCTCCAGGGCCATCCCTAGGTACCACAGGGACGCCTCACGCAGGCACCTTCCCCCGCTGCTGCGCCGGAGCCAAGCCGGGCGCAGCTCCACCGCCTCGCTGAGCTTCCCCTCGGATCTCCTCAGCCAACAGGCAGCCAGGGAGGAGCCGGGTGGGGACGTGCCCTTGGCACAGAGAGCCAGGAGGTCACACGGCTGCTGTTACCTCTCGGAGGAGGAACAAAACCTCATTTATCTCCAGCCCCATCGCACGGAGCCCGGCGCTAAAAATAGCCGCAGCTAAACACACCCCGGCTCAGTCGCAGGGGCCACGCGGACACCAACGCCCTGGCCCGGGCTGGCTCTGAGCTGGCACCGTCCGCCCCCCCCCGCTACCCTCCGCCAGCCCCACGCCTTCACCTACGGGGCCCTCCCTGCGGTCGCTTGCCAAAGGCTGGGCCGAGCGGCGAGTGCCCAGCCGGCTGGGGGCCCATGGGGACCTCCTGGAACGGAGCCGGCAAGCGAGCTGCATGCAGCCCCCCGGGCCCCACAAGCAGGACTGGCCTCTGCTCCCCACGGACCCGGGCACTGCCGAGCTAGGGGCCGGGGGGGCTCCTGTCCCTATACGCACGCTGGTGCCCGTGGGCCGGCTCAGTCTGCAGCGGGGAACGCCCGGCCGGCCTGGGCCGTTCTGGGCCCCCAGCGTGCCCCTCGGCCAGGGGGGCAGGGCAGGAGACCTCCCCTCGGGATAGCACACGGGAGCTGAGCCCCGTGACTTGCACAAGGGGGAGCCCCTCTCCCCCCCACGGCAGCGACCCGGCGGGGGCCTTTGGTCTCCCTGCACTGCCCTGAGGGAAGGGGGGCGCCGGAGAGGTGCCCAAGGGACGAGCAGAAAGGCCCCGTTCCACGTTCCCCTCCCCCCAGCAGGACCCCCACCGAGCCCCGTCTAACGCCGCCCAGCGCCAGGGAGGGCAAGGCCCTGGGGGCTCCTCAGTGGGGGGCACTGGGTGCTGGTCAGTTCGGGGCACCCCACTGGAGCCGGCCCAGGCCTGTGGCACCCGCAAGGCCCACGCTGCTGTCTCATGTCCGGCTCTCCCGCCTGAGGGGCCGCAGCCGCGGGCAGGGCGCTGGGGGGGGGACTCCTTGGGGCAGGGCTGCGCCCAGGCCCGGGCGGGTGTGGGGCAGGCCGGGGAAGAGCCGCCGGCCCCGTGCACCTGCAGGGAGGGCGGCGTGGGGCGGAGAGAAAGGAATGAAAACAAACACCCCGGCGCGTACAGCCTGTTCCCGGGGCTGATGGCAGGGCTGATAAGGGAGGTGCAGGCCAGCCCGCTGGCCACATTAACCATTAACAGGAGTGGGGCGGGCCCGGCGCAGGAACACAGCGCTGCGTCTGCCGCCTGCCCCCACGCACGCCCCCCCACGTCCCACCGGGCGCCGCGCCCGCCCTGCACGGACACGCGCCCCCACAGCACCTGCTCTCGCGCCCCTCGCCTCCCCCTCCTCCCCCCACAGCCATGCACGGCGCGAGCCCAGGGCTAGGAAGGGGGCCTGTTCTCCGGAGGGGCCCTGCCCTATTCGCCGCCGCAGCTGAAAGCGTGTGGTGAACGGGGCAGCAAGAACCTCGACACCAGGTCCCTGCCGGGGGTGCCAGCGAGGGGCGGCCAGTCGTGTTTAGTGCCTAGGGAGCCCAGGGCAGGGGGTTCAGGAGTCAAGGCTGGGGGGGAGGGGTGGGTGCCATTTTGGGGGGGCTGCTTCAGCTGCAGCCAAGCCCTGGCCTAGCTAGAATTCACCGGCGGCACCGCCTGACCCGCAGCAGCGCCGTGCTAGGACACCGAGGGCGCTCATGGCTCTCACACCATTAAAAACGTAAGAGGCGCCAGACGGGGTCAGACCAAAGATCCAGCCAGCCCAGTATCCTGTCCCCCGACAGCGGCCAGTGCCAGGAGCCCCAGAGGGAGGGATCCCTCACGTGATCCCTTCCCATCACCCATTCCCAGTGTCTGACAGACGAGGGCCACCCTCCCTGCCCAGCCTGGCTAACAGCCATTGATGGACCTGTCCTTCATGAATCTATCTAGCTCTTTTTTAACGCTGTTAAAGTCTTAGTCTTCACAACATCCCCTGGCAAGGAGTTCCACAGGTTGCATGAGAAAAAGCTTGGTTTGTTTTCAGCCTGCTGCCTCTTAATTTCATTGGGTGAGCCCTAGTTCTTATGCAGTATTGTGGGAAAAAGTAAATCGCTTTTCCTTATTCACTTTCTCCACACTGTCATGATTTCATAGACCTCTGTCCTATCCCCCTTTGTCTCCCCATTGCTAAAATGAAAAGTCCCCGGCTTGTTAATGTCTCTTCACAGGGGACCTGTTCCAGACCCCACATCACTTTCGTTGCCCTTTTCGGAACCGTTTCCAATGCCAAGAGATCTTTCCTGCAATACGGTGACCACGCCTGTAAGCAGCAGTCGCCACGTGGGCGTGGGCTGGTTTTATAGAGGACCAGGGACTCGTGCTGGCAGGTGGGTGCGGGCTGGGTTGTGGAACTGGTCAGGCCGTAGATGGCCCCCGGGATGTGAGTTCGAGACCCCCGATCTACAGCGACTCCACGCCCCCAGAGAAAGGCCCAACGTGCTCCGTGAGCAGGCAGGTGCCGCTGGACACATTCCTGCTGCCGACAAGGCGCCGGTTTCGAACAGCCTGGGGAAGTAGCCACTGGGACCATCTGCCAGTGCCCACGGTGGAGGCTCACTGAGACAGGACATGATCCTCCCCCCAAATGGCAGGGGCCAGACCTCGAGCAGGCAGCAGAGGGAAGGAGGCAGCCCCCAGCTCAGCAGAGATCTGGTGCTGCCGGGGAAACTCAGCTGCTCCCCAAGAATCATAGAACCCCAGGGCTGGAAGAGACCTCAGGGGTCAGAGTCCAGCCCCTGCCCAAGGCAGGACCAACCCCAACTCAATCAATGCACCCAGGGCTTTGTCACACCGAGACTTAAACACCCCTAGGGATGGAGACTCCACCCCCTCCCTAGGGAACCCAGCCCAGCGCTTCCCCACCCGCCTAGGGAAATCGTTTTTCCTAACGTCCAACCTAGACCTGCCCCTGCAACTTGAGCCCATTGCTCCTTGTTCTGCCACCTGCCCCCACTGAGAACAGCCTCTCTCCAGCCTCTTTGGAACCCCCTGCAGGGAGTTGACGGCTGCTCTCAACCCCCCTCACTCTGCTCTTCTGCAGACTAAACAGACCCAAATCCCTCAGCCTCTCCTCATAGGCCATGTGCTCCAGCCCCCGAATCATTTCGGTCGCCCTCCGCTGGACCCTCCCCAATGCGTCCGCATCCTTTCTAGAGCGGGGAGCCCAGAACTGGACACAATACTCCAGATGTGGCCTCACCAAAGCTGAATAAAGGGGAATAATGACATCTCTGGATCTGCTGGCAATGCTCCTCTTAATGCAACCTAATATGCCATTAGCCCTCTTGGCTACAAGGGCACCCTGCTGACTCATCTCCAGCTTCTCATCCACTGTCACCCCCAGGGCCTTTTCTGTCTGTGACGGCGCATTGGGGTTCCCCCGTCTCCTGCACCCCCGTAGTGGCACAAACCGACTCCGCCAGCCAGTAGAACAGAGGGAGTTTATTGCTCCTCGAGGATACAGCACAGCACAGATGTAATCCGGTTACAGGAACTGGGGCTAGGATGCCTCAGCCCCCCTTGATATGGGGGTGACTGGGCCCCTAAATTCCAGCCCCTTTCCCTAGGCTGTGTCCTCAATGATCCCAGACAGAAACTAACTCTCTTCCATCCCTGCCCCCAGCCAGGGGCGGCATCCCCCTTCCTTTGTTTCTCTCCCTGGGGGGTAGCTGGTCGGACAGGTTGAGAGACCCTTGCCTAGTGACTCATCCCCTGTCCTGCTGGGCCGTGCTGCAGCCAGTGGGGGTCACCCCCAGCCCACTGCCCAGCATAGCAACCAGCAAGGTGCCCACACTACGTCACACTGTCAAACTGCTGCTTGGCCAGTCGGTCCCCAGCCTGTCACAATTCTTGGGATTCTTCCATCCCAAGGGCAGGATTCTGCACTTGTCCTTGTTGAACCTCATCCAATTTCTCCCGGCCCAATCCTCTGATCTGTCCCGGTCCCCCAGGGCAGAGGCCGGCTCTGCATCACGCCACTTGCCACGAGGGCCAGCTGGTTTAAAGCAGCAAATCCTGGCGGTTTGACACTGCCGGCCTGGATTCCGGCTGGATCGACTCAGCTGTGGCCCCCCACCCGGGAGAGAGCCCAGAGCCTCTTCCCATGGCGATGGGGCTTGCCTCGCACCGTTGCTTCTCCAGACCACTGGGGGAGGAGAGAGCCCAGCGGGCGGCACCGCCGCAGTTTTGGAAACCTTGTCGGTGGCACCCGCCTGGCAGAACGTTTCCGTTTGAAACGAGTCTGGTTTGACAAAAGTCAGCGGGAAGGAAACGTGGGACTAAAACGGGTGCAAATGCTCAATGGGGCAAGAACAGCTTTGTAGGGGGCACGCGCGGTGGCCGGGTCAACCCCAAACTCGTTTCTCCCCCCCCCCCCCATTTTGCCAAATGTTTCGAGAGCAGGGAGGTAATTTGAGGGGGGGGATTTTTGTGGACTTGCCCATGAAGAGCCCCTGAGAAGCACAAGTCTCCCCAACTCCTGCCAGATTGCCCCACCGTTATCCCCACATCTGGGACCCCAGCTCTGAGCCCCCCAGCTCTGGGCCCCGAGACATCCCAGGGCTTGGCCTATGCCTGTTCAGTAGCTCCCCTATCCCCACACAAAAAAACCCACTCCCCAGGCCGGAAACAGCGGCTGAGCTTTGCTGACAGGACTCCCCGTCTCCCGCCGCGGGGCCTGGAGGGCTCCCCAGGAACCCCGGAGGAGCGAGGGGGAGCCAAGGGGGCCACACAGAGAGGACAGCCCCAGGCAGGCGTGGGAGTGCGGGCGGTGGGGGACCAGGCTGAAAGGAGCAGAGAACCAGCCGCCACCAGCCTGCTGGGTCCCCGGGCCCAGTCTCAGAGCAGGGAGCCGCTCGGGGCAAGAGGCCTCCAGGCAGCAGGAAGGGCTGATGGAAAGAAATCTCCGCTGGCCACGGTAAGGCGGCCCCTCCCTTCGCTGGGGATCTCCGCGCCAGGAGCCGGCCGGGGCGCGAGGCACCGGGGTTCAGTCCCTGCTCCCCTACTTCAGTGGCGCCTCGTAAAGCGCCCACGCAACTGGCTGAACCCCCACCGGAGATGACGCTGAACGTGGCTAAGTCCCCGTGTCCCCCGCCCCTGCCAGCTGCATCGCCCGGGGCCCCCCACCACCACTATGGGGTCCTGCCCAGAGCGAGGGAGAGGGACAGCAGCTGCCCACAGAGGAGAGAAAGCAGGGATGGCCGAGGCCCGGGAGCACCGGCTTCCCTGCCAGGGAAGGAGGGACGAGGCTGCCGGCCGAGCCGTCTAGACGGAAGGGGAATCGCCCAGGGAGCAGAGCCGGCCTGGAACGCCGAAAGTTGGGGGCGCAAGAAGGTCAGGTCTCCCCCCACCCACTGGAACGCGGCCACCCCCGGCTGGAGATGGGAGGACGAGGCGGCTCGGCATCAGAGCTGGAGCCTGAGGAAACGGCGCCGGACGGAGCTTGGCAGACGCTGCAGGGCAGCCTGACCGGCGCACTGAGCCTCCGGCCACCCACGCCTCCCGCAGCAAGAAGGGGCCGTCTCCAGGGACACCGGCCTAGGCCCTGGCGGCACGACTCGGCCTCCGCTACTGCGGCTTTTTGCGGGCGCACGGCCAGCGGGCGCGTCCTCGCCTGGAGCGCCCGTGCCGAGGCCAGTGGGGCAGGGCCGGGGGCCGGCAGCCTGAGGTCCCTGCTCCCCAAGCCGGGAGCCCGGCCTGGCCGCAGCGTCTACGCCATCCGGCTCCAGCGCGGGGGGCCTGCAGGGGCCCCTCCCCCTTCGCCCTGCCGGGGGGCAGGAGGAAGCCAAGCCCGGCTGAGATGGGGCAAGGCGGCGTGTGCCTAACCGGCCGGAGAAAACGGCCATAAAGATAAGAGGCAAAGCTCCGAGTGCCCGGGCCCAGCCTGGCTTTTATTGGCCATTAGCCCCGCTCGCTCCCAGGGCAGCCAGGCGCCAGGCCATCTGGTCCTGCCAGCTGAGCGGCACGCGAAAAATAACTTAATTCCACAGGCCGAGCGCGCCAGGGGGCTCCCAGGCCGGGGCGCAGCGCGCTGGGTGTCAGCCAGGCTGCACAGAACCGCCGTGCCCAGCGCCAGCCCTGCGGGGCAGCCACCCGGCCACTGCTCCTCCCAGGGAGAGCCCTGCCGAGGGGCCTTGTGCGGGCCAAGAGGTGCGGGGAGTCACCGGCTCTGCACCCCTGGCCGCTCCGCCGGCTGGGCGAGCAGCAGGGTTCTCAGGGCCCAGGGACACGGAGCAGCCAGCCCAGCCCAGCCCAGCCCGGAGAGGGGAGAGCCCTGACCCCCTCCCTGCCCCCCGAGCCAGCCCAGACGGGCCCACTCCCAGCAGATGGGTCCCAAGGCCTTTGTCCTGCCTCCCAAGCCAAAGGGGGCGGGCGGGTGCTCCCCTCCCGGGCTCAGCTCACCAAGGGCCTTGGCCACTGTGTCTGCATGGGAGGCTGCCACAGCCGAATGCCCCTCTGCATCTCGGTATCAGTGCCATGGCCAGGGAAACTGAGGCACACACACGGGGTTACGGCAGGACAGGGGACGTCACAGGCCACATCACCAGGGGACTAGAGTCCCCACTTTGACAACATCCTGTGCCCAGGAAAGCCAAGAACGGGCAGCAGCACGAGCCGCCTTCTTCCACCACGGGGCAGCCTGCTCCCCGCGGCCCCCGGCCCGACACACCGCGGTGACCAGGCGCCGGGTACAGCCCCCGGGCAGGCTACGCGCGAGTTCTTCTGGGGGAGACGGTCTGGAGCGGCCGACGCATCCCGTGGCGCCACCGGCCTAGGTGCGATTCGCCGCAGGCTAAGGCCACCCCGCAGGGCGCCGGCCATCACCAAGAAGCCGGCTTCCGGCCCCTTGCGTGGAGCTGCGCCAGGGCGGGCCGTTCCCACGGCTTTTGTGCGCAAAGGAGAGCAGCTGCAGGGGGTCTCAGACTCATAGACTAAGGTCAGAAGGGACCATTATGATCATCTAGTCTGACCCCCTGCACAGTGCAGGCCACAGAATCTCACCCACCCCTCCCAGAATAATCCTCTCAGCTATATCTCAGATATTGAAGCCTTCAAATAGTTTGAAGACCCCAAGATGCAGAGAATCCTCCAGCTGTGATCTGTGCCCCATGCTACAGAGGAAGGCGAAAAACCTCCAGGGCCTCTGCCAATCTACCCTGGAGGAAAATTCCTTCCCGACCCCAAATATGGCGATCGGCTGAACCCTGAGCATGTGGGCGAGACTCACCAGCCAGACACCCAGCAAGTTCTCTAGAGTAACTCCTAGCATCCAGACCAGGCGCTCGGTCCCACGGTTCCCTGGCAGGGAGACCCCGACTGCCTTGCTGGGGCCTCTAACATCCGGGCCAGGCAGCCGGGCTGGGAGAAGGGGCAGAACCCCGGGGCAGGCTGGGGTGGAACTAGGCCTCCCGTCTCTCTAGCTCAGGGCCTCAAAGAGTCCATGGACCCTGAACCTGTAGAGCACAATTCATCCCTTCCCCTGCACATCCCGCTGCCTGGCTGCTCCAGGCTGCCTTTCCACCCCGCCCCGCCCGCCTGCAGCAACCTGGCCAGGGAGCAGAGCTGGGTGGGGACAGCATCTGGGCCGGCCACTTGCCCCTGCCGCCCCCTCCGACAGGCGTTCCCTTTGGCTTGCCAGCTGCCGTGACCCCACGTTCCACAGCGAGGGCCCCCGCCCGCAAACACCCCATTCGGCCGACGCCTCTGCCACCCCCAGCCACTGCCTGCCCCGGGCTCTATGGAGGGGGGCAAAGTGAGCACCCAGCCGGGGAGGACCCCACCCCTTCTGTCTGAGGTCCCGCCCCTGGAGCCAAGCCCCGCCCACCCCAGCCTGATGCTTCTGGCCCCCTGGAGGGCCGGGGCTGCTGTGCCATGGCCCCAGCCTTCCTGGCGACCAGGGCATGCAGGTAATTTTAGGGAGGCTGTGCTGTCCCTTGCCGCCATCACCGGCCGCCCAGGGACTGCCAGGGAGGGGGGGTGAGAACGGCTTCCCAAGAGGCCAAATGTCCCGGGATCTCTGCAGTCCAGGGCCAAACCCTGCAGCCGCCTGACCCGGGGGGAGGAGTGAGGGGGGTGTCAGCCGGTGCCTGACTGTGTCTAGCAGCTCTGCGGACAGGGCTGTCCCCGCGTCCAGAAGGTCTCTTGCCAGAGGCTGGAGAGTCTGGTGAGCTGGGAACGGGGCCGCCCCACCCCGGGCGGAGGGAAAAGCAGATCTCTGCACCTTCTGGCTGGCAGGTCCCCACCATTCATCATGCAAAGCCGAACCCTCCACCGGCCCCCAAGCCACGAGGGGGGACTCAGGGCACGCACGGCCGAGTCTCTGCCGCCACCCATCCTAAATGTGCTCTCTCGGCTCCTTGCCAGACTGTCCGGGCGGTTAGAAAAGCAAATCAAGTCCGAGGCAAGCCCAGATCCCCCTGCAGAGCAAGGACCAGGGACCCGTGCGCTGCCTCTCAGCGCCTGCGCGTGGACCACGCCATCGTGAATGGCACGAGCCCCCGCTACCCCCACTCAACGCAGCCGCTTTCCCTGCGAGCTGGCGCGACGCCCCCAGCAGTCACAGAGGGAGGGATTTCGCATCCACGTTCCCAAGCATCGTCCTCTACAGCTGGGGAAACCAACGGCACTCTTCCTGACAGGGCCCCGCTCCCGGGAAACGAACGGCACTCTTCCCGACCAGGGCCCCGCTCCCGGGGAAACGAACGGCACTCTTCCCGACCAGGGCCCCGCTCCCGGGAAACGAACGGCACTCTTCCCGACCAGGGCCCCGCTCCCGGGAAACGAACGGCACTCTTCCTGACAGGGCCCCAGTCACGGGAAACGAACGGCACTCTTCCTGACAGGGCCCCAGTCACGGGAAACGAACGGCACTCTTCCTGACAGGGCCCCAGTCACGGGAAACGAACGGCACTCTTCCTGACAGGGCCCCAGTCACGGGAAACCAACGGCACTCTTCCTGACAGGGCCCCGCTCCCGGGAAACGAACGGCACTCTTCCTGACCAGGGCCCCGCTCCCGGGAAACGAACGGCACTCTTCCCGACCAGGGCCCCGCTCACGGGGAAACGAACGGCACTCTTCCCGACCAGGGCCCCGCTCACGGGAAACGAACGGCACTCTTCCCGACCAGGGCCCCGCTCCCGGGAAACGAACGGCACTCTTCCCGACCAGGGCCCCGCTCCCGGGAAACGAACGGCACTCTTCCTGACAGGGCCCCAGTCACGGGAAACGAACGGCACTCTTCCTGACCAGGGCCCCAGTCACGGGAAACGAACGGCACTCTTCCTGACCAGGGCCCCGCTCACACTTTCCCTTCCTGTGCAGAATAAATTTTCTTCTGTGCACGGCCGTTGGTGCACCACCAGGATAAACACAGGCTGCCGGCTGTGGGCACGCTGCTAATCAGCTGGGTCGCCCCTGAATCTCTCCTGGGTGGCTGCCCAAGAGCTCAGCTTAGGGGGAACCCTGCTGCCCCCCACTTTGGGGGTGGGAACCGCAGGACTCGGCCGGGGCAGCAGCCTCTCTCCGTTTGCAGTAACTTGTGCGCGGAAGGAGCCTTGATCCCAGTCGGGGAACGATCGCGGGTTCTTTGAGCACAGCCCGGCCCGCAGGGCTCTCGCGACAGCCGGTAACTCCGGGAAAAACAGAGGCAGCCAAATGGCCGAGTAAGAGACTCCAGAAGGGCTGCGGGGCCGTGTGAGCATCACCCCAACGATCCGTTCAGACCCTGGGAGGGTTCAGACACCAACCATGCGGACGACTCCGGGCCTGGGAGGGAGCGGAGGAGGCCAAGCCGGGTGAGCTAGAGGTGCCTGGGTCAGGCCTGCTCTGTCCCCGCAAGGGGCGAAGGGAGCCGAGAAGCACGTCGCCCCACCGGCAGCCGAGGGGATGGAGTCGATGGCGGGCGACTGCCCTCCCTGCCGCCCCACGGGGCTCCTCAGAGCACCTCTGTGACGGCGTGTTGGGGGTCCCCCGTCTCCTGCACCCCGAAATGGCACAAACAGACTGCACCAGCCGGTGGAATAGAGGAAGTTTATTGCCTCTCCAGGATACAGCACAGCACAGATGTAATCTGGTCACAGGGCTGGGCTAGGATGCCTCAGGCCCCCTTGAGATGGGGGAGACTGGGCCCCTAAACCCCAGCCCCTTCCCTAGGCTGTCTTCTCCATGCTCCCAGACAGCCAGCCACCAACTAACCAACTTCCAGCCCTGCCCCCCAGCCAGGGCAGCATCCACCTTCCTTTGTTCCTCTCCATGGGGGGTGTCTGGTCACTGGTTTGCATAGTGACTCATCCTGTTTTGCTGGGTCGTGGTACAACAGCCAGTGGGGGTTCCCCCAGAGCCAGCAGCATAGAAACCAGCCAGGTACCCCCACTACGTCACAACCTCCCAGGCTGACTCCGCGGGGGGCTGCTCTGCCAGGGAGTGCCGGCAGCCCCGATCCCCTTGCTGAGTTCTCCATCCCTCCCTGGCAGAACCTGGGCTGTTCTATCCCAGACAGCGCCCTGCCCTCCAGGACCTCCCTGGAGACATGGCTGCTCCCCTCAGCTCGCCCTAGGAGAGCTGGACAGGGGGAGAAGGGCGGGGAGGGAGCAGTGGATCCGGTCTCTGGTTCGGACCCCCCGAATTCAAGCCCCACTTCTCCCCCTCCCAGGGGCCATGCAGGGCAGGTGCGGCTCCAGAGCCCCGCCCCGGGCACGCTGTGGATTCAAGCGAGGCAGAGTGACCTGACAAGGACCCGGCCTGGCCCCTGGGAGGCCGAGACACCGGGCTTGGTGTTCTTCCCTCTTCCCATCACCTTCAGACCGGATCGGCCGGTTTGGATTCTTCCCCCCGGCCCTGCAGGCCTCCCTGGCCTTTATGGAATTCCCCAGGCAGGCTGGAAGGGACCAGCGCGGAAAGGGAGGCAGGAACTGCCGGGGCTTAGCCCACGCCTGGCTGCACCTGTCCGTGCCCAAGAGAGAACCGACGGGCGAGCTGGGAGCCCAGCCAAGATCGGGGGGGGGGGGGGGGAGGCACGGCACGCACACATGGGAGTCAGCAGATTCTAAACCCCCAGCCCCCCCTCCCACAGCTCAGCCTTTCTGCGTTCACCAGCTGGTTGTGAAAAGAGACACACCCCTAGGAGCCGTGAATTTACCCACAATGCAAAGGGGAAGAGAGACTAAATGACTGGACCAAGAGTACATGGGAAGCCTGTGGCGGAGCGACCTGAAGCCCAGTCTCCCAACTTCCCACTCTGGTGCCCTCACTACTAGGCTGTTCTACCCCCACTGCCCAGGGCAACCTCTGTCCTCCTCCCCGGGGCTGCACCCCCCCCCCCCCCCCAAGGCAGAGCACAGACTAGGACCCCCGAGACAGCACAGTGTGGCTCGGGCCCATGTTCTGTGGGGGGCCTGAGGACGGTTCAGGGTCTGAGCCAAGAGCAAGAAAATCCACCACTTAGCACGAGCACCGGAATCGCGGGGGGCCAGGGATCAGGTCTGCCCCATAGCAACCGCATTGCCCCCCATGCTGGGAAGCATTAGACCCCCCCCCCCAGAGACGGCGCTGCACGGAGGACGCTGGCCCGGCCCGGTGCAGCAGGACCAGGAGTGCCCTCCGACCCAGCTTACAACACACCCAAAGGGCCTCTTGGCACTGCCCACGGAGGCCAGCTCCGCACCTGGGGGCGAGGGGGGCGGGAATTTGCTGTTGCTCTTCTGCTGGAGGAGGCCAGCAGCTCCGGCCCGAGGGCTGGGCTTCTCCCAGGAGCAGGTACCGGGAGGGGCCGGCTCAGCTGCCATTTGGTGCTTTCAAGCGAGCGAGTCAACACGAAACACCCAACCCCCGCTGCTGACCTGGGGCCTAAAATCCACCCTGCATGGGCCAGGGCAAGGCCGTGGGGGAAGACGGGCAGAGGCGAAGGGGACCCAGCACGGTGCCGAGTCGGATTTCCACGTGCCCGCGCCCCAGGCCGGATGCCCGGGGCTCAGCACGCCCAGGTGGGGACCAGCCTTGCCCGGAGCTGCAGGAGGGGCTGGTGGGCTGCTGCCTTCCTTTGGAATCCAGGGTGCGCCGGCCGTTACGGAGCCAGACCAAGGCACTCAAGGGCGCCTGTGGCAGAGGGCCGGAGGGGCACCACGCCAGCCCTGGGGAGACGGAGAAGCCAGGTCTGCAATTGTTCAAGGGTGGGCGGAGCCGCCGAGAACGCCAAGGTTGCAATCACATCGTTCCTGCCCCCGGCCCAGAACAGCCCTAGGGGTGCCTGGGGCTCCGCAGGGAACACCCGGGGCACGGATGCAGGCCGCTGTCAGAAACCCAACACCCAAGCCCCGGCGCGGAGGGAGGAAAGTCTTGTCCCCGGAAGCCAGGCACATCCATGCATAGGCACGGGAACTGGGGCGCTGTAGTTCCCGCGGGTTCCCACCCTAGTGCCTGGGGTCCTGGCTGCCAGCCCCAGCTGGGGGTGGCCAGGGAAAGAGGGGGCTTAGCACCCCCACTTTGCTAGGGGGTCCAAAAGGTTAACCGGTTAAGGCTGCCCCTCCCTTGTGCTTAGGACACCGCAGCTCTGGGGAAGCAGAAGTCACACTCTCGCGCTCTAACCACTCCCCCACGCTTCCTCCAGCGCCCCTCTGCTCACCCGCTGAACCTTGCAGCAGTGCAGGACGGCAAAGGGCACGGCCCACAACTGCCCTCTCGCTCGCCCGCTGCAGCCAGGCTGGGGAGGGGGAATATTGTCAAAGCTAAGCTAAGCACAGACGAACGCCTCAACCAGTTACCCGTTGGTATCCCTGACCGGCAAGCCGGTCGCCCTTACCAGGTGATGCTTACCGAGTACTGGTTAATTGCTGCCCAGCAATGGCCCCTTTCCGGGCCCCCGCTTGGTTAACTGGTTAAAATGCTCAAACAGGATTTTACGCCCCTACTGCCAGCAGAGCAGATCCTGGTGCTCGTCCGCCCGTGGCAACGTGGCCTGTAAGTGGACAGATCCGAGGGCTGCCGTGTCACGCCTGCCAGCACAGCGCCGACCGGGCACGCCCCCAGCAGCATGTTGGTAGCAGGCGACACCTTTGACGAATGCCCAGCGTTGGCTCAGAGCCACTGGGAGGCAGAAGCAGCCTGCGGCCAGGGCCAAGGCAGAGCCGTGCAGCCAGCCAGCCGGCCCTGGGCCACAGCGATCTCCCGCTCCCGTGGTTGGGCGTGGCGTGGCACGAAGCCCAGCAGAGAACCTGGAAGACGACCCCCCCCCCCCCCCCCCCGGGTCAGGCAGGATGCCGGGAAGAGGAGCGGAGGAACAGAAGAGCACATGTCTGCAGGGCAGGGCAGCACCCGGGCGCAAGGCAAGCCTGGCCAGACAAGGGAGGAATGGGCGAGGGGAGAGAACAAATTCTTGGCACTGGCCATGGGGAGGGAGGAGGAGCCGAGCAGCACTTCTGTCCCCAGTGGCTGAGACTTCACCTAGCTCCCTCTCCCCAGGCTGGGAGGCACCTACAGACCATCTCTAGGGCTGCCCTGGGGTCGCCCCTCCGGCATTGACGTGTCAGAAGAGGGGCTTAACATGAGGATGGAGAAGGGAAAACAAGTCAGGGCTGCGCTGGCCAATTCTGAAGGGCCAGACAAGCCACGTGCCAGTGTGAGGGAAACTGAGGCAGCCCTGAAAAACGAGAGGGATCAGACCTAGGGTACGGCTACACAGTAGCGCGTTGCTCACAATAAGCTACGCAGTCGAACTGCGCAAATTGGGTAACTTCTTCCGAAAGAGCTTTTTTTTTTTTTCCCTCCACCCTAAATCTTGAAAAAAAATCGCTGTTCCCGCATTTTCCTTAATCCTCGTGCAGCAAGCTTTGCAGGAAGCCAGAATAAGAAGCTCGTTATTTCAAAACAACAGTGCCAAGCACGATGTCGGGCTACTGGCCGTTCCCTTGAACTAGCCCCAGTGGAGACGCAGCCCTAGGGCCCAACCCCGCTGTCCCCCACAGCGCCTGGTCCCAAAGCCTTTCCGAAGATGCCAGACACGCTGAGGACACAAATGGAGCAAGCAGAGTAATTTCCTCTTCCCACGGCTGTTCGGTTTCCTTTTAACTCCTGGCAGGTGAACGGCCCCCGCTCTGCAGAGGAGTGGCCGGGACTGGATTCCTGCGGGCCCAGGGACTGTGAGATCTCCCGGGGCCGTGCAAGCCAGGCCGTGCACCGAGGGAAAAGGGCAGCACCGACGGGGTGTGTCCCGCACCCAGAGGCGGGCGTGGGGGCTATAAAGTCACCATAAATCGCAGGGCGGGGCAGTCACCTGTTCCAGAGCCCCAGGAGTTTGCCAGGAGGAGGACCGGGTTCTCCGTCCTTAGCAAACCGACCCAGCGCCTCGCAGGAGGAGTTTCGCTGTCTGGGGCGCCGGCCCTGCAGGCCTCTTTCCACCGTGGGGAGGCGTGTCCGGTACCCCCTGATCCTGCACCCCCATCCGCGGCAAGAGGAGACTGCCCGCCAGTAGAACAGAGGGTTTATTGCTTCTCCAGGACACAGCGCAGCATAGACGTGATGTGGTTACAGGAGTCAGGGGCAGGCAGCCTCAGACCCCTTGGGGTGGGGGTCGGGGGTCCACCAGCCCCTCAGCCCTCAGCTTAGTCTCCTCTCCATGTTTTTCCAGCAAAGATTGCCCTTCTCCAAGCCACACCCTTGATCAGACCCCTTTTCTCACCGGGTGAGAACTGGTTGGGCCATGGACCCGTGACACGGAGCCCTCAGGGCGACCCCCCCCCCCCCCGCTGGGCAGCGCTTACAGACGCAGGCCAGTAGGGGTCACCCACAGCCCACACAGCAACCAGCCCCCCAGCTGCGTCGCACCCCGCTCCTACGGCCGCTGTTCCTGCGGCAGGTGAATGCCCGGAGTGAATGCCGGAGGCGTCGCACAGCCCTGCCCGGAGCGGACTGGGCCGTGCCACAAGGCAGGTCGTCACCGCCCCAGCCTACGAGCCTAGGCCCCAATCCGCCTGAGGGAGGCGCCCTCGTCCCGGCTCCGTGTGCTGTCACCGCCCCCAGCATCACAGCTGGGCCCAAAAGCCGCTGCAGCCGGTTTCCTTCCCAGCAACGCCACGGCTGCCGGCCTCAATTTCAGCCCTTTCCAAACCGCTCTGGGAGCTGCTCCCCAGCACGCCTGCTCCCAGCCCCTCCTCTTCCCTCCGCTGTGACCTCCTAGCCGGTCTGGGCTGAGCGCACCCAGGGGAGAGGGACCCCCGCAGACGCCCGGCTCGCCCGTCCTGAGCCCGAGGACCTGCAGGCGACATCCAAGAGGCCGAAGATTTCTCAGATAGCCAGCCGTAGGCCCCCCACCAGCGACAGGCAGGGCAGGAATCAGCCAGGAGGGCCCCCGGCCCAGCACGGAGCACAGGAGCTGGGCAGCCGTGTCCCCCAGAGGAAAGCAGCAGGCTGGAGAAGCTCGTGCCCAGAGGAGGAGCGACTTGCTCGTAGGCGCTGCCGGCTTCCATCTCACCCCGAGACTACAGCGGTCCTGCAAGCGGAGCGGCCTCTCCCAGGAGCAGGGTCACCCTTCGGCAGACGCTCTGCACAAGCGCTCGGCGGGAGTGCAGGACGTGCCCGTGAGCTGAAACCATCACCTCTGCCCGCTGGCCAAGGAGCAGTGGGGACTGAAGAGAACTGGGAAGTGCCCCAGGGGGAAGGGAATTAGCAGGAGACACCCCCGGAGACAGGCAGCCAGCCCCAAGGGGGGGAGAACTGGAGAGAAGGGACAATCACCCTCTGAGGGGGACAGTGGGAAACCCGGAGATTAGCACCTTCCAAGGCTGGGGGACTGCAGCAGGACCCTGCACACCCCACGGACTCCCATGGGAGCCCACGTGGATAAAGTGGGGGGCTTTTGCCATCAGACTCTGGGTTGGGTCCTGCAAGCCAGGCCTCGGAGGAGCCTCGCACTGCAATCGGTGAACCCCGACCCCTCCCTCAGGGTCAGTCTTACCTAGCCAAGGAGACGGACTGGAGCCCCGCCAGGCTGGTACGCACACGTGCACACCCCCTCCCCAATGGTTTCAATGCCTATGCTGCTTTTCATACTGTAGTTAACAGACACGGCCAGAGCGTGATACTCCACGTTGGGTCACTACCGGACAGGATGACCCCGTCCCGGTACTCCAGAGGGTGTGGCACACAGCAGTTTGACGGGACACATTCTTAAGTTGGCAGGACCAGAACACTCGCAGGAGGCCTTTGCTTAAAAACTAGGGAGGGGCTGCTGGGTCTGTTATTTTTAATCAGTGCAGGGAAACTGGGGACGTGCCTGTGACATAGTGGGGGGGAACCTGCTAACTCTCTGGCTGCTGTCTGTAGCACCACCGAGCAGACAAGCGATGAGTCACTATGCAAAGAGGGGATCCCAACTGGCTTGGCCAGCTGACCCCCATGGAGAGGAACAAAGGAAAGTGGATGCTGCCCTGGCAGGGGGGCAGGGCTGGGAGAGAGGGAGTTAGTTTCTGTCTGGGAGCATGGAGGAAAGGCTGGGGGGTTTAGAAGCTGAGACCGCTGCCCCCTATCAAAGGGGGCTGAGGCATCCTAGGCCTGCCCTGTAACTTGATGACATCTGTGCTGTATAGTGGGGAAGCAATAAACCACCTCTATTCTACTGGCTGGTGGAGGCTGTTCGTGCCATTTCGGGGGTGCAGGAGACGGGGGACCCCAACGCACCATCACAGTGCCGGAGAACTAGCCCCCCATCTTTAAAAAGGGGTTACAATATGGTAGACCAGATAGATGTTCGAATCTTGTGTCCTGGGACAATGGTCAGGGACGATCTCAAAAGAGAGCTAGAGCCCCAAATAGAATTAAATCCCCGTCAACATTGTGTCCTGGAAGACAGGTCTTGTCAAGTGACCTTTATGTCTGTTTGGGGGAGATCTGCGTCCTAGAAGAGCCTGCATTTACACGACCCTGGGAAGCATTTGATTTTGCACCATGCAACATGTTTGATTCAAGAATTAGCCAGTTCCTAGGCCAGATAAGTAATTTACAAAATACTAAATGCTATCAGGCAGATCTACAGCTATACCGGCAAGAACCTGTTCCTAGACCACAGATACCTCTTCCTGATCACTGATAAAGGAATGAAGAGATGAAATCTCTTCTGATTAACTTTACAGCTGACACAAAGGTAAATGACAGTGAGAATAGGTCCGGGACACAAAACCAGATGGACTGTTTGCTAAATAGAGCACATTCCAACATGCAAACCCCATATCAAAATGCAAGGTCACAGCCCCAGGAACAAAGAATGCAGGTCAGAGTTAGAGACCCTTAGAACTGGCAGGGCCCTCGAGAGGTCATCGGGTCCAGTCCCCTGCCCTCACGACCAAGCACCATCTCAGGGGTCTCCAACCTTTTTACACCCAAGATCACTTTTTAAGTCTCAGAACAGGTGAAGATCTACTGCCCCGCCCCTTCCTTGAAGCCCCGCCTACATTACATGAGGCAATCTAATGTAAATGCACTGTGCAGGTGCGCAGTTCAGAGAGGGCTCAAGAGCTACTCTTAGAGCCCCTGAGATCTACTGGTAGATCGCGATCTACTGGTTGGTGACCACAGATCTAGACCATCCCTGGCAGGCGTCTGTCCAACTTGCTCTTCAATATCTCCAGTGATGGAGATTCCACAACCTCCCCAGGCAATTTCTTCCAGTGTTTAGCCACCTGACAGGCAGGACGGTTTTCCTAACGTCCAACCTAAACCTCCCTCGCTGCAGTTTCAGCCCGTTGCTCCTTGTCCTGTCCTCAGAGGCCAAGGAGAACAGTTTTCCTCCCTCTTCCTTCTAATACCCTTTAGATACTTGGAAACTGCTGTCATGTCCGTAAGAACGGCCGTACTGGGTCAGACCAAAGTCCCATCCAGCCCAGTAGCCTGTCTGCCCACAGTGGCCAATGCCAGGTGTCCCAGAGGGTATGTCTACACTAGCCCCTAGTTCGAACTAGGGAGGCTAATGTAGGCATTCGAAGTTGCAAATGAAGCCCGGGATTTAAATATCCCAGGCTTTATTTGCATCTTCCCGTCCGGGCGCCATTTTTAAATCCCCTTAGTCCGAACTAACTGCCCGCGGCTACACGTGGCAGTCAAACGTTAACTCGAACTAAGTCCTTAACTCGAACTAAAGGGATTTAAAAATGGCACCTGGACGGGAAGATGCAAATAAAGCCCAGGATATTTAAATCCCGGGCTTCATTTGCAACTTCGAATGCCTACATTAACCACCCTAATTCGAACTAGGGGGCTAGTGTAGACATACTCCGAGGGAGTAAACTGAACAGGTAACGATCAAGCGATCTGTCTCCTGCCATCCATCTCCACCCTCTAAGAAAGAGGGTAGGGCCACCATTCCTTACCCAGACTGGCTAACAGTCATTAATGGACTTCACCTCCATGAATTTATCTAGTTCTCTTTTAAACCCTGGTATAGTCCTAGCCTTCACAGCCTCCTCTGGCAAGGAGTTCCACAGGTTGACTATGCGCTGTGTGAAGAACTTCCTTTTATTTGTTTTAAACCTGCTGCCCATTAGTTTCATTTGGAAGCCCCTAGTTCCTATATTATGGGAACAAGTAAATAACTTTTCCTTATTCACTTTCTCCACACCACTCATGATTTTATAGACCTCTGTCATATCCCCCCTCAGTCTCCTCTTTTCCAAGCTGAAGAGTCCCCGTCTCTTTAATCTCTCCTCATATGGACCCGTTCCAAACCCTGAATCATTTGAGTTGCCCTTCTCTGAACCTTTTCTAAAGCCAGTCTATCTTTTTTGAGATGAGAAGACCACATCTGTACACAGCATTCAAGATTTAGGCGTACCATGAATTTATATAAGGGCAATAAAATATTCTCCATCTTATTCTCTATCACTTTTTTAATAATTCCTAACATCCTGTTTGCTTTTTTGACCACCGCTGCACACTGCGTGGACTTCTTCAGGGAACTATCCACGATGACTCCAAGATCCCTTTCCTGATTAGTTATAGCTAAATTTACCCCCCCCCCCAATCTTCTTATATGTCTAGTTGGGGTTATTTTTTCCAACATGCATTACTTTACAGTTATCCACATTAAATTGAATTTGCCATTTGCCTCTCTGGCTGCTCTTTTCCAGACTAAGCAAGCCCAGTTCTTTCATTCTTCCCTGCTGGGCCATGTTTTTCCAGACCTTGAATTGTTCTTGTTGCTCTTCTCTGGACCCTCTCCAATGTCTCCACATCTTTCTCGAAAGGTGGTGCCCAGAACTGGACAAGACTCCCACTGAGGCCTAATCAGCAGAGCAGAGCGGGAGAACGACTTCTCGTGTCTTGCTCGCCGCACTCTTGCTATTGCAGCCCAGAATGAGGTTGTTTTGTTTTGTTTTTTTAAAAAAAAAAAAGCAAAACAGCGTCACGCTATATCCCGGAACATAGGGAAAAGTGACCCGAGAAGGTCATGGCAGATCATCAGCGCAATGCTGGCTGGAGGGCTAATTAACTCCTCGCTGTGAGCGCTGTTTCAGCGGAGCACTGGAACACATGACTTCAGGAACCCAATCTCGGCAGTTTATCAGAGGTAAAGCGGCAATTTGATCACAATCTCTCGTTATCTGCAGAGGGAGACTGATCTGACGCTGGAGGGCTGGAAGCCAGGAGACCAAGTGCCGGTGCGTGGAAGTTGAAGTCAGCAGAGTTCAGACTGGTGGGAAGAAGTCATTTTCAGATTGGCGTGTGTCGGGGGGGAGTCATTCCCCATTGGAACAGCCGGGCAGGGCAGGTCTTGGCAGGATCGGATGCCGGTCCAACAGATGGGCTCAGACTTTAAGGTCAGAAGGGACCATTATGATCATCTAGTCTGACCCCCTGCACAGTGCAGGCCACAGACTCTCACCCACCCCTCCTAGAATAATCCTCTCACCTATATCTCACCTATACTTTGAAGGCCCCAAGATGCAGAGAATCCTCCAGCTGTGATCTGTGCCCCATGCTACAGAGGAAGGCAAAAAACCTCCAGGGCCTCTGCCAATCTACCCTGGAGGAAAATTCCTTCCCGACCCCAAATATGGCAATCAGCTAAACTTGACCACCAGCAAGACTCACCAGCCTGACACCCAAAAAGTTCTCTAGTAACTCCTATCATCCCTCCATTGACCTATTTCCCACTGATAATGAATGGTCAATTAGTTACCAAGATCATGTTATCTCATCAAACCACCCCCTTCAGAAACCCATCTAGTTTAATCTTGAAGCCAGATAGATCTTTTGCCCCCACTACTTCCCTTGGAAGGCCGTTCCAGAACCTCACTCCTCTAATGGTTAGAAACCTTCGTCTAATCTCAAGTCTAAACTTCCTACTAGCCAGCGTATATCCATTTGTTCTTGTGTCCACATTGGTATTAATCTTAAATAATTCCTCTCTCTCCCTGGTATTGATCCCTCTAATATATTTAAAGAGTGCAATCATGTCCCCCCTCAGCCTTCTTTTGGTTAAGGTAAACAAGCCAAGCTCCCTGAGTCTCCTTTCATAAGACAGGTTTTCCATTCCTCAGATCATCCTAGTGGCCCTTCTTTGTCCCTGTTCCAGTTTGAATTCATCCTTCTTAAACATGGGAGACCAGAACTGCACACAGTATTCCAAATGGGGTCTCACCAATGCCTTGTATAATGGCACTAACACCTCCTTATCCCTACTGGAAATACCTTGCCTAATGCATCCCAAGCTCTAGCTTGGTCCCCCCAGATGTCGGGACGGAGGCGAGAGTCAGTGTGTGATGTCCGATGGCCAGGTCCGGCTAAATGAGCCCATTCAAAAAGGAGACTTGAGGCCACAGGGACAGGACGCTGGCTGCCTGGGACTTTCCTAACAGGGCGGATTTGATGGCCAATGTAGTTTGTACGATGTTGACATTCTGCAGGAAAGTTGAGGCTGACCCAGATGTTTTTCTAATGTCTCTCCTCTTCCCGGTGGCTTCCTAAGCCACAGGGCTACAGAACCGGCCTTACACTTGCTCTCGGGCTGGGGAAAAGACCCGAGTCATTGGCCCAAGGGAGAGGGAGGAGGACTCTGTAGCTTGGTGGGTAGGGCCAAGTCCAGTGCCAGTGGAACAACTTCCACAAGGGAAACTGAGGCAGCCCCACGGCAGACTGTGCCCGAGCTGTGTTTCAAACTTGCCCACACACCTTACATTTCCAAGGCTTAAGTGGATTTCCTTCTTTTCGGGATCTTAAACTAGCTGATTGACCCGGTGCTGCTTGGGTCCGTAATTCGGGAATTCCAACAGGTCCGTAATGCAGGAATTCCATCACGTGTATTCTGTTTCTTCAGCCCCGTACACTCTTATCATTCATAGAATCCCAGGGCTGGCAGAGACCTCAGGAGATCAAGTCCAGCCCCCTGCCCAAAGCACTTTATTTTAACTAAAAAAGGGCTGGTTGGCCTCCAACATCATCTTCTCGTAAGCATTGATTTAGCAGTGCCAAAACAGAGCCCTGCGCCAAACGTCTCCCTTTTCCGCAAGCTTTGAGACGCCAGCCGCTCCCAGACTGATCCTCGTTTTCCGGCTCCCCTGGGTTCAGCCTCCTTCACCGTGCGCTCAGCAATGTTGATTTGGAGGGTTGTACTGGCTTTGGTGACTCGGTCTCTTTTCTGGTTGGTTTCAGGAGTAGCAGTCCCATTCCAGGCACAGCCAGTTAGGAGAAGAGGAAACTGCCTGTTGAATTTGGTGATCCTTGCTCTTCGGAGAAGTTCTTGAACAAACATCTACTATATAGCAGAGTGTCTGAAAGGGTCAGTGGTGCTGAATGCAGCGTTGGCCATGGGATTAAGCAGGCCGTACCAATCCTCCAGCCTTGTTTAACACTAATGTCGGACAGAGTCTTGCTAACACCATCCAAAACACAACAGATCATTAGATCCTCTGTCCGGGCTACCAGAGGCCACTACATTTCACCCAGGTATCCCTGAGCTGAAGCGGCGTTTGGCTAAGGCAGACGCAAGAGGCATCCGGTCCCCATGGCTCCAAGGGATGGAAGATCTACCATTGCCCTTGGAACGGCTATGCTCACCCCTTGGGGAAGGCGGTGAGGTCAATTAAAGTTAACCCGATGAAGCTGCTCCTAGATCCGCCGGTTTTCAGTACATCTTGGGACACCAGGGAAGTGTGGGAAGACGGGAAAAGCCAATATTTCAAGCCGGGACAGCTGGGTGCCCTGGGTCGAGATAGGCTGTGACAAAAGGAAGGGGACAGTCTTCCCGTTTATTGTCCCAACTGCGATCAATCTTGAGCAAGGTACACCATGTATGGGCCCATTGGCAAAGCTGCAATCCACGGAGCAGGCCTATCGCTGTGTAACATGCGTGCCACCACCCGGTATGAAGTCATAACATTTTATTGCTGGCAAACGCGCTTGTTACTAAAGACAACACGTTTGTTCCAGGGTCACGCCCACAAGACCGATTTACAGCAAGGCTAGCCAGCCATGTGTTGACAGGGCATGAAGGAGAATCCACCCTGCCAGTGGGCCCGGGGGGGTACCCGGAACTGAAAGTCCGGCTGCTTATGGGGGGCACTTTGTCCCCCCTGTGATCAGAGGAGGCGGCTTCCCTCAGCCCACCTGGTTCTCCTCACCAGAGCCCCAGGGCCAGTGGGGCTGGCTTCTTCTGGAGGAGTCTGTGCCCCCACGGATTGGCGCCCCCCCCCCCACTTCCCCCCTGAATGGACCCCTCCCAAAGACCCCTCGGAGAGACAATAGATATCAGAGAATCCTAGAACTGGCAGGGACCTCGAGAGTCATTGAGTCCAGTCCCCGGCCCTCTCGGCAGGAGCCAGCAACATCCAGACCATCCCTGGCAGGCGTCTGTCCGACCTGCTCTTCAATATCTCAGCAATGGAGACTCCACAACCTCCCTGGGCAACTTATCCCCGTGTTTAGCCATCAGGACAGTTCGGACGTTTTTCCTAATGTCCAACCTCCCTCGCTGCAGTTTAGCCCGTTGCTTCTAGTCCGGTCAGACGCCGAGGGGAACAATTTTTCTCCCTCCTCCTCAGGACGCCCTTTTAGAGACTTGAAAACTGCTCTCATGTGCCCTCTCCGTCTTCTCCTTTCCAAACGAAACACGCCCAGTTCCTTCAGCCTCCCCTCCTGTGCATGTTCTCTAGACCCTTCATCATTCTTGTTGCTCTTCTCTGGACTCTCTCCGACTCCTCCCCATCTTTCTTGGAACGTGGTGCCCAGCACGGGACACAAGACTCCCGCGGAGGCCTGACCAGCGCAGAGCAGAAGAGTAACCTCTCGTGTCTCGCTCACCGCTCTCTCGTTAATGCAGCCCAGACGTTTGCAACAGTCTCACGTGAGTGCCCTGTGACCTCGGCAAGGCACACAAAGTCCTTGGTGCGCTGCTCCCTGTTCCTGCCAGCGCTCCGGCCGCCCCGTGTTTCTGGGCTGCATTCCTCCGACAGGAGAGCTTGGAACAACGGGCGGAGGACCCCAGAAAGACTCCTGGCAAGCGAGCGAATTTGACATCACAGTCGGTACCCGGCTCTGCAGACCGTGTCATCAACAGCCACGGAGAGGAGACCCTGGAAGCTCTTCCTAGCTCTGCCCTCAGCCCCGCCCCTTCCACTCTAGGCCCCGCCCCTCCCTTGCATCCTAGGCCCCACCCCTCCCGGGAACACAAGACACGGCCCCCTCCCTCAACTTGCCTGGGGAGGCTGCTGGCTCTGCTGCCCACCATCCGGCCACGGACGGCAGCAGCTCACCCGGCCGTGCTAGGGGTGCTGCTGCAGTTTCCTGTGCCGGCCGGAAGCCAGGCTGTGCCGTCTCATGCCCTGCCTTTGGCCAGAGCCCGAAGGTGGCTGCTGACCCACACCTCTGAGCTGCCAGGTATCTGGACAGGCCCCGGGTGCCCTCCCATGGGCACTGCTGTGCCTCGATCAACAGCCATTTCCACCTGGGAGGTGGCTGAGGCCGCCTCCTGGGTCATCCAGCAGCGTCTCCAGCCCCCGAGTGCCCGGGGCAGAGCTCAGCGATGGCTGCGCTGCTGTTTCTGGGGGGCTCGCACGTGTTCTCCGGGCCCTGCTGGGGCTCCAGGCATCCGCCGGCTCTCTCCGGAGCTGAAGCCACTTGGGCTCTTGTCCCCACCCACTGGCTTTGTTCCCTGCCCTGAGGCAAGGGGGGGGGGTCTGTGCACCCTGTAACACCCCACGAATGTAGGGAACAGTCTCTTTGCTCACCTCCCAGGAGCCTGTCTACAGCCAGGAGCAGCTCCCAGTCTGCAGCACACCTGCTTGCTGGGCAGGACTCCTGCCTCTCTGCCCTGGACCCGCCGACCCCCGTCCCGAACACACACGCAAGAGGCTCCGCGGCAGGACATCCTGCAATCGGTCGCCTCCCACAACAGCCCAAACGTTCAGGGGCAAGTACAAACTCTGGGAAAGATCTCGCTGGAGGACTGACAGCCCCTTCCTCCCCCACAGATCCGCAGCTCCCTGCCCCCCTTCCTTCTGGGCGACACGGCTCCGGTGCTCGAGAAACGCCCCGTGACCGAGCAGTCCCTCTGCCTCGCCACGACGGCCGAAACACTGGCCCGGCGCAGCCACACCGTGCAGCCGCACGCAAGTTCCCGAAACTTTCCACACCGTTTGCGTCAGGAGCGCCGGACGGCCGCTCCTCCCGGACACCAACACCGAACGGGCAGGGAGCCCCGGGCCAGCGCCCCTTGGGGAGAACACCCGGTGGCACTCGTCTGAACCCGGCAGCACGTACCCAGAGCGACCAGCCGTGGCAAGGCGCGTGGCAGGATGGAAGCGCCGTTTTGACTGCGGGCTGGATAACGTGGCAAGAGCTGTTGTCCCCCTGCACCCTCAAGGCTCCATGCGCAGCCCTGCGCCCCACTGCTTCAGAGCCCCCCATTCCGGGTGTGGATGCTCCCGCAGTGGTGAGCCACGGAGGGCGGAAGGGACGAGCGGGCAGCGCACACCCGCCACTCCTGCAGCTGGCCGCCTTGCCCTGCCACAGGCCACCCCACCCGGAGGCCCAGAGTGGGGGGGGGAGGAAGGGACCCAGTTCTCCAAAGCTTTCACCCTGGGGTCAGGCCGCCTCTTCCTGGGGACGAGGAGTGACGTGCACCAGCCCAAACCTGGGTGCCGGGAGCAGGCCCGGCATCAACTCCCCGTGGAAGTGGGGGGGGTGTCACTTCGTGTGCAAATGCTCAGCCGACTTCATGCTCGTCCTGCCTGAATGAAGCACTCCGCATCGGCCCTTGCGAAGGGCAGGATCGGACCCTCGTCCGCAGGGAGCCACCAAGGTGACAAATCACCGGGTGACAGGGTCCCTTCCAGGCTCCGGGGCAAGAACACCGCCTGCCGCTCACTGACTCACCACTTGCACAAGCAGCGCCGTGCACAGGCCTCGTGCGACACGCTCCGAGGCCAGCCCGGCTGCCACAGAAGTGGAGTGGCTGGTACGTGGGGCATGCCAAGGCTCGAGCAAGGCCGTGTGAGAGAGGGACGTGGTCGGAGGCCAGGGAGGGGGCGTGGGCTCTGGAGCATGCACGTGTGCACACAGCAAGCCCACAGGCGGGTGTTCGGCGAAGATCGCACTGCCCGCATCGGCTGCTGCCTTGCCCTCCGGCCTGCTCTCCCTGGGAACAGGTGAGAGCCAGCTGCCGCCCTGCGCTGCTGACTCTGGAGGAGAGTCTGCAGCAAGGGAGTGGCTGCTGGCTCGCCGGGAGCGCACTGGCTGCCGGCCCTGCTCCCAGGGAGCCAGCGGGTAACTGTCACCGCTGACGTGTTGAGCGGCTTTTTTGTTTTTTTTTTAAATCCCAACTTTGCAGCCACTCTCCCGGTGGTTTGTGTGTGGAACCACCACCCTGTTCCCCCACCTGCCAGCAGCGTGCTCCCATCCGCCAAGCCCCCCCGCCTCACTTCCCCCCCACGGGCCCTCGTCTGTCCGCCAATCCCACCTTTCTTTCTTGGCGAGGAATCCTTTCCTGCTGTCGTACCAGTCCTCCTCCCTAGCCTGCGGCCCCGGCCTCCCCCCAGCTCCTCGGCCACGGCCTCCCCATCAGACTGCAGCTCCCGGAAACAGCCGAAGCGCAAAGCCTCGCCCCGCAAGTGGCCTGGACCTTACGTCATCGAGGGAGAGGGAGCCGTGGCCAGCGTAAGGGACGGCGAGGCAGTCCAACGGGTCTGTGCGCATGAATGACCCCATTTGACAGAAGGGAAAACAGAGGCTCTGGGCGATTCACTAACAGTGCTAGTTAAGGGCAGAGCTGGCACCAGGACCCATGTATCCAGGCTCCCAGGACCTCGCCACCCCCGCTCCCAACTAGCACGTGGTCTCCCACAAAGGGGTGTCTCTGGGTGGTCACTGGTCCCTTCTCAGCCTCCCCCTCAGGCAGGTAAGTGCAGCCGTGCACCGCCAGCAGCTCACCAGGCTCCAGAGGACAGTGCCCGGGAGCCGCACGATGCCACGGGTAGGATGCTAGCGCCACGCCATCACCGAGGACCAATTCTCCGCCTGGTGGGGCTAGGGCTGTGTCACTGCGGCATAGACTTCCCGGGGGGCCCAGGCTCTAGGACCCTGCAGGGCGGGAGGGTCTCCTACCCAAGTCCCTGGGGCTGCACCACAAAGAAACAGCCCCGTGAGCCCACGACGGGCGGCGTGGGCCAGCTGGGCGGGTTTCCTTGCTGCGTGGCTAGTCCTTCAGCCAGGGAAGTGCAAGTCCTGCCAGCGCCAGTCAGAGAGCAGGCGCCCGGGCCAAGGGGGGACCCTGTGCTCTGCTCGGCAGATGGAGGTCGCCGGCACAGGAAGAGGTGGAGGAACGGGTTACTGTGGGGCAGCCAGTTACGGTCCCACCCGCCCGCTGCCCGTGCCAGTCGGGGGCCACGTGGGACCCAAAGTTCCTCCCCAAGGAGCAGAACTCCTGGTGCCGAGACGAACGCCAGCTGCAGGGAGCCCTCGGACGACCTCCAGTGTACCAGCACATCCTGCTCTAAGGGGCTTCCTTGCTCCCTCGGAACCAGCCGCTCGCACCGGGACGCCACGGCCATCTCCTGCCTGGAGCCCTCCAGACAGTCCGGGCCTCCAGGTCAAGGCCCGTGCGGCTCCGGGAATGCCTTGGGCAGGACCAGGCTGGGTGGCCTCTTTTTAACAGGGCCCTGTAAGAGTCCTCGTGCACGCGCCAGGTGTGAACGTGCCCCATGGCCGTGAGAGCCCAACGTGCACACTCACGGGGGCACGGCAGCCACGGGCATGCACCGGGCTCCACGTGCCAACAGGCTGGCGAGGACTGCAGGGCATCCCAGCCAGAGCAGGGGATTAAACATTAACCACCCGGGACAGGCAGGCGCAGGATGCCCGGCTCACTCACCTGTGATGAAGACGGCTTTCCCGGCCACCGGGAGCCTTCTCGGCTGGGCTTGGCAGCCCAGGGCCAGGCAGGCGGCCGTGGCAAGGGGGGCACCAAGCGGCCAGGGCAGGCACGCCTGGCACAGGCACAGCAGCAGCCCCAGCAGCCCCAGGCGCAGGAGCAGGGCCCGGGTCGGCCGCAGCCCGGAGCGGGCGAGCTGCAGGAGGAAACTGCCTGCGAAGAGGAGCCAGAGGGCGCCGTAAACCCAGCGCTCCATGGCTGCGCGCCAGCGGTGCCCAGGCGTGCGGCACGGGCAGCCGCCCGCCCGGCCCCTACTTATAGCGGAGCCGGCCAGGACGGGGCGGAGCCGGCCCTGCCCTGCCAATGGGAGCCGGCGGCGCCCCGGGGTCAACGCTGGAGCCTGGCCCGGCCGCGGCTTTCGAAGAAGAGAAAAGCGAAGCGGCGCCGGGCGGCCCCTGCGTGCGCCCGGGTCCCCCGCTGCTCCCCGAGCCGGCCCCGCTCGCCGCGTGTGGCTGGGCTGCGGGGCAGGTGCGCGCAGTGGGGCCAGGCGTGTTCCGGGGAGGCGCGCAGCGGGGACAGGTATGGGCCGGGGGGGGGGGCGCGCAGTGGGGCCAGGTATGGGCCGGGGGAGGCGCGCAGTGGGGCCAGGTATGGGCCGGGGGAGGCGCGCAGTGGGGCCAGGTATGGGCCGGGGGGAGCGCGCAGTGGGGCCAGGTATGGGCCGGGGGAGGCGCGCAGTGGGGCCAGGTATGGGCCGGGGGAGGCGCGCAGTGGGGCCAGGTATGGGCCGGGGGAGGCGCGCAGTGGGGCCAGGTATGGGCCGGGGGAGGCGCGCAGCGGGGCCAGGTATGGGCCGGGGGAGGCGCGCAGTGGGGCCAGGTATGGGCCGGGGGAGGCGCGCAGTGGGGCCAGGTATGGGCCGGGGGGAGCGCGCAGCGGGGCCAGGTATGGGCCGGGGGGGGGGGGGGCGGGGGGCGCGCAGCGGGGACAGGTATGGGCCGGGGGGAGCGCGCAGCGGGGACAGGTATGGGCCGGGGGGGGCGCGCAGCGGGGACAGGTATGGGCCGGGGGGAGCGCGCAGCGGGGCCAGGTATGGGCCGGGGGGAGCGCGCAGCGGGGCCAGGTATGGGCCGGGGGAGGCGCGCAGCGGGGCCAGGTATGGGCCGGGGGAGGCGCGCAGCGGGGACAGGTATGGGCCGGGGGAGGCGCGCAGCGGGGACAGGTATGGGCCGGGGGGAGCGCGCAGCGGGGCCAGGTATGGGCCGGGGGGGGGGCGCGCAGCGGGGCCAGGTATGGGCCGGGGGGAGCGCGCAGTGGGGCCAGGTATGGGCCGGGGGGAGCGCGCAGCGGGGCCAGGTATGGGCCGGGGGGAGCGCGCAGCGGGGCCAGGTATGGGCCGGGGGGAGCGCGCAGCGGGGCCAGGTATGGGCCGGGGGGAGCGCGCAGCGGGGCCAGGTATGGGCCGGGGGGAGCGCGCAGCGGGGCCAGGTATGGGCCGGGGGGAGCGCGCAGCGGGGCCAGGTATGGGCCGGGGGAGGCGCGCAGCGGGGCCAGGTATGGGCCGGGGAGGGCGCGCAGCGGGGCCAGGTATGGGCCGGGGAGGGCGCGCAGCGGGGCCAGGTATGGGCCGGGGAGGGCGCGCAGCGGGGCCAGGTATGGGCCGGGGAGGGCGCGCAGCGGGGCCAGGTATGGGCCGGGGAGGGCGCGCAGCGGGGCCAGGTATGGGCCGGGGGAGGCGCGCAGCGGGGCCAGGTATGGGCCGGGGAAGGCGCGCAGCGGGGCCAGGTATGGGCCGGGGAAGGCGCGCAGCGGGGCCAGGTATGGGCCGGGGGCAGCGCGCAGTGGGGACAGGCGTGTTCCGGGGAGGCGCGCAGCGGGGCCAGGTCTGCTCGGGGTGGGCGCGCAGCGGGGCCAGGTATGGGCCGGGGGGAGGGGGGAGGGGGCGCGCAGCGGGGCCAGGTGTGTGCGGGGGGGGGGGGCAGCGGGGCTAGGCGTGTTCCGGGGAGGCGCGCAGCGGTACCAGGTGTGCTGGGGGGGGGGCACAGCAGGGGGGGAGAGGCGCACCGCAGAGCCGGGTGCGCAGTGGGGGTAGGCGTGTGCGGGGGAGAGGGGCGCAGCGAGCCACGTGTGCGGGGGGGGGCAACGGGGCCAGGCGTGGTCCGGGGAGGTGCGCAGTAGGGCCAGGCGTGCGCGGGGGCGGCGGGGACGGGTGTGGGGGTCAGCTGGGACAGGTGCCTGCTTTGTCCTATTTATTTCCATTTGGGTGGGGGGGACTGAGTGAAAAGTGCCCTATGGCCAGCTCTGAAGAAGCTCCCACTCCGGCCAGGGCAAGCCCCCCCCATCCTGCCCATCTCTGCCCCCCCCACCTAACACTGTGTCGTGGCTGTGGCCAAGGGGCGGGGCGGCTCTCCAGAGAGTATTGAGTCTCTTGGGTGTGGGTAACTCCCGCCTTCCCTTGACTGCCCGGGGAGGTTTCTAGCTGGCCTGGCTGCAGCTGACCTCTCTGGAATCGGGCCCGAACGCAACTGGACCTTGGCCCAGCTCCTGGGCAGCTGTTCCCTGCCCACCCGGTTTGGATTCAGAGCAGACCCCCTCTGCCCCGGCCCCGTGAGCAGGTACCAGGTGTGATCCCCGGTGGTTGCCACGCACAGCTGGGGCATTGGCAGACGAGGCTTCTGTGCGGTTGGAAGTGTTGCTGTTGATTGTACCTGTGGAACAGCTTCCTTGTTGGAAATAACACCCCCAGCCGGGTGCAACTGCGGCCAGGCAGAGAACTCCAGCCCTGAGAATCGCTCTGGCGTTCACAAGCGCGAGAGGCGGCCTTGTCTTTCTCCGCGCACTTTGCCTTGGTGCCCCCGCGTCACCTGTGCACCTGCCCAGGTGTTCCGCACAGGGCTTGCCCTCCCGTCCCGGTGTGCTGCAGCAAGGAAAGGGTTAACCGCAGGCCCGCCTCCTGCCCCCTCCACCTGGGCACCTGCCTCCTCCCCGGGGAGCCTGCCCAGATTTCTGGTTCTAGGGGAGGCTGAGTCTTGCGGCACGAAGCTGAAGCGTGGGACGACGGACCCGTTTTAGGGAGCCGCGCCCCGATGGCTAATCCAAGGGCCCTGCTTCTCCTCAGCCTTTCCTGCGAGATGCCCTGGCCCCATGCCGGTGGGACCCAGCCGTGGCCTGGCGGCGGGGCGCGGGGAAGGGCCCGAGTCCGTGGGACGAACAGCCCCACCTATGCCCTGCGAGACAGTGGGTCAAAGTCCCTTTGCGTCTCCGCATTTATTGCTCGTGGTAATTGCTTCTGCCGCGTTCACTTCACTTTTTTCATGTTTCCCTCAGCCGGGATTGGGTGACCCTCCGGGAGGCTCAAGCCAGCCATCTCCGTCAGCAACCTTGGCCCTTTTGGCGTGTGCGTCTGTGGGCCAGGGAGACGCTGGTGTGCTAGGACCAGTGCCAACCCCTGAATCACACAGGGGCCCAGGAACTCGGCCAGTGGACACTATCAATTCACTTAGATCCTTATCTGCCTCGTTTTAACCACCCAATCTACAGATACTCACTGATTCCCTCTAGTTCCCAGTCTCCCTCCCCCAGCCCTTCTCTCCTATTTATTTTGGGTCTGCACACCCTAAACTCAAAACTCCAGTCGTCTGACGAAGTGGGCTGTGCCCACCAAAGCTCATGATCCCATCGACATGTTTTGTTAGTCTAGAAAGTGCTACCAGCCCATTGGTTGTTTTTTTCCTGTACAAACTAACTCAGCTACCCTCTGCAGCTAATGGCTTCTCTGTCCGTGCCAGGGGACAACGAGGGGAGACACACTTCATCGCAACAGCAGAGAGGCCAGGCCGGGCCAGACCAAAGGTCCATCCTGCTCAGTGTCCTATCGGCCAAAAGCGGCCAAGACCAGGGGCCCCAGAGGGAGGGAACAGAGTATCATCAAGGGTTCCCACCCCTGTCACCCATTCCCAGCTTCTGACAGAGGCTAGGGTCACCATCCTTGCCCATCCTGGCTAACAGCCATTGATGGACCTAACCTCCATGAATTTATCTACTTCTTTTTTCAACCGTGTTAGAGTCCTCGCCTTCACAACATCCTCCAGCAAGGAGTTCCACAGGTTGACTTTGTGCTGCGTGAAGAAAAACGTCCTTTGGTTTGTTTGAAACCTGCTGCCTGTGCATTTCATTGGGTGACCCCCTCATTCGTGTGCCGTGGGAACAAGTAAAGAACTTTTCCGTCTTCACTTTCTCTGCACCTGTCATGATTTTACAGACCTCGTTCCACTCCTCCCTTGGTCTCCTCTTTGCCAAGCTGAGAAGTCCCCGTCTTTTCACCGCCAGCAGCGGATTGGGACTGTACCATCAAAGGGAGCAGGGAAGGTTTTCCTGGGCACGGTACCTGAAGCTGCTGTTCACTCTGCTGCTCCTTTTCTCCCAAGACAGTTCAGGACACGGCCGGGAGGAGGGGAAGTGGGCACGCTCTCCAAGCGCACGTCACTGATGTTCCCCTCAGAGGAATTCAGGCACTTGCTGCCGGCGGCTTTGGGCCTGGAAGAGACGCAAACCTTCCCCCGAATGCCCTTCGCCCTCAGGCCTGCCCATTCGAGTCAAAGACATTCCCTCAGGCCTCTGGGCGCGCTGGAGGGGATGAGACGGGTCACTGTGACAGGCCGGGTGGGCTGCGAGTGTTGGCCCCCTGCAACCTCAGACATCCTGAGCTGAGGCAGGGCCGGGGCCCGGGGAAGGGCAAGGGCTTGGGGCTGGAGTGGCGTGCGGCTCATGGCCAGGAGCCAGGTCAGGATCGGGCTGCGAAGGAGCAGGCGGGATGGGGAGGGGAAGAGGCACTGCAGGGAGAAGTAGCGGGATTGTTGGGCTGCAGAGGTGAGAGACAACCGGCCGCAGCAGCAAGCAGCCAGGGCTGGCTGGAAACAGGGCCCGGAGGAGGGGGGAGCCAGGCTGGCTCACTTACCCCCAGCGAGAAGCCAACCCAGCCATCTCCTCCTCAGTGCGTCATCGCTTCATGGTGCCCCCTGGCCCAAGTTGCTAGGCCAGGCTGGGCGTTCAAGGGCCTGTCCCGTTGCCCTGAGCGCCAGGACACCCCAAGGCCTTTGCTTCCAGTTCTCTGAGGGGGACCGTGCCGGGAGGAAGAATGTGGACCAGACAGGCCCGTGGAGCCTCCGCGAGTGGTGGAGTGAATGTTGTCAGGCTGTGACAGAGGACTCTGTAGGGCAGCCGGACTCCCAGGGTACAGGGGGGGGGGGATGCGGTGCCTCAGGGAGCAGCCTGCTTTGCCCCTCTCTGCTTCTGAGTCCTGGCGGCTGTTTGTTGCGGAGTCTCCGCAAAAAGCTACGTCACAAGCTTCCCCCAAGAGCAGGCACGTCCTTGCCTGAGCTCGCCGCGTGTCTGCGGAGAAACGCGGCACCAGGACAGTGCAGAGCGAAGCAGGGGTGTGAACTGTCGGTTAATCGAACAGCCGAGTAACCTCAATCGGCCGACTAGTCCATAATCCCCGGGGGCAGGGCTGGCCACCAGTGTGCTTCCAAAGAGCCCCTGCCACTCCACGCTGCTGCCTCTCCATCAGAGGCAGCAGGGCAGGGTACCAGGGGGCGTAAATCCCCCTCAGAAGCAGCTTCTGAGTAAGGGAGGCAACGTCCCCGCACCTCTTGGAATCCAGCCGTGCTCAGGAGAAGCCGAAACTTGCTGCCAGCTGGTGGGTATTTTAACACCACCTGAAGGGCCACCCGGTAAAGGCCTCTCAAATAGCAAGAGGAGCCAGTGAAACTCCATCTGCCCCATGGGAAAGTCCAAACCGCCCGTCTGCCTGTGGGAGAAGCCAGGCTGCCCAGTGAATGACAGCCCAGTGTTCCCCCCGCCGGGGGGGGGCATTTTCTGGCATTTCCTCTCTGCCACAGCCCCCCGGTGAAACCTGCCGCCTGGAGATGCTCTCAACAAAGGGGCTTAGACAGCTGCTGTAGGCGCCAAAGCATTTGGATCTTTCAAGCCCAGCTCAGCTGCCACCGAACCCCATTGGTTGGTAAGTTGCTGGGAAGCTGCTTTTCCGCCAGTTCCCCTTTTCCAAGCTGCCTAAATCCGGGCACAGCTCAGAACCTTGGCTCTCACCTGAGCCCTGGCAAGATTCTCAGAGTGGGTGTTTCTCTGCATACCTCGCCCCTGGGGCCTAAAGCAGCAGATAGGTGCTCGGAGGACACCTAGCCTCCTCTGAGCCAGATCCTCTCCCTCCATTTATATCCAGGAGGTAGGGTACTCCCTCAGGAAACCCAGGTTCCAATCCCCGCTCTGCTTGCTGGGCAGCAGGGGCATGAACCTAGGGGCTTTGTCCACACTGGCACATTTTGTCACCAAACATTGCCTTTCGGTGACAAAACAGCGAGAGCGCTTACACCGTGAGGTGACTTCTGTCGGGAAAACACTCAGTTTTGGTGACCAAAAAACCTTCCAGCCGTGCCAAAGACTTTTGTCTTTTCCCCTCCCTTTGTAGTCAACAAAGAGCCAGGGTGGACTCCGCTGTTTGTTTTGTTGAGAACTGGCTTCTGCCAGCTTCCCACCATCTCTGCTTGGCTGGTGGTTCTCAGTGTTCTGTGATCTCTGCTGCCCTGCAGGCAGGCGCCCCTCCCCTTTCAAAGCTCCGCGAAGTGTCTGGCCGCTGAGTGAGCTGCTCCCTTTGGGGAACAAGGAGCAAATAACTGGGATGCTCCTGTTCTGCCCAGCTACGAGTCCAGCAGCAGGCAGGCTGCTGCTGCCAGGGGAGGGCTGGAGAGATGGCTGTGCTGCTTGGACATGCCTCAGCATGGTGAGCCCCCAGAGCCTCGGGGGAATCCCAAGCAGCGCAGGGATCAGCTCTGCCTTCCCACCGCACTGTGGGATGCTTCCCCACAAGGTTTTGCTCTAGCTGCCGCCAGGGGAGCTAGCAAGGTGGCCAGGAAATGTCAACAACAGGAGGCAGAAAAGCCAGTTTGACCGGTTTTCACTTTTGGCAACTTTTGTGTGCCAGCAGGTTGCACAGAGTGTCAGCTCGGGGGAGGGGGCAGACGCGGTTTCCTGCTGCGTGTTTGCACAATGCCTCGCACAAGAGGGCTTTTGGGCAAGGGGCTCCAGACCTGACCATAACACAGATGAATAATAATCTGGCTCCCACACAGCACAGGGCTGGGGGATTTCGTACGCCGCCCTGTGTCAATGCCTGTTGTGGCGCTTGGCCATCACCTTCCGTGACAGGCGCTCCGGCGTGAGCGGAACATTAACGGTGTTTTCTCTGTGCGTTTTCATTCCCTTGGGTGCGAACGGTCCCTCCGCACACAACAGTTGAGTTGCCCATCAAATCTGTAACGTCTATTCGCGCGAAAGGAGGAGGCAAACCGAACCGGCCCTTTTCTAAGCAACATGGTTTGATGGATCTCATGCTGGCCTAACGCAAACACCCACCCAGGGCTGGCTCGAGCCATTCCTGCACCCCGGGCAGCGGGTACGCGATGCATGCTCTGGGCACACGGCGCATGTGCGGCCCCACCCCCTGGCACGCTGCGCACCTTACAGACATAGGTTGGCGCCCAGAGCAGCTCCCCAGCTAGCCTCCCACTTAATCCGGCCCTGCACCCGCCTCCCCCTGGCCATTTTCCATGAGGGCTGAGCACGTGTCCCCCCCACAGCTGACAGCCCCAGCTCCTCAAGGCCTAGAGGGGCGTCATGCTGACCTCCAAGTGCAGAGATTGCTGGAGAATTGTCCCGTCAACATCTTATCCATGGTCTTCCTCGGACAAAGGGACATTCCAATCTGAAACACAGTGTCAGCTAGATAAAGCCTGAGGATCAGAGAAACCGTTCTCTGGACAAGGCCTAACAATTGTTTCTGTAAAAGAAGTGGGCCCTATGCTTCCTCTCTCAGCCAAGGGCCGGCAGCCCCCCTCCAGGACTGGCCCCGGCACATCCCAGCTCCAGGAATGGGGCTATCCTTCATGGCTAGGTCTCTGTATCTCAGCCCGCCCCCAGCCCTCTGATCCCATACGCCGGATCAGCCCAGGTCTGAGCCGTCAGCAAAGCAAAGCACTTTGAAAATGTCCGAGTGCCAGGCAGGCAGGAGTCTGGCAGCAGGAGCAAACTCTCCAGATCCCCGGATCGCTAGCCAGTCTGAGGGGCTGCCGGGTGAGTCTGTAGAGGCAAAATCAACAAGCAGTCCGGGGGCATCTTAGAGATGAAGGGTACGCCTGAACTGCAAGGCTATTTTGGGGTACCTCCAGTATCCCAAAATAGCTACCCTGCGCCCATGGAACGCTTCCACTACTTCGAAATAATTTTTGGAATAATGGACATGCTATTTCAGCATCCCTGTAAACCTCGCTCCACGAGAAATAAGGGATGTCTAGAAGCAGTACTTTATTTTGAAATGTGGTGCCGTATAGACGCGCCAAATTTCGAAACAGCCTATTTCGAAATAAAATCAAACTAAAATATGCAATTTGCGTAGCACAAATGGCCTATCATATTTTGATTTTAGAGCGCAGTCTAGACAGACCCTAACCGATTTATTTGGGCGAAAGCTTTCACGGGTAACGACCACTTTGTCAGATGTACTGCGGCAAAGCAGGTTTTACCCACACATCCTGATGCCCAAACGAATCTGTTCATATATACGGTGCCCCCGAGCTCCTTGTTCATTTGGTTGAGCCCAATTCGGTCAGGGAGGATGTGGCAGCTGATGGGGAGGCATGAATGCCAAGAAAGGGGGAATTGCCTTTGTAATGAGAGAGCCATTCTAAATCTTTCTTCAGTCCTAATTTGATTGTGTGAAATCCGCGAGTGATGTGCAGCGCTGCTGTTGCTCTTGGCAGTCGGGGTTGGAAGTTTTTTTGTGGCAGGCCGGCTACGTTGTAATCTGTTACAGAGTGCCCAGGGAGGTTCAAGTGTTCTCCTTCTGCTTTTTGTAGGTTACCATCTTTGAGATTTGATTTGTGCTCACTTAGCCTTTGGCGCAGAGATGGTCGGGTGTGGCCAATCGCCATGGCCAACTGTACATTTGTGACGTAGTGGGGGTACCTTGCTGGCTGCTATGCTGGGCAGTGGGCTGTGGGTGACCCCCACTGGCTGCTGGCTGCAGCACGGCCCAGCAGGGCCAGGGGTGAGTCATTATGCAAAAAGGGTCTCTCAACCTGTCCAACCAGCTACCCCCCAGGGAGAGAAACAAAGGAAGGTGGAATGCCGCCCCTGGCTGGGAGCAGGGCTGGAAGTGAGTTAGTTCGTTTCTGGCTGGTATCATGGAGGAAACAGCCTAGGGAAAGGGGCTGGGATTTAGGGGCCCAGACTCCCCCATCTCAAGGGGGGCTGAGGCATCCTCGGCCTGCCCTGTAACCAGATGACATCGGTGCTGTGCTGTATCCTGGAGAAGCAATAAACTCCCTCTGTTCTACTGGCTGGTGGAGTCTGTCCATGTCATTACGGGGGGTGCAGGAGACGGGAAAACCCCAACGCGCCGTCACATACATAACTGCCTCTGAGAGATCAGCTGACTGGGGCTTAGCAGCTGTTTCTACGGCGGCAAAGAAATTAGCGCAGCTAAGTCGATACCAAGGGAGGGTTTGTAAGGCTGAAGAGATCCACAAAACTGAACACAAAAGACTATTTCAACCATTGTTCCAAATTAGTCTCTTCCAGGCCCCATAGCTCCGCCCGTGTGTGAAATGGAGACACTTTCACTTTTCACAGTGATGGGTGTCCGTTAGCATTTGGGACCGTGTCCTCAGTGAGCCCAGAACCAAATGTCGGTTTTGCTCCCTTCTGGTTTATTAGCCAACGTTACCTGGGAATATCCATCTTCCTCTCCTCCTCACCAGTGCTCTGTGTTCCCTGTAAGCTGAGCGCTTGGGTGGCCACCCAGGAGAGATTCAGATGCCAACCAGCTGAGGAGCAGCACGCCCACAGCCAGCAGCGTGTGTTTCTCCTGGTGGTGCACATCCACACATGCCTTGGTGCGCAGAACAAAAATTATTCTGTGCATGGGCGGAAAAAAATGAGGGAACGCCGCCAGAGCTCCATGCTAGCACTTCCAAGTTATTAGTGGTTCTTTTTTCAGAGCTAATGAGTCCGATTCGGAAGCAGCCCTAGTTAGGTGGCCTTGGCATGCAGCCCTGTGCACGGGTAGTGTCGGCAAATGGCTCTCGTGCATCGCTATCTAGCAATGGCCTGGCTGCATCCCACAGGGGACCGGCTCTCGGATGAGACACGCTCACACCGCAGCCAGGTGCGTTGGTGTCTCTATCCGGGGGCTGGCAATTCAGGCACTGCCCAGGCCCTCGGCAAACAAAGACCCACCTGGGCTAGCTGGCATGGTGCAGATAGATCCTGGAGCAGATGCCCAGCCAGGGAAATGGATACGTTCCTTATTCATTCACCTTCCGTAATGGGAGATGGGCAGCACATCGGTATCTCACCATAACTCGTCCCGCCAGTCCCCGCCCTCACCCGTGGGCAGGTCTCACACCCGGTTCCACCCTGTTATACAACTTCCCCGAAACCGCGCCACTGTCTGTGCCTCCTACATCCTGCCACTGGGGCGGAGGCTGGCACGGCCTCAGCCGGCTCCAAGTGACACCTCTCTTGGTACTCTGCTGCCCAGGGAAAGGGGGCGTGGCTTTGCAGCCACCTCCCTGGCGCTGCGGTACTCGGACCTCAGTGGTCCAGGAGCCAAATCAGCGATCGAAGTTATCCAGACGAGCCAGAGCCGTGTGGCGGCTGGGTTTCATTTGCTACAGATTCGTTTGTAAAGTGTCTGAGCGAGTGTGTCTGTGTGTGTGCGGGTGTCTCTGTGTGGGTGTATATGTCTGTGTGTGCACGAGTGTCTGTGTACGCGTGTCCATGTGTGAGTGTGTCTGTGTCTGCGCGCGCGTGTGAGTGTGTCTGTGTGCACGTGAGTACGTCTGTGTCCGTGTGAGTGTGTCTGTGTGTGTGCATGTCTGTGTGGGTGCGTGTGTCTCTGTGTGGGTGTATATGTCTGTGTGTGCATGAGTGTCTGTGCACGCGTGTCCATGTGTGAGTGTGTCTGTGTGCATGCGAGTATGTCTGTGTCTGTGTGTGCGTGTGTGTGAGTGTGCGCAAGTGTGTCTGTGTGTGCAAGTGTGTGTGTGTGTGTGTGTCTGTGTGTGTGGGGGTGCCTGTCTCACAGCAAAATGACTGACCAGGCATTATTTTATCAACTGCAATAGGTTAATAACACAGGAAAAGCATCCTGATTGGTGAGTCACTCGGATGGATTAACAGCTACACTGCAGGGTGGTTTAATATCAGGAAATGCATGTGGCTGGCAAACCTTGGAGCTAGTTGGAGCCTGTAAGCACCTGTCTGTTCTTCGGTTCCGGGGCCGAAGGTGGCGGCTGCAGCGTGTTCTGAACCTCGTTCGTAATGAGGTGTGACTGCACTGGAGGAGAGGGTCACAATTCAAAATGATCCGCACAGACTGGAGAAATGGGCTGAGGTCAACAGGGTGAAGTTGAATAAGGACAACTGCAAAGTGCACCACTTAGGAAGGAACAATCCGCATCTTGCACACAGAATAGGCAGCGACTGTCTAGGAAGGAGTTCTGCAGAAAGGGATCTAGGGATCAGAGTAGACCACAAGCTAAATATGAGTCAGCAGTGTGATGCTGTTGCCAAAAACATGATTCCGGGCTGCATGGACAGGCGTGTTGTGAGCCAGACACGAGAAGTCGTTCTTCCGCTCTACTCTGCACTGGTTAGGCCTCAGTTGGAGGATTGTGTCCAGTTCTGGGCACCGCATTTCAAGAAAGATGTGGAGAAATGGGAGAGGGTCCAGAGAAGAGCAACAAGAATGAAGAAAAGCCTAGAAAACATGAGCGATGAGGGAAGACTGAAAGAATTGGGCTTGTGTAGTTTGGAAAGGAGAAGACTGAGGGGGACATGAGAGCAGTTTTCAAGTATCTAAAAGGGGACCACAAGGAGAAGGGAGAAAAATTGTTCCCCGTGGCCTCTGAGGACAGGACAAGAAGCAAGGGGCTTAAACTGCAGCAAGGGAGGTTCAGGTTGGACGTTAGGAAAAACTTCCTGCCTGTCAGGGGGGTCAAACGCTGGAAGAAGTTGCCTGGGGAGGTTGTGGAGTCTCCATCCCTGGAGATACTGAGGAGCAGGTTGGACAGATGCCTGCCAGGGATGGTCAGACGGTGCTTGGTCCTGTCGTGGGGGCAGGGGACTGGACTCAACAACCTCACGAGGTCCCTTCCAGTTCTAGGATTCTCCCCCTGGGCATGAGCCCCCCGCCCCGTCCCTGGCGCTGGAATTCTCTGCATTGCGCCAGAGCAGGGCTCCGGCTGCCCCCCGCCCCCGGGGGATCCCAGCTGGCTTGGCGAGAGGCCGGATACAACCCCCAGCATCCTTTGCGCCTGCTCCACATTCCTGCTCTTGGCACACATGCCCCGAGCGCGGTGCGGGCTGGCACGTTCCACTCGGCGGCTATTCCTCGAATTAGGGTTCGGCCGCACCAGCCAGTTCCTCTGCGAATTGCATCAGCCTGCCTGGCCCCTCCCGAGCAAGGTGGAATCTGTTACAACACGCTGGGCCTTGCTGCCGTGGCCCGCCCGGTACATCCTGACCCCAGCCTCTGCGCTTCCCCGCCTTGCTGCCCGGCCTCGGCGTGTGGCTCTCCCAAGCCCGTGGCTCGTTTCCAGAGGCCCTGGCCTGCGGGGGAGAGGCTTGGTCTCCCCACCCGGCCCCCACGGGCGCTAACCTCCTCTGAGGTGAAACTCCCTTCCTGCACTTGCAGACGCTCCCCAGGCCGGCTGGCCAGCTCCAGAGCCCGGGCCCAGCTGTCCTTTTGACAGAACGGCCGTTAACCTGGGCTCAGGGCCCAGCCCACGGCATCGACCCTTCCCTGAGTGCCCCGCTGCTCGGGAGGGTCCCTGCAGCTGAGACAGGGGGGCTGAGGCCTGGCCTCTCACCTCAGGCGTGTTCCCTTTCCCTCGAAGAATCCCGTACACAGCAGGGCTCGGCCAGGTTGGGAAACTTGTTCTCCGTCTGACTGGAGTGGAGCCAGCTGCCTCGTGCGTCCCGGCCGCCTTCCTCCAGCCTGGCCCCTCTCCTTGGTCTGTGGCCTGGGCACCCCATGTCACCCCGGCCCGGGGTCAGGCAGTCATCTTGGAGGGAGAGGCCACTCCAAGGTTTTGGGAAGCATTCAAGGGCTGCACTTTTCTGGGGGGGTGTCTGGGATGGAGGTTCGGTGCAGAACAAGGGAGCTGGGGGGCAGGAGAGGGGGTGGAGTCTGGGAGGGAGTTTGGGTGAGGAGGGGGTTGTGACTCGGGGCAGAGGTTTGGGGTGCAGGGTCCGAGGATTCTGGCCTGGAGAAGGGGCACAGGAGGGGGTGCAGGGTCTAAGAGGGAGTTGTGACCTGGGACGGGGATAGGGAGGTGCAGATCTGGGTGGTGGACTCGGGCTGGCAGTTGGGGTACGGGAGGGGCTGGGGCGCCAGGTGGGAGGCGCTTAACTAGGCGGCTCCCGGCCAGCGGCCCCGCAGGCTGGCGCCCTGACTGCCACAGCCCCAGGCAACCCAAAGCAGCCAGCCAGGTTCTGCGAGCCGCATCCAAAGGCTTGGCAGGCCGGATCCAGCTCCCGGGCCGTATTTTGCCCGCCCCAGGTTAATTTCTCTCGTGGTTTCAAGTTTACACCCTCTTGCCAGCCTGGGGATGTCGCCCTTCGGCTTCCAGCCACTGCCGTGGTCGGGCTGTCCGACCGGAGAGCCCGCTAACAACGCTGGGGCCCCCACGTGGCTACATACAGACCGTGGCCCGCTCAGCCTGTCACCCCCTCGGCGGTTAGCTGCACAGATCGGCCTGTGCGACGGACCCCACGTCCCCCAGTTCCTGCTGCCTGCGTTCAGACCCCCTCCCGTTCACCGACACGCTGGGCGTGTGGCCCTCAGCCCCGCACACGGGATCGCAGCCGGGCCAAGGACAGACAGTGACCCGCTGCTGCTTCTGCGCACGCTTCCCTGGCTCTGACATTAGCTCTTCGATTACCCGTACGGTCCCTGGACAGGCTCCCGCATGGTCACCGGGCTGGCCCGTCACCGAGGGTCAGCGTCATTCCTCGCGCTCCTGCTCGAAGGTGGGGAGGTCGGAGCACTTCCAAGCTGCCCTCTCCTGCAGCATGCCCCTACCCCCACTTTCATGTCCCCCACTTGTTGAGCGAGCCCCAGGGATTGCTGGGCGCTGCAGGGATCTGTAGCTTAGGTCCCAGGGGCGATGGGGCAGAAAGAACAGAGAAGCCATAAAGCACACGCCGGGGAGAAAGACGGAAGCAACCAGCGTGACCAGGAAAGTTATTTATTGTCAGGTAAACAAAAGAGAATGGGAAATCGAGCTTCGGTTTGATTACAGACATCAGCTCAGGTTAATAGGGAGCAGGGTTAAAAGAACCCAAAAGACATTTTTCTTCATGCAGCACGGAGTCAACCCATGGAACTCCTCGCCGGAGGATGTGGTGAAGAGAAGAACTTTAGCATGGTTGAAAAAAGAGCTGGATAGATTCATGGAGGGAGGGTCCATCAATGGCTGTTAGCCAGGCTGGGCAGGGATGTGTCCCTAGCCTCTGTGTGTCACGTGATGGTCCCATTCTGTTTGCTCCCCCTGGGGCACCTGGCATTGGCCACTGCGGGCAAACGGCCCTGCCCAGGCAGGCTGACCCCCTGCATGGCTGAACTCGCCTCCGGCAGCTCTCAGCACCTGCCTGGGGCGGCCACAATCGTCCCTTTGCGCCGTGAGGGTGAGCGCTCTCCAGCTGGCTCACGGGCCACGTCGGGAGCGGTCGTGGTTACAGCATCAGTGGCCTCTGGGCTTTGTTAATGTCTTCCACTGGCCACTGGCCAGTCACTGGAACGGTCCAGCTGCCGCTCTGGCAGATCCGGGCCATCCGCCCATCTCTGCTCTCTCTGTGGCACCGGCCCGGCAGGCACCAGGCGCTTGGCAAAGCCGGACACTGTGGGGCCTTCTTCTCGGCCCCGCTCCAAGGTCCTGCCGCCTGTGGGCCCTGGCTCCGGCCAATGGCCATGGGCCCCCAACTTGGCTATGCACTCGCCTGTCGGCTTCCGGCCTCCTCCTGGGGATGGGACGGGGAAGTGGCAGCCATAGTGCAGCTGACTTTCGACCTGCTGCCTAGATTCCAGAGCCAGAAGGGACCCCTGTGAGCCTAGCACTGGAGGGGCCCTCGAGAGGCAGCGAGTCCGGTCCCCTGCCCTCGCGGCAGGACCGAGCATCATCTAGACCAGTGGTCCACGAGATCCCTTTTTGAATGTAAGTGCAATCCGAGATCTTCCCCTGGCCCCGCCTCCTCTGTGCTCCTGTGAGGCCCCGCCCCTGCTCACTCCATCCTCCCTCTCTCCCCCACCCTCACTCACGTTCACCAGGCTGGGGCAGCAGGTTGGGGTTCAGGCCCTTGTCTTGGATTAAGGGATCTGGGTGGGAGAGGGGCTCTGAGCTGAGCCTGGGGCAGGCAGTGGAGGTGCCGGAGGGGGATTCTAGGCCCAGGTTCTGGGAGGAGGTTTGGATGCAGGGGTGCCCCGGACCAGGGAAGGGGCTTGGGGTGCAGGAGGGGGGTCATGACTGGGGTAGGTTTCAGGACGTGGGCTCCAGCTGGGCACCACTTACCTCAGGTGGCTCCTGGGCGGTGGCGCAGTGGGACTAAAGCGGGCTCACCCCTGCCCTGGCCCTGCACCGCTCCCAAAAACAGCCAGTGAACTTCCTCCCACGTCCTGCTGGGCCCCCTCTCTGCTCTGTGGAGAAAGGATACAGGGTGGGAGAGGAGGCACCTTGACATCGGCACCCCCCCTCTCCCTCCCCTGCCCTGCACAACAAGCAGGAGCGGGAGGAGGCAGCTCCCAGGCAAAGGGCAGGAGATGTGCAGCAGTGGAGGGAGGGGCAGGTGACGTGCTGAACCTGACCAAACCAGGCAGGATCACCTGTCAGAGGCTCCAAGATCTTCCAGGCCATCCCGATCGACTGGTTGGTGACCACTGGTCTGACCATCCCTGGCAGGTGTCTGTCCAACTCGCTCTTCAATATCTCCAGGGATGGAGACCCCACAACCTCCCCAGGCAACTTCTTCCAGTGTGTATCCACCCGGACAGGCAGGAAGTTTTTCCTAATGTCCAGCCTAACCCTCCCTTGCTGCAGTTTAAGCCCCTTGCTGCTTGGCCTGTCCTCAGAGGCCAAAGAGAACAATTTTCCCCCTCCTCCCTCTGACACCCTTTTAGGTATTTGAAAACCAACATCATGTCCCCCCTCCGTCTTCTCCTTTCCAAACTAAACACGCCCAACTCTTTCAGCCTTCGCTCATCAGTTGTTCTCTAGACCTTGGATCATTTTTGTTGCTCTTCTCTGGACCCTCTCCCATTTCTCCACCTCTTTCTTGAAATGCGGTGCCCAGAACTGGACACAAGACTTCAGATGAGGCCTAATCAGTGTGGTGTAGAGCGGAAGAATGACTTCTCGGGTCTTGCTCACCACACCTCTGTTAACATTTGCTCTTTTTGGCAACAGTGTCACACTGCTGACTCATAGTTAGCTTGGGGTCCACTCTGACCCCTAGATCCCTTTCTGCAGGACTTCTTCTTAGACAGTCGCTTCCCACTCTGAGAGAGAGACACGGATTGTTCCTTCCTAAGTGGTGCACTTTGCATTTGTCCTTATTCAGCTTCACCCTATTGACCTCAGCCCATTTCTCCAGCTCATTTGGAATTTTGACCCTATCCTCCAATGCACACGCAAGCCCTCCGAGCTGGGTGATATCTGCAAACTTAATAAGCGTCCTCTCTCTGCCATCGTCTAAATCGTTGATGAAGATATTGAAGAGGACCGGTCCCAAAACAGACCCCTGCAGAGCTCCCCTTGTTCTGCCCTTCCAGCACAACCGTTAATAATGACTCTCCAAGCCAGTTCTGCACCCACCTTACAGCAGCACCGTCTAGGTTGTAAGTGCCTAGGTCTGACCCCTGCATGAGGCAGACCCTAGCTCTGTAATTCTTCTGGCAGCTCTTTTAGAGAGACTCCCAAAAGATGGATTGAATGGGTGTGACGTAGTGGGGGGGAACTTGCTGGTTTCTATGGGTCTGTGGTAACCCCCACTGGCTGCCGCCGGTACCACAGCCCAGAAGGACAGGGATGGGTCATTATGCAAAGGGATCTCTCAACCGGTCCGACCAGCTACCCCCATGGAGAGGAACATAGGAAGGTGGATGCTGCCCTGTCTGGGGGGCAGGGCTGGAGGAGAGTGAGTTAGTTTCTGTCTGGGAGCATGGAGGAAGCAGCCTCAGCAACAGGCTGGGGGGTTTAGAAGCCGAGACCCCTGCCCCATATCAAGGGGGGCTGAGGCATCCTAGGCCTGCCCTGTAACCTGGTGACATCTGTGCTGTGCTGTATACTGCAGAAGCAATAAACCATCTCTATGCTACTGGCTGGCGGAGTCTGTTCGTGCCATTTCGGGGGTGCAGGAGGCGGGGGACCCCAATGCGCCGTCACAGTGGGGACAGCGTTTTGGAGGAGGAGTGGGGCCTCAAGGAAGGGGCGGAGCAGAGGGCGGAGCCACGGCCTTTTGTAAAGTGAAGAACAAGTCGGCCACTTGCACGTTCAGGAGCAACATGAGGGAGGCAAGGCGGAATTCCCGCCCTGGAATTTGGTCCGCAGCGTGAGGGGCACACCCTGGCTCTGGCAGGCAGTAAACAGGTCTGCGGGTTACGTCACCTCTTGCAGAACAGCACACCCCATGCGGCTCCAGGGACAATGGTGCTGACGTCACGGCCAGGCCCCGCCTGGCAGTTACATAATGGGAAGCGCTCAGCAGCACTCGGTCCCCACGGCGCCCCTCACCAGCTCCCGTTCGGATCACCAGGCCAGCCGGCTCGGCCTGAGGGTCGCCCTGGGCCCGTTCCATCGCCGGCGTCACCCACAGAGGAAAGGCCGCGGGGCAAGAGAGGCTCTGGGAGACACCAGAGCCAGCCTGGGGCAACTCGGCTGCAGGGAACTGTCTCGCTGGTGCCCAAGGAGGGGGGGATACGGGCCCCTCCCCCAGGGGACGTCCACACAGCAGCATCACTGACGAAACTCCGAAATAACTAAGTGTGCGTCCACACGGCAAGCTGCTCTCTCCACATACCGGCCAGCTGGAGGACTGCTAACTCCGGCTCCCAGCACAGGGAGGACGTGGCTTAATTCGGCTGTAGCGCGCTGTGTGGATGGGCCCCCAGAGCTGGGCCGGGTCTGTGGCACCCTCAGGAGGAATGCCACCGTTTGCCCGTCCCCTCCCAGAGCGGAGTGGCGCTCAGCCGCCCGTTGTTCCAGCGGGGGCTCACAGTGACACCTGCAAGCCGCATGTCGCCTCTGGGCTTTGGTGACCACAGCGAAGGAAACAGCCACAGGAGCCCTGCCCATCTCGGCTGTGGCGTGTCCTCCCCTCCCCGTGTGGCAGGAACCCGCCCTCCTTCCGTGGCCACGATGGGACACGATGGTCCGGAGCCCTCCAGCCACCGCCTCTCTCTGCAGCCTGGGCCCAGCCGGGGCCTCTCTGCAGAGTCGTTTCCTGTTGCACTGAGGGGTGCAGGTAATGTGGGGTTCTCCCGTGTCCCCACTTGACTGGGCACAGCTGACCAAGAACTTTCCACCCCGTCATCACCCCTGCCGCCCCCTGGCCACCTCCCCCTCCCTCGCCTCCCTTCAGTGGCCAGGCGGGACACTAGCGCAGGGAAGAGGGGCCTTCCCCAGAGGTTGGGGGTAAGAGGGCTGTATCCAGGCCAGCCAATGGGTCCTCTCCCTAGGACATGTGGAACTGCTGTCTGCTAGTGGTCAGACCAGGCAAACACAAGGGGAACCCTGAGCAGTTTGAAAACGAGGGGCAGGCCGGGGGCACCGTAGAGGCTAACAAATACAGGCTCAAGTCTCTGTTTTAATCATTGAAATGTTTAGCTTTGTATTGAGTCCTTTTACATGGAAACTTAGTATTACGTCTTGGTAGAATACAAAGGGAAGGTGCCAGGGTTGGTATTAGTGTGGTATGTCCTGTGGTTGTTGGTAAGAATCATCCTGAGGTTAGGTGGTTGTCTATAGGAGATTTAAAAGTAGCCATTGTGCTATAAAGGAATTTCACCAGCCAACTACAGAGAGCGAGTTCACAACTGGAATTCATCCACAGATCTGAGACCGTTCTCCTGGGCTTCACTAAAGACACTAACTGGTTAACGCACTACAAAGCCAATTTCCCCTGCCTTTGATATTTGCGTTTTCGCATCAAAAGCTATGAATGGGACATATCCAGCCTGACTTTTAGCACCACTGAGCACGTCCACTCAGGGTGAATTGCTCAAACTCAGGTGCCTTACAACCCCTGACTGGAGACTGTTCCCAAATAGGCTACACACCAGTCACACCAAGCGCTTCAGCTGCCAATCTGGCCACCAGGAAGCCTCACAAGCAAAATCCCTCAGGCACCCCAGCTCTCCCTGTGCCACAATCAGCCCCGGGCCTAACACAGGTGAGGGGTTATAGAACCCCATCTCACCTCCCCCGAACGGGTCTTTCCAGTCCCAAAGAACCAGCCACAGATCCCCAGTCAATTTACACTTTGTATCTTATCCACAAGGGCACTCTGGGCCAATCCTTTAGAATCTACAAGGTTTATTAATGAAAGAAAGAAAAGCCATGAGAGGGAGGTTGTTAAGGAGAATACATGACATGCATCGACTCACCCAGTTCTCGATGCAGGCTCTTAGCAGAGATGTTACAAACTGCTAGCTTAAAAGCAGGGCTTTGGAGCAGAGCCCGGAGCTGGAGCGCAGAGCAGTGGAGCTGCGAGTTTTTACCCAGAGCTTGAGCGGAGCCAGGGCACACAAAATCTTGACTGCTCCACTGCTCCAGGTTTTTTTTTTTCATTTTCAATCCAAAATGAATGATATTTTAGCAAGAAAGTCCTAAAGGTGCCAAAAAGTTTCCAATTGTATAACAATTAATATTAACATCTCCTTGACCACTTTACGTAACATGTCACAGTTATTCTCACTTTGGCCGAAATCAAGATTTGATGTACAGATACAAAATTACAAAGTTTTTTTGGAGATATGTTTTATTAAAGAATCAGATAATTATCAGACATCCGGCAACAGTGCAGACTGCTCCCACCCTTGTGCCAAGGTTAGGGAGTACGTACTTGCGTAGATTAGTTAGATAAGTATGTGTTTATTTTCAACCTTGTAACGTGTAGCCTCATTACTTCCCAACAATTAATGTTGTAGAACAGCGATAGCACGTACTAACACTACGGCACATACCAAATTTCACTGATATATCTATATTAAAGAGTTTTTGAGATATTAATTAAAAACTTGGAAAATATTTCAAATATTTTTACCGCAAAATTACATAAGAAAAACTAACTTGCAATTTATAAATAAAAATGTATATTAATTATGTATATTAAAAATACTTCTTACTTCATTAAAACTGCAAGAACCATGTTAAAATATTAAAATATACTTTAATAATAATTTTGTGTAAAAAGAAAATGTGATCATTTTTGTCTGGAAAATCCAAAATAAATTCAAAGTACCTTAAGTGGTTAAGATATCACAAGCAGGTACATTATAAAAAAATGTAATGCTTTTGTTCATTGCTTTTCAAAGATCATAACAAGAAACATTCGGATGCGGTAGCAGCACAAGAAGATTTGGCCATGGCTTCAACAAAAAAATCAAATCTGCCCACCATGATTGAGAGCCGATTTACAGAAAAGGGTTTCAACGACATCTTTACTTTAGAATTTGAAAAGCCCAAATTTGGGCTTTTGGGAAAAGCAAAGAAGAAAGTAGCAACGTGCAAGGTAAAAAAGGAAGTGAATGGTGAGCTCAAACCACGTAGCTTCAAGACAAGTGAAGCAAGTGCCGTGAAAAGTTTCAACCTTTGGCGGCATGTAAAATGTAACTATCCTGAAAACTAAGCAGCTCTGGTTACAAAAAAGGACCAGGAAGATGAGGCAAAACAGAAAGTTGACGCGGCTAAACGACGTTCACCTGTCTTTTTGAAAACTCCTGAAGAAAAGATTTTTTGCGGAGCTTCATCTGAAAAGAAACCCAAAATTGAGCAAACAAAATTTGACTCATATTTGAAGTCCTCAAAGGTTACAGTCACCATGGATGCCAATACTTTCCATGAAGGGCTGATGGAAATGGTTTGCTTGAGTTCAACACCACTCACTATCTTCAGGCTAAAGAACAAAGAATTCCAAAAAATTGCAGGTGAAATGGGTCGGCAGCTTGGCGTTTTGATGGGGCACGATATGGTTCGTCATTTAGTTGTCAGCACAGCTGAGTCTGGTCGCGAAGAACTCAAGAAAGCTTTGGAGCAAAAATTGTGCAATCTGAAAATGGATGTGGCTACCCGTGGAAACAGAAGTTTCCTTGCAATCAATGCTCAGTACTACATAAGAACATAAGAACAGCCGTACTGGGTCAGACCAAAAGTCCGTCTAGCCCAGTAGCCTGTCTGCCGACAGTGGCCAGCACCAGGTGCCCCAGAGGGGGTGGACTGAAGACAATGATCAAGAGATTTGTCTTCTACCATCCATCTCCAGCCTCTGACAAACAGAGGCCAGGGACACCACTTCTATCCCCTGGCTAGTAGCCTTTTATGGACCTAACCTCCATGAAATTATCTAGCTTCTCTTTAAACTCTGTTATAGCCCCAGCCTTCACAGCCTCCTCTGGCAAGGAGTTCCACAGGTTGACTATGCACTGTGTGAAGAAGAACTTTCTTTTATTAGTTTTAAACCTGCTACCCATTAATTTAATTTGGTGTCCTCTAGTTCTTCTATTATGGGAACTAATAAATAACTTTTCTTTATCAGCCCTCTCCACACCACTCATGATTTTATAGACCTCTATCGTTTCCCCCTTCAGTCTCCTCTTTTCTAAACTGAAAAGTCCCAGTCGCTTTAACCTCTCTTCATATGGGACCCGTTCAAAACCCATAATCATTTTAGTTGCCCTTTTCTGAACCTTTTCCAAGGCCAAAATATCTTTTTTTGAGGTGATATTCTACGAAGAAGGAAAAGATAAAGCTGTGGTAAAAACCTTGGACATAACTGAAACTGAAGGGTGTCACAGTTCTTCCTGTGTGAAAAGTCAAGTAAAAGCTATTTTAGAAAAATTTGGGAACAGTGAAATGCAAGTGCTGAGCATCTGCATTGACAATGCAGCAAACATGACGGCTGCCATCAAAAATGTCAGCAAGGACAATGAAACCATTTCTATCTCTGAGAACAGGGATGTGGACAGAACTGAAGCTATTTTGTCTGATGAAAGAACTAAGGGAATGGATGAAATCGAGCTCAACATGGATGCTGTTGCACAATGGGTTAATGACCCTAGCCTCATACTTCCAACATGGCTTCATGAGGACGACTCAAAAGTCCAACTGCTGAGGTGAGGTATTCACACTCTTCAGTTGGCAATCTGGGATGGACTGAACAAAGCACATGTGAAGAAATTTCTGGCAAAAATTTGACAAGTTGTTGTCAAACTACGAACCCCAAGTATTCAAAGTGTTCTGCTTGATCTACATGGGGTAACTCAATCATTGGATACTGGGACTCGCTGGGGTTCAACATTTGCGATGAATGATCGGCTTCTCCTTTTTCAATCTTACTGTGAACAAGCAGCTGCTGCTGGAACAAGAGAACTCAAGTTAACAAAAGCTGAATGGGACAAAGTGAAGAACCTGTGAGATGTCTTGGCAAAGTCAAACCAAACAACCATGAATCTTCAAGCGGTCCATGTAACTCCGGGAGTTTTAATAAAGGAATGGCGAAAACTGTCAACATTCTTGCAAGAAAATGGTGGACAAATTGCAGAAGGAATTCTATCCTCCACGCAGAAACATGAAGAGAAGCTTTTTGACAATATTCATTTGCTTTCTGGAGTTTATGTTGACCCACAGTATCGGATTCTTCTTACCTCAAGGGAAATACCAAAGGCAAAGGAAGAGCTCCTTGATACTGCTCAACGACTCAAAAAACAAAATCTATTGCTACATTTGAACTCGGCGAAAGAGGTTGAAGAAAACGAAACTCAACAAAAGGAGTCATCAGTTGAATTTGTGGTTTCGGAAAGTTCACATCCTTCAGAAATAGCAGGCTGTTCTCAAACTTCCATCTCCATTCTGAACTTGTTCGAGCGTCCATCCCTGAGACGTCTTCAACCATCACAGGGAAATGACGATAATTCAAGCACCAATTCTTCAGAAGATGATGACTTTGAAAAGGAATTGGATAAACAAGAAAGACACTGGCGAGTTTCTGTGATTCATAATTGTAATGAAGCATTATTCGAGAGAAACTTTCGGGAAGATTGAGAGGCGATGGAGTCTATTGGTAGGCTAAAAGTTAAGTCTGTTTTTTGAGGCCATTCACAGCTACCCACACCGCATTCAGGCTGCCTGTGGAATTGCTTCGAGCATGCCAACAACTCAAGCTAGTGTAGAGCGACTGTTTTCGGCTTTAAAGTTAATTTTAAGTGATCTGCGGCAGACTATGAAAGACGACTTGATTGCTGCAATAATTTTTTACAGATTGAATTATGAATGATTCACGTTTGTATCATTGTTGATGATGTTTAAATTGTTTTAAAACTCTGAATAAAAATGTTTTTTCAAAATTACAGTATGCACTTTTTTATTTCGTTAAAAATTAATTTGAGTCGGATCACGGAGCGGAGCTGGAGCTGGAGCAGTCACTATTGGTGCTGGAGTGGAGCTGGAGTGGAGCAATTCAAAAATTTGATTGCTCCAAATCTCTGCTTAAAAGTCTCTGGTGTACATCCTATGTCAGGATGGGTCCATGGTTCTTCCCGGCTCTGTTCCTCGCAAGGCTGCATCTGGAATCAGTAGCAGAATTGAAGGCCAGATGGAGTTTGCCTCGTGGCATTTTATATCCATCCCTGGTCTCTTCCAAGCTGTAGCAGGTCACATGGCCCAGTGACCTATCCCTGTGTCCCGTGTCAGCAGCCATGGTATTGGCTGGTTTGCAGGTTCCAGACGCCTTCCTTGGGTGTGTCTTGGGCACCTTGAGAGCCATTGTCCCTGGAGCCTCGCTAATTAGCATAGTCATTGACTGGACAGTCCTTCCTTACAGCCGGCAGTTCAGGCTCACTGCTCCGTCTCAGACAGAGGACACTCACCGCATCAGCACGGAGTCCATATTCAGAACTCCACAGACACGTCATACACGTACATGACTAGTGTGACGTAGTGGGGCTACCTTGCTGGTTTCTATGCTGGGGCTGCGGTAACCCCGACTGGCTGCTGTCTGTAGCACGGCCCAGCAGGGCAGGGGGTGAGTCCTTATGCAAAGAGGGTCTCTCAACCTGTCTGACCAGCTACCCCCCAAGGAGAGAAACAAAGGAAGAGGGAATACCGCCCCTGGCTGGGGGCAGGGCTGGAGGAGAGTGAGTTAGTCTCGGGCTGGTATCATGGAGGAAGCAGCCTAGGCAACAAGCTGGGATTTAGGAGCCCAGACTCCCCCATATCAAGGGGGGCTCAGGCATCCTAGGCCTGCCCTGTAACCAGATGACTCCCTCTATTCAACTGGCTGGTGGAGTCTGTCCGTGCCATTACGGGGGTGCAGGAGGCGGAAAACCCCAACGCGTTGTCACAACTAGCATCTACAGAATCAGTAGAACACAAGCTTTCATTTGACACCTCACGTGGCCCCCTTTGCACAGACTTTGGGGCAAACCCCCCCTCCCTCCCGTGGGCGCAGCAATGCTCTGGCTGCGCCCCTTAAACTCCAGGAACCTAACAACAGGGAACTGCTTTTTGCGGCTATATAATCTTGGATTCTGTTCTTTCCACTCCAGCTCATCTGAGGAGGTGGGTTTTGCCCCCCAAAGCTCGTGAGCCTTGTATTTGTTAGCCTCTACGGTGCCCCCGGCCTGCCCCTTGTTTTCAAACTGCTCAGGGTTCCCCTTGTGTTTGCCTGGTCTGACCACTAGCAGACAGCAGTTCCACGTGTCCTAGGGAGAGGACCCATTGGCTGGCCTGGATACAGCCCTCTTACCCCCAACCCCTGGGGAAGGCCCCTCTTCCCTGCGCTAGTGTCCCGCCTGGCCACTGAAGGGAGGCGAGGGAGGGGGAGGTGGCCAGGGGACGGCAGGGGAGATGACGGGGTGAAAAGTTCTTGGTCAGCTGTGCGCTGGCCTGTCCCCATTCAAGTGGGGACACGGGAGAACCCCACATTACCTGCACCCCTCAGTGCAACAGGAAACAACTCTGCAGAGAGGCCCCGGCTGCACCCAGGCTGCGGAGGGAGGCGGCGGCTGGAGGGCTCCGGACCATCGTGTCCCATCCTGGCCACGTCAGTGATGCCGCTGTGTGGACGTCCCCTGGGGGAGGGGCCCGTATCCCCCCCTCCTTGGGCACCAGCAAGACAGTTCCCTGCAGCCGAGTTGCCCCGGGCTGGCTCTGGTGTCTCCCAGAGCCTCTCTTGCCCCACGGCCTTTCCTCTGTGGGTGACGCCGGCGATGGAACGGGCCCAGGGCGACCCTCAGGCCGAGCCGGCTGGCCTGGTGATTCGAACGGGAGCTGGTGAGGGGCGCCGTGGGGACCGAGTGCTGCTGAGCGCTTCCCATTATGTAACTGCCAGGCGGGGCCTGGCCGTGGCGTCAGCACCATTGTCCCTGGAGCCGCATGGGGTGTGCTGTTCTGCAAGAGGTGACGTAACCCGCAGACCTGTTTACTGCCTGCCGGAGCCAGGGTGTGCCCCTCACGCTGCGGACCAAATTCCAGGGCGGGAATTCCGCCTTGCCTCCCTCATGTTGCTCCTGAACGTGCAAGTGGCCGACTTGTTCTTCACTTTACAAAAGGCCATGGCTCCGCCCTCTGCTCCGCCCCTTCCTTGAGGCCCCACTCACTCCATCTTTTGGGAACAGTGATAGAAATGTAGCCGTGTTAGTCTGGTGTAGCTGAAGCAAAATGCAGGACTATGGAGCACTTTAAAGACTAACAAGATGGTTTATTAGATGATGAGCTTTCGTGGGCCAGACCCACTTCCTCAGATCAAATAGTGGAAGAAAATAGTCACAACCACATATACCAAAGGATACAATTTTAAAAAATGAACACGTATGAAAAGGACAAATCACATTTCAGAACAGAAGGGGAATGCGGAGGGGGAGGGGGGGGGAAGGTAGATGTCTGTGAGCTAATGGTATTAGAGGTGATAATTGGGGAAGCTATCTTGGTAACGGGTAAGATAACTAGAGTGTTTGTTGAGACCCACTTGTAAAGTGTCAAATTTTAGCATGAATGACAGTTCAGAGGATTCCCTTTCAAGTGCAGGTTAAAAAGGTCTTTGAAGCAGGATGCAGGTAGTTAAGTCGTTGAGACAATGTCCTTTCTGGTTGAAATGGCAAGATCCTTTTCTTTGTGATCCTGTCTGATATCTGTTTTGTGGGCATTGATCCTTTGGCGAAGTGTCTGAGATGTTTGTCCAATGTACGTAGCAGACGGACACTTTCGGCACATGATAGCATAAATTATATTTCTGGATGCGCAGGAATATGTGTTCTTGATCTTATAACTCACTTGGTTGGGTCCAATAATGGTATCAGCAGAGTGAATATGTGGCTCCACCCCTCTCCCTCAGAGTCTACAGCCCCATTGCTAAGCGGGGGAGTGGAAGGAAAGAGGCTGAGGCCCATCAACAGGACTGAAGCAGTCATGAGCAAGCCATGCCCGGGAGCCATTCTCCTGTCCATTGCTGGTGCTGTGTTGCTTCAGGCACGCTGAAATGCAGTCACCTCTAGGGTGGGCTGGACAGCTGTTTAACACCCTGTGATGGCGCGTCGGGGGTCCCCCGTCTCCTGCACCCTGAAATGGCACAAACAGACTGCACCAGCCGGTGGAATAGAGGAAGTTTATTGCCTCTCCAGGATACAGCACAGCACAGATGGAATCTGGTCACAGAGCTGGGCTAGGATGCCTCAGGCCCCCTTGAGATGGGGGAGACTGGGCCCCTAAACTCCAGCCCCTTTCCCTAGGCTGTCTCCTCCATGCTTCCAGCCAGCAACCAACTAACTCTCTTCCAGCCCTGCCCCCCAGCCAGGGCAGCATCCACCTTCCTTTGTTCCTCTCCATGGGGGGTGTCTGGCCATACTGGTTTGCATAGTGACTCATCCTGTTTTGCTGGGTCGTGGTACCCACGGCAGCCAGTGGGGGTTACCCCAGAGCCAGCAGCATAGAAACCAGCCAGGTACCCCCACTATGTCACACACCCGCACAAGGTTTCAGGCAGGGGGCAGTGCGGGCTGCCTTCCTGTAGAGCCCCCATCAGAACTACCGTGCCCTCCTGGCTTACGAAAAGAATAAACAGGAGGATTGGAAATTAACCCGCCCAGTCTTACGTCCCCTAGGCAGGGAATGAGCCATCTACATTAGGCCCCAGCTGGAGTATCATGTCCAGTTCTGGGTGCCACATTTCAGGAAACGTGGAAAAACTGGAGAAAGTCCAGAGAAGATCGACACAAATGATGAAAGGTCTAGAGAACATGAGATATGAGGCAAGGCCGAAGAAATAGGCCTTGTTTACCTTGGAAAGGAGAAGACCGAAAAGGGACATGAGAGCAGATTTCAAGTATCGAAAAGAGTATCATAAGGAGGAGGAAGAAAAATTGTTCTGCTTGGCCTCTGAGGTTAGGATGAGAAGCAATGGGCTTACATTGCAGCAAGGGAGGTTTAGGCTGGACATTAGGGAAAACTTCCTGCCCATCAGGATGGTTAAACACTGGAATAAATTGCCTAGTGAGATTGCGGAATCTCCATCACTGGAGATATTTAAGACCAGGTTGGACAGACACCTGTCAGGGATGAGCTAGGGCAACTCAGCTTTGGAAGCCCCGGGGGCCACACTGATACTTACAGAACATGCTGAGGGCTTCAACTTAAGTGTGGTTGCATATGCAAGCAAATAGATACAAATAGCTTCTCTCACACGGACAGGCATGAAAACAAAGATTAAGGCAAAACTACACAACGCACAGGCCCCATTTAAGTCAGTTCTGCTGATATTAATAAAGTTCAATATTTACCCGATTTCTACCCATGTGACAGCACTTTTCATGAGCAATGACAGTCCAGGAATGTAACTACTAAAACACATCAACAGAAGAGCATTACACTGACTATTTTTTTGTTTCAGCTCCCACTTGCCGGCCACGTATTGATCCCCACATGAACCCAAACTGCACTGTGAGGCACAAACAAACTGGCCGTGGGCAGCATGCCAAGTTATTAATAAATATTTTATAACCCTTTACCTTTTCTCTCTGCTGCCATGTCTCCTCTCCTCGCTCCATCAGCTCCCCTGGTGCCTGCTGCCCCCCAACCCCTCACCCTCCTCTGCTGTCCTGACTCCTGCCCTTCTCACTGCCCTCAGCCCTCCTGCGATCTGCCCCCCTCCACCAGCCCTTCTCTCCCCCGTGTCCACTCCTCCAGTAGCCCCACTCTGATCAAGTGAGCTACCCCTCCTCATCCCCTCTCCTAACACCTCCCTTGCCTCTCTCCTCTGGTGCTGGTCCCTCCCCTGCAGGTGTCTGTCCTTCTGCTTCACCCCAGAATCCCCTGGTACCTGCATCTTCCCTTAGCCCTGCACCCTCCTGGTGCCTCCCCCTTCCCTCACTGCCCCTGCCCCCTTTGCCCTCTTTTTCTCTGATACCCATCCCCTCACCACCCTCTGCCCCCATGCCCCTCTGTGCCCTCACACATGACTTGCTCCATCCCCACTTTTCTCATGCCCATCCCTTCTTTCAAGCCTTCTCCCAGGACCTCCTCCTCCAGCCCCCAGTGCCCTTCCCCCCCTCCTCTCCCAGCATCACCCTGTCCCCCCTCCTGCCCACTGACACCTCCCCTCCTGCCCTTTCTCTTGTTATCTGCACTTGGCCCCCTGGCATTTGTCTCTCCTGCACCCATGTCTATGCCTTCCCTTCCCCCTGCCCAAGCCCCTTCTCCTTCCACCCCTCTGCCTCTGCCCAAGCCCCCCCACCCCTGCCTCCTCTCCTCCCCCCCTCCACCCCCGCCCCCGCCCAAGCCCCCGCTGCCGTCGCCACCACACAAGCCCGTTCCCTACCTTCTGCCTTCCACATTGCGGGACCGGAGTCTGCGCTCAGGCCCTGGAGGCCGAACCCGGAGCCAGCCAGGCCCCGCAATGTGTCTCCCAGGACTTTTAAACTCCCAGCTGTGACATCATGTCACGCCTGGGCATCCTCCCTGCCCACGTGCAGACGGCGAGGAGGAGCCGCGCACAGCAGGGACAGTCCGGGGACACGGGGGACGCTCTGGGGGCGGGGGGGGGATGCACTCGGGGGCCCGGGGCCCGCTCCAGACACTCACCGGCACTTCCGGGTTCAGGGGCGTGGGGCCCACTTAGGCCCTGGTTGTAGCCTCCCTGATGGTGCGGCGGATGTGGCTAGGGCCTGTCATGGTGTCGCTTGCGTAGCTGTGCGGACAGAGCTGGCAATGGGGTTTGTGGCAGGTGTAGATTCCTGGGGGAGTGTGTCTGAGGCGAGGCTGCCAGCGAGTATTTGCTTCAGGGTGGGGGGTGTCCGTAGGCGAGGCCTGTCCGGTCCCCCAAGGCCCGTGAGAGCGAGGGTGTGTTTTCCAGGGGAGCGTGCAGCCTGCCAGTGCGGCGCCGGAGGGGCGGCAGGTGACGGCGTGAGCTGTCTGGACTCAGGGCCCAGGCGAGCCAGGTCAGTGCGCGGGGGCCTGCTCCCCAGCCAGGTTTTGCTGAGACCGGGGCGGCGCCTGAGTTACAAGGCCCCGGCTCCTCAGTCCATCTAGCTGAGGGTGCGTCTGGGCGGGTGGGGGCACAGCGCAGAGCGGCCAGGCTGGCTCGAACCGAAGGTCCATCCAGCCCGGCGTCCTGCCTGCCGGCAGTGGCCAATGCCAGGTGCTTTCGAGTGAACGGCACCCGCCAGGGAGCTGCCCCTTCCTCCAGGGCTGGCCTTGTGCAGCCATGCAGCCCCTCGCTCCCTCTCCCTGGCCTCTTAGCACCACTACACCCTTGGTGTGATGGATGCTTCATTAGCAAGGCTCTAGCTTCCTCCCAGCGAGCGCGAGCTCAGGCGCCATTCAAGGCCAGCGTCGGCTCCGGGCTGGGACGAGGCAAAGCAGCTCCAAGGCCACAGAGCTGAGATCTGCCAGATAAACCAGCCCTCGGGTGGCAGGCCCGGGAATGGAGGAGCCTGGAGAAAAGTCCCTGGACTCTTGCTGCTTCCCCCTGGCTCTGTGTCCTCCAGCAAGGGCAGTGCCGGGCTGAGAGCCAGTCACCCAAAGGGAACCGTGGCTCTGGGTTCGAGTCAGCCCGGCTTGCCTCCCTGTGCGCCAGGTCTGTCCCGTGTTACCTGCTGCTCCCTCCAGTGGGCGGCTGCGCCCGGCAGGCAGCATGGACATGGGGTCACCAGGCAGGCTGAGGGGCCACCAAGCTTGTCCACAGAGCATGTGACCCTGGAGGGAGAGGGGGCTGTGCTCCCGGCCGTGCCCCCTTGTGCTGGGGTGGCGTGCACTGCGCAGCCTCTGTTCACGCCGGGGTGCCCTCGAGCAGAGTATTGCGGACGGTCCTCGGGGTCCAGGCAGGGATGCCAGGCAGAGATACGGCTGGGGTGAGGCAGGGCTGGGTGGTGAGATGGGCACGGAGGACAGCCACATGGAACTCCCTCTGCGGCTTGCTACAAGAACCCGGGGACTGTGGCCTCTCAGCCCAGGAGCGGGGCTCTCTCGGCGGCCAGGCCCAGCTCTTCAGAAGTGCTGCCTCCCCCCTCCCCCAATGGACAACCATGGATCACCGCCCCGGAGGTTCCTTCCTCACCCCAGGCACTGGGTGCGAGGCTCTGGCACTCAGATGCCCCGGTGATGGGCTGGGTAGCACTACCGTGGGGGCTCAGAGCCCTGCCCTTACCCCTAGTTCAGACAACCGGCCTCCAGCAAACTGACGCGGAAGATCGAGCCTCTGCCGATTGCCCCCAGCCCAATGACACATGCCCCTCGCTCCTCCCAGCTGATTTTGCAACCCACCGCAGAAGGCTGGGGAGGAATCAAAAGCCCGCCCCAGAGGGGCTGGATCTTTCCTGCGGATTGGACACTGTGGGGTCAGGATTCCTGGGCAAGGCCAAAGACTCCCAGTGCCTGGCATGGCCCTGCTTTGTTGGGGGGAGCTAAGAGGAGAGCTCAGAGCCAGGGTGGGGTTCCTGGCCTGGTTTGCAAGAGGCTGCCTGGAGGTGGGTCCCCATGAGCCTGAACTGGGGGGAAGGTGATGGGGGGAGCCAGGACCAAGAAGAGGCGATGGGAGGGTGTGGGGAGAACTCTGTGCGTGCGGCTGCCCCATGGCGGGCCCGCGCTGCGTTCTAACCGGGCTGTGTTCAGGCACCGCTCTGGGTGGAGGCTGGGGGGGGGGATATGGCCCAGGGAGGCCAAGCGGGGCGTGCTTTGTGTGGAGTTAAGTTACCAGCGCGGCCGCTGGGGCTGGAAGGGGTTTGCAGCGGCATGAGGTTGGGATTTCAGCAGGCTCTGCTGGGGAAGTGTTTGCAAGCCAGACACATGCAAGGGGCCCATCCTGCCTTCCCGGCTCCCTCCTAGCCCGTCTTCAGCAAACGGGCGCTGGTTAGCCCATAGCCAGGCTGGGCCTGCTTGGTCGTGCAGCAAAGGCATGTGAACGCCTCGTGACGGTGCGTCGCGGACCCCCAACCCCGCAGCCCCGTCTGCAGCCAGCTGGGACTCTGCCAGCCAGGAGAATGGAGGGCTTATGGCTTCGCCGAGATGCAGCCCGGCATATGCTCGACGCAGGCCTCAGGGGAGAAGCTGACAGCCCTAGTTCCCTTGGGGGGAGGGGTTCACAGGCCCCTGACCCCCTACTCAGGCTTTATCTGCTTCTTCCATGCTGCCCCACGCCACACTGCCCCCTCTCGGAAGCACAGAACACTCCTCCCCCAGGTAGCCACACCCCTTCCCTGGCCGGGGGGGGGGGGGGGGGGGAGACGCTGCTAGTCACGGTCAAACCAGTGAATGCCCAACCAGTGTGGACCCAGGCCTTTCCCTGGGGACCGAGCGCTCAGCACGTTTTGGAGACGTCCATCCCCGCGTGCCCAGGTAGGCGGGAACATGCAGCAGCCGCAGGGACCTCTGCCCGTGGACAGGAGGCAATCCGGGCAGGGGCCCAGCCCTGAAGCAGCTGTAGAAACGTGGATATCTGCAGGCCACGTCAGGGCTGCAGCAGGTGGCCAGGGAGGCCAGCAGGGGAGCTGGTACCATGCTGTAGCCCTGCAGGCCAGCCCCCGCCTCCGTCCTGCACAGACGGCCAAGGAGCCCGAGAGAGCCCCAGCACGAGCCTCGAGGCAGGGAGGACCTCAGCCCCGGGGACTTGGGTGTAATAAACACGTGGGGTGCATCTAGACTGGCAAGATTTTGCGCAAAAGCAGCTGCTTTTGCACAAAAACGTGCCAGCTGTCTACACTGGCTGCTTGAATTTGCACAAGAACACTGATGTCATGTACAAAATCAGTGCTTCTTGTGCAATTCACGCTCCCGCTCGGGAAAAAGCCCTCTTGCACACGAATACTTGCACAAGAGGGCCAGTGTAGACAGGGAAGAACTGTTTTGCGCAGAAAATCCCCGATGGCTAAAACGGCAATCGGGGCTTTCGTGCGCAAAATCGCCTCTGGACTGGACATGGATGCTTTGTGCAAAAAGTGCTCTTGCGCAAAAGCATCCAGGCCAATCTAGACGCGCTTTTGCAGAAATACTTTTAACGGAAAAACGTTGCCATTAAAGTATTTCCACAAAATCATGCCAGTCTAGACGTAGCCGTGTAGCCCAAGCCAGTTTGCTAACCCCTGCGCGGTGGCACATGGCTGGTGTGCTGCTCCTTGAGCACAGCATGAGAGGGTTGCGCTCGGCCGGGCAGACGCTTTGGGGGGATTTGGGGCTGTGCTGGGGTCACCCTGCACATAGTGACTGAGGTCAGAGACCGGGTTGGGGCTGCTGGGCTCAGAGCAACCAACCAGAGCTGGGCAGCACACGGACCCTCAGGGTGTGAGCTGCTTGTCTGCCAGGGTCCTGGCACCCAGGTTACGGGAGAGGCGCGGATCCAACCCCTTGCAGCTCGGGGCTGCATCCCAAACCAGCACAGGCAGGCCAGGCAGGCCATGGGGGGAGCACCCACCGGAAGTAAGGGCCTGCTGCATGTCCCACGGGCGGGGGGGGGGGGGGGGGGACATTGGATATTTCTGAGATGCTGCTGCTCAGGGAGTTATGAAGCTCCTTGAGGTCTGGGAGCACAGAGCAGGGCCAACCAAGCAGACACTCGTCCAGGGAAGGGCCGGTACCTGGCCGGCTGGCTTCGGGAAACACAACTCTTGGCGTGTTGCAGGCCAAGCAGCTGGTTTCTTCTCTGGCACAAGCCCATTAATCCCGTGCTCCTTGACCCTACTGCCATCGATTTTTTACCAATGCTTTTAGCTTCCCTTTTCAATTGCCTGCATTTTTCCACTGCTGAGTGTTATCAGTTTCCCTATTTGTTTTATGTACATTTTACTGCTTCTTTCACCTCCCCTCTGAACCAAGGTATTTTTTATTAATGAAAAAAGACATCTTTGGTGATTGCAGACCAGTGAGGGGGGAGTTGGTCGGTTTTACATCTAATAAAACATTCTTAACTAACTGCCAGTTATGGAAGTTTGCATGTTTCCACATTTCTTCCCTCTCCCTTTTGCACATGGCGGCTTTCGCTTTCGGGAGTTGGCCTTTACAGCACTAAATGGCTCTATCCCTAGACGTGACTATCCTGGTTGCATCTAAATAAATGAAACCTCCGTAATCCCTCACAGCTACCCCCCATCACAGTTAGTTCTATGACGCACTCAGCGGGAGCTGTTAGAAAGAGGAATAACCCCAATTGGGTGCAATAGTTCTTGTGCCAGAAAGTCACCGTAAATCAAGTCACCGTGGCACCCTGCCGACGGGGACAGCCGGGTGGATGATGCAGGAAAACACGTGAGGTGCAGGGCCGGGGGAAGGGAAGGGAAGGGAAGGGAAGGGAAGGGAAGGGAAAAGGCAGTCTATCCAAAGGCCTTCCCACCAGGCCTGGCCAGTGCCTGGGAGCCCGGCAGGCCCTCAGCACACGTGGAAACAGGCCTCTGGCTCCACCACCCAGGAGCTGGAAGATGGGCAGACAAGCGGCCGCGGCTGAATTCTGAGGTGCCAAGCGAAGTTGTCCACAGACGGCCGAGGGGCCCGCTCGGGGCAGCGTGTGAATTCCCACCGCAGCTGGACACGGCCTTTGCCTCGGCCAGATGCTGGGGAGGGAGGCCAGGCGCCCCTGCTCTGACACAGGCCAGCTGTGCCAGCGCAGCAAGCCCTGCTCCCAGGGCCAGGCCCCCCCCCGGCTGTGGGGCCGAGGGGGCAGTCCCGCTGGAGGCCTGCGAGCCCAGCCAGGACCAGAAGGGAGCGTCACGGTCAGTGCCAACCCAGGTCCCCCCGCAGCTCCCCAGGGAGTGAGGCACAGGGGGTAGAGGGCGAATGCTTCCCGCTGCCTCGGGGCTCCCCACGCGCAGGCCCCGCCCTTCCTCAGGCCACCCAGCGCAGTCCTGGGCCGGCCGGGCTCCCGCTCTGCTCGCTCCGGGCCGGGGCATCGCAGGCTCCGTCCACAGCCACGGCCAGCGTCACACTTCCACGCTGGGAGCCCGCGCCAGGCCCAGGGCCTGCACCAGCTCCTCACTCAGGCCGCTCTTCAGCGTCCGCCTCACTGGGGAGAGAGGTGAGAATGGGGGGGTCAGGCCCACCCACGCCAGGACACGGCCAGGCGCTCTGCCCAGCCACCCGCCCGGGCGTGTGGAGACGGGGGCGACAGCGCAGCCGGCCCCCGGGGACCCTGGCACCCCCAGACGTCGCCCTGCCGCCGCGGCTGGCAGAGGCCGAGTTGCCCCTGCCCTGGCACGGCACTTACGGGACTTCCTGCTGACACGCGACCTCCTGCGCTCCTTGGCGGCTTCTGGGCGCGGGCGGGCGCTGTGCGTGACCGACTGCACCAGGCGCTCCATGATCTCATCCGAGGCATCAGCGGGGGAGCCAGAGCCGTCGTCCTGGGGCACGGAGCCGCTGGAGGGGCTGGACTGGCCCATGGCTGCCCGGGGAGCATGGGGACATCAGCCGAGGGACCGGAGCAGCCAAGCTCAGCCTGCTCCCAGCCGCGCCCCACGGCCGCTTGGCTGCTCCCCTTCTACCAGCTGCCAGCCCCCCCTCTCCCCACAGAGCCACCCTCCCGACAGCCTGGACCTGCCAACCGACCTCCCTACCTCCCTCCCCCGCCAACCGACCTCCCTCCCGACAGCCTGGACCTGCCAACCGACCTCCCTCCCTCCCTCCCTCCCTCCCCCGCCAACCGACCTCCCTCCCGACAGCCCGGACCTGCCAAGCGACCTTCCTCCCTCCCTCCCCCGCCAACCGACCTCCCTCCTGACAGCCTGGACCTGCCAACCAACCTCCCTCCCTCCCTCCCCCGCCAACCGACCTCCCTCCCGACAGCCTGGACCTGCCAACCGACCTCCCTACCTCCCTCCCCCGCCAACCGACCTCCCTCCCGACAGCCTGGACCTGCCAACCGACCTCCCTCCCTCCCTCCCCCGCCAACCGACCTCCCTCCCGACAGCCTGGACCTGCCAACCGACCTCCCTACCTCCCTCCCCCGCCAACCGACCTCCCTCCCGACAGCCTGGACCTGCCAACCAACCTCCCTACCTCCCTCCCCCGCCAACCGACCTCCCTCCTGACAGCCTGGACCTGCCAACCGACCTTCCTCCCTCCCTCCCTCCCTCCCTCCCCCGCCAACCGACCTCCCTCCCGACAGCCTGGACCTGCCAACCGACCTTCCTCCCTCCCTCCCCCGCCAACCGACCTCCCTCCCGACAGCCTGGACCTGCCAACCGACCTTCCTCCCTCCCTACCCCACCAACCGACCTCCCTCCCGACAGCCTGGACCTGCCAACCGACCTTCCTCCCTCCCTCCCCCGCCAACCGACCTCCCTCCCGACAGCCTGGACCTGCCAACCGACCTTCCTCCCTCCCTACCCCACCAACCGACCTCCCTCCCTCTCCCGCTAACCGACCTCCCTCCCTCCCCCGCCAACCGACCTCCCTCCCCCGCTAACCGACCTCCCCACAGCTGTTAGCGGGAGCTGGCCCAGCCGTAATCTAGCTCCAAGGACCCGCTAACAGGGCAGCCCAGCAGCGCAGAGCCGGCCAGCGGGCCAGGGCCCCACGAGGATGGGCTGGGTTGATGGGTCCCTAAGTTTTATGGGCACTGTGGGTGTGGCCTGTCGATCCCACAGGCAGTACCACCCAGGGTCCCTGGCTGCACATGGACCAGGACCTAGGCCACGGGGCATAGGCTGGGCTGAGCCAGGGGCCCCACAAACACAGCAGGGCCTGGGAGCAGCTGCGCGACAGGCTGTGCCAGGCAGGCTTCCAGCCGCAAGGGGGGGCCCATGCCCACAGCCCAGGGCGTTAGGTGAGCCGGGCTCTGCTCTGCTCTACCCAGGGACAGGCAGGCTCCCAGCACAGCCCCTGCCCTGGGGCCAGCACCGACGGTCCCGGGCCGGCCATGCCCCCTACCTCGGCTGGCCCTGCTGCGCCGGCTGTGGGGCTCCGCTGCCAAGCTCAACACGCTCTTCATAGTCTCGTGGCCTGCCTCTGCCTGCTGCTCGGGGGAGGCCGAGACCCGGGCCGGGGAGGGACTTGCCTCGGGGCTGCCGGCCATGCCGGAGAACCGCTCCATCTGCAGGGGGGGAGGCGAGGGCCGGCATGAGGGGAGGGGCAGATGCAGGCCTCAGACGGCTTCCTGCCCCCCAGGGCAGCCCCGTACCTCCGTGATCATGCGGCCCCGGGTCTTGTTCCGCTGGCGGTAGGCGGCCCGTTTGCGCTGCTGCTGCAGGACCCGCTCGTGGCAGGTGCGGTACTCCAGGGCGAACTCCCGCAGCAGCCGGCAGAAGCGCGTCACGCTCATGTCCCGCGTGCCCGCCGGCGGGTAGCCCAGGAAGAGCAGGAAGGAGCGGAACCTGCCGAGAGACAGGGCGGCTGGGCGAGGGGAGCTCACACGGGCCCACCTACGCCCGGAAAAGCGGAGCCGCATCGGGCCGCCCTGACAATCACACGGCAGAGGAGTCCTGTAACCAGCCTGGCTCCCCTCGGCTCCCTGGCCCCCGCCTTCCCGGGAACGGCCGCCGGCTCCGTTCCCCCCTCCCCCCCCGCCTTCCCGGGAACGGCCGCCGGCTCCGTTCCCCCCTCCCCCCCCGCCTTCCCGGGAACGGCCGCCGGCTCCGTTCCCCCCTCCCCCCCGCCTTCCCGGGAACGGCCGCCGGCTCCGTTCCCCCCTCCCCCCCCGCCTTCCCGGGAACGGCCGCCGGCTCCGTTCCCCCCTCCCCCCCCGCCTTCCCGGGAACGGCCGCCGGCTCCGTTCCCCCCCCCCCCCGCCTTCCCGGGAACGGCCGCCGGCTCCGTTCCCCCCCCCCCCCGCCTTCCCGGGAACGGCCGCCGGCTCCGTTCCCCCCTCCCCCCCCGCCTTCCCGGGAACGGCCGCCGGCTCCGTCCCTCCTTCCCCCCCCGCCTTCCCGGGAACGGCCGCCGGCTCCGCTCCCCCCTCCCCCCCGCCTTCCCGGGAACGGCCGCCGGCTCCGTCCCCCCCCCCCCCCGCCTTCCCGGGAACGGCCGCCGGCTCCGTCCCCCTTCCCCCCCCCCGCCTTCCCGGGAACGGCCGCCGGCTCCGTCCCCCTTCCCCCCCCGCCTTCCCGGGAACGGCCGCCGGCTCCGCTCCCCCCTCCCCCCCGCCTTCCCGGGAACGGCCGCCGGCTCCGTTCCCCCCCCCCCCCCGCCTTCCCGGGAACGGCCGCCGGCTCCGTTCCCCCCCTCCCCCCCGCCTTCCCGGGAACGGCCGCCGGCTCCGTTCCCCCCCTCCCCCCCCGCCTTCCCGGGAACGGCCGCCGGCTCCGTTCCCCCCCTCCCCCCCGCCTTCCCGGGAACGGCCGTCGGCTCCGTTCCCCCTCCCCCCCGCCTTCCCGGGAACGGCCGCCGGCTCCGTTCCCCCCTCCCCCCCGCCTTCCCGGGAACGGCCGCCGGCTCCGTTCCCCCCCTTCCCCCCGCCTTCCCGGGAACGGCCGCCGGCTCCGTTCCCCCCCTCCCCCCCGCCTTCCCGGGAACGGCCGCCGGCTCCGTTCCCCCCCACCCCCCCGCCTTCCCGGGAACGGCCGCCGGCTCCGTTCCCCCCTCCCCCCGCCTTCCCGGGAACGGCCGCCGGCTCCGTTCCCCCCTCCCCCCCGCCTTCCCGGGAACGGCCGCCGGCTCCGTTCCCCCCTCCCCCCCGCCTTCCCGGGAACGGCCGCCGGCTCCGTTCCCCCCTCCCCCCCGCCTTCCCGGGAACGGCTGCCAGCTCCGCCCTCCCCCCCCCCGCTTCCCGGGAACGGCCGCCGGCTCCGTTCCCCCCCTCCCCCCCGCCTTCCCGGGAACGGCTGCCAGCTCCGCCCTCCCCCCCCCGCTTTCCTGGGAACGGCCGCCGGCTCCGCTCCCCCCTCCAGACCATGAGATCCACCAGTCCCCTTAATGGGCCCCCTGCAGTAGAAACACCCCCCACCTCCTGCCAGCCGGCACCGCCACCTCCCCTTTGCCCCTGCAGGTCTAGGAACTCCCTGCTGCAGGACTGGGAACACGATTCCAGGGGGAGCAAGGGACATGCGCCCTGCCCGGGGCCCCGCCTGCGAGGGCAGCGCCGAGGAGCCCGGCGGGCGGGCAGACCCACCTGTGCAGCACGCGCCTGTGCACCACCTGCAGCACGTGGACCCGCTGGGAGCTGTCCCTCAGGAACTCCGCCAGCTTGTTCTTCAGGCCCGCTTTGAGCTCGTGCTTGGCAATGGCCTTCAGATTCTGCGAGGAGGCCCGGCAGCGCCGCTCCAGCTGGCCCAGGCTCTCTGCCAGCGCATCGAAGTCCACCTGCGGAAGGAGCGAAGCTGCGCACTTGGCCCGCTGCGCCTGGCACCCCCCCGGCCGCCCCGGGTCTTACCTTGGCCGAGCGGGTGATGGCCGCGATCTCCGAGTAGAGGTCGCTGCTCTGGGGGAACCTCTCCACCACGGCGTGGCAGAGGTGGTGCAGCAGGGACTGCCGGTGCACGGTGTCCTTCACCTCCGAGACCTTCTCCAGGTAGCTCAGCTCAAAGCCCCGGCTCTGAAGCCCAAGCGCATGCTCAGCGCAGGGGCACAGCCCCCCCGGAGCCAGGGGAGCCCAGGTCACCCTGCCTGGCGCCACCTGCCCCGCCGCTGATTCTGCCTGCACCTCCCCAGCCGGGCCCCATCTGGAGGGGCTGGGTCACATTTACAACTGCAGGCTCCTAGGGCACAGCCTGCGCCAGAAGCAGAGCCAGGTTCTCCCTGGCAGGGGGATGCGCCAGCCTTCCCCCGCCTCAGTTTCCCCTCCCACGGCTGGTCTGCTTCATCCGTGAGCTCTTGGGGGTAGGGGTGGGGGCAGGGTTTGCCTTGCTCAATGTGTTTGTGGGTCACCAGGCGCAATCGCCCCTTTTCCACAGCTAACCAGCCCCCTCCGCCGACACTGGCCTTTCGCTCTGCTCCCCCTGGGCCCCCCGCCTGGATCTCCGCCTGACAAGATCCTCAGTGCACACTGCCACGCACCAGCCCTGGCCCCAGCACGAAACCCCGGCAGCCCGTTGGGCGCTGACTGCAGGCCTCCCTGCTGCGGGGCACCGGCCCCCTTGGCCTGTCCCCCCGGCTTGGCCCCTCAGCCTCACGCAGGGCCCGGCGGCCTGGCCCTGCTGCCCACAGGGCGCTCCCGCCAGCGGGGGACCCTGCATCTCTCCCTAGGCCCCAGCTCCTCACCTGGGAGCCGTTGAGGAAGTTCCCCATGGCCAGCAGGGTAGCCAGGATGCAGCGGAAGGTCTGGTTCTGGGCCAGCTGGTCCATGCCGAGTTTCAGGTCGAACAGCGGCTCTGCGATCTCCTGCGTGGGGGAAGGTGCAGCTGCCGTGAGCGGCCGGCCGGCCCTGCCCAGTTCCCGCCCATGCGCACAGGGGCACTTGCCACTCTGTCGAGCAGCCAGGCACCGCGCCAGCGCCCACCCGGGGTCTGCTCCCCCAGGTCGGAGGGCAGCGCCGCATGGGGAGGGAGGCGGAACTCAGACCAGCCTGGGAGAGCAGAGCGCCGGCCCCCGCAGGGCCAGACCGGCCCGTGGCCCACATCTGCCGAGCGTGGCTGTACCATGCCCCATCCCCCGCCAAGCAGCAGTGGGACCCCGCATCCTGCCCAGCCCACAGGCTGGCGATGCCGGCGGCTACCTGCTCCATGCTCTCGTAGTCCAGTTTGAAGGCCCACAGCTGGAGGCGAGCCGTGAGCTCGTTAATGGAGGCCAGGGTGAGCAGGAACTGCTCGGCGGAGCCCAGCGGGACGTCGGGGTTGGCCAGCTGCGCCTCCTGGATCTTCTGCTTCTCCTCCTCCGTGGGAACCATGGTGAGGATTTTCTGGAGGGCACAAGGAGCCGCAGGTCAGAGCCACAGGGTGGATGGGCCTCGTGCCGGGCGGGGGCAGCTGACTCAGTGGGAGCTTTCCAAGGCCACACGCAAGGAGAGGTCACGGGAGTGGCCACGGCCACTCATCTCCTCCCCTGTCCCCACCGGGACTATCATCGACAGGCCGGGCCCTGCCAATTCACGGCCAGGAAAAGCATCACGGACCATGGACTCTGGTCCCCCCACGTGGGCCTTTAACCCAAGCCATGCCAATGTCCTGGGTAGACTGGTGTTGCCCAAACTGGGGATCCTGACCCACAAGGGAGCTGCAGGAGGTTGCGGGATTGCCACCTGTACTTCTGTGCTGCCTTCAGAGGGGAGCGGCCAGAGAGCAGCAGCTGACGGCCAGGCCCCCATCCTGCCAGCAGCAGAAGTAAGGGTAGCAGTGCCCAACCCGCCCTAGAGTACTCGTATCCTCCCGCATCTTCGTTTGGGGTCAGGGCCCTTACGGTCAGCACTGAAATTCCAGATGTGAGCAGCTCCAATCATGGCAGCTGTGGGTTTTCAACGCCAGGACTGTGAAATCGACCAAGGCGGGCTGTGAATTTGGGGCAACCAAGCAGCCCGTGCGCCCAGCAGAGCAACTTTCGGGAGTGCCGACGGCCGGGGGCGCCCGGGCGCTTTCCTGCTAGGAAAGAACACAAGGGCCTGGGGAGCAGGGCTCGGCTGCGGGCGAACGCACTCAGCAGGGTGCTAAGGCACCCCCGGGTCAGGGGACCCCCACTGGAGCAGAGTCCCTGTCCCTGGCAGCCTGGGCGTCTCCTTCCAAGGGCCGGGCCGGGCCAGACAGACCCACCCCGTGAAATGCTCTGGGCAGGGCAGGCTGGATGCTACACAAGGCCTAGGACTTGAGCAGTTCCCTCCCCCTGCGCATGGCCGTGCGGGGGGCACAGCAAGGCCAGGGTGCGCTTTGGAGGGGGACCCCGCGAGGCTGGAGCGCCACCTGCTGGGGACCGGGAGCCGGCCGGCCGCAGCCTCACCTCGATCCCTTCCTTGCTAATGGCGAACTCGTCGAAGTTGAGAATGGCCGTCTTGATGACGTGCGCGGGCGGCAGCACCGTCAGGCCGATGTTGATGGCGTTGCTCCTCTTGGGGTCCAGGACCACCGTGCACTTCTTCCCGTCAGCAGCTTTCTGAAAGGAAGGAAAGGGGCTGAAAGGCAGGTGTGGGGCATGCGGGCTGCCCCGAACCCTGCCGGGGGCACGTCGCCATGATATCTGCTGTGAAAATCGGCGCTGACTCAGCGGAGCCAGGGGCAGGCAGGCCCCCCTCGCCACCTTCCCCTGCACCCAGGACCCGGTGCAGCGCGACCCCTTCGTGAGCCCTGCTGGTGAGGTTACAATGGGAGTTCCGGGCACGGCTTCACACGAGGGTGGGGCTCACAGCACGGCGACTGCACGATCACTCTGGCCAACATCGCCACGAGTGAGAGCAGCTCCGGGGCCAGGGCAGCCACGCCAGGCGCCCGGTGAGCTGAGCTTTGAGAGACAAGGCCCCTCTCCCTCCAGTAACCTCACCCTAACGCGCCCCGGCCCTCCGGCCCCGGGGAAGAGCCCTTCTCTCCAGGCTCCGTTCCCAAGGAACAGCAGCCCGTGCCCCAAAGCGGGGCCCGGCCGTGCAGGCAGGCTGCCTGCTCCACAAAGGGCTCCTGTAATAGGCCCTGGAGACGCTGGGTAGCCTGGGCCCGTTTCCAACAGAGCTTCCCCCAGCCTGCGTTTCATTCTGGACTCAGGCCCGGTGCTCCCCCGACCGGCTGCACAGCCCTCCAACACAGCAGGGGCGGCTGGCATGCCCTGGAGACCGCGCGCACTCTCTGCCCCCCCCGCCGCAGCAGGGCAGAGGCCAGCGCGGCCTGGGGAGGGGACTCATTCTAACCTCACACCCAAGAGAGGGGACTCATTCTAACCCCCCCTTCCTCCCCGCCCTGGGGCTGCTAGGCTGTGTGTGAGGGCAGGCACTGGATCGCAGCCCAGAGACGGCGCTCCCACTCCTCCTTTCCTACGTCCCACTCCGGGTGGCAGGGCCATACAATCAGCAGGAGCCATTACAAAAGGGTCCAGAATAAGACAGAGAAAATCTAACGGCCTCTGTACAAATCCATGGGACGCCCAGAGCTTGAATCCTGCCTGCAGATGCGGTCGCCTCATCTCAACAAAGGTATCTTGGTGCTGGCAAAAGTGCAGAAAACAGCAGCCAACACGTGGCGGGGTTTGGAACGGGTCCCGTCTGAAGAGACGGCAACAAGAGCGGGGCGTTTCAGCCTGGCAAAGGCGACTAAGGGGGGATCTGCAGAGGTCTGTAAAGTCACGACCGATATGGGCAGTGAATAAGGAAGTTATTTACTGGTTCCCAGGGCTCACTAAACAAAATTAACAGGGAACAGGTTTAACACAAACCAACGGAAGTATTTCCTCATGCAGCGCAGTCGACCTGTGGAACTCCTCGCCAGAGGATGTCATGAAGACCAGGGCTTTAACAGGGTTCAAACAGAACTAGATACATTCATGGCTATGAGCCACAATGGGCAGGAATGGTGCCCCTGGAGGTGGTGAGAGGGGAGGGACCACTTGATTCCCTGTTCTGTTCCTTCCCTCTGGGGCAGTGCTTCTCAACCTTTTTCTATAAATTACTCCTTTAAAAAAATGGTAAGTACCCCCTTTTCAAAAACTACGTGTAAGTACCCCCGGTGCCTACAGTTTCAGACACACCACATCTTTTTCTGCCATTGCAACACATTTGTTTAACCAACTTAATCGTAGCCGGGTGGGCGATGAAACGTTTGGGTGTAAAAAGTACAAAAAAAATAAAGCGCTGCAAAACTTAACACAGCAATTGAGTTTTCTCCCAATGTCAGTTGTTAACGCCCCCCCCCCCCCCCCCCCAGGCTTCTCTGGAGCACCCGAGGGTACTTGCACCACTGGCTGCTGCCCCCGCCCTGCTGCGTACCTTGGTGCTCGGGGCCTCCTTCGCCCGCGACTCAAAGAGATGCTCCAGCTTGGCCGCGTCAATCTCTACCCGCTCCAGGGACGCCCACACGGAGGCATGGCCAAAGCGGCTGGCCCCGGGGCAGGTGCCAGGGGGCTTCAGCTCCTTCCAGAACAGCTTCACCGTCTTCTTCTTCTGGGCTGGGGGATGGCCGTCCGGCACCGGGGAGCCCAGCAGGGCCGGGGAGGGTGGAGCCAGACAGTCGGGGAGTGGGGGACAGCTTGGGGGTGGGGCGGGAGGACAGCCAGGAGGTGGGGGTGGGGCCGGAGGACAGCCAGGAGGTGGGGGACAGCCTGGGGGTGGGGGTGGGGCCGGAGGACAGCCGGGGGGCGGGGGACAGCTCGGAGGAGGGGGTGGGGGTGGGGGAGCCAGGAGGCCTCCCGCAGTCAGTGTCCCGGTGCCGGCAGGCGCCTGGAACGAGCTGCTCTCTACTGCCCCTTGCTCTAGGGCGTCGAAATCCTCCTCTTCCCCCAGGTCGGAGAAATCCAGGTCTTTGACCTTCAGCAGCAGGGGGCCGCTCTCCAGACGGTCCCATGGGAACTCGGCGTCCTTCCGAAAGGGGGTCAGCAGGGCCCGCTCCGCACTCGGAGCGCTGGCTTCTGCCTCCACGCTGGCCTGGGGGCGCACGGAGACCTGCCCGGCAGGGGCCTTGCCACGGGGCCCGGTGCTCTCCAGGCCTTGCAGCTCTGCCTGGCAGGGCGGGTCCCGGGCCGGCTCCGCGCGGCTCTTGGCGCACAGCGCGTCCCGCGTCAGCCCCTCGTCCGAGGAGATGGAGCTGCAGGGATCTGCGCTCTCCTGCTGGGGGCTGCCGGGCCCTGGGGGGAACCAGAGGACAGTGTGTCCAGGGCACGCACCTGCCCACGGGCCCCGGCCTCCCTCAATGGCCCGGCTCAGGGCTCTGGCACTGCACGGCCCAGGGCTGCACAAGGGCGGGGAAGGCTCCTGCCTCAGCCCCTTTGCCCCGTGAGGTCACACTGCGTGCGCCCCGGGGGCGCGGGGCAGGCAGCCGCCCACGCGAGAGCCGTGGGAGGGGCTGCAGGTGGCCCCAGGCAGGGGTCCCCAGGCACCGAAGCTGGTGCATTTGGGGGAGGGGAGCCACGGTCACCGCGGAGGTGTCCCAGGAGAGTCCTTGCCTGATGCGCCGTCTCCTCTCTCGTCCCTGCCCGGGGCGGTCCCGGCTGCTGGCCCCGACTCGGTCTGCTCCTCCCCCTCGCTCCGCGCCAGCCTCCCTGCAGCCCGGAAACAGCAGACCGTAGGCAGCTGGCGGCAGGGCGTGCGGCTGCCCCTGGGGCCCACCCTCCCCGCCGCCTGGGCTGCACATGCCCCAGCACTTTCCCTGGCAGCAGCTCTCAGGCCCGGAGGGAGGTGCCAGTGGCCTGGCGGGGCCTTGCAGCCCGGCGCTCGGCGGGCAGGGCTGGAAGCGACCGGGCAGCGAGCAGCAAGAGCCCGGTTTGCTGCCTGGCTCCGAGGGGGAGCGGTGTGTGCCGGCGGCTGGGGCACCCGGGGCCTGCGTACCTGCCGGGACCGGCTCCGTGCTGAGCTCACCGCCGACCTGCACAGCTTCGGCGAGGACGTCGAGCCGCCCCTTGGACATGGCGGACAGCTTCTCCTTCTGGGCCGACACCAGGTTCTCCAAGAAGCGAGCTCTGCAAAAGGGAGTCGCAGGCCTGTGACCAGCCACACCGGGGCGGGGCAGGGGGCACGGGGCACAGAGCCGTCTAGCAGGGCAGCACGGCGGGCGTGCCTGCCCCAGCCAGGGCACGGCACCATATGGCACAGAGCCATGTGTCTCAGGCCAGCACAGCCCCCCGCCCGGCCGCCTTTCCCTCCCGCCTCTGCAGAACTCCCCAGCCCCCCCGAGCAGAGAAAACCCAGGCACCCCGGCGTGGCCCAGCACCCCTGCATAAGTGGCCCCGTTTCCCACCCAGGGCCCACCCCCGGCACTCCCAGCTCCACTATGCAGCCCTGGAAGCTGCCAAAACATGAGTGCTCTTCCTGCTGGAGGACAGAGCGGGCTATGGGCCGGCTAGTGCCCCACCCTGCAGACCCCCCCAGACTGCGCTGCCCTCCCTCCCTCCCCACCTAACGTGCAGCACCGTGCGGAGCGCTGCCCCCTTCTGGCCATGGGGAAGGTCGCAGCCACGCGAGAGGCCCGGGGAGCGACCGGATTGAAGGACGCTGCTCCCACTGCCTGCTGACAGCCCCTCCTTCCCCAGGCCGGCCGAGGGAGTCCTGGGAGATCTGCCCAACCGGGAGTTCAGAGGCACCGAGCGGCTTAGGCTCCAGGCCGTGCCGTGGGATTGCTTGAAATCGGCCTTTTGGGCGTGCCGGAATCTAGCCCAGCCCCGGCCCTGGCTAACCGAAAACAGGGCTGGGGCAGCCTGCCAGAGCTCGCCGGCACTGTGCCGCTCGCCGCAGAACAGCGCCGAGAGCCGAGCGCTCCTTTCCAAGACAGACCCTGGCTCTGGCCCCACGGCCCTGCTGCCGCCCTGGGAGGTGGGAAACAGGCGCGGTGGCAGTGCTGGCCGGCTGGCCTGAAACGGGCACTCAGCCTGCCGAGACGCCTCGCCCGCCTCCTTAGGACTCGGTGCGAACGACCTGCCTGCTGATCACACGAGCCAGCGCTGCCCAGTTACAGGGGGGGTGGCCAGGCAAAACCACCGCCATGGCCCCGCCGGCCTGCCCGATCGACTCCCCGCCAGCCCGGGACGATCTGGCGCCTGTGACGCCGAGGCAGGAGGCCGCAGCAGGGCGCACGGATCCAGGGGCCTTGGCGCAGAACGTGGGCCCGGCTGGCCCCAGCTCTCCCGGCTGCTCGGTTTCCACTCATGCTGCCCGATTCGCTCAGCGGCAAGGCTAATGACACGGCCCCTTCCCCGCGCCCTGCGCCGCACAGCTCGGTCTCGGACACCGGCGCCGGGCCCCCCGAGCTCTGGCATCCCGCCAGCAGGCCTGGCGATGCAGGGGCCAGGGACTAAGGGGGCAGCTGCCATGGGCGGGAGCAGCACGCGGCACTGAGGGGGCAGCCCCACCCCTCAGGAGCAGGCAGCTGGCCCCCCTCCACCTTGCCCAGGGGCCCATGGAAGCAGGGGAGGGCCACAGTCCAGAGGCCACCAGGGAGCCCGGGCACCTGGAAAGGTTTAAGCACAAACTCCCAGCGCACGCGGCGGCCCCAGTCAGAATGGGCCAAGCAGGCAGGCAGGGCCACACAGACAGCCCAGCCCGACCTCTCTGCCTCCCGCCGTCTCTCCGCTCTGGCGGCTGCTCTCCCTGGCATTTACCCCACACAGTGAGCCGTGGGGGAGCCCAGTCGGCCTGAGCGGGGGCCCGGAGCACCCGAGCTCTGCTGTGCTCCCCCGGCGCCAGCCTCCGGAGAGGCGCACACGTCTGTACTTACTCAAACTTCCTCAGAACGGGCTTGTCCCCGTGCAAAGGGGGGCTCTCCTCACGCCTGGGAGGAAAGAGCCGTTATAGCAGCGCCACCGGCGCGCCCACGCTCTGCATGCTCTCCACACGGCAGCCGCCTCTCCGCTCCGCTCCGCCCGCAGCCCCGAGGGGCTCGGCAGGGCCCAGGGCCCGAGCACAAGTGGCAAAGCGCCCCCAGAGCACGGGGCTAACCATCTTCCACCCCTAGTGGGAGCTCAGGCACCAGCTTAAACCGCGTTCTGCCCGCACACACACCGAGCCAGGGCCCGAGCCAGCATCCGAACGCAGACCCCTGGACCCATGTTCTGGCCACCGTCCAGGGCCCCCCTTCCCTGCCATCTGGGCAGCCAGCTTTGGGGGAGTCAGGCTTCCCCACACTAAGGGTGTTACCAATCGGTTATTCTAGCCGACAGGCCCTTCCGCATTTCTCCTCTGAAACGTACAAGAGCCCCGAGCGGGAACGCCGCGTGCAGTCCGGGGCCAGGGGCAAGTCCCGCTGACTCCCAAGGGCTCTTGTGCATTTCGAAGCAGAGGCGCCTGGGTGGAGCCGAGCCAGCTGGAGTTCCCGCTAGCCCCCGACTGCACGCAGGTGCCAGCTTTGAAACGTAGGAGTCCCCCGAGCGGGGGCTCTTGCTCGTTACAAAGCAGAAGCACCAGCATGGAGCCTGGGGTCAGCGGGAGACTCAAGAGTCCCCCCGTGGAACCCGGGCTCCATGCGGCGCTGCCACTTTGAAATGCCGCACGGAGCAGGGTCAGCTCAGGGCTCCTCGTGGCATTGCCAAAGAACCTGGGATCAGCTGGGGACTCCCCAGGCTCCATGCGGACTCCCCAGCTGACTGCAGGTTCAGCGGAAATGCCCTGAGGTGGCGTTTCAAAGGGGCAGCGCCACACAGTCGACCCGGGGCTCCATGCGGTGCTGCTGCTTTGAAGTACCTCTTCCTCCCCCCACTTTGCTGCCCCTGTCGGATAGAGGCAGCAAAGGCGGGGGAAGCAGCTAGTCGACTCGACTAGTCCTTAACACCCTTACCCCACACTGCACCACCACCAGAGGGCGGGCAGGGCGCTAGGAAGCCGGGGGTACGGGTGGCTGGACTCGGAGGTCTCAATGCAGCGTAGAGCCTGGGGCTGCAGCGTGGGACCCCACCTTTCCTGGACAACCCCCAGGTGAGCAAAGGGCGGCTCTCCTGGCCCCGAGCTAGCATCCCAGTGTGGCTATACCGATGCCAGCCTCCCCTGCTCTGCGCCTGCCCCTTCTCCCGCGTTGCAGCATCCCAGCCAGCCAACGGGAGGGCTCTGGACGGGGCTGGTCCGCCTCCCTCCACCTCTGCGGTACCTCTACGGTCACAGGGCCGGGAACGGCACGATGTTACAGGGGACCTCTGCTGGAGCCAGAGCTCTGGAGGGTGGGGCACATGCAGATCCACACAGCTGGGAGTCACGGGGCCCTGCCCCCCCCAGCCGCGGCCAGAGGGGACTCAGCCGGCCGGGAGAGCAGAAGGTTTATTAGTCGACAGGGACACGGCGTCGAACAGACTAATCGGCACAGGAGCCAGGAGCAGCCAGCACCATCCGACCTGGGGAGAGGGGCCCAGAGCCAGGGTCCTGCCCAAGCCAGCGAGACTCTCCCAGCCAGCAGCCCGCCCCAGCCTTTGTCCCGCTTCCCGGGGGGAAAAGGTGTCCATTGGTGTTACTCCCCCTCCCAGGTCAGGTGACTGTCCCTGTGGGAGGCGGTCACCATCTCGCTATTGGTGCGGTGCCCAGGGAAACTGAGGCACACACGGGGTCACTCCAGGCCGGTCGCAATCCCATGGAAGATCACAAGTGAGGCAGGCAAATACAATCTCCACTCGGTCACACACCAGAGCGGAGGGCTCCCCGGTCACACACCAGAGCAGTCCTGGCCTGCTGGCAGGCCCGTCCGGAGACACGAGAGCCACTGCCTCTGGGACAAACTGCCACGGGCACCCCGGGCACAGCGCACGCCGGTCACTCGGTCCCCAAACACACCAGTCCTTCGCTGCCACCCCCCATCCCTGCCGCACTTCCGGATGGTGCCCGGCACACCCACGGCGAACGGGGGGCTGTCCGGTAACAGAGCTGGCTCCCAGGCACGCATCGCAGCCTCCGGGGGCAGGCTCTAGAGACGCCCCGGGGCAGACCCAGCTGCTGAACACACGAGCAGGGGGCTGCCCAGGCCCATAGCGAACGGCACGAGGGACGGTTGCATAGAGAGCCCTCCCCACGCAACCAGAACTACTCAGCCGGGGGCCTGCGCCAGAGGCAGCCGGTCGCTCTGCGCGCTCGGCACCGCGCCCGGGCTGTGTCCGCCTAGGAGGCGCCCGCTGCAGGAGAGGAAGGGAAGCGCCGTGCCGACCAGCCGTGGGCCGCCACGCAGGCGTCCCAGGAAGCGCTGCGCATGCACAGCCAGGCAAAGCGCAGCAGAGGGGGAGAATCAGAAAGCCAGCCTCGTGCGAGCAGCGCCCAGAGCAGCCGCAGGCGGGGAGGGAAGCCAGGCCGCCGCCCGCGGGAGGAGCATGCACACGCTCAGCCTCCGTGTCACTTACCAAACGGGGGCAGTTTGGTGAAGTCTGAAAAAGGAAAGAAAGTTTAGGCAGAGGAGAGTCAGCGCCGAGAGGAGGAGCAGAGAGCGCGAGAGCTGGAGCGAGAGACGCCGCCCGCCTGAGCTCTGCCCGGGGGCACAGCCAGCAGAGCAGTGGGCAGGTGGCAGGCTGGGATCCCGGGACTGGCAGCGACCCCCCTTGGCGGGAGAAGGGAGGGTGGCTGCTGGCCGAAGGGCCTTCCCCTTCCCTGCTTTGGGAGGGCGCTGGCCACCCTCCACACACCCGCATGCAGCTGAGCAGGCAGCCCCCCAGGGAGCTCTCCCCACGCCGGCTCCAGGGCACGGCCCATCACTACACACACCCCCGCTCCAGGACAGCTTCCCCCGAGCCCTGCGCTCCAAAGCCTAGGGACCATTCCCGGCTCCGGCCTTCCCCGCCGCGCCCAGCCCTCCTTGCATAGGCGGGGGCCCAGGCCTCCCCAGGCCACCCGCCCACTGCCAGACACACCCCGAGGGCCTGAGAGCGCAGGCAGGCCCAGGCCCAGGCTCCAGCTCCCGGAGGGGGGCTACACTGCAAAGGAAACTCTGGTGCAAAGCCTGAGACCCGGCCGGGGGAGAGGGTGCCCCAAAGCCCGGGGAGGAACATCCACACGGCGCGTTTAACCCCAGGCCAAGCGACCTGGCAGACTCCCTGCTGTGCTGGTGGGCACGGTGTACACCGACTCTGGGGCACCTTTGGGGGGGGGCCCTTACTGGGCAGGAGGCGGCGTCTGTCAGGCGGCAGGGACGGCTCTGCCCAGGGCCTGGCTGGCACCGTGCCTCGCTGTGGGTGCCCCCGGGCCAGCACACGCACCTCAGTTCCCGCCGGGCCAGGCCACTCACTTGTAAATGCTCCTCTCCCCCGGGCTGGCGTGGTCCCTCTCCTGCGGGGCGGCCGGCGGAGCGCACCACACGTTGGGCGTGCTGCTGTAAACGCTCTCGAAGCAGGGCCTGAAACACAGCGCAGACTCAACCCACGCCCCCCACGACCACCCGGGAGGGGCGCCTGTGCCTACGCGTCCGTGACGTGGCTATAGCGCCCGGCCTGGAGCCTGCGGGGGGCCCTGCATCCAGCGTGCCCAGCCAGGCCGAGCGCCCTGCCCGGAGCCAGGCCCAGAGAGCGGGAGGGGGAGGAGCGGATCCCTAGCTGGGCATGCCCAGCCCACTGCCTCAGGTCTGGCCCAGGCCCGCGCCGAGCCCCAGTGCCCAGCCCTGCTCCGAGCCTGCCTCCCCCGGCCAACACCCTGCACTCACGGAGCTGGGCTGCTCGGCGTCACCCTCTCGGCACCGGGCTCCCTCGGCGGGCTGGGGGCCCTGGGCTGCTCGTGGCTCTCTGCAGCCGGGCTTGGGGAGCTCGCGCCGGTTCCGGCATCCGCGTTGCCACCCAGGGAGCGCCGGCCCCGCCGGTTCTCGTCCGTCTTCCTCCGCTCCTTGCGCACTCCTGGCAGCGGCTCTTCCTCTCCGTCCTCCTGCCTGAGCGAGCCCTGAGAACAGCACATGGGCAGGGCATGCCAGGGCACACGGGGAGGGCCCTCTGGTCCCACGCTGCCATGGGGCTCAGGGGTTGCCTGCATGCCCCTGCCCACCCACCCGCCTATTCCGGCACGGCGCTGGCCTTGCGACCCCGACTTCCAGCCGGCACGGCTAGGGAGAGAACCTCCCGGCTTCACACGAGTGTGACCCTGAGCCTGCTGGCAGCCTGGGCCAATGCCCCCGAGGCGCCAGTGCCCCCAGCCGCACCGGGGCAGCTCCCCGCTAGCCGCCACTCACCCGAGCACTGCTGATGTTAGTGTCTGGGGGTCGGAGGGTGATGAGCCCCCGGGAGAGCGAGGGGGAGGAAGAGCGGTGCCCCGGGGACGGCACTGCCCCTGCAGGGATGTGGCGACATCTGTCACAGCCCTCGCTGCCAGGCTCCCCGGGGGCGCTTGTCCCAACGGCCCAGTGACGCTGCAGCATCTGCATGCCAGGAACCGGCGGGGCATCTGCCCGGGCCAGGCTGCTGCGGCGGGGTGACCGTGGCGCACCCAGAGCCCCAGGGGCAGGGGAGACGGAGGGCTGCAGGCCCAGGAGAAGGCGGAGCACTCACTTCGTAGATTGCAAACTGCTGCTTCAGGTCGGGGTCCAGGCCTTTGCCCTGCGTGTGGCGCTGCACAATGCCCTCCATGCCCTGCTGCTCCAGGCAGTCCGTCACGTCGTAGAACGAGTCCTGGTCCGGCAGGGCCGCCAGCGTCTGGGCGACATCACGGGCACGCCGTCAGGCCAGCCCGCTCCACAGCTGCCCCGGGCGGGGAGGGGGTGGGCCGGCCTGCGCCCCGCCCACAGGACTGACCTTGTTGATAAGCATCATGGCGAAGACCAGCAGCTCTGTGTCAGCCCCGTTGCGCTCGTCTAAGATCGCCACCAGGTTCGCCCACGGACAGGCCCCTAGGGAAGAGCACCGCAAGCTGGCAAGCGGCCCCCCCAGCGACCGGCCACTGCAGCACAAAGCAGCCTCGGACGTGCCCCAGAAATGCGAGCGCCGCCGCGGGCCGGGTAACTAGCAGTAGTGGGGCACCTCCCGGCCCAGGGCCCTCAGTCACGCTAACCTCGCAGGGATAGATGCGGCAACACCCCGACCTGCCAGCAGAGGTCGCTGGGGCACCGCTAAGGCAGAGCCAGGCCACCCGTCCAGCGCAGTACCAGAGCCCTGGCCGCTGCCCGTCCAGCCTGGGGCCTCCCTCTGTCTGCGGCACGCTGGCCCAGGAGGGTCCCACGCCCTGCGGGCGCACAGCTCTCCCCAGAGCCGGGCACGGCTCGCATGGCTGGAGAGGAGACGGCTGCAGAGTGAAGGGGGCCAGGTTCCTGACGGAGCGGCGCCCGGCTCACCGCGCTCACGGCGGATGGGGACTCACGGCCAGGCCCGGGCGAGGGGCTGCCAGGACACAGGGACGGCTCTCAGAGCACGCAGACAGGGCAGCGAGTTCCCCTCGGGACCACAACCCAGCTCTGCACAGCCGGCCAGGCCTCTGCGTCTCCCTGACGCCAGCGGGCGCCGTCCCGTGCCAGGGGCACCGGCACCGCAGGCTCCCCCCAGCCCCGGGGGCTGTGCTCACCTTGCGCCTGGTCCACCGTGTTGACAGCCTGGATGAGGAGCTGGGCGTTAGCCTCCGTGTACTCCACAAACACCAGCAGCAGCTTCAGCGCCGTTTTCACCACCAGGCGGTACTGGGCAGACAGAGGGCGTGTTACAGGGCTGGGAGGTCAGGGACTCCCTGGACTGCACCCGATTCGCACCCGGCGGCTGCCCGGCACCTCAGCACCTAGGGGAGAGGTAGGTGCCAGCACGCAACGCCCTGGCTCCTGGCCAGGATCGGCCAGCCGGCTGTGCCACACGGCCATCGATCCCCAGGGGCTGGGGCTGGCTGTTGCAGGGCTGTATCTTTGACAGGCGCAAGGCGAGAAGGCAGCCTTGTTCACAACTCCCCCTGCAGCTGGGCACAAGGTGCCCTTAGGGGTGTGAACTACAGCCCGTGGGCCATACCTGGTCTGCGAGCCCCTCCTGTGCAGCCCCCTGCCCCTCGTCCCTCCCCCGCAGCCTCAGCCTGCCACACTGCCAGCCCTAGTGCTCCGGACGGCGGGGCAGGGACAGTTGGGGGGCTGGACAGAGACAGGAGGTCCTGAGGGTGGTCAGGGGGCTGGAGGGCAGACGGGAAGTGCTGGGGGGTGGGAAGCAGGGAACGTGGGGGTTGAATAGGAAGTGGGGAGTCTGGGAGAGCCAAGAGGCAGAGCGCAGGAGGTCCTATGGGAGAGGGAGTTCCCCCCCTGGCTTCCCTACCCAGCCCCCTCCATACAATTTCTGAACCCCCATGTGGCCCTCAGGCCCGGCCCAGCCTACAGTCTCAGAAGTCCAGTGGCAGCAAGAAGCGGGGGGGTCTTGGCAGATTCTGGGTCAGTGAGAAAGGAGCCTTCAGGGTGGGTAGGAGACCGGCGAGCGCTGCTGAGCACAGTAACTCTCCCCCCGGCCGAGGGCACCAGGCCGCTCCCGCCCCTCCTCTTACCGCGCCCCAGGCAGATCGGAAGCAGGGCCGGGCGGGCAAGCAGGGACCGCGTCCGGCGCCGATCCCGAAGCACGGCGCACGCGGGGGACCGCGAGGAAGCGGGCACATCTGCAGTGCTGCCGTCCCTGTGCTGACCCGCTCTTGCGAAGGGAGCCTGAGTACGTGCGACAGGGAGCCCGGGTGGAACGCCACGCCGGGGTCTGCCCAGACCGGGGCCGGGGCGCCGTGGGACGGAGCTGTCTGGGCTGGCCGGGTCGCTGATGGAACGGGAGGTAGCAGGGAGGCGGAAGGAGAGGTCGTCCGACCAGGGGTCCCCATGCGCGCCTGACAGAGAGCAGTGCCCAGCCCGGACAGATCCCGGGGGCAGGCGACTACCCCCAGGGCAAGGCAGGCGCGCTCCGCTGCACTCACCATGCTCCCGCAGAGCGTGTAGAACCACTGCACCGTCTCGTTGTGCTCGATCACACCCAGCATCCCGTCCACGAACAGCATGATCTGACTCAGCGCTGCGAGGGAACGAGCCGTCAGAGCCCAGTGCGCGGGGCTCCCACCGCCCCACGGCCATTGGGGGCAGGCCCGGCCCGTCACCCACCTCGCAGGATGTAGTGCTGGTAGTTCTGGTCGGCCTCTGCCCCCACTTTGATCAGGCACGTCAGCCCCTCCGAGTTGACGAACTCCGGCACCAGGTCTTTGTCCTCCTGCAGCAGAGAAGAGTGCACGTGGCACCGCCTGAGGGCCCCAGACCCCGCAGCGCTGGGGGCAGGAGGCCGAAGAGCAGCCCCCACTAAGGCGGGGCTGAGGGTGAGAGAGTCCAAGGGCTACCCAGGCCCTGCAGCTAGGGCAGACTTGGTCGGGCAAGGGGCCAATGCCAGCTGTACCCTCCGGGGCAAGGTGGGGGGAGCAATGGGAGGACCGTTACCGGCTGTGCCTGTGCTGTACCTTGGGTCTCTCGAGCCAAGTCTTGATTGAATTTCCCCAGGAACGTATCAGTGTTTGTCACAGTAAAAACCAGGGCAAAACTGATGTGTCTGGGTAAAGATCCGGGCTAACGTGACCGGAGGATGGGGGACTATTCAGCGGATCAAGGCCTTGAATTGTGTCCAGCTGCTTTTTGTAAAAATCCGGGAACGTGTCATTACAGATCGGTTTACGCTGCAAACGAAGGGGCTTAGCTCGGGGGGGAGGAGGGGGCGTGCCGGCAGCACGTGCTGTACGGGGGCAGGCTGGGCTAGCAAACCCACACAGCCCTCGGGCCAGAGCCCTCGTCGCGGGCGCGTGCTGTCAGTGCGCACATGGGGGCAGCAGGAATCGGGCGGGGGGGAGGGGGAGAGGACGGACGGACAGAAGGGGGAATTCATCCCCCAAAGCAGTAGCGGGGGGGGAGCTGATGGGATCCCCCAGCATCACTTAGTGCCACAGGGCCTATCGGGCGGGCGGGGGGGAGGTTACCTGGAAGAGCTGCTTGAGGGAGAATAGGGAGCGCCGCAGCTCCGGCCCCTGCGAGTTGTACAGCTTCTCTGGAAGGGAAGGAGGCAGCCGCTGCGTTATCGGGCAGAGACGCTGTGGCTGGGGCTCAGCCGGGCTCGCTCCCTTTGCAGAGGGGATGGGAGACGGGCCGGGGCCACTGCCTCATGGGCCGTTCACCTCGGGGCAGGGCGGGACAGACAGGCGACCCGCTGGGCCTGGGACTACCCCACACGGGGCGGGGGGACCCGAGGGGTCCTGCCCACCCCCAACCTGCTGCCCACTGCAACGACTGGCAGAACCCAGCGCAGGGGGGCGCCCCAGGGCTGTGCTCACCCCTCACCTCAGGCCCAGCGCTGAGCCCGAACGCCAGGCACTGCTGTGCAAACCAGGAGGGGTCTCCAGGCATCGCGGGCCTCCCACTAGAAGGGTTCGAGAGCCTCCCAGTGGCCACGCTGGGGCCGGCACGGGACCCGCTCCCCGGGGAAGGCGCCAGATCCCATTCGGTTGCCACGGCACAAGGCCTGCGTCCCGCTGAGCCGCTCGCTTCCCCGCGCCCCAGCAAGGGAGGTGCCCTGCTCTCTGAAGCTGCACCCTCTAGGGCAACAGCGGCACCAGGCAGGGACACACGCTCAGGCCAAGCATCACCCCGGCCCCCCTGCCGCCCGGCAGCCAGACAGGGACGGGATGGGCTACGGGCCAGCCTGGGGCGTCAGGACAGAGCCAGACTCAGGAAACGACCCCGTCGTGGAACCCGCGCTGACAAACCGCCCCAGCCCGCCAGCTGCACCGACGCTTGGAGGAGACGGATGCAGACACCGTGCCCCGGCTGGGGAGCCTGGCCACACCCCAGAGAACTTCCAGGCCCCCCTGCCCCTGAGAGGGCATGAAAGGGCCCCACTCCTGGCCCTGTGTGCCCCTACCCCCTACTCCCCCAGCCACAGACCCCACCCCGGCCCTGTACCCTGGGTTCTCTTCCTGGCAAGGGCGCACAGCCTGACATTGGAACCCCCAGAACCAAGCGCTGGATTGTCAGGGCCACCGATGTGACACGCTAATGAGCTCTATAGGTCCCTGGACCCTGTCCCCTTGCGCTCCAGAGCCTTGGACCCCAGCTCTGACCCTGCACTCCCTGCGCCCATCGCCCACTGCCCCAGACCTATCCCTGGCCCCGCATTCCCTGCGCCCCCCATCGCCCACAGCCCCAGACCTACCCCTGGCCCCGCATTCCCTGCGCCCCCTATCGCCCACAGCCCCAATCCTACCCCTGGCCCTGCACTCCCTGCGCCCCCCATCGCCCACAGCCCCAGACCTACCCCTGGCCCTACACTCCCTGTGCCCCCTATCACCGACAGCCCCAATCCTACCCCTGGCCCTGCACTCCCTGCACCCCCTATCGCCCACAGCCCCAGACCTACCCCTGGCCCTACACTCCCTGTGCCCCCCATCGCCCACAGCCCCAATCCTACCCCTGGCCCCGCATTCCCTGCGCCCCCTATCGCCCACAGCCCCAGACCTACCCCTGGTCCTACACTCCCTGCGCCCCCCATCGCCCACAGCCCCAGACCTACCCCTGGCCCTGAATTCCCTGCGCCCCCCATCGCCCACAGCCCCAGACCTACCCCTGGCCCTGCATTCCCTGCGCCCCCCAGCTCTATCCCCCTGGCACTTCCCCCCCCCCCCCCATCGCCCACAGCCTCAGATCCCATCCCTGGCCGTTTCAGAACATTAGGCCAGTGGCGCAGGGCCCTTTGTCACACGCCGACTCTCACCACACACAGCCGGGTTCTTTTTTAAACAATAAAGGCTTTGAAACTGAAATGTAAACGAGGGACAGAGATCCGAGGTCTGTTTTCAGAGGAGGTTATTGACCCCCCCCTCCATTCTCAACCGCTGCTTTCGAGTCCCAGCCCGCGGAAGTGCCTCATGGGGCCGGAACCGCCCCCGCTCGCCCCCAGCAGTGAGTCTGCTCCCTTCAGGGAGGCCCAGCGAAGCTCCCGGCGCCCCTGGCTGCAGGCAGGCCGAGCCCTAGCTCCAGGGAAGCAGACATGCGGCTGGCGGCCTGGCAGCGGGGATATCTGGAACGCCCCAGTTTCCTGTGTCCTTTCTGCACAACAAAGCTATAAATATCCCCTGGCTTCCTACGCAGAGAAGAAACAGGAACTTGGAGGAGAAGCATGACCCCTTGCTCTCCCCTGCTCGGGATCAGGGCCAGCCCCAGCCGGCTCCTCCCCAGGGCGGGCCACGAGGGGGCGTTCTCAGCCCAGACCGGAGGGGTTTTCCAGCCAGGTGAAAGGCGACTCTCCCAGGGCACCACAGCAGAATTCTGGCCAGCGGTCCTCTAGGGCCTCGTGTTGGGGGCTGTCCGCTGGGCAGCCTGCCCCGGTCAGCAGCCCCCACGCAGCCTCTGCGGAGCCAAGCCCTTTGCCCACTCATGCCGACGGAAGCCCAGAACTAGTCTGCCGTGGACAGAGGGTCCACGAGGTGGCCGCGGGACACGGCTGGGGAGTGCAGACACGCCACGAGGCCTGCGCTCCCACCTCCTAGAGCGACCGGACAGACAGGCGAAACCCTCTCCCGCCGCGCTGGGCAAGCTGTACGTCTCTGGGCACGGAGCAGAGCCCGCACCGATCCCCGGCACATCCTGCAGTGGGCGACGCCGTGGTCCCTCTTGGCTCCCGAGGGACGGCTCACGGAGGCCGGAGCCCGGGAAGAAGAGATGCAGATCTGCATGCCCTATAGAGTGTGTCCCCAGACAGACCTTTCTATACTTCCCCTCCCCCTCTGAGCTCCTACAAGAGCGCACCCCTGAGAAACTCCTCCGCCTCGCACCCGAGGGGTGGCTCCTGCCCTGGCCCCTTCTCCCTCGTAGACCTCGGAGACCTGCTGCTGTCCGCACACGGCTGCTAGACAAGCAGGGATTGCAGGGGAAAGGTCTCCTCACTGCAGCCAGCCCGTCCCAGGGCGGGAGCCCCCGCAGCGAGCTGGGCCTGGCCATGGCAGGCAGGCACGTCCTAGGTAACGGCACTGGCAAAGCCATCCGCCTCCCCCCGCACTGCAGCCCGTGCACTCGACTTCCAGAGGCAGAGCATCCCCCCCACAGGACGGTTTGAGGGGCTGCTTCAGGCCCCGCACTTTGGGGATCCGTGGCGGCCGCCTCAACCGCCCACAGCTGGGTCCCAGGGCAGCCTGGGGGTTTACCCGGGGACGGAGGTCAACACCCCCAAACACACACGCATGCACACCGCGGCAGTGGGATCTGGAACCCGGCAGCCTGCCCTGCTGCACCCCGCTGCCCTCTCCCGGCACGGCACAGCTTCACCGTGGCAGTGGGAAGCAGGGCGGCCCGGCCCCAGGGCAAACCGGGGCACAGCAGGCTGGCGGAGGAAGGCAGGGTGGAGCAGAGCCACAGTGGTGAGTGCAGGAGAGGCCCCCCATAATTCCCTGCCTCGCATTGCTTGGGGAGGGTGGAGCAGAGCAGGGCCTGCAGCAGAGGTTTCCCTGGGCCCCATGCCAGGGGCACTGGCCCCAGGCCCTGCGCTCCCCTAGGGACCGTCCTTTCCAGGGACAAGGCAGCAGCTCAGGGCATCTTCCCGGGGCAGAGGAGTAGTTCAAACAGCAGAGGGAGCACTAAAGGGGAGGAGAAAAGAGCCCGGATCTCTGGGCACTAAGGCAGCCTCACCCGTGCTCCCCGCTGCCCCCAGCGGAGCGCGAGGGACCGGAGATCTGGGCAGGGCTTACACAGGGCACCCAGAAGCAGCAGGGGCTTGACACGGGTGGAGTGAGGGGACTGAGCGAGGAGCTGCAGGCCCAGCAGGAAAAGGACAAGAAAGCACGAGTGACTGAATCAGCCGGACAACAGGGTAAGGGCCCTGCAGCAGCCGCGCCCGGTCTGAGCGAGGCTGGCTCCAGCAGCAGCCCCCAGCGCCCGGTCTGAGCGAGGCTGGCTCCAGCAGCAGCCCCCAGCGCCCGGGGTGCAAAGCCGCGCTCCGTCTTTCTGTGCAGAGGGCCTGCCCCGTGAGCTACACAAGGCCTGGGCCTGACGCGCCGCGGGCACAAGTCCCGTATCCAGGAACAAGAAGCAGATTCTGATGGCCTGGCCCAAAGCCGGTGCTGCTGCAAACTGCAGCTGGGGGGAGCAAGGGTCCCAGCCAACGCTCCTCTCCCGCTGAGCACAGGACGGCTTGCGCCAGAGCGCTGCAGCGCCCGTGTTTGGTTTGGGCTAGAGAAACGCCTCTGCCCAGCGCAGGCTGCGGATTCCTGCACACGATCGCTGCCCGCTGACTGGGAACACCGCTGCCTCGTGCACCCGGACACGGCCTGCAGCATAATGTGATGAGCTGGGGTGAGAGCTGTATTGCTGGCTTCCTCTTACTCCTGCGTCAGACAGGCGGCTACTAAAGCACAAACCGCTTTGTCTCGACAGCCCGGCCGGGGGCTCTCGGGAGGCGAGCAGCGGCCCGGCCGGGGGCTCTCGGGAGGCGAGCAGCGGCCCGGCCGGGGGCTCCCGGGAGGCGAGCAGCGGCCCGGCCGGGGACTCCCGGGAGGCGAGCAGCGGCCCGGCCGGCCGGGGGCTCCCGGGAGGCGAGCAGCGGCCCGGCCGGGGGCTCCCGGGAGGCGAGCAGCAGCCTGGCCGGGGGCGGTGGGGGCTCTCGGGAGGCGAGCAGCGGCGCGGCCCAGCCGGGGGCGGTGGGGGCTCTCGGGAGGCGAGCAGCAGCCTTCAGAAGATTTCAGGAAGGCTGACGGGGACTAACTTGCCATTCCTGTGTCCTCAGCCCCCCGCTGCCGACTGTCAGAGTTCCAGGCACAGGCAGAGCAGGCCGCAGCCAGGGCTGGGAAGTCCCCACAGACGGAGCCCTGACCTCTGCACTCTAGGCAAGGGATTGCACAATTCCTCCGCAGGAACCCAGGGAGGGGCTGTCCCGGCTTGCAGGGAAGGGGGCTCTCCAGGCACAAAGCCAAGGGGCTGCTGCACCTTCCAGACCAGGGCCCACGCCCAGACAGACTGCCTAGAGAAGTGAAAGCATGACACGGGGGGGGGGGGGGGGTACGTGGCGCGTGCAATCCCTCTTGGCCCCTCCCAAACGCAGGGCTGGAACCTGCTCTTCAGGAAACGCTGGTCTGAGCTCGCCGGGAAGCCGCCCCGCGGTTCTCCCCTGGGCTCCTACTGCAAGCACCAGTGGCCTCAGCGCGGGCCTCCCTCCCCCCCACACTCAGCAGGCCACTGGCCCCGTGCCACGCCTGCTCCCCCGGCAGCAGGGGCTCGGGCTGCAGTGCTAGGTTTCACTAACGGCCCCCCAGGGTTCCTCCTCCTCCCTCCGCCGAGCACAGGAGCAGGGAAAGACCCAGCTCCGAGGAGCCGGGCTGGTTCCCAGCACTGGCTGCCTGACCCGCCGCTGGGGTCCGTGGCCACGGGAGCCTGCCGTGGGTACTTTCCAAGGCTCTATTTAAGGCTCACTTAAGCGACCCAGAATATCTGTAGCCTGCGATGTGTTTTGTATTGTCGTACTTGGGCTCTGCATGCAGAGAAGAATTAACCCCTTCGGCCCCAAGAGCCATAGTCAGCATGTGGGGCCAGGTCTCCTAGTCTGGTCCATCCAGCACTGACCCCTAGCAGCTGCTCACTGAACCCCTCACACAGCCCAGAGGAGTTCAGGTTACTGTGAGCCACAAGGAAGAAGAGGACGGAAAGGACGACATGCTCCAGGCTGCATGGGAAGGTGCAGCCTCTCCAGGTTGCTGGCGCTCTGGTCTGGAGGAAGTTCCTTCCCGCCCCATGGCAGGGTCCACACAGTGTGACGTAGTGGGGGTACTTTGCTGGTTGCAATGCTGGGCAGTAGGCTGTGGGTGACCTCCACTGGCTGCAGCACGGCCCAGGACGGCAGGGGGTGAGTCATTATGCAAAAAGGGGCTCCAAACCTGTCCTACCAGCTATCCCCCCTGGGAGAGAAACAAAGGAAGGTGGAATGCCGCCCTTGGCTGGGGGGCAGGGCTGGAAGAGAGTTAGTTTCTGTCTGGGAGCATGGAGGAGACAGCCTAGGGAAAGGGGCTGGAATTTAGGGGCCCAGCCTCCCCCATCTCAAGGGGGCTGAGGCATCCTAGGCCTGCCCTGGAACCAGATTACATCTGTGCTGTGCTGTATCCTGGAGAAGCAATAAATTTCCTCTATTCTATTGGCTGGTGGAGTCAGTTTGTGCCATTACGGGGGTGCAGGAGGCGGGGGACCCCAACGCGCCGTCACACATGGTCATCGAGCAAGCACCTGAGAGAGGCTGCCCCCTTGCTCCGCTCTAGCCATGGACGACCAGACAGGAAGCCAGAGAGAATCCTGGAGTGCAAAGCAGCCTGGGAACGGAGCCAGCCCCCCGGAGCTCACGCATGAGCCCACAGGCCGGATTAGCCAGGCCCCAAATGGCTACAGACCACAGCGCTGCTGCTCATGGCCGTGGGGAACACAGAAGGGCGGGGCCCAGAGCTCTTGGCTGTCGGGACTCACCGAGGATGGCATTGACACGGACCGAGAGCTGCGTGCGCAGGATGATGGTTGGTCGCCTCCCTTTGCTGGAAGAAGAGGAAAGCGGGTAAGTCACCGTGAACGTCACCCACAGCCTCCCTCGCAGAGCACCCCGAGAGCCCTCAAGTCAGTGTAGCCTCTCCCGCAGCCCCCACGCCCAGCACGCAGCCAGCCCCACCACTGACAGGGGGAAAACCAGCAGCCCCCACGCCCAGCACGCAGCCAGCGCCACCACTGACGGGGGAAAACCAGCAGCCCCCACGCCCAGCACGCAGCCAGCCCCACCACTGACGGGGGGAAAACCAGCAGCCCCCACGCCCAGCACGCAGCCAGCCCCACCACTGACGGGGGGAAAACCAGCAGCCCCCACGCCCAGCACGCAGCCAGCCCCACCACTGACGGGGGAAAACCAGCAGCCCCCACGCCCAGCACGCAGCCAGCCCCACCACTGACGGGGGGAAAACCAGCAGCCCCCACGCCCAGCACGCAGCCAGCCCCACCACTGACGGGGGGAAAACCAGCAGCCCCCACGCCCAGCACGCAGCCAGCCCCACCACTGACGGGGGGAAAACCAGCAGCCCCCACGCCCAGCACGCAGCCAGCCCCACCACTGACGGGGGAAAACCAGCAGCCCCCACGCCCAGCACGCAGCCAGCCCCACCACTGACAGGGGGAAAACCAGCAGCCCCCATGCCCAGCACGCAGCCAGCCCCACCACTGACAGGGGGGAAACCAGCAGCCCCCACGCCCAGCACGCAGCCAGCCCCACCACTGACGGGGGGAAAACCAGCAGCCCCCACGCCCAGCACGCAGCCAGCCCCACCACTGACGGGGGGAAAACCAGCAGCCCCCACGCCCAGCACACAGCCAGCCCCACCACTGACAGGGGGAAAACCAGCAGCCCCCATGCCCAGCACGCAGCCAGCCCCACCACTGACAGGGGGAAAACCAGCAGCACCTGGCTATTGAGGGCAGAGGCCTCGCCCCAGAAACCAAATCCAGACAGGGAAGGCGGCTCCTGGGCCATCCACGTGGCTCTCCCAGCGTCCCTCAGCCACTGCGGCGTCTCCCCCCGCAAAGGCTGCCCTAGAGTTTGTCCTACTGAAAGCTGGTCTGCGACCAGGCTCTCGGCCCAGCGGCTCTTAACACCCAGGAAGCAGCTGGCAATGGAGCGGCTCCCCGACCGACTCGGTGTCAGGCGTTCTTGCGCCCCTGCGGGCCCCTGGCCTGTCTGCTCCATCCAGCAACGGGCACCAGAGCCTCGTGCCACGTGTTACACAGCAGCGGAGCACGTGGGTGTGACAAAGGGATGCAAGGGGGACTGATTCACTCGGTCTGTTCTGCAACATCGCAAGTGATGTCTACTGCCCCCCAGTAACCCTGTGTGCGCCTCGGTTTCCCTGGCACTGACCCAATACTGAGATGGGGATGGCAATTTCAGTGAGAGTCACGGACACAACGGCTGATGCTTTCTGTAACTGGGGCACCTGCAGAAGGTGGAAGTGGGGCAGGCCGGGTCACAGCGCCTGGCTGGGCAGCCTGCTGAGTGACGGGGCTCAGACAGGTATGCACGAGACAGCAGCAGCGCACCTGATCTCCTCGTAGAACCCTTCCAGCTCATCCTTCTGCTCCAGCAGGGACAGGTCAAGATCCAAGTACTGTCCCGACGGCGAGAGCTGCAGCGTACAGTCCTCCAGCTGCAAACACAAGGCCCCCAGATCAGCGACGCTGCTTGCCACGAGAGGGGGCACTGTCTAGCCATGTCGTGGGGGGCAGGACCCCCGCCTCTCAGCCACGCGACTTCCTAGTCGCTGCAGCGCCTGGGGCCGGCTGGCTGAGGACTGGACGGAGGCACTTCACTTCAGAAGGAGGGGGCAAGAGTGTCAATCACCCACGAGTCCAGCGACTCCCGCTCTGCGACCCCCCAGCAACAGCGTTCTGCCCCCTCTCGCCCCCAGGCTGAGTGGGTCGGGTTTCATGGGCTACTTCTTCACGTGCCCGTCTTCTCTTCCCCTCTAGGGAGCACCGAGATCATCTGGCCAGAGACCTGCCCCGAAATCCTTCCCAGAGCAGATCCCCGAGATTAGAAAAACAGCCCGCCCCGATTTAAAGAGACTCCCCCCGCCTGGCAAATGGTCCCTGCGGTTAACTGCTCTCGCTGTTCCAAGCCTGCTCCTTCTGCACATCTGAATGTGTCTGGATTCAGCACCGGGCGTCGGATCGGGTCAGCCCTCTCTCTGCTAGCCCCAAGAGCCCAGGAGTCCCTGTTCATTCCCTGTGTATGAACTCAGCCTACGATCCGGTCACCCCGGCATCGTCCCTCTGACAAGCTACACAGACTGAGCTGCTGAACCTCTCTGGCCCGGCGCCCTTGGGACCCGACCGGTGCCAAACCAGAGAGCTTGCCAAACCACGGGAGGGCAGTATGGCCTAGCAGCGATCCCAACACTGCTGCGGCTTGCTGGGCTCCGAGAAGACATTGAGGGGCAAAGCAGAGCTAAACACCAGCCCAGAACACTGAGAGCCAGGCCCGGGGGCTGTAAACGAACCTTACGGGACGACAGGAAACTCGGCCACCCCCATGCCAAGAGGACACCAGGCAAACTAAAATCCTGCCGGATCACGGATGTAGACGGACCAGAGTGCCGGGCTAGAGAGGCTCAGCCTGTATAAGGCAGGTTTTCTAACCCGTCTGTCATTTCCGTAGCTCTTCTCTGACACCCTCCATCTCATCAACACCTGTCCGGATCAGAGGGCCCAGAACCAGACACAGCACGGCAGCAGCGGTCACGCCAGCGCCAAAGAGAGAGGTACAGTAGTCCCACTCATTCCAAAGAGCAGTCACTCTTTGGCCACAGCGCCCCACCAGGAGTCACATTCAACCAATCCGCCCCCGGCGGCAGCTGGGTGAAATGCCGGGTACCCTCCTCTCCCCAGCACTTGAGCAAGGAGCTACAGAGCCCCAGGGGAAAGGGGTGGGGAATAAACAACCTACAAAGGGGGGCGGTGAGGCAGGGACCGCTCGGCGGCGGGAGGAGACGAGGACGCCCAGCACGCCGTAGCAACAAGGTGCTGGCAGTTGGCCCCACAACATACACCCTGGAGATGCGGCCTGACGTCGCGGCACAGAGACATGTGCACACGCCCTTGGTACAGGCAGGCACTGGTGACTCACCCACCACCAGGCCACTGCCAAGGTCTGTGTGCTGATTCATTGCCGTCTGGCAGCTTCCTGCCAGCCGTGAAAACCACAGCCTCCAGCTCAGCCCAGCACTCGCAGCCCAGACAGGAGCACAGCCCGGACGGGTTCTACCGCTGCTGAGTCACAAGGCCACCTCTCCGGGGGATCGGCCAGGTGGCCCGGGCCCCCAGTCAGCTAGGGACTGCCAGCAAGAACCCGCCCCTCCACTAGAGCGGGTGCCCCTCCAGCAGGGATCTCAGACGTGCGGGGGGAGGGGGGTTAGAAAAGCCACAGGAAGGAAGCCCCCTTACTGAACAGCTGGAGGGAGAGGGCAGCTCCCAAGTCGGAGTCACCTGCCCAAATGCTGCCTCTCCCTCCGACTCCCACAACCCACTCCACAGACACCCCGCAGGGACCGTTCCTTCACCGGGTCTGAGCTTCTCACCCGCACTCCTGGGGGTCAGCCCTGTGCTGGGATGTGGCACAGAAACCCCTGCTCAGGGAAGGTCAGAGTCGCTCACGGTGCGGGGAGGGGGAGCGCAAGCCTCCCATGGAGATGGGAGTGGTCAAAGCAGGGATTAGATTTGCTCTGTTCACTTGTGACGTTGCATGTGGTCTCTACTGAAATGCAGCAACCCTGCACGTGTGCCTCAGTTTCCCTGGGCACTGCACCAGTCGCGAGATGGGGATGGGCATTTGGGAGTGACAGCCTCCCGCCCGGACACCATGGCGGATGCTTTGTCACCTGAACCTGGGAGGGGTGTGACCAGGTGGCACCTTCTGCCCGGGAAGCTGGATAGAGGCTGGGGTCAGGGCTGGCTGCATTGGGAGATGGGCTGCTGGGGGTGTGTGAGAGTCTCGCTGGCTTGGGGAAGTGTGTGTGTGTGGGGGGGGGGGGACAGGGAGAGGGGCAGGGTCCTGGCTCTGGGCCCCTCTCCCCAAGATGGACAGTGCTGGCTGCTTCTGGTTCCTGTGAGGAGCAGCCTGTTCTACGCCGTGTCCCTAAGGGCTAATAAACCTTCCGTTCCAGCTCTACTTGGCACAGAGACCTCAGCTGGCACTACCGTGCGCCTCTGAGCACCGCACGGGAGGGAAGATGTGGGCAAACTGGAGAGGGTCCAGACGAGCGCAATTAAATGCTAAAAGCTTTAGGTGACCCAGCCTATGAGAAAGGACGACTGAGAGGAGACCTAATTACTGGCTTCAAGTACGTTAACTGTCCCCAAAACAGGGGTGAGGAGCCTTTTCTGGGACTGGGTGGAGGGGGGGCACTGACCCACAGAAAAATCAAGTGAGAAGCAAGGAAAAAGCCACCTAACCCTCATTGATATGGCCCTCAACTGAGGAGAGAGGCACGCCCCACATTCCCCGGGCACACCAGAGCCTGGGGGGCCCAGCTTACTAGATCTTGTGTGCTCCAGCCCCGCGGTGGGGCAGTGGGGCGGGGGCTAGAGCACCAACATGGGATCCCCATTGCTAAGGGGGGCCCTGAGTCTCGGGGGCCAGATCCAGGCAAACTAGGGGCCACATCCAGCTCTCGGGCCTTAGGTTCCCCACCCCTGCCCAAAAAGGAGGCGATCAATTGTTCTGCATGCCCACTGATGGCAGGACAAGAAGCAATGGGGCTTCAATTTGCAACAAGGGTTAGATATTAGGAAAAGCCACCCAACAGTAAGAGCGAGCTTCCAAAGCGCCCAGAGATCCCCACCTCCTCTCCTACTGACTGCGACGCTCTTGTAGTGCTAGAGTGATGGAAATGGGTGCAACTGAACACTCCTGGGGTCAGAGCCCCCCCTCTCCTCCCTGGTACTTCTCAAGTTCCACCACGAGCCACGGGGCCTTCTGCCAACTTCAATTCCACCAACCGGTTCCACTGAATTGTTCCAGCCTCAACTGCTGCCCAGAGCAGTGCTGCCAACTGGGGCTGGTTTGGCGTGATTCTTGCAATGTTTGTCCGTCTAATTGAGCCCCAGCTCCAGGAGCGATGACAGAGGTCGGCAGGTACCTAGCTCTCCTCGTCGCAGTGGAAACGTGACATGGGAGCGACCCAAAGGCTCAGAACCAGCGGCCAAAGCAAGCAAGTGCTAACCGTACCATTTTTAAAGGGCTTGTGATTTTGTTAAGCCGATCTCATGCTACCTAAGACCTGGCTAATGGTCTGTGAATGCATGGGGCTTGCAGTACGGCTGCCTTGCTATGGGGTGCTGACGCGATTCTTATAAAACAACGAATAGTCCAGCAGTTAGTCTTTAGGGAGCTAACTCGACTACCCTCTGGAGATTCTGATATGCCACTTTGCATACCCAGGGGTCCCAAATCTTTCCCATGTGCTACAAGAGTGTTGCCATTAACCACACAGCGTTGGCCTCACTGGTGCACGTCTATGACAACAATCGACACTGGGGTATCAAACCCGTGGGTCACCTGGCATATCCTGCAGCGTCTCAGCTTTCACTTAAGACTCAGAGGGGTACCCGGTGTAGCCAATGCAGGACTGTGTCCAGTACACGGGTGTGAACGCTAATGCCTGGAGGGGACCTACTGCATGCCCACGTTAATTAGTGCTTTGCTGATCACCTTAGGGGAGAAGGGGGTGGGAGTGAAACCCAGGGGAGAAGGGCGGGGTGGGAACTGGGAGCTGCTGCAGGAAAGCAAGCGCAGTGAGACTCTGCAACTGAGAAAGGCAGGAGGAGGGACGAGGCAAAGGAGAGCACAGGAACAGCCTCCCTGGCCCAGATGGAGTAAGCAGTAAGGTGCTGAGCAGAGAGATGCTGAGAAGGTTTATTTCCTACATAGTGTCTCTGCAGACCCCAGGAGCGCTGCTGGAGACTGCAGGGAGTACAGGGCCCCATTCACACCCCAGCCCATGAGCTGTATCTAAACGTGGAACTCTTCCCTCCCCCGGAGCCATCTGACACCCCTGCTATGCACAACGAACAGAGCAAGCCCCCCTCCTTCCCAGGAATGCTCAGGCCTCGCTAGCAACCCAGGGGCAGGCCAGCGTCACGGTCCACGCCCGTTTCGAGGGGGGCAGCTCACGACTGGGCCAGCCTGCTTGGGGGGCCAAGCCCTCCAGGCGGCTGCAGGAACTCCCGTGCCAGTCTCCCACGTGAGCGCGGCAGGCATGCAGGTCCAGCGCCGGCGAGCGTGGTTTGGATTCTACCCCAGGCACATGCTGTCCCTAGTGCCAACCCCTGGGGACGGGGACATGCTGTTCCAGTCCGGTCACACTGCTCAGCCCTGGGAACCCTTGACAGGCAGCTCCCATGGCAGGGGAGTCTTGCGTGAGGGGGCAGGGACACCAGCAGGGCATTAGCTTGGTTCCTCTCCTCCCACCCAAACAAGGCTCTGTGCACACAGCTAAATCGGGACCAGAAATACTGAAGACCCAGTGCTGGAAGCAATTAGCAGTGGCCCTCACCCGACACCAGGGAGAGGCAGCCCTGGGACAAAACCACCTCTTTGATGTGAGCGCGGCTTCCATCTGTCAAGAACTCGGAGGGAAACAATCTTAGGACCTCTGCCCCTTTCAACATGGATCCAAGGGGATGGTGCGCTGGCTTTGGTTTGACACCTAAAGCCTGAACAACCAACATTCACCAGGGCATCTGCAAACTAGAGCAGGAGACGGCCACGAAGGGGCCACGGGGCCTGTGCAGGAAGACGCGGCCTTGCACCGGGTCACTCACTATGCGTCTAGACACCCAGAACACTTGGCAACTAGGGCTGATCTAGGGCACCAATTCCAATAGGAAAGGATTAGAGAGAGCAGCCACAAGACAGCTGCCTGCCAAATCCCAGTACGTCTACACAGCAACATTACTTAGAAATAACTTAGTCCACGTCCGCACAGCAGGCAGTTATTTCGACAATCTAGAAATACTGTCAAGCTGGAGGACTTCTTACTCCGACTCCTGTGACCCTCACTGTACGAGGGGGAAGGGAAGCTGGAGGAAGAGGGCTCCGATTTGACACTCCCAATTTCGAAATCCACTACACAATGGATGTAGCTTGATTTGCACAGCTTATTTCGAGTTACACCCTACTGGGTAGACACACCGAGGGAACTAGGGATGTAAACACGATTTCAGAAAGTAACCTTGTAAACATCTTTGCAGTTACACACATGCTAAACCCAAATCAGCCACCCTTCAGCTCAATTCAGAATGACCATGCAGGGGCTGGCACTAGTGTACCGAACACTCTCCAAAACCTTCCTCACTCCTAGTTAAAGTGTGATAGAAATGCAGCCGTGTTAGTCTGGTGCAGCTGAAACAAAAAACAGGACCATGCAGCACTTTAAAGACTAACAAGATGGTTTCTTAGGTGATGAGCTTTCGTGGGCCAGAAGTGGGTCTAATAAACCATCTTGTTAGTCTTTAAAGTGCTCCATAGTCCTGTCTTTTGTTCTAGTTAAACTGGTGTGCCTTACAATCGTACACCAGGCCCCAAATCTGGAAAGATGCCATTTTATTCTGTCCCCAGCTAATCCGTGCTGTGAAGGAGAGTTCTAAGTTTTGAGGCACAACTTCTCTAAGTAACCCCACACAACACAGGTGCGGTTAGCTCCTGGGTTTGCTCTTTACCGTATTTCAGTGGCCCAGAAGGAAAGGCTAACTGTCCGTGCCTAACTACGGGGCACGTGTAGTGTCTGCAATCCACAGGGCAGACCCCAGTCCTCCAGGATGGACACAGTCCTGCTGTAATGTAGGCCTAATTCTGCTCTTCTAGTGCTATCCAAAGAAACCTAGATGTGGATGCAAAGGTCCCAAATAAGCATCTTACAAGTATCAGAGCTATGTAGTGGAATCTAAGAACAGGAACCTCACGAGTCTAGTTATTTTAGAAAGCAACCTGGGACAAGATTGGCCTTTCACAAATGCAAGCTGACTCATACCTATTAGCTTGTAGTTTTCCAAATGTAGCCGTAAGCTACAACATCCCAAGTACTTTAAACCTTTTCCTAACACAGAAGTTCCTACAGCCTCTTCCTGAACTGTCACTGTTTTCTGAGCACCGGGCACTCCTATCACCAAGAATATCGCCTTGCTCACATCTGTCTAGGGACTTGCTTTCCACAATTCTGGTCTGCTTTGGCTCGTACTCTATCACACGAAGGCACACACCATGGAAGGACTGGTCACACGCTTTTTTTTAATCCGGCCCAGATGTCAAGAAGTCACTTCCACCTCCTGTGAGTCATTTCAAAAATCAGCAAAAATTTCCAACTCTTTTGTCCTCTTATTTTTCAGCCTTCACAGTGCACTTAAAGACATAGAAATGTAGCCGTGTTAGCCTGGGGTAGCTGAAGCAAAATGCAGGACAATGTAGCACTTTAAAGACTAACAAGATGGTTTATTAGGTCTGGCCCACGAAAGCTCATCATCTAATAAACCATCTTGTTAGTCTTTAAAGTACTACATTGTCCTGCATTTCACTTAAAGACACTGACACATCACTTGTTACAGCCACAAGGTTTGCCATGCTGTGACTGCACGACACAAAGAACACGACCTTTGCTCCGAGTCGGAGTTGTCTGGCTACCCCACCTGGTTCTGAAGGAATCCCTGCACCCAAGTGGATGTTTCTGCTATGGCCATCAATCACTGGCTGGGTAGTTTAAAACGCTGACATTTAAGCTGTCATTATTAGGCTTCAGAGCTGACTGCCCTCTGAGATGGGACAGCCCTGGCTTTGTTTTGTTCTGTGCAGCTGCCAAGTCGGAAGGCTCTGCCTTGGTTATTTGTTTGGTTTTTTTAAATCAAGGCTAGAAATCCCAGATACCAGCAGAGCGCTCCTGAGAGTGTAACTCTGGTGCATCCCCGGGGTGTTTGTTTCGGGTGTCACTAGATATGGTAGCCTGTCCTTTGCTGCCTGACTGATGGGAACAAGTGGCAGTGTTGACAACTTGCTTGCATTTGCTGAATCGGAATGACGGCCCTGCTCGCACATGTCCATCTAAATAGACAGGCGCCTTATTTGGTACCCAGAGCGTGTCTGATTCCCAAACAGGCTCTTGCTCTGCTTCTCTTCAGAAGATGCATGTGCCTAAACCACCTCTTCCGCACCTCACCAGCTGCCTCCCCAAGAGCAGTCTCTGAAAGAGGATGCAGAGAGGCTAGTCTGAAAAGACAGTACTACGGGGTAGCACAGGACTCACGCTGGGGGAATCTAGAGCATAAATGCTTAGCACTAGCTGTTTCCTCAGGGACACTGCGGGCCATTTCAATGAACAGAGTGGGTTCTAGGATCAGAGAAGTGCACACGCTGCTGTATATTGGGATTTTTTTCTCGTCTATGTTTTAGCAAGATTATTGTAGTGGAAATAAATTAGGGGAGAAGGAGACAACAGTAACACCAGACAGAACACCCAGTTTCAGCATGTTTCAAACAAAACCCCTGCTGGTAACACAGGTGGTGGATGTGAGAATACCCCGGCTATCCTGAGACAGCATCCAGACCAGCTGCTCCGTATTTGAATTTTCCAGGCATGCTCTCCCCTGCCCATTCTCCTGATAGTTGTATAAAATGGTCTTCTCTTCTCAGTGGTCTAAAGGGACTCTTCTCAAAGACAGAGTTCAGCGCCTAAGTTCAAGCTCCCCTTGAGCTCTCTACTCCTTACTCTCAACAGAGATAGTAGCAAACCTGCTTTTTATCCACCTTTACTTTTCTGGCTCTTAATCATGGTGCTTTTAACTGCCCTATCTTCTCCCCCACACACCGTAAGTGAGCTTCGAGTCTTAACTGGCTGCCTCCCTCTCTCCCATTCGTAAGAGTTTAGTGGTTGATTTAAACTCTGGAGTTCCAAAGAGATCCACAAGAAGCCACACATGCCCTTCCTGTTCCCTGCGGTCTTTCCCCTCCCAGAGGAACTAAGTCTCTTGTACCTTCCTTATGGTGGGTTTTTTAATTCCCTGGGCTACTTTCACATTCACACTGTCTTAATCAAGTTTCTCAATTCTACCCAAAATCCGGTCTCCTGAAATCCAGCATCTTTGTACTACTGAATCTGGAGCAGATTCACTTTACAAGCCTGGGTAAAAAAAAAAAAGTTAATTTTACTTAAAAGGACGCAACAATACAAGCATCTTACCAATGAATCTTATTTTATACGCATCCACCATGATGGGTAGATTTGTTTTAGAAATCCAGCTAGGTGTCTAAAAGTAGTTACAGAACATTGGATGGGAAACTATGCAAAATTTAAGAAAACTATGTTTCTTATTTGCCCCAGCAATTGTGATGACCGCCTGAGGAAGATGCTGGTTACGCTGACACATTAGACAGCTTACGATTAACAACAGCTTAGCCATGCTGGGAAAATCCTTTTGCCTAGAAGCCCGGGACACACCAGCCTTGCATGCATGAGAAAGCTGCTCTGGTTCAACTTGAATTGTTTTTAAACCAGTGTAGGTAGGCTCATGCACACACCTGAAAATATGCTCTCATTGCAGTGTAAGAGCGGTTTTTTCTCATTTCAGCTTCAGGTGACTGGGAACAGTTTTCAGTTAACACCCCCAAAGTCACTGAAACTGAAACAAGGGTGTGCACACAGGGGTTTACACCATTTTAACTACCCAGGATTAGCTAAAACAGCTTTATTAAATCGGTGTACGTTTGTGTGTGGATACAAGGACATAAGAACGGCCAGATGTGGTCAGACCAAAGGCCCATCTAGCCCAGTGTCCTGTCTGCAGACAGTGGCCAATGCCAGATGCCCCAGAGGGAATCGTCACGTGATGCACCCCGTGTCCCATTTCCAGCTTCTGGAAGTGCTGTCGGGGTCAGAAAGACTGCAGAGGCTGCATGCAGCAGCATTGTGCTGGCATCAGAGGATGGCTCAAGGAGAGTACGGAGGTAAAGGAAGGAGAGGGGACTTTGCTGAACAGCCCTGAGCAGTCAGTCACAGGGGACAAGGCGGCTGAAGTCACCTACACCGGTCATTCCTACTACAGTCAGGTGGTTCATAAGCATCTTACTTGTGCTGCCAGCCAAACCAGAGCCTCTTTGGCCTGAAAAAGGAAAGCTCACAACTGAACTCATTGCTCAGTTCTAGCAATGAAGCCTAACGATGCAATTACATCTGTGACCCATTCAATGCAATGAAACCCAACAAGCTGAGCGAAACGTCGCTCTGGCACACTCATGCATAGGAGGTGCTTGCTATTTTGACTCTGTCCAAAGTCCTTACGTTATACAGGAAACTACACATTTTCTATTTTGGGGTTTCCTCCAAACTGGTCCTTTTCATAGTTTCCTGCCTCACTCCTCCCAAATCCGCAGCGGCCTGCTGACACTAGAAGGGAACAAGCTACCCCCTTCCCCGCACTCTCCACTGTAGGCACCTCTCCTACCAAGGGAGAGAAGCCTGGGAAAGCTCGCTTTGGGAACTCTACTACCCAGCCTGGGACAGGACTGATTGATGCCACTAACTCTTTCCGGGAGATGCTCTGGAGGACTCTCGGGGTTCCAGGAAGGATATGCAGACTCTTGGCTAGAAGACGGAATTCCACGTCACTGCCTGTGGCTTTGTGAAAGATGCTGCTAGTTTTCCAAGGAGAAGAGCAGGCTCATGGGAATCTGTACCAAGGACCCTGCCTGGGGAATTGCACATAACACTGAGGGCACAGAGTGTTTGGAACAAGTTTTATATTTAACATTCCCAGCTGCATTTTTGGAGCAAAGTCTTCAGAAATGTTTGCCTGGTCAGATGCTAATTTTGGAGGCAGCTAGCTAATTTGACTGTGGTTGAACTTTTGCTGTTACTGTGCCTTAAGGGCCCATCTAAATGAAAAGTGCAAAAGTCTGCACCTGTGCAGCCACAGCAGTGTGGTCACATCAGTGCAAACCTCTGATATAGATCCCTACCCTGGTGCGACAATCTGAAAATCACCAGCGTGGGCACCCACTTCACACAGGGGCTGAAAGGCTCCCTGGGGGTAAAGACACTGATGGAATGAGACAGGTGTCAGTTTCTCCAATGTGGCCAGGCCTCAAAAGAGCTCAAGAAATGCCTGCAGTGGAGGTCCCCCTGCTCCTTGCTCAGAGGGACGTGCTGCGCCCCAATGACCACCCAGAGGGGTATTCAAGAGCAGAGCAGAGCCAGCGCTGTGGAATGTCAGCTGTCCTCCAAGCCACAGTGCAGAGTGCCACAGGGCCACCCTCTCCGTGGTGCCATTACTTGCCAAAAGATGCCATTGGACAAATGATGGCTCGTCCAGGCTAAGCCTGCTGCCCTGTAGGAACCCAGAGATCTCAGGTGACAGCATACGGACAGCGATTAAGGCTCAGGAGCCCACCCTGAGCTTCCAAACTCCAGCGGGCACACGGAGGGACTGGAGTACATGAAGCAGCTTACAGTAAAAGCGAGGGTTGCAATCTCGGATGGGGCATGCCAGTCCCACACTGGACAAGGGGTTAAGGAGCTGCTCTGGGCTCAGCCAGCCCTGCCTCACCACACCCGCCAGACAAGCACAGACTGGAGGGGAGGGAAGTAGAACAGCAGAGCCCTGCAAATCCGCAGGTATCCACATCCGCGGCTATTTTTGCGGATACAGCTTTTGTCTCGGTGCAGGACTCTACTGAACAGTTCACGTGCAGGCAGCGCAGGGAGAGAACAGACCATCTGCCCGGGCCAAGGGAAAGCAGGCGCTTCCCAGACAACCCTGCCTGGCGGGGAGGTGGAGGTGTTCCCCGCCCCCCTTGCTAGCTCAGGCCATTTGGGTTAATTCCCCTGGCTTTTGGTTTACAGACCACCTGCGAGGGGAGCAGATTTAAAACCATGTGGCTGGAGAGGCCCGGCCCAGGAAGAGGCAGGAGGCCCCTGCAGAGAGGGAGCTGACACCACACCTGGACACAAGGAGGCACCAGCAAACAACTGACCCCTTTGCACAATCACAGAGCAGAGTCCTGCTGCTTGCTAAGATCAAAACAGGGTAGGGCACATGAAATTGAAAGCCCTGGGAGCAAATGCCCAACGCCGCTGCTGCTGAGCTGTGACCAAGGGAAGGGCAGCACTCCCAGGGTCCTGTGGGATAGTTTTCTAAAAGTCCGATGCACCTAGACAGATTCCCAAGTCTTCCCCACTTCACTGAGACTTAGGCCTTGAAATCTCTCCTGCCACACTTGTTAGAACAGCCCCTCCAGGCCGAGCGCTCATCACCCGCAGAGCCCAGCTCAGAGAGCACAACCCATGCAGAGAGCTGGTGGTGTCATTAGGCATCGCCTTTGTTGCTTGTTCCCAAATTAACTCCATTTAGTCACCCCTGAAAAAAATATCTCATGACAGGAGACTCTGGTGTGTGAGTCCAAGAAAAATGCAGCTGTGGATGAAAGGGAGCTTGCCTGGCTCAGAGCAAGGTTTAACAACAAGCTCTGTTATCCCCACACCCCCAGGCTCCCGAGCCCCAAGCTAAACTCATTAATCTGGCCCATTTCTCCTGCCTGCGTACTCCGCCCTCCTGCACTGAGAAGCTTCCTCCGCCCCTGCTGCTGGCTGCTGCCACGGTGGGCTCCACGCCGAGTCCTCTTCTCCTTCGAGCAGCTGACTGAGCGCATCATGTGCTGCCTCTGGCCCTGCCTTGCATGCCTCCTGCACTAGGCCTTGCTGCAGAGCAAGCGGGAGCCAGAGACCCACTGCTCCATCACTAGGGTGGGAGAGGAGAACCTTCTGGGTCTACAGCAACAAGTAAATGACCCTAGACTCATGGGGGAAGGCAGTCCACTCCTCCAGGGGAAACAAAAATAACCAGCAACAGGACGTTGAGAGGAAAGGTGGGAAAGGAACCCTCTGGAGCGAAGACATGGTGGAAGTGCCACAGAAACAGTGGAGAGGCTGGCTGTCCACAAAACTGAGATCGAACATGATTGAAAACCCAACGAGCCCCACAAAAGGTGCAGAGGAAGCCAAACTCTGTTGGAATAGTTCCAGGGAGTATAGGGAAAGAGGAGGACTGGCCATCTGGCTTGATTGAGGGACAGAGCTTCGAATTCAGTTCAGACAAGTATTCAAGGCCAAATTTTGCACCTTGCAAGGTTCCCGCCCTCACTGCACCGGCCTCTATGTGCATTTTGCTATCCTACTGCTGCTGGAGCCTTTGGCTGTTTTTTGAACAATACATCATTGCGAGGCATCACTTTGCACTTCAGCAATGTCATATTGCAGTAGTTTCAGAGGGGGAGCCGAGTTAATTTGTAACTGGAAAAACTTAAAACAACAAATAGTCGTGCAGCACCTTAAAGACTAACGAAATATGTCGATGGTCTCATGAGCTTTCATGGGCACAGCCCACTTCTTCAGATGAGTGGAGTTATTAAAGGGCCAGTTTTGAAATACATAGGGGATATGGCGGGGTGGGGGGGGGAGAAGAAAGAAATGGGAAAGAAATAGTCAATTAGAGTCTCCATGCTACATGATGAAAGTTGTTCTGAAGTGCCCATTACTTGGGTTTAATGTCATTAGGATGTGGAATGCAGCAAGCCATCCAGCCAATGTCTCTATTCATAGCTTTGTAATAGGAATCAAATGTATAAATTAAGTTCCAAGGCTTCCCTGTGTATTTGGCTTGTGGAATTGGCCTGAAACAGTACGGTGACCTGGAGATCCATTAATGAGTGCCCAGGGAAGTCAAAATGTTCCAACAGGTTTCTGTGTGTTCCCTTTTGGGATAGCTGATTTGTGTCCATTCATTCTTTCCCGTTGAGACTGGCCAGTTTGGCCAACATACATGGCAGAGGGGCACTATTTCTTTCCCTTTTTTCCTTTCTCTCCGCTCCCCCCCCCCCATTTATTTCTAAACTGGACCTGTAACGCCTCCACCCATCTGAAGAAGTGGGTTGTGCCCATAAAAGCTCATGATACAATCAACCCCTTTTTGTTAGTCTTTAAAATGCTGCAAGACTATTTGTTGTTGTTTACGTGTTTCCATATTGCAATGGGGCAGTTTGCTCTAATCGCCACAGGTGAACCATTTCCCACAAATACATTAAGTGGCGTCCAGAGCTCCCTCCAGCCTCTAACTGGGACATCAATGCACAGCTAGTTATGGCAGCAGGAAACGGTTTCCTTCGTTCCTTTGCAAGTTTAGAATCACCAGAAGAGGAGCAGCATTTAGTAACTATGGGTGGGTCTCTTCTCACTGGATGGTTTTGTGCTGGGTTACATTCAATGTTCCTGTTTTCCACCCCTCACTTATTTACTCTTCACAGAATTCTCTCTCTAATTCACTGCTCAGACTTCGGGAGGACTGGTGGATGTTCTGCCATCTTCACCCCAGAGTTTTGAATATGTGCATACATTTCTGAGACACTCCAATGACATTCAGAAGACATGGGACAATCATCCATCCCAAGGAAGGATTCCCCACAAAAGCACAGTGGTCTCACTGCATGGGATACCGGTGACCCCAGCAGACACTAAATGCTGTCCCTTCCTTTCTGTGCTCTGGGTCAGACAAGCAGAAGTGTCTTCCCAAGTAGGAAAGGCAATGGGGTGCTGACTGCGTAGCTGTTACTTGCCCTCAGAAAAGCAAACTGTTGGTCAATAAGCTACCCCTGGATAGCTATTTCTGCTGGCCTCTCACGGCAGTTCTGTTATCAGAAGGTAAACAAGTCCCTGAGGCCAGGTTGGGCAGCTGTACAGACCAAGGAAAGCATTAAGTTACACAGTCCTCTAGTTGCTGTGCCACCTACACGTTAACCGTCGTCCATGCCCAATGCATAAAGCGTTTACCCAAAACGGGCCAGGTTTTACAAACGCTGCATTCAGGTTTTACTGATTTTCATGGGAACACTGAAACACTCAGAAACACCAAACAAAGTGCCGGAACTCTGCAAACTCAGCTCACCATGCTGGAAGAAGACGGTAGCTCACTAAACTAGGCCAACCAGGTAATCAAGCTGCCAACTCATGGGCCAGAGAGGGAGCTGGGCCAGACAAATTCTTACATCAATTTGTAGTTGTTTTTTTCCTGTCCTCCAATATTTTTACCCAGAATACTGAAAAGTTCTTATTTGCACTAATATGAACCCGTTTTTTATTTCTTTTGAAACAAACACTGATAAAGTCTCAGGAGACTTTAAAACAACTGAAAACAAAGGGCTATGTGATTCCTGCGTGCTGTAAAGCAATGCTGTTACATCTTCCTTTGTCCTGACTAGACACTTTCCTGCAATGGCTATTATATGTTTGCCATCTTTCCACCACAGACGGGCTTCCCTACATTCCCTTCAGCACTCCAACTTACAGAAAGCTGAAATTCTTTCATTCCTACCCATCTGATCTCTCGCTAAATCAGCAGACACGCATGGCAGGGTGGGACACTGAGTCGCATGCTATGATGTGCCCCAGGAGAAGAATGTTACAGCATCCAGGCCCAGGCGAAGCAGACCAGAGATTAGAATAAATCATGTTCTACAGATACTACGGGACATGGAAACGGGTGCGCTGGATAGCTCGAGAACAGCAGCTGATTCCCACAGACCAGCTGAAGCACAGCCATAGGCCTGTTTTCAGGAGGCCAGCCTGAATGAATTCTGAGGTTCCTTCTTCACTGATTACTGCTGGACTAAGTCAGCGTATGGCAAAAGCACAAAGCCATCTCCATGTTCAGCGCTCTGCTCCCAGCAAAGAACATTCCAAGCGCCTGTCCACTTCCTCCCGGATAATCCACTCAGAGTACCAGGAAGGAAACCAGACAATTTCCAGCTTTGCAGAAAGGCCCTGAGAACCACTCCAGAAACCCCTGAAGTCTCAATGTGCACACCGATGCCGGTCACTGTTAGCTTGCCGATCTGTTTATCCCCACCCCACCTCTGACAGCAAGCTCAGCCAGGCCTTCAGCGGGTCAAAGTTTGTCTGGTTTTAAAAACCCTCCATAGCAGACTTCATAAACCTCCTCTGCCTCCATCCCCTTTGTACCAGCTGGCTCTGAGACCACTCAAAGCTTAAGTGGATGCTGGCCCGAGAGCCGCCTCCTCCTCTACAGCGCCTGTCTACTCTGCGACAGCCTTAACGTAGCCATCCGCTGGCTCCCTGGATCATTTAGGAAGCTGTGATTCTATCCTTTGCATCTCCTCTTAATTTCTTACCTCATCTAGCTCTGGACCACTTTGTGGGAAACCCACCCCTGAATACACGTGTTATTCGGAGAAACATGCAACCCTTTGTCCAGCTATCTGTGCGTGGAGCCCCATTAGCTAGCAGTTCAGGCGTGCTTGTCTCCCGGCAGCAGGACGAAAACTCCAGATTAGGCAGCGAAGCCCCCACCCCCGATGGCCGAGGCTGCATCTGGAAAAAGCAGCGCTGATGCTCATCCTCACAGTGGCACTGCAGAGCAGGCAGAGGGAGCTGCATTCTGAGAAGCATCGTACTCCAGAAAAGCGTCCTCCCACCTGTGCAGAGGTGAAAGCTAACATCCATTTGCAGGACACTACTCTCAAAGATAACCCAGAAGTCCCAATCAACCTCCCTCTGAGTCTGCTGCCTGCGTAAGAGCTCTTACTTTGGCCTCGTCACAGAACCTAGTTATCAACTTCACAATCCCAAGCATGCAAGAGGCATTATGCAAACCAGCTGCTGCAGGAAGCTGCGCTAGTGACTCAGAAGATATGAACTGTTTCCTTCAAGTCAGTCCTGAGTCTAGCACTGGGGGCCCTGTGTTACCGACCTTTCAGAGTACAGATCAAGGGAGGTTTCAACCCCCTGGGGTTATCTGTTTCTCGAGCAGCGTGCTCCTGGTTTCTGCTACTCGAGAATAGCGGAGACAGGTCCCAACCCACAAGGGATACACTGTGTTTAAATACAAGCCCTTATGCTGACCCTTTCCATTCCTGGGGTGCAGAGGGGCTTACCCAAAGGATTTAAGCTTGGATGCTATAAGCCATGTCGCCCAGCTGCAGGTCTACCAGCGTAGGTGCCCACCGCTGCCAGCTCTCCATGGGAAACGAGAATTCCAGTCCAACAGGATTTCACCTGACTAAAGATTTCCAACCTACCAAAGGAACCAACCAACCCCTCCACGAATCACACGACAGCACCCCAAAAAACTCTGTGGGCTTCCACACCATCTCGCTTTCACCAGTCTGGCCCCTACAACCTCACATGGGCCTTGCCACCGCTTCATTGCCTCCAGCCCCCCAACCCTATGAGGGCCCTTCCTGCTATGCCAGCTCCTCCTCTTTGTGGGCATACCCCAAACCCATCACCCCTCACTTCCTCCAGCCCGCCCCGCACCACACAACTTCCTCCAGCCCCGCGCCCCCCGCCCATCGCACCCCCTTCCTCCAGCCCCGCGCCCCCCGCCCATCGCACCCCCTTCCTCCAGCCCTGCGTCCCCAGCCCATAGCACCCCACTTCCTCCAGCCCTCGCGCCCCCAGCCCTCGCGCCCCCCCCCCAGCCCCGCCCTCGCCCCCCCCCCTTCCTCCAGCCCCGCGCCCCCAGCCCATCGCACCCCCTTCCTCCAGCCCCGCGCCCCCAGCCCATCGCACCCCCCTTCCTCCAGCCCCGCGCCCCCAGCCCATCGCACCCCCTTCCTCCAGCCCCGCGCCCCCAGCCCATCGCACCCCCTTCCTCCAGCCCCGCGCCCCCCGCCCATCGCACCCCCTTCCTCCAGCCCCGCGTCCCCAGCCCATAGCACCCCACTTCCTCCAGCCCTCGCGCCCCCAGCCCTCGCGCCCCCAGCCCATCGCACCCCCTTCCTCCAGCCCCGCGCCCCCAGCCCATCGCACCCCCTTCCTCCAGCCCCGCACCCCCCGCCCATCGCACCCCCTTCCTCCAGCCCCGTGTCCCCAGCCCATAGCACCCCACTTCCTCCAGCCCTTGCGCCCCCAGCCCTCGCGCCCCCAGCCCATCGCACCCCCTTCCTCCAGCCCCGCGCCCCCCGCCCATCGCACCCCCTTCCTCCAGCCCCGCGCCCCCAGCCCTCGCACCCCCCTTCCTCCAGCCCTCGCACCCCCCGCCCATCGCACCCCCTTCCTCCAGCCCCGCGCCCCCTGCCCATCGCACCCCACTTCCTCCAGCCCCGCGCCCCCAGCCCATCGCACCCCCTTCCTCCAGCCCCGCGCCCCCTGCCCATCGCACCCCACTTCCTCCAGCCCCGCGCCCCCAGCCCTCGCACCCCCTTCCTCCAGCCCCGCGCCCCCTGCCCATCGCACCCCACTTCCTCCAGCCCCGCGCCCCCAGCTCTCGCACCCCCTTCCTCCAGCCCCGCGCCCCCAGCTCTCCTCACCCCCCCCCCGCCCATCGCACCCCCTTCCTCCAGCCCCGTGCCCCCAGCCCTCGCGCCCCCAGCCCATCGCACCCCCTTCCTCCAGCCCCGCGCCCCCAGCCCTCGCACCCCCCGCCCATCGCACCCCACTTCCTCCAGCCCCGCGCCCCCCGCCCATCGCCCCCCCCCCTTCCTCCAGCCCCGCGCCCCCGCCCCCGGGCGCTCACCGGCAGGGGCGGGGCCAGCAGGCGGTGCAGGGCGGGCAGCTGGGCGCCCAGCGGCAGCACCTCCAGCAGCGGGTGGACGGGCGCGCGGCGCGGCTCGGGGAAGCTGGCGCACGCGAAGGGGTCGGCGTCGTCCAGGTACTGCACGCGGCACAGCGCGGCGCGCGGCCCGGCCGCCATGGGCGCCACTGCCCCGCCCGCGCGCCCAACGGACGGACTCAGCGCGCGCCCTGCCCCGCGCGCCCAACCGGCCGACTGGCTGAGCGCGCGCCCCGCCCGCTCGCCCCGCTGCTGGGGGCGGGGCCCGGCCCGCCGGTCACCGGGGCAACAGGAGCCGCGGATGCGGCAGGGAACTGCCGGCTCCGCCCCCGACCCCGCCCCCGCCCAGAGCTCCGGGAGGTAGCGGCCGCGCACCGGCTGCCGGGGGCGGGGCACAGGGGTTGGGGAGGAGGGAGTGCAGGGGAGGAGGGGCACAGTGAGGGGGGGTTGGGGAGGAGGGGCAGGGGGGGTGGGGAGGAGGGGGCACAGGGGGTGGGGAGGAGGGGGCACAGTGCAGGGGAGGAGGGGGCACAGTGAGGGGGGTTCAGGGGTTGGGGAGGAGGGGCACAGTGGGGGGGGGGGGGGGGGTTCAGGGGTGGGGGGGTGGGGAGGAGGGGCACAGTGGGGGTGGGGGGGGGTTCAGGGGTTGGGGAGGAGGGGCACAGTGGGGAGTGCAGGGGAGGAGGGGGCACAGTGGGGGGTTCAGGGGTTGGGGAGGAGGGGGCACAGTGGGGAGTGCAGGGGAGGAGGGGCACAGTGGGGGGGGGTTCAGGGGTTGGGGAGGAGGGGCACAGTGGGGGGGTCAGGGGTTGGGGAGGAGGGGCACAGTGGGGGGTTCAGGGGAGGAGGGGCACAGTGGGGAGTGCAGGGGAGGAGGGGCACAGTGGGGGGGTCAGGGGTTGGGGAAGAGGGGGCACAGTGGGGGGTTCAGGGGTTGGGGAAGAGGGGGCACAGTGGGGGGTTCAGGGGAGGAGGGGGCACAGTGGGGGGGTCAGGGGTTGGGGAGGAGGGGGCACAGTGGGGGGGTCAGGGGAGGAGGGGGCACAGTGGGGGGGTCAGGGGTTGGGGAGGAGGGGGCACAGTGGGGGGGTCAGGGGAGGAGGGGGCACAGTGGGGGGGTCAGGGGTTGGGGAGGAGGGACACAGTAGGGGGTTCAGGGGTTGGGGAGGAGAGGGCAGGGGAAGAAGGCAAAGGGATGCAGGAGGAAGGTGCTGCGGTTGGAGAGAAGGGGATACACAAACATCACCACAGGTACTAGGAGTGGGAGGGGTGCACAAGCGGGGCCATGTGATGGAGCATCCATGAAACGTGCTGTGCGGCTCTGTGCTATAAGGGACCGCATAGGCGGCTAGTTCAACTGTTGCCTTTCCCAGACCTGCTGGGTGTCCATGCACCACTGGCTCTGCTCCCGTTTCTTAACCCGTGGGCAAGGCTGAGCCCTGTCACCAGCCTGAGGCCTGGCCCTTCCCAGTGTTAGCGGAGAAAGGACACCTAGGATTAAAGCTCTCAGTAAACCCGCTAATCACCATTTGTAACCAAGACTAGAGGGGGTTCAGAGTAGGGATGTAAGCAACTAATTGACTACCTAATAAGCTTAAGCTTATGGGATAGTTGAGTAGTCACTTGACTAGTCGCTTCTCCCCCCTCCCCCCCCCCCCCCCCCCCCGCTTGCTGCCTTTATCAGAGAGAGGCAATAAGGGTGGGGGAGCAGGAGCTGGTGCAGCCAGCTTAAAAGCCGGTTCCCCAGCACCGTCTTCACTGGGGGCAGGGGAGGCAGAGGCATCCCTAGTGCTGTGCCTCACTTTGAAATGTACAAGAGCCAGGGCAGCTCTTGTATATTTCACAGGGCGAGTTACATCAGGATAGGGAGCTCCCTCCCTTATTGACTAATCAAGTAGTCGATGGAAATTTCATTGACTACTTGATAAGTTGATTAATCAAAATTTAACATCCCTAGTACGGAGTTTTGACAGACTCATCCATAGCCAGGGGTTTGCTGTTGACTAGCGGCTCTTGGGAGGCCTGGCTGACTATGGTGCTGACGCACGACCACAGGTCACTTTTCAGGCCAGTCACTTGAATTGGTGTCATCCTGGGGCCTTTGCTGCACACAGAGTTGACCTCTGCCCCTTGGCTGTTGACAAACCTTTCACCCTGACACACTGCATGGTAGCAGCAGGGAGGAAAGGCCTCCTGGAGCCCCCGAGCAATCCAATTCACTCAGCTCCAAAGAACCGGGGGCCCCAGGCTGGAATTCCTGCTCAGGGGTCTGGAAACTCAAGTCTCTTCACAGCTTTTCGCTGTCGTATGGATTTCAAATTACATGTGTCAGTAGCCATCATTTTACGTGCATCGTGCACATACAAACAAGCCTCTTCATTATGTACGTGCCTGAGAACCAGCTATACTGCTCTTACTTTTGACATCAGCACAAGAAATCTCTGCTTACCAAGGCTACGTCTACACTGTGCATTGTTGTGCAATAACATATGCAAATAAGGCACGGGGATGAATATAACTGCGCCTTATTTGCATACCTAATGAGACACCATTTTGCAGCACAGACTTTTGCGCAAGAAGGAGCTGTCTACACTGCTCCTTGTGCAAAAAACCCCTCTTGCACAGAGCCATTCTGCCTCTTATTTTCAGGAAGAACGGCTCTGTGCAAGAGGGTGTTTTTTGTGCAAGAAGGAGCAGTGTAGACAGCTTCTTCTTGTGCAAAAGCCTGTGCTGCAAAAATGGCGGCTCCTTAGGTATGCAAATGAGGCACGGTGATATTCATCCCTGTGCCTCATTTGCATATCTTATTGCGCAAGCATGCACAGTGTAGATGTAGCCATGCATATGTTTCTATCCCGTAACTTCTACGGTTGTCTAAAAAGCAAATTGACCATGTTTACACTAAGATATCACCACTGGTGCACAATTGTGATAAATCTTATACAAGTATGTCAATGGAAATGTTATGAGCTGCTACATATTATTATTATCCACACATCACCATTGTATCTGAAGTTGTGAATATTTGTGTGTGTTTGCATCTCAGGTGTGCTGTGTTCCTGGATAACACCAACAAGAAAGAAATGCATTGAAACTAGTCAGCCATGTGGTGATGGCCCAGTAAGGAGAAGGAATGGTGACATTGTCTACCCCATGACTCAGCAACAGCATGTAACGACATGTGATCCAAGATTTCATGTTTGCATGCCAGTAACTTTCCATGCACATGGGCTGAGAATATAAAAGTGGAGACTATGACATCAATTTTTGGCCTCTTTCCTGCTCCAAGTCTCTGTATTATGATTTCTAACAAAGAAGAGCTTAGTACAATGGGTCTGAAGACCCCAATATTTGGGATTAATCAGAGAGACATATTACAAACTGGCAGATTTAATATCACTGCTATTAATCTGATTTATAGACTCAGAAATCAACTAATCTATATGATTAATTTTAACCTCTTAATAATGCTTCCTTTTTATGTATTAACTCTTTAGTTACTGCATCATTTTTGGATAAGATCTAAAGTATATTTTGATGTGGAGCGTGAATCTCGTTCTTTGGAATAGGAAGATCCTAATGCTTGTGATTCTAGATTAAATAATCATTTACCACAGAAGTCTGGTCTGTCTGGACCGTTCATGAGGGCTAGAGGCCTGCAGGAGACTGACTGTGGCTTCTGATGATGGTTAACCATACTGCCATCTTTCTCTGTAAAATGTCAGGTGCACCGATAGTCTCAAAAGGTAGCTTTTGGCTCAGCAATTTTCCTGACTATGATAGCCATTCTATTTTCTAACTCAGTTTCCACTTTATGTAGTAGTATGATAAATATCCTACGACCTGTATGTACGCATTATGGTGCAGCATTGCCTCTTAAGCTTATTGTACTTGCTCTCCTACCGAAAGTCCAATAGCACCAAGCATTCCATCAAGTTCTCATTAGACCCATCCTGGGGTGTTGGTCTGTGGTCTTTTGATCCCATGCAATCTGGGATAAACTGTTTGTAGTGAACTGCTACCTCCAGGGCTAGTCACAGCTGTGTCAGATGATTGCAAATCTAGTCTGAGATGACTATGACCTCAGACCCTGAGTCAATTTTAAATCAATCTTGCCATCAATATTCAAGTTCACTCTCCAGGCAGGATCTGTGTCATCACAAACAATGCAGCACTTTAAAGACTAACAAGATGGTTTATTAGGTGATGAGCTTTCATGGGCCAGACTCACTTCCTCAGATCAAATTGTGGAAGAAAATTGGCACAACTATATATACCAAAAGGATACAATCAAAAAAAGTGAGCACATAAAATTGACAAATCAGATTTTAGAACAGAGGGAGGGTGAGGGAGGGAGGTTAGTGTCTATGAGTTCATGATATTAAGGGTGATAATTGGGGAAGCTATCTTTGTAACGGTAAGGTAGTTAGCATCCTTGTTAAGGCCCATTCGTAAAGTGTCAAATTTAAGCATGAATGACAGTTCTGAGGTTTCCCTTTGTAGTCTGGTGTTAAAGTCTCCTTGAAGTAATATACATGTAGAGAGGTCCTTGAGACAATGCCCAGTGCTGTCTTTTGTTTCAACAAGACCAGACTAATACAGCTACATCTCTAGTACTATCACAAACAATAGATTCCAGAAACAGTAACTACTGATTGTCTGCCATATATGTCAACTCCCTGACCCTTTGGTGGGACAAACAGCTGTAAAATGTTTAATATATTATAGGCATTTATTACAGCATGTGCCTCTGGCAGGTCTTGCCTTATCTCTTGGGATATGACTTTTCCCACATTTCATGCATGTAGGGTGGAATTTATCCCTCTTACCTTGGATGTTCTCTCCTTGCCTCAGGAGTTTTATGATCATGACTTAGCATTCAGCTGCCTGGTTTCAGTTTTTAAGCTAATTTTAGATTTCCCAAGTTTATGAGGTAGCATCAGGTTTATCTGTTAACTCAATAACCAGCCCATCTCTGGTATTTTCCTGTTTTGCAGTCCCAAAAATCAGTGTTCAGCCAATGTTTGCAAAGCTGTTAGAAAGCATTCAGCATTTTCCCCTGCTGCTTGAATTCTTTGGTGAAAACATGCTCTTTGATTAAACCACATTTCTGTGAGGTATAAAGTGTGCCTCACACATAGTCAAAGCCCTTTCAGAGCTGTCTTTGTGGCTGTCTTCAGTAAAGTCAAAGGATTGAAAGATATGCTTTGCCTTAGCATATATTAGATACCTGTATCTCTCTAGGCTTTGTGAAATTTGTTTGCAGTTCGAAAGCTTGCAAAAAACCGTTTCCCAGTCCAGCCTCCTGTCCATTATGAAGGTTTTACAAAGCTGACATTCTCTGGGGCATTGAGGAGTGGCATGTTGTTGATCCCGCATCCTCTTTCTTCTATCTGCATCTTTGTTGCTATTTTCCATCTGATTTTTGTTCTTGATTCACTTCTGACACCTGTCCTCTACCAGGTGTGGCCTGGCTTCAGAGCATACTTGCTTATACAACCTGTGTTCCAAAACTGCTTTAATGCTCTGGCAGGTGCAGGTAAGTAAAGGCCTGTGTGGCTACAAAATTTGTATCCACAAAAATGAGTCGCAGATATTTTTATCAGCATCCACAGATGCAGATGCCCATGGATAGACAGCAGATAGCCACACATTTGCTAAGTTCTAGATACAAAAAATGAGCTACCGCTAGCCCCATCCCGGAATACCCGCGGATTTGCAAGTAAGGTTCATTTAAATAAGATTGTGCACAAAGTGCCACCTAGTGGCTGAACATTGCCTTACAGTGGCTAGGTCCAATTCTGCGTGCACAGAGCTCCAGGTGAAACAAGTGATGAGCAGCTCTCACAAGCAGTGCAGTCAAGGAACACAGAAGGGGGCTGGGGAAATAGACGGCTAGAGAATCAGGTTCTATGAGAAGGGGATATGGTTGGTGGGACTAAGGAAAGCCAACAAACCAGTGTGGCCTTCTAGAAGGATGCCTGGAGTTCTGGCTCCAAAAGGGAAAAGACAGGCCCGCCAGTCGGAAGGCGGGGGGGGGGGGGGGGTAGCCCAGGGGCACCAGTGATTTAAAAGGGCCCCACAGAGCCCCATCCGCCACTACTGACAAGGCTAAAGCAGGCTTCCGGCCCACCCTCCCTCCCTGCTGCTCCTTGAAACAGCCGACATCTTCCCCTAGCCACACAGAGGAGACTTTGCATACTCCCTTGTCCCCAGGTCTCGATTGGCCTGGTGGGGGGATCTGGCCACGGACATGGTCTTGCCCACCCCGTCCTAAAGTATGATTGCAGCCTTCCCCAGCAGCCTCTTCTGCCTCCAGTAGCCTGGTCTTATGACCTCCCACCCAGCTCATTCCACTCCACCTGGCTCCATCCCTGATGAGCCCCCAGGTTCCTCTGGCACAGCGGCAGATATAGGGCAGGGCGAGTGGGGCGGCTGCCCCAGACCCCGCGCTTCAATAGGCCCCGCGCCAGCGCCGGAGTTTTTAGATGACATCACATCTCTCACCCACTTCCCTGGGGAGCCAGCCTCCCGCCACGTTTGTGCTAGGTTAAGAGCGAAGCTGAAGCGCAGACACAGCCCCCGGGGTCAGCCGCCTCTTTCTCTCTCACAGCCTCAGGCTCCCCTCCCAGGTTGCCAGTTCAACTCGCAGGAGAGCGCAAGGGGAGCAAGGAATCTCATGTGGAGCGCGAGAGAACACATCGCCTGCCCGTGTGTGGCTCATCACAGGTACCCCGGGGCGGATGGCTGCTGGGATCTAGAACCACATCCCCCCTTACACACACACGATCAGGCCACCTGAAGACACCCGAATGCAGGGCCATCACCCCTCCCCAGTTCGCTCTGTCGCGCCGCCACTGCCCTGCGCGCCGCGCCTTTCAGAGAGTGGCAGCGCTGGAGGGGGTGTTGCGATGTAGCTCATCACCGTGGCCCGGAGGGCGAGGGGCCAAGGAGCAGCAACGCGCCCGTTTTTAAGCAGCCGAAAGCTCCCCAAAGCGCCCATCCCGGCGGTTTTGGGTTACCCAGGTTAGAAACACGAGACACTGCGGAGGGGGGAGGGAGCCCCCGGTGCCCAGAGCGGAGCCCCAGGACATGGGGGGGGCGGCCAGTGGCACTTACTGCAGCGTCTGTGCTCAGCCCTCAAAGCCCCAGCAGCAGGCAGCCAGCAGCCAAGCGGCTGCAGCCACGCGGCGCTGCCGTAGCCCGGCCAGGGCTGAGTGTGGAGCGAACCCCCCTTGTGGTGGCCCCTTCCCCTCTGCTCCGCCGGGCAAACTTCTCCCAACTTCACTTCTCCCGGCCCTATTTTGCCCCCAAAAAAGGCAGGCGGGCGGGATCCCTCCGCTGCACTCTAACCTCGCCGGGCTAATGGGCAACCTGGAGAGAGGCCTGTCCTGGGGCAGGCTGCTGAGAGCCCCTGGCAGGTTAGCTTTGCTCTAGCAAGGGTTTCCTTCCCTGCGCCAGGGGGGATGCTTGTCCAAGCCCGCCTAGGATCACAAGATATGAGGGTCAAAACGGCAGCCTGGCTACTCTGTTTCAGCCAAAATTACAATATAATTCAATGAAAATGTGTAATTATTCATGCAGAATTTTGTTTAAGAATGAATTACAATAGAATTAAAATAAAAATTATCCAACTCAATTAAGTTTCTATCAAATTTATCCAATTCACATTTAGTATGAAAATTGCCTTCAATCTGCGCATTTTTTCTATTTTGTCTCCAAAGGGGGGCCCCGCAAAATTGTGCTGCCCTGCCCACAAAACTCTCTTCCGCCCCTGCTCTGGCATGTGGCCTGTCAGGTTAATTAGCCCCCTCCCCCCTTCTGACCCATCCCAGCATCTCCGAGCCATTTCTCTGTAACCTGACAGGCAAAGGGGGAAGTGTGCTGCAGCGCAGGGAGAAGGCTGGCTCCACCACACAGGTGAACCAGGTGATCACTTAGGGTGCCAGGCTTTAAGGGGTCCCAAAAACCCAGCCAATAGAAGTGTGTGGGGGGGGGGGGAGCTTGCAGGCAAATGCTCCCCTGCACTGCCATTTCCCCAGCCAGTGTGGGGGAGAGAGGGAACCACAGTGCACAGATCCTCTTCCTTTCCCTGCCAGGCAGAGCCGGCCCTGCAGGGGCTCTGGTGATAGCTTCCCCCAAATGAATGAATGCTGGAGGGGGGGGGGGGGGGTGTTCCAAAGTCCTAGTTGGCTAGAGTGCCAAATAGGGATGTTGACATGGTGTCTCCGTGTACATGGTTAACCAATAACCTGTATGGGTCCTCCACATCCCTTGCGAGTTGCAATTCCAATTGCGCTTTCGCCTTCCTGATAACTCTCCTGAATTCTCGAGCTGTACATTTATACCTCTCCCTAGTCATCTGTCCAAGTTTCCACTCTTTGTAAGCTCCCTTTTTGTGCTTAAGTTCACCAAGGATTTCCCTGGTAAGCCAATCCGGTCTCCTACCATATTTGCTTCTTTTGCTACGCTTTGGAATGGTTTCTTTCTGTGCCTTCAACTGAGCTTCTTTAAAATATTGCCAGCTCTCCTGGGCTCCTTTCCCCTTCATGTTAGCATCCCAGGGGATTCTGCCCATCAGGTCTCTGAGGGTATGTCTACACTACAGCGCTAATTCGAACTAACGTCCGTTAGTTCGAACTAGCGGAGCGCTAGCGTAGCGCCTATCAAAGTTAATTCGAACTAACGTCCATTAGTTCGAATTAACTTTGTAGTGTAGACATACCCTGAGAGAGTCAAAGTCTGCTTTTCTGAAGTTCAAGGTGTATATTTTACTACTCTCTTTTCTTCCTTTTGTCAGGATCCTGAAATCTACCGTCTCATGATCACGGCTACCTCTACTTCCCCTATTAGCTCCTCCCTGTTTGTGAGCAGCAGGTCAAGCTGCGCACGGCCTCTGGTCAGATCCTGCAGCACTTGTACCAAGAAATTATCCCCAACATTCTCCAAAAACTTCCTGGATTGTCTGTGTACTGCTGTATTGGTCTCCCAACAGATGTCAGGGTGATTAAAGTCCCCCACGAGAACCAGGGCCTGCGATCTGGAAACTTCTCTCAGTTGTCCGAAGAAAGCCTCATCTACCTGATTCGGCAGCCTGTACCAGACACCAACCACACCATCACTGTTGTTGCTTACACCGCTAAACTTGACACAGACTCTCAACAGGCTTTTCTCCCTCTATATACTGGAGTTCTGAGCAATCATAGTGCTCTTACATACAGCGCAACTCCTCCTCCTTTTCTCCCCCGCCTGTGACTGACTGGGCCAGGTCTGGGCACAGCTGAGGGTGTCCACTCAGGGCAAATTGCTCAAACTCAGGACTCCTTACAACTCCTGACTAGAGACCTTCCCAACTAGGCCACAAACCAGTCACACCGAGTGCTTCTACTGCCAGCCTGGCCAACCAGAAGCCTCACGAACAAACCCCTCTGACACCCCAGCTCTCTCCGTGCCCCAAACAGCCCTGGGCCTGCCCCCAGGTGAGGGGTTTTAGAATCCAATCTCACCTACCCCAAACGAGTTCTGTCCGGTCCCAAGAAACCAGCCACAGATCCCTGGTCAATTTACCCTCTGGACCTTACCCACAAATCACGCTGGGCCAATCCTTTAGCATCTATCCTCTAAAGGTTTATTACTAAAAGACAGAAAAGCATGAGTGTAAGGTTGTTAAAGTATCCTACATTACATGCATCGAGTCTCCCAGGTCTCGATGCAAGCTTGCAGCAGAGATGTTATAACTGCTGGCTTAAAAGTCTTTGGTGTACATCCTATGTCAGGACGGGTCCACAGTTCTTTCCGGCTCGTTGATCCCTGCAAGGCTGCCTCTGGGATAAAGAGCTGAGCTGAGCACCAAGATGGAGTCGGCCACATGGCATATTTATATCCCTTCCTGGCTTCTTCCAAGCTGGAGAGAGTCACATGGTCAGTGGCCAGGCACCTAGATTCCTTCCCAGGTGGGTCTCTGGTATTTAAGAGACCTATTGTTCCTGGTGGCTTGCTAATTAGCATGTCCATAGGCTGAGCTTTTCTCGCCCATTGCTCAACCCCAGATAGACACTCCAGTCTCCATACAGAGCACATGTTTATAAATTCCACACAGACCTTATACAGGTATATGAAGAGCATTGTGGTGGATTTATGGGCACGAGCTCGTGCTCTCCATATGGAGGGTGGGGCCCTGGAAGCCCACTGCCTTTAAACCCTGCGGTGTGGCGGATTTATGGGAATGAGCTCCCACCCCACGCCCATGGGGGAGGGGCCCAGTGAGCCCACCATCCTACATATTTCAGGGTCTTACGGGGTCCTTGAGCCCCTAAAGCGTGGGCCCTTCCCCGGGGTCCAGGCTAACCCAGTGGCCAACCACTGAGTAGGCTGTCACTCCGTATGTGCTAATATGATGGGTGAGACTATCATGGGGCATAGGATGGGGGATTAGGGTGAACCGGGCCTGCCCTCTTCACCGGGTCTCAGCCTGGGGCCCTAAGGGATCAGGGAGTGCAACCCTTACCTGGCTGACAGGGTTCCTCCCTCAAGCACGCCAGCCCATGGGCGTCAAAAGCACTCTGCCCTGGGCTGCTTCCTATCCCCCTCCTGTATGACAGCTCCTCCAGATGGGCCCACAGGACTTACCGCTCCATCGTCTCCTCCAGTTCCTGCCTCCCTGCTCCAGTCCTCCCGGGGACTCTCCCGGCTGTTCCACCTGCGTGAGGTAAGGTGTTCCCCCCAGGCTGCCCGGCAACTCCTCCCGTGCAAGCTGCCTCGCCGCTTCCTCCCCCGGGCCTTTTCACCTGGCCCACCAAGGGGCATCGCGGTGCGCTGCCCTGCCCCCTCAGCATCCCCACGCTCTGGGACACTGTGCCTAAGAGCTGAAGCTCCTTCCCTAGTGTGACGTAGTGGGGGGTAACTTGCTAACTCACTGGCTGCTGTCTGTAGCACCACCCAGCAGGGCAGGGGGTGAGTCATTATGCAAAGAGGGTCTCTCAACCTGTATGACCAGCTATCCCCCAGGGAGAGAAACAAAGGAAGGTGGATGCCGCCCCTGGCTGGGGGACAGGGCGGGAAGAGAGTTAGTTTCTGTCTGGGAGCATGGAGGAAGCAGCCTCAGCAACAGGCTAGGGGGTTTAGCAGCTGAGACCCCCCCCCCATATCAAGGGGGGCTGAGGCATCTTAGGCCTGCCCTGGAACCAGATGACATCTGTGCTGTGCTGTATCCTGGAGAGGCAATACACTCCCTCTGTTCTACTGGCTGGTGGAGTCTGTTCGTGCCATTTCAGGGGTGCAGGAGGTGGGGGAACCCCAACGCGTCGTCTCACCTAGACGCTGCCGTCAGCTGCCAGAGGCACAGCGCTGGTAGTCGACAGCCGTCCTTCCCCAGCTCTGCTTTGCCCCGCCCCCTTTCCGGCTGGACTGCTGGTCCTCTGCCGGGCTCTGCGCCGGCCTTGACAGGCCCAGCATGCTGGCTGCAGCTCTCTGGCGCAGTGCTGCCCGGCCCCCGTGCTGGGTGAGTGGGAGAGGTCCCACCAGGTGTAGTGCGGGCCCTGGCAGGCCCGTCACAAGCATATACAGAATCAGTAGACAGTGGGCTTTTGTTTGACACCTCACATGGCCCCCTTTGGACCAACTTTTGGGGCAAAAACTCCCCATGGACACAGCAGTGACCTGGCTGCGCCCCTTAAAATCCAGTAACTGACACCGCCTGTTCTTCTTGAGCAGTTTATACCCTTCCATGACAGCGCTCCAGTCATGCGAGTCATCCCACCAAGTCTCTGTTATCCCAATCAAATCGTAGTTCTTGGACTGGGCCAGGTGTGACGGCGCGTTGGGGGTCCCCCGTCTCCTGCACCCCGAAATGGCACAAACAGACTGCACCAGCCGGTGGAATAGAGGAAGTTTATTGCCTCTCCAGGATACAGCACAGCACAGATGTAATCTGGTCCCAGAGCTGGGCTAGGATGCCTCAGGCCCCCTTGAGATGGGGGGAGACTGGGCCCCTAAACTCCAGCCCCTTTCCCTAGGCTGTCTCCTCCATGCTTCCAGACAGCCACTAAACTCACTCACGCAGCATTCCACCTTCCTTTGTTCCTCTCCATGGGGGGTGTCTGGCCATACTGGTTTGCATAGTGACTCATCCTGTTTTGCTGGGTCGTGGTACCCACGGCAGCCAGTGGGGGTTACCCCAGAGCCAGCAGCATAGAAACCAGCCAGGTACCCCCACTACGTCACACCAGGACCTCTAATTCTTCTTCTTTGTTGCCCAGACTTCTCTCATTAAACACCTTAGATAACCAGTTGATCACCCTACCCTCTGCATTCGAATCAGAGGTCCACCTTTGCAGCTCATTCCTCTTTGCATTTCTTCCCGGTATCCGACTTCCCCACTCCCCGCAGGGTTTTGGTCACTGTCCCCCAACAAACCTAGTTTAAAGCCCTCCTCACTAGGTTTGCAAGCCTGCCTGTGAAGATGCTCCTTCTTCTCTTGGTTGGGTGGATCCCATCTCTTCCTAACAATCCTTGTGCCCGGAACAAAGTCCCATGGTCAAAGAAACCAAAGCCCTCTCTGTGACACCACCTGCGCAACCACACATTTACTTCCTCAATTCGATGATCCCTGCCCAGTCCTTTCCCTTCCACAGGGAGGATGGATGAGAACACCACTTGCGCTCTGAAATCTTGGATCCTTCTTCCCAACTCTACGTAATCCGCTCAAGGTCATTCTTGGCCGTATCGTTAGTTCCCACATGGAGAAGCAGGAAGGGGTAGTGATCCGAAGGTTTGATCAATTTTGTAAGCTTCTCAGTCACATCCTGAATTTGAGCTCCTGGTAAGCAGCACACCTCTCGAGATTCCAGGTCCAGACAGCAGATGGATGGCTTAGTCCTTGAGTTATCTCTGGCCCCTCAGGTGGATTCACAGATAATCCCCTCTCAGGCACATAGACAGACTCACAAGAGACAGGGTCAGAGGCATCTTCACTCCCTGTGCAGCTCTCTAGATGGCTGTAAACGTCCACACCATCATTAGGCACGAGAGTTAACACTCCCTCATTCTCTCCTTGTGCCCGGGCTAAGGGGTCTCCCTGCTCCCACAGAGTCGCTCCCGCCCCTTCCAGCAACACAGCAGCGTCAGGCACAATATCAGGGTCACCACTGTCTGGTCTCTGGGGTTCTGGTAAAACACTGACTGACTCTACCTGAGTCACCTCATCCCTCTCCCCAGCAGACACAAACCTTGGGCCACCCCCTTCCTGGGCCTTAGCCATATCCAGACCCAACTCTAGGACAACAGCCCTGCTCTCAGCCAACACAGGCTGTGGGGCACCTTCCTTAGACAAAGAAAGAAACTCTTCCCCACACACAGACAGGCAATCAGAGACAGTTTCTCCCTTGTCCCAACACCCCTGGCTAATTTCAGGCATACAGCTAGCTACTGGGACAGCTTCCTTCACTTCCCCCTAGCTACTTCCACCAGCCATATTGCCAGCTTGCACACACTGTGCTTCTTCACACAAATCACTTTCAGCTTGTGCAGGTTCAATTCCACAAACCTCACCAGCCAACAACACCTCAACCAAACCTCCGCTCTGGCCAGCCACTCCAGACTGCCCCAGAGAAACACTTCCCTGACTTCTGGGCTCTTCCTGCCCCGGTTCTGATTCCAGCCTCACCTCTGAGGCATCAAATGGGCCCTCACCCACAAGCTCACTGCCCCCTTGCACAGACACACAGCCGTCTGCCACAGGCACACATGTAGAGACGCTTTCCCCTTGGTTACAGGGAGACTGACCAGCTCCAGGAAACTTTCCATACCCACATGCACCCCCTTCCCAAATCTCCCTGTTAGTTACAGGTAACACAAAAGGTTTGCATTCACACATGCTTTGGGGTTGGGTCATCACATCAGCTGGGCAATATAAGTCTGCCATATCATAAGCATACTGCATACCCACAGAGTTATACATTGAACCTTCAGGAGAATACAGTCTCTCTTGTTCTTTTAGTCTCTTAAGCTGGAGGTCAAGTCTAGCATTTTCCTCCTTGGCTAGAGCCATCTTCTTTGCATGCTCTACCTCTTCCTTCCGCTGTCTCTCAGCATATTCTGCCTTTTTCTCCTCAAGTTCCCGATCCATCTCCTTCTGTCTCTTAGCAATTTCTTCATCTGCCTTCTGCCTTCTTTCAGCAGCTTCCTTGGCTCGCTTCTGATCCCTTTCATCCACATCTCTGGTTAGTAACAACACTACCAGATCTAGTTTAGAGGCCTTTTTCCTAAAGGCAATGCCTCTCCCCAAGCACAAATCCTTCAGAGCACTTTTGCCCAGACTCTCATATAATCCCGGGATCATCGCAGCGGCTCTTTAACCAACCAAACTCTCAACACCAAAAATCAAATTTAGAAAGCGTGGGGTCCTGATCCCAAAGCTCAATTGACCAAGATCTGTGGATCCTGCCAACTACGCCACTGTGACAGACCGGGCCGTGTCTGGGCACAGCTGAGGGCATCCGCTCAGGGCGAATTGCTCAAATCCGGGGCTCCTTACAGCCCCCCTGACTGGTGACCTCTCCAAACAGGCCACAAACCAGTCTCACAGAGCGCTTCAGCTGCCTGCCTGAAGCCTCACGAGCAAAACCCCTCCGACACCCCAGCAATATCCGTGCCCCAGATGGCCCCGGGCCTCATACACAGGTGGGGGGTCCTAGCACCCAATACCACCTACCCCGAACAAGTTCTGTCCGGTTCCAAGAAACCAGCCACAGATCCCTGGTCAATTTACCCTCTGGACCTTACCCACAAATCACGCTGGGCCAATCCTTTAGAATATATATCTAAAGGGTTATTATTACAATAAAGAAAAGCATGAGAGTAAGGTTATTAAAGTACAGTACATTACATGCACCGAATCTCCCAGTTCTCGATGCAGGCTCTAGCAGAGGTGTTGCAGCTGCTGGTTTAAAAGTTCTTATTGCACATCCTAAGATCAGGATGGGTTCACAGGTCTTCCGGGCTCTTCGATCCCCGCAATGCTGCCTCTGGGATGAAGTGCTGAGCTGAGAACAAAATGGCATCGACCACATGGCCTCTTTATACCTCCTTCCTGGCCTCTTCTTGTATGCAGCCGGTCACCTGGTCAGAGGCCAATCTCTATGTTCCCTGCTGGCTGCTCTCAGATGACAAACCCCGTTCTTTGGGTGTGTCCATAGCCCATTGAGAGTCATTGTTCCACAGGGCTTCGCTACTCAGCCTGTCCATAGCCATGCTTAACCACATTCAGAGAAATATTCAGCTTCCACACAGATTACAGATTCCTACCTACACACACAGACATTATATACTCACATAAATAGCGTACATAAGATCAACAAACGATAAGCTCCCATTCAATACCCCACATGGCTCCCTTTTATACCAATTTCTGGGGCCAACACCCCCACCTAGGGGTGCAGCAGCAATCTGGCTGCTTCCCTCCAATTCGGTAATGTGACAAGCATCCTCGGGGACACTACTCGACGAAGAAGCGAGAGTTACTCACCTTGTGCAGTAACGTCTGTTCTTCAAGATGTGTGTTCCCGTGGGTGCTCCACGACCCACCCTCCTCCCTGCTTCGGAGCTTCTGTTTATCTCTTTCAGATGCTTCCGGTTGGGAGGAAACTGACGAGCCGGCCCGTGCTCAGCTGTAACGGCGCGAGGCAACAGGAGCGCATGCGCAGGCCGGCAGGGCTACTGCTGTGGAAGTTTCTCCGTTTTGCGGCGCCGGGCTGGACCCAGCACCTCGAGTGGAGCACCCACGGGGACACACATCTCGAAGAACAGACGTTACTGCACAGGGTGAGTAACTCTCTCTTCATCTCCGCCTCCCTCCCTTTGTCTCTCCCCTAGGGGAAGAGCCTTATTATCTGGTCAGGCTGGTCCTAGTGTCTGGGCCAATCCACATGTGGTGAGTCAGTGGGAATCACACATCACCGTGCGGGGGACACCGGCTTACAGAGCAGACAGCCCCCCTCTATGTCACACCCCTTCTGGGGTGAGTGGTCGCAGTGCAGTGATGAGTGGTCTGCACATATTTAAATGACCCAGTGTAAATGGGGGGGGGGTCTCCCAATATTTTCTTTTTCAGAACTGGTCCATGGGACTGTGATGGCAGGAGCCACCGGGGCAGAGAAGCATCACGCCGCATGCTGGCAACAGAGCTCTTCTGTCCAGCCTCTTGCCATTGCTCGGGTGTGAGGCAGGCAGCAATGCAATAAGTGGACCAATAGATCCAAATCCCTCCTTGCCCTGGGGAAAGCAGCAGCCTGGGCCTACGTGCAAGGGCAGGCTGCAGGAACGGTGGTGCTTTGTGAAGACGAGGCTGCCCATCCAGCGGTGGGGCATGCCAGTGCCCCTGCGCCAGGTCCACTGCCTTGCGCCGGGAGGCAGCAGCTTCTATTCAGTCCCTGCTGCACCCTCTGTTCAGGGGAATGCATTGGGCTGGATCAGGGAACTAAGAGAAGTGGGGAGGGGGCTTCGGGGCAGGTGGGAGGTTGGGGGGCTTAAGGGGTGGGTGGGGGTGGGGGGCTAGAAGGGCAAGTGGGAGCTGGGGGGGTTGAGGAGCAGGTAGGAGATGGAGGAGGTCGAAGGGCAGAGGTGGGGTTGAGGAGCAGGTGATGGGTGGGGGCTGAGGAGTAGATGGGCAGGTGAGGGCTGGGGGTTTGATGGTGTGACGGCGCGTTGGGGGTCCCCCGTCTCCTGCACCCCAAAATGGCACAAACAGACTGCACCAGCCAGTGGAATTGAGGGTGGTTTATTGCTCCTCCAGCACAGCGCAGCACAGATGGAATCTGGTTACAGGAACTGGGCTAGGATGCCTCAGGCCCCCTTGAGATGGGGGAGACTGGGCCCCTAAACTCCAGCCCCTTCCCCTAGGCTGTCTCCTCCATGCTCCCAGACAGCCAGCAACCAACTCCCTCACTTCCAGCCCTGCCCCCCAGCCAGGGCAGCATCCACCTTCCTTTGTTCCTCTCCATGGGGGGTGTCTGGCCACTGGTTCAACAAGTTTGGCACTACCTCTGCCTAGTGAGGTTTTCCCTGCTGGGTCTTGCTCCAGACAGCAGGGGTCACCACAGCCCAGCAAGTACCCCCACTACGTCACAGATGGGCAGGTTGGGAGCTGGGGGGCAGGTAGGGGGTAAAGGGGCAGGTTGGGAGCTGAGGGGCAGGTAGGGGGGTAAAGGGGCAGGTTGGGAGCTGGGGGGGCAGGTAGGGGGTAAAGGGGCAGGTTGGGAGCTGGGGGGCAGGTAGGGGGTAAAGGGGCAGGTTGGGAGCTGGGGGGGCAGGGAGGGGCTGGGGGGGGCAGGTGGGAGGGGTGGGGGGGGGGCAGGTTGGGAGCTGGGGGGCAGGTAGGGGGTGGGGGGCAGGTAGGGGGTAAAGGGGCAGGTTGGGAGCTGAGGGGCAGGTAGGGGGGTAAAGGGGCAGGTTGGGAGCTGAGGGGCAGGTAGGGGGGTAAAGGGGCAGGTTGGGAGCTGGGGGGCAGGTAGGGGGTAAAGGGGCAGGTTGGGAGCTGGGGGGCAGGTAGGGGGTAAAGGGGCAGGTTGGGAGCTGGGGGGCAGGTAGGGGTAGAGGAGCAGGTAGGGGGTAAAGGGGCAGGTAGGGGGGTAAAGGGGCAGGTTGGGAGCTGGGGGGCAGGTAGGGGGGTAAAGGGGCAGGTTGGGAGCTGGGGGGCAGGTAGGGGGGTAAAGGGGCAGGTTGGGAGCTGGGGGGCAGGTAGGGGGTAGAGGAGCAGGTAGGGGGTAAAGGGGCAGGTAGGGGGGTAAAGGGGCAGGTTGGGAGCTGGGGGGCAGGTAGGGGGTAGAGGAGCAGGTAGGGGGTAAAGGGGGCAGGTAGGGGGGTAAAGGGGCAGGTTGGGAGCTGGGGGGCAGGTAGGGGGGTAAAGGGGCAGGTTGGGAGCTGGGGGGCAGGTAGGGGGGTAAAGGGGCAGGTTGGGAGCTGGGGGGCAGGTAGGGGGTAGAGGAGCAGGTAGGGGGTAAAGGGGGCAGGTAGGGGGTAGAGGGGAGGGTTGGAAGCTCGAGGGGCAGGTGGGACTAGGGGGGTTGAGGACAGGTGGGGGGCTGGGGGGCGGGGGTACCTACCCCACGTGCCCGTGACGTCCCCTCCCGCTAGCGGCTCCGGCAGCCGGGGAGCTGCAGCCCGGAGCGGAGCCGGGCGCCGGGCGCCGGGCGCGATGCAGTCCCCGACGGGCCCCGCGCCGGCCGCTGCCCCCGGGACCCCGCCGGCGCCAGAGGCTGCCCCGGGCGCGCTGCTGCGCTGGCAGTGGCGGGAGGTGCAGGCGCCCTGCCTGGTGGCGGCCTGGCTCCTCGTGGCCGGCCTGGCCAAGATCGGTGAGTCCCGCCCGCGCCCCCAGCTCGTGCGGGGCTCGGGGCTCTCGGGGGCTGCCGGCCCGGCATGGGGCTGGGGGGGGCTCGAGGGAGGGGGCTGCCGGCCCGGCATGGGGCTGGGGGGGGCTCGAGGGAGGGGGCTGCCGGCCCGGCATGGGGCTGGGGAGGGCTCGAGGGAGGGGGCTGCCGGCCCGGCATGGGGCTGGGGAGGGCTCGAGGGAGGGGGCTGCCGGCCCGGCATGGGGCTGGGGAGGGCTCGAGGGAGGGGGCTGCCGGCCCGGCATGGGGCTGGGGGGGGCTCGAGGGAGGGGGCTGCCGGCCCGGCATGGGGCTGGGGAGGGCTCGAGGGAGGGGGCTGCCGGCCCGGCATGGGGCTGGGGAGGGCTCGAGGGAGGGGGCTGCCGGCCCGGCATGGGGCTGGGGAGGGCTCGAGGGAGGGGGCTGCCGGCCCGGCATGGGGCTGGGGGGGGCTCGAGGGAGGGGGCTGCCGGCCCGGCATGGGGCTGGGGAGGGCTCGAGGGAGGGGGCTGCCGGCCCGGCATGGGGCTGGGGGGGGCTCGAGGGAGGGGGCTGCCGGCCCGGCATGGGGCTGGGGGGGGCTCGAGGGAGGGGGCTGCCGGCCCGGCATGGGGCTGGGGGGGGCTCGAGGGAGGGGGCTGCCGGCCCGGCATGGGGCTGGGGAGGGCTCGAGGGAGGGGGCTGCCGGCCCGGCATGGGGCTGGGGAGGGCTCGAGGGAGGGGGCTGCCGGCCCGGCATGGGGCTGGGGGGGGCTCGAGGGAGGGGGCTGCCGGCCAGGCATTGGGCTGGGGGGGGCTCGAGGGAGGGGGCTGCCGGCCCGGCATGGGGCTGGGGGGGGCTCGAGGGAGGGGGCTGCCGGCCAGGCATGGGGCTGGGGGGGGCTGGGGCCAGGCAGGGGGGGAGGGGGCTGCCGGCCCCTCTCGGGGGAGGCAGGGGGAGGTTGGGGATGGGGGCTGCCGGCCCGGCATTGGGCTGGGGAAGGCTAGAGGGTGGGAGGCTTCCAGCCGGTCTCTGGGGGTGGAGGCTTCCAGCCAGGCATGGGTTCTGGGGAGGACTAGGGGCTGGCGGGGGGGGGGAGCTGCCAGCCAGGCAAGGGGTCTGGGAGGGGAGCTGCCAGCCCATCACACTGCAGGCTGGGGGGCTGCTAGCCAGGCATGGGGACTGGAGAAGCTGGTGGGGGCTTCCAGGCCGTTACAGGGGAAGCCCCCCCCCCCCACTGTTTTCTCCTGCACCGTGGGGCGAGGGGCTGGAAAGGAGCTGGGAACAACCCTCGCAACACCCGGGTACAGGCCATTCCCTCTCCCCGGCCCAGGCTGCCCGCTGGTCAGGCCAGGACTGTGCCTTCCCCATGGGCAGCGCCAAACGTCCGGTAATCTCCAGCCATGCCAGCCATCTGGCCTCACAGAGGCCGCTATAGGCCAGAAGGGGCAGCCGGTGTCATGAGCAGAGCCCTGCGCCACTACAGAACCAGTCTCCACAGCCTCCCCGCCCGCACGCACGCTCCGGGGACCCCGCTGGGCTGCCATGCTGAGGGGCAGGACCCACCTCTGCGGGCAGGGCGAGGGAGCAGCTTAGGAGAGCTCAGAGGCAGGGACTAAACGGATGTGTGGCTGGTCTCCGGCTCTCCTGGTCACCCTTTCTCCCCAGCCTGCACCCCATAGCACAGTGAGTCGAAAGGCTCCCAATTAAAGCTGTTACAGTTTTACTCACTTCCCACCTGTGGAACTCATGGCCACAAGATGCCACTGCAGCCAAGGCTATCCCGGGGACAGTGAAGGCAGACACTTACCTGTGGAGCTTGGCTCGGTGGGAAGGCGAGAGCCCCACAAAATGGATCCATCAGTAGGAAGGTTTTGATTTTGTCACAGGGTGTTTTCCAATGGAGAGGCTTTCCAGCAGCTGCCAGGGGAGGGGGATAGGGCGAGGAAGGGGATCCCTGCGGCTGTGTGCCGCACAGGATGGCGGAGGGGGACAGGAGGGTGGCCAGGGAGACAGAGGCCACGGGAGGCCAGGCAAGAGGCGAGCCAGGCGTGGGGAAACGCTCCCCACACTGGCTGAGGAGGAGGAACCAGGGACTCTAACCCTTGGGGATGGCCAGGGAGGGGTAAGTGCTGGTGAGACAGCCCTGGGGCTCCCAGACCATGAGGAAGGTGGCGGTATTGTTTTTGCGCTACTGAGAAAACAACACTAGATTCTGTTCTCTGCACGCTGGGGGAGCCCCGATCCACCCGTGGCCGGCAGGGCACAATGGCGCTTCGCCGGGGGAAAGCTCGTTAGGCTGTCGCTTTCCCAAAGGCACAGCCGCCGTCCAGGTGTGCCAGGTAGATGGTGCCAGGGGTCCCTTGTGTAAAATGGATGGCTTAGGTGGGATTGTTCTGCTGCGTGCGGGAGGGCTAGAGTCGAAATGCCGCGCCTGGTGAGTCAGGCAAAACAGCCCAGTGGTAACCAGTGTTCCCTCAAATAGTTTCGATTCATGTGCAGAATAAATGTTGTCAGACGCACTGAGGCAGGTGTGGATGTGCACCACCAGTAGAAACCCATGCTGCCGGCTGTGGGCGCTCTGCTAATCAGCTGGGCAGCATTGGACTCTCCTGGGTGGCCACCCAAGCGTTTGGCATCTGGGGAACACTGGCTGTAACTCTCCCAAGACTCGGGCTCTGCTTCTGGTCCAGCGCCTTTGCTCCAAGGTCTCCCCGATCCTTGGCTAAGGGCTAGGACCCCGCAAGACTGGGGTGACCTCTGGCAAGCTGGAGAGTTCTTTTATTCTTTGCCCGTGTGTGCTCTATAATGCTTTCTCCTCTAGCTTGCTGAGAACTTGGGACCGCTGGCTAGACGCTGCTCGTAGTGCTCGGAGGGACCTGGACGCCTGTTTGGGGTATCGCAGTGTAATGCAGGGAGCTGGGCAGGTTTAAAACCCCGGCGGGTTTCTGCCCAAGAGAGGGGGCAGCTGAGGGCTGGACAGCTACAGCGGCTGCCCTCGAGGGACCCCGGTGTGGGGAGTACAGACCCAGCTGCCCTGAAACTGACACCGGGCGCCACTGAGTTTCCTCTGCCCCATCCTGTGGCCTGTTTCCAGGTGCCTGAGTGGAATAAAGCAGAGAAGCTAGACAGTGCCTCTGGGTAGGAGCAGCTTATGCTCCCTGTTGGAGGCAGCTGCCTCTGGAGGGGGGTGGGTGCTCTCATCAGTGCGGAGCGAGGGGGGTCTTAGCTCTGCAAGCAGAGGGGCCAGAAGGGCCACACTGGAGTCACGACTGGCCCTCCCCCCAGCAGCTGACGCTGTCTTGCCCTGCGGAATCGGGGCTCTGCTCGCCAGGCAGAGACCTGGAGCCCTCGGCTGCCTGCCTGTCCAGCACGTGTCGGGGTTACACCTGTGAAGGAGGGGCCATGCACGAGTAGTGTGAGCAAACAGCCAGCGAGGTCTGCTCTTCCCGGGGCGGGGGGGGGGAGCAGGGCTAACAGAAGGAGTTGTGGAGCCCTCCCGGTTGATGGTCAGTGGATAGTAGACACCTGTCAGGAATGAGCTAGACAGTGATTGGTCCTGCCGCGAGGGCAGGGGACGGGACTTGATGACCTCGCGAAGTCCCTTCCAGGTCCCTCAAGGCAGCTACCCAAGGGTATGTCTACACTACCACCCTACTTCGAACTAGGGTGGTTAGTGTAGGCAACCGGAGTTGCAAATGAAGCCCGGGATTTGAATTTCCCGGGCTTGATTTGCATGTTGCCGGGCACCGCCATTTTTAAATGTCCGCTAGTGCGGACTCCGTTCCCGCGGCTACATGCGGCACGAACTAGGTGGTTCGGATTAGGCTTCCTATTCCGAACTACCGGTACTCCTCGTCGAACTAGGGTGGTAGTGTAGACATACCCCAAGGGTTTAATGTCCCCCAGGGCTGGTGGACTCTCCCTCTCCAGTTTCCAAAAGTTCCCAACCCAAACCGCTGCGCAGGCCCCCGTGAGAGGTAGCTGGAGTGAGGCTGGCGGGGAGAGGTCTTCTCCCCACACGTAGCTATTGCAGGGGTAGCCCAGGGCGCCCACGCGGATCTCTGCTCCCCCAGTGGCAGGTCCCTTCCACACGCACCAGAATACACTGAAAGGCGTCTCGTGTCTTGTTACTCCTCGGTCTCCTTGCTTGGGACCACATGGACGTTTCTGAGGCCCATTCGGGTACCAGCAGAATTTCTCATTGCCATTCATGTGGGATGCTTACGATTGTCCAGGTAGGAGGATGGCCCTAAATCTGCGAGAATCAGGGCCAGCCTTGTCAGGACAACCCAGCCTTGTGTCCAGGGAAGAATTTGCACCCTGGTCTGACGGTTCGTTGGCGGGTTGCACCCTGGTCTGACGGTTCGTTGGCGGGTTGCACCCTGGTCTGACGGTTCGCTGGAGGATTGCACCCTGGTCTGATGGTTTGTTGGCGGGTTGCACCCTGGTCTGACGGTTCGTTGGCGGGTTGCACCCTGGTCCGACGGTTCACTGGCGGGTTGCACCCTGGTCCGACGGTTCACTGGCGGGTTGCACCCTGGTCCGACGGTTCGCTGGAGGGTTGCACCCTGGTCCGACGGTTTGCTGGAGGGTTGCACCCTGGTCCAACAGTTCGCTGGAGGGTTGCACCCTGGTCCGACGGTTCGCTGGAGGGTTGCACTCTGGTCTGACGGTTCGTTGGCGGGTTGCACCCTGGTCTGATGGTTTGTTGGTGGGTTGCACCCTGGTCTGACAGTTCGTTGGCGGGTTGCACCCTGGTCCTACGGTTCGTTGGCGGGTTGCACCCTGGTCCGATGGTTCGTTGGCGGGTTGCACCCTGGTCCGATGGTTCGTTGGCGGGTTGCACCCTGGTCCGACGGTTCGTTGGCGGGTTGCACCCTGGTCCGACGGTTCGCTGGAGGGTTGCACCCTGGTCTGATGGTTTGTTGGCGGGTTGCACCCTGGTCTGACGGTTCGTTGGCAGGTTGCACCCTGGTCCGACGGTTTGTTGGCAGGTTGCACCCTGGTCCGACGGTTCGTTGGCGGGTTGCACCCTGGTCCGACGGTTCGCTGGAGGGTTGCACCCTGGTCTGACGGTTCGTTGGCGGGTTGCACCCTGGTCTGACGGTTCGTTGGCGGGTTGCACCCTGGTCTGACAGTTCGTTGGTGGGTTGCACCCTGGTCCGATGGTTTGTTGGTGGGTTGCACCCTGGTCTGACAGTTCGTTGGTGGGTTGCACCCTGGTCCGATGGTTCGTTGGTGGGTTGCATCCTGGTCCAATGGTTCGTTGGCAGGTTACTGTGTATTTCCCAGGAGTGATTCTTTCTGGGCAAGGCCGCACCGTTGCCACGCCAACGTTTGGGTTAGGTGGTTGTTTACTATTTCCTCAGAGTGGGGGCTTTTCAGAGATTTTTCAAGGTCCTCCTTTTGTAACTAGCTGTGTCTCCGAGCAGCGTTTGCCTCAGCGCTCTCATGGCAACGGCCCGTATTTTTGGGATGCTGTCTGTGGTGCTGAGGCGATGAAGTTAATTCCTGGGTGGCCACGTTGCAGTTGCTGTGGGAACCTGACTTCTCACATTCCTGCTTTGTGTGTGTAAAATTAGCGCTCCCGGCCCGCTTCCTGCGCCATGGCTGCCGAGGCGTTTGCCTGGCTGCCGTGGGTTGTGTGGGTGGCGGGGTTTTGGTGGAAGGAGCATCCAAGTACACGGCGTGTGTTAAGGCCACGTGCCTGAGGCGTTCCTGACTCATTCCCCCTGCTTAGGCACTCTTTGGGCCTGGCTTGTGTGACCGTGGGCTCCAGAGGCGGGGGAGAGCCTCGCTTGGCGGCTGGTTGGGTGTGCTCCGTGGCTGGTGCGTGGGCCACGCTGGAGGCGTGTAGCAGTGTGTGCCCCTCTCAGGAGGCTGGCTAGGGCGTTCCCTCGGCATCCAACGGCAGCGGGCAGTCCGGGAGCAGAGCCAGGCCATTGCTGGGTTTGGGCCACGGCCATCAGGGGGCTCTGGCCTGGGCCTGGGGAAGTGAGGGAGGGGAGAAGGCAGAGGAGGGGCTCAGGAGTGGAAGAAAAGCAGCAGAGATGGAGGGGGAACAGCCGGCAAGGAGGTGGGCAGGAGAAATGGGCAAAAGGGGCGACAAAGCCGGTGGGGCGTCCAGGGGAGGGTGCTGCAGCCCCCAAGGTGAGTGGACGGCTGTGCTCCCTTCCTGGGTGCTCTTCGCCAGCCTTGGCGCGGGAGAACAAGCGTGGGAGCCAGCGCCTCGCGCGTGTGTCCAGACCACGCTGCTTCCGTGCCGCCGGGTCCCTCCCGGCCACGCTGAGCGCGTGTCCCCACCCCCGGGCCTCACCGGGGCAGCGGCCGGTTGCTGCTAATGGCTAATCTGGGCCCCCAGAAAGATCTCCACTTGTTTCGGGAGCCACGGGGCCGCTGGGGTGACCTAGCTGGGCAGTGTGTCCAGGCCGCGGGGCCGCTGGGGTGTTCTAGCTGGGGCGTGTCCAGGCCACGGGGCCGCTGGGGTGTCCTAGCTGGGGCGTGTCCAGGCCACGGGGCCGCTGGGGTGTCCTAGCTGGGCCGTGTGTCCAGGCCGTGGGGCCGCTGGGGTGTCCTAGCTGGGGCGTGTCCAGGCCACGGGCCCACTGGGGTGTCCTAGCTGGGGCGTGTCCAGGCCACGGGCCCGCTGGGGTGTCCTAGCTGGGGCGTGTCCAGGCCACGGGGCCGCTGGGGTGTCCTAGCTGGGGCGTGTCCAGGCCACGGGGCCGCTGGGGTGTCCTAGCTGGGGTGTGTCCAGGCCACGGGGCTGCTGGGGTGTCCTAGCTGGGGCGTGTCCAGGCCACGGGGCCGCTGGGGTGTCCTAGCTGGGGCGTGTCCAGGCCACGGGCCCACTGGGGTGTCCTAGCTGGGGCGTGTCCAGGCCACGGGCCCGCTGGGGTGTCCTAGCTGGGGTGTGTCCAGGCCACGGGCCCGCTGGGGTGTCCTAGCTGGGGTGTGTCCAGGCCACGGGGCCGCTGAGGTGTCCTAGCTGGGGCGTGTCCAGGCCACGGGGCCGCTGGGGTGTCCTAGCTGGGGCGTGTCCAGGCCACGGGGCCGCTGGGGTGTCCTAGCTGGGGCGTGTCCAGGCCACGGGGCCGCTGGGGTGTCCTAGCTGGGGTGTGTCCAGGCCGTGGGGCCGCTGGGGTGTCCTAGCTGGGGTGTGTCCAGGCCGTGGGGCCGCTGGGTTGCTCTCTCATTCCCCTGCCAGCCCAGCAGCCCCTCTTCCAGTGTCTGGGGGCGGGTGGCAGCTCCCAGAGAGCAGGGCCCGAGCATGGACCCTGGGGCTGGTAGCCTGGCGCCCGTCTGCAGCCCCGCCGCGATGCCCTGTCCCCTGTGTGCTCTGCAGTGTTCCAGCTGTCCAGGAAGGTGACGTCCGTGGTCCCTGAGAGCTGCCTCCTCATCCTCCTGGGGCTGGGCCTCGGGGGCATTGTCCTGGCCATCGCCAAGAGAGCTGAGTACCAGCTGGAGCCCAGCATGTTCTTCCTCTTCCTCCTCCCGCCCATCGTCCTGGACTCGGGCTACTTCATGCCTAGCCGGCTGTTCTTCGACAACCTCGGCGCCATCCTGACCTACGCGGTGATCGGCACGCTGTGGAACTCCTTCGCCACCGGAGCCGCCCTCTGGGGCGTGCAGCAAGCAGGGCTCATGGGTAAGTGAGCCGGGCCCCGGGAACGCCTGCCCCTCTCGCAGCCCCCTAAGCCGGTGGTGGGGAGCGGGAAGGGAACCAAACCAAACCGAACAGGGAGGCTGGGGATGAGCTGGGGGAATGACAAAGGAATAGAAAAGGTGAGTGAGTCTGTGGTGAGCTGCGGCACACGGCCTCCCAGATCCTAAATTCATAATCCTGGCCCTCATGAGGGACCCTCTCTCCCTGAGCTTCTACGTATCAGCCTTTTGTTAGAGGTCACCACATGAAATGAATAGGGAGCAGGTTTAAAACAAACAAATGGAAGTTTTTCTTCAAGCAACACACAGTCCACCTGTGGAACTCCTTGCCAGAGGATATTGTGAAGACCAGGACTTGCTCAGCCGGTTGGGAAATGCCAGAATCCACAGCCAGTGTCAGTTTCTGGGATTATTATTATGTCTCAGTGTGTCCCCTGGTCTGGCTGGACTCCACAAGGTCTTGGATGCATCTGTTCTTTAATGCTGCCCTCTTGGCCCCAGATGTTAGAGGTTTGAGTCCTGCCGGCTTTTAGTGGTTTGCCAAAGAAGGCGACCAGTGGCTTGCGATCCGTTTCCACATATCCGGCCACGAATACCTTGACTGAATCTCTTGCAGGCAAATCGCATTCCTAGAAGCTGCTTCTCAGTCTGTGCACATCTGGTTTCCACGTCCGTCAGTGATCTGGATCTGTACGCCGCTGGTTGCTGGCCGTCACACTTCTGTAACATCCCTGCGCCGAGCCCAGATTGCGAGGCGGCCACTGAAATTGTAAGACACCTGGGTGGTGTGTAGAACGTCAGTGCTGGTGCTCATATCAGTTGTTTCCATCCTTCCCAGGATTCCTGCACTCATTTTTATTTCCCAGGAGTTTCCTCAAAGCTGCGCCTTTTGTAGCTAGATAAGTCATGAATTATCCAAGGGAAAGTCTCAGGGAGTAGCTGTGTGAGTCTGTAACTTCAAAAACAGCGAGCGATCCTGTGGCACCTTAGAGTCTTAATAAATATCCCCTGAGCTGCTGAGAGCATGAATATGTTGGTAGAACAGATGTATGGCTGTGTGGTACACGTCTCGCACGGAGGCTATGCCGAAGGGCAGGAGTAAGAATGTGTACCTTTCAAATGGCGAATTAAATATGTATAGCTTTGATCTTCCTTTAGTTAATTTTAGCTGCCCAAATCCAGTGGCAGCATCCAGCATGCTGAAAGGTTGCGCGTTTGCAAACGGAGCCGTAATCTCTTCTCTGGTTGGAGGTTTGGAATGCTCTTTTTATCACCTTGCTGAAGTCTCGCTGGTCTAGGAATGAGTGTGGCTGGCCGTTATTTTTCTGCATATTCACCAGGGCACTCCTGTGTGCTGTTGGCTCCTCCATTTTTTGGTCTTGCTTGCATTGCTCTCGTGCTTGAGGTTATCACGGAGTGCAAAAGGCACTGCTCTCCAGGGATGGGTAGCTGGAGGAATCTGCTTGTGTCTGGATTGTGTGTGCACCCTGCAAGCAATCCAGCCCTTGAAACAGATCGGGATCTTCCTGAAGGAGCGTCTCATAGCCAGGTTCAGTATGGCCAGTTGTAGCAAAAGCCCCACCTGTTTTACAAGGCGGAGATATTCACACACAGCCAGGCCGAAAGCTGGTGTCGCTCCAATGGACAGGACTTTGTACATACTGTTTGTGTGTGCACTTCCCTTCACTGGTATATTTCTTCCAGAATAACCAGTTCATTCTTGTTTGCTGGACCCCGTTCCAGTCTCATCTTCAGTCCCTCACAATCGTGTTGGGAAAGGATATTGATCCAAGTTCCTGTGGGCAGTTTCAGTGGAATAATTGTTTCATTCCCTTCCCTGGGACATATCCAGTCTCTCTCATCAGGTTTGCTGGAGCCCAGTGCTTTTGGGTAAAACCTCTCTGCTGAGTTGTTTTCAAGGCATGCAGCGTTGTGCAAAATGGTTCTCCCCCTTCCCCCCCATTTATGGCAGAGTTTCCCAAAGGCCAGACTCATTTAGGACCGTGCTGTGAGCCACCCCTTCCACAGAAACTGTCCCCCCGATATTCTTGTGTACGTACTACATGGGTGGTCCCTTCTGGTGGATTGAGTTCTTTGGCCTGTTGTGACGGACCGGGCCGTGTCTGGGCACAACTGAGGGCGTCCGCTCAGGGCGAATTGCTCAAATCCGGGGCTCCTTACAGCCCCCAGACTGGCGACCTCTCCAAACAGGCCATAAACCAGTCCCACAGAGCGCTTCAGCTGCCTGCCTGAAGCCTCACAAGCAAAACCCCTCGGACACCCCAGCAATATCCGTGCCCCAGATGGCCCCGGGCCTATACACAGGTGGGGGGTCCTAGCACCCAATCCCACCTACCCCGAACAAGTTCTGTCCGGTTCCAGGAAACCAGCCACAGATCCCTGGTCAATTTACCCTCTGGATCTTACCCACAAATCACGCTGGGCCAATCCTTTAGAATCTATATCTAAAGGTTTATTATTACAATAAAGAAAAGCCTGAGAGTAAGGTTGTTAAAGTACAGTACGTTACATGCACCGAATCTCCCAGTTCTCGATGCAGGCTCTAGCAGAGATGTTACAGCTGCTGGTTTAAAAGTTCTTGTTGCACATCCTAGCATCAGGATGGGTTCACAGGTCTTCCGGGCTCTTCGATCCCTGCAGTGCTGCCTCTGGGATGAAGTGCTGAGCTGAAAACAAAATGGCATCGACCACATGGCCTCTTTATACCTCCTTCCTGGCCTCTTCTTGTATGCAGCAGGTCACCTGGACAGAGGCCAATCTCTGTGTTTCCTGCTGGCTGCTCTCAGGTGACAGCCCCGTTCTTTGGGTGTGTCCCTGGCCCATCAAGTGCCATTGTCCCACAGGGCCTGGCTAATCAGCCTGTCCATAGCAATGCTCAACCACATTCAGAGAAATATTCAGCTTCCACACAGATTACAGATTCCTACCTACACACACAAACATTATACACTCACATAAATAGCGTACATAGGATCAGCAAACAATAAGCGCCCATTCAATACCCCACATGGCTCCCTCTTATACCAATTTCTGGGGCCAACACCCCCATGTAGGGGTGCAGCAGCGATCTGGCTGCTTCCCTCCAATTCGGTAATGTGACACCTGTGCTTTCACAGTTTCTGCTGCCCTGGCTACCTGGAGAGCTCTTTCTAAAGCTAAACCTTCACAGAGGGTCTCTCTCTTCACACCTGCTCTTCTTCCCCTCCGGCTTCTGAATACAATTCGAATCCCGTCGGGATTTTTCCCAGGTCTCGGCAATGGTTGCCTGGCAATTGCGGAATGGATGGAGCGTGCAGCTCATCTGCATTGGGGACTTCCCCCCCCTTCCTAAGCTGCCCATGCATGTTTCCATTGTGCGCGTAGAATATACACAAAGGCCTTTGCTCTTCTCTGTGGCTCCGAATCCTCCCCCGCCGCTGCTTTTCCTTTCCAGCCCAAGCGTTAGCCTCCACTGGCTGCCGGCTCCTTCTCGCTCAGCACCTTTGACAGCGCAGAGCCATGGGGGGATTCACGAAACCACGAGCCAGGGAATAGAACTGGGCAAGGGCAGGCGTCTCGGCGTGGTCCTGCCATCTGAGGCTCTGCAGAATCCAGCCCCACATCGGGGAATTCTGGCATTTTAGTGGAGACGTTCCTCTTACCCCCTGCCAGATACAGCTGCTGCGAGTCCCTCACGCGGATGGTGCATTGGCTGCTTAGGCGGGGCTATGGGCTGGTTCCTCTCCATCCCAGAGCTAGTCCTCCCCCACTCCCTGCTGCTCATCCCTTTCATCACGGGCTGCCCCATAACGGTCTGAGGCTGCTGCTCCTTCCGAACCAGCCAGTGCCACTCCCCAGCCCCTCGGGCACGGTTCTCACGCGTGCATATTCTCTCTCCCTCAGCTGGCAGCCTCTTCACCCCTCCACAAGGAGGAGGGAGAAAAATTGTTCCCCTTGGCCTCTGATGGTAGAACAAGCAGCAACGGGCTTAAACTGCAGCAAGGGAGGTTTAGGTTGGACATTAGGAAAAACTTCCTGCTTGTCAGGGTGGCGAAACACTGGAATAAGTTGCCTAAGGGGGTTGTGGAGTCTCCATCCCTGGAGATATTTAAGTGCAGGTGAGACAGACACTGGGCAGGGATAGTCAGACGGTGTTGGGTCCTGCCGCGAGGGCAGGGGATGGAACTTGATGACCTCGCGAGATCCCCTCCACGTCTAGGATTCTGTGAGTCTGTGATTGGCGGGTGTGCACGTGCGCGCTCACACAACACTACCCTGTACAATAGTTCAGCGATACTTCCAACAGAGCTAAATCCGCTGCCGCTGTCTCTTCACAACTTGGCAGCAGCCGTTCCGGTTGCAGATTCCCTCTCCGCCAGCTCCTTTGCGCCGCTCGGTTCACTTGCGCTCGGCCACTTTGCTCACCTTGCTGCAGAATTTCTCCTCGCTCTCCCCTCTCGCCTCCCCAGCGACCGGCCATTCCTCTAGCTCCCTCCCAGCAGCTCTTCTCCCACGGCTCCCAGCTCTTCATCCGTCTCCTCGCCGCCTCCCGTCTGCCTGTCAGCGCCCTCTTCTGACCCACGGCGCCTCGTCCTCAGCTGCCCCAAACCTGTCCCAGCCAGTTCAGGCTGCTCGCCTTGTCTGTCACCCCTTTGACTCTGCACAGCTCCCCGTGGCTGACCCTCTGGGCCCTTTGCCAGGGCAGTCTGCCCATTAACGGAACTTGTCACCCTACGTCAGTGCCAGCGTGTGCCCAAGCGCTGCAGAGTTCATCCCGGCGAGTTGCGTGGCTCCCGCTTCTTCAGAGCAGAGACCAAGGACACAAACTGGAGGCTGGAGAAATTCTCTAGCAACGGGGGCAAGTCCCAGCTGAGCCCCCTGGCCGAGCCGCAGGTCCGGCGTTGTGCGCCCTGGCTGCCGTGACGTGCAGAGACAGATGTGTGGCGTTTCCTGCCCGCTCGGCAGCCTCCTTAGGGTGTGTCCAGACTCCATGCCTCCGTCGACGGAGCATGTAGATTAGCCAGATCGGAAGAGGGAAATGAAGCGCGATTAAAATAATCGCGGCTTCATTTAAATTTAAATGGCTGCCCCGATCTGCCGATCAGCTGTTTGTCGGCAGATCGGGAGAGTCTGGACGCGATGCCCCGACAAAGAAGCCTTTCTTCATCGACACAGGTAAGCCTCGTGAAACCAGGTTTACCTGTGTCGATGAAGAAAGGCTTCTTTGTCGGGGCATCGCGTCCAGACTCTCCCGATCTGCCGACAAACAGCTGATCGGCAGATCGGGGCAGCCATTTAAATTTAAATGAAGCCGCGATTATTTTAATCGCGGCTTCATTTCCCTCTTCCGATCTGGCTAATCTACATGCCTCCGTCGACGGTGGCATGGAGTCTGGACACAGCCTTAGCGCGTGCACGTGCCCCAGCTCTGCACGGGGCTCCCTCCTTCGCCTCTCTCGCTCCCCGGCGTCCAGCTGGGCTCACCGAGAGGGAGCTGGGTCCGCGCCCGCCCTGTGGCCCTGAGCTGTGCGTTTCTGTGCCGACAGACGCGGGTGTGGAAGCTGGCCTGATGGACTTCCTGCTCTTCGGCAGCCTCATCTCGGCCGTGGACCCCGTGGCGGTGTTGGCGGTCTTCGAGGAAGTCCACATCAACGAGACCCTGTTCATCATCGTGTTTGGGGAGTCCCTGCTGAACGACGCTGTCACTGTGGTGAGGACGGCCCAGGGTTCCACGTTGGGGGGGGTGGTGGGAGGCCGGAGACGTCAGTGCTGCGACTGGCAGCTGGCAAAGCTTCGCTGCTCATCGTAGAGCGGCGCGCCGGGCTGGAAGGGCCTCCCTCCAGGAACACGCTCCTCCCGCTGTCTGTGGTCCCTGCCGTCTGGGGGCAGAGGCCTCATCTGTGGGGCTTCCTGTCCTTCATAGGCCTGCCCCAGCTCAGGGTAGACCTGGCTGAGGAGGGGACAGAGCCTGGAGACAGGAGACAGTAGGAGTGGGGTGCGGCGGAGGGGGGGGGTAACATGCCAGCACCCAGGCAACGTGGCTTCATAGCTGGATCAAGAGAGAAGCCAGAGGTGTTGGGGCACCTCAGACCCCCTGCTGCTTCTCGGCGTGTGCTCGGGACAGCCCAGCACAGGACTAGCTGGGCAACCCCCCAGGCAGGTGTAGAGCAGCTGGAGGCAGGAAACCTGCCCTCCCTCTCGGCAGGTGGGGACCAGGCGTCTGCAGCCTCCCTGCATCTCACCCGCCCGAGAGGGCCAAGGGCCCTTCCCAAAGGGAGAACCGCAGCCTGCAGCCGCCTGGCTGTGTCCATGGGGCCCAGCGCCGTGCTGACCCCCTTGCCTCGCCCCGCAGGTGCTGTACAAAGTGTTCAACTCCTTTGTGGAGATGGGCCCTGCGCACGTCCAGGCCACAGACTACCTGAAGGGTGTAGGTGAGTGTCTCCTGCCTCCCTGGGCCTGCCCCGCTGGAGAGACCGGCCGTGGGGCGCCCTGGCGGCAGCCAGCTCCCTCGACACGCCCGGCCCACGGGGTTCTGCTGTCCCTGCGGTTGCGCCTGGCATCAGAAAGGGGGTTACTGGTGTAGCCGGGTCGGAGCCGTGCTCAGCGGGGCCCTCTCCAGCGGCAGGGCAGGGGGCTCTGGAGAAAGGGGAGAGGTTCCCTGTGCCGCCAGCCGCCGAGAGCCACGGGGGCAGCCAGCCAGGCTCAGCGGGACCCTGCTCGTCTGCCCCCCAGCTGCCTTCTTCGTGGTGAGCCTGGGGGGCGCCGCCGTGGGGCTGCTCTTCGCCTTCCTGCTGGCGCTGATCACCAGGTTCACCAAGCGCGTGCGCATCATCGAGCCGCTCTTCGTCTTCCTGCTGGCCTACATGGCCTACCTGGCCGCCGAGATGGTCTCGCTCTCCTCCATCCTCGCGTGAGTCCTCGGGCCCTGCCCTGGCGGGAGGGACGCTGGGCCCGGGGCACCGCCACCGCGACCCCCCATTCCCGCCCATCCCCCCCATGCTGGGGACGCTCCAGTCCCAGGCCTCTGGGGAAGGAGCAGAAATGGGCTGGAGCTCCGCCCCATTCCTTTAGCGCCCGGTTCTCCCCGCCCCGGCCCAGGCAGACCGGGCACCGCCCCGGCGGAGAGGCTGCGGGGGAGGGATGCCAGGGCCGGGGCCCAGACTGGATCTGCGGAACGCCGGGGCCCTCGGAAAGCCGCGTCCCTGGGCGGATCCGCCCCCTGCTGTTTCGATGAGCAGCACCCGGCGGTAACGCCCGCAGCCGGGGCTGGCCTGGAGACCGTGCCCTGCACCGGAATTCACCGCCTGAGCCCACGGGGCTGCCCTGGGCCTAGAGCCGTCCGTGAGGGGCTCAGTGTGCAGGCCCGCCCACCCCCGCCTTGGCATGTGCCCCCGGGATCGGGGGCCCACTGTGGAGAGCGAACCGGGCCCCGGGCGCGCACCCTGTCTATCCCCAGCTCTGGCTGCCCTGCAGGGTCACCTTCTGCGGGATCTGCTGCAAGAAATACGTGGACGCCAACATCTCCCAGAAGTCCCGCACCACCGTCAAGTACACCATGAAGACGCTGGCCAGCAGCTCGGAGACCGTCATCTTCATGTTCCTGGGCATCTCGGCCGTGGACACCTCCAAGTGGGCGTGGGACACGGCGCTGGTGCTGGCCACCCTGCTCTTCATCCTGCTCTTCCGGGCTGTGGGTCAGTCTGGCTGCCCCGTGCTGTCCTGCCGCTCGCCGCCCCGCCGGGCCCCCTTCTCCTCACCCGCTGTGGCGGCGCGGCGTGGTCCCCTGCCTCCTGCACCCCCGGAGTGGCACGAACAGACTCCCCCAGCCAGTAGAACAGAGGGAGTTTATTGCTTCTCCAGGATACAGCACAGCACAGATGGAATCCGGTTACAGGAACTGGCCCTACAATCCCAGCCCCCTCCCATTCCCAGACAGAAACTAAAGACCGTCCCTTCCAGCCCTGCCCCCAGCCAGGGGCGGCATCCACCTTCCTTTGTTCCTCTCCCCAGGAGGTAACCGGTCGAACAGGTCACCTCCCTGTCCCATCAGCTACTCGGCTGGGCCGTGGTACAGACAGCAGCCAGTGGGCGTCACCCACAGCCCAAGCCCAGCAACCAGCAAGGTACCCGCACTGCGTCACACCCACCCTCTCCTCCTCCCCCCAGGTGTCGTCCTCCAGACCTGGGCGCTCAACCGCTTCCGCCTGCGCCCGCTGGACCGCATCGACCAGGTGGTGATGTCCTACGGCGGCCTGCGGGGGGCCGTCGCCTTCGCCCTGGCTGTTCTGCTGGACGGGGAGAAGGTCCACGCCAAGGACTACTTTGTGGCTACCACCATCGTGGTGGTGTTCTTCACCGTCCTCGTGCAGGTCAGCCCGGCCTCGGGGCTGGCCCTCCCCGGAGAGCAGGGCTGCTCCTGCCTGGTGGAGGAGGCAGGTGTCGCAGACAGAGCACTGGGGGAGGTTGGAGGGTCCCATGGGGCGGGTGGGCCGGGCCGCTCTCGGGCACCGCACGGCCCCTAGCAATTCTCTGGGCGGGGAGGCGGCTTCACCAGCCTGCCACCAGCCGGCTCGCCCTGCCAGTCCCGGCCTGCAAGCCGGGCACATGCCCTCGCCCCCCGTCGGAGCTGGGGCGCAGCAGGAGTGAAGGGGGCTGCCGCCGGCCCCCCACCGCTGCTCCATCCCTCTGATCCTGCCCCTTACGCCGGCTCAGCCTCGGAGGAGCGGCTGCAGGGCCAGCACCCGCATGTTCCAAAACCAAGGGCCTCCTCCCCCCACAGAATCACCCCCAGGAGCTGGGCTGGCGGCAGCATCGTTAATAACAACCAGCGGGACCAGCCTGCCCTGGCCAGGGGTGTCCTGGGGCCGTGGGCAGAGACTGGGCAAGGGGGAGGCCGGGCCGAGCCCCTCCCTGCCCCTGCCCGAAGCCTGCGCAGGGAGAGGAGACGGGGCTGGCCCCCCTGCTGGCTCCAGCCCCATCCACTGTCCCTGCCCCGGTTCTGGCCCCCTGCCCCAGGCAGGTGCAGCGCAGGGTCCTGTGCCAGGGACGGGCCCTGGTTCTCCGGCTGCAGGGGGAGGCTGCTCAGCGCTGGGCCGGGGCCTAGGGTGTCAGCCTGCAACCCGGGGGCGCCGCACACAGGCTGATGGAGGTCGGGATAATTGTGAGCAGGCTACAGACCGGCTGCCCCTCCGCCCCACAGCGAGACTCAAGTGAGGCCACTAGGTGGCACTGCAGCCTTGCTAAAGAGTTGACAAGGCAGGGCTGGGGCGTGCCTGCCACGGGCCCCTCTCTGCCTGGCCGTGCCGGGTGTGCCCCACTCTACCCGGCCACGCTGGGCGTGCCTGCCACGGGCCCCTCTCTGCCTGGCTGTGCCGGGTGTGCCCCACTCTACCCGGCCACGCTGGGCGTGCCTGCCACGGGCCCCTCTCTGCCTGGCTGTGCCGGGTGTGCCCCACTCTACCCGGCCACGCTGGGCGTGCCTGCCACGGGCCCCTCTCTGCCTGGCTGTGCCGGGTGTGCCCCACTCTACCCGGCCACGCTGGGCGTGCCTGCCACGGGCCCCTCTCTGCCTGGCTGTGCCGGGTGTGCCCCACTCTACCCGGCCACGCTGGGCGTGCCTGCCACGGGCCCCTCTCTGCCTGGCTGTGCCGGGTGTGCCCCACTCTACCCGGCCACGCTGGGCGTGCCTGCCACGGGCCCCTCTCTGCCTGCCTGTGCCGGGTGTGCCCCACTCTACCCGGCCACGCTGGGCGTGCTTGCCACAGGCCCCAAACTGCCTGCCTGTGCCGGGTGTGTCCCACTCTACCCGGCCACGCTGGGTGTGCCTGCCACGGGCCCCTCTCTGCCTGGCTGTGCCGGGTGTGCCCCACTCTACCCGGCCACGCTGGGCGTGCCTGCCACGGGCCCCTCTCTGCCTGGCTGTGCCGGGTGTGCCCCACTCTACCCAGCCACGCTGGGCGTGCTTGCCACGGGCCCCAAACTGCCTGCCTGTGCCGGGTGTGTCCCACTCTACCCGGCCACGCTGGGTGTGCCTGCCACGGGCCCCTCTCTGCCTGGCTGTGCCGGGTGTGCCCCACTCTACCCGGCCACGCTGGGCGTGCCTGCCACGGGCCCCTCTCTGCCTGGCTGTGCCGGGTGTGCCCCACTCTACCCGGCCACGCTGGGTGTGCCTGCCACGGGCCCCTCTCTGCCTGCCTGTGCTGGGTGTGACCCACTCTACCTGGCCACGCTGGGTGTGCCTGCCACGGGCCCCTCTCTGCCTGCCTGTGCCGGGTGTGTCCCACTCTACCCGGCCACGCTGGGCGTGCCTGCCACGGGCCCCTCTCTGCCTGTCTGTGCCGGGTGTGCCCTGCGGGGTGCCCCACATTACCCGGCCACGCTGGGTGAGCCCTGCCACATGCCACTCTCTGCCGGGGCGTGCCGGGTGTGCCCCACTCTACCCGGCCACGCTGGGTGTGCCTGCCACAGGCCCCTCTCTGCCTGCCTGTGCCGGGTGTGTCCCACATTACCCGGCCACGCTGGGCGTGCCTGCCACGTGCCGCTCTCTGCCTGCCTGTGCCAGATGTGTCCCACATTACCCAGCCATGCTGGGTGTGCCTGCCACATGCCGCTCTCTGCCGGGGCGTGCCGGGTGTGCCCTGCAGGGTGCCGGGCGGGGCTGGACAGAGAACGTCTTACGGCAGCCCCTCTGACAGCCCTGCTCTGGCGTTTCAGGGCCTGACCATCAAACCGCTGGTGAAGTGGCTAAAGGTGAAGCGGCGGGACAACCACAAGCCCACGCTGAATGAGGAGCTGCACGAGCACGTGGGTAGCAGGGCGGGCGGCCTCTCCCGGCCCTGCCAGGCATGGGCCCTGCTCTCGACACCCGGGGCCGTTTCCAGCAGGGCCCCCCCCACTCACTGTCATTTCTCTTCCTCCCCAAGGCCTTCGACCACATTGTGGCAGCTGTGGAGGACGTGGTCGGTCACCACGGTTACCGGTACTGGCGAGACAAGTGAGTGCCCCTCACCCGCTCCTGGCCCCCGCCCCGCCTGGCAGGAGTCTGCCTCCCCCATTGCGCCTGGGCCTGCGGCTTCCCTCAGCCTGTGCGTGGAGCGGACATGCCAGCGCGTGGGGACCCCAGCGCCCCACAGGGGCCCCTCGCTCTTCTCCCCTCCCACCCCAGCCCCTCCCCAGCCTCCCTCACGTCTACCCCCACCCCCACCCCAGCTTCCTCGTCACCCCCACCCCAAACCCTCCTCCCCCTGCCCACACATCCCCCTGCCCTGAATCTGCGTGGGAGGGGCCGGCTTTGGGCCTCTGCCATGCTCTTCGCCGAGCACGCGGCAGCTGGGCCGTGGGGCGGGACCGCGAGGCTCTATGGGAGAGGCAGCCCACCTGGCCACGAGCCCCCAGGCGCCCGGGGGCAGGAGGACTCGGCAGCCATGGCACAATTGAGCCCGTTTCCTGAGGGGGGGCCTCTCGTGCCAGGTGGGAGCAGTTTGACAAGAAGTACCTGAGCCAGCTGCTGATGCGCAAGTCGGCCTATCGGCTCAGAGACGAAATCTGGGACGTGTACTACAAGCTGAACATCCGGGACGCCATCAGCTTTGTGGATCAGGTACCGGGGCAACCCCCAGCCCGGCGGCAGGCAGACGGCAGCACCGCGGGGGGACGGCGTGACCTGGCCCTGCTGCTGTGGGACCCCCGGGGAGCCCCTAGTGCTGCTCCCCCAGCCAAGCCCCGATGTACTGCCCCCTCTGAGCTCAGCAGCCCTGCGTGGTCCATCTGTGGTAAAAAACAAACGGCCAAATAGCTTGGAGGCACCTCGCAGGTACCCTTAACTCTGCCCAGACTGACAGAGGGGCAGGTCGGGAGCGTCCAGCCCAGCCGAGGGATGCAGGGCGCTGGCAGAGGCCTGGCTCCTCCCATCCCAGCTGGGGGGCGGGGCTGCCTGACCGCGGGCGAGGGCTTTGACGCTGCTCTGGTTTAGGGCGGCCACGTGCTCTCCGCCTCGAGGCTCACGCTGCCCTCCATGCCCAGCAGGACCTCCATGTCGGAGTCTTCCGTCACCAACCTCCTGTGAGTGCCAGCGCCCCGGGATGTGTCCAGGGAGCCCCGGGCCGCCCGCCCGAGCCCGCCCTCCCCAGGCGTTCGGGGAGCCGTGGCTGACATGGCCGGGCCCAGGCTCGCCGCCGCCGCCGCTGGGGCTGACTTGCCGTTGGCTCCGCTCCCTCACTTAGGGTCTGTCTACACTACCGCCCTACTTCGAACTAGGGTGGTTAATGTAGGCAACCGGAGTTGCAAACGAAGCCCGGGATTTGCATTTCCCGGGCTTCATTTGCATGTTGCCGGGCGCCGCCATTTTTAAATGTCCGCTAGTTCGGACTCGGTGCCCGCGGCTACACGCGGCACGAAGTAGGTAGTTCGGACTAGACTCCTCGTGGAACGAGGGGTTAGAGAGCCGAATCCGAACTACCTAGTTCGTGCCGCATGTAGCCGCGGGCACCGAGTCCGCACTAACGGGGATTTAAAAACGGCGGCGCCCGGCAAGATGCAAATGAAACCCGGGAAATTCAAATCCCAGGCTTCATTTGCAACTCCGGTTGCCTACATTAACCACCCTAGTTCGAAGTAGGGCGGTAGAGTAGACAGAGCCTTACTCCTGGCCCCCGCGTGCTGCTCCAACGTCTCCGCTGGGCCTCAAACACCCCAGCGGCTGTGCTGCATCACCAGCTAGTGCCCCACCCTGCCTGCGTCCAGCTGCCATCCCCAGCTGAGCCCGCCCTGTCCTGATGGCCCGTGGCCTGGCGGCTGCCCTGCATTGGCAGGGAGGGGTCTGCTGGAGGCCAGGCCCAGGAGCCCAGGCTGGCGTCGGCGGGAACGCTGCCTGGTGGCGTGGGGCTTTGCCGGGGCAGGAGATGGGGTCAGAAGGGTGTCTCAGCTCACAAAGCGTTGGGCCTGTGTGTAGACAGTGCATCCACACACGCTGAGGGTGGCTACGTCCTGGCCCCTTTCCTGGGACCACCCCCTCCCCCCCGTTCTCCCAACAGGGCCATCCCGGCACAGCCCCACTCTGTGTCCAGGCCCCTCGCCTGCCGTAGGGAGGGCTGTTTCCCTGGCAAAGGGGATGAGATGCGGGGGAGGGGCCGCGCAGGCGGGTGGGAGAGGGCCTGGGGATGGGGCGAGGGGGGCGGGAAGGGGAGCAGCCCAGGGAGAAGCCGGGGCTGGGCTCTGACAAGGCTCTGTCCCCACACGCCCGTCTGAGCCGGAGGGGAGGGGAGGGGTGGCACTGGGGGGGGGGCTGCTCCTTGCCCTGCGGCCGGGGGACCAGGGCCGGGGCGGCTGGGTGCAGCAGAGAAGGGAGGTGCAGGAAGACGGGGCAGTTGGCGGCCCCGAGCCGGGTACCCGCGCTGGAGAGCCGAGGGCAGCGTTGCTCACCCGTGCCGGGAGCCGGGAGCTCGGCGGGGCTGTGCCGGGGCTGCCCTGGCTGACGCAGGCCGGGCGCTGGGCCGGCTCCGGCCCCGGGGCTGCGGGGCTCTGGCCCGCCAGCCCCAGCGGGTGGCGCTGAGCGCTGCCCGTATCCGCCCACAGGCGGGAGAGCGGCAGCGGTGCGTGTCTGGATCTGCAGGTCATCGACACGGTGCGGGGCAGGAGGGACAAGGAAGACGCCGTGATGCACCACGTCTTACGTGGGAGCCTCTACACGCCGCGCCGGAGGGTGAGCGTCCCGGCCCCGCCGTGGCTAACAGGGCCGGGCGCTGGCCGCTGGCCGGGCTGGCTGCGTGTCGGAGCCGGGCCCTTTCCCGGGGTTGTGGGGAGCAGAACGCTGGGCACGCCGGGGCGCGGGCAGTTTGCTCTGCCGGGGGAGGGCTGCACCCCAGTGCTCATGGCGCCGTGGGATGGCGCGGTGTCAGATGGGCGAGGGCGGGTCTCGCCGGCGCAGGGGATCGCCCAACCGTAAAGACCCTGCGTCCTCCGCATCCGCCCGGGCCCCAGCGAGGGATCGGGGCCGGCCCCGTGCGACGCCCGAGAGGCTCCCTGAGACCTGCTCCCCTGCTCCAGAGACTCCATCTGTGTGTCTGCCTCCTCCCCGGCTAGTCCAAGGCCAGCTACAGCCGCCACTTCATCCCCCCACGCGCACAAGGGCGGCAGGACAAGGAGATCTTCCAGCAGAACATGAAGAGGCGTCTGGAAACCTTCAAGTCCGCCAAGCGCAACGCCTGCACCGCCAAGGGCCCGGCCCGGCGGAGGAGAGTGAGTCGGGGCGGTTGTCACTGGCCCCGGGGAGTCCCAGGAGCCGGTTGTGGGGGGGCCAAGGGAAGCCGCCTGCGCCCGGCACGAGCCGGCCGGGAGAAACTCCTGGCACCGGCTGCAGCGTCTGGAGCCCGGTGCCCTCCCAAGGGCTGTAGTGCCGAGGTGGGCGGTTTGGGGGCGGCACATCAGGGCAGGGGGGCGGCAGCCCGGCTCCCGAGGGGGATGTGACCCCCGGCCTTTTCTCTGCCCCGCAGAGGAGGAGCGCTGCGGAGCCGGAGCTGCCCAGCGGCAAGGCCGACGGAGGCGTGACCTGGCAGCAGATGGGTAAGGCCAGGGGACGCCGGTCAGGGGGTGGCTCGATGTGCCCCGAGGACTGGCCCCTGGAACGCGGTGCCCGGGTTCTCTGCACAGCGGGCTCCCAGGAGCAGGCCGGAAAGCGCCCCCGGCCGGCTCTCGTCCCCGGAGAGGAGGGGGAAACACCGGCCGTGCCGCGTGCACCCGACCCGCCTGGCACAGCGCCAGCCAGGCCGGAGCCGGGGGTGTGCTGCTTCCATGGGGGGTTCGTCAGCAGGGGCAGCACTGGAAGCTGCCTTGGGACGCCTGCCTGGACCCCACTGGGCATTTCCTGTGGCCGGCAGGCCTGGCGGGAGCAGGAGGGGGGCGTCCCAGCCCGCCTAAGGCAGGGCGGAGGCATAGGCCCCCCAAGTCCCAGCTGGGAGGTGCCTGACTGTGCCCCTCTGGCCTCAGAGGGCAACAGCTTCGCGGGGAGGCGCTTAGGGTCTGGGGGAAGGCTGGGAGAGGCCGCAGGGCACCTGAGATGGGCCATGAGGGAGGGTCTGGCTGCCCCCTGGGTGGGGCTGGTCCTGGCTGCCCCCGGAGGCTGCTGGAACGGGTGTGGCGTGCAGGTGCATGGCCAATGCGGGGACTCCTCCTCTCACCGCAGCTGCCGTGCTGGTGACGCTCGACTCGGAGGCTGAGGAGAGCGACAGCTCGGAGACGGAGAAAGAGGAGGACGAGGGGATCGTCTTCATCGCTCGCGCCACCCACGAGATCCTGCAGGGCAAGAAGACGTCTGGTAGGGAACGCTGGGGGGCTGGGCCCGGCAGGAGCAGGGGGAGGCTGGCTCGTGGCAAGCCCAAGCTGCTGGCCCTGGGACCACAGGGGGGCCGACGCACAAGGTGCCGGTCGGACACGAGGCACAGGGACTGTGCCTCAGCCAGGGGCCAGTCGGCCCTGGGGGGGGGGGAGCCCTGGCTGGACCCGAGCGCTCCGCACGCCGCCACGCTGGCTGGGCATGGATGCCAGCCTCGGGCTTTCCAGAGCATGGCTGTTCCCGGGGCAGACCCGCCTGGGCAACCTGGTCCTAGCGGGAGAGCTCTGGGGCTGCTCTCCCTGCACTCGTGTGCCAGGAGGGGAGAGGGCACTCCGCCTTCCCAGCCCGTGGCGGGTCTCTGGCCCCGGCAGACAGGGTCCCATTGAGAGACTGGGGTGGACGTGGGGCTGAGAGCCAGAGAGCCACTTGAGAACATGAGCGCGGCCAGGCCGGGCCAGACCAAAGGTCCATCCAGCCCAGCGTCCTGTCTGCTGCCAGGTGCCCAGAGGGAGGGAACAGAGCAGGGAATCGTCACGTGATCCCTCCCCTGTCACCCATTCCCAGCCCCTGACACACAGAGACCAGGGCCCCCAGCACGGCTAACAGCCACTGATGGACCTACCCTCCATGAATCTATCCAGCTCTTTTGTGTGCCCTGTTAAAGTCCTGGTCTTCGCAACATCCTCTGGCAAGGAGTTCCACAGGTTAATAAGAGGTGGTCAGCAAAGAAGAAAATCTGTGGATTGTCCCCTGCCTGTGTTCCCTGTAAGCTGAGCCCTATGCCATCCAGCTGGCACCATGTGTTTCTCCTGGTGGTGCACATCCACACATGCCTCGGTGCACATAACAGTTTATTCCGCACACGGAGGGAAACAGTTAGAGGGAACATTGCCCGCCCCCATTCCCTTTCCCCCCACAAGTACATTTACCCACGCGACTCTCTCTGTTAAAACCAGTGAAGCGTTGCCTGGCCCAGAGCCAGCGACCCACTGCAATACGCACACAAGCAAAGCGGCGATGGCGGCCGATGCGTGCAAGGAAACACGCTTGCCACGCCAAGGCACGGGGAGCAACGTACAGGCGGCCCCGGCGGCCTCTCACGCTGTGCACACGTCACAAGGAGCCCAGGCAAACGCAGCTGCAGGGAGATGCGCCACGCCCTCCGCGGCCCTGAGGTCTCTGGCTGTCGGTCATGTGCATGGGGAGACTTTCTGTCCCTAAAGCCTCTCCAATACATTCCCTGCTCCCCCATGGAGCCGTCCCCCGGCCTGAGAACGTTTGTGCTACGTGCTGTGTGTGGCGCCCTCCTGCAGCCCCCGTCGCTGCTCCATCCCTTTGCTGGTAGCACTGCCCTTTGCTTACGGGGGCTGCGTTGCTGCTTCCCCTCTTGCTCAGCACACGGCCTCTGCCCCTGTAAGGGCCCTTGCCAACCTGCTGGGGGTTCCCAGGCAGTGTGCCCACTAATATTTTCCATCCGTCTGTGGAATAAATTTTGTTCTGTGCACCGAGGCAGGTGATGATGCGCACCACCAGGAGATGCACATGCTGCCGGCAGTGGGTGCTCTGCTAATCAGCGGGGCGGCATTTGCCTCTCTCTGGGTGCCGCCCAAGCGCGCGGCTTATGGAGAACGCTGCTCTGAGGGGAGGGCCGCTTCTGGCCCATGCCGGGTGGCAGTTTGTGTCACTCACCTTTGCCTGTGTGTCTGCAGGCAGCCTGGACGTCTGCCCGAGCCCACGCATCATCCCCCCCTCGCCCACCTCGGCGGAGAAGGAGCTGCCCTGGAAGGGGGCCCAGGATGACCTCGCCGTTTACATCTCCTCAGAAACCACCAAAATCGTGCCGGTGGACCTGCAGCGGGCGTGGACCCAAAGCATCGCCTCCCTGGAGAGCGCCGCCTCGCCCCCCGGGGCGGAGCCGGGCCCGCCTGCCAAGGCACTGGTTGGCCACGCACCAGACCAGGGGCCCACGGCGGAGCGGCCGGCGATGCCCGAGCAGCGCACCCACTTTCCCTTTCCCGCCCCTCTCGCGAGGGGCAGCCGGTCGCAGAGCCATGGCAGCCCGGAGCGGCCGGAGCTGCAGCCTCTGATGGGGCCGGGAGAGCCCGGCAGGATGAGTACGAGTGCCGGGCCTAGCCACGGCCGCTGGCTGATTCAGTTCGACAGGCACACCAGGCTTTCCGACGGCTAGTTTGGGGGCCCGTCCGGGCTCGGGTTTGCGCCAGGCGTTCAGGCCTCCTGGCCAGCTCCTAAACCCAGCCCTTCCGCACCCTTCCCCCCCGCCTGGCTGTTCCGTGGCTCGGGCCGGGGCCTGGTGGCCACGCCCGCAGGATGGCGCACAGCTGCGGCACCGTCTCCTTCCGTGCGCGCTTCCACGAGTTCCGGGGGTGGCTGAACCCTCCCCAGTGGGGCAGTGGAGTGAACTGCCCAAGGCAAACGGGGCCGCTCCTGCCTCCCACAGCTGGTGTCAGGCTCCCTGCAAACTCAGGCGGACGGCGCGTGGGTCGCACCAGGCTCCCGCCCGCAAGGGGTCACCGTCTGGCCCTCCAGCCCATCGCTCCAAGAGACAGCAGCACGACGGGGGCGTGGGCCTTTCAGAACGGGCCGAGCACCTGTCCCGGGGGCATTTTGCTGCTCTAGCTTTGATTGTGGGGCACGGGCTGGGGTGGTCGGGGAGGCGGGATTATGCAGACGCCTTCACACGTTCTCAGCTAGCCGTCTGGCACTGGCGAGGGAAGCCGGACCTCAGGCATATCCAGCGGCCCTGGTTCTAACCACTAGCCCCCGCTGCCTCCGTCAGGGAGTTGGGCATGAGCAGCACAGCTTCAGGCCTGAGGATCCCCTCCTGGCTCCGTGCCCATGTTGTGGTCTCCATCCCCTGCAGGCTGGCGGAGCAGGGGCGGGCCGGGGGCCGGGTAGCTGGCGGGCGAGTGTGCTGGCTAAGCACAACGATCTGTGTTCCACCCGCAGCGGCTTCCCCTCGTCTCCGGTCCCAGGAGGACTCTGTGACAAGCCTGGCCCACTCTGTGGCTGCGGGCCACCATCCCTCGAGCTGCAAGGGAGCTGCTGCGGGTGGAAGTTAGTAGCAGCTCGCCAGGCTTGCATGGGTAGGCAGTGCCTCCCAGGGACTGGGGCCGGCCCTGCGCAGTGTTGTGCAGCTTGCACTGGGAACAAGAAACAACTCAGCGCCTAGTGCGTCCCCTCCTTGCAGGAGCAGCGCAGGCTGGTAGGCAGGGCACTGGCTCTCCCAGGCTGGCGTCCCGGCAGCACGTTAGGGAACGCAGACCCGCCTGGGAGCCCGGGGAAGGAGGTGGAAGAAGACCCGCCCAGCAGGGACAATATCCAGGCCCTGGGGTGGAGACAGGCCAGGCTGGATTCCACAGCTTTGGGAAGACACTGGATGTGTCCTGCCACCCTGTTTCCTGCTGCCCACATACGACAATCCTGCTGCCTGCCGAGATGGACCAGCCGGGCAGGCCCATGCACCTCGGTCGCCCACCGCTGATTTAGAGACTCGGGGCGGTGGTCGCGGGCCGTGGGGGTGATGCCCACGCTCAGAAGATCAGCGTGGCACCGCGCGTGGAACCTGCGTTTCCTGGCCAGCGGGAGTGGCTGTCTGACGCTGGGCCGGGCCACGCTGCACTGGAATAACCTTCCCGGACAATGCGGCGTGGAGGGAACAGACGTGCCCGGAGACGAGAGCCCGCAAGCGGTCGGGGTTTACTAATAGCTAGTCCCAACTGCCAGATGCTGAACCTGGGGCTTGGTCCTAGGCCCTAAGCTGCCAAACGCAGCCTGCGAAAGTTTCCAGCAGGGACGTCAAACCCGTTGGCTCGCGACACCGTAATTTACTGCCCTGTGATTTCCTTTTCCATAGCACCCTGCATCTCCGGGCTCTCCAAGCGCCTCGCGGAGCTTGACCTGGCTCCGGTTTCATTCCTCCTGCCCTCCCCGCGTGCCATGGCTGTGCCTCTGGCCGGCGACGAGCCCTCGGATCTGCCTGCGCTATGAACTGGGCTCCCCCCCCCCCCCCGAGTCACGGCCTTTTTAGCGCCCGGCTCCTCCTGGAGCTGCGTCCAGACCGCGGCAGGAGGGAGGAAGCAGCTGCCCCTTCCCCCGGCCACTCAAAATGCTTTTCTCATGATCTACTTGATGAAAATCGTTGAGGCCGGGACCCAACAGACTGTGACTGGAGTGGGGGCTCCGGGGTGGGGCTGAGGATGGGGGATTTGGGGTGCATGAGGGGGCTCCAGCTTTGGGGGGTCAGGGCTAGGACAGGAGGGGCTTCCCTGGAGTGGCTCCCAGTCAGTGGTGCAGTGGGGGGCTAAGGCAGCTTCCTGCCTCTCCTGGCCCCACAGGCATGCAGCCAGCAGCAGGGTCCCAGCCCGTAAGAGTGCAGAGTAGTGCCTGGGGCAGTGCATGGAGCCCTGTGTGCATCCCCCCCACACTTAGGAGCCGGGCTTTCTGCCAGCCGCTTCTGGGGGGCAGGACAGTCTGCAGGGCAGGACAGGCAGGGAGCTGCCTTAGCTCCCCCCCCCACTGGTCCCCCTGCAGGCACGAGCCCCAGCACTGCTCTTGTGTAGCTATCAGCCTCAAACTACTGAGTATCTATGGAAAATAACACGAGCGTGCCAAGCCACAAGAACCAGTGGCCAGAGCTCCGGTTCTCTAAGGCCGGAGTTGTGCCATGAGGCACGGATCATCGGCCCGAGGCGTCCAACCTCGTCCAATCGGTGGGCTGCCTGGCCCGTCGCTTCGCGCCCGCGGCCTCTCACCGGCGCTCCGTCTGAAATACGCATTTTTCCAGGGTGATTGACATTCACACGTAGGTCGAGCCAGGTTTTCCAAGAAGCTGGGGCCTCCGCTTTCCTGCTACAAGGAATTGAATTGCAAGTGTTCGGCGCTTGGGTGCTCAGGCCATGTGGGTACGCGGCTTGTTTTCGCAATCCAGACGAATGTCATGTTGTGGTTGACTCTGTCTCCTGTGCTCTGTATTGGGGTGGGCACCCCGTGGCCCATCGGGGTTCTCTGTGGGGCCCACGAGACAGTTTGCTTCCTGTTGTCCACATACAGGGTTGCCAGATTCTGCTCGTTTTCATCAGCCTGGTTTTTTTCTTTCTGTCAGTATTACAAAAGTCTCATGCCCTTAAAGCTGGGGCACGTGGACATGGCAAGGGAAGGTACAGCCCCCCCCCCAAACTGCCGCCATGCCCAGCTCCCAGGTAGGGCTGGGGCCGCAGCACCCTCCGGGTGGCCAGGGCTTGGCTCCAAGGGTGGGGCCTCAGGCAGAAGGGGCGGGTCTGGAGTTTGCCTTTCCCTGCCGCCCCCATGCACATGGAGAGAGGTGGGTGCTGATTGTGCCCAACACTGAAAGAGCCGAGCACTCCCTCTGCATCCCATTCAAGAGCTGCTCCAATGGAATCGGCACGCCCCACAAATTCGAGGCATGCCCGCGCAGATAGCGGACGGCGCTCTCCCAGAAGGCCAGCTTGGTTGCAAGTTTGGGTTCAGAGCCCTGAGGCCACCCCCCCGCCAAGCTTTCAAGTTGTTCTCTACAGCCACCAAAGCTAGAAACTGGTTCTGCCCCATAATGCAGGCTGAGTCTCACCTATTCCCCCCCATTCTGGGAGCCGAGACTTTACCAAAGAGACCACATTTTGTGAGAATTACAATGAAATCACAAGAGTTGGTGACACTGATTTTTAAGTGATAATGGGGGGATAATACAGAGCACAGCAGAGGAGGAAAAATGAAAAGAAAAAGCTCCCCAGAGATGTTTGCTGATTGCACCTGGTAAGACGCATTATTTTGAGCTTGCTAGCCCACCCTCTTTCTGCCGCTTTCTCTTTATCCAATCTCCTCCTATGCTACCAGGTGCCTGTTCGGAGGGGCACCCCCCCCAGCAGAAACGCCTGTCGAATAGCATCCCTCTGCTTAATCCTAGAACTCATCTACAGTCTCCCAGAAGCGAGCATTTCTTTGAGCAAGTTGGCTGGGATGCGAGAGGCTTCCAATAGAATGTGTCCGTGTTTACAATAATCCGCTTCAGAGCACCCGGGCAGTCGTTTCATCTTTGAATTTTGAAGATTTTCTGATAAATATATTCCGAACAATTTTCTGCAGAGCAAGCGGGCACTGGCCTGCGTAAACCAGCCTTCTTTTCCCTGCCTGGCAGGTAGATCTGCCGCAGCAGATTTTTAACAGTGGAGGTGTTTGGCTGTTGGAAGAACTTGCCTTCTTGATGGCTTAGAGCTTTTCAAGCGAGAGTGGGTGTCTCTTCCCACCCTGACTGGGATCCTTCCCCTGGCGTGGCTGGGTTAATGCCCCTTCTTGCCTACGTGGCTGAGGTTTGCTGGCCTATGTTGTGCCCACAGGCAGGGCGAGTGGGGCGGCCGCCCCGGGCCCCGCACTTCAAGAAGCCCTGCGCATGCACCATGGTGCCACTGCACATGCGCCGTGTCAAAGGGGGGCCCCGCGAAATTGTGCTGCCCTGGGCTCCGCAAAATCGTCATCTGCCCCTGTCCACGGGCCAACTAGACCAGGGATGGGCAAGAGGGCATGGGCAGGCTGGATCCGGCCCACCCAGTGGGATGATCTGGCCCATGGATGTCCTGCCCCTCCCAGGTCTGTGGGCGGGGGAGCACACGACGTCTCCTAGCCCCGCCCAAGGTGCAGCCCGCAACCACTTCGGAAACTTGTGAAAGGTCCCCCCGGGATGGACGGTCACAGTGGGCCAGACCGGCCGTCAGTGGCCAGGCTCTGCACACTGGCACCTTGCAGCACGTGGGGGGAGTTAATACGAGACGCGCTGGTAATTGTGCAGAACTTGTTGCCTGCTGCAACGACCCTCGCCCTTGGGCCACCCTGCCTCACAGCGGCCTATGGCAGGGGCCGTGGCGAGAGCCCTCCAGGCGGGCAGAGTAGCAGGGTCTGCGGGCCGGCAGGTTCCTGGCTGGGGCACAAGGGGCGGGGCTCCCCTCCCCACCTCATTTACAGGGAATAGCCCCCTCACAGCCACCCCCTCCCCAGAGACGCCTTCGCTCTGCCCCCCCTCGGCCCCAGGGCAGTCCTGGAGTGCAGGGTGTGAGGGAGCCACTGGAGGGGGTTGGGGGGGAGCGGGGATTAACAGGCGGGGGGGGGGTGAAGGGAGGTGGCAAGGCAGATGCTCCGTGCTGTGGTGCACAGGGTATCTGCCTGGCATCAGAGGGCCCACCAGGACCCACGGCCACAGCTCCAGCTGAGGCTGCCCCATGGCAGACTCCTGGCAGAGCCCATCCAGCCAGGGGCCATGCCAAGAACCCGCCCCTGCAGAGACTGTTGGGTCTGCTCCCTGCTGAGCATCACTACAGTGGCTGCCCCCATAGCCCCACATGCCCCTGCAGCTCGCCCCAGTACTCCCTAAGAGCCCCCACACCTACCCCATTGCCCCGACTGCCCCTGCAGCTCGCCCCAGTACCCCCTAAATGCCCCCCACACCTACCCCATTGCCCCGACTGCCCCTGCAACTCGCTCCAGCACCCCCTAAGTGCCCCCCACACCTACCCCATTGCCCCAACTGCCCCTGCAACTCGCCCCAGCACCCCCTAAGTGCCCCCCCACACCTACCCCATTGCCCCGACTGCCCCTGCAGCTCGCCCCAGTACCCCCTAAGTGCCCCCCCACACCTACCCCATTGCCCCGACTGCCCCTGCAGCTCGCCCCAGTACCCCCTAAGTGCCCCCACACCTACCCCATTGCCCCGACTGCCCCTGCAGCTCGCCCCAGTACCCCCTAAGTGCCCCCCACACCTACCCCATTGCCCCTGCAGCTCGCCCCAGTACCCCCTAAGTGCCCCCCCACACCTACCCCATTGCCCCGACTGCCCCTGCAGCTCGCCCCAGTACCCCCTAAGTTCCCCCCCACACCTACCCCATTGCCCCGACTGCCCCTGCAGCTCGTCCCAGTACCCCCTAAGTTCCCCCCCACACCTACCCCATTGCCCCTGCAGCTCGCCCCAGCACGCCGTCGCGGCCCCTACCCAGCTGGGGAGTCCGGGCAGCGTAGCCAGCTGCGGACACATCCCCGGGCGCTGGCGGGGGGCGCTCTCTGGGCAGCGAGCCCGCCCGCCACTCGGCCCCGTCGGCGGGACTGCGAGTCGGCGAGCGGCGCGGTGCGCGCCTGGGAGCCGGGCCCGGGGGGGCCCGCCGGCGGGTGAAGTCATGCCGACTCAGCGGTGCGGTGTGTGGTCGCAGGGCGAGCCCTGGCTGCCGCGCTCGGGACGGCTAACGAGGAGCAGACTTGTCCCGGGCGGGCGCTCGGCGCAGCTCAGAGGCGGCGTGGCGGGGGCAGGCCGGGCCTCGGGCCGCGTCCATCCCCCGGCTTGACCCTCGCCTGGGGGCCTCGCGTCCGCGGACCAGGCTGGGGGGCCGAGCCGTGCCCCTGGCCGGCGTAAACGGAGGCTCTTGCCCCCTCCCTGCGCACGGGGAGCCGCCCCTTGGGGCTGGGGGTTCGCCTGGAGACGCGCGCTGCGCTGCGGGAGACCCAGAGCCGGGGCGCTCTGCCCTGGGGCCCGGCGCTGCCCCGTCGGCAGGGAGGCGGTGGCTGCACGGAGCGCGGGCCGGCGGCGCCCCCGGAGGAAGGCACGAGGGGGCCGCGGGCTGCTTTCGGGATGAGCCCAGGTGAGCAGAGCGCGGCGGGGGGGTCTCTGGGCTGTGAGGAGCCTCGGCCCGCGCCCTGCGCCCTGGGGACGGGGGACGAGCCTTCGCTTGGCCGCTCAGTGCAGATACCCGGGCTGGACGCGAGTCCCCGTCCCCAGCGCTGCTGGGCGGCCTGGCCCGCTCCGCTGGGCCGAAAGGGGCCCAGGTCCTGGGAACCTCGTCTGCCCCCGGGGAGCGGAACCAGGCGCCCTTCGCGCTGCTCCCCGGAGCTGGCGTTGCGCAGGCCGGCGCGAAGGGGAGCAGGTTAGCGCTGGAGCCCGGAGCCGGCAGCGAGCAGCGCCCCCGCGGGGCCATCTCGCAAGGAGCCAGCGAGCAATGCCACGGCCGGAGAGAGACCAAAACCTCCGCGCAGCCCCTTGAAAAACTCCTGATTTTCCAGGAGTCTGGTCTCCTGAGACGGGCCATGCCGGCCCCTTTCTGGCCAGAGAACAATTGCCCAGGGGTGCGCAGTATTAAGGGGCATTCGGAGGCGCATGGCCAGCAGACCCAGAGAAGTGATCATTCCCCTCTATTCGGCACCGGGGAGGCCGCATCTGGAGTGTTGTGTCCAGTTCTGGGCCCCCCACTACAGAAAGGACGTGGACGCATTGGAGAGGGGCCAGCGCGACCCAAATGATTAGGGGCTGGAGCACATGGCCTGTGAGGAGAGACTGAGGAACTTGGGTCTGTTTAGTCTGCAGAAGAGCAGAGTGGGGGGGGGGGGGGGGGGATTTGAGAGCAGCCTGCAACTCCCTGCAGGGGGTTCCAAAGAGGCTGGTGAGAGGCTGTTCTCAGTGGGAGCAGAACAAGGAGCAATGGGCTCAAGTTGCAGTGGGGCAGGTCTAGGTTGGATAGTAGGAGAAACCATTTCCATAGGCGGGTGGGAAGCGCTGGGCTGGGTTCCCTAGGGAGGGGGGGTAGCTCCATCCCTAGGGGTGTTTAAGTCCCGATTTGACCAAGCCCTGGCTGGGCTGATTGAGTCGGGGCTGGTCCTGCCTTGGGCAGGGGGCTGGACTCTGTGGCTCCTGAGGGCTCTGCCTGCCCTGGGGCTCTATGAATTAGTGCCCCCGGGCCAGATGCAATTCACCACGTTAGCCCCCGGTGGGGCGCCAGACGCTATTTACCTGCACGTCTGCAGGTACGGCGCTCGCAGGCCCTGGAGCCGCGGTTCCTGGCCAGCGGGAGCTGCGGGACGGAGTGCAGGCCGGGCCACCTCTCCCTGCAGCTCCCACTGGCCAGGAACGGTGCCCCATGCCCACTGGAAGCTGCACATGGCCGTGGCCGTGGATACTCCCATCCATCAAGCGTGTGGCGGCCGCTAACCCTGGCGAACCGCGTCTGCTTATTGCCCGTCCCTGCTGTTTCTCCTGAGGACGAACCCCTCTGCAGCCCCAGCCTCAGGTTCGACAGCTCTAGCCTGGGGCTAAGGGGGAAGATTCCCCCGGCAGGAATGAACCCGCGGGACAGCCCACCAAGCCCTGGGATGGATTCTCCTCCACAGGCGCCTTGTCCGTCAGGCCGGGTGCTTTCCTGCGCGAGCGGCTCTCGGGACGCCGGGGGGCGTTTCTCCAGCCTAGGCCTCACTGGGGGTTGGACGAGGGGATTGCAAGTCTCGCTGGTGAGACGGAGAATGGCACCTGCAGGTGGAGGGGGAAAGGCAGCAAAGGCTGAACCACCC